>NW_024543066.1:34786250-36227500 GCF_018167655.1 Microtus oregoni
TTTGTATCCCCTTGATCTCCTTTTGGTGTCTTATTTCTCTAGCTAGGGACCTCAAGGACTATATTAAATGGAGAGAGTGGACAACCTTGCCTTGTTCCTGATTTCAGTGCTTCTCTCCATTTAGTTTGATATTGTTTGTTGGCTTGCTGTATATTGCCTTAATTAGGTTTGGGTATGTTCCTTGTATCCCTGCTCTCTCCAAGACCTTTATCGCGAAGAAATGTTGTATTTTGTTGAAAGGTTTTCGAGCATCAGAAGAAATAATCATGTGGGGTTTTTTTTTTCAGTTTGTTTTTATGGTGGATTATATTGAGAGATTTTTGTATATTGAACCATTTCTCTATCTGTAGGATGAAGCTGACTTGATAATGGTGGGTGAAGGTTCTGATGTGTTCTTGGATTCAATTTGCCATTATTTTATTTAGTATTTTTGCACCAATGTTCATGAGTGATATTGGTCTATAATTCTTTTTCTTAGTAATGTCTTTCTGTGGTTTGGGTATCAGGGTAATTGTAGCCTCATGAAAAGTGTTTGACAATGTTCCTTCTGTTTCTATTGTGTGGAATAATTTGAGGACTATTGGTATTAATTCTTCTTTGAAAGTCTTGTAGAATTCTGGGCTGACACTATCTGGTCCTGGGCTTTGTTTGGTTGGGAGACTTTTGATGACTGTTTCTATTTCTTCAGCAGTTATAGGTCTGTTTAATTTGCTTATCTGGTCTTGATTTCATTTTGGTAAGTGATTTTTATCCAGAAAGTTGTCCATTTCCTTTAAGTGTTCCAATTTTGTAGAGTGCAGGTTTTTCAAAATAAGACCTGATGGTCCTCTGCATTTCCTCCATGTCTGTTATTATGTGCCCCTTTGGTGTAGGAGGGTCTTCTTTCTCTGTGTTGCTTTTTTTTTTATTGGTCAAATAAAGAAACTGCCTTAGCTTTTTGGTAGGGCAGAATTTAGATAGGTGGAGTAGACCGAACAGAGAGCTGGGAGAAAGAAAGCAGAGTCAGGCAGACACCATAGCTCTCCTCTCCAAGACAGACGCTGGTTAGGCTCATGCCAGTAAGCCACAGTCAAGTGGTGATACACATTAATGGAGATGGGTTAAACCAACATGTAAGAGTTAGCCAATAAGAGGTTGTAACTAATGGGCCAGGCAGTGTTTAAATGAATACAGTTTCCGTGTAATTATTTTGGGTGTAAACTAGCTGGGCAGCCAGGTGCCGGGAACACAGCACGTGGCACCTTCTTCAACACCCCTTTTCATTTCTGATTTTGTTAATATGGATATTCTCTCTCTGCCTTTAGATAGTTTGGACAAAATTTTGTCTATTTTGTTGATTTTCTTGAAGCACCAACTATTTGTCTCGTTGACTCTTTTTATTGTTTTCTTTGTATCTATTTCATTGATTTCAGCTCTCAATTTGATTATTTCCTGCCGTCTAGTTCTCTTAGGTGAATTTTCATCTTTTTGTTCTAAAAGTTTTCAAATGTTCTGTTAATTCACACCTGTGGGATTTTTTCAGTTTCTTTATGTAGGTGTTTATTGCTATGAACTTGCCTCTTAACACTACTTTGTTTGTGTCCCATAAATTTGGGTATGTTGTGTGGCCATTTTCATTGAATTTTAGAAAATCTTTAATTTCCCCCTTTATTTCTTCATTGACCCATTGATGATTCAGGTGAGCATCGTTTAATTTCCATGTCCTTGTGTGTTTTTTGGAATTAGTACTGCTGTTGACTTCTAGTTTTAAACCATGTTGATCTGATAAGGTACATTGGGTTATTTCAATTTTTTTTTATTTGTTGAGGTTTGTTTTGTTATCAAGTATGTGGTCAATTTTTGAGAAGGTTCCATGAGGTGATGAGAAAAGGGTATATTCTTTTCTGTTTTGATTGAATATTCTATAGATGTCCATTAAGCCCGTTTCAGTCATAACATCTGTTAGTTCTCTTATTTCTCTGTTCATTTTTTGTCTGATTGACCTGCTCAGAGGGGAGTGTTGAAGTCTCCCACTATTAGCATGTGATGTTTAATGTATGATTTAAGCTTTAGAAGTGTTTCTTTGACATATGAAGGTGCCCTTGTATTTGGGACATAGATGTTCAGTATTAAATTTCCTCTTGATGGATTTTTTTCCTGTGATTAATGTGAAATGACCTTCTTTGTCTCTTTTGACTGATTTTAGCTTGAAGTCTATTTTGTTAGATATTAGGATAGCCACACCTGCTTGTTTCTTAGGTCCATTTGATTGGTATATTTTTTCCCAACCCTTTATTTTGAGACAATGTCTGTCTTTGAGGTTAAGATGTATTTCTTGTATGCAGAAGAAGGATGGATTCTGTTTTCTTATCCACTCTGTTAGCTTGTGCCTTTTTATAGGTGAGTTGAGTCCATTTACATTAAGGGATATAAATGACTGATGATTGTTATCTCCTGTTAATGTAGTATTCATTGTGGTTGGTGTTAATTTGTGCATTTTTTCTTCTTTGGATTTTGCTGTTATGAGCTCATCAATTGTGTTTTTGTTGGTGTAGCCATCTTCCTTGGGTTGAAGTCTTCCTTCTAGTATTTTGTGTAGGGCTAGGTTTGTGGCTAGGTATTGGTGAAATCTAGTTTTGTCATGGAATATCTTGTTTTGTTCTTCTATGGTGATTAAAATTTTGCTGAGTATAATAGTCTGGGCTGGCGTCCTTGGTCTCTATTAATGTCTACATAACGCTTCACCATGATCTTCTGGCTTTCATTATCTCCACTGAGAAGTCAGGTGTAATTCTTATAAGTCTACTTTTATATGACCTTTTTCTTTTTCCTTTTTCCTTTTTCCTTTGCAGCTCTTAATATTCTTTCTTTGCTCTGTATATTTAGTGTTTTGATTATTATGTGGCAAGAGAACTTTTTTTTGGATCCAGTCTATTTGGTGTTCTGTAAGCTTCTTGTATCTTCCTAGGAATATCTTTCTTTAGGTAGGAAAAGTTTTCTTCCATGATTTTGTTAAATAAATTTTCTGTGCCTTTGAGTTGAACTTCTTCTCCTGCTTCTATAGCTAATTATCCTAAGATTTGGCCTTTTCATGGTCTTTCATATTTCATGGATATTTTGGGTTAAGCTTTTTTAGATTTAATGTTTTCTCTAACTGATGATTTCTATTGTATCTTTAGCACTTGAGATTTCATGTATTCTTCAGTTCAGGCTTGCGTTTATGGTTCCTGATCTTTTTCTTATGATTTCTGTTTCTATAATTCCTTCAGCTTGTGTTTTCCTATTGTTTCTATTTCAGTTTTCAAGTCCTGGATTGTGTCTTTTACATGTTTGATTTCTTTTTTTCTTTTTCTTTTTTTGGTTTTCTTTAAGAAATATACTGATTATCTTCCAACTTTTTGTTTGTCTTTTCCTCAATTTCTTTAAGGGAATTTCTCATTTCATCTTTAAGAATTTCAAACATTGTCCTGAAGTTATTTTTTTAGGTCATTCTCTTCCGGTTCATCCATATTTGGTTGTTCAGGTCTTGCTGTTGTAGGGTCTTTAAGTTTTACTGGTGTTGTGTTGCTCTTTGTGGTGTAGCATGTTATCTTACCTATTCTACTCTTCTTTTCCTCTAATAGGTTTGGTTGGGGCTGTCTGAGATTCTGTTGAATAATCTTCAAGGTGCCAGTGAATCCAATGCTCAGATGGTTGTTCCTCATAGTACAGTCAGTGTCACAGTTCTAGTTACCCCATTGGTTACTCCTCTTCTGAGAAATAGCTCAGCACTCCTGTGTTTTGCTCTGCTCTCCTGGAGTTTGCTGTCTCAGGCCTACTTTGGCTTAGTTTGCTGGTGCTGATCTGTTTCTCTAAATTTTGATCTGGAACCCCTCCTGCAGAAGTTCCTGGCTTGGAGTTGGACCTGTTCTGGTGGAGATTGCTGACACTGGATCTGATTACTGGCTCAATCCTGATCTACCAGTGTTCTGGGATTGGGTTAGCTCCCAGGACTGGATTTGTTCCTGGCTTCTGCTCCCTGTGGAGCTTATTTCCTCAGGCCCTCTCTGTCCTAGGTAGCTCACATTGGCTCTCTTTGCACATGGCTGCTTGAGTTCCTTCTTTCAAATCGGAAAGCATTCTGTGCCCTGGTGCATGATGGGGCTTGCAGGAATGCTCTGGGTGCTGGCACAATTGTCTACTGCTTATTTGACTTCAGTCAATGGGGCACATTCCTACAAACTTAAGAACACTGGGGACATCTTTGTCTTACTGAGGCAAGAGACCTGGGATCTAGTTGTAGAATATTATTTTAAGATGGGTTACATTTGTTTATGTTGAGGAACATTTGGTAAATGATGCAAAGATGTGCTCCATTCTTTTAAGTTGCATTTGCTTAAATCCATGAAGTTGTATTACTTTGCCTGTCTAAATCACCTGATTGGTCTAAAAAAGAGCTGAATGGCCAATAGGCAGGAGAAAGGACAGGTGGGGCTGGCGAACAGGGGGAATAAATAGGAGAAGTCTGGGGAGAGAGATCAAGAAGTAAGGAAAAGAGAAGGAGAGGAGGACAGAAGGGGTCATGACTTCCTGGATGTGCCTGAAGGTGAACTTCGAATTTCTCTTCAGTTCAGCATGGCTAGTTCAGGTGTTTGTTCCCTCTCCCCCAGTGCTGCTCAGAAGTTAACAAGAAAATACAGACGATGCTGAGTTTCTTCTTAAGCTGTCCAGCTTCTCTTTCAGCTGTCCAGCTTCTCTCCCAGCTGACTCCATCCCCAATCCCTTAGCCTGTGGCCTTCTAAGGCTGTTGTGAAGACTGCTGGGAAATAAACCCCGAGTTCCCTATCCTTGCCCTCCCTATGATCAAATGAGAACAACTGGAGCTCTAAGCAATTGCCAGAGCTATTTTACTTAAGTTTATTTCTGCTCACCTGTCTTCAGATTTTGAGTTTAAGCATTGCTCTTCTGTCTCTCTCTGGTTTCTGTTTTGTCTAAAACTGCAAAAGAGAAAATAAGTATTTTGACATACAAATTCCTGAGCACTCTTTATTAGAAAGCTGACTGGTGAAATCAGTTATGTAGTGACACTTATTAGAAATGAATATAAGTTGTACATATATTGATAAGTGATTCTTATGACTCTAATTAAATGCAAGTTTTAGGAATCGAGATATGGCTTATTTACTGCACTTCCAAAGGTCCTGAGTTCAATTCCTAGCACACACATTGTTGCTCACAACTGTTTAATACCCTCTTCTGGTGTGCTGATATATATGGAGAAAAAGCATCCATATACATAAAATACATTAACAAGTAAATCTTTTTTAAAAACCTAAATAAATAAATGCTAGTGTTTTTACAAATACAGCTGTTTGACCTTGGAATTAGTTTAAACAGTTCTTGGCTCAACCTTTGATTAGACTTTCCCAGAAATGAGTATTGTGAACTTCAGAAGTAGAGGATGTGTGTGCATGTATGAATGGACCAACATGGGATCTGAGATCCAACCTAGGGTCCTCTGGAAGAGAAGCTAGTGTCCTTATCATCTGAGTCATCTCCTCCTTGTGTATCTGCACATGTATGCACATGTTCATGTATATAGTTGCATGTGTGTTTGTGTGTATGTTCAGGTTCACATGTGCCATTGCTTCTGTAAGCCAAAGACAACCTCAGCTGGTGAGCCTCTGGTGCCTTCCACCATGTATGTCAGTGTGTGTGTGTGTGTGTGTGTGTGTGTGTGCTCACTGGAACAGGCATGTGCATGCAGGGCAGGTGTGCAAGTGTGCCATAGTGCTCACGAGAAGGTCAGAGGGCACCTTCAGTCACTCACTTTCCACATTGCTTAATCCATGATCTCTTTGTTGTGTCCTTCTGTAAATTAGCTGACCCTCAAGTTTCTGAAGAGTTTCCTGTCTCCACCTCTCCCTTTCTCCCAAGAGGAGCCCGGAAATTATAGGCACACCCTACTGTGTCCAGCTTTACATGTGTTTGAGTGGTTTGAACTCAGGTCCTCTGATTTCTTGCAAGGCAATTGCTTTACCTACAGAGCTATCTGCCAGTCTTAAAAAGGCTGAATTGCCTTAAGGCAAGTACACAAAGGAACCTCTACCTCATGAACCTCACTGAGACTCACTAGAATCTTGTACGTGTGGAAAACTCTAAAGCATATGGATCATGTACAAATACTGTGAATTTGGTGGCAAGAGAGATGGCACAACATACTGGCTGTAATTGGGAGGAGCTGGGTTCAGTTCCTAGCACCCTCAAGTTGACTCACCAATTCCAGGGGCTCCAACTCCCTATTGTGACCTCTTTGGAGACTTCAAACATGTGGTACACAGACATGAATGAATAAATGGAATTTATGCTTTGGCAATGTTGAAGTATGCATGGTCAGTGTTAGGCTGGGAGCCTAGGCCCCAGTCCCTGGCATCTATCTCAGCCCCCAGGCCTGGTCTGGACTTCAAATCCCAGCAGGCCAGTCATGACCCCTCCCTGGGGGTGGGGTCAGGACCACTCCCCAGGGTACCTAAATGATCCCCCAAAAGAAGAACACGTGGTCCCTGTTGTTCTTTTGATCCCTGCCCTAGTCACACCCACTCCTTTTAACTCCTGACCTCCGCCCCGCCATCACTCTCTTCCTGTTTCCACACAGGGGCTCTGCCTCTCTTCTCTTCCTTTCTTTCTCCTCTCTCTCCCTTCGTTTCTTTCTCCTCTCTCTCTCTCTCTCTCTCTCTCTCTCTCTCTCTCTCTCTCTCCTCCCCCTCTTTAATAAACATTTATGGCTATTTTTCTGTGTTTATATGTCTGACCCGCTGCGTGCCTGCCCTCCCGCTGGTGAGAAGCTGTAGCCGCTTGCTCTTGGGTGCCAGAACCTAGAGCGGGCGCCTGGCACTGCTGGGACCCGCCAGAGTTTGCTGCGGGGCGGGGGACCCCAAGGGATATTTTTTAAGAACAAGAGTCCCCCTTTCTTCCTCCCGAATTCGCATTCCTGCAGCTTCCCGGTTTCCCCCTTGGGGCCACCCGAGAGCGCAGATCTCCCATTAAACCTGGATATTTCTTAATTTGGCTTGTTTTGATTTGGTTTGATTGGGAATTTTTGTGTCGTCAGAGAGCTCGCTTAGGAAATATTCCTAACATTTGGAGGTTCCCACCGAGCTAGGGCAGGTCCTTTCCGCGTGGCAGGCCACGTGTTGAAAAGCCCCTAGTCTACCTTTCGAGCTCTCTTCACCATGCTTAAAACCGGCTTCTGGGCTGCAGTGACTGTGCCTTGGTGAGTTCCTTTTCTTGTCTATGCTATAGGGTTTGGGGGGACCCATTCGTACTTATTTTTGGATTTCCATTGAGGTCGTGAGCTCACGCTGGGAATTCGAGTAAGGTTGTGGTCAATCCTGCGGGATCACGGTTGGCTGAGGTGGAGATCTGTGTGTACCAGGACGCTGGACACTCAATCTCCGCGACCCCTTTTGGACCTAAGAGCCACTTTGGAGGACGCTCTGGAATGGTCTTAGGCCATGTGGTTGGGCATAGACTCTAAATTGGCACTTCCAGTTCAAAGCCAGGTCTGTTTTTGCCCCTGTAAGTCTCTTACAAAAAAAATCTTTTAAATTGAGCCTGCCTGATACAAATGAACAAAACTTACACATATATATGTTTTTTTTTGTCCATGGTTTTTTGGTCTCTGTGCTCTCACCCCTTCCCCCTTAGCCAGTCTCTCTCAAAGCACCACGCTGCCAGAGGCACTGGCCCCTCCCCCACTTCCTCAAGCCCACACTCCAAACCCCTCCTGTGGAGCAACATTCTTTCCCCTCCTTTTTCCAATTTGGAAGTTCATGGTCAACTTCCACCTTCCCCTCCCCCTCCTACCTCACTGCTCCACTCCTGGACACCCTCTGTGCACTAGGCTAGTCCCTCCCCTGCTCCATTTTCTCTTTCAGATCCATCTCAGGTAAAAAAGTGGCTAGCTTCCTTTTCTACTAATCATTCTGCTTCCTCAGTCAGTACCAGATTTTAGAAAAAAAAAAAAAAAAGTTGAAGATGATCCCCAAACTCCTATACGGGAATTGGTGAAAATGGTCTTTCAAGTTTTTAATGCCCAAAAAAAATCAGCTGAGTCTTCCCAACAGACAAAGCTACAAGCTACAGGCCCAGGCCTTACCAGCTGCCCTAAGGTCACAGAAAGGGGGGCAAGGGAAGTCAATCACAGGGCTCTATCGAGGGTGGCCTAAATGGTCACATGGCACGATATTGCACTACACCTGCTTCGAGGTTGTGCTCTATCTGCCAGCAACCTGGACACTGGAAATCACAGTGCCCCCATGCAGGCTTGATATCTATGCCAAGCCACGGAGGTCTGGCCTCATCACCATCGGCAAGTGAAACTGGGCCAGCCTTCAAACGTCTCAGCCTTGCAGAAGATTGATGCTGCCGAAACGTGGTATATCCCGTAACCCTCTCCTAGCCTAGGGTCATGCTACAAGTGGCGGGTAAGTCCATTACTTTTATTTTCACTTGAACATTTTTTCTCTCATTCTTTCTTAGTGATACCGGCTTGCCCAGCACATTTACTGGGTGGAGAAATCCTTAGCCGCTTCCCCAAAGCTTTGTTCCACTTCTTGGAGCCCCTTTTAACCCCACCCATCTCCAAGATTCTATTTTACAGGTTCACTCATCCTGCCAGATGTGTGCCCAGGCCAACCCACAAGGAGCTCTCCACTGAACTAAGGTTATCTTGGCCCTCGCCTCAGGGCCACCCCATGTTCCCCTACAGCCCTGAGCCCTTTTAAACTGCTTTATGGCAGGCACTTTCTCCTTAACCATCACCTCCCAGTCCAACTCCTCCACTGGCAGGGTACCTTCCCTACCTCTCCCTCTTAAGGACAGGACCTCACACACTAATCCTCACCACACCCTCAGCTGCCAAGATTTTGGGACATCCATGCTGGTACCATCTCTCCAGGCTTTCAAGCGGGCACCTGCTCAAGACATTTGATCTGTCCAGCAGACAGGACCTTTCACCCTCCGGTTTTCCAGGACGTCTTCTTCCCTCTACCATTGTTCCTGGAACTGCCAGTGGCCACCCCTGGCACAATTTCAGAAGCATTCCCTACCAGGTAACCCAGAGCCTTCACATTCTTCTAAAAATCAGAAAAAAATAACAGAAACCATGGAACACAGCACATGTCCAGATACCAGAACTTCAAGTACAATCACCTGAGATCCAGATACCTAGACATCAGCATAAAAACAATCAGTAACAGCTAGGACGATATGTCTCCTCTACAGACAAGCATCTTTACTACAGCAGACTGTGAGAAATGCAATACAGTTAAAGCACAAGACAAGGACTTCACAATAGGGTTTATGAATGTGTTAGAGGGCTTGAAAAAGAAATGAAAGACTTAACATTGCCAGCCCCTCTCAGACTCAGACATGACTTACCAAGAGTTTTAGCTACTTAGCCTGTTACTACTTCTGAAAAGTCAACAAAGAGTAAATACTCAAAAGGATATATAGAATGTAAATAGGACCCTATATGTATGAAGGATCTAAAAGATATTAAGCATGCAGTAGTATCTAATGGCATGCATTCGCCATATGTGAGGCAGTTGTAAAGACATGGGCTTCAAGAAATAAGTTACTCCCCAAGACTGGCTTCAGTGAGTCTCAGCTGTATTAAATCATAGTCCACAGCTACAGTGGGAGAGTTACTAGAGAAAGGAAGCTAAGGATCTTGAACATCAAGGTAGATTCAGAGGTTTCAAGATCTCCCAAGATGAAATTTTTGGTGAGGGCCATTATGCTGATCCAAATAGTCAAGCTCTATACACAGCACACAATTTGTCCCTATGCCATACAGCAGCCTTGAATGCTTGGGACAGGAGTCAATAAGCAGTCAAAAAGAATTGAATATACATTAAGGCTATACAAGTTCCAAGAAAACTATTCATTGTCTTTTTGCGAATATTAACTAAAGCTGTAAAAAAATAGGAGTAGCAGATCCAGAAGTTAGATGAGTACTCATTGACTTTCTGGCTTTTGAAAATGATAATTTAGTATGTAAAAAGATAATTGGGCCCTTAAAAATCAGATAAGCACCAGTGGAGAAAGGGATCCTACACATAGTCCATGTTAAGTTCTTTGACTGTAACATTGATGGTAGGAGGAGCAATTTGAAAAGGTATAAAGAGACATCAAAATACCAAATGTTTTAATTGTGGTAGGAAAGGCCATCTGAGAAGGAATTGTAGACACTATTCCTAGAAATATTTCTTCTGGGAATGACCCAAATAGAAGGCCCAAACCTTCTGGGTTATGCAGAAGATACAAAACTGGCCAACAATGGACCAATAAATGTAGATCTAAACAAGACAAACAAGACAACCCATTAACATTGGGAGACTCCTTGTGGGAACTCTCACAGGCAACCAGATCAAAAGTGGTCCAGTCATTCTCAGTCACGGTGGAGGAGACACCTCCCCAGGAAAAGTAGAAAACCCAGTGCCTTTTATAAAAAAAAAAACAATATTACTCTGAATGATGGAATAACTACAGAGGATGAATCAAAAATTCCAAAGGGAAATAGAAAATGTATATTTTGGCATACTTCTATGAATGATCAAAGGCCAAAAGTGATAGTATAGATATATAACATTTTAATGAAAGGATTATTAGACACAGGTTCAGATGTCACTATTATTACCCCAGAATCTTGGTATTCACATTGGCTTCTTCAAGAGGCAAATGTTCACTTCCTAGGAATTAAAACCCTACCTCAGGTAAAGCCAACCAAGAGATGGGTTGAATATATAGGGCAAGAAGGACAGCAAAGAATGCTGAAGCCATAAGTAGCTACTGTAGCAGTGAATCCATGGGGTCATGATCTGTTACAACAACAGAATATCCACATGAGCATTCCTACAGTCACTGAAATGGACCATAAACCAACTCTTATTTCTGGAAAGGATGTTATAAGATACCCTAAAAAATAGTCACTGCCTATTCAGGCTATACAAAAACACAGAACAACAACAGGCAATCTCTCAGAGGTCATCTAGTACAAGGTAATGCAGAAATCAATCAATAATTGATTGGAAATTGTGCTGAAGGTCTCAGAATTTCATAAAACAAAATCATGTCAAAGGAAAATGTTTCAAAAAGTGACTTTTCCATCACATGGCAACCAGAAAAGAAAATTATAGGAGAGGTCTGACTTGTTTTTTACCAAACACCACTGCCTGCAGGATGTAATCCAAACGAAACTCAAAGAAATAAAATCTGTCTGATGGGTGTGTTCCACTTTGTAGGAAATGGAAAATTAAAATATGTACACCACACCATTGATACCAATAAAGGTTTTCAATGGGCAATTATTTTTAGTTCAGAAAAGGCTGATTCAGTAATCACACATTTACTAGATGATATGGCCATCGTAGGTATATCTGCACAGGGAAAGACAGACAATGCTTCAGCATATGTCTCTAAGAAAACAAAACAGTTTTATGCTTATTATAATATAATGCATATTACAGGTATTTCAAATAATCCCACAGGTCAGGTATTTATAGGAATATCGAATCAAACTATAAAGGATATGTTAAAGAAGCAGAAAGGGATGTAAAATCACCCCTAGAAATAGATTGCATAAAACTTTATTAGCCTCGAATTTTCTTAATGTTAATAAGGACGGGAAAACAGCTGTAAAAAGACATTGGACAAT
Organism: Microtus oregoni; assembly: GCF_018167655.1. Classification (NCBI taxonomy): domain Eukaryota; kingdom Metazoa; phylum Chordata; class Mammalia; order Rodentia; family Cricetidae; genus Microtus; species Microtus oregoni. The sequence goes on from NW_024543066.1 coordinate 34,797,928, forward strand.
AGATAAAACTTCTGAATTAATCAGCCCGTGAACTTCAAGGATGTGTTGACCTCAGAATGAAAACCAGGAGATGTGCTAGGTTGGGGAAAGGGTTTTGCTCTTGTTTCCACAGAAGAAAAACTATGAATATCATCAAATTCAATCCAGATTCAATTTCAAAATAAGAAAATTCTTGGTAAACAGAAATGACAACTCATCCACAGAGTGGACAATCCTACAAACTGCAAGGAAACCTCACAAGGGCTGGAGTAGGTTTCATTTTCTGTTTTTACAGGAAAATAAAAAAATAACCATCTTTGAGACATCAAGAGACCTTAGACATCTAAAGAAGAAAGGATAGCTATCCAAAAATAATCAACTAGCAAAGCAAAATCTTATTTATGATACCAATATTCTCAGTGGGGTAAAATCTCACCACATAAAATACATATCTCCTTTCTTCTCAGTATAATGATAGTCCCAACTCACTTAATAATAAAAGCTGACTTTGAACTTGGACTGTGCCTCTCCTTCTCTAACTCCAAGCATGTTGTTAACAGAAAAAGTCAAAGTTTCTGTCTCATATCAGAAGAACCACCTGATGTCGGACAGAAGGGAAAGAAAAATCTAGGGAATAAGGTTATCAAAATTTTGCTTTCAAAATTCTACTTCTCCCTGTACTTATTTTTGTCTATATGTTACCTTTATTTTAATATATTTCAATCAAAATTCAGACTGTCCATTTTGAAATGAATAATGTTTAAGGTTTTTCACAGTGAACAGTAAATTTTCCTGCAGTAATCTTGGAAGTCTCCAGGAAGAAGATGGAGCCCCACAACAACGATTCCACCAGGATCATATGTTGCAATTCAGCTTATAGCACCACTTAAAGATTGGGTTTGGACTAAAAACTACTTAGGGCAATTTAGGTGGCTTGCTAAGGTGATCAGCCGAACAGACTGCTCTAACCAGAACTTGACACAAGCCCCGAACTTTCCCATTATACTAGACTACACAACAAATGATAAAGTTACCTTTCTCAGGACTTTACAATTAACCAAAAATTCTTCTTTTCAGAAACCCCTAAAGATACCATCAGCCCAAAAAGCAGGAAGTAAGTTTAAGAATATGACACCCACATTCCAAAGGGGTAGAGTGGGTGGGTTTTGGTTGTTCAATGCATTATGGATCTTGGTCATTGTTTAGGAGTGTTGGTTACAAGTTATTATTGGTAATGGTCAGGAAAAAGCTAAATAAAGGAAATTATATTCAAGGATCTTGTTTTGGAAAGCAACAGAGGGGAAACAGATATGATAGGATAAAAGGGTTGTTTATTGAATCTACTCTGGAAAGAAAATGTGAGGATATAGATATCATAAAATAAGAAGTTAGGTTTTTGAATCTACTTTTAAAAAGCAACTACAAGTTTTAGACCTTTTACATTGGAATATACTTTTGCATACTGTATATAAATTTTGAATATTGATACAAATTTGAGATTAATTTTGTTAAAACATATTGTACATATGTTTCCAATCTTGTGCAAGGTATTATACATATACAGCTCATTTAAAAATATAATGCAGACTTCTAGTCCTTGAATGCTTTATTACCAATTGTTTAGACTAATAATAAGGAAATTCAGGTTAGTAATTAGTCACTTATTTAATGTAACTTGTTTACATATCATATTAGGTATGTTTTCAAGGTCAAAAGAAGTTAAATTTTTGATAGACAAGTCATCTTCAAACACTTCTGATTATTACAGGATATTTCATTTAAGATATTTTAATAACATAGGCTCTTTTTTATGACAAGGCGATATGTCTGCTCCTGGCGGCACCAATCTACTTCAAAGAAGATAATCATTATCACAGAAATTCTACATAGAGTTTACATTCTTTGTGTCAAAAGTAATCCACTGGGCAAGAAAACGTCCTTCCCTCAACTGTTAACAGTATGCCGTCCTGATTGGACGAGCAGGATTCAAAATAACGACAAGGAGGGACAGTCCTTCAGAATATTCTGCTTCAAAGGAACTTCAAAGAAAGTTCCTCTTTCTGCAGAGGAACTCTGGGTTGGGACAGCTGTTTCTGTCATTTCTCACAATTTAGAAATTGCTTGCTTGCACTTCTTACTTACTCAGTTAATATTTCCTTCTTGGGTCTCTGAGTGAGTGGAAGTCAAGATAGCTATAGCTATAGTTTTTCTTGTTTAACAGGCACAGACATAAAGTTATGATAGACATTAAATTAGGTACAAGACTTTGGACTCCACAAGATAGGATAGATATGAAGTACTTTCTCATAATTTGTCAAATGCAAATGGAATAGACATAGTTGTGTATTTACTGTCTGTATATATTGTATATACTTATTGTTTTTTTAGTATGTAGTTTTTTCTTAGTTATAGCCTTCTTTTTAATTTTAGACAAAAAGAGGAAATGTAGTGATGTTTTATTTGTATTTTAATAAATAAAGCTTGCCTGAAGTTCCGAATGCAAAATAGACACACTAGTTAGCCACATAGGACAGGCAGTGGTGGTACATACCTTTAGCCCCAGTACAAGAGAGGAATATAAGGCAGGAAAGACAGGAACTCTCTTTCTTTCTGTCTGGGTATTTCATAGAGTTAAGAGCTCTCTAGTACCATGGTTTCTGTGCTTTTCTGATCTTCAGGTTGAACTGCAATATCTGTCTCTGGGTTTTTAATTAATCATGCTGCAGAAAGAAATGGTAGTATTATGGTAGGAAGAAGTTGGCTGAACAGACTGCATTCACACTGAGATATCTTTGGATGGTTGAGGGGGAACGCAGAGGCAGGGATCAGCAACTAGGAAAATAAAATCGCAAATCCCAGGACCAGTGACTTCAGCAAGGTTCCATCTCTCAAAAGATCCATAACCTCCCAAACAGAGCCATCAGACGGCAACCAAGTGTTCAGACACAGGCATCTGGAGCGGATTCATTGTCGGCCACAGAAGTTCTCATGGACTTACATGAGCGCTGGAAAACCGAAGGCAGAGGTCTCAGAAGAGCATCTCCCACATGAACCTGGGATCCACATCATCCTCCGCTCTTCTCAGTCTCCCATAACCTGCAACAGAGTAGGAACATCAGAGGTGCACTGAGTGGTCCATGGGGCAGTGGGATGTTAGGAGCAGTGGTGACCACAAGGTAGACGCTTATACACCCAAAATAGTGCGCTGTTCGTTTGCTACACTCTGCCCAGTTCCCGGGCTCTCCCTTCGCACTGCAACAGAAAACAAGCTGCAGCTTTCCCTTCTCCACTGTCCACACCTCCTGTGGATTAACACCAGCAAGCATCCCCCGCACCTGCCCCTTTAACACACAAGTCAAGCAGAGCAGTAAAACAGACAACACACACCCACCACACTCCTAAAATATATCAAGGAAAGAGAAACCAAGGAACAAAACACCCCTGCAACCCAGACAAACTCAGAAATCATCCCCAAACCTGATACCTAGGTGGCAGCATAAGAACAGAATCAAGGGTTGTGGCAGTGCGATCGTCCATGCTGTAACGGTTGTCATCTAGGAGAGGCTGGAGCGGCAGTGGCGGCTGAGAAGGGCGCGAGGCGATGCCAACTGACACTGGCGGTAGGGGGGTTGCAGAGGCAGCAGAGCAGCAAGTTGGACTCGTGGACATGCACTGCTGCAGTGCCGCTATGGTGACTGAGGAGAGAGGGTTCTCAGCGCTCCAGCCTCCTTCGACCTTCAATGCTCAGTCCCCAGCTCGCCAGCGTTTTTTGTTGGAATATACTTTGCAAATTCATGGTAATTCTGAGTGTGAGGGCAGACTTCTGCCCAGTTCAACACAGGATTTTCGCTGACAAGTGAGCTCGGCACATATATGTGTCATAGCTAACATTTCCTTGAAGACTCTGGACTCTGAGAATGGCCTCAGAAGTGGTAGGCGGTTTTTTTTTTTTTTCTTACAAGCAAATTTCTTTTAATGACTCCAGTAAAATTAAGCATCATGTAAACAAATGTTTCACCCTTTTAACTTGTGTCAGTATTGCCTAAATGTAGTTTAAAGGCTGCTTAAATTTTGTATATTGTTGGATTTTTTTTTTTTTTGAGGCTGAAAGTATCCATCTGCAGACATTGAGACCCTAGTTGGATTTGGATTGTTGAAGTGGATTCTGAATACTTCTGCCTGTGTTGAAGAGACAAGCTTTGTAAGGAGTAAACAAGTTGAACAGAGAAAACAGTGACCAATAGTAGGCATTTTAAGGTCTTTTTAATGTTTTGTGCTGAGAAACATTTCAAGATTTATTGAAGCCCCCCACCCCATTTTTCCTACTACGCTCACACACGCACACTCACACTTTTTACTTGCCATAATGAACGTCCAGCCTCTGTGGAGATCTCTTATGAGAACATGCACTTTCTGATAACTCACAACCTCACCAAGGCTATTCTCAACAAATTCACAGAACTTCAGAAGCATGGAGTGACCACTTTGGTTCGAGTTTGGGGTGCTCCCCATGATAAAGCTGCAGGTGAAAAGAAAGAATCCATGTTCTAGATTGGCCATTTGATGATGGTGCTCGGCCACTCAATCAAACAGTAGATTTTGGGCTAAACCTGATAAAGCCAAGTGTGGTGAAGAGTCAGGTTGCTGTGCTGCAGTGCTTTGGGTGGCAGGGTTGGGAGGGGCCCCTGTGCTAGTGGCACTTGCATTGATGTGGGATGCAGTGTGATAATTGTCTTTCTGGATCTGGAATACCTCAATCAAAATGATGTTTTCTAGCTCCATCCATTTGCCTGCAAAATTCAAAATATCGCTACTTTTTTCTGCTGTGTAGTACTCCATTTTGAGGTTTCATCTTACACATGTAAGAATGGCCAAGATCAAAACAACTGATGACAACTCATGCTGAAGAGGTTGTGGGGGTAAAGGGAACACTTCTCCATTGCTGGTGGGAGTGCAAGCTCGTACAGTCCCTTTGGATGTCAGTGTAGCGATTTCTCAGAAAATCAGGAAACAACCTTCCTCAATACCTAGTAATACCACTTTTGGGTATATATCTAAAGAATTATCAATTGTGCCATAAAGACATGTGCTCAACTATGTTCAAAGAAGCTTTGATTGTCATAGCCACAACCGGGAAACAACCTAAATGTCCCTCAACTGAAGAATGGATAAGGAAAATGTGATATATTTGCACAACGGTGTCATTCCACTTTCTATTCCTCTTTAGAGCTGGAACTAAGGGCGTACACCACCACCACCAAGCCCCTATGATTAACTACTTTGGTTCCTGGGATTAAAGGTGTGTGCCACCACTGCCTGGCCTGTATGGCTGACTAGTGTGGCTGTTTTGCATTGTGATCTTCAGGCAAGCTTTATTTATTAAAATAGAAGTGAAAGTCACTATATCTCCCTCTATCCCTCTCTCTCCCCCATCTCTCCTCCTGTACTCAGTCTATGGAAACACCCATCGCTATAGATCTTTCGGGTCTGCCATTGCAAAGTGGTCAAGGACTGGAGACAGGAGGTATGAGAAGTCAGCAGAGAAGAAGGAATGTCGGTTGTCACTAACCTCTAACTTGAGTTCATCACTTCCATCAGGAGAACAGACATCAAAGCACATCAGCAGTAGTATGTGTCTCTTATCCCCAGGGAGCACAGGCAGTCCCATTACAGACACTTTAGAACACACTCGTATATATGTGTACACTGCTCAGATGTTATGTATAACCCAGACCTTTAATCCTTCAGGATATTCATAAACTGCGCTTCCTTTGAAATCTTACATATTTTACCTTGTGCATTCTCCAGAATACAAAAGATGCTGAGTCTGCACAGTACTGTTTGTGTCTATTGACGTGGATCGTGATTACATAGTCTTACAAATCTGGTAACGGTCTAAGGTTTTGCCAGACCCTCATCCTGGGTTCCACTCTGACCATTGACTGGAGTAAGTGGCAGGTGATGGCTTGGGCCTAGATGAGAAGTTCCCTTGGCCTAGAACAATCCTATCCACATACTTGACAGCATGCCATCCCAATGGCATACAGAGCGATGTTCTTTGAGGTTGATTTACAATAACTGAAGAGGAGTCTGTGGAGGCTGCTACCATCTTCTGATACTTTAGTAACAGAACCTTCAGAGCATCTAGTCTGAGCCATTGAGCCCTGCTGCTGGGGGTCATGGTGTAACCAGGTGGCGGAGTGTTTAAGTGCTGGAGTGCAAGTCAGAGGTTGTGCTCCAATTCAACAATAAATGCCATATTTTTAAAGACCAAACTCTTCAAATATAATGTGTGAACAAAGAAACAATTATTTACCCAAATCATGTCACGGACATAATAAAGCTCTCTATCAAGTCCTCATTTTGTTTTGAGTAAGGAAAGGGTTCTGTGGAACAAGAAGGCTGGGGTGAGGGTGGACACAGCAGGGTGGGAAGGCGTTCCCAGAGAACTCAGAGGCAAACAGCAGGATGCTACTGCCTTCACATCCCAGTGACTTGCTGCCCTAGGCCCAGTTGTCAAAATCCAGTCATATTATTTCCCCTAAATTCTCTCACCGTGGAAGGAATAGGTTCAGCAAACTAATGCATAAGGTTTAATGTTTATGTTAGGTTCGTTTGTGCATTCTGGGGCCTTCTGTTATTCCTAACACCACAGAATCCTGGAGTCCCCCCTCAGTACCCGACTGCTGCTGTAGAATAGAGGGCAGAGGGTTGGCCTAGTTACCATTTTCAGCCTAGAGAGCAAAAGCGGAGTAGCATGAGAATTTACCAAGAGGGACGGTTTCCCGTCAACTTAAGACTCTTTTTTGGGACTGGTTCCTCTGAACTCAAAGACTCAAAATATTTTACAGCTCTGGCGTTCTGTACCATTCTTCCCGGACATCTAAGGCTGGCAGCCCTGGTCTCACAGCCCAGGATCTTGATGTCACGCCCACATCTGTCAGATCCTAGATGGATCTCGGATCCCTAGAGGGAACTCAGGCTTCAACCCAGACCAACTTGAATTCTTTGGACATCCTACTTCACATTTTGGAACGTCAGCTCCTCTACTGAAAACAGAAACAATTTATAAACAGTACATTCCCTGGCTTCCAAAAAAAAAAAAACAAAAACAAAACAAAACAAAACAAAAAAACCCTCTAAGTTCATTTGGGGATCCCAGTCAAACCCAGGAGTCTCGCTGCACGCGTCGGCCCGGCCGGGAGAGGGCAGCAGACTCCAGCCCTGAGCTCCTGGGACCCAGGAATCCCGGGTGACAAGCAAGTTCCCAGGGTCTCGGTTCCCGCAGCCCTACAGCAGCTCTCCGCTTCTGGGCATCGGAAAGCAGGAGGGTGTGGGATCAGGGACGACGGGTTGCAGCAGCTCCGGGGAGGGCGCCTCTTTTCCCACTAAGGTAGTAATCGGTGAAGGAATGCGCAGGCTCGGAAACTGCTTCCGGGATGAAGTACCGCGCTTGCGCATCCCCGCCTTTTTCCTTCTCCAGCTGCAGCAGCGGCTCAGGGCTGCAGGTGAGCCATGCATCCATCTCGTAAATGGAAGTTTCCTTGCAACTGGGGGAATAAACGGGTCTTTGGGGAGCATGCGCCCTCTCCTTCAATCTCTCAATCTCTGCACGAAGAAAAACTTCAGAGGGCCTGTGGAAGGAGAGATGGAGGCTGCCCTTCCAGAGATCTCTCCTGTCCTCATGCTGTCGATTTCCTGAATTCTGCCTTCTTGGGACCCTAAGTATAGCACTTATTTTACCTTCTGCCTCCCCAGGGGTGGGGTATGGTGGTCAGTATAGTTCAGCCAAACTTCTTTCAAAAATGACTTTCATGCCTGCATAGCTCAAGGTAGGCAGTGGTTTTGTTTTTATGGGAAAACGCTTTGTGTATATTTATGTACAGATCTCATAGTGGCCAGGCCTTGGAGAACTTGATACTGGGCAAGGGAGGGATTTGTCCTTTGGCTTTGTTTGCCGAGCAGTAAACCATTTAGGTGCATTGCGTCCAGGATGCTCTTTGGCCTTATATCAGTACCTAGCCTCCTCTCTGTTTCAGGAACATGCAGTGAACGTGCCTCCGTCTTCCAGCCACACCCCATTCCTTTCCTGTTCCTACAGCCTCTGCCTTAATGCTTGGTTGTGGTGGGGACAAGTGGCCTCTGCCATGGGGAAGAAGCAAGAAATATGATTGACATGTGTGCATTTTCTCAGTGTGCATAGGTTGGGAATGAATTTCCTTTAGCCTTCGTTAGGGCAATGATGAGTTCTGTGTGGAAATGAAGGAACTGTTGGATTCCCGACAGTGGGGGGGGGGGGGCACTGCATGTGATAATTTCAGCACATTGTGTGTTCGAGCCATCCAGTCATTCATTCATTCATGGCAGGTCAGCAATGGACGCAAGTGTGGCTTTGCCCTCTGAGAACTTCACTGACCTAGAAAAGAGAATTGGACAAGCACCACACCATAGGCGGTTTTATACCAAATTAAAGGATTTATGTCTAAGAGAGGATCACAGGAGCAGATTTGGGGTGCTCAGGAAGAAGATGAATCTACTTTTCACACCTGAAAAAAACTAAGTCCGTAATATTATCCAATGATAAAGGAGCTGTCTTTTCAGCTCCAGATATCTAAATCAGAATGTCTTCCTGGCTGTTGGACACCTCGGCCTATATTCCAAATGCCCGCACCTCACACACATTTGCTACTGCCCCAGGGCTCTGACTCAGGGACAAGCATCAAGGCTTCCCACCCCCACATCTCCGAGAGGTCCAGGCCAGAGATCTGTAGGAGCCACCCTTGCAGCTTCCCTGCCTTTCTGGCCCCGCCTCCAGTTCGCCAGTTCTAACCGCTGGATCTCTCAAGTTCATCCACGTTTCTCCACCGCCCTTCTCGTTTCTGCAGGGTGAATCACTCTCATCGACTGATTAGTTTACTGCATCAGCTCCTAACGTATGCCCCTGCCTTTCTTAGGTTCCACTACCACAGCTAGGAAACACAGGATAGACTTTCAGTCAGATTGCAAGGCTTTGCTCATTTAACCCTTCACCGGCCTTAGGACAGGAGCCACAGACGCCCATTGCAGGGCTGCTGAGTGCAGGGTGAGATTTCTGAATAGGTGCACTTCTCACGGTCCATTTGTTTCCATTTTTAAGATTTGCTTTATTACTTATGTGAGTCTCTGGGTGAGTTTGTGCGCATGAGTGTACTTGCCCTCGGAGTTCAAAGGAGGTCATTAGATCCCCTGGACCTAGGGTTACAGGCAGCTGTGAGCTGCCCACCCGTGGGTGCTGGAAACAGAGCTCAGGTTCTTTGCCAAGCGATCCCCAACCTTCCTCCACCCTCTGAATTTCATCTTATTTGCAAGCAAGCCTTCGGTCCCCACTCCCGGAAGCCTTTGCACGCGTTCATTCACCCGCCTGGAACACTTGCTCGCTGTGCTTATTCCTGCTTTCCTGCAAGATCTCAGCTGGGACCTTGCCTCTCCTGGACATCCTTCCTTGGGCTCCAGTGCCCACCAGATGCCTGACATCCCGGGCTCCTCACCATCGGCTTTTCACTGCTCTGTTGTACTGTCCACAAGCTTGTGTCCCCAACCTTTCCGAAACTGCTTCCTACTTTCTACAGAGATAATAAATACTTGTTGAAAGGGAAGGAGTTTAAATATGCTTTATTGAATGTCCACATGACAGTTGGTCTCTTGTGTACTGAAACAATAATGACCCTTAAAAATAGGAGTAAAAATGAAAGAATACTATTACTACAAGCTAATATTTGTTTCAAAATATACTTTTATTTTTAATTGGCACATAATAGTTGTACACATTTATGGGATAGACTATGGCATTTCAATATCATATATTTAATGTTTTATCAACAGTTTAGAGCAATTGGCATAGCTATTACCTCAGATATTTATTATTTTATGCTGGGACAATCCAGAATAGTCCTGTATACTAGCTATTGAGGAATCTGTGGCCAACCACAGCTATTTCACTGTACTGAAGGATATTCCAAGCTGTTTCTCCTTGACAGCTACACTCTGTACTGCTAACCTCTCCCTCCCGACTCCATTCCCAAGCTCTGGTAACTTCTTAGCTTCCACATATAAGTGAGAACACACGGATTTGTCTTTCTGTGCTTAGAACAGCTAATATGCATTGAATGCTCAGTGTGTGCCAGGGACTATTCAGGAGGTTGAATTCATTTTTTTAAGTAGCCATGGGAGCTAGACGATTCTAGTTTCCTTCTGTGCAAATGGACAGATGGGATTACAGAGCAGTTGAGGATGCACCTGACTTTACACAGCCTGTAAGTCTTGGGATCAGCTTGATGCCCATGTGTGTGGTCCAGTGTGGCTCATCCCTACATAGTGCTAGGGAGGACTCACTGTGCGCTGTGCACAGGGCAGAAAGGCGTGAGTCACCAGGTGGTTGATGCGCTGTGCTCACAGGTGTGGGGCCATTCAGGATCAGAATCTATGGGGGAGAACTCTGAAGCGCATCCCTTCCTCTGCCTTCACCTTGTTCAGCCCAGTGACTCAGTTCTTAGGGATGCTATGGCATTGTTTCCAACACCAAGACATCCGTGGGCCCCAAATCTTGGCTCTGTGTGGTTTGGACATTGCTTGCCTTCCCTGTGCCTGTTTCCCCACTTGAGAAATACATGGTAGCACTTCCCTCCTAAATCCTCACAGTGATTGACTGGGATGCTGTGGAATCAAATACTAGTCACTCAGAATTGTATTTCCCATTGCCCCTCTAACTGTTTCTTTTTAAGTTTTCCATTTGTTTATTTGTTTAGTTTTTAAAAGTTTAATTGGTTATGTATTCTCCACTCCCACATGGCAGTTCATGCAGCACTGGATGGCCTAGAACACATGGTGCAGTTCAGGCTCGCTTCAAACTCACATTGATCCTGCCTGGGATTTAAGGCATATGCCACTACACCCCAGCCAGTACCATCCACACACAGTGTGTGTGTGTGTGTGTGTGTGTGTGTGTGTGTGTGTGTGTATGTGTGTGTGTGTGTATTTCAGCACTGTGCTTATACATTCCTTGTTTTTATTTTTTTTCCACATCACAATTCTTCTCTAGTTTTCTGGGTTCTTTTTCTTTTTTTCTTTTCTTTTTTTAATGTTTTTGGTTATTTTGCCTGTATGCATGTCTGGAGTCCGAGGAAATTCCTGGTGCCCATGGAGGCTAGAGGAGTGTTCCTGAGCCCCTATAACTAGAGTTACAGGTAGTTATGAGCTGCCCTGTAGGTGCTGGGAATTGAACCCCAGCATTATGGAAGAGTAGGCTGTGCTCTTAATCACCGAGCTGTTTCCTGCCCCTCCTATTATATCTTATCTCTTTTTCAGGTATCAAATGTTTTTTTAATGCAGGTCCTTCCTGTAAGTTTTGCATCTTGGGTACAGATGACATCTACTGGATTAGTTCTTCATGTCAGTGTGGGAGTTCTTTCCGTGCTGCCTCCTTTACTGTGACTCTGTGTGTGTGTGTGTCCATGTGTGCATGGTTGTGTGTGTGCGTGTGTGTGTGTGTGTGTGTGTGTGTGTGTGTGTGTGTATTTGGTTTTTTGAGGCAAAATCTCATGCTATAGCCTGACTGGCCAGGATCCCACTGTAGTGAGGTTGGTCTTGAACTCTTGGAAATCCTCCTGAACCAGCCTCCTGGACACTGAGATTACAGGTGTGAGCTGCTACATTTGGTTTACAGGGCACTAAGTGACTCTGAGAGGAATTTCACACCTATCCTATTCTGAGTTAGTCTCACAGAACTGGTTCATCTGAAGGAACACACAGGTGAGCCAGGGATACAGCTGCGTAGTAAAGCAGTATGTGAAGACCTGGATTAGCTCTCCCATTAGAATACATATGTTCTTACATATGTACACACAGACAAATGCACAGGAAACCTCAAACACCATTACCACATTCATATTTACCAACATCAGTATTTTTCCTATGGACAAATAGAAATAAAAATTTTAAAAATATAAAAATGTAAAGATCCCGTGGCTAGATAAGTCCTAGGTCCTAGGAAGAGCCTACTGCTATTACTCTGCTGAATGGGAACTGTGTGACAATGACTCCTCATAGCTTATTGCTGTGCCCATAGATTAGTGCGGGTTGCAGTCCTCATCAGAGAAACTCCCTGCAGTAGTCAGGGATTAACACAGAGACTCCCAGTTGGTCACCATCCCGAGGATATGTGACCTGTGCTAAGCACTGAATGGGCTGCCTGTCGTACCCCTCCCTGCAGACTCAGGCATTCAGGAAGAAGGGGTGGAGAGACTGTGGGAGCAAGAGGTTGTAGATGCTGACAGTGTTCTCTAGACACAGCAGGACGCTTGTGAACTCACACCGATTCTCACAGCGTGCACAAGGCCACAGCAGGGCGCGTGTGAACTCACATCGATTCTCACAGTGTGCACAAGGCCCGTGCAAGCTCCAGCCCGACAAATCCCAGCATGGAGATGGGGAGATGGACACAAGTCCAATGTCACCTGAGGAGCTCTTAGCATTTGGTTGTTGTGTTGGAGGGAGGGTCAGTTTCCTAAGTGGATGACGCCCTGGCAGGTCTGACACTGTCTAGGCTTCACACCCAAGAGCATTTTAGAAACACAAATTGGACTTTGTGGGAAAGAAAGAGAAAGCACAAAGTGTGGTGGATCTGGGAAGATTTGGGGGAGGTAAGAGAAGGTTAAAAATACATTATATGGAATTCTCAAAGAAATAATAAAAATATTATTTAAAAAGTCAATAGTCAATGTAAACTTTAAGCAGCTGAAGAACTACATCTCATCTACATCCCTCACTTTGGGGACATGGGGAGATGAAGGGGCCTGACCTATGGATCCACAGCCACTTAGAGCAGTGGATCTCGACCTTCCCAATGCTGAGACCTTTAGTACAGTTCCTTATCTTGTGGGGACCCCAATGCTCCTATTATATTCATTGCTGTTCTGTAACTGTAATTTTCTGCTGTTGTGAATCATAATGTAAATATCTGATATGGAGATGATCTTAGGTGACCATGTCAAAGGGTCACCCGACCCCCAAAAGCATTACAGCCCACAGGTTGGGAACCTCTGAGCTAGAGGCTGATTCCTTATCCCCTGGGGCCATCTCTCTTCTGTTGCATCTTGGGAGATTGAGGACAGGGTTTCACTGGAACTTCTCCCCATCACTGAGGGTGCGGTACTGGTCCCAGGATTCACAGGACAATGAATTTTGGGGGAGGGCATTAGAATGCACAGATTTACTATTGGCTACAAGTGGATGATTTGGCCGCTGGGATGTTGGTAACAAAGTACATGGTCAGAGTGAACCCTCATTTAGAGGAGGCAGAAGCCACCACTGCAGAGCTCTGTATAGACAAAGTCCCAAGATTCGGTGAAGAAGTAATTGATAGTAGAGGCCGGGGAGAAGGTGCGGAGGACGATGGGCACAGGTGTTGGTTGTGTCTCATGTTGCAAGGGAAAAAGGCCTTGCAGGCCTGGAGTCGAGGAGGAGTGGTGATGTCTAGACTTCTGACCAGAGCAGAAGTCTCATTTAGAAATGAAACAGCTGAGGATTTAGCTGGTCTTGAAGAGGGCAACACAGAATGAGCCAGCGTGTCCCCACTGCAGATGCGTGTTTGGAATGATGAGATGGGGGAGAGTAGCTGAGTGGTACAAGAGAGAAGGTAGAACTTCCTTTCTGTGGTGGGCCAGAGAAATCCCATTTGAGGGATACCTATCATGGGTATATACATTTCTTCTCCAGAACGCTATATAATATGCCCCTCACCCTTTCTTTAGAATTGAATCCTCACCAATGGACCTGGTTGGTTTTGGTTATGCAGCCCTTGTGACAATTGGAAGTATTTTGGGATATAAGCGAAGAGGTAAGCCAAAACTTTCCTGTTGTCCTTCCCTCCGTGTCTTCCTCTCTTCCTCCCTCTCTGCCTCACTTTGGATACAGTGTCCCGTGTAGCACAGGCTGGCTTCACACTTACTACTGATCTGCCAAGTGCTGCACCACCATGTCCTGCCCAAATTCAACAAAGGAGTCGGTGGCTGTAGTGGGGAGTTGATGACTTAAGTACAGCATTGATGGCTGTAATGGGGAGCAGGTAACTCTAGTGGGGTGTCGGTGGCTATAGTGGGGAGTTATGTCTGTAGTGGGGAGCAGTGGCAGAAGTGGTTAGTCGGTGGCTGTAGTCGGGAATTGGTGGCTGTTCTGAGGAGATGGTTGCTGTACAAGGATCTCCTGAATATAAGTGAGTAGCCCAAGGAGCTGTAGATGTTTTTACGGTGACTGAGATTTCAGCAGTTATTTTTCCGTGGGTCCTGTCTGTCCAGTTCATACAGCATAACATTAAGGAATCCAGGGAAGAACAATTTCTGGCCCAAATGGCTAGAAAACTCCATGAGGAGCCTCTTCAATGCCCATCATCCTCTTGAAATAATTGATGTTGCCAGGAGCAGATGTGTCTCATGTCATGAAAACTCCTAAGTTCTTTTTTTTATTGAAAAAAAAATTTCCGCCTTCTCCCAGCCTCCCATTTCCCTCCCCCTCCTCCCACTCCTCTCCCCCTCCCCCTACTCCCCTCCCCCTCCCTCTCCAGTCTGAAGAGCAGTCAGGGTTCCCTGCCCTGTGGAAAGTCCAAAGTCCTCCCCGCTCCATCCTGGTCTAGGAAGGTGAACATCCAAACTGGATAGGCTCCCTCAAAGCCAGAACGTGAAGTAGGATCGAAACCCAGTGCCATTATCCTTGGCTTCTCATCATCCCTCATTGTCCGCCATATTCAGAGAGTCCGGTTATATCCCATGCTTTTTCAGTCACAGTCCAGCTGGCCTTGGTGAGCTCCCAATAGATCAGCTCCACTGTCTCCGTGGGTGGGTGCACCCCTTGTGGTCCTGACTTCTTTGCTCATGTTCTCCCTCCTCCTGCTCCTCATTGGGACATTGGGAGCACAGTCTGGTGCTCCAGTGTGGGTCTCTGTCTCTATCTCCATCCATCGCCAGATGAAGGTTCTATGATGATATGCAAGATATTCATCAGTATGGCTATAGGATAGGGTCATTTCAGGTTCCCTATCCTCAGCTGCCCCAGGAACCAACTGGGGACATCGCCCTGGGCACCTGGGAGCCCCTCTAGGTCCAAGTCTCTTGCCAACGCTACGATAGCTCACTTAATTAAGATATGTGCTTCCCTGCTCCCCTATCCAACCTTCCTTTATCCCAATCATCCCCTTTCCCCAAGTTCCCCCCATCCTCCCTTTCTCACTTTTCTCTCCCCATCTCCCCTTACCCCCCTCCCACACCACCCCAAGATCCCAATTTTTTGCCCAGCAATCTTGTCTACTTCCCATAACCAGGAGGATGGCTATATGGATTTCTTTAGGTTCACCTTCTTATTTAGCTTCTTTAGGATATCAAATTATAGACTCAATGACCTTTATTTATGGCTAGAAACCAATTATGAGTGAGTACATCCCATGTTCATCTTTTTGGGTCTGGGTTACCTCACTCAGGATAGTGTTTTATATTTCCATCCATTTGCATGCAAAATTCGAGAAGTCATTGTTTTTTATCGCAGCATAGTACTCTAATGTGTATATATTCTACACTTTCTTCATCCATTCTTCCATTGAAAGACATCTAGGTTGTTTCCAGGTTCTGGCTATTACAAATAATGCTGCTATGAACATAGTTGAACAAATGCCCTTGTCATATGATTGGGCATCTCTTGGGTATATTCCCAAGAGTGGCATTGCTGGGTCCAGGGGTAGGTTGATCCCGAATTTCCTGAGAAACCGCCACACTGCTTTCCAAAGTAGTTGCACAAGTTTGCATTCCCACCAGCAATGGATGAGGGTACCCCTTCTTCCACAGCCTCTCCAGCAAAGGCAATCATTGGTGTTTTTGATTTTAGCCATTCTGACAAGTGTAAGATGATATCTCAAAGTTGTTTTGATTTGCATTTCCCTGATTGCTAAGGAGGTTGAGCATGACCTTAAGTGTCTTTTGGCCATTTGAACTTCTTCTGTTGAGAATTCTCTGTTCAGATCAGTGCCCCATTTTTTAATTGGGTTAATTAGCATTTTAAAGTCTAGTTTCTTGAGTTCTTTATATATTTTGGAGATCAGACCTTTGTCTGTTGCGGGGTTGGTGAAGATCTTCTTCCAGTCAGTGGGTTGCCTTTTTGTCTTAGTGACAGTGTCCTTTGCTTTACAGAAGCTTCTCAGTTTCCGTAGGTCCCATTTATTCAATGTTGCCCTTAATGTCTGTGCTGCTGGGGTTATACCTAGGAAGCGATCGCCTGTGCCCATATGTTGTAGGGTACTTCCCACTTTCTCTTCTATCAGGTTCAGTGTGTTCAGATTGATATTGAGGTCTTTGATCCATTTGGACTTGAGTTTTGTGCACGGTGATAGATATGGGTCTATTTTCATTCTTCTACAGGTTGACATCCAGTTGTGCCAGAACCATTTGTTGAAAATGCTTTGTTTTTTCCATTGTATACTTTTAGCTCTTTTATCGAAAATCAGGTGTTCATATGTTTGTGGGTTAATGTCAGCGTCTTCTATTCGATTCCATTGGTCGACTTCTCAGTTTTTATGCCAATACCAAACTGTTTTCATTACTGTAGCTCTGTAATAGAGTTTGAAGTCAGGGATGGTAATGCCTCGAGAAGTTCCTTTATTGTATAAGATTGTTTTGGCTATCCTGGGTTTTTTGTTTTTCCATATAAAGTTGATTATTGTCCTCTCAAGATCTGTGAAGAATTTTGATGGGACCTTGATGGGGATTGCATTGAATCTATAAATTGCCTTTAGTAGAATTGGCATTTTTACTATGTTGATCCTCCCAATCCAAGAGCAAGGGAGATCCTTCCATTTTCTGGTATCCTCTTCAATTTCTTTCTTCAATGCCTTAAAGTTCTTGTCAAATAGATCTTTCACGTCCTTGGTTAGAGTTACCCCAAGATATTTTATTCTGTTTGTGGCTATCGTGAAAGGTGATGCTTCTCTGATTTCCATATCCTTTGTGTATAGGAGGGCGACTGATTTTTTTTGGAGTTGATCTTGTATCCGGCCACATTACTAAAGGTGTTTATCAGCTGTAGGAGTTCTTTGGTGGAGTTTTTGGGGTCCCTTATGTACACTATCATATCATCTGCAAATAACAAAAGTTTAACTTCTTCCTTTCCAATTCGAATCCCTTTGATCCCCTTATGTTGTCTTATTGCTATTGCTAAAACTTCAAGCACTATATTGAAGAGGTATGGAGAGAGTGGACAGCATTGTCATGTTCCTGATTTTAGTGGGATGGCTTTGAGTTTCTCTCCGTTTAGTTTGATGTTAGCTGTTGGTTTGCTGTAAATAGC
Source organism: Microtus oregoni (assembly GCF_018167655.1). NCBI lineage: Eukaryota > Metazoa > Chordata > Mammalia > Rodentia > Cricetidae > Microtus > Microtus oregoni. Next base: position 34,815,268 of record NW_024543066.1, read on the forward strand.
TTTTATTATATTTAGGTATGACCCTTGTATCCCTAATCTCTCCAAGACTTTTATTATAAAGGGATGTTGAATTTTGTCAAAAGCTTTTTCAGCATCTAATGAAATGATCATATGGTTTTTTTCTTTCAGTTTATTTATATGATGGATTACATTGATAGATTTGTGTATGTTGAACCAGCCCTGCATCTCTGGGATGAAGCCTACATGATCATAATGGATAATTTTTCTAATGTGTTCTTCGATACGGTTTGCCAGTATTTTGTTGAGGATTTTTGTGCCGATGTTCATCAGTGAGATTGGCCTGTAATTCTCTTTCTTGGTTGAGTCTTTGTGTGGCTTTTGTATCGAAGTGACTGTAGCTTCATAAAAGGAATTTGGCAATGACTCTTCTGTTTCTATATTGTGAAATACATTAAGGAGTATAGGTATTAGGTCTTCTTGGAAGTTCTAGTAGAATTCCACATTGAAACCATCTGGTCCTGCGCTTTTTTTGGTAGGGAGGTTTTTGATAACAGCTTCTAATTCTTCGCTACTAACAGGTCTATTTAGATCGTTCACCTGGTCCTGGTTTAACTTTGGTATATGGTATTTATCTAAAAAAGTGTCCATTTCTTTTACATTTTCCAGTATTGTGGCATACAGGCTTTTGTAGTAAGATCTAATGATTCTCTGAATTTCCTCTGTGTCTGTGGTTATGTCCCCCTTTTCATTTCTGATATTATTAATTTGCATATTCTCTCTGCCGTTTGATTATTTTGGATAGGGGTTTATCAATCTTGTTGATTTTCTCCAAGAACCAGCTTCTTGTTTCATTGATTCTTTGGATTGTTTTCTGTGTTTCTATTTTGTTGATTTCTGCCCTCAGTTTGATTATTTCCAGTCTTCTACTCCTCCTAGGTGAGTCTGCTTCTTTTTTTCTAGAGCTTTCAGGTGGGCTGTTAAGTCTCCAATGTGAGCTTTCTCTGTTTTCTTTAAGTGGGCACTTAGTGCTATGAACTTTCCTCTTAGGATGGCTTTCATAGTGTCCCATAAGATTGAGTATGTTGTTTCTTTATTTTCATTGAATTCAAGGAAGACTTTAATTTCTTTCTTTATTTCTTCCTTGATCCAGGTTTGGTTTAGTAGTTGACTGTTCAGTTTCCATGAGTTTGTAGGCTTTCTGGGGGTAGCATTGTTGTTGAATTCTAACTTTAATCCATGGTGATCTGATAAGACACAGGAGGTTACGAATATTTTTTTGTAACTGTGGAAGTTTGCTTTGTTACCAAGTATGTGGTGAATTTTCAAGAAGGTTCCATGAGCTGCAGAGAAGAAGGTATATTCTTTCCTATTTGGGTGGAATGTTCTATAGATGTCTGTTAAGTCCATTTGATTCATTACCTCCATTAATTCTCTTATTTCTCTGTTAGGTTTCTGTCTGATTGACCTGTCCATTGGTGAGAGAGGAGTGTTGAAGTCTCCTACTATTAGTGTGTGCGGTTTGATGGCAGCCTTGAGTTTTAGTAATGTTTCTTTTACGTACATGAGTGCTTTTATATTAGGGAAATAGATATTCAGGATTGAGACTTCATCCTGATGAATTGTTCCTGTTATGAGTATAAGATGCCTCTCTCCATCTCTTCTGATTGATTTAAGTTTGAAGTCAACTTTGTTAGAGATTAGTATGGCCACACCTGCTTGTTTCTTAGGTCCATTTGCTTGATAAACTTTTTCCCATCTCTTTACTCTGAGTAGGTGCCTGTCTTTGTGGTTGAGATGTGTTTCTTGTAAACAGCAGAATGTTGGATCCTGTTTTCGTATCCAATCTCTTAGCCTGTGCCTTTTTATAGGTGAGTTGAGTCCATTGACATTAAGTGATATTGATGACCAGTGGTTGTTAACTCCGGTCACTTTTTTAGTAGTAGAGTTTGTGTGTTTCCCTTCTTTGAGTTGTGCTGGTGAAGGGTCTCTAGATGTTTGAGTTATTGTGGTCATTGTTGGACTCCTTGGTTTGTGATTTTCCTTCTATTACTTTCTGTAAGGCTGGATTTGTGGCTACGTATTGTTTAAATTTGTTTTTATCCTGGAAAATTTTGTTTTCTCCATTTATAGTAAACGAAAGCTTGGCTGGGTATAGTAGTCTGGGCTTGCATCCATGTTTTCTTAGTTTCTGAAGTACATCTATCCAGGACCTTCTGGCTTTCATGGTTTTTATAGAGAAGTGAGGTGTAAGTCTGATAGGTTTACCTATATAAGTAACTTGACCTTTTTCTTTTGCAGCTCTTAATATTCTTTCTTTATTCTGTATGTTTTGTGTTTTGATTATTATATGGCGAGGAGATATTTTTTTTGGTCCAGCTTATTCGGTGTTCTGTATGCTTCTTGAACCTTCAAAGGAATATCTTTCTTTAGGTTGGGAAAGTTTTCTTCTATAATTTTATTAAATATATTTTCTGGACCCTTGAGCTGTACTTCTTCTCCTTCTTCTATCCCAATTATTCTTAGGTTTGGTCTTTTTATTGTGTCCCAGAATGTTTTGTGATGAGAATTTGTTGGTTTTGCTGTTTATTTTGATCAGTGTGTTTATTTTCTCTATGGTATCTTCAGTGTCTGACATTCTTTCTTCTATCTCTTGTAATCTGTTGGTAGTACTTGTCTCTGTAGTTCCTGTTCATTTACCCAGATTTTCCATCTCCATCCTTCCCTCGGTTTGTGTTTTCTTCATTACTTTCATTTCATTCTTCAAGTCTTGAACCGCTTCCCTTACCTGTTTGATTGCTTTTTCTTGTTTCTCTTGGTTTTCTTGGGTATCTTTGAGCGATTTATTCATTTCCTCTACCTTTTTGTTTGTAATCTCTAATTGTTTATGGCAGTTTTTCACCTCCTGTTTAAGGTCTTCTATTATTTTCATATAATTAACTTTTGAGTCGATTTCTTCTAATTCTTCTGGAGTAGGGTGTACAATTCTTCTTATTTCGGAATCCCTGGATTCTGGTGATGTCATGTTGCCTTTCAGGTTGTTGGAGGAATTCTTGCATTGGCGCCTTCCCATCTCTTTCTTCAAATGGAGCCAGGAGAGGCCTGGTGTCTTGGTCCAGTCTTTGCTGTGACTGACTCTCTGGGTGTATCTCTTCAGTGTAGAAGCAGGAACTGTCCCGTTCAGATGGAACTCCTCAGCACCAAAACATGGACGCCTGGTAGTCCAATGACCCACAGACAAAAGGGGGAACTTGGGGGGCAGGGCGGGGATGAGTAGAACACAGGAGACCCTGGCGCACAAGCTGAAGGTGCGCATGCTCCCTTTCGGGGGTCCTTGAGGCCTGCCCGGTAGGCAGGCACTCACCACTCTGGGTGGGTAGCCTTAGTGTAGGAGCAGAAAACTGTTCCTGAGCAAAGGACCTTGCAGAAAACGTAGGCTTGGGGGGGGGGGGTCATGTGTAAGAAAGACAGCCCTGCAGAAGGAGCTGGGGGAGGGGGGTTTGTGCTCTCTTCTGGGACAATCCGCCCCTGGATAGCACACACCCATCCAGATGGAACTCCTCAGCACCTAAACAGGGCCACCTGGTAGCCCAATGATCCGGGGACAAAAGGAAGAATGTGGCAGGCAGGGCGGGGTCCAGGAGAGCACAGGAGACCCTGGAGCACAAGCTGAAGGTGCCTGGGCTTCCTTACAGGGGACTTTGAGCCCTGCCGGTAGGCAGGCACTCACCGCTCTGGGTGGGTAGCCTTAGCGTAGGAACTTAAAACTGTTCTTGAGCACTGGTCCTAGCATACAGCAGGGTAGGGTTGGGGGGTGCTGGGGGTGCTGGGTCGCGCATAAGAAAGACAGCCCTGCAGAAGGAGCTGGGGGAGGGGGGTTTGTGCTCTCTTCCAGGACAATTCGCCCCTGGATAGCACACACTCACCCATCCAGATGGAACTCCTCAGCATCTAAACAGGGCCGCCTGGTAGCCCAATGATCTGGGGACCAACTCCTAAGTTCTTAAACACCATATTCTGAAGATCTTTGAAAGAATTGCTATCCATCTGAAATATATCTCTGTACATCTAGAAAACCTAACTAACATGACAGTATTTCAGTTTCTCAGAGAATTGGGAATCAACCTATCTCAGGACCCAGCAATACCACTCTTGGGCATATACTCAAAATATGCTCAACCATACTACAAAAGCATTTGTTTAACTATGTTCATAGCAGCATTATTTGTAATTCCCACTCAACTGAAGAATGGATAAAGAAGATGTGGTATATTTACACATTAGAGTAATACTCAGTGGTAAAAAAAAAAAAAAAACAATGACATCTTGAATTTTGCATGCAAATAAATGGAATTAGAAAACACTATTCTGAGTGAGGTAATCCATACCCAGAAAGATGAATGTGGTATGTACTCACTCATAAGTGGATACTAGCTATAAACAAAGGACATTGAGCCTGTAGTTCATAATCCTAGAGAAGCAAAGTAATAAGGTGAACCCAAAGAAAAACATATATAGACTCACCTGGAAATTGGAAACAGACAAGATTGCCTGACAAAATTGGGAGCATGGGGGTAGAGGGGAGAAGGGATGGTGGAAGGGGAAGAGAAGAGGAAAAGGGCAGGGGTGAGAAGAATTTGAGGGAGTGGGATAGTCAAGATGGAGGAAGGACAGAGATGAGAGCAAGGAAAGAGATATTTTGATTGAAGGAGCTATTATAGGATAGCAGAAATCTGACTCTAGAGAAATTCCCAGGAATCCACAAGGCTGACTCCAGCTAAGACCCTAAGCAATGGAGGAGAGGGGGCCCAATCTTGACTTGCCCTACAGTCAGACTGATTAATATCTTAAATTTCATCATGGAGCCTTCATCCAGAAACTGATGGAGGCAGAGGCAGAGACCCACATGAATTCCTTTCATTTTTCAGGTTCTCTCTCTCTCTCTCTCTCTCTCTCTCTCTCTCTCTTTAGTATTTGCCTCTTTTTTCTTTTCTTTCCTTTTTGCTCTCTTTTTAGGCCAGGTCTCTGTATCTAGCCCTGGCCATCCTGAAACTCTGTATAGACCTCAAAATCATAGAGTTAAAAGGCATGTGCCACAACACCTGGCTATATTCAAAAAGACATATTTTCATTATTTTTAACTGTGTGTATGTGTGGATATGTTTGCATGAAAGCAAGAGCCCTAGGAGGCCATGCAAGAGCAGTGCTTCCTACTAACTGCTGAGTTGTGTATCCAGCTCATGTATCCTCCTCTCTCTCTCCTCCCACAGGTGGCGTTCCATCTTTGATTGCTGGTCTTTCTGTTGGAGTTTTGGCTGGGTATGGAGCCTACCGTGTCTCAAATGACAAACGGGATGTCAAAGTGTCATTGTGTAAGTGATATGTTTTCTGCAGTTACAGAGATTCAACCTGGAAGATGTTACCTTCACACTTTGTACCAGGCGTACTAGGAAATGAACTGTCAAAGTTAAGTGTCCATGAGTCTGTGTCAAGACTGAACATAATTCTTGTTGCTTTCTAGACAGAAACTGATCAAACTGATAGTACTGATGGCCTAACCTTCCACTTCATTTCTTTGCTCTCCCCCGACAGGGTTTCTCTGTGTGATATTCCTAGCTGTCCTGTAACTAGCTCTTGTAGACCAGGCTGGCCTTGAACTCACAGAGTTCTGCCTGCCTCTGCCTCCCTAGTCCTGGGATTAAAAGCATACACCACCACTGCCCGACTTCACCTCATTCTATAACATGTGTCGCAAGAAATTAAATCAGAATTGTTTAGTACACCGATAGCTTGTATGCACAGCTATGCCTTAAGATTCTCTAAAGAACAGTACTTTTACTTGCTGACATAGAGTATTTCTTCCCCTGGGCACAGCAGGAGAATGCCTGTTGTTTAATCCTCGAGGTACCTGGTTTTAGTTTTTTCACTAGCAAACATTGATAATGTTTAAAATTCTAATTCATGGTATTTGGGTTTCAGTTACAGCTTTCTTCCTGGCCACCATAATGGGTGTGAGATTCAAGAGATCCAAGAAAATAATGCCTGCTGGCCTAGTTGCAGGCGTAAGGTGAGAACCTTTCTTCTGATCTGTGCTTTCCTGTACAGTGTTTCAGAGTGATGACAGGCTACAGCAATACCTCCTAAATGTGCCCAGTCTTGCTAACGTGTGGTGAATTTTGTGAAGAATTCATTTTCAATGGCGGTGGAGAGATAGCTCACTTACTGTTCTTGCAGAGGACCAGGTTTGGCTGATGACCTCCTGTAACTCTGGTTCTAAGGGATCCAACTCTCCCTTCTGGCCTCCGTGTGCACCAGTTACATACATATATATGCATGCAGGCAAACCATTATTACACATAAAATAAAAATAATTTAATATTTTTGAAAAGAAATTGATTTTCATGCTGGGGGAAGTGACTCAGCAGTTACAAGCATTTGCTGCATTCCCAGAGGAACTGGATTTGGTTCCCAGAACCCACACTGGGTGTCTTACAGCCACCTGAAACTTTAGGTTCAGGGGATCAAACAATGTCTTCTGGACTTTGTAGGTACACACACACACAAACACACACATACACACACACTGTATTAAATCTTTTAAAGTATTTTTAAAGGAATTTTCATATGAAAGGTCAGATAATTATTACAATATTTTAATTATAACAGACATGAGCCATCATGAATTCAGTCATTCTTTGGTGTGACAACATCCCCCCTCCGATGTGTTTTGTAGCATCCAATCAGATGTACACATTAATCTTTATCAGACTAAAGAGTTAAGTTCCTCCTCAATTTTCCACAATATTTCTCCACTTATAAAATGATTTAGTGACAGTCTGGGTCATTGAATTTCAAAGGGAGATAATTTTTTTTTTAGCTCGTAACCTTAAATTTCTCCTATTTTTGAGCCAGTATATGCATTTCATTTCATTTATTTGTTTATGGTTTGGGTTGGGTGTTTAGTGTATTAGTTACTTTTCTGTCCCTGTTATAAATTATTCTGACAAATCACAACCTAGAGGAGAAGAGGGCTTATGCCAGGGGGGTGTTCTGGAGGGGACACTGTCTATCATGTTGGCGTGTTCCAAAGGATGCTGTTCATCATTCAGCATGTTCCACAGGAGACACTGTCCATCACGTTAGCGTGTTCCACATAGGACGCTGTCCATCATTTCAGGTCAGGCACAGCAGCAACAGGTGAGATGGTCTCGGAATTTGGAAGTGAAGTGACCATATTCTGTGTACACAGAGAGAAAAGGAAGAGGGCCAAGCTAAAAAATCTCAAAGCCCACACCTTGGTAACATACTGCCTTCAGCCAGATTTCTCTTCCTAGAGGTGCCATTGCCTTCCCAAACAGCGCCACCAGCTGGAGACCAAGTGTTCTACATGCTCCTGTGGGGAAGACTTCTCACCCACCGCTGGTTGTTAGTTAGGGACTGCAGCTCTTTCAATGCTGAGGACCGAACCCAGGGCCTGGCACATGCCAGGCAAGCGCTCTGCCACTGAGCTGCATCCCAGCCCTGATCCTGTGGTTCCGTCCATGAACTTAAGCAGATTATCAATTAAAATATAGAGAAAATGTGTCTAATTCTGCCTGGAAGCTGTCCTTGAGTGTTGAAAACCATAAACATTGCCTTCCTTTGGAACACATTTTCATTTCTCAGAAATTATTTCAAAGAAGCATGGAAAGCCTAATGTTTACTCGGACTGTATTTCTAATAGAAAATAGTCAAGCTGAAAATTCACCAGAAAATAAATGTAAATATTTTTGTCTATTTAAGGAATATTAAGCAGGCATTTGTATATCATGATTGAAAACTATTTGCCATCACTGGAAATTAATAATGTCATAATAAGATATACAAACAGGATGAAAACACAGCAAATACAGTTTGACCCAGTGTTTAAAGATGTCTGTGGCAAAAACCAAGACAAAAAGGAAGTACTTCAAAGTATCAGTAGTATTTAGCCCTGGGTTAAAGCCTCCTGAGTAGTTTCCTGCACGTGTGTTGCTGTTGAATTTTCTAGAGTGGCTCTGTAATTCTCTAGTGTGGTGGTTTTTCTTTGGGGGTGGGGGTGCCAAAGGCATCTTTCTAACTGTGTCCCTGACATGAAGATGGTATTTGATGCTGGAAAGGATCAAAGGTGGGAGTTAGTGATGAAGAAAGGATTATGGGCGATTGAATGTACCTGATATTCTTTAAAAAAATACTCCCACTGAATTACTCCTTGTTCCATTTTCCTTTTGTGAATAGATTTGTCTTTTTCTCTTTGTCTGGATATGTATACATGTGCACACACATGAGTGTGTATGTCATGTGTGTGCAGGTGATCACAGAGGCCGGAAAAGGTCATCAGACCCGTTGGGGCTAGAATTTCATGTCATTTATTATTAGGATCACCTGTCATGAATGCAGACTGAGCTCTGGTCCTCTGGAAGAGCAGCCAATGCTCTTAACTGCTGAACCGTCTCTCCAGCACCCTTGACTTTTTTTCCAGTCACTTTCTTGGGTAGCTTTTGGAAGTTTTCATTTCTCCTGACTTTTTTCTCTTAATTCCCCATCCAAGGTTTTCAGAACAGTGGGTTTGATTTCACTCATCTGTTCAGGGAATGTTTTTAAGTTAGAAAATAGGAAAAATAAACTCCCCCTCTGCTCTAAGGAAGGCTATGGAGCTCCCAAAGGCCACAGCATAGGAACAGCATGATAGGGAGTACATGATTGTCCTGTCCATCAGAGTGGCCTTCATCTTTCTTCCTTTTGTATTTATGCAGCCTCGTGATGATCCTGAGACTGGTCCTGCTGTTGCTTTAGCACCCAGAGAAGCCAAGAGCCCACCTCCTATCATTCTACTGTACCCGGCAGAGCAGCTTCTTGCATTCAAAAGATCAGTTTAAATAGGTGGTAAATTTCTTACCCTGAAATGAAAATCTGTTGTCACCCGAAATTTAAAAATTAATTGGCAATATTTGCTTGCCCTCCCCTTTTTCATGTAAAGCACAAGTTTCAGCTGTTTCTTTTTGTTAACCCTGGTCTTTAATGGGTCGTTATGTAGTCATTTGCTTTGTCTCATCTTGTGGGTGGAATTTGGGTGCCCGCTGTTTTCTGCTCTTGAAAGTTCCAAGCTCTTATGGCTCAAATAAGATGAACGGCGACTTGTCATGTCATGTGATGGAGGAAGGTCATTGTTAAAAAAATAAAGAAACTGCTTGGCTGGCCCTCATAGGTTAGAACACAGGTGGGTGGAGAAAACAGAACAGAATGCTGGGAGGAAGAGGAAGTGAGCTCAGACTCGACAGCTCTCCTCTCGGGAGCAGACACCTCAGGGAGACACCATGCCTCTCTCCTGGGCATACACACACAATGAAGCTCCAACCCAGGATGGATGTAGGCTAGAATCTTCCCAGTAAGACCGGTGCTCACAGATTATTAGAGATGGGTTGATCGGGATATCAGAATTAGCCAGTAAGGGCTAGAGCAAAAGGGCCAAGCAGTGTTTAAATGAATACAGTTTGTGTGTTGTTATTTTGGGGCATAAGCTAGCCGGTGGCGGGAGCTGGGTGGCAGAATGCAGCCCCACAGCTCCCACTACAGTCATGGGGTCCCTGGAGTGAACCACAGAATGTTAATGATTTGTATGTCACTTGATACATTAGCGATTTTATTTGTATTGTTGTGAGGGATTTTTGCATGGAAGGAATTCCGTTCTCAACTCATCAGTGTCGTAACAGAATGCATTCAGTATTCAAATAAAATACATTTTATCTTAAGCCTTTTTATTTATTTTTATGCCCTTTACTAGAAACTCAGTCATCTTTGACATTTATATGTTTTATTACTAGTAAAAAGGATGTCAAGGGAGGGTTTGCACCAGCTCTCTGTACTTTGCAGGAGCATCTCCCTCACTTCCACATCCATGTCCTATCACCAGTCCATTTGTTTGTTTTGTTTTGTTTTGTTTTGTTTTGTTTTGGAGACAGGGTTTCTCTGTAGCTTTAGGAGCCTGTCCTGGAACTACCTCTTGTAGAGATCCACCTGCCTCTGTCTCCCTAGTGCTGGGATTAAAGGTGTTCACAACTCCTGCCAGGCCTCACCAGGCCATTTTAAGAACAGGTCTTACTACAAAAGCCTGTACTCCACAAAATTGGAAAATATAAAAGAAATGGACTATTTTTTAGATAAATATCATATACCAAAATTAAATCAAAACCAGGTGAACAATTTAAATAGAGCTCTAAATCACAAGGAAATAGAAGCTGTCACCAAAAACCTCCCAACCAAAAAAAGCCCTGGGCCAGATGGTTTTAGTGCAGAATTCTACCAGAACTTCCAAGAAGAGCTAATACATGTACTCCTTAATGTGTTTCACATAATAGAAACAGAAGAGTCATTGCCACACTCTTTTTATTGAAGCTACAGTTACCCTGACACCAAAACCACACAAAGACTCAACTAAGAAAGAGAATTACAGGCTGGGCGGTGGTGGCACACGCCTTTAATCCCAGCACTCGGAAGGCAGAGGCAGGCGGATCTCTGGGAGTTCGAGGCCAGCCTGGTCTACAAGAGCTAGTTCCAGGACAGGCACCAAAGCTACAGAGAAACCCTGTCTCGAAAAACCAAAAAAGAGAGAGAGAGAGAGAGAGAGAGAGAGAGAGAGAGAGAGATTACAGACCAATCTTGTATCGGCATAAATAAATGCAATGCAGATACTAAAGAATATTCACACTTTAATGATAAACTTACAGAACCGAAGTTCCCGCGTGGCACAGGAGGTAGGAAGGAAAGAGACCAGAGCCGCCTCCCGCGCGCCCATTTATCTGTAGGCATTCGCCCGAGGCAAACCCCGCCCCCTAAAGGGGCTGTCTTAACCCTACATCTCCCCGTTTTGTCTAAATAAGACAGAACTAAACCAAATATAACTATAAACAATAATAACAAATGATAAATATAACAAACAATATTGAGAACAAAAGTTTTGCTAGGCATTCTATCTCAAGGAGTCTAAATAATGTAGAGAGTAACTACTATTAAATAATCTTCAACTCCATCAAAGATCTGAGAAGGGAATAAATATTACTTAACAAATGAGAGATATCCAAAATGTGCAACAAATGACAGAGACAACTGACTACCTGGGCAATCACCCAAAGTCTCGTTTGCAATGTTGAGTCAACCAACTTTGGCTAAGGCCTAACATAACTGACATACCATTATCAAATGCAAGGAACTTTCTTAGAATTATCCTACCCTGTCTTGGCAAGATAAGACAATCCTGTTTCATATATTAGTAGTTGAGGTATGGGTTTTTCTTAACCCAAAGGCCAGTTCTGCCAAGAAGACAAACTCCCAGTGGAGTGTCTTTGGTGCTCAACGTTCTTTCGGGAGTAGAGTGGTGTTGCCAGGAGTAATTGTGTCTCGATGGCACAGAATTCTAGGTTAGATTAAAGGCCATTTTCTACAGCTCTTCAAAGAGGCTGAAGATTATACTATCTATACTAAAAATAATCTCTATGTATCTAAAAGACCTGATTAACCTAAAAATAAATATGACAAACATATAATTCTCAATACCTATCTAATTTGAAACTAAGAGAATAAACAACTGTGCAATATATGAAGACAATGATCTTCACCTGTAAACAATGTCATTACATATCAAAATGTAAACAATGTTATTACATAAATAGTACCAGAGGTAGAAATGTACATTGTGATATGATAGATGTATCCATACAATATAAGTATACTCTTATACAAAAATAGAGGTAGGAACACTCACATTCAATATTCAATATATCAATATACAAGAAACAGTACCAATATAATTTTCTAAAAACAGTAAGTCACAAATACCAATCATCCCATCAAACCAGTTAATCCCCCCCTTTTATATATATATATATATATATATATATATATATATATATATATCCCTAATTCCATACAATATCTCCCCATCCCCTCAACCCTAAGCCATTTTAGAGGCAAGGCTGTTGGTATCTCTGAAGGGACATCAATTGCTTGTTCTTGCATAGCCCTAATGGCCAGTTTTCTCTGTTTGTAATAACTTTTAATATTATTTTTACAAATATAGGCTCTAGAAGTAGCAGGAATGTTAATTTGGGTATTCCATTGTTGTAATAGGTCATGACCCCATAAATTCATTGCAATATTGGCTACATATGGCCTTAATTTTCCTATTTGTCCCTCAGGCCCTATACATTTAACCCATCTTGTGCTCTGCCTTATTCGAGATAGGGTTCCAATTCCCAGGAGCTGAACATTTACATTCTGAAGAGGCCAATATAGATGCCAAGATTCTGGGGTAATGATACTTACATCAGCATCTGTGTCCAGCAGGCCAGTAATAAAAATGTCATTTATACATACTCTCAGCTTAGGTCTTTGATCATTTATAGAAGTTTGCCAAAATACACGTAACTCATCTTTCTGATCATTAGTGTTTGTAACAGTAGGCATGTGGCTTTCTAATTGTCCTGACGAGGCATGTTCTATGTAGAAACTGGAAATGACTGAACCATGTTTGTCATAGGGGCCTGTGAGGCCCCCCCTCTCATGTTTCCCGTCTGTTTCAGATTGCCTTGTCTATCCCTTGTAGACCTGCATTCATTTGTCCAATGCCTGCCTTTTCCACATCTTCTACATAAACCTGAAGGCTGAGTCCTTCTATTTCTGTTATTTTTAGAAGATGCATTATTATTATTTCTGAAAATACGTTGTTTACAATTCCTTTTCATATGACCCATTTTGCCACAATTAAAATATTTGGTATTCTGGTGTCTCCTTTTACCATTGGAAATTGTTTCTTCTACCCATGCTTCAGTGCCATAGTCAAATGTGTCAAGATTTAGTGTATGTAAGACCCATTCTTCCAAGGACGTTGATCTGAACTTTAAAGGCCCCAAGATCTTTTTGCATTCCACATTTGTATTTTTGTAAGCCAAAGACTCAATTATTATACGTCTTGCTTCTGGGTCAGATATCCCTATTTGTACAGCCTTAGTTAACCTTTGTAAAAAGTCACTAAAGGGTTCTCTCTGACCCTGTTTAACTGTGACAAATGATTCCATTCTCTGTCCTGGGTCTTGTACTCTGTCCCAAGCCCTTAAGGCTGCTGTAGTACACATGGAGAGTATGTTTTCATCCAAATTAGCTTGTTCCTGAGGATTGGAAAAGAGCCCTTCACCTAGAATTTTATCTAGGGAAATGTCAATTCCCTTCGCCTTTTCCTGCTGCTCTAAAAGTCTAGCCTCTTGCCTGAATAAGCATTTTCATTTTAATTGCGGTCCACTCTCAAGGACCACGGAGCTCAGCTGGAGCCAGTCCGAGGGGGTTGCTCTGCTTGTTGTGGCCCAAGATTTTAGTATTTCTTTAACAAAAGAGGCGTGCATCCCAAAAGTCATGACGGCCTGTTTAATTTCTTTGAGATTATTTATACGGACAGGCTCCCATGTATCTTCCTTGATGACCCTAGGGTTTCTGGAACCAATCACCTTCTCAGTTGTTATTACTGGAAAGGCATGTAGAGCTATAGGTAGAGCTTTGTGGAAATTGTCCCTAAGGGATTTATCCACAGATGTAGTTAAAATTTGCCTTTCTACACTTTGCTCTTCTTTATTAGAATTTAGAAATTCCTCAATCTTTTTAATTCTATTCATCATTGCTTTTTGTAATGTCTGAATCTCCTGCCCAGAATTATGTTCCAAAGCCTTCATTGAGGATTCTAAAGTATGAAATTTGTCCATTAGAGATAACTTGTCATCTTTGGACATAATTTTTATGGCATAAACCGTGCCTTCTTGTATTGATAATCTTTCCGCCAATCTGTCATAAGCTTTAGACAAAATTCGATTGTCACATTCAGCAGTTTTGATTCTCTCAGTTAATGTTTTAGTTCCTACAGAAAGGGACTGCTGGAACTTACGATCTAATTCAGCTGTTCCTTCTTCTATAGTAATGAATTTCTCCTTAACATCAGCCTGTACCTTTTCTAGATTTTACTCAGTTAACTGAGTCATGTTAAACAAAGATCTGTTTTCTTCCTGGAGAACTTTAAACTGATTCTTGAGAAGATTGTTGTCATTCTCAATAGTTTTTAAATGGTCAACCTCTGCCTTAAGAGATTTGATCATTTTCCTATTATCAAACCAAATAGTGCTAAGGAAAATTAAGAATCCTAGAAATATCCATAGATGTAGGGTGATAGATACCTCTTGTAAGATCTCCCAAATGGTGCACTCAAAAAAGCTGCTGAAATTTGAAATTGTCACGTTGTCAGACATTATTTATAAAAGAAAAAATTCTTTTACCTGTAATGACTGGTTCCTGCCAGTGGTGGTGAAAGAGTCCAGTTGAGTCCACGTGGCCTAAATCTGAAATAAATGACTCAAAAACAAAATTGAAACAGACACCAGACTGACAAGTAGCAATTGGGCCAAAAAGGGAATAGAGAAAAGCCAGCAAAGTGAACAAATCAAAGGGATGCCGGCATTTTTGTACCGGGGCTCGCAGGGCCACTGTCACGTGACCCGAGTGCCGGCGGAGGTGGGAGGGGAACAGAGAGTGATCACGCTGTTACAGAGGTGTTGCTGATTTCAAACCCGGGGAGTGCTAGCTCTCCCGTCCCGCTTGATTCTCTAGCAAGCAGCAGGGAAAATCGAGTCACTCAGAATCTCAGCTGCTTCCGCGCACCCAGAGAGACCGCCGCCGCGGCCCGGGGTGGGGGGGCCTCAAGAGACTCCGATTTGGGCCGGGTCTCGGCAAAGCCCCACGGGGAGGGCGCCAAATGTATCGGCGTAAATAAATGCAATGCAGATACTAAAGAATATTCACACTTTAATGATAAACTTACAGAACCGAAGTTCCCGCATGGCACAGGAGGTAGGAAGAAAAGAAGACCGGAGCCGCCTCCCGCGCGCCCATTTATCTGTAGGCATTCGCCCGAGGCAAACCCCATCCCCTAAAGGGACTGTCTTAACCCTACACAATCTCACTCATGAACATCAACGCAAAAATTCTCAATAAAATATTGGCAAACTGAATCCACGAACACATTAGAAAAATTATCCATTATGATCAAGTAGGCTTCATCCCAGAGATTCAGGGCTGGTTCAACATATGAAAATCTAGCAATGTAATCCATCATATAAATAAACTAAAAGAAAAAACTTATGATCATTTCATTAGAGGCCAAAAAAGCATTTGACAAAATTCAACACACCTTTATGACAAAGGTCTTGGAGAGATTAGGGATTCATGGATCATATCTAAACATAATAAAAGCAATATACAGCAAGTTGACAGCTAACATCAAATTAAATGGAGAGAAACTCAAAGAGATTCCACTAAAATCAGGAACAAGAAAATGCTGTCCACTCTTTCCATATCTCTTTAACATAGTGCTTGAAGTTCTAGCAATAGCAATAAGACAACATATAGAGATCAAGAGGATTCTAATTAGAAAGGAAGAAGTCAAACTTTCATTATTTGCAGATGATGTGATAGTGTACACAAGTGACCCAAAAAACTCTACCAGAGAACTCCTACAGCTGATAAATAACTTCAGTGATGTGGCAGGATAGAAGATCAACTCAAAAAAATCAGTAGCCCTTTTATACACAAAGGATAATGAAGCTGAGAGGAAAATCAGAGAAACTTCACCTTTCACAATAGCCACAAATAGCAAAAAGTATCTTGGGGTAACACTAGCCAAGAAAGTGAAAGATCTATTTGACAAGAACTTTAAGCCTTGAAGAAAAATTGAAGAGGATACCAGAAAATGGAAGGATCTCCCATGATCTTGGATTGGTAGGATTAACATAGTAAAAATGCCAATTCTACCAAAGGCAATCTATAGATTCGATGCAATCCCCATCAAAATCCCAACAAAATTCTTCACAGACCTTGAGAGCACAATAATCAACTTTATATGGAAAAACAAAAAACCCAGGATAGCCTAAACAATCCTATACAATAGAGGACCTTCTGGAGGCATTACCATCCCTGACATCAAACTCTATTACAGAGCTACAATAATGAAAACAGCTGGGTATTGGCATAAAAACAGAGACGTTGACCAATGGAATTGAATTGAAGACCCAGATATTAATCCACAAACCTATGAACACCTGATTTTTGACAAAGAAGCTAAAATTATACAATGGAAGAAAGAAAGCATCTTCAGCAAATGGTTCACAACTGGATGTCAACCTGTAGAAGAATGAAAATAGATCCATATCTATCACCATGCACAAAACTCAAGTGCAAATGGATTAAAGACCTCAATATAAAGCCAACCACACTGAACCTGATAGAAGAGAAAGTGGGAGGTAGCCTGCAATGCATGGGCACAGGATACCAATTCCTATATATAATCCCAGCAACACAGACAATAAGAGCAATAATGAATAAATGGGACCTCCTGAAACTGAGAAACTTCTGTAAAGCAAAGGATACTGTCATTAAGACAAAAAGGCAATCTACTGAATGGGAGAAGATTTTCACCAACCCTACATCAGAAAAAGGTCTGATCTCCAAAATATCTAAAGAACTCAAGAAACTAGACATTAGAACCGAACACAGAATTTTCAACAGAAGAATTTCAAATGGCCAAGAAATACTTAAGGACATGTCCAACTTCCTTAGCTATCAGGGAAATGAAAATCAAAACAACTTTGAGATACCATCTTACATCTCTCAGAATGGCTAAAATCAAAAAATCAATGATAGCTCATGCTGGAGAGGATGTGGAGTAAGGGGAACACTCATCCATTGCTGGTGGGAATGCAACTTGTGCAACCACTTTGGAAATCAGTGTGATGGTTTCTCAGAAAATTGATAGTCAACCTACCTCAGGATCCAGCAATACCACTCTTGGGAATATACCCAAGAGATGCCCAATCATACTACAAAAGCATTTGTTTAACTATGTTCATAGCAGCATTATTTGTAATAGCCAGAACCTGGAAACAACCTAGATGCCCCTCAAAGGAAAACTGGATAAAGAAAGTGTGGCAATCTACACATTAGAGTACTACTCAGTGGTAAAAAAAAAAATGACAACTTGACTTTTGCATGCAAATGGATGGAAGTAGAAAACACTATCATGAGTGAGATTACCCAGACCCAAAACTATGAATATGGTACATACTCACTCATTAGTGGATTCTAGCCATAAACAAAGAACATTAAGCTTATAGTTTGTGATCCTAGAGAAGCTAATTAAAAAGGTAAACCCAAAGAAAAACATACATAGATCCTCCTGGAAATTGGAAGCAGACAAGATCACCAGACAAAAGCTGGGAGCACAAGGGTGGAGGGTAGGGGGAAAGGGGAGGGAGAGAGGGGAGGAAGGAGGTGGGGGGAGCTTGAGGGAGTGGAATGGTTGAGATGGAGGAAGGATGGATATGGAAGCAGGAAAGGAGATATCTTTATTGAGGGAGCCATTTTGGGGTTGCCAAGAGGCTTGGCTATGGAAGGGTTCCCAGGAGTCCACAGGGATGACCCCAGCTAGAACCCTGGGCAGTGGAGGAGAGGGTGCCTGTACTGGCCTTGTCCTATAGTCAGACTAAAAAAAGGAAAGAAAATGCTGATCATTTCTTCTGACTATAATTTATAAAATTTCAACCTATTACCAATGAGATCAGAAGGAACACTGTGTGTCCCCAGCATGGAACATGGCACAGGCCAGTGTCTAACATCTGCCAATAGGTGTGATCTGTAATTCCTTTAACTACAATGCTCTGCAAATATTTTCAAACACAATGTTAGAAACATTACAGAGATAGGTTACAGTAAAATGGTGGAATCTCAGCTACTGGACTCTGGTACTATCTGCTAAAGTTTTCATCCCTTCCATTGGTGGAGAATTAAGCTTTTGTTAGACCTGACATAGAGGTAGACAAAGAATGGATCTAAAGGGGCTAAAGATTGCCTAAGATAAATAGACATCCCACACTCTTCACAGTTTTAATCAGCTTCTGCAGACTTAGCTTCTTTGCAGAAATTCTTGTTCACAGGTGCTTTTGACCTCATTCTTTTAGTTTTTAAAATATAGTTTACACAGGTATTATATTTGGGAATAAGTTACTCTGTACTAGATCCATATCTAATAATTTAAATATTTTCTGAAATTCTAAGGTCTATCCAAAAGCCCATGGAAAAGATGATCAAGGCATGGGTCTCTTGTAGGTATGCCTCATGTTGGAAGTGAGATGGTATAATTAATAGCACAGGAAAGACTTCATTTGATCATTTTTAAAGTTAGAAGAAGTATATTCTTCTTTTGAAGAATAGTGAGATGTTTTCAAAACACTCAGTACCTCTCTTGCCCCACAGAAAGCAAGTATTCTTACATAATACAGTGGTGTCATTTTCAGTGACTTTTCGACTTTTCTGAAGTTTCTGGTTATAAGATTTTAGGACATTGTGGTTATTTAGCATGCTCCATGGATCAGTCTCTTGTGGATCTATATGATCACATGGGATCACTCCCAGGGACTCATGAGAGTGGGCAAAGTGGGATGGGGAGGGAGTGTGATATTGATGGTGAGGCTGATGATGATGGGTGGGCTGTAGTGACCATCATGTGTGCACAGTAGATCACTGCCAGAGGATCCAAGCGACTTGTTCTCAGCAGGCTCTTCAGTCATGCTGAGAGGCAGGAGGGGAAGCTGGAATCACTGCCACTTGCTCTTCCTGCACTGAGCTCACTCTGCCCAGAGACTTGGATCTCTTGAAACACAAGGCTGCCATCTGGTTGCTTGGAAAAGCCATCTCATTTGAGTGAAGAAAACAGTCTGTGATAGCGCTACAATTTTCTTCTGTTTCTTCATTACTTTGGAACAGGATTAGGCCATACAGACAATATATTCACAAAGTGGTTGTGCAAGGGTGCTAATCTGAGCCCTGGTAAATGCTTTGCTAGGAAGCTGAGGAAGCAGTGGAAAACCAACTGAAAGATGGGGCTCATATTGTAGCCCTGCCTTTCTGACCACTACCTCCCAGGAACAAGACTTCTTGGCAGTTTGCATGACTTCCTTCTCAGAAAACCTCTCACCCAGTTGTGGGGTCCCTCTGGCCTGGACTGAGTTTTTGTTTTCCTTGTGAGAATTCCAGAAAGCAATGCTCAGCTGCATCACAAAGATGCTCACTGGAGTCAGCTCAGATAGTTGGAAACACTGCCTTTTATCCTGTAAAAAAAAAAACTTCAAGTCCATGTCATTCATAGATTATGAATGAAAATTCTGCAAATGAAGCTGTATCTGGCTGTGAACAAAATTCTTGGAAGGGTTCTGTGTCTGTGGAGACTGATAGATATAATTTTAGCATTTGGAAGAGATTACAATTGTTTTAAATTACAAGATTTCCTGAGTAAACTGGGAGCATACGGAGCAGGGGGAAGGTAGAAAAGGAGATGGGAGGGAGGAAGCTGGTGAGAAAAAAATGCATAGCTCAATAAAAACAATAAATGAGAGTCTAATTACTTTATCATTGGCTAGTATTAGCCTTGTGTTATAGTCATTACTTGCTCCACTTTGTATTTGAACTAACATCTTGTGATAATACATAAAACCTTTTAGAAGATATTGACTTAGAACTAACATGTAATAATAAATAATAATTTTTTATAAATAGATAATAAATAGAAACCTCTTAGAAGCTATTAACTTAGCAGGACACTAGCTCACTGATCTGAGAGTGAAGAATAGTATTAGAGATTCTCTTAGACCTGTAGATTAGCTCCCCTCACCTCCTTGTCCCTGCTTCTCTGGTGTGCCCACCAATGGATTTTTAGCTTACCTTGATTTTAGGCTTTCTTTGTTCTCTAAAACTATAAAACCTTTGTGAAACTGCCTTCCTCTTTGCAGTGGTCTGAATAGGTATGGCACCCATGGATTCATATGGTTGAGTGCTGGCCCCATAGGGAGTGGCACTATTAGGCAGTGTGGCCTTGCTGGAGTAGTATATCACTGTGGGGGCAGGTTTTGAGGTCTCATATGCTCATGGTATATCCAGTGTGGTAGACATTTCACTTCCTGTTGCCTGCAGATCAGGATGAAGAACTCTTAGCTCCTTCTCCAGTTCCATGTCTATCTGCATGCCACCATGTCCCACCATGATGATAATGGACTAAATTCTGAAACTGTATCCCAGGCTTTATTAAATATTTCTGTGCATGAGTTGTCATGGTCATGGTGCCACTTCACAATAATAGAAGCCCTAACTAAGACAATCTTAGAAAACAGAGTTCAGGGTAAGCTAAAGCTGCATTCCCAGGGCTGTGCTAACTCATAATAAACTATCCGGAATAAACTATCTCTTATTACATTTAAGATGAGTACTTCGGCTCTTATGTTGACAATATGCCTCACAAAGGTCAGCATTGCATCTGTGTTCTCTTGCCTGTATCCCCAGGACCTTGTTGTAGGGGAGAGGGCCTGTTTGTTTGTCCCAGCCACCTGACTAGCTTACACACAAAATAACCACACAGAAACTATGTTAATTAAAACACTGTTGGGCCCATTAGCTCTTACGTTTTATTGGCTAACTCTTACATCCCAGTTTAACCCATTTCTAGTAATCTGTGTTTTGCCACATGGCAGTGGCTTAGCAGGAAAGATTTGGCATGTCTGTCTCTGGTGGCTCCATGTTGTATCTCCCCTACTTCGCCTTTCTTTCTCCCAGCATTGTTCTGTCTTCCCCGCCTACCTAAGTTTTGCTCTATCAACTAAGCCAAGGCAGTTTCTTTATTCATTGACCAATGAAAACAACACACAAACAGAAGAAACTCCTACAGGACCTAGTAAATAACTTGACTCCTCAAATAATATGAATGAATGTGTTTCATGGTTATCAGAAGGTGTGTACTGTCTCCAGCCTATCTCTCCTCTGGAGCATGCATTTTAATTGTAATTACATTTATTTCCTTGAGTATATGCTTCAGTCCTTTTATTGTTGTCATGTGGATACATATACAAGTAACAGAAAATTATTGTGTTCCTCATTGGACCCCTCACTTACATTTAGCAATTGTCAACTCAAGCTATAGCATTTCATATACACCTCTTCTTTTGTAATCTCTTGAAGGAAATCTCAGATTTCATGTACTCTCACACCCTCTATAACACTGTTTGGGTCAACCATAAATTGTGCAAAGGTAGTCCCATAGGTTTTAACAGCATTTCAGAATTATCACAGCATGGTGACTGCCACAGATTACAAAGGAGGCTTGATGACATTTAGGAGCATTCACAGGAACAGTCATTTAAAGTTGAAAACGTGGACCACAACATGGAAAAGCCTTTCGTTTGCAGAGAGGAAGATTCTGCTCCAATAGCTGCTGTCAAAAATGTCAAGAGAGCTCATGCCAGGGTGACATCACACCTCAGATGAGCCTCAAGCAGATGCCTCAACAACTGTTCTAGATTAGAAAAAGACATTGTTCTAATAGAGGACAACAATTTATATACATCCCTGTCCCATGGCTTTCCAGTAGGACAAGGTATGGAGGAGGAGGATGGTGAATCTAATGATCCAGACCTCCCTTGGACTGAGGCTAAAGTTTTTCTATAAGTACTGATAAATTAGACATCTTTTAGTGTTTTTTGTAGATTTATTTTTATCTCCTCTCTCCTTCCTGGTGTGTGTGTGTGTGTGTGTGTGTGTGTGTGTGTGTGTGCGCGCGCGCGCGTGTGTGTGTGTGTTATAAGTACAGGGAGGCTGTGAGAAGAGAGACCTGGACTTTGAGTTACAGGGGTTGTCAGCCGCATGAAGTGAGTACTGGGAATTGAACTGGGGTCCTTTGGAATGTAGCAAGGCTCTTAACCACTGAGAATATTTTCCAGCCTTATTTAGTGATTGCTAATGAAAACAATTAAATGAGTCACTTAATGGTTGGCAGGTTTTAATTTTGGCCATTCAGTAAGACACTTTGATGGCTCGTGTGAGAAAAGTGTTCTCTCCATTTAATTTGATGTTGGCTATAAGCTTTCTGTAAATTGCCTTTGTTATGATTAGGTATGTCCACAGTTTTCCTAGTCTCTCTAGGACTTTTATCATGAAGGGCTGCTGGATTTTGTTAAAGGCTTTTTTTGTTGGCATCTAATGAGATGATCATGTGGTTTTCTCTTCAAGTTTATCTATATGGTGGGTTATATTACTGACTTTTGTATATTGAACCATCCCTACATTTTTGGGATGAAACTTTCTTGATTGTAGTTGATCTTTTTATGTGTTCTTGGATTCAGTTTGCAAGTACTACACTGAGTTATTTTACACCCATATTCATAAGGGAAATTGGTCTGTAATTCTCCTCCTTTGTTGAGTCTTTATATAACTAGGATATCAGAGTATGTGGCATCATAAAATTAATTGGAGAATATTCTTTCTGTTTCTGTTTTGTCAGTAATTTGAGGAGTATTATTGTTAACTCTTCCTTGAAAGTTGTTTAGGATTCTTTGCTAAAATCATCTGGCCTTGGGCTTTTTGGGGTGGAGACTTTTAAGGCTTGCTTCTATTTCACTAGGGGTTGTAGTTGTATTTAAATTGTTTATCTGATCTTGATGTAACTTTGGTAGTGATGGCTATAGAAAAAATTATCCATTTGTTTTAGATTTTTCAATTACATGGAGCACAGGTTTTGAAAGGTACATCCTTATGATTCTCTAGATTTCCTCAGTGTCTGTTGTTGTAACTCATTTTTATATTCTGATTTTACTAATTTGGATATCCTGTCTTAGTCTTTTAGTTTGTATAAGGATTTGTCTCTCGTTGATTTTCTCAAAGAGTCAACTTTTTGATTCATTGACTCTTGGTATTGTGTTTGCTTTTATTGATTTCATCCCTGACTTTTATAATTTTTTACCACCTACTCTTTCTACTTCTCTTTGTTCTATAATTTTCAGGTGTGCTGTTGAGCTGCTAGTGTGGGATCACTGCAATTCTTTTTTTTTTATTCCAGAACTATTTAATTCTTGGAAGCTAATCTAATAAATCAAAAGCCCCAAAGTCTCCAAAGATGCACCAAAAGTGAAAATAATCAGTCCGTCATTACTCATGGGAAAATTAAAAAGAAAAAAGGGAGAAGAGATAAAGGTTGATGACCATTCTTTCATAACGATGAAATACTGCTTTAATAACCAATGTCACTGAGTGATATGATAGGAAAGAGTCCATATGTGCTTCACGCAGGGCTGTGGAGTCAGTTACCTGCCGCTCCTCAGGAATGGCTCGCTAACACGTTGAAAAAGTGGAAGACTTCATCCTTGTCATTGAATAAATGGGACCTACTTAAACTGAGAAGCTTCTGTAAAGCAAAGGACACTGTCACTAAGACACAAAGGCAACCTACTGACTGGGAGAAGATCTTCACCAACCCCGCAACAGACAAAGGTCTGATCTCCAAAATATATAGAGAACTCAAGAAACTAGACTTTAAAATGCTAATTAACCCAATAAAAAATGGGGCACTGAACTGAACAGAGAATTCTCAACAGAAGAAGTTCAAATGGCCAAAAGACACTTAAGGTCGTGCTCAACTTCCTTAGCAATCAGGGAAATGCAAATCAAAACAACTTTGAGATATCATCTTACACCTGTCAGAATGGCTAAACTCAAAAACACCAAGGATAACCTTTGCTGGAGAGGCTGTGGAAGAACGGGTACCCTCATCCATTGCTGGTGGGAATGCAATCTTGTGCAACCACTGTGGAAGTCAGTGTTTCGGTTTCTCAGGAAATTCGGGATCAACTTACCCCTGGACCCAGCAATACCACTCTTGGGAATATACCCAAGAGATGCTCTATCAAATGACAAAAGCATTTGTTCAACTATGTTCATTGCAATTCTTTTATGTAGGCACTTAAAGCCAAGAAATTTCCTTTTAGGCCCACTTTCATTATGTCACATAAGTTTGGGTATGTTGTGTATTCTTTTTATTGAATTCTAGAAAGTCTTACTTTCTTATTTCTACCTTCATCCATTTTTATTGGTTAGAGAGTTGTTCAGTTTCCATGAGTTTGTGAGCATTCTATTGTTTCTGGTTTTGTTGGTGTGCAGCTGCACATTGTGGTATGATAGGATATAGGGGGTTATTTAAAGTTTTTTTGTATCTATTGTGTCCAAGTATGTTGTCAATTTTGGAGACAGTTTCATGTGGTGCTGAGAAGAAGATATATAGTTTCATGTTGGGTGGACTATTCTGTAAGTATCTGTTAGATTCATTGGGTTTATAATGTCTGTTAGTTCCAGTATTTGTCTCTTTAGCTTTTGTCTGGATGATCTATCCATTGTCGAGAGTGAGGATATCAAGGTCTCCTACGTTAGTGCCTGAGGGTCACTGTGTGGTTTTAGCCATAGTAGTGTTTCTCTTACAAAGGTGGGTGTCCTTCCGCTTGGGGCATAGATGTTAAGAACTGAATTGCCATCTTGGAGGATTTTTTTTTGATGAATATATGTTGTCCTCCCCATTGCTTTAATTTTGGTTTGCAATATATTTTACTAGATAATGAAATGCCTACACCATCTTGCTTTGTATGGACATTTGCTTGAAATATCTTTTTCCAACCCTTTATTTTGAATTTACATTTACTGAAAAGATGTAGTCCAAACCAAAAAGGTTAAGTAATATCTATCCTTGATGTTGAGGTGTGTTCCTTACATGCTGCAGAAGGATGGGTCTTGTTTTCATTCCTATTCTTTTAGTCCCAAATTATTTTCATTTGGAAAATTGAGGCCATTGATATTGTTGTTCCTCTTATGCTGTTGTTGTTGGTGGTGATGGTTGTGGTGTGTGTGTGTGTGTGTGTTTCCCTTCTTTTGCGTTGCTGGTGTGAGATTATTTATTCTATGCGTTTTCATTTGTGAATTTAACCTTGTGGGTTTGGACTACATCTATTCAGTAAATGTAAATTAGGCAATGTAAATTGTGGCACATGTATCCCCCAATCTCACTTGTCAGTGAAAATGCTGTGCCGAGCCTGGCAGAAGTCTGCCCTCACATTGAGAATCACCATGAATGCTCAACGTATATGCTAACGAAAAGTGCTGACAAGCTGGGGACTGGGCATTGAAGGCCAAAGGAGGCTTAAGCGCCAAGGCCCCTCTCTCCTCAATCACCATAGCGGCACTGCAGCAGTGCATGTCCACGATCCGTCTTGCTGTTCTGTTGCCTCTGCCTTCTCCCCTACGGCCGTTGCCAGTTGGCATCGCCTCGCGCCCTTCCCAGCCGCCACTGCCGCTCCAGCCTCTCCTAGATGACAACCGTTACAGCATGGACGATCGCACTGCCAGAACCCTTGATTCTGTTCTTATGCTGCCACCTAGGTATCAGGTTTGGGGATGATTTCTGAGTTTGTCTGGGTTGCAGGGGTGTTTTGTTCCTTGGTTTCTCTTTCCTCGATATATTTTAGGAGTGTGGTGGGTGTGTGTTGTCTGTTTTACTGCTCTGCTTGACTTGTGTGTTAAAGGGGCAGGTGCGGGGGATGCTTGCTGGTGTTAATCCACAGGAGGTGTGGACAGTGGAGAAGGGAAAGCTGCAGCTTGTTTTCTGTTGCAGTGCGAAGGGAGAGCCCGGGAACTGGGCAGAGTGTAACAAACGAACAGCGCACTATTTTGGGTGCTGGGATTATAAGCGTCTACCTTGTGGTCACCACTGCTCCTAACATCCCACTGCCCCATGGACCACTCAGTGCACCTCTGATGTTCCTACTCTGTTGCAGGTTATGGGAGACTGAGAAGAGCGGAGGATGATGTGGATCCCAGGTTCATGTGGGAGATGCTCTTCTGAGACCTCTGCCTTCGGTTTTCCAGCGCTCATGTAAGTCCATGGTACCTTCTGTGATTGACGATGAATCCGCTCCAGATGCCTGTGTCTGAACACTTGGTTGCCGTTTGATGACTCTGTTTGGGAGGTTATGGATCTTTTGAGAGATGGAACCATGCTGAAGTCACTGGTCCTAGGATTTGCGATTTTATTGTCCCAGTTGCTGATCCCTGCCCTCTGTGTTCCCACTCCCCCCCACAAGATATCTCAGTATGAATGCAGAATGTTTAGCCAACTTCTTTCTACTATTTCTTTCTGTAGCACGATTAATTAAAAACCCAGACACAGCTATTGGGGTTTAACTTAAAGATCAGAAAAGCAAGGCATTCAAGGCACTACAGAGCTCTTAACTCTATGAAATTTTCAGAGTTAGAGAGAGGGTTCCTGTCTTTCCTGCCTTATATTCTTCTCTAGTGCTGGGGTTAAAAGCATGTTCCACCATTGTCTGGCCTATGTGGCTGACTAGTGTCGCTGTTTTGCATTCTGATCTTTAGGCAAGCTTGATTTATTAAAATATAAGTGAAACATCACTACATTTCCCTTTTTGTCTAAAATAAAAAAGGCTATAACTAATATGAGAAAAACTATTTACAAGAAGTACAATAACCATATACAATACATACAGACAGTAAATACATCAACAATGTCTAGTCCATTTACATTTGACAAATTCAGAGGAAGTACTCTGTATCTATCCTATCTTGTTGAGTCCAAAGTCTTGTACCTAATTTAATGTCTATCATAACTTTATGTCTGTGCCTGTTAAACAAAAAAAAAAAACTATAACTATAGCTATCTTGACTTCAACTCACTCAGAGACCCAAGAAGGAAATATTATTAACTGAGTAAGTAAGAAGTGCAAGCAAGCAATTTCTAAATTGTGAGAAATGACAGAAACAGCTGTCCCAACCCAGAGTTCCTCTGCAGCACGGGGCATCCATCTCCGGCCAACAGACCTAGCATATCTGACAGATTTTTTTTCTTTGAAGCAGAATATTCTGAAGGGTTGTCTCTCCTTGTCTTTATTTTGAATCCTGCTCGTCCAATCAGGACAGTATACTGTTAACAGTTGAGGGAAGGACGTTTTCTTGCCCAATGGATTACTTTTGACACAAAGAATGTAAACACTATGTAGAGTTTCTGTGATCATGATTATCTTCTTTGAAGTAGATTCGGTGTTGCCATAGGCAGACATATCACATTGTCATAAAAAAAAGAACCTTTGTTAATAAAACATCTATAATGCCATATTCTGTAAATTTCTGGAGGATTTGAAGATGATCTGCCTATCTAAAATCTATTTTTGTTTGACCTTGAAAACATGCCTAAGATGACTACAAGTTCGATTATAATAAGTGACTAATTACTAACCTGCATTTCCTTATTGTTCTAAACAGTTGGTAATAAAAGCATTCAAGGACTAGAAGCTTGCATTATATTTTTAAATGAGCTGTATATGTATAATACCCTGAACAAGATTGGAAACATATGTACAATATGTTTTTAAAAATTAATATCAAATTTGTATCAATATACAAAATTAATTTGCAATATGCAAAAGTGAATTCCAATGTAAAATGTCTAAAACTCGTAGCTGCTTTTTAAAAGTAGATTCAATAATCTACCTTCTTATGATAACTATATCCTCTCATTTTCTTTCCAGAGCAGATTTAACAAACTACCCTTTTATCCTACTCTATCTATATCCCCTCTGTTGCTTTCCAAGACAAGATCCTTGAATATAATTTCCTTTGTTTAGCTTTTTCCTAACCATTACCAATAATAACTTGTAACCTACACTCCTAAACAATAACTAATATCCATAATGCATTGAATGACCAAAATCCACCCACTTTACTCCTTGGGAATGTGGGCGTCATATTCTTAAACTTACTTCCTGCTTTCTGGGGGTGATGGTATCTTTAGGGGATTCTGAAAAGAACAATTTTTGGTTAATTGTCAAGACCTGAGAAAGGTAACTTCATCATTTGTTGTGCAGTCTCTGTATAATGGGAAAGTTCAGGGCTTGTCTCAAGTTCTGGTTAGAGCAGTCTGTTCGGCTGAGCATCTGAGCAAGCCACCTAAATTGTCCTGAGCAGTTTTTAGTCCAAAGCCAATCTTTAAGTGGTGCTATAAGCTGAATTGCATCATATAATCCTGGTGGAATCGTTGTTGTGGGGCTCCATCTTCTTCCTGGAGACTTCCAAGATTACTGCAGGAAAATTTACTATTCACTGACTGTATCTTGAAACTGAATAAATCATTAAGTTAGGTCTGTATCATCTGGTATAAATTTGGAAGTATCAATAAACAAGACAACCCTTTTCGCCTATTGTGAATTAGTAACTATGTTGAGAGGTTCTTAAAAATCCTTTAGTACCATGAGAATAGAATTCTACATTTGGGCAGAAACATAAAGACTTTGTTCTGAATTACTTAAAATTTTTGATTTGTAACCTGCCTTACCTGATTTATTTGCATTAGTATAGAATGCAGGAACTCCAGTTCTTGGTGTGTCCCATACAATGTGAGGAAGGATCCAATTAGTTCTTTTTAAAAGTCAAATTCTCTCACTTTTGGGACAGTTGTTGTTAATCTCTCCAAAAAAAAAAAAATACTACAAGCTCTTTGTCAGCGTCCACTTTCTTCCAATAATTTGTTAATTTCTTCATTGTCGAATGATATTACATTCTCTGCAGGGTCTATTTCTGAAAATTGATGAAGTCTCAATTTTTCTTTTATAATTAACTCAGAGACCTTTTCCATATAAGTTTTTTTTTAAATTTTCACTCAGTTTATGTGGCAGCCCCCACAATAGAGTCTTCCAGACCCTCTGCAGGAAGTTACCATGGCCAGAGTTCACACCGGTGCATTTGTGAACTAGCTATCAGGTCAGAATGCATGAAGACTTCCTTTGGCCTCAACCATAGAAGCGGTTCTGACTGTGCCTGAGAGCCGTGTGAGGGGACAGAAGTGTGCAAGGAATTCAGAAAGATTGATCTTGGGTAATTTTTCCCCCCTAAATCCGATTGCTCACAGTATCACTGTTAACCATGATGCACAGCCGTTCTCTTGCAGGTAAATTTCTGTGAAAATTGCTTCTCAGAAGTCAAGCTAATTTACAGCAGGGTGTGTCTTTGATATCCTAATGCAATCTAGACATCCTTTTTCCTACTATACCTCAAAGCCTGTCCCTTTGTGGGAGCCTAGCTGTCAGTCATTTCAGCCTTCAAAAGGGACTCAGCGTCCTCATAGGGGAGGCATACATATGCTCTGCCTCATTGCCTGGTAGAACTGGAGCCATGGATGCCTAATGCCAACCTAGAGGCCAGGGTTGGGGCTCTCTGCCCAGCAGGTTGACTCCTGGAAACAATCTCTATACAAGCCAGACTCAGCTCAGTGACCAGTGTCAGGGTCCTTCATCTGCTCACCTCAAGGAAAACTTAAGGCTTAATTCTCAGGCACCAGTCTCTCCCTAAAACCAGGAAAGGAGAAATAATGCTTATGCCTATGCCAGGATCCCCGAACTGAACAGCAAGTCGGAAGCATGGTGGATTCTGAGGCCACCAAGCTTCTTAACCCAGTATGAGTCAGTATTATCTGAAGCCTCTGTAATAAAACACAAAATCCTAAAGATAAGATTTTTTTAAAAAAAAGTTGTTTGGGAGCTCACTGAGGAATATCTAGACTGCCTCTTGGAAGGACCAAAGTTTCTCATTACTGTTTCCTTGTAGTATTTTCAGTCTATATGCACATGACTATAATAAACGCACAGGGAAATTTCTATGCAAAATTGTAGACAAAATCAGAGTATTTTTTCTTTGAAAAGTTTGTATATTTATTGTTTATGAATGTTTTTCCTGCATGTATGTCTAGAGAGATGACTCAGTGGTTAACAGCACTACCTGCTCTTCCAAAGGTTCTGAGTTCAATTCCTAACAACCACATGGTGGCTCACAACCATCTGTAATGAGATCTGGTGCTCTCTTGAGCAAGAGACCTGGCCAGTGATCCTTATCAACTTAGATCATTAAACCCAATATGGACAAGTTTAACAGAACCACCTAATATGGGCTGACCATGCCTGCTTCAGCACTGCCAGGGCATAAATTTCATTTATTCATTCATGTCTGTGTACCACATGTGTGCAGTGCCTGAAGAGGTCAGATAGAAGAATGTTGGAGCCCCTGGAATTGGTGAGTCAGCATGTGGGTGCTGGGAACTGAACCCAAGTCCTCCCAATTACAGCCAGAACGTTGTGCCATCTCTCTTGCCATGAAATTCACAGTATTTGTACATAGTCCATATGCTTTAGAGTTTTCCACACATACAAGATTCTAGGGACTCTCAGTGAGGTTCATAAGATATAGGTTCCTTTATGATAAGGCAAGTACAGCTTTTTTCACACTAGCAGATAGCTCTGTAGGTAAAGCAATAGCTTTGCAAGAAATTGGAGGACCTGAGTTCAAACCACTCGAACTCATGTAAACCTGGACACAGTAGGGTGTGCCTATAATTTCAGTGCTCCTATTGTGAAAAAGGGAGAGGTGGAGACAGGAAACTCTTCAGAAACTTGAGGGTCAGCTCATTTACAGAAGCAAACAACAAAGAGAACCTGGATTAAGCAATGTGGAAAGTGAGTGACTGAAGGTGCCCTCTGACCTTCTCGTGAGCACTATGGCACACTTGCACACCTGCCCTGCATGCACATGCCTGTTCCAGTGAGCACACACACACACACACACACACACCCCACATGGTTGATGGCACAAGAGGCTCACCAGCTGAGGTTGTCTTTGGCTTACACAAGCAACAGCACATGTGAACCTGCACATACACACAAACACACATGCAACTATATACATGAACATGTGCATACATGTGCAGATACACAAGGAGGAGATGACTCAGATGATAAGGACACTTGCTTCTCTTCCAGAGGACCCTAGGTTGGATCTCAGATCCCATGTTGGTCCATTCATACATGCACACACATCCTCTACTTCTGAAGTTCACAATACTCATTTCTGGGAAAGTCTAATCAAAGGTTGAGCCAAGAACTGTTTAAACTAATTCCAAGGTCAAACAGCTGTATTTGTAAAAACACTAGCATTTATTTATTTAGGTTTTTAAAAAAGATTTACTTGTTAATGTATTTTATGTATATGGATGCTTTTTCTCCATATATATCAGCACACCAGAAGAGGGTATTAAACAGTTGTGAGCAACAATGTGTGTGCTAGGAATTGAACTCAGGACCTTTGGAAGTGCAGTAAATAAGCCATATCTCGATTCCTAAAACTTGCATTTAATTAGAGTCATAAGAATCACTTATCAATATATGTACAACTTATATTCATTTCTAATAAGTGTCACTACATAACAGATTTCACCAGTCAGCTTTCTAATAAAGAGTGCTCAGGAATTTGTATGTCAAAATACTTATTCTCTCTTTTACAGTTTTAGACAAAACAGAAACCAGAGAGAGACAGAAGAGCAATGCTTAAACTCAAAATGTGAAGACAGGTGAGCAGAAATAAACTTGAGTAAAATAGCTCTGCGCAGTTGCTTAGAGCTCCAGTTGTTCCCACTTGATCATAGGGAGGGCAAGGATAGGGTAGTTGAGGTTTATTTCCCAGCAGTCTTCACAACAGCCTTAGAAGGCCACAGGCTAAGGGATGGGACAGGGAGTCAGCTGGAAGAGAGGCTGGACAGCTGGAGGAGAAGCTGGATATCTGGAATTGAAGCTGGACAGCTGGAGGAAAAGCTCAGAAGCTTCTGTATTTTCTTGTTATCTTCTGAGCAGCAATGGGGGAGGGGGAACAAACACCTGCACTAGCCAGGCTGAACAGAAGAGAAATTCCAAGTTCACCTTCAGGCACATCCAGGAAGTCATGGCCCCTGCTGGCCTCCTCTCCTTCTCCTATCCCTACTTCTTGATCTCTCTCCCCAGACTTCTCCTATTTATTCTCCCTGCCCACCAGCCCCACCTGTCCCTTGTCTTGCATAGCTATTGGCCATTCAGCTCTTTATCAGATCAATCAGGTGATTTAGACAGGCAAAGTAACACAGCTTCACGGAGTTAAACAAAAGCAACTTAAGAGAATGCAGCACATCTTTGCATCATTAAACAAATGTTCCTCGACATAAACAAATGTAACCCATCTTAAAATAATATTCTACAACAGGATCTGAGGTCTCGGTAAGACAAAGATGTCTCAGTGTTCCCCAGTTTGTAGGAATGTGCCCCATTGGCTGAAGCCAAATAAGCAGTAGACAATTGTGCCAGCAACCAGAGCATTCCTGCAAGCCCCATCCTGCACCAAGGCTCTAAATGTTCCTAAATGATACCACCCTCTGAAGCACTCCAATTTGGGAAAGTTCCTTGGAAGTCTTTATATTCTCATAAACCGACACTAATTTTTGTCGTGTTTGAAAGGTGTGTGTGTCCCTTCGTGTGTGTGTGTGTGTGTGTGTGTGTGTGTGTGTGCCTGCACGTGTTTGCATGTGTGTGCACACCTGCATCTGTGTGTGTATATGTGTGTGTGCCTGCACGCACAGCAGGAGCACTATTACCTTTCTCTTTGCTGTGACAAAATGCCAGAGGGAGAAACCTGAGGAAGGAGGTTTGCTTCTGCTCACAGTTCAAGGCTGCAGTTCATCATGAGGGAGAAGCACAACTCCAAGTGTAGCTCAAGATTTCTCTCCTGCCAACTTGTTTCCAAATACTGGGAAGGGTTTCCCAAATAATTGACGTGGAGGCTTAATATAAATTATAAATGCTTGGCCAATAGTTCAGGCTTACGAATAAATAGCTCTTACATTTTAAGTTAACCTACATACCTTATTTATACTCTGCCATATGTCAGTACATTTCCTAGCATGGCACATTCATCTCCTGCTCTCTTTGCATTTCCTGGCAATTCCTGACTCCACTTTTCTCCTTCCCATCTCCCTTAGCTTGGTTGCCCTGCCTATACTTCCTGCCTGGCTACAAGTCAATCAGCATTTTATTAAATCAATTCAAGTGACAAATATTTACAATGTACAAGAGGCTTATTCCACAGCAGGCAAGAGCTTCAGGCAGCTGGTCACAAGGCATCTGTTGTTAGATTCAGAGACATGGATGCTGCTCCTCCATGATCCTCTTTATTCAGCTCAGGTCTCCAGTTCATAGAGTGCTGCTGCAGACATTTACAGTGGGTTTTTACCTGTTAATCAGTCCAATATAGAACTCACTCACAAGCACACCCGGAGGCTTCTCTACCAGGTGATTCTAAAGGAGATAAACCAGGTAGGTCAAGGAACAGCCTGGCTTATTTCTCGTTCTGTAGCCACATTATTTTTGAGACAGGGTCTCTCATTGAGCCTGGAATTCATTGATTTGTCTAGACTGGCTGGCTGGTGAGCTGCAGGGACTTACCTGTTTCCACTCCCCAGTGCCAGATTACAGATGCACACCTCCATGCTTGGATTCTTACAAGGATGCTGGGGGTAGAACTCTGGGCCTCGTGCTTATGCTGCAAGAGTTCCTATCCACGGAGCAACATCTCCAGAAAACATTTCAGTTTTAGATGATGTACTGCCTTGGTTAGAATTTCTATTGCTATGGTGGAACACCATGACAGAAGTAACGATGGGAAGAAAGGATTTGTTTGACTTACACTTCCACATTGTGGTTCATCACTGAAAAAAGTCAGAACAGGGATTTAAGCAGGGCAGTATCTGGGGCAGAAACTGATGCAGAGGCATAGAAGGGTGCTGCTTACTGGTTCGCTCCTTATAGCATGCCCAGTTTGCTTTTTCATAGAACTCAGAACAACCAGCCCAGGGTGGCATCACCCACAATCAGCTAGTACCCCCTTATGAAATTTAATTTAAAAATGCCTTAACTCTTACAGAGATTTCCTCTTTACAGATAACTCTAGCTTATATCATGTTGACATAAAACTATACAGCACACCTACTAAGCAGAAGCTAAACCTTCGGAGTCCCTGAAGATCTTTCTAGTGGAGATATTGAAGGTAAGGGAGGGGTGGGCAAAAGATAAACTACAGAAAGGATTGCAATTAGAGATATGACACACACACATACACAAAGATACAAATACATAGACACACAGAGCCTTGTCTTGCTGCATCACAGAAAGGTTGATAGAGGCAGGTATTGAGAAAGTGAGGCTTTGACATCTTTGGTTAGAGTACAGAAATGTGAGTTTGGCTAGAAGGGCATAGTGGGTCACACGTCCCAGCCTTCACTGTGCCACTCTGACCACAGCCCTGGAAGCAGAACGCAGCCACAGTACATATGCAGCCACACAGATACACAGACAGTTCACATGCTCGGTCTCATACCAGGTAACAGCTCACTAAACTGCAGCCTGACACTGAATGAGAGGCCTGTGCTCTCAGAAACCGGCAGAACCTTGTTAAGGGCATCTATAGGTTTCATCTTTAGACAGAGATACCCTAAATTCCTTAACTTGTGGGAACACTTGAGAACTCTGCCTGTTCCTATTAGCCATTAGAGCACAGTGCTTCTCCCTGGCCATGGCTGTGGGGAAGAAGTGGCCAGACTCACTCTGCTCCACGGCTTCCTCACCACACTGATCTCACTGGTGTGAGGGGTGAAGGAGGAGTCCATCATCTCTTATCTGATCACCCTCATGCATGGGCATTTTATGTGTCCCTTCCTGTTGCACCTTGTACAGGGACATCACATTGTTTTTCAACATTCCCTCCCAGTGAATCTACAGAATATACACACTTCTCCTCGTGCCCCTAAGTCTGGGAGACTGCAATTGGCCTTGTGGGTGGCCCTGGGTGTCTCTGTGTGTACAGAAAAGTGGTCTGTGTAGGGACTGGAGTAGCCATTGGTTTCATTCTTCTTGATGGGAAACAGATTTAGCAACCACACTTGGAAAGTCCCAACAATCTAGTAGAGCAACCCCTTTCTGGTGCGGACAAGGACATCTAGAAGGCAGTCAGGAGGTGTTCCCTGGAGACTGTGTCCAGACTGTCTTACCTCAGAAGACCCCTGGCCTCTTGGAAAGTCACAGTCAGGTCCAAGTGCTCAGTTGTACAGGAGTGAGGGTCCTGATGCTCTAAGGAGCCCTGCCATCAAAAGATGAGATGAAAAGCTGTAGCCCAGAGGGGCAGCAACACAAACACACCCACACAGCCCTCACAGAACACCACAGAGATGAGAGATACTTCCTGCCTCGATTCTAGTACTGGACCAGGATGTCGTATGAAGTCCTTATGGTAATGTAGTCCACTATGTACATACTTACTTCAGCGGGGTATCCGGCATGTGCAGGCTGTCCCAAGGATCCTTACCAACCTTGGAGAAAGGCAGGGCAATTCCCAAAGCATAACCAAGGCTGCAGTTGCATGTTGCAGCACCATTGACCTTACAGCAATTGCACTGAGAACCATAAATGTATCCTGCATCCCCTGCTGTCCTGTGACAGCCTGTCCGCTCTTTTCCACATCAGTAGCACTTACATTCAGAGTGTTTGGACAAATTCTGACACAATCATGACTCTGATCCACAGTGGGAAGAAATGTAATAGGAGCTGGTCAAAAGTGGGATTTCTGGGCCTGCAAGGATCCATTCACAATCAGATTCAAGGTTGCCCTTTCTGCTTTCTCTATGGTTCTCTTAGATTCTCGAGTCTGTAAGATGGGAGCGTTGGTAGTGTGGTTATTTTCCCTGTCTTGGACATGAATGATGTCATCTGGAAACACAGATGTTGTTCTGACCGAAAAAGAAAATCCTCACAAGACCATGCATTTTTCACTTTCTCTTGAGGAGGGAGGAGGGACTCACACAGCCCTCCTTCTCCGAGGTCATATAAATGGCAAACAGCTGCTGGGGTTTCAGAGTATGGCATCTTCAGTGGTGTAACTGCATGACACAGCGAACTTCCTGTAGCTGCCTGTGCATCCTCCTCTCTCCCATAAAAAAACCCCAGGAATCTCCTGCTTAACCACTCTGGCCTGGGTGAAGTTTTCCTTGGTCTATCATAGGATGCTGTTTACACAGGCAATACTTTATCATCCCACCCTCAATTTTCCCTTCTAAGGATTCAGTTTCTCTACCAGAAGATCCTGCTTCTGCATCTACTACCGAAAATGGGGAGATCTGTCTCTTTCTCTGTGCCAGAAGCCTTGTGGAGGGATGCTGATTGGCCTGCCCGGACCACCTGACTTTCTGGAGGATCAGCACCAGGACCAGCTCTTCAGATTACTAGGACTGCAGGTCATGTGTCCAGTCCCGTGGGTGGATCTTTCCTGGGGTATTGACTGTCACCATGATTTGTGGGTAATCATTTCTCAAGCTAAGAGGCAGAACTGTGAAGTATTGGTTCTCAACATGGCTGGATGAGTGTCTAGGATGGGTAGCACACACTTGTGCATTTGTAGGGGAATTTCCAGAGGGTTGGCAGGTGGTACAGTGACTGGAGTTGACACATTCTGATTATTAATGGTACCATCCAAAGGGATGGGAGACCAGAGAGGAGATAAGGGGAAGAGGAAGACTTGAGTGTGGAGGCCCCTTCTTTGAGGAATTTTTCCAGTGTTGTAGCAATCCTCCAAGGACATCATGCCACCTCCTTTTTCCTTCAATGTGAACTCAGTGCGAGGGAGATTCCATGTATCCAGCAGCAGACTGGACTGCTGAGGCATTCAGCTTCCAGACTGGGCATGTCTGTTGCCAATGCTGGACTATGCCAGCCTTTCTGTTAACCTTTACCCAGTCCAAGATATCTTCAGGGCCAGTGAGATGGAGCACCAGGTAAAGATGCTTGTCATCAATCCTGTTGTCCTGAGTTTGATCTCCAGAACTTACATACACACAATAGCAAAATACTAATAAGAATTAAACTATTGTCTAAAATATTAATAGCAAGAAAGAAAAGTAAATCTCCCATGCACAACTCTTCCCCTGGAGAACACTGATGAGTAGGAGAGCTAACTGTGAATGGTTAATTGGCTGGGAAAACTGAAATTGAGAGAGGCAGTCTAGATATTCCTGGGATGAGAACATTAGCTATGAAAAAACAGGTCCACACCTGTTCACTGGTGGGTATTGGAGATGATGCAGCTACTGTGGGTTGAACTGGTAAACCACATTCTCACACCTTCCCCTTAGTCATATTGCCCATGAAGGCGACAAGCAAAACATAAGCTCACCTTGACAGGCATGAAGTTTCCTGATTATATGTTTCCTCTTCCTCGCTCTATTTCCTTGCTTCTTATTAGTGTGCGCATATGTGCCTCTGTGTGACTGCATGTCTGTGTGTGTCTGTGTATGTCTGTACATGTATGAAAGAAAAACAGAGACAGAGAGAGGCATATAGAGAGAGAAAGTGCGTGTGTTGAATATATGTGAATACAGACAGAGCTATGTGTGCCACACCACACATGTGGAAGTCAGAGGACCTCTTTAAGTGTTGGTCCTTGTCCTCCATCTGTTTGAGACAGGGTTTCATGGCCACTGTATATACAGGCTAGTGGTCTGTGAGCTCCTGTGACTGTCCTGTTTCTACCTCCCATCTTGCTGTAGGAGTGCTGGCATCACAGATGCGCAAACCAATGATTCTGACATTACATTACTGTTGGGACTTGCATGCAGGTCTGCAAGCTTTCATAGAAGAAGGAAGCAAGGTAGTGATGGTATCTGCTTTTGAAGTAGCCATCTTGTAAACTTTAAAGAAAAAGCCAAAATTATGAGCTGCAAATCAGGGCCATCAGGTGTTTCCTTTAGAATTTTGTTATGAAGAAAAGCAATCCCTTCACACCCCATTCATTTCAACTAATAAAGTCAGGCATCTGGTATTCACATCCCAAATACTCTTACTGGTGATATATTGCAGACACTGGAGACACTTTTAGCCATAGATCAAGTCTCAAAGGCAGTAGAACCTGTTTCACAGAGTCCTGGATCAGCAGT
Organism: Microtus oregoni; assembly: GCF_018167655.1. NCBI lineage: Eukaryota > Metazoa > Chordata > Mammalia > Rodentia > Cricetidae > Microtus > Microtus oregoni. The sequence goes on from NW_024543066.1 coordinate 34,853,027, forward strand.
TTTGTGCTCTCCATCCATTCTGCTCCCTGAAGATGAAGACTACATTATTCTGCTGCCCCCAGGAGCCTCAGAAGTAGAGACTAAAATTTCGTCCATGGTTGAACAAAGATGTCTTTTCATGTTTGATTCTCTAATGGACTGATTTATCTGGATTGCTTTTTATTCCATCCTCAGCTGACCTCAGGAATGGCTACTGCCATTTTTTCCTTTTCTTGGGAGATGAGTTCATCAATATATCTTCATTTATGATGTGTGTTTTAGCACGGTCATCCTGGCCCATTAAATCTATTCCTTTTCTTTTCTTCACACATCTGATTTCACGAATCTCCAATCTTTACCAGAGGTTTTATCAAATGAAAAGAAGGGGTAATTCTTAAACCATGTGTGGTCACAAAGGACCCCCTCTGGGTTAGCTGGAAAAAAATTGTGATAACTGTGGCCTAAATTGAAACTCTCCCGCTAAAGAGAGAGCTACAAGCACATGGCAGAGCCCCTAGTCTCCCTGGGACACACATTTTGGGAGAGAATTGGCGATCATTTATTCTGTGAACTCCATACATGTGAAATTAAAATTCTAAAGAGAGAGAGAGAGAGAGAGAGAGAGAGAGAGAGAGAGAGAAAAGAAAGAAAGAAAGAAATTAATTTTAAGTGTTCTCTGGGCAGAGAGGTTTTGGTCATTCTCCCAGTGGAATTGGTGTGAATAGCATGCCAACTTACTAGGCCCTGCTGTCCCTGTGACTGGTGTCCTGTGACAGCCTCCTTCTTTAGTACGAAGCTGGCCTGAACCCACATCTGATAACTGCCCTTCTTTTCCTGTCCCTTGCTTTGCCTTAACTCTCAATGTCTGTGGTTCTAAAGAAATTAATTTCATCTTAAGTCTGGGTTGTCATATGACTCAAGCCAGGCCAATCAGAGCATCACATTACCTAGGATACTTTGATTGGCTCAACAATAGCCACGTGACTAATCTGGGCAATTGGAGCTGAAGATACTCAGTGATAAGACTTATTGTAAGGTTGACTGGGACTAAATATCCTCTTCTCATTGGTGGCCTGGGAGGACAGAGTGGGCTGATGTTTCCTGGGCTCCTGCTGAACGAGGACAAGTCCAGAGATGATGAGCTACTGAGAGCCTCCTGTGAATAGAGGCAACAAAGGAAAACACAGAGCAAGGGGAGAAGAAGGAGGGAGAGAGATTTGAAGGGAAATGGAGCTGAGATCAACCTGTGTTGACGGTGACCCTGCACGGACACCACTTGTGGGAGGGGGCAAGAAGTCAGGTAACTACCAAACGTCAGTTCCTTTGTTGAGGATATGGGCTGGCCTCTCATATCCCATCCCAAGGTTCCATTGGCTCCGGTGGCCAACTGTGCTGTGTTTCCTTCCTTCATTGGCATCTCTGGTCAGGTTTCTCTTTGTCAGCAATCTGGGTATAGAGTCAGCCCTTAGGTTGGCTCAGGGAGGAAGTTCCTGCCATGCATGCTCCTGTCGCCTCGTTTTGTCAGGGTAACTGAGGGTTGGGGAGGCTGACCGAAGTTTCTATTTATGTTCTGAGCCAGGATATTCTGTCTTTTTCATTAAATTTTATTGTCCATGTAAGGCTTTCAAAGTTACAAATGAGTATCTAATATTAAAATGAAACATTATCAACAGAGGGGAAAATCATATATGTACTACTTTCTGTATTTAAATTGAACTTACTTGACTATTTCTAAGGTATACTAATAAAAACATTATTCTTAGAGATATATAAAACTAAAACTCCAAATCTACACACTTTGTTTTCTCTCAATGAGATCTAAGGACATGAAACTCCTTTCCAATGCTCGGAAGAAATGACTGCATTTTTATGTGGATGTGTGCCACAAGGAGTGCTGTTCTTAGTGTCTTCAGACATCTTCTTTGCAGACAAATTTACAGGGATGTGTGGTCCCTACACATTGTGAGTACGATCTTATCAGGTCCAGAGTGAAGACAGAATGGGCACCTGGATTTCCTCCTGTAGGGAGACTTCTATGACTAAGAAAGCTGAAACCTATATGGAAGGTGCCTTTATAGGCTGAAACCTATAAGGAAGATGAAGTTGATGATCCTTTTGTGACATGGGCAAAATAATGCAAGGAGGTTGGATGGAAATTGCTGGGAAACACAGGTGCCCTGGATGAATTAAGAGCATTCTTGCAGTTCTATTCAGAAGACAGTCCCAAATTAAGTTGGAGAGGATGAAGTGACTGAGATGATGAGACATGAGGTGGGCATCTAAGTCATTGCTGGTTGTAGAGGTAGGTGTTTTAGACACTGTGGGTACTGGTCCTAAAAGCACAACCAAAGATGGGGAGATAGAGGCTCACTGGGCAGATGTGTTTTCTGTCCAGCTCTGGATCTGGCAAGCAGTGCCTGGGCAGCAGTAAACTAAAGAAGAAATGGACTGGCAGCTCAGAACCTATAGCTGGAGTATGGATGCAGGACCTGTTACCCTGGGTTACAGGGCCACAGCAATCTGAGCTTCTGTCCTGATTCCCTCCTGCCCTAGGCACCCTTACCAGTTCTGGAATTCTCCTAGGCCACTTCAGCTTCCCCACGTGGTGTGGGCAGGCAGCAGCAGCACAGTGCTCTCAGTGCATGGGAAATTTGCTTCTTCATCTGCTTCCAGCCCTGTGTGGCCTGGTTCCAGAGGCTGTGGGTACACCCTGGGGCTGCTTCTTGGTTGTGTCTTACTCTGTGAATTGTTTGTCTTCAGTGAAGGCAGGTTCACAAATCCTATGCATTTCCCATGCACAGGTGGCTCAGGGGCAGAGAAATTATCAGGCTATCCAATGAATTCACATTGAATGTATTGTTCCCTGTAGTGGGGTTGATGGTGTTGGCAGTCAATGAATCTTCTGAGACTTTCTTATCAGAGAGGCTATCAAGTGAATTCATGTTGAATGCATTGTCCCCTGTAGTGGGGTTGATGGTATTGGCAGTCAATGAATCTTCTTCTGGGACTTTGTTTTCAGAGAAACTATCCACTGAATTCATGTTAATGCATTGTCTCCTTACCAGGGTTGATAGTGTTGATGGTCAATGAATATTTTTCTGGAACCATGTTACCTGAGTAGTGCATCGCCTCTGGGCAGCTGTATGTGTGTAGCCTTGCATTGCTTCTGCATCTGATCAGCAGAGCCGATTGGCTATGTCTCCTCTTCATGGTGTCAGGGAGGCTACTAGCAGCTGCAGGGAAGATATTTTCCAGACTGCTATCCCCAGAGCTCAGTTTGAATTTATTATGTTTATGGTTGCTGTTAAGTTATTTGACTGCTGATGTTTTAGCGATGATACAACCTGTTTGCAGGTATAGCCAGTGTTACACATCACCTCCAAGACCTTGTGGAGGATTTCCTTGTCAGGAGGTATTATGTGCTCCTCAATATGGCCAGCCATGATTGTTTGACAAGCAGAGATGACATAAGCCTGAACCAGACATAAACCGTGAGCAATCACGCCAAGATTATGTAACAGGGTTTCGTAAAATGATTTGAAATGGGGCACAAGGTGGTGGTGAAAAGGCAGTACATAATTTCAGTGGTGGATTCTTCATAGGGGAAGTGTCCGGTTACCATGGCATGGAGAACAATGCCCAAGCTCCACATGTCCCCTGCCATACCATCGTATGGTTTTCTTGCTAGGATCTCTGGGGCCCAATATGGCAAGGAGCCCCATAGATCTTGCAGCATCTGACCCTCTACAAGCTGAGTGGCAAACCAGAAATCGTAAAGCTTGACTTTGCCATGTTCACCCAGCAAGATATTCTCTATCTTGATGTCACAGTGTGCAATCCTTCTTTGGTTCAAGAAGTGCACAGCACATGACAAATGACTGAATATCGGCCTAGCATTTTCCTCTTTTAAACAGCCCACCTCCGTGATGACCATCTCTAGGTCTTTTCCTTTAAGGTATTCCATAATCAGATATGTGCTATTCAGAGTGTTAATGGCATGGAAGAATTGAATAATGTTACAGTGTTGCAAAGATTTATGGATTGTTACTTCAGAACTGATGTCTGTCACAATATTATGTGCTTTCTGGAGTGCCTTGACAGCCACCTGTGTATACGTTGGGAGATGTTTGCGAAGCATCACCTCCCCAAATGAACCACAACCTAGAGATGTTAGGATTTTTGAATCCTTCTCAAGGATGTCCTCTTCCTGAGGACTGGCCATGATGTTCATTTTATGTTCTCTGTATTTCCTTGAAAATTTAGGGACATAAGAAGCTAGGGGAGAAAATGATACAGTTTTAGGAAGGAAGTTATAGGCACGAATTCTATGTGTTGAAATGTGAGATATCCCAAACAACATAAAGATGCCTTTAAAGCCCAAGAAATACATGAATCATTCAGACGATAATTCACATAAAGACACTGATCAAGAGTGTGGCAGCATCTGTTGATTCAGGGGAGGAGCCCACACTCAGACCCAGTGGCCACTGAACTGTTCTGCTCTGTGGAAGTAGCTGCAAGTAGAGAAACTCTCATCTAAGAGAAAGAAATTCTATACAAAGAAATATGATGTTTTCTTCTGCTGTGGATTTGAGGAAGAGGAGGGCTGAGCCTTTAACAAAGAAAGAGTATTAGTCACAGAGATGGAGTGGAGCAAGCGATAAAGTAGGAGACTTTGACCAGGCTGCCTAGGCATGCATAGGATGTTATAATGAAGTTGCTATGGGTAGTTTACGGTAACACGTGTTCTATCTGAAGAAAATTGAAACCACAGTAGAAAAAAAAATGAAGGCTAAATGAATTTTTCAAATAGGAAGTTGGGTAATAATGGAGAAATAGATAAGACATTCACAAATCAAACCTAGGATGTTAACTAATAGCATAAATGAAAACACAAAATAGCAAAACTTAATGCTGGAACCAAACCAATGAACTGGAAAGGAACTCACTGTAACAGAGTCCAGTAGATTGGAGATTCATAGTCTGTTACAGCCAATAATCAGTACACTTGTTCTGTAGACTACTGACAGCTACTCTAAGATACGAGGACAGGAGCCCAATGCAGGCGGTGCCTGAAACACAGTAGTTGTTAGCATACTTCATAATGCCTTCTTGTGATGTCACCACAAGGAGTCGCTCAAACATGGCTTCTCATTACTGACAGTGGTTAGACCAGGTTCTGGACCACAACCAGTGCCCTAGGTATTTTTTTCGTGGCTGGCACCAAACCAACTCCAGAGAGGAAGGGTTTGTGTGTGTGTGTGTCTGTGCTTTCAAGATACGCTGAACCATGGTTGGGGAGCATCTTGTTTCCAACAGAGCTGGTATTAGGTGGCTGTTCACATTGAACTACATGGAATACAGTTCTAAGTCTTAGGTTCCTCCAGCTACCGCACATCTACGTGTTCCACAAATTCCCTAACTAGAACCCAAGTTCTCAGCACGTCTGACATACATTCCACAATCCCACTGTGGTAATTTGAATTAGAAATGTCTCATACAAATGTGACATTTGAACACATGGACACACAAGGTCAGTTGATGGTCCAGTTTGGGACTTTTATATGGTGGAGCCTTAGTGACAAAACTCCATTAATGGGACTGTCCTTTGATGAATCAGCATAGACTTTATGCCCTATCCTACTTCTTGCTTGAGTTTCAGTTGGTCACATCTCAATCTCCTGTGTTTGCTTTTAGGAATCCAGCTAGATTCCATGACTCTGACCCACACAAGAAGGCTCTTATCCCTCCAAAACTAAGAGAGACAGATATACTCCTCTTTCTTGATAATACAAACACTGGTCACATGACATGGGCAGGCAGGTGACTCACGGCTGGCAAATCTTATAGCACAGTTCAGTAAATTCCTCACTGTGTGCCTACAAACAGGGAAAGGTTTTGTTTTTTTGTTTTTGAAGAGATGGGGTCTCGCTACACTGCCCAGGCTGCAGTGCAGTGGCTATTCACAGGCACGATCCCACTTCTGATCAGCACGGGAGTTTTGACCTGCTTTGTTTCCAACCTGGGCCTTTTCACCCCTCCTTGGGCAACCTGATGGTCCCCTGCTCCCGGAAGGTCACCATTTGATGTGGAACTTAGTGCGAACACTGATTGGCATAGCACACTACAGCCCAGAACTCATGAACTCAAGCCATCTTCCTGTCTCAGCCTCCTGAGTAGCTGGGACTACAGGCTTGCACTACCATGCCCAGCCAAAGTTGTTTTCTTTTTTCATCTCAATCTCTTGCATTTGCCTTCAGAATTGTAGCTAGCTTCCATGCATCTGATCCATGGACGCTAGCTAATCCGTCAAAACTAAGACAGACAGCTAAAAATGACAAATAATATTGGATGAAAAAAGAAAATCTCATTCGATGAAAGAGATATAACAACCACATTTTAAAACAAATAGAATTTCTTCCAATATAACCAAAAGATAAGTGTCAAACACTGAAAGGCAAACAGAAAACAAGGGAAACTCACTTTTTCGGGATCCACCTACTTTGGACTGTCCAAGTCTATGAGAAATAACTGATTTCGAAATCCACATCACTATCAGTCTCTGGGCTACAAGGACAAAACTCAGCACCATGTAGTGCCTTACGTAACTGGTCTCTAGCAGACCTCATAATGACTCCCTCTGATGTCATGGGCACTGGCCAATCTAGGTGAACAAATCTACAGTGTTTATTGCAATTGTCTCCCTTCTCAATTTTATTTAAATGCAATTTTTTATTTAAAAAGGCTTTTACATTTTCCATAACTACCACAGTTCCTCCTGCCCCCCCCCCACCATCCCTTCATTCAAACCCCATCCATTCCTCGAAATGGTAAGGCCTGCCATGGAGAGTGAAGGAAGCCTGGCGTATCAAGTTGAGTCAGGACAAAACCTCCCTGTATTGAGACTGAGAAAGGTTTCTTCCATAAGGAATTGGATCCAAGGAGCAAGTTCATGCAAAGGGGATAAATCCTGGTCCCACTGTGCTCAAGTCACAGAACTGTCCCCCATTTTCAGAGGGCCTAGTGTGGTTCTATGCAGTTTTCCTATCTATCAGTCCAGTATCAAAAAGTTCCCACTAGCTCGCTGTCTCTGTGTGTTTCCCCATTGTGAACTAGACGATTTTGCTCATATAATCCTACCTCCCTATCTTCGTCTGGATTCCAGGGGCTTGGCCCAGTGCTTAGCCCAGCAGCTTCGATTAACTCATTATTTAAGGACCGAGCATTTACTGTTTGCTTCCGTTTACTTCGCCAATTATCTTGCCCACCTTTAGGGCCTTTCTCTTTTCCTTCCTCTCCCTCTCTCACCTCTCCTCTCCCTCCACTTTCTTTTACGTCTTTCTCCTCCCCTCTTGTCCTTGACAGAGTTTTACTCTGTAGTTCAGCTGGCCTCATGTTCACTGTGTAGCCCTCGGGTTTGCAGCAATCCTCCACAGCCCCATGGAAAATGATCACAGGCATGAGCCTGAATAACTGACACTACATGTCCTCTGCTTGAGATCCCATCAGAGGTAGTCCTTGTCATGTTAGAATCACCTAGACTCTAGTCTTCATGTCTTCTCCTACTTCTTGCTTGAGTTTGAGTTTGTGACATCTCAATCTCTTGCATCTGCCTTCAGAATTCTAGCTAGCTTCTATATGCATCTGATCCATGGATGCTAGCTAATCCGTCAAAACTAAGACAGACAGATATGCCCACACTTTCTTAAGATATCATGTTTATAAACTTTTTTCTATCACAACAGAATGGTAGCCAGACAACATGGTCTTATCAGAGCTGGTTGGGCCCCATCCCTTTCATACCCATGTTGCCCAAAGTCAATGCAGACTCACTGCTGTCACACAGTCTATCCCATCCAATTTCACCAGAGAAAGAAGGACCCCTTCAAGCAGCCTGAAATCCAGGTTTTGCCCTCTAAGTTGTAGCACAGGTATCATATTAAATAAACCTGCTTCCTGTTGGTATAGGACCTCCCTTTCCCTCAGAAACCAGGAATTCCAAGGAGACATGCTTTGTCTGACAGGAATGAAATTGCTTCCCCTGTGTGGCCATCATTGCTAGAGTTCTTGTTTCTGGATGGAGTATCTCTCCTAGCATCCCAGTCCCTCTGTAGCTTCGTCGTTTCCTAGCTCTCTACTAAAAATGTATATGTTGTATGAGTATTCATATAACAAGAAAAGGTATAAGATTCTGTAGAAAACTTAAAAGTTGAAATATAAAACTAGGCAACACAATCTGAAAGAACCAATGGGATTATACTCTCTTGTATTGTTACCTGGAAAACTCACTGATGAATCCCAAAATCTAAAGAAATAACTGTAGAGATCCACAAGTATTCCACTAGTTCATAAAACTGAGGAAAGGGATACTTTCAAGTCTTTTTATAAAACCAACTCTTCTTATAAAGCCCTTACTCTTTAGCCAAGTGAAGACCCCTTGAAAAGGGATGAGTATCTGAAAGGGTCATTGACTAACAACATGGGATTGTCCTTAAGGAGAGTACTGGATCATTACTTCTCAGTATGTGACACATTAAAACGATCATTCTTCATGATCATGATGCCTTTGGTGGAAAAAAAAATTTAATATACATACAAAAATTGACATAAGAGCATAGCATAGTCCCACACCAAGTGAACATAATCACCCACAGAAAGTAATAAATGCCACTGCCAGGGACAAACATGGAGTGAGTGAAAGTTTTATTATAAACAACCCAATACATCAAAAAATATTCAAAAAGGAACTTCTCAGTCAGTGAAAGAATAGAAATCACTGCCACATTTTAAAATAAAATTTCATCAAAAAGGATCAATAAAGGAGTGCCAAACACCGAAAGGCAAACAGAAAACAAGGGAAACTAACTTTTTCAGGATCCTCCCCCTTTGGAATGTCCAAGTCTGTGAGAAATAACTGAGTCCAATTCATCATCCACCAACCAACTTGTCCTCTGGGGTACAAGGACAAAACCCAGCTCAGGTAGCGCCTTCCATGGACTGGTCTCTAGCTGACCTCACAAAGACTCCCTGTGACGTCACTTGCACTGGGCCAATCACGGCTGAACAAAACCACACAATTTTGCTGTAGTTGTTGTTTCCCTGTCTGACTTTCATTTAAATAAAATTTTTGAAAAGGTTTTGCTATTTTACATAACAGCCACAGTTCTTGCTATGTCCCGTCCTAATGCTCCCCCCACACCTTCTCTTCAAACACCCCCATCCTCTTCTCAAAAGGAATAAGACCTTTCTTGGGGAGTCAACAAAGTTTGACATCTCAAGTTGAGTTCAGAAAGGCCCTCCCTTGTATTGAGACTCAGAAAAGTATTCCTCCATAAGGAATGGGCTCCAAAAAGCCAGTTCATGCAATGGGGATAAATCCTGGTTCCATTGTCAGTGACCTCACTGAGTGCCCAAGGCACAGAAATGTCACCCATTTTCAGAGGTTCTAGTTTGGTCCTATGCAGATTTCTTATCTGCCAGTCCAGGGTCAATAGTTCCCACTATCTTGGATCAGCTGTGTCTATGGGTTTCCCCATCATTATCTTGACCCCTTTGCTAATATAACCCTTTTCCCTGACTTTGACTTGATTCCAGGAGCTTGGCCCAGTGCTTAGCCCAGCAGCTACTCTTAAATAACTCATTTATGGACCAATGCATTTAGTGTTTGCTTATGTTCACGTAATGGATTCTCTTATGCACCCCTCATGTTTTTCCTTTTTCTTCCCCCCCCCACCCTCACCTCTCCTCTTCCTCAACTTTCTTTTACTTCTTTGTCCTCCTCTCTTTTCCTTAACAGAGTCTTACTCCATAGTTCAGCTGGCCTCAAGTTCACAGTGTAGCCCTTAGGGTTGTGGCAATCCTCCACAGCACTAAAGGACGAGGATCACAGACAAGAGCCTGTAAACATGTCTTCTTCTTGGGTTCCCGTGACAGTTACTCCTTGTCATCTTGACTGGATTTAGAATGACCTAGGAACCTAATGAGGGACACTACTACTATGTCTGTGAAGGAAGTCAAGGAAGACCACCCTGAATATGGATGGCACTATTTTGTTGGTTGAGAACTAGATGGACTCAAGGACAAGGAGCTGGAATGTCTCTTCTCTGCATCCTGTCTGCCTGAAGAATGTCCTCTGATAGGTGGTGTTGCTGTCATGATGTTATATGAAAATGTGCTACACAGGTCCTCTGAAACTCGTAACCAGAACCAGTATTTTTCCCTTTATATTGTTACAGTGGTGAAGATCTAACTCATAAACCTCCTTCATCTCTATGAATTAATCACATTGGTCATGTGAGTTCAGCTCCTGTCTTCAACATCTCACAGCCTAATGAATGACCTCTCTTGCTCATAATTGACTTGTCTTTGCTCATTGGTTGAAAGCTCATGAATATGGAATGTTTCCTACTGTAGTAGAGGCTCTTGGGTCACACTCAGTCTTCCCGGTCTATTTTTACCTACTGCTGCTGAAGTCCCATGCAGCAAAACTTGCACAAATAACGGATGCTCTAAAGGAATTGGACTTAACTCTCTATGAGGTACCTGCAGCTCCCTAGCTAGAAGTTGGCTGATTTGGGTCAGGGGAGCCAATGTTTTGCCCCTGGAGATCCAGATGCTGTGGTCAAAAGGGACTCATGCACAACAGGGGTCCTCTCCCAGATCCCCAATTGGGTACAAACTACACACAAACACCTGCTTCACAGAGAGATTCTTTATTAAGCAGGGAAGTAAAAAAAAAAAAAAAAAGTCGCTGATTTCTGACTCTGGAAGGAAAAGAGCAGCAAATGACTTTACAGGTAAAATTAAGTGTATGAGAAAAAGAAGGCTGTGTTAGAAGGGGCAAGGATGCTGTTGTAACGAAGATAAATGACAAGGGCAAAGTGGAAGGAATAATGAAGAGCGGCAGGGTTTTTATATTGTGGTGACAATAGATTACCTCTGGATAGATGAGGGCTATATAATATATATATATATATATATATATATATATATATATATTTTGCCAAGGTAAAATGGGAATTCCTGTGGTAGGATGAAATATTAAAAAGGGCATGTCAATTTGGTGAGCCAAAGGGGAATTTTGATAGCTGGACTTTGGTATTCATCCGCAGGAGGAGAAATTGGCCATATGAGGGAATAGACCTTTGTGGCCCCCTTTGCAAATGTAATCTAACAGTTTTTAGAAGGCAGAGGACAAGGGAGAAGGGCAAGGACTGCCAAAGTCATGCTTCTTTGCTTGAGCTGGCCAGAGTCCCTTCAATGGGCTCCCAGTGGTGACCTGTGCCAGGGAGATGTCTCTTCAGATCACACCTTCTCCCTCTCCTGTCCCTTCACAAATGACTTCCAATTTTAGCTTTTCTTCTGCAGAGCTCAGCCTGTGTGACTTGTAACTTCAAATATGGCAGCTGCGATTTGTCCATATTCTTCCATATTCTTCTTTCAGGCTTCTCCTCCCGACGGATGGGTGTCTCTGTCTTTGAATCTGGGTGGGTGTGGGACTCTTCCAGCAGTGTGAGGGCAAGTGTTGCTGTGGAATTCCAAGGCTAGGTTGTAAGAAGGAGTGGAGCTTCTGCCTGGATCACTGGGAGTGTTTCCTGTGAGGGATTCATGGAGCAAAAGCCTCTCTGTGAGTGTGTTATTACTGTCCTAAAGACTGATAGCTGGGAGAAGGTGGTGAGCATGTCATTAATCTCAGCACTCAGGAGGCGGTTTGTAGATCTCTGTGAGTTCAAGGCCAATCTGATTTACGAAGTGAGTTCCAGGATACCAAAGCTGTTAAACAGTGAAACCCTGTCTCGAGAGAAAAACAGAAAAGTCAGTTTAGAGGGCTGGCCAGATGGCTCAGTAAGTATAGACCCTTACTACCAAAATGGAGGGCTTATGTTTGATCCGTGGCACACACCTGGTGGAAGGAGAGAACTGATTACCTCAGGTAGTCCTCTGACGCCCACCCTCTTGCTGCCCCTGACAAGCCAAATTGAGTAAACAATAATAAAAAAGATAAAAAGGAAAGACTGCCTGGATTGACTTGGAGGGAAGATAAATAGTTTGTAGATACAGAAATAGATAGTATTATGGGTTAGATGTGAAATGTTCTCCATAGTCTCTAGTTGCCGGCTAGCAGAGCTTTTTGGGGAGGTCGTGGAGACCTCAGGATATGGGGCCTCCCTGGAGAAGGACACCCCATAGGAACATGTGGTCATGTTTAGTTCCCACTTTCCCCGTTTCCCAGCTCTGTGTCCATGAAAAATGATCAGATCCTCACCACACACTCTTTCTACTGTCATGTTCTAAGTGCATGGCCCTTCTGAGACTATGAGCCAAGACAAATCCCTCCTCCTGGAGGCAGTGTCTGGTCATAGAGACACAGATGTAACTAATCTGGATGGATGCATGGAGGGAGGGGCGCAGGTGGGGGGATGAGTACGTTGGTGGGTGAGAGGATGGACGGACAGATGACTAGCTAGTTAGCCTTTGTCTGTCCCAGCTGAGGTAGAGTCACAATCATAACTGCTAACTGTTGGTATCCACTTGAAGGACCCTAGAGTTGGAGTGTCCTGTTTTTCAGTGATAACATCTGAACCATGACTAAAGAGAACTATGCTAAGCCTTGATTACATTCCGTGTTCCTGACTGACTCCCCTTGTGCTTTAAGTAGGGCTGGCCCCACAGACTCATAGATTGAATGTTTGGTCTTTAGGAGCGGTGCTAGTCGACAGGGATGAGGGGATGTGACCTTGTGGAGTAAGTGTGTCACTGGAGGTTGTTTTGGGGGGTTCAAATGCTCAACAGGCCCAGTTTCTCTGTGTGTGTGTGTGTCTGTGTGTGTGTGTGTCTCTCTCTCTCACTCTTTTCCTTTCATTCTAGTTTTGGTCTCTTACAAAGCCACCAGTCCCTTGGGACATGGGTCCTAACTCATGGTTTTATTTAATACTCATTTTAAAAAACTACTCATTATTCTTCAAACGTCTGACTTCCACTAAACCATAGTCAGATTGCAGGTGTACCATCTTAAGTAGCTAAGAATGGAAATATATTTCAAATGAGTTTTGTGGGAACACTTTCATCACACCTGATCTTTATATACTCATTTAAACACAGAGGGTATCTGGCCACACAAACAGCATCAGATGGATGTCTTTATCTTAGTTTGGTTTATGGTGGGGGCAAGTAGCGTGGCTGAAAAGGGGGCATTGTCTCTGGAATTCTAGTTTTAGATTATCAACATTACTTTGAAGAAAGCATGCTAGCTGGGAGCCTTTCTGAGAGTTCAGTGGTTTCAATTTTTATGTTTTTCTGTGCTACAGGATACAGTGTGCGTGTTTGTGTGTGTGTGTGTGTGTGTGTGTGTGTGTGTGATGAATGGAGGTGTGCAAACAAGCAAGAAGTTCTAGTTGAACAATCCACCTCTCTTTCTCTCTTAATTGAAAATAGATTCTTCTCTTATACAATCCATCCCACCCACAGTTTTCCCTCCCTCCACTACTCCTTGCTCCCCCACAGATCCCCCCTTCTCTCCCAGATCAACTCCCCCTATGTTTCTGCTTCAGAAAAAATCAGGCCTCTAAGGGACAACAGCCAAACCTGACAAAATAAGAAACAATAATCAAGGCAAAAGCCCCCATATCAAGAATGGACAAGAGAACATAATAGGAGGAAAAAAGTTCCAAAAGCCTTATAAAAATTCAGAGATACGCCCTCTCTATGTGGAGCACAGGAATAAACACTGCTGTGGGGTATGAGATCAGGGCAAAGTAGAGAACCAACCACACTGATACCAGTCCACTGTCCCTGTAGCTGGATCTACTGCACAGAGTATACACATGGCAGTGACTGGAGGGGGCAACACCTGCAGGTGAGCGCCCAAAACAAGGAGCAGAATAGAGGCCTGTGAGGTACGGAGGGATGCCACACCAACCCCAGGAGATTCTGTGGGACAAGTTCCACAGACTGAGGTGTTAGACTCTAAAGGGAGGAGGTCTCCTGGAACTGGTTGTGGAACCCTCTAGCTGGAGACAAATATTGAGCCATAGTTCTCACGGCATTTGTCTGCTTTACCTTCTTCTATTCCTTTTCTATATTTATGAGATGTTCCTGATAGTTTGGGCCAAGATTTTAAGCAAGAAAATTGGATAAGAAGCCACCCCTTGAAAAGGGGTCACTGGCCATGACCTCTTCTCTGAGAGATTCAACGCTTTGCTTCATAATCATTTACATAATTACAAAATAACACTTTGATAGAATATCCTCCTACAATATATGAATTTGAATGGCTGTGCATGTGTAGATGAGGTATGCTTTAACATTGGGTATGGAAAGCATTGTTTAAGTAGAGTTTTAAATTGAACTTTGAGGAATTTTAATAAGCTAGATGTTAGGACAAAATAAAAAACAACACATGGAAAATTATTAATGTGATCAGGACCTAGGGGTCATAACTGAGTGCCTTAAATACTTTTTAAACTTGCTTCTAAAAGTTTGCCATTTATTATAAGTGATTTTTGAATTTTGTTTTGTTTAGTGTTTATGATGGTACCTGTTCCATTCATAATTGATTTTTTTGAACTCACTGTTATGAAATTTAATACCTGATTGACTTTGTGTTTTTTTGTGCTAGATTATTATGATAATTATTCTTTGTGACTGCGTCACTGCAACACATCTTTTAGAATTGTAATACCTGTTTTTCCTTTATAAAATTCCCTGCTTGAGAGCTGCAAAATACACTCAGATTCAAACTGTCTCTGTGTTGTTTCTGTTTGTCACTGCCGAATTCTTACCCACCTAGTCTTCCCAGGAAACCCCATACCCTGCTGAGGGGGTCTGTGGAAGAGGGATGGCTCTAAGATCCTTGGGAACACTGTGGGAGGGGAAACAGAGGCTCTTCCATGAGTGAGAGAATGGCCACCCACACATGGGAAGTCAGAGAACCCAGACACTCAGCTCTCCAAGGCTGCTCTGCAACCTCCTTCCCAAAAGATGCTCCCCAGGTGTCTTCAAGCCCTGCAGACTACAACACTGTGCCTTTCCTGGTGCAGTGGGTCCACTGCTATCAGAAAGGAAAGAAAAGCAGCCCCAGTGCTACTGGACAGTGAGGCTGTAACCAGAACTGAGAGACAGTGGTGTGGGAATTCGGTCCCTTAGCCAGGACAGCTTGGCCCAATGGGCAAGGTCTTCTCTAAAAACTGGAAGCGAGGGGTCAGGCTTTCTTGGAAGGTGGTTGAGCTGGCAGTGAGCCATGGCTTGGAGCTTCCCCATCACCTTTTGGAAACCAGATTGCAGAGCAGCTGGTGACATGGCCCAGATTTTTCATCCTGTCTTGTAATCGTTATGCACGGATTTTGATATTAATAAAAGGTAACACAATCCCCAGATTTCCCTTTAACACAGCTCTGTAGTGGTATATCATTTGTATTTTGATAAATAAATCTTTCCTGAAGATCAGAGGCAAAGCTAAAGACACTAAAGGTCACGAGGGTGACAAATCTTTAATACCAAAATTTGGGAGACAGAGGCAGATGGATTTCTGTGAGTTCAGGGCTACTCTGGGGTGCACAAGAAAATTGTAGAAACAAATTCAGGTGGTGGTGGCCTACACCTTTAATCCCAGGACTAGGGAGCGGTGCGTCTAATCCCAGCACTGGAGGGAATATAAAATGGGGGGAGAGAGAGGTTTAGTCTGCTTAGTCTGCCCAGCCATGGTATAAGTAAGACTTTTCTTTTGCCTTGGCTGCTTTGCTTTTCTGATTTTTGGGTTGGACCTCAAAAGCTATATCTAGATTTTTATTATTCATGCTGCACAGTCCTAGGCTTAAAGTGAAGCAGGAGTAGAGGAGGGGCAAGGGGGCAGAGACCCACTAGTCCTCCCCAGCCTGAGGCCAGGAGAACCCCGACTGCCTGATTCCCCTGTTGGGTGCTTGAGCTGGAGACAGAAGCATGTGAAGGTAGGTGGGGATTGATTTAAGACTCTGAGGATTTCTGCACTCAGCGCCCCAAGAGACCATGGTCCCCATCCATCTGCAGCTGCTCTGGGGTCAGCAGCGACACATCTGGTCCCTGAGACTGCCATTGCAGGAGGAAGGACAGGCTCTCCCTCTGTCCCTCAGCTCCCACGGCAATGACTCTGGCTGGGTCTGGTGGTGATCATACCCAGTAGTTCTCTGCCTGGAGAGTCAGGTCACCATCAACATGGAGGGGGCCATCCTGACACCAACAGTGAAGGCTGGAGGGAGGTAAAGCTTTCATGACTGTTTCTGTCACCAGGTTACCAGTGTCGCTCCCCCCAGACCACAGACTGGGGAGCTTTCAGTGTCCTCCCTGTCCTCTGAGCTGGGAAATAGCAGTGTCCCCCCATCCTCTGGGCTGGGGAATATTAGTGTCTTCCCATCCCCTGGGCTGGGGAGTATCCACTGTTTCCAGATCATGCTGGATGTAAATTTAAATATGCTTCTGCCGGAATCTCCAGAAACACAACATGGAGAATGAGGAAATTACAATGATTTTAAAACCCACTATAATATGCACCATGATGAGCCTGGACTCTGGAACTTGACTGTGCGGGTTCACATCTTGGCCTTCCCTCTTGCAGGCCATCTCTACACTCAGTTTCTGAGTCTGCAGCTGTAGCTGATGAGCATGAGGATCTAAAAGCCATCGTGAGGATAAAAGGTGTTAGGATGATTAAGAGCTTAGGCTGGTGCCTGGCTTATAGGCAGGGTACAGAAATACTAGTTAGTATCTTATCCATGGTTAATAATTTCTCTGGTTGATCCCAGTGAGAACTGGAGAGCTACCATTGTTCCAAATAGTGACAGTGATCGTAAGACTCCTGTTGTCCCCAGTCTTCTTGGTTCCTGGGAAGCATTCAGGTGAACATCCTGTCTTCACTGATATATCCATCACTTACTCACTCAGAAGACATTAGCAAAGCCCTGTAAGTATGCACAGTCCCCTCTACCTGGTCACTGCTCGTGACCTCAAGCCTGGAGACCCTTTTCCTTCCACCTCCACTCTCCTTGACCTCAAAGGTGACAGGAGACTCTCTCATGCCATCTGCCTGCTCTGTGCCTAGTGCCGAGTCTGGGACATGTAGAGGTCACCACATAAGGTATAGAGGAGATGCCTCTGGCTGATGGAGATTCAGACCCTCACAGCTGGTCCACAAGGTCTTTGAGTGCCTTTTATCAGATGAAGATAATGGTTCTTTTGTGAGCCCCTCCTGTTCTCAGCATCGCCCATCACTGTCTTCATAAAGGTGGGTGCACCCAGACACAGAGGAAGCCAGACACAAAGCAAGCAAGATATGACTGCCTCACTGAAAAAATGTGCCAAACCACGTGGCTAACACAGACAAGAATGTGGGCTAATATAAGCCATAAGACTTAATAAGAAGCCTGAGCTAATAGGCCAATCATTTTATAATTAATGTAGGTCTCTGTGTGTTTATTTGGGACTAAATGGATGCAGGACCTGGTGGGACAGAAACCTCTGTCAACACTGTAAGATTTAATTGAGAATTGTCATATTTGGTTCCCAGTTGGTGGCACTGTGTGGGGAGGTTATGGAACCTTCCAAAGTGTGTTACTGGGGATGGCTGTATGTTTTCCAGTCTTGCCCCTTCAGTGTGCTATCTCTGGTTCGTGGTTGCATCTGAGGATGTGAGCTCTCAGCTTCTGGCTTCTGCTGCTTGCCCCCATTTTCTCCCAGCATGATGAACTCATTCCTCTGTAACCATAAGTGCATATAAGTCTTCTTTTGTAAGTTGCTTTTGGTCATGGTATTGTATCAAAGCAACAGAAAAATAAATAATAGGAAGAAGAATAATTTTTTTCTCTCAGGATTCAGGTTCCTGTTTATTATAGCAAGGCAGGCATAGCGGCAAGAGCTTGGGGGAGTTAGTTCCATCACATCTATTATCAGGACAGAGAGCAGTGGATGCCTGTGTGCTGTGACCAGCTTATGTCTTGATGCATGCAGTTCAGAATCCTTTGCCCAGAGAATGTTGCTGCCCATAGACAGTGGGTCTCCCTACATTAAAACAATCAAGAAACCCCACCCCTACCCCAAGACTTGCCCAAAGGGTGACCTAATCTAGACACTCTCTCACTGAGAATCCTTTCCAGGTAAATCTAGACCCTGTCAAGTTGACAGTTAAAACTATAGTATCATCAGTGTTCTTTATGGTCAGGGACCCTTCTATTGCCTGCAAGCCCGAACAAACACACACCTGCTCTGAGCACAGTATGGTCTTCCTCCTCTGTAGTCTTTCTCAGTGATGCTTTCTCTTTCTTTTTTTTTAAATAATTTTGTTACTTTTTTGCATATATTCAGTCATTTTCCCTAATGTAACTATCAGAACTAATCCAATATGAGGTTAATTAATAGACATTTGGCAGTCTATAGCTACATTCTCTGGTCCAGATGACTTGTGACAACTTTCTTAATACAAAGCCAAAACATCCACAGGTAAGGTGGTGGCTCCTCCATTTGTCAGATCCCAGCTCTTCAGTTTATCTCATATAGTTTAATAAATTTCCAATACATTTTTCACCCTCAGGTATGATACCTTTTGCTATCAAAAATGTCATTATTTTATTTTTAACACAATTGGGGCAATGCCTCTGTGGTCTGGGTGTGCTCTAGGAAAGAGCTCCTCCTGTTTGGAAACTATTTAATCCTTCCAGGAAGCCAGGCAGTCTGGTTCTTGGATCATCTGGGATTAGGAGACTGGTCCTGAGCCAAGAAGTTCCAGGCAGCCCCTGTGTCTCCAGTCTTCATTCAGGGCTAAGATTCCCTCCAAAACGATTCAGGATGAGAACTTCCTTCCTATGCATCGCTTTCTCATCACAGAGTGTTTCCACCTGCCCAATTCCGTATCTCACACAGCATCCTTGACATAAAGGGACCAGCTGAGTCTGTGTCCTGCTGGGTAACAGAATATCACTTGTGTTTGTTTGAGGGTCCAAATCTGAGGGTCTACATCTTGTGAGCTTCTCTACTCTATCAGAGTTATAGAATGTTATTGAGATGCAAATATATATAACTTGTTGCTACTGTTTGCTGAGACAAGGTCATTCTATGTAGTTTTGGCTGCCTGGAACTTTCTGTGTAGACCAGGATAGCCTCAAACAGACATCCACCTGCCTCTATGTCCAAAGTGTTGAGAACAGCACTCTATAACATCACGTGTGGCCATGAATGCATGTAATGTTTGGTGATCATATTTTGTCCTTACTCAACCCCCTTCCTCCCACTGGTCCTCTGTTGCCCCAGACATTCATGTCATCACTACCACATTGTGTCTTGTGATTGTATCAACAAAGTACAGGAGCCACAAATAAGAAAAAATAAACAAACATGTGAGGTTTGTCTTTCTGAGACCAACTTCATTGGCAAGGGCATTGTTGAATCTTACATGATGGAGAACAGACAGACAGCTCAGGACAGGGAGGAAACCCACCAGGAAGGACTTCCTGAAGGTCCTGTGTAAGCTGGGTCACCAGAGTACCTCACAGGGCCATAGGTTGAATGAAGATGCAGCCTTGTTCTGAGCAGGGGAATAACATGTGGAGGCCTGAAGGGCAGAGAAGCTACTCATTGCAGACAGCCTTGAAGGACACTAATGTGGATGGATTCTGTTGAGAAGACAAATGTGACTGTAGTGGAAGGCCTAGGGGTCACCAGGGACAGGAGGGAGGGGCAGGGAGCCTGACCCGGCTGGGGACGGAGGCTGGACCAGGTTGAAGCAAGTCGACCCTGAGGACCCAGAAGATAAATGCTGCTGTTGAGATCATGAAAATACAGAATTGGTTGTGAAAGTGGGCACCCCTTAAACCTTACACCATGCGTACCTCAGGTGCCTCACCTTAAGAGTGGTCTCATGGGTCTGGGTTGACCATCCTGTACCCATGACTTAGGTAGGTCCTTTCCTTCTCCTATCTTCCTCTCCTTCTTTCCCTTTGCCTGAGCTTTAATCTGTGTTTAAACTGTTTGTATATACATGTGTGTGTTGGGAGAAGGTTTGCATGCACACATGTGTGAAGGCCAGGGGTTAACTTCAAATGTTGTTTCGGGAACTATCCACCTCGATTTCTTTTTGTTTTGTTTGTTTCTTTCTTTCTTTTTGGGTTTGGGTGGGTTGTTTTTTGTAGTAAAAGGAATGGGCTGCGGTCCCAGCCCTGCTAGCTCAGTCGGTAGAGGCTAGAAATAATGGGCCAGGCATTTTTTAAATGAATATAATCTGGATGTTATTTCAGGGTATAAGCTAGCCAGGCGGCCGGGAGCCGGGTGTCAGGAAGTGGCCCGCCGCTCCCCTATTATAATAATTTTTTGTTTTTGAAACAGGGTTTCTCTGTGTAGCCCTGCCTGTCCTGGAACTCACTCTATAGAACACGCTAGCCCTAAACTCAGAGATCTGTCTGCTTCTGCCTCCCAAGTAATGGACTAAAAGGTGTATGCAACCACCCCCACTGGGATCCACCACCCCACCCAGGCTCCACCATCCCCCACCAGGCTCCACCTAGGTTTTTAAAGCAGCATCTTCTACTGGGCTGCAGCTCACAAAGCAGGCCAAGCCAGTTCCTGGGGTCCACCGACCTGTCTCTGCCCCCCACCCCTGCCCTGCACTGGGATTACCAGCCCAATTTCTTTCTAATCCAAGTCTGGAGATTGAACCCAGTCCTCAGGCTTGTGCAGCAAGCACATTACCAAGCAAGCTCTCCCCATCCTGACACTGCTTCTTAAGAAACTCCAAGTTTGCTTCAAGAAAGAAAGAAAAGAACAGAAGTAACAATGTCTGTGGCAAGGATGGGACCAGATATTCGGGCCAGAGGTACCAACTAAAATAGAGAAAAACACCCGTGATCACAGCAATGCCACTCTTGCCCCGTCAGTACCCCACAGCACAACTGGAGCATTGCCAATGGAGAGACTGCTCTGAGCCTTTGGCATCCCGAGTTTCCGCTGGGGCTTCACCACACCTGCCCTGCTGGCTGATCTGTAGTCTCCTACCCCTTTGCTGGAGGAACTGGTATTACGTGGCTCACCTGCCCCATCATGAATCATACCACTGAACTGTTCTGTGGTCACAGCATGGAGCAAATGAGGACACAGCCACTAGACATCCATCCCAAGTGCCCAGAGGTCACTCCAGAAGGGCAGCCCTAGCTGAGCCCTAGCTAGCCCAGGTTGGCCTCAAAGTCGTGGTGATTCTCTTGCTTCAGTCTCTTGAGAGCTGAGATTTATAAGGCCTATAAGGCCTTTGACCTTGAGAGTTAGTTTTGTGTTGTGAGATATGGGTAGGATGAGTCCTACAGAGTGGATCTCGGGCTTGGCTGAAGTGACGAACATGAGAGCACACTTAGGAATCTTCAGCATCTGCCGTTCCCATGGAAAGCCAGCAGTGACGAGTGCAGTGTGGTATGTGGCAGGCAACAGCAGTGGGGACTCTAGAAATCCTGGAGGAAACAGCCTGCGCCATTGTGTTGTGTCTACTTAAGTTACTTCTTAGGACACAGCTCCCTTCCCGGCATGTCAGCCAAGCTGTCTGACCCAGCGGCACATGTGATCTCTACTCGGCATAGGTGCTAAACTCATCTCAGAGTCACTTAGTAAACCTCCTGTGAACCAAATGTTGTAGCTCACACCTGTAATCTCAGCATCTAGGAGTCTGGGCCAGGAGGATTTCCAGGAGTTCGAGACCAACCTCACTACACAGTGAGTTCCTGTCCAGTCAGGCTACTGCATGAGAGTTTGCTTCAAAAAAACAAACAAAAAAACAGACCACACACACGCACAGACACACACACACACACACACACACAGAGAGAGAGAGAGAGAGAGAGAGAGAGAGAGAGAGAGAGAGGCAACACTGAAAAAACTCTCACAGTGGCATGAAGAAATAATCCAAGTAGATGTTATCTGTGCCCAAGAAGTGGCACCAAGGTGTGTAACATGTAGGAAGGATTTGAATTCAAAAACAGTTGATGACTGAAAAGGAGATGAAGAAATAATAGCGGGGGCTGGAGACAGCTCAGTGATTAAGAGCACAGCCTACTCTTCCATAATGCTGGGGTTCAATTCCCAGCACCTGCAGGGCAGCTCATAACTACCTATAACTCTAGTTTCAGGTCTTCTGGTCTCCATAGGCACCAGGAATTTCCTTGGTGTCCAGTGCTGCATGAACTCTTATGTGGGGACAAGGAGTACATAACTAATTAAAATTTTAAAAACTAAACAAGCAAATAAATGTACACAATTAAAAAGAAACATTTAGGGGGCGATGGGAAATACAATTATGAGGTACTGGAATTTGATTCCACACCATCCCAGTCAATCACTGTGCGGACATGGGAGGGAAGTGCTACCATGTCTTTCCCAAGTGAGGAAACAGGCACAGGGAAGGCAAGAAAAGTCCAAACCTCACAGAGGCAAGATTTCAGAACCAGAAATGTCTTGTTGTTGGAAACTATGCCCTAGCATCCCTGAGAACTGAGTCACTGAGCTGAACAAGGTGAACAGGCAGAGGAAGGGATGCGTTTCAGAGTTCTCCATTGTGGATTCTGATCCCAAATGGCCCCACACCTGTGAGCACAGCGCATCATCCACCTGGTGATTCACACCTTTCTGCCCAGTGCACAGCGCACAGTGAGTCCTCCCTAGCACTATGTAGGGATGAACCACGCTGGACCACACACCTGGACATCAAGCTGATCCCAAGACTTACAGGCTGTGTAAAGTCAGGTGCATCCTCAACTGCTCTGTAATCCCATCTGTCCATTTGCACAGAAGGAAACTAGAATCGTCTAGCTCCCATGGCTACTTAAAAAAATGAATTCAACCTCCTGAATAGTCCCTGGAACACACTGAGCAGTCAATACACATTAGCTGTTCTAAGCACAGAAAGACAAATCCGTGTGTCCTCACTTACATGTGGAAGCAAGAAGTTACCAGAGCCTGGGAATGGTGTGGGGAGGGAGAGGCTGGCAGTACAGAGTGTCTATACTGTCTGTGTAGATAGGACTGAAATGCAGAGCTAATGGACAAACTTCATCAGTGTGTAGACAGTCAAGTCAGGAAATTTAAGACAATGCCAATCAGAAAGATAATTAAAAGTCTAAGATTTCTTATATGCTGCTGGGGAGTGGAGTGTAAGGTCTTCTTCAGACAAAGGAAGTGTGAAGAATTTATGCAGCCAAGTCTCTGTGTATTCATGTAGAAAAGCACCTGAGTATGGGCATGCTCTCCAGCACACACAGTAACACACTTCTGAGCATGCCCAGTTTAGGGTCGGAGCTCAAGAAGAAAAAATGAGGGACACAACTTTTGTTATCCTTTAGCTCAAACTCAAGGAATACATACTTACAAGGACAAGATGGCAGACAGAAACATTTGGGTGTGCTCTGCTTGCCTTCTGACGATGGCAGACAGCAAGGCCACTGGGTTTGCTCTGTTGTGGAGTTAAAGGTGTATTAATACAAGATTTTTCCCTAAAAAAAAATCTTTATAACAAGTAAATTGTGCATAGAAGCCCAAGAGAGAATGCACTCTGAACATTCATGGCTGTAAGGAAGGAGACTCAGAACACATGAAAAGAACCATTTTCTGTGGGGATCAGGAGGGGCCTCTCACAGGGGATTTCCTAGCCAGGGCTCCAGGTCTCAGCTGCCTTCCCAGGGAAAGTGGGGTGTTGGCTCTGGGGGTCTTACACACTGTGCTGCCATAGTTCAGAGGTAAATGGTGCCCACTCCCTGCTCTGAACTGCAGGCTGCCTGACCCTTGTTCAGCTACGGACAAATATGATCTTTCCTTGAACCATACATTTCAGAGGCCTTTGAGAGAAAGGGACACTGGTGTCGGGGCCAATGGAGAAGACAAGGCATGGAAGCTGTGAGCAGTCCCCAAGTGACGGGAGCTGAAGCAGTGAGGGCTGTTCAGAGGAGCGAACCCTTAGCATGGGATGGAGTGTGTGGGTGATTGCTGGCCAGCTCAAGGCCAAGGCCACAGGGACAGGGCTCCTCATAGTGCAGTGTGGTCTACAGCGAGACTGGCGAGAATAAGGTCAGAGGCCAAGTGTAACAAGAAGAAAGCACCCCTGCCCCCCTTCTTTTCCCAAACCCAGCAAAAATG
Source organism: Microtus oregoni (assembly GCF_018167655.1). Classification (NCBI taxonomy): domain Eukaryota; kingdom Metazoa; phylum Chordata; class Mammalia; order Rodentia; family Cricetidae; genus Microtus; species Microtus oregoni. The sequence continues at coordinate 34,877,132 of NW_024543066.1, forward strand.
AATCTTGCATTATTGAAAAAATCTCATCTCAGGAATAGCACATATTTTATGTCAGAATCTGCCAGGATTTCTGATGAGCCTGATAGAAACCTGTTTCATTTCCATGTGAGGTAACGAGTAAATGCTAGTCCTCACACATCTGTTCGGACGCGATAAAGATAACATCACTGGAGGTATTGTGCTGTAGATACCATCTGTATTTTATCTCTCCCAAGCCCTCCTCTCCTCCGGACCAACCCCCTTCCCTCCCTTCTATTTACTTCAGCATGCCTTTGTGTGTGTGTTGTCTCTCTGACTCTTACTTTCCCAAATCTTGTTCTGTTTTTTCTACACCTCATGCCCTCCTGTTTACAGGAATGCACTGGATAAGGCAGCACATAGGCAGACATGGGGTAGTAACCAGGAGCTTAACTATGATCCCCAAGCACAAGGCAGAGGGAGGTAACTGGGAAACTGGGGATGGCATGGGCTTTTGAAATCTCAAGTCCCATCTCCAGTGGCACACCTTCTTCCACAAGGATACCTCCTAATCCTTCCGGTCAGATCCACCAGCTGGGACCAAGTATTCAAATATTTGAGCCTCTGGGGTCATTCTAATTTGAACCACTAATTCTAGTGTGTCATGATGCAGAATCAAATAGCTGCCCTCAGACTCATGCATTCAAATCATTGTTCCCAAGCAAGTTATCCAATCCTAAAATGTGACTGAATGATAACGGGTCTAACCTAAGCAAAGGATTAATCCACTGATTGATTTAAAAAAAAAAAACCATGAATACACTGTTGGAAGACAGTGAACTGTGGGAGGTAGGGTGTAATGGGAGGAACTAGGTTGCCAGGGGTCCATAGCTTTGAGAGCATATCTTGTCCCCTGGCCCGAATGTTCCTCTTCTCTGCTTCTCAGTTGTCCAGATCGAAGCAACTCTCTCCCTACATTCTCTCTACTTGATATTCTGATGCATTTCTGTCCCCAAACAAATGGATCCAGCTGCCCATAGAGTGAAGACCCTGACACTGGGAACAAAAGTCAATCTTTCCTCCCATTGGCTTGTCCCTCTGGAGTGTCTTCACAGAAACAAGGAACTAACACACTGGGAAAGGGGGAATGTTCTTGGTTTCTGAAACAGGTTTGAGTGACTTTTTATTATGACATTTATTACATTTTTTTACAATAATTTGAGCTCCTGGGGCTAGGGAAATGATTATATTTGCTCTATTCATCATTCATGCCAAACGAGGAGGAATGAATGCTCTATATTGAACATAAATATACTGTTTGAGAACTTCAACAAGAAAAAGGCTATGTAGTTGAAGAAAACAGTTCTTCACTGTGTGAGTATGCACATGGATGCGTGTGTTTGGTCAGAAAGGGCACTGGTCATCAGGAAAGATTCTATCTGTATGAGCCAGGGTTTGACATGAAGGTTTCTACTTACTTGTGTTTAACCAGGATATGACAACTATTTCATGGTGATATTTGAATACTCCAGAGTCTAAGAAGCTTGTTCTGTTTTATTGAAATTCAAAGAAATTTTCCAGGAAGTGATCATGATTTTAATTTTGTTTACAACCAAATAGCAAAATGCACAAACCTCAGAAAACCTGTTGGACTCACAATAAGCAGGATCAACATGTAATCAAAACACTTCATTGTTGCAGAGCTTTAGAAGGCTGGCCTTAGGGCTATTACACAGCCTTGTTTGCCTGATTTAAGTGAAAGCCTTCATTACTGCTTCTACGCATTTCTCATCCTCCAAAGGCTTCCTCTGGCTGCCAGGCTGAAGAAACTTCTTCACTGTAGGGAGGTTGCTGACTCTGGTTCTCAGTGCCTGCAACAAACAAATCAGAGCCTCAGACAGCAGCTGAAGAGAAAGCTATTAGTACATGTGCAGTCCTGCACCCCTGCCAGTCCAAAGACCAACTGATCCCCTCCATTGGTAGCAGGTGGAGGTCGGAGGCAGATACTCAGGATGAAGTTGAGAGGGAAAACTGGAGCTTTCCCCCATGTATCTTAAAGACTCATTCTGCTCCCAGCATCCTCATCTTTGGACTTTAACCCTGTAGACTCATCTTTCTCTACAATTTAAGGATGAACAGTTTATTTCCCAGATGTTGTTGATACCAAGACAGACCCAAATAGATAAAACGAAGATCTGGGTCAATAGGTTCCAAACAGTGGTAGAAAATAGAACAGAAAACCTGGGTCCAGTCACAACCAGCTGTCACACTGAGGAAGGGAAGTGGGAATTGCCGGGGGCTGGCAGGAGAGCCCACTGGTTACAGCAATTGTCTGGTGAATGCAAGGGTTAATCACTAGCACCAAACAAAACAAAGTCAAAGCCAGTAGGGGAGCTACAGGATGCTCAGTGGGCAAAGTGCCTGCTATACAAGCATAAGGATGTGAGTTTGGATGCCCAGAACCCACATAAAAGCAAGTACAATAGTATATGTCTTTGCCCCAGGGCTGTGGTGCAGAGGGTGGAGAAGACAGCTCTGAAATTCATTGATCAGTCAGCCTAGCTGAATAGATGAGCTCATGGCTCAGTGGCTGACTCCTGAAAAGATTGTCAGAGCCCCTTCTGGCAGGAATCAGCAAGGGGTACCTGGGAGGGGGTGCGAGATTACAGGAAATGGCAGATTAAGAGAAATAAAGATAGAAACATAGGCTAGACCAGGAGGATTGAAGATAAATACCAAACAGCACCAAGTTTATTTCTCAGCTAGCAAATTACTAATAACAGGCAAAGGGCAGAACAAAGGGCTGTCCCGTCAGCTACCCACCTCCCTGCACTGTCCTTGGGAGGAAGCTCAACCAGGTGCATTATCTCATTCAGCTAAGTACATTCTTATCTCTAAGGAGGAGTGCCTCCAACTGGCATACCCAGCCCAAATCTTAATAGATAATGTGTTCTCTTAATAGATAATGTGTTCTTTTATCTGGGCAAAAATGCCCTTTTTATGGGATTAATCAGAACTTTCTCACAGCCCTGAAGGATACAGGAAGAGCGAGCCAGCTTGAACTCAAATGACTTCTTTAAGACAGTAATGACTCCAGCTAGAAGCTGGGTCTCACATGGGCTCCCACAAAAGACATGATGGAGAGTGTTCCAAGAAGGCAGCCTATGTATACCCCTGTCTTCCATATGCATAAGAACATTCATACACACCAGATGAACACAAGCATACAACTCATGCACAGACACACACATGCACACATGCACACATGCACACACACACACACACACACAGGGAAAGTTTTTGGATTGTGGAAATATGTCAGTGAGGGGGGACACTGTAGAGAGAAATGCAAGGTTTGATAATATAGAAGTTTGAAAAGACCTCCCCAGATAGGTTCAGGATGGAAGGACAAGGCTACAGCAGTGAAAGAGAGAATCTTATTGAAATCAGGGTCAAAACCAGGCTGGAATAGGTTGTGGGGAGAGAGCGCGAAGCCTTAAGCTCTTTTCATCATACAAGAAAAGTGTACTTCCTGAGATAGCAGGTGTCTCAGACCTAGGGTCTAAAATCTCATTTTGTAGGTATAAACGGGGGCAAGGAGTAGCTATGAAGGCGGAAGAAAACTAGAAGTTGGGTCAAACTATCGTATCCCATGAGGTAAGGTCTGGGCTGCCCCTCAGAGTGTTTGAAACAAAGCACCTTCAGCAGAGGGAAGTTGGCCAAAGCACTGGGGTCCAGCTCTTCCACATGGTAGAGAACTTTAACCAGGTAAACATCCGCCCTGCTCAGCTTGTTGCCAACGAGATAATCTTGTCCATGGCTCTTTAACACCTGTGGGATTCAAGATGTTAGTTAGATCTTGAAGACTAACAGCCATCAGAATGGGGCCTCTATGGCTTCTTCTGAGCTTCTCAAATCAAATTCCCTTCCTTTTCATGTGTGTATGGAACCCCATACTTTTATGTCAGTTCTGACTCACGAACAAATTCAAGAAGCCGAGCTTCATCCATTATTTTGCAATCTATCCATCGCTGCTTTTCATACATGTTCGAAACTTTCAGTTCTAGCTTCTCTGTTTCTTACTGCCTCCCTATTAAAGGGGTGAAGCTCTGACATTTGAGGGTGTCCCCTAATTGTACTCTGCAGTTTCTTAGTGGGAAGTGGTGTCATCTGTGTGAATACACCCTTCACACCTGAGTCGACTGTTTCAGTGACTACATTCCTTCTTGTTCTGCTCTTCCAGTGTCCTTATATCTACAGCATCAAGAGTGAGCTTGATCCTTTTCTCCTCTGCAACACTAGCTCAGGTTCTTTATCCTAGGCATCCTCCTTCTGCAGTGCTGAAGCAACAAAGAGTTCACTGCGTGTGTGTCTCCAATTAATTTGAGAATGCTAGGGGAAAAAATACCATCATGGAAAGAAGAGTGTGTGGCTAGAGGAGAGGAGAAATGAACTCATACAACAAAATCAGAACCACAGGATGCTGAATTCATCATCATGTAGATGATACCCATGTATTCATGTTTTATTTAATATAACTAACTAGTCTTCCTTCCTTCCTCTTTTCCTATTTTGAAGACAGGGTTTGCTGTAGCCCAGGCTGGCCTCAAACTCACTGTGTACTTAACCTAGTCTAGAACTGATCCTCCATCTTCTACATCTTGAGCTTGGCTTACAGGCTTGCATCACCATGCCTATCTCTATGTTTCTATATGAATGAAAGTTTTATAAAATTATTTGAGTAATGTGCAATATTTCTTAAAATAATCCTTCAATGTTATAGTCATGAATAAATAAAGAATAAAAAGTCCACCATAGCACTACCAATTAAAAATAATGTTATCAAATACATATCATATAATGTATACATAAAGAAATCTGAATGACTTCTTGGTAAAAGAACCAAATGATACTATAATTTATGTGTCTTATTGATCTTCAAGGGGCTTGTTTTCACATATAGGAGACAAGCTGTAATGAACAGAGAGCATCTCTTCACAGGACAAATTCTAATCTGTCAGATCCCAAGGGCCAAGAGGGAGAATCTGAGGAAATGGGCATCTATATTATTATCTGCGCCCTGGATCTGATACACATCAATAAATTCAGATTTGTTGAATGAAAGAAGGAAGAATAATCTATTGCTAAGTAAGTTTTTACAGAACATATGAGGACAATATGAGCTATTTGCTGAAATACCTCAGCATTGCTAAAACCTGCAGAATAAAGGAGAAATGAAGGAGAAATGCTGTGGGCAGTGAGGTAGAGGTGAATGGTCTTCCAAAGCCAAATGCTTCTTCCTCTGTCTGCAAGGCTCCTGCCACACTGACACGCTTAGACATTTCTCCTTGTTTGGTTTGGCCTGACATAGTGTGTTTCTGAAACATGGCCTCTTCATCTGTAACTGGAACTCCAAATAGAATGGCACACATACAAAAAACACATGTACACATGGATATGAAAATAGAACTTAATTCCCTTATTCATATGCAATTTTCTCTTTAAAAAATCTGATAAGCGTTACTAATACTGGCAATCAGTTTTTCTTCACATCTCCTCACTGTCTCTTCCCTTCTGTGGCTCTGTCAAGATGGTGTAGCCTCTCTGCATCCATCCTGAAGCAGTACAATACTCTCCTAAGGGGAACCTGTTTCAGGTCTCCCTATACTTGGGGTAGAAGAATATTTTCTGATGTGTTACTCTCATTTTGATGCCCCTGAGTCAAAAGATTACAGAGTTCTGTTCAATCAGGTCCAGCCTCTAGCGTGGCTCAGATGCTTACATAGTCCAAGTTCTAAACGTGACTGTGAAATCTGTTAGAAAAATGCTATGGTGAGTCACAGCAAAATAGAATTTTGTGGGAACATGAAGCCTGCTATTTGCTCTAACTATGTCAATAGCTCTTTATACTCCACCTTTACACAATGCCTGGAGTGCTTGGGTGCTGCATTAACAACAATGAAGTGCATTGTGGGAGTGAAGACCAACAACCCAAGGAAACCCAGACCCTTTTCCTCTTGCCTCCTTTGGGACTGCCGATCTGTTTCTAACCAAAATCAAGATGGTAAGAACTCTAGCCCACAGAATGATGCTGATAGTAAATAGGACAGTTGAGGGGGGGGGGGAATAGATCCTCAAGGTTAAGAGTTCATGAATAGCATTAGTTCCTAACAAGGAAGGCATCAGAGAGCTCGCACCCCCACCTGCTGTTGAACACGCAGACAGAAAGCAGGCATTTTTTTTGCTGCAGCTTTGTTAGCTGAAGATGTCCCCTGAGGATGAATAGACCCTCTGAATGCTCTAAAAGTCAAGCAACTTACACTCACCTTCTCATAGGCAGGGAAGTATCGGTTCCTTGCTTTGTCCTTAATCTTGGCAAGGTTTCCCTCTTTCTCCTCTTTGGGAATGTAAGGTTGATGGAGAACCAGTTCATCCAGATCCATCAGACCTTCAGTATACATATCAATGCTGAAAAACAGACATGTGTTCTGCCACATCTCTCTTGCCTCAGATCTTATATTTGAAAAACAAAAAAGGCTGTGGTAAAATAGCTCTCCTCTAATGGGGATATGGAACCCATAATAATAGATTTTTATTGCTGATTATCAATTGTTTTAGAACTGTTTTGGAGACAGGATGCCTTTATGCAGCTTGACTGGCCTGTAGACTATGTAGACAGACTGGCCTCAATTACACAGAATTCTCCTGCCTTTGTCACTGTGTGCTGAGATAAAGGCAAACACCACCACCTCCAGTAACATTCCATTCTGAATGACCCAAAGGATTAGTAAGCAATGTTCTTCTTGTCATCGATTCTTCTGTTAAAATTTGACTCATTTTCTACGTTTTGAACATTGCACTTCTTGAACAAAAATAACACATCTATGAACAATCACTCCAAAGGATGTGTTTTTATTGCTCTTGTGTTTATCTGGTAATGAAACTTCTGGATTATTGGTTACTTGATGCTTCACTTTTTTAGAAAAACCCACCGTTCCACAGAAGATTTGGTGTAAATGGTGTGATTCTAACACAGGAGAGAGGAGCCCTCTCCATCAGTCTTGACAGCTCTGAACAGCCTTCCCAGAAAAAGCTTCATGTAACCCTGCTGTCTCTGTACCTGACTCTATGAGCCACAATCAGCCCAACTGTATGTAGATTCACATGGTAACCTAGGGCCATGATTGTAATTATCACGACTGGAATATCAGCCCTTTGGAACCTTCTCTTTACTGCTAGTGAAAGATGTAGCATGACAGAAATTGGGTTTCAACTCGAAAACCAGAAAAGTAAAGCAGTCAAATCACTAGGAAGTCTTACCTCTACCAAGGCTAGGCGACTGAAAACTAAGCAGCCTAAGCCTCTCTCTACTCACAGTTTTTTATTACCTTTCGTGCTAGGATTAAAGGTGTAGTCCACCACTATCTAGATTTGTTTCTGCATTGATCCTGTGTAGTCCAGGGTGGCCTTAAACTCACAGAGATTCATCTGCCTCTGTCTCCCAAATCCTGTGACTAAAGGTGTGCATCACCATTACCTGACCTCTGTTAGCTTTAGCTTTGCCTCTGGTCTTCAGGCAAGATTTATTTATTAACACACAAATACTACTCCACTACACATAGAGTTTTTCTTTGTCTAAACTATTGGCTAGAATGTTGCTTCTGAAGACTAAACAAAGGGACTCCAACATCTCCTATTCCATATGACACACACAACCCCTCATATTCTTCCCTTATCTCCCCTCCTATTCTTCCCTCAATTCCATAGCATTCTTATTTACTGAAGTCAGTGTATGCATGCCCAAACACCCAGGCATTGTGTCATGAGTCCTTTGCCATGATTCTGTTCATTCAAGACAGAACATAAACATTTCCCAGAGTAAATGCATCATACATAGCTCTCTCCTTCATGTCCTTCCCATAGAGGTTGTATTTGGTGGCGATGTAGTTGAGAATGGCTCTGCACTGAACCAGCTTCATCCCATCGATCTCTACCATGGGCACTTGTTGGAACATCAAACTCCCATCTATCAGATGAATCAAAGAGAAAAAAGCATAAGGTATTTATGGGCATATTATATATATATATACACACACACACACACACATACCACAGACACACATATGTATGTTAATCCATGGTCAGACACACTCCAAACTTCAAAACAAAAAGTATCTGATGAAAGAACAGAAAATTTTAAAACAACAAATTACTTGATAACTAACTTTTCAATGAATAGAATTTATGTATTTTTTGTTTTCTGTGTCTTTAGTGTCTAAGTTCTAAAATCTTATTGATGTTTTTATTTCATATTGACAGTACCTCCTTATTTGTTGCACAGGATGTGATGGTGTGTTTAACTCATGTTCATGTGTATTTTGGGATGAAGTTGAAGGAAATATAACTGTATCATTAGTTGGTACCCCGAAAATAATAATATGGCCTCAGAGTCTCTGACTGTTCATGACATCAAGAAAAGGTCATAAAGCTCCTTCTGTGTAGGTTTCCTGTGTGTTTTCACCGACACCAAGGGTCAGTATGTGCTGGGTAGGCCCGAAACCCTCACATATCTGTGTTGATCTTCCTCCTGATCTCTCTCCTCCTCCCTCATAGTATTTCACATGATCAGCATAACCTTTCTGTTAACCCTATAATGCAGTATTGCTAGGGAATTAGTGTGTAAAACCCATTAGAACTCAGGATAAGTGTCTGACATATTTGCTTCTGGCATCTAGTGAATTTATTGTGGATGGAAGGCTGTGTGGGAACCCAAGCTAACTGCAACAAGTATGGGAAAACAGAGACAGGTCGTTCATACGGCTTCGGGGATGGTTTCAGCAAACACAGAGAGAGTTTCAGCCCTTTTAACTGAGATATTTACCAGATCTGTGATGTGGGATGGCCTTCTGTATGGTGTGAATATGTGTTGTTTTTATTGGTTGATGAATAAAACTGCTTTGGCCTATGTCAGGGCAGAAGATAGCTAGGCAGGAAAGCCAGACTGAATACAGGGAGAAAGAAACTGGGATCAAGAGAGTCGCCATATAGCCACCCAAGAAACAATATGCCAGAGCACCACTGGTAAGCCACAGGCCTCATGGCAATATACATATTAATAGAAGAGGGTCGATTTAGTTATAAGAGCTAGTTATAGTAAGCCCGAGTTAATAGGTCAAACAGTTTGTAATTAATATTAAGTCTCAGGATCATTATTTTAAAAGGAGCAGCAGGACTTGGTGAGACACCGAAAAGTCTCCAGATACAAAAGCTCACAGAGATCCATGACATACAATTTGCCACCTTTTCATCAATTATTATCTGCTGATTTTCTACACTTAGATAGGTAATATCTAGTGATTAAAGCTTCCACCAGAAACCCTCTTGGGGACATTCAGATCTTTGTTCTTACCATTTCTTAACCTTTCCAGATCATCCCGAGTTCTCAGAAACTTTTCTTCAAACTAGAATACAGAAAGAATGAGCACATCTTAATTAATTAATTTTATTACATTCCAGACTTTTTGCTTTAATGGCTCCAATTCATAGATGATGTAAGAGAAGGAAAATATTTTTTAATTTGTCAAGGACACAGGTGCACTAATCAGGGCTTGTGGGAATTAATGGCAGATCTTTTAAGAAAGGAGTTGTGGTCACAACACATCGCTTCTCCTTCTTGTAGTCGACACCGTCTCTCCCAGAACTCTGCCTATGTCACTGATTAAAGCATAGGGTATAGGAATGCAAGACGAAGGAAAATACTGTGCAGTCCAGTCAAACGTCCACAGAAAGAGTCATCATGGCGTGAGACTCTTGCTGACATGTTTGCTTACATGGTTCATGCTCAGAGTGAGATGATGTAACAACACAGGAAAGACTTCCTTTAATCATTTGTAAATTAGAGGAAGTGTATTCTTCTTTAGAAGACTAGTGGGAATCCCAGAGAACCTAGACAGCAAAGAGGACACTAAGAGAGACATACATGGATCCAATCTACATGGGAAGTAGAGAAAGACAGGATCTCCTGAACAAATTGGAAGTGTGGGGATCATGGGACATGGGAGAAGGAGGAAGGGAGGGGGTGAAAAAAATATATGGCTCAATAAAAACAATAAAAAAGTAAAATAGTGGGATGTTTTCAAAACAGTCCCTCCCTTGCCCCACAGAAAGCAAGTATCGTTACATAATACAGTAGTGTTGCTTTTAGTTACTTTTTGACTTTTCTGGAGTTTCTGGTTGTAAGATGTCAGAACATCAGGATCCATGGATCAGTTTCTTGTGGATCTATATGATCACATGGTATCACACTCAGGGCCCCATGAGAGTGGGCAAGGTGGGATGGGGCTGGAGTGTGATATTGATGGTGAGGTTGCTACTGATGGGTGGGGCTGTAGTGACCATCATGTGTGCACAGCAGATCACTGCCAGAGGATCCAGGTGACTTGTTCTCAGCAGGCTTTTCAGTCACGCTGAGAGGCAGGAGGGCAAGCTGCCATCACTGCCACTTGCTCTTTCTGCACTGAGCTCACTCTGCCGAGAGGCTTGGAACTCTTGAAACACAAGGCTGCCATCTGGTTACTTGGGAGAATGATTTGAAAGACCTGGCTAAATCCAGACCCCTCTAGAAGGAAAAAAAATAGAGACAAAAATATCTAAGCAAAGGGAGAAGAATCAAAAATCTAGATTAACCGGTTCAGTGACTCCGGTTCAGGAACTAGCTGAAGATAAAGTTAGATTATAATCTTGAGTAACAGGGAGTTACCCCCTTGTGATTATCACTGGTATTTTCGGAATTTTCCAATGATGCTCTCCCTAACCTTTTTGGACTGTTTCTTCCCTTAAATACTCCTTTCCCCAGCTACATGGGGTCGAAATGAGTTTCAGCCCTAGTGCACTGGTTCCTGTCCTGTCAATAAACCTCGTGTGAGGCCGGGCGGTGGTGGCGCATGCCTTTAATCCCAGCACTCGGGAGGCAGAGGCAGGCGGATCTCTGTGAGTTCGAGACCAGCCTGGTCTACAAGAGCTAGTTCCAGGACAGGCTCCAAAACCACAGAGAAACCCTGTCTCGAAAAACCAAAAAAAAAATAAAATAAAATAATAAAAAAAAAATAAACCTCGTGTGATTGCAGCAAGGACAGTCTCTTGTGAGTTCCTGAGGGGTCGTGTTATCCTGAGACTTGAGTGAGAGTCTCTCCGCTCCAGAGGTCTTTCAGATTGACCATTTGTATAAAGAAAACAGTCTGTGGCAGCACTACAGTTTTCTTCTTGTTTCTTCATTGCTTTGGAACAGGCCATACAGACAATATATTCACAACGTGGTTTGCAAGGATACTAATCTGAACCTCTGGTAAACACTTTGCTAGAAGCTGAGGAGGCAGCAGAAACCCAACTGAAAGATGGGGCTCATATTGTAGCCCTGCCTTTCTGACCACTACGTCCCAGGGACGAGACCTCTTGGCAGTTTCTATGACTTCCTTCTCAGAAAACCTCTCGCCCAGTTGTGCGGTCCCTCTGGGCTGGACTGAGAAGGCTTTCCCTTGCGACAGCTCTAGAAAGCAGTGATCAACTGAATCACAGAGATCCCCGCTGGATTTCTGCTCAAAGAATTGGAAACACAGCCTTTTAACCCTACAGATAGCTTGATTCCGTGTCATCTATATGCCATGAATGAAAATTCAGCAAACAAAGCTGTATCCGGCTGAGAACAAAAAGTCCTGTAAGGAGTCTATGTCTGTGGAGACTGATAGGCAGACTGGAATTTCAGCATTGGGAAGAGATTGGAATTGTGTTAAGTTCAGAGTCTAATTACTTTATCTAGGACTAGTTTTAGCCTTGTGGAACAGACATCCTTTGCCCCACTTTGTATTTGAACTAGCATCTTGTGATAATATATAAAACCTTTTAGAAGCTATTCACTTGGACTTAATATTTTGTGGTAATAGATAAAAATGTCTTAGAAGGTATTGACTTATCAGGACACTAGCTTCTACTAATCTGAGAGCAAAGAATATTATTAGAATTTGTTAGTCCTGTAGAATAGCTCCCTTCATCTCCTTGTCCTTAACTCTCTAGTACACCCACCAATGCTTTTGAAACTTGCCTTGATTTATGATTTTCTTTGTTCTATAAAACTATAAAACCCAATGAAACTGATTTTTTGGTGGTGGTCATCTTTGGTCATTTTCATTTTTGTGGTGGTTTGAATAGGTATGGCTCCAATGGACTTATGTATTTGAGTGCTTGACCCATAGGGAGTGACACTATTAGGAGGTATGACCTAATTGGAGTAGCTGTGACCTTGTTGAAGTAAGTGTGTCACTGTCAAGGTGGGCTTTGAGGTCTCATATACTCAAGGTATATCCAGTGTGGTAGACAGTTCACTTCCTATTGTCTACAGGTCAAGATGAAGAACTCTCAGCTCCTTTTTCAGCCTATGTGTCCCATCATGATGATAACAAATTAAATTATGAAACTATAAGTCAGCCCTTATTATTAGAGTAGCTGCGGTCATGGTGTCATTTCACAGTAATAGAAACCCTAAGACAATCTTCGAACATGGAGTTTAGGGTAGCCTAAATCTGTGTTCCCTGGCAATGGTCACTGGAATGGCTCCAGAATAAACTGTCTCTGATTCCTTTTAAGATGAGAGCTGTGCTACTTATGCTGCCAGTGTGCATCCCAAAGGTCAGCACTACGTCTCTCCTTTCATGGCCTGTATCCGCAGGACCCAGCAGACAACCTGACTTCTCTGGATGATATGAATGAACCTATTTCATGGTTAATAGAAGGTTTGTATTTGTCTCCTGCCCATTCCTCTTCCAGAGTGTGTATTTGCGTTGTAATTACATTCATTTCCTAAGAGTGTATGCTTCAGTCCTTTAATTATTGCCATGTTGGATACGTATACAAATAACAGAAAATTATTGTGTTCCTCATTGGACCCCTCACTTACATTCAACAATCGTCTCTCAAGTTACAGAGTTTCATATACACCTCTTCTTTTGTAATCTCTTGAAGGAAATGTCAGATTTCATGTACTCTCACGTCCTCTATAACACTGTTTGGGTCTACAGTAAACTATGCAAAGGTAGTTCCATAGATTACAGCAGAATTTCAGAATCATCACTGCATGGTGAATGCCACAGATTACAAAAGTAGAAGTGTAGTGGGACATTTAGGAACATTCACAGGAACATTCATTTAAAGTTGAAAACGTGGACCCTAACATGGAAAAGCCTTTCATTTGCAGAGGAAGATTATGCTCCAATAGCTGCTTTCAAAAATGTCAAGAGAGCTCATGCAGAGTGACATCACCTCAGATGAGCCTCAGGCAGACTCCTCAACAGCTGCTCTAATTAGAAGATGATGATGTCCTCACAGAGGACAACAATTCATGCATGTCACTGCCCCCACGACTTTCCGGTAGGATAAGATATAAAGGAGAAGGATGGTGACACCAAAGACCCAGGCCTCCATCGGACTGAGGCTAATGTATGTGTGCAAGCACTGATAAATTACTTAGACTTCTTTAGTGTTTTTGAAGACTTATTTTTATTCCCTCTCTGATTTACAGTGTGTGTGTGAGTGTGTGTGTGTGTGTGTGTGTGTGTGTGTGTGTGTGTACATGGAGGCTGCTAGAACTCACGGATTTGGACTTGGAATTACAGGTGTTCACTGCCTGAAGTGAATGCTGGGATTAAACTCACGTACAATGGAAGAGTCACAAGTGTTCTTTCTTAAAAAATTGTTTTGATTGAACTATATATTTTTCTCTTCTCCCCTCCTTTCTTCTCTCCTCTCCTTCTACCCTTCCCCCATGCTGCCAATTTACTCAGGAGATCTTGTCTTTTTCTATTTCCCACATAGATTAGATCTATGTATGTCTCTCTTAGGATCATCTTTGTTGTCTAGGTTCTCTGGGATTGTGAATTGTAGGCTGGTTTTTCTTTGCTTTATGTCTAAAAGCCACTTATGAGTGAGTACATATTATATTTGCCTTTCTGGGTCTAGGTTACCTCACTCAATGTGATGTTTTCAAGATTCATCCATTAGCCTGCAAATTTCAAGATGTCATTTTTTTCCACTGTGTAGTACTCTGTTGTGTAAATGAACCACATTTTCCTTATCTATTCTTCAGTTGAGGGGCATTTAGGTTGTTTTCAGGTTCTGGCTATGACAAACAATGCTGTTATGAACATAGTTGAGCACATGTCCTTGTGGCACAATTGAGCATCCTTTGGATATATACCCAAACGTGGTATTGCTGGGTCTTGAGGAAGGTTGTTTCCTAATTTCTGAGAAATCACATATTGATATCCAAAGTGACTGTACCAGCTTGCACTCCCACCAGCAATGCAGGAGTGTTCCCTTTACACCACATCTTCTCCAGCATAAGTTGTCATCAGTGTTTTTGATCTTGGCCAGTCTCACAGGTATAAGATGGAATTTCAGAGTTGTTTTGATTTGCATTTCTCTGGTGGCATTTCCTTAAGTGTCTTTCAGCCATTTTAGATTCATCTATTGAGAGTTATCCAGTTAAGTCTGTACCCCATTTTTAATGGATTATATGTTCTTTGGATGACCAATTTCTCGAGTTCTTTGTATATTTTGGAGAGCAGCCCTCTGTCTGATGTGAGGTTGGTGAAGATCTTTTTCCATTATGTAGGTTAGTAAGTGCTCTTAACTGCTGAGAAGTTAATTGCTAATGAAAACAATTAATAATTTATTAGGATAAATATGTGGGTCACTTAATAGCTGGCAGGCTTTAATTTAGGTCACCCAGGAAGACACTTTGATGGCTCAAATGAGGAAAATGATTGGCAAAAATCAATTGCAGGTTCAACTTAAAATGACTCAGGTTAGAACATACCTCTACTCCAGCTGCAGCCAAGAGCCACCGGATAGACTCCATTCTGCCCCGGCAATCGGAGTAGTGAAGGACTGGCTTCCCTGCCATGGCAGCAATCAGTTGGTTTTCCTAAACAGGAATGAAACACACCTTATTCTTAAGTCTGTCCTGTCAAAATGTTTGGACAGCAGCTACACTGAAGAAATGTCTGCCTTCCTCATGGCAGGGTTGGAGACATTCCAGGAATATGTTCCTTGATCAAAATCGTTACCCATCCAGAACCACCCTCTGATTGTGCCAAACCAGTTTAGTGTCTCCATTGGTTAAAATGTGACTTTCTAAAAACTGGTTTATTTGTCAGATTGGAGGACAATAATGTGTGGGACCCAAGAAGCAAACAGAGTACCAGCAAACTATAGTTCATTGTTGCCTTCTAACGGTCCCACCCATTACACCCCACTCTTATTTTTGTCTTCCCCTCCTCCTCCTCCACATCTTGGTGAAGGTCTAACCCAGGCTTTTCATATACTAGACAAACTCTATATTCCTGAGCTACTTGTCCATCTCAGATCCTTTCTGACATACCGTCTTTAATAATCACATGACCACATGAACTGGCTATTTCTCATTATTCAGTTAAGGAAACTGAATATCAGATAACTTCAATGCATTGTTCACAATCACAGCAAACCAATGGTACACATGAAAACTCACAGAGAGGAATAACACCAAGAAGGGTCTGTATCCTCCTGCAAGGGGGCTCATAACTGAGCACATCAAGACCCTAGAACATGGCTAGCAACAATGACCATGGCAGCAGGCACTGTTCAGCAATTTAGCTGTTAGACTGCATTTGATCAAAAGCAAAGATTAGGCATCCAAAATGTGTTTACCATATGGAGAGTGTGTGCCAAGAATAACTCAGTTGTCCTCTAAAACTGCCGTATTCTGCCAAGAGACAGAAATTGCTTGTTTCTTTGGAATGTGATTTTCTTGTTGTGTCTGCATTTCTATGTGAAAGTGAGAAAGAGAGGTCTTGCTGAGTTCATTTTACAGAGTACACAATCAAGTTCAGGGGTGTCCATGTCTGTCACATTGGGTACCCTCATCAGTTCATCTTCATTTTATCCTAATAAAAATCACCTAATGGGACTTTTGAGACTTAGTTGCAGTGTAAGACTGTAGAGACAGGTTTCTAAGGGAGCCTGCCCAAAATGAAGTGCTTTTTCTAGTATGCACTCTTCTATTCAAAACCAAAGATATTATTAATTATGATATTGGTTATCAAAATACGGTGGAAATCATTAGGTGTGTTATGAAATCCACTTTTTAAAGAAATAGAAGAGGATAGGAAGTGTGAGCATGCAGAAAGGGTTAAGAAAGTGAGTGTGTTTTAGTTAGCTGTGTGTGCACTGTGTGTGTGGATACATGCATGTGTCCATGCTCATTTGGTCATTGTGCGTGGATAAGGGATCGTGCTGAGTCTGTCAAGGGAATTTGATGCTCCCATTTCAGATGGCTTGAAGGTAGAACACAGCAAATATCACAGAAAATGAGCAGTGGATCTTGGGATAGATGGAGCCAATGAGGTCAGGAGAGTAAACTAAACACCCAGGAGTCACTGAGACCAGAGACTCCAGTGCTAGACTTGGGGGAAACTCCCTTTCCCTGTACACACTCAAAGATTGTCAGTAAACCTTAACATTTCATCTTGGAAAGTTTTGGTGTTGTGAAGTTTGAAACAATATCCTTGTCCTTACCAGCAGGTGTATTTTTTAAAACTATGTGCACTTGTATTTAAAATAGCAAACTACTATAAATATCATCACTTATATAGAGAAATCCTAACCTCTGACCTTTATGTTATAAAAACATTGAAAGTGCAATAATTCCGTCGTTCTTACAGTGTAGAATGTGAATATTTCATGTTTTTTTTTTAGGGGATAATTAACAGGATGAAAGGGAGAGTAGAGTTCACTTGGCTTCAGGTATTTGATTGTTGGGGACACAGAGCCAAGTGATTTATATCTGCTCACTAATCCTATTACCATTAATAGCGGATCATGTTCCATAGTATTTCATCATAATGCTATCCACGCCAACATTGTCCATTTCCAAACAACAGCCTCCCAAAGGTCAATTCACAGCCAGAACGAAGCTTTCCACTCAGCCTCACAAAGTCAACAGAATGAGAATGAGAGAGACTGAATGTTTCAATGGGGTCTCAACATGATGCTCAGTCACAGTCAGTTCTGAGGATTAATTAACAGCCCAGTCTGCAACCACCGTGGGAATGGGCCCTGGTGCTCCACTTACAGAGGGTTTCCTCAGGTTCAGAGAGAAACAATACTCTCCCACTCTCACAGCATTTGATCAGCGACTTTCTCCTGCTACAGGTCAAGACTTCTCCAGTCCACCCCGGAGCCCTCCCTGACTCCCATGCTGCTCTCCTGAGGGCCTATTGCCTATTTTCCCAGAGTCCTTCAGCCGAGTCAAGGTTGAAGAAGAAAAAATGGAGTCTCTAGTTCATGAATGCCTTTTTGTGAACAGCTTTTTGGGAACTGCAGGAAAAGAAAGTTTGGTAAAGATTTTCAGTACTTTCCTTTGAAGGCTTAAGAAACTCAGTATGATGAGAAATAACACAACTCTGTTTATTTCATTAAGACAGCTGGCTTCTGTGTGTGGTGGTGCATGACTATAACCCCAGTACTTGGGATGTTGAGGCAGAAGGATAAAGTGTGTGTGTGAGGCCCAGTTGATATATATATATATATATATCAGATCTTATCTCAAAATAAAAACAAGAAAACAAAATACAATTTAACTGAATGTGAAGAAGAAAAACTTTGGAAAGAAAACAAGGTTCTTTTTTAAGAGAACAAATCTATAATGAGTCCAGTAGTAAATTCACATCTGTGGTGAACCCCATCATCTTGTTAAGAGTGTCCAATGCTTAAGAGGTAGAAGGGAGACATTTAGAGACGTGTTGACTCTGTAGATTACTAAACCAGAGTCTCAGTTTCTCTTCTGACTATAGAGACAGTTACAGCTGACTACCTTCAGGGACCAATGACAAATACAATAAATGAATATACATAATACTCATAATAAAAGCATTGTATACGCATGCTGCCATTGCCCTAAGTCCAGGGAGACAAGCATGTGTTTGACACACCAGCAACCCCATATAGAGCAATTGCAACGCATCAGGGAATGAACGCTGTCTGATTTGGTCCTTTCCCTGTAAGGTTTTGCAGGTATTCATATGCTTTGTGCAAACCAGCAGAGCAGAATGCGATCAAAAGTAACTTCATGTTCCTGTTTCTAGGAACCTCCACCTACAGATCCTGATTCAGATGGCTAAGCAAGTGACACATAGGAGAGGGCAAGTCAGCTAAGAGAATGGGGGACACTATCCCTTTGACTGGGGTTGGGTTGCTATGTGCTAGAAAGAGATGATTTTGATGATCTGAGATGCCCCTTCCTTCCTTCAAATCAGGACCACATCTCACACAAGAATTACTATGCAGCATCTTGCCAGTCTGATCTTCTATAACATCTATTCAATATTGTTTCCCAGAGAATTATTTCCTGTGAATTGTTAGACCTGGTTAGTTTGAAATCTGGACTTCCAAAAAAATCTCACAATCTCTCTTCTATAATAGTCCATTTCCTCCCAGTGGTAAATTTGTCTCATGGTATTGTTGACTTTCACATTCTAACGATCTGTGCATTCTAGCTAAATGCCAAATGCTCCACTTCTTGTCCCTTCTATTCACGCTTCTCAAGTGCTAGTCCTTGAGAAGTTAGATTCTTTACTGATCTTCAGCCAGAGCTCAGCATGCGTCCCTGCTGCTGAGACTGGGAAGACATTGGGCTGTCACAGGCTGAAGATAGAGAATATACGTGTGAAATACTCTTGGGTGGTAGAGATCAGAATCCCTCAGCATCACAGTCCTTATGAAGTCAAATTGTCTCTTACAAATAAATTCTCACAATCCAATTTTCTAAATCCTTCATTTTTGCATCTCTGTAACAATGCATTCAGCAGAAATGAAACAAACAATTCTTAGGCAGTCCTGAAGCACAACAAGCCTGCATAATGCAAGTACAAAACACAAGTTTTTCTTGTGCTGAAGTATTTTCTAGGTGCCAAAGGTCTGTGTGTGTGTGTGTGTGTGTGTGTGTGTGTGTGTGTGTAGCTCTTTGTGTGTGTGTCTGTGTGTGGGTGTTTGTGTGGGTGTCTGTGTGGACCTGTTTATGTGCATGTGTGTCTGTGTATGTATGCATGTGTGTCTGTGTGCGTGCATGTGTGTGTGTGTTTGGTGTGTACCTGTGTATATGTTTATGTGTGTCTTTGTATGTCTGTTTGTGTGCGTATGTGTGTGTGTCTGTGTGTGCCTGTGTGTCTGTTTGTGTGTCTGTTTGTGTGTGTGTATGCATGTGTGTGTATTAAGAATATTGATTTGATTTAGTACTTACCTTGTGAAAAAACTGTTCACTCTAAGGAACTCCACAGCAAAAAACAAAAGAGTTCTTGTTGTTTTATAAGCTAGTTCTTAATTTGAATAAGCCCTTCCCAGTTAAAGGGAGACAATCCAATAAGAGAAAAGCTGCACCCACGTTGCCCAATGGCCAGAAGTTTCCATGAGAGATTAGAAGAAAAGTGCAAAATCATGCTTAGGTTGCTAAAATTTTGGTTAATGTGTTACTTCTTCAATGCTGCTAGTGGAGACCTTGAAGAATGGAATTCAGACAGATTTAACTCTCTGTGTGCCAGTGAGGATATACTTCACAAGAAACTCCCTGTGAGGTTTTCATGCATGGCAGGCAAGGGCTAAAGCAAGTGGGAAATCTCTAAGTAAGCTGGGAGATGCGGTAAAGAAGCTGATGGCACTGGGGAGTGTTTCTGTTGACTGGGCCACCAGGTGAGGAACAGGACAAACAGCTGCATTTCAGACACAGAAATGTGATTGTCTTTGGCTGGTTCTCAGGTGAAAGATTGCTGAAATAACGAATGTATGGGGGGGGGGAGGTAATATAATGAAAAAGAACTGAAGAGGCAATATTTATTTTAAAACTCTTAGTGATCCCACCCCAGTGGTAGTCTTTATGGCTTCTTGTATTTCTCACAGTCTATGGAAAAATCTCATGAACTGTAGGCAGGCATCACTAAAGGTCAGGACAATTGTTGAGAAATATGCTTTTTCTTTATCTTATCCATCACAGAGTATACTTCTGAAACCTAGATGAGATTTCACTGAATTGTACTCTGCATGACTGGTCCAATTTATACTTGTAATCACAATGTGTAATAGTGCTGGATTTCCATCATTTTGGCCAATGAGGAACCATTAATGCTTTCCATAAATTTAAATATTTAAAGAGGGAAAACATTGCTCTCTCCCCTCACAATTATGGGGGATGGACTCCTGTGTTCCTACCTTGCCTTGTTTGCAGCCTGGGAGGATTGGGTAATGGGCCATGAAAGCAGAACTCTGCAGCAATGTAGTCAGTAGGAATTTATTTCACGGTTTGACTTCATAGATCTAACTTGGCTCACAGTTTCAGATATTCCAGGCTGTAGTCTGGGCCCATGGAAAGACAGACTGTGGTGGCTTTGGGAGAATGTTTGCCTCATGGGCATGAGTTTTGTAGTCAAAATCCTCACTTCCTCCCTGGTTGCAACTGATGCTCACACTTGGCTCCTAAGGCCTTCCTGGTCCTCTGTCACATTACAGCTGACTTCTACAAAGCCTGCAGGAGGTTCTTCCTCCATTTGGCTGAATCAGAGGTGACAGACAGCACAAAGGGGCGAGAGTCTGGTTGTCTTTGTTCATAGGTAACCTGATCAGAGCCCGAGATTTATTTTCTAAGAATCACCTGCGAGGGAAGACATTTGGGTAGTAAAGGCTTACCGCATCTGTCCCTGGATCTCTAAAGGACCCAACCCACATCACTGCCTCAAGATTGTGGGAAGCTGCCAATCCACACCCCTGCCTCCAGGAATTGTGGGAAGCTCATCAATAGATGGAGAACTTGGGAGAAAAGAACTCTTTTTAGGAGACAGATCAGATGCCCTTCTACATACATACACATGACGCCTGCCCCAGAGACATCCACATTCTGCACACACTCCCAAACATGCATACATAGGTGCGTATGGGTGCAAAAGCCACGTTTACATACATAAACCTCTTTACCTCCAACACATCTAATGGCATCTCCACCCCCAGCAAAACTAGCATGGTGGCTCAGACACTCATACTATTGCAAGCTAGTCTCTTCTGAATCACAGGGCAGCTGGACAGAGCCTTGGGCTGCGAAGGGCCCAAGGCAGATGGTTTGAGAGGGCTGTAAGTACAGAGGTGGTTGCAGCGCTGAAGCAGAAGAAAATGGAACAGGTCAGAGGGGCCACCACCTCTCCTCTAAGGAAAAAGGCAGGAAAGAGGATGGCAGTGGGCCTCTGGCTTCAGGACACTGAGAGCTGTCAAGAGCAGGACAGCTGTGTGCAGGGCTGTCTCCATGAAGCCATTTACAAAACGTTGCGTCTTCTCGGGGACATTGTGCTCCTGGTTTTACAAGTGAGACATCATAGGTCTCAGCATTAGCAACTTTGTCGAGATGACAGAGGTCAGGAGCTCAAGGAGGCTACTCTGAAACCATATGCTGTCATCTGGGTCAGCTAATAGTGGGGGACACTAGGTGGGCCTTTGTACCCAGAAATACTATACATTCCTCTGAACACGAAAAAGCACAGGAGGGTGACAAAGGTGGGGAACAGAAAAGTCTGTCAATGGTCCCTGAGTGACCAGGGATGCGTGGGGTAGACAACTCGGTGACAGGATGACAAGATTGCTCAACACAATGGCTGAGACATATTTTTTGAGACAGAATCTCATTTTGTAACCCAAACTGGCCTGGAATTCACTGTGTAGACCAGGCTAGCCTGGAATCTACTATGTAGCTCAGGCTGGCCTGGAATTCACTATGTGGCTCAGGCTTCACATAGTGGCTTTCTTGAAGGTATTTATTCATTTCATCTTTAAGGGCTTCAATCAACTTCATAAAGGTGGTTTTAAGGTATTTTTCTGTGCTTCACCTATGTTGAAACATTCAGGGCTGCTGTGGGAGGACTGCTGGGCACTAGTGGAGACATGTTGCCTTGGCTGTTATTGTGAGTTTTTTTTTTCTTTCTGGTTTTCTTCAGACATCTATTTTGAAAAAAAAATTAAAAACACAGGAGATTTTGAAATTATTCAATCCTGGCAGAAATCAAAACTCCAAAACGAGGAGCAAAATCGTCTTTCACTAAATTCATCTCATTTCCTTTCCTTTCTGATTTCTTTTCTTAAATGTTTTATTCGTGTTATACAGAGATTTCTCTATCATTTGCTTTCTTTCCAATCATTAGAAGTTGAGGAGCACTGAATCCATCATTGCTTTGTTAACACAGATAGATTCCAGATTCACATTTCCACTTACCAAGAGTTCCCTCTAACGCCACAATCCAGTCAGCCTTCCTCTACTTGTACTGAACACAGCAATGCCCCATTGGAATCTCTGAAGCGTAATCACACATTAGGTTGGTACTTTTCCAAGTAAAGCTGCTGTTTGGAATTGAATGCTCGCCTTCATTTTTGTCTTATAAAGTGACCGGCATCTTCACACTGCATCCCACATCAATGCAAGTGCCACTAGCACAGGGACCCCTCCCAACCCTGCCACCCAAAGCACTGCAGCACAGCAACCTGAGTCTTCACCACACTTGGCTTTATCAGGTTTAGCCCAAAATCTACTGTTTGATTGAGTGGCCGAGCACCATCATCAAATGGCCAATCTAGAACATGGATTCTTTCTTTTCACCTGCAGCTTTATCATGGGGAGCACCCCAAACTCGAACCAAAGTGGTCACTCCGTGCTTCTGAAGTTGCTGTGAACTTGTTGAGAACAGCGTTGGTGGGGTTGTGAGTTATCAGAAAGTGCATGTTCTCATAAGAGATCTCCACAGAGGCTGGACGTTCATTATGGCAAGTAAAAAGTGTGAACGTGCGTGTGTGAGCGTAGTAGGGAAAATGGGGTGGGGGGCTTCAATAAATCTTGAAATGTTTCACAGCAGAAAACATTAAAAAGACCATAAAATGCCTATTATTGATCACTATTTCCTCTATTCAACTTGTTTACTCCTTACAAAGCTTCTCTCTTCAACACAGGCAGAAGTATTCAGAATCCACTTCAATCCAAATCCAGCTTGGGTCTCAATGCCTACAGATGGATATTTTCAGCCTCAAAAAAAAAAAAAAAAAATTCCAACAGCATACAAAAATAAGCAGCCTTTAAATTACATTTAGGCCCTAGTGAGACAAGTTAAAAGGGTAAAACTTTTGTTTACATGATGCTTAATTTTACTGGAGTCATTAAAAGAAATTTGCTTGTAAGAAAAAAAAAAACCCGCCTACCACTTCTGAGGCCATTCTCAGAGTCCAGAGTCTTCAAGGAAATGATAGCTATGACACATATATGTGCCGAGCTCACTTGTCAGCGAAAATACTGTGTTGAACTGGGCAGAAGTCTGCCCTCACACTCAAAATTACCGTGAATATGCAAAGTATATTCCAACAAAAAACGCTGGCAAGCTAGGGACTGAGCATTGAAGGTCGAAGGAGGCTGGAGCGCTGAGAACCCTCTCTCCTCAGTCACCATAGCGGCACTGCATGTCCACGAGTCCAACTTGCTGCTCTGCTGCCTCTGCAACCCCCCTACCGCCAGTGTCAGTTGGCATCGCCTCGCGCCCTTCTCAGCCGCCACTGCCGCTCCAGCCTCTCCTAGATGACAACGGTTACAGCATGGACGATCGCACTGCCACAACCCTTGATTCTGTTCTTATGCTGCCAACTAGGTAACAGGTTTGGGGATGTTTTCTGAGTTTGTCTGGGTTGCATGGGTGTTTTGTTCCTTGGTTTCTCTTTCCTTGATATATTTTAGGAGTGTGGTGGGTGTGTGTTGTCTGTTTTACTGCTCTGCTTGACTTGTGTGTTAAAGGGGAAGGTGCGGGATGCTTGCTGGTGTTAATCCACAGGAGGTGTGGACAGTGGAGAAGGGAAAGCTGCAGCTTTTCTGTTGCAGTGCGAAGGGAGAGCCCGGGAACTGGGCAGAGTGTAACAAACGAACAGCACACTATTTTGGGTGCTGGGATTATAAGCGTCTACCTTGTGGTCACCACTGCTCCTAACATCCCACTGCCCCATGGACCACTCAGTGCACCTCTGATGTTCCTACTCTGTTGCAGGTTATGGGAGACTGAGAGGAGCAGAGGATGATGTGGATCCCAGGTTCATGTGGGAGATGCTCTTCTGAGACCTCTGCCTTCGGTTTTCCAGCGCCCATGTAAGTCCATGAGAACTTCTGTGGTTGACAGTGAAGCTGCTCCAGATGCCTGTGTCTGAACACTTGGTTGCAGTCTGACGGCTCTGTTTGGGAAGTTATGGATCTTTTGAGAGAGGAAACCTTGCTGAAGTTACAGGTCATGGGATTTGTACATGATCCATATGCTTTAGAGTTTTCCACACATACAAGATTCTTGTGAGTCTCAGTGAGGTTCATAAGGTAGAGGTTCCTTTGTGCACTTGCCTTAAGGAAATTCAGCCTTTTCCAGACTGGCAGATAGCTCTGTAGGTAAAGCAATTGCCTTGCAAGAAATCAGAGGACCTGAGTTCAAACCACTCGAACTCGTGTAAAGCTGGACACAGTAGGGAGTGCTTATAATTTCAGGGCTCCTATTGTGAGAAAGGGAGAGGTGGAGATAGGAAACTCTTCAGAAACTTGAGGGTCAGCTCATTTACAGAAGAACACAACAAAGAGACCATGGATTAAGCAATGTGGAAAGTGAGTGACTGAAGGTGCCCTCTGACCTTCTCGTGAGCACTGTGGCACATTTTCACACCTGCCCTGCATGCACATGCCTGTTCCAGTGAGCACACACACACACACACACACACACACACACACACTCACACACTCATACACAGGGTGCATGGTACCAGAGGCTCACCAGCTGAGGTTGTCTTTTGGTTTACACACAAACACACAACTATATAAATGAACATGTGAATATACACAAGGGGTCAGATGATAAGGACACTTGCTTCTCTTCCAGAGGATCCTAGGTTGGATCTCAGATCCCATTCATACCTGCACACACATCCTCTACTTCTGAAGTTCACAATACTCATTTTTGGGAAAGGTTGTTCCAAGAACTGTCCATACTAATTCCAAGGTCAAAGAGCTGTATTTGTAAAAACACTAGCATTTATTTATTAAGTTGTTCAAAAAGATTTACTTACTAATGTATTTTATGTATATGGATACTTTTTGTGCATATATATCAGCACACCAGAAGAGGGTGTTAAACAGTTGTGAGCAACCATGTAAGTGCTAGAAATTGAAATTAGGACCTTTGGAAGTGCAGTGAGTACTTTTAACCACTGAGCCATATCTCGATTCCTAAAATTAGCAATTAATTAGAATCATAAAAAATCACTTATCAATATATGTACAGCTTATATTCATTTCAATTTGTGTCACTATATAACTGAATTCAGCAGTCAGCTTTCTAATAAAGAGTGCCCAGGAATTTGTATGTCAAAATACTTATTCTCTCTTTTGCAGTTTTAGACTTAACAGAAACCAGAGCGAGACAGAAGAACAATGCTTAAATACAAATCCTGAAGACAGGTGAGCAGATATAAACTTGAGTAAAATAGCTCTGGGCAATTGCTTAGAGCTCCAGTTGTTCCCACTTGATCATAGGGAGGGCAAGGATAGGGGACTCGGGGTTTATTTCCCAGCAGT
Organism: Microtus oregoni; assembly: GCF_018167655.1. Taxonomy (NCBI): domain Eukaryota; kingdom Metazoa; phylum Chordata; class Mammalia; order Rodentia; family Cricetidae; genus Microtus; species Microtus oregoni. Next base: position 34,902,786 of record NW_024543066.1, read on the forward strand.
CTTCACAACAGCCTTAGAAGGCAACAGGCTAAGGGATGGGGGAGGAGGGAGTCATCTGGAAGAGAAGTTAGAAAGCTGGAAGAAAAGTTAGACAGTTGGAATTGAAGCTGGACAGCTGGATGAGAAGCTCAGAAGCTTCTGTGTTTTCTTATTAACCTCTGAGCAGCAGTGGGGGGAGGGGGAACAAACACCTGCACTAGCACTGCTGGAATGAAGAGAAATTCCAAGTTCACCTTCAGGCACATCCAGGAAGTCATGGCCCCTGCTGGCCTCCTCTCCTTCTCCTTTCCTTACTTCTTAATCTCTCTCCCCAGACTTCTCCTATTTATTTTCCATGCCCACCAGTCCCACCTGTCCTTTCTCCTGCATAGCTATTGGCCATTCAGCTCTTTATTAGATCAATCAGGTGATTTAGACAGGCAAAGTAACACAGCTTCACAGAGTTAAACAAATGCAACTTAAAAGAACGCAGCACATCTTTGCATCATTAAACAAATGTTCCTCAACATAAACAAATGTAATCCATCTTAAAATAATATTCTACAACTAGATCCCAGGTTTCTTGCCTCAGTAAGACAAAGATGTCTCAGTGTTCTTCAGTTTGTAGGAATGTGCCCCATTGACTGAAGCCAAATATAAGCAGTAGACAATTGTGCCAGCACCCAGAGCATTCCTTCAAGCCCAATCATGCATCAGGGCTCAAAATACTTTCTGATTTGAAAGGAGGAACTTCAGGAGCCATGTGCAAAGAGAATCAATGTGAACTACCTATGACAGAGAGGACCTGAGGAAACAAGCGCCACAGGGAGCAGAAGCCAGGAGCAAATCCAGTCCTGGGAGGCAACCTAGTCCCAGAACACAGGCAGATCAGGATTGAGCCAGCAACCAGATCCAGTGTCAGCGATCTCCACCCAAACAGGTCCAACTCCAAGCCAGGGATTTCTGTAGGAGGGGATCCAGACAAGGATTTATAGAAACAGATCAACACCAGCAACCTAAGCCAAATCGGCCTGAGATAGCAAACTCCAGGGGAGCAGAGCAAAACACATGAGCACTGAGCTATCTCTAGGAACAGGAGTACAAATGGGTAACTAGAACTATGACACTGACTGTACCAGGAGAAACAACCATCTGAGCTTTAAATTCACTAGGACCTAGAAGAATATTCAACAGAATCTCAGACAGCCTTAACCAAACGTATTAGAGAAAAAGATGAGTAGAAAAGGTAAGATCACACACTACACCACAAAGAGCAACATAACACTAGTAAAACCTAAAGACCCTACAACAGCAATACCTGAATAACCCAATATGGATGAATTGAAAGAAAATGACCTAATAAATAACTTCAAGACAATGTTTGAAATTCTTGAAGATGAAATGAGAAATTCCCTTAAAGAAATTGAGGAATAGACAAACAAAAATTGGAAGATATCAGCAAATCGCTTAAAGAAAACCAAGAAAAAGAAATCAAACATATAAGAGAAACTATCCAGGACTTGAAAACTGAAATAGAAACAATAAAGAAAACACATGCCGATGGAATTATAGAAAAAGAAATCATGAGAAAAAGATCAGGAACCACAAACACAAGAATGAACAGCAGAATACAAGAAATGGAAGAGAGAATCTCAAGTGCTGAAGATACAATAGAGGAAATAGACTCATCAGTTAAAGAAAACATTAAATCTAACAAGAGCTTAACTCAAAATATCCATGAACTCATGTAGCGTGGGGTTTTAGATGGTGAATAATCACAACGTGGGGGCAAGCATGGTGCATACTCTGTAACCTCAGTTACCTGATGTGTGTACACTTGCAGCACCCAGAGGGACATAGCAAGCTGAGCTGCATGTGACTGGGTGACTGTTCTTGGCTTCTTGTGTTTTGTTTCCTGTAATGTACATGCTACAAAATAAATAAAAGCTTCTTTTTAAAGTTTATAAAAAATATCCATGAAATATGAAAGACCATGAAAAGGCCAAATCTTAGAATAATTAGGTTATAAGAAGGAGAAGTTCAACTCAAAGGCACAGAAAATTTAACAAACTCATAGAAAAAAACTTTCCCTACCTAAAGAAAGATATGTATATGAAGATACAAGAAGCTTACAGAATACCAAATAGACTAGATCCGAAAAAAAGTCCTCTTGCCACATAATAATCAAAACACTAAACATACAGACTAAGGAAAGCATATTATTAGGTGCTAAGGAAAAAGGCCAGGTAACACTTACAGGTGGACCTATCAGAATTACACCTGACTTCTAACTGGAAACAATGAAAACTAGAAGGTCATGGTCAAGCATTATGCATACATTAAGAGACCATGGATGCCAGACCAGACTACTATACCCAGCAAAACTTTCAGTCACCATGAAGGACAAAACAAGATATTCAATGACAAAACTAGATTTCACCAATACCTAGTCAGAAATGCAGCCCTACACAAAATACTAGAAGGAAAACTCCAACCCAAGAAAGATGGCTACACCAACAAAAACACAGATAATTGATGATCTCATTACAACAAATCACAAAGAAGAAAAAATGCACAAATTAACATCACCAAAAATGAAAAGTACATTAACAGGAGAGAGCAATCACCAGTCATTAGTATCCCTTAATGTAAATGGACTAAACTCACCTGTAAAAAGGCACAGACTGAGAGGCAGAGCGGCGGCGGCACAAGACGCGGCAGAGTGGCTGCGGCGCCAGACGCGGCACAGCGGCAGCAGCGCCAGACGCGGCGGAGCAACAACGCATACAGGAAGAAGCTTTCGGGGACCAGCACAGCGGCAGACCCAAGCGGCGGGGACAGGCGTGCAATAAGGAGAGCAGATCGCCCTACTAAAATTGAATCAAAGAGGTAGGCCTTTGGTTGGCCAGGTCACTGGCACAAGGGGAGCCTGGTCCTGTCCTGAAGATCCTTCAGAGGGGTGAGAGGGTTCTTGGCCTGCAGCAGGAACCACGAAAGAGAGTGAGGGCATTTTGTAAGCGGAGCCCTTGGCCAGCAGGGAAACCTGATCCGGTTTCTAAAGGTCCCATTGGATAGGATCAATAGGAGGAGATGGGCAGGCGCCAAGGCAAGAACTCACCCAATAATCCGAAAAACAACATGAAAACATCAGAACCCAATGATCTTACAACAGAAGTATTTGAACAACCTAACACAGAATAAGTGGGAAAAATCGACTTAATGAAGATAATAGAGTCCCTTAAACAACATGTAAAAAATGCCCTTATAGAAATGGATGAGAAGTATAACAAAAAGTTTGAAGAAATGAGTAAATACGTACATGATACCCTGGGAAACCAAGAAAAAACCATCAAACAGGTAATGGAAACAGTTCAAGAATTGAAAACTGAAATGAAGGCACAGAAGAAAATACAAACTGAGGACCAGCTGGATATGGAAAATCTAGGCCAACGAGCAGAGTCTACAGAAATAGCATAATCAATAGAATACAAGAGCTAGAAGAAAGACTCTCAGATGCTGAGGACACCATAGAGAAAATAAACGAACAGATCAAAGAAAACAGCAAAGCCAACAAATTCTCAACACAAAACATTCAGGAACTATGGGACACAATAAAAAAACCAAACCTAAGAATAATAGGAATAGAAGAAGGAGAAGAGTCACAGCTCAAAGGCCCAGAAAATATTTTCAACAAAATTATGGAAGAAAACTTTCCCAACTTAAAGAAAGATATTCATTTAAATATTCAAGAAGCATACAGAACACCAAACAGACTGGATCAAAGAAAAACATCTCCTCGCCATATAATAATCAAAACACAAAATATACAGGTTAAAGAAAGAATATTAAGAGCTGCAAAAGAAAAAAGGCAAGTAACTTATAAAGGTAAACCGATCAGACTTACACCTGACTTCTCGATGGAAACTATGAAAGCCAGAAGGTCCTGGATAGAGGTTCTGCAGAAGCTAAGGGACCATGGATGCAAACCCAAACTACTATACCCAGCCAAGCTATCGTTCACTATCAACGGAGAAAACAAGACATTCCAGGATAAGAACAAATTTAAACAATACGTAGCCACAAATCCAGCCCTACAGAAAGTAATAGAAGGAAAATCGCAACCCAAGGAATGCAACACTGCCAACACTGCCTACAATAACCCAGGCATCTAATGACCCTTCACGAGCACATCTCAAAGAAGGGAGACACACAATCTCTACTACCAAAAGCAATAAGAATAACCGGAGTAAACAACCACTGGTCATTAATATCACTTAATATTAATGGGCTCAATTCACCTATAAAAAGGCACAGGCTAAAAGATTGGATACGAAAACAGGATCCAACATTCTGCTGTTTGCAAGAAACACATCTCAACCACAAAGACAGGCACCTACTCAGAGTAAAGGGTTGGGAAAAGGTGTTTCAAGCAAATGGTCCTAAGAAAAAAGCAGGTGTGGCCATACTAATTTCTAACAAAACTGACTTCAAACTAAAATCAATCAGAAGAGACCGAGACGGTCACTTTATACTCATAACAGGAACATTTCATCAGGAGGACATCTCAATCCTGAATATATACGCCCCCAATATAAAAGCACCTACTTATGTAAAAGAAATATTACTAGAACTCAAGGCAGACATCAAACCACACACACTAGTAGTAGGAGACTTCAACACACCTCTCTCTCCAAGGGACAGGTCAATCAGACAGAAACCTAATAGAGAATTAAGAGAATTATTGGAGGTAATGAAGCAAATGGACTTAACAGACATCTATAGAACATTCCACCCAAATAGGAAAGAATATACCTTCTTCTCTGCAGCTCATGGAACCTTCTCAAAAATTGACCACATACTCGGAAACAAAGGAAACCTCCACAGATACAAAAAAATATCAGTGTCCACCTGTGTCTTATCAGATCATCACGGATTAAAGTTAGAAGGCAACAACCACGCTGCCCCCAAAAAACCGACAAACTCATGGAAACTGAACAGTCAACTACTGAACCACACCTGGGTCAAGGAAGAAATCAAGAAAGAAATTAAAGTCTTCCTTGAATTTAATGAAAATAAAGGGACAACATACTCAAACCTATGGGACACAATGAAAGCAGTGCTAAGAGGAAAGTTCATAGCACTAAGTGCCCACTTAAAGAAAACGGAGAATGCATACATTGGGGACTTAAAAACACACCTGAAAGCTCTAGAAAAAAAAAAGAAGCAGACGCGCCCAGGAGAAGTAGAAGACTGGAAATAATAAAACTGAGGGCTGAAATCAACAAAATAGAAACCCAGAAAACAGTCCAAAGAATCAATGAAACAAAAAGCTGGTTCTTGGAGAAAATCAACAAGATCGACAAACCCCTATCCAAAGTAATTAAACGACAGAGAGAGAACACGCAAATAAATAAGATCAGAAATGAAAAGGGGGACATAACCACAGACACAGAGGAAATTCAGAGAATCATTAGATCTTACTACAAAAGCCTGTATGCCACAAAACTGGAAAATACAAAAGAAATGGACATTTTTTTAAATAAGTATCATATACCAAAGCTAAACCAAGACCAGGTGAATGATCTAAATAGACCGATTTCTCGCGAAGAATTAGAAATGGTTATCAAAAATCTCCCTTCGAAAAAAAGCCCAGGACCAGATGGTTTCAATGCAGAATTCTACCAGAACTTCCAAGAAGAACTAATACCTATACTCCTTAATGTATTTCACAATATAGAATCAGAAGAGTCATTGCCAAATTCCTTTTATGAAGCTACAGTTACCCTGATACCAAAACCACAAAAAGACCCAACCAAGAAAGAAAATTACAGACCGATCTCACTCATGAACATCGACGCAAAAATTTTCAATAAAATACTGGCAAACCGAATCCAAGAACACATAAGAAAAATTATCCATTATGATCAAGTAGGCTTCATCCCAGAGATGCAGGGCTGGTTCAAGATACGCAAATCTATCATGTAATCCACCATATAAATAAACTGAAAGAAAAAAACCATATGATCATTTCACTAGATGCTGAAAAAGCATTCGACAAAATTCAACACCCCTTTATGATAAAGGTCTTGGAGAGAATAGGGATACAAGGGTCCTACCTAAATATAATAAAAGCTATTTACAGCAAGCCAACAGCTAACATTAAATTAAACGGAGAAAAACTCAAAGCCATCCCACTAAAATCAGGAACACGACAAGGATGTCCACTCTCTCCATACCTCTTCAATATAGTGCTTGAAATTCTAGCAATAGCAATAAGACAACATAAGGAGATCAAGGGGATTCATATTGGAAAGGAAGAAGTTAAGCTTTCGTTATTTGCAGATGATATGATAGTGTACATAAGCGACCCCAAAAATTCTACCAAAGAACTCCTACAGCTGATAAACAGCTTTAGTAACGTGGCAGGATACAAGATCAACTCCAAAAAATCAGTTGCCTTCCTATACACCAAGGATAAGGAAGCAGAGAGGGAAATCAGAGAAGCATCACCTTTCACGATAGCCACAAATAGCATAAAATACCTTGGGGTAACCCTGACCAAGGAAGTGAAAGATCTACTTGACAAGAACTATAAGTCTTTGAAGAAAGAAATTGAAGAAGACACCAGAAAATGGAAAGACCTCCCTTGCTCTTGGATTGGGAGGACCAACATAGTAAAAATGGCAATTCTACCAAAAGCAATCTATAGATTCAATGCAATCCCCATCAAAATCCCATCAAAATTCTTCACAGATCTGGAGAAGACAATAATCAACTTTATATGGAAAAACAAAAAACCCAGGATAGCCAAAACAATCTTATACAATAAAGGATTGTCTGGAGGCATTACCATCCCTGACTTCAAACTCTATTACAGAGCTACAGTATTGAAAACAGCTTGGTATTGGCATAAAAACAGAGAAGTCGACCAATGGAATCGAATAGAAGACCCTGACATTAACCCACAAACCTATGAACACCTGATCTTCGATAAAGGAGCTAAAAGTATACAATGGAAAAAAGAGAGCATCTTCAACAAATGGTGCTGGCAAAACTGGATGTCAATCTGTAGAAGAATGAAAATAGATCCATATCTATCACCATGCACAAAACTCAAATCCAAATGGATTAAAGACCTCAATATCAGTCCGAACACACTGAACCTGATAGAAGAGAAAGTGGGAAGTACTCTACAGCACATGGGCACAGGAGACCACTTCCTATGTATAACCCCAGCAGCACAGACACTAAGGGCATCATTGAATAAATGGGACTTCCTGAGGCTGAGAAGCTTCTGTAAAGCAAAGGACACTGTCACTAAGACAAAAAGACAACCCACTGACTGGGAGAAGATCTTCACCAACCCTGCAACTGACAAAGGTTTGATCTCCAAAATATATAAAGAACTCAAGAAACTAGACCGTAAAAGGCTAATCAACCCAATTATAAAATGGGGCACTGAGCTGAACAGAGAATTCTCAACAGAAGAACTTCAAATGGCCAAGAGACACTTAAGGTCATGCTCAACTTCCTTAGCGATCAGGGAAATGCAAATCAAGACAACTTAACACCTTACACCCGTCAGAATGGCTAAAATAAAAAACACCAATGATAGCCTTTGCTGGAGAGGTTGTGGAGAAAGGGGTACACTCACCCATTGCTGGTGGGAATGCAAACTTGTGCAACCACTCTGGAAAGCAGTGTTTCGGTTTCTCAGGAAATTCGGGATCAACCTACCCCTGGATCCAGCAATACCACTCTTGGGAATATACCCAAGAGAGGCCCTATCATACAACAAAAGTATATGCTCAACTATGTTCATGGCAGCATTGTTTGTAATAGCCAGAACCTGGATGCCCTTCAACGGAAGAATGGATGAAGAAAGTATGGAATATATACATATTAGAGTATTACTCAGCAGTAAAAAACAAGGACTTCTTGAATTTTGCATACAAATGGATGGAAATAGAAAACACTATCCTGAGTGAGGTAAGCCAGACCCAAAAAGAGGAACATGGGATGTACTCACTCATATTTGGTTTCTAGCCATAAATAAAGGACATTGAGCCTATAATTCATGTTCCTAGAAAAGCTAAATAAGGTGAATCCAAAGACAAACACATAGGCATCCTCAGGAATATTAACCTTCATCAGGCGATGAAAGGACACAGAGACAGAGACCCACATGGGAGCACCGGACAGAAATCTCAACGTCCAAATCAGGAGCAGAAGGAGACGGAGCATGAGCAAGGAACTCAGGACCATGAGGGGTGCACCCACACACTAAGACAATGGGGATGTTCTATTGGGATCTCACCAAGGCCAACTGGCCTAGGTCTGAAAAAGCATGGGATAAAATAAACCCGGACTAGCTGAACATAGCGGACAATGAGGAATACTGAGAATTCAAGAACAATTGCAGTGGGTTTTTGATCCTACTGCACGTACTGGCTTTGTAGGAGCCTAGGCAGTTTGAATGCTCACCTTACGAGACCTGGATAGAGGTGGGCAGTCCTTGGGCTTCCCACAGGTCAGGGAACCCTGATTGCTCTTCGAGCAGATGGGGGGGGGGACTTAATCGGGGGAGGGGGAGGGAAATGGGAAGCGGTTGTGGGGACGAGGCAGAAATCCTTAATAAATAAATAAATTTAAAAAAAATAAATAAATAAAATAAATCTACAAAAAAAATTTAAAAAAAAGGCACAGACTAACAGATTGGATAAGAAAACAGAATTCATCCTTCTTCTGCATACAAGAAATGCATCTCAACCTCAAAGACAGATATCATCTCAGAGTAAAGAGTTGGAAAAAATATACCAATCAAATGGACCTAAGAAACAAGCAGGTGTAGCTATCCTAATATCTAACAAAATAGACTTCAAGCTAAAATCAGTCAAAAGAGACAAAGAAGGTCATTTCATATTAATCACAGGAAAAATCCATCAAGAGGAAATTTTAATACATCTATGTCCCAAATACAAGGGCACCCTCATATGACAATGAAACACTTCTAAAGCTTAAATCATACATTAAACACCACACACTAATAGTGGGAGACTTCAATACTCCCCTCTCACAAATGGACAGGTTCATCAGACAAAAAATGAACAGAGAAATAAAAGAACTAAAAGATGTTATGACTCAAGTGGGCTTAATAGACATCTATAGAATATTCCATCCAAAAAGAAAAGAATATACCTTCTTCTCAGCACCTCATGGAACCTTCTCAAAAACTGACCACATACTCTGTAACAAAACAAACCTCAACAAAAACAAAAAAAAATTGAAATAACCCAACGTACCTTATCAGATCACCATGGTTTAAAACTAGAAGTCAACCGCAAAACTAATTTCAGAAAACACACATGCTCATGGAAATTAAACGATGCTCACCTGAATCATCAATGGGTCAAGGAAGAAATAAAGGGGGAAATTAAGAATTTTCTAAAATTTAAGGAAAATGACCACATAACATACCCAAATTTATGGGACACAATGAAAGAAGTGTTAAGAGGCAAGTTAGTAGCCTAAATGCCTACACAAAGAAGCTGGAAAAATCCCACACTAGTGAATTAACAAAACATTTGAAAATTTTAGAACAAAAATAGGCAAATTCACCTAAGAGAACTAGATGGCAGGAAATAATCAAATTGAGAGCTGAAATCAACAAAATAAAAACAAAGAAAACAATACAAAGAATCAATGAGACAAAGAGTTGGTGCTTCGAGAAAATCAACAAAATAGACAAACCTTTATCCAAACTAACCAAAGGCAGAGAGAGAATATCCAAATTAACAAAATCAGAAATGAAAGGGGAGACATAAAAACAGACACAGAGGAAATACAGAGGATCATATTTTGAAAACCTGTACTCCACAATATTGGAAAACTTAAAGGAAATGGACAACCTTCTGGATAAATATCACTTACCAAAATAAAATCAAGACCAGATAAGCAAATAAAACAGACCTATAACTGCTGAAGAAATAGAAACAGTCATCAAAAGTCTCCCACTCAAAAAAAAAAAAAAAAGCCCAGAACCAGGTGGTTTCAGCCCAGAATTCTACATGACTTTCAAAGAAGAACTAATACCAATACTCCTCAAATTATTCCACACAATAGAAACAGAAGGAACATTGTCAAACACTTTTTATGAGGCTACAATTACCCTGATACCCAAACCACAGAAAGACATTACTAATAAAGAGAATTACAGACCAATTTCACTCATAAACATTGATGCAAAAATACTAAATAAAATACTGGCAAATCGAATCCAAGAACACATCAGAACCATCATACACCATGATCAAGTTGGATTCATCCCACAGATGGAGAAATGGTTGAACATTATTTTGAGTGAGGTAACCCAGACACAAAAAGGCAATTATCACATGTACTCACTCATAAGTGGTTTTTAAACATAAAGCAAAGAAAGCCAGCCTACAAACCACAATCCCAGAGGACTTTGAAAACAATGAGGACACTAAGAGAGACTTACATAGATCTATTCTACGTGGGTGGTAGAAAAAGACAAGATCTCCTGAGTAAATTGGGAGCATGGGGACCTTGTGGGAGGATTGAAGGAGGGAGGAAAAAGGCAGGGAGAAGAGCAGAGAAAAATGTAGAACTCAATAAATATCAATAAAATAAAAAATGGGAAAAAAGAAGATACTTCAAATAATAAGGAAAAAAAGAGAGCCAATGTGAGCCAGTTGTCTTCCTCTTTATCAGTTTCTTCAGACACAGAGTCCATTGCTGTAGACTCTCTAAAAATAGCAGTAGGTGGATTTTTGTAGAGGAGCATGGTTCTCTTTGTAATATAAGGAGTAGAAATCCATAAGAGAGACAGAGTCACTTCTGAAAAGCCCACAAGAGTCTCCATTTTCAGGATTGAGAGGAGCTTAACTACATCAGTACTCGAAGGAATTCACATTCCCGTGACTGGATAACTTAGTCTAAGTCAAAGGCAGCCCTTCCTATCAGCAGGGGCGCCTCTGCTGCACCTCTTAGTAAATGATACCACCCTCTGCATCACTCTACCTTGGAAAGTTCTTTGGGAGTCTTTGTACTCTCATGTTCTGACCCGATTGCTATGGTGTTTGAAGGGTGTGTGTGTGTGCGCGTGCGCGCCTGCATGTGTGTGTATGGGGGGGGGGGGCGGTGCCTGCATGTGTTTTTGCATGTCTGTGTGTGTGCATGCATGTGTGTGTATGTGGAGAGGTGCCTGCATGTGTGTGTGTGCATGTGTGTGTCTTCACACACGGCAGGAACACTAATTACCTCTCTCCTTGCTACTTCCTGGCTCAATTCTAGTACTGGACCAGGATGTCATATGAAGTCCTTACTGTAATGTAGTCCACTGTGTACACAATTACTACAGCGGAGCATCCGGCATGAGCAGGCTATCCCAGGGATCCTTAACAACCTTGGGGAAAGGCAGGGCAATTCCCAAAGCATAACCAAGGCTGCAGTTGCATGCTGTAACACCACTGACCCTGCACCAACTGCACTGAGAACCATAAATGCATCCTGCATCCCCTGCTGTCCTGTGACAACCTGTCCCCTCATTCCCACATCAGTGGCACTTACATTCAGAGTGTTTGTACAAATTCTGACACAATCATGACTCTGATCCACAGTGGGAAGAAATGTAATAGGAACTGGTCAAAAGTGAGATCTCTGGGCCTGCAAGGATCCATTCACAATCAGATTCAAGGTTGCCCTTTCTGCTTTCTCCATGATTATCTTAGTTTCTCGAGCCTTTAAGATGGGAGCTTTGGTAGCGTGGTTATTTTCTCTGTCTTGGACATGAATGCTGCCATCTGGAGACACAGAAGTTGTTCTGTTCGAAAAAGAAAATCCTCACAAGACCATGCATTTTTCACTTTCTCTTCAGCAGAGAGGAGGGACCCACACAGCCCTCCTTCTCTGAGGTCATATAAATGACAAACAGCTGCTGGGGTTTCAGATTGGGGCATCTTCAGTGGTGTAACTGCCTGCATGACACTCAGCGAAACCTCCTGTAGCTGCCTATGCATCCTCCTCTCTCCCATAAAAAACCCCAGGAATCTCCTGCTTAACCACTCTGGCCTGGGTGGACCCTGTCTTTGGTCTGTCATAGGCTGCTGTCTACTGCAGGCAATTCTTTAACATCCCACCCTCAATTTTCCCTTCTAAGGATTCAGTTTCTCTACCAGAAGATCCTGCTTCTGCATCTACTGCTGAAAATGGGGAGATCTGTCTCTTTCTCTGTGCCGGAAGCCTTGTGGAGGGATGCTGACTGGACTGCCCAGACCACCTGACTTTCTGGGGGATCAGCACCAGGACCAGGTCTTCAGATTACTAGGACTGCAGGTCATGTGTCCAGTCCTGTGGATGGATCTTTCCTGGGGTAATGACTGTCTCCATAATTTTGTGGGTAATCATTTCTCAAGCTAACAGGCAGAACTGTGAAGTATTGGTTCTCAACATGGCTGGATGAGTCTCTAGGATGGGTAGCACACACTTGTGCATTTGTAGGGGGATTTCCAGAGGGTTGGCAGGTAGTACAGTGACTGGAGTTGACACATTCTGATTGTTAATGGTACCATCCAAAGGGCTGGGAGACCAGAGAGGAGATAAGGGGAAGAGGAAGACTTGAGTGTGGAGGCCCCTTCTTTGAGGAATTTTTCCAGTGTTGTAGCAATCCTCCAAGGACATCATGCCAACTCCTTTTTCCTTCAGTGTGAACTCAGTGCGAGGGAGATTCCATGTATCCAGCAGCAGACTGGAACTGCTGAGGTATTCAGCTTCCAGACTGGGCATGTCTGTTGCCAGTGCTGGACTATGCCAGACATTTTGTTAACCTTTAACCAGTCCAAGAAGTATTCAGGGCCAGTGAGATGAAATCTCCTGGTAACAATGCCTATCATCAAGCCTGATGTCCTGGGTTTGATCTCCAGAACTTACATACACACAATAGTAAAATACTGATATGAATTAAAATATTATATCAAATATTAATAGCAAAAATGATAAGTATCTCCTCCCATGCACATCTCTTACTCTGGAGAATGCTAATAAGTACAAGGGCCAAATGTGAATAGTTAATTGCCTGGGAAAACTGAAATTGAGAGGGTAGTGGTTTAGATATTTCTGGGATGAGAGCATTAGCTCTGAAAAAAACATGTCCACACCTTGTTCACAGGTGGGTATTGGAGATGATGCAGCTACTGTGGGTTGAACTGGTAAACCACATTCTCACACCTTCCCCTTAGTCACATTGCACATGGAGACGAGAAGCAAAACAAGCTCACATTGGCAGGCATGAAGTTTCCTGATTACATGTTTCCTCTTCCCCCTCTCTACTTATGTGTGTGTGTGTGTGTTTGTGTATGTTTGTGTGTCTGTGTGTGTCTGCACATGTATGAAAGAAAAACAAAGACAGAGACACAGAGAGAGGCATATAGAGAGAGAAAGTGCGTGTGTTGAATATATGTGAATACAGACAGAGCTATGTGTGCCACATCACACATGTGGAAGTCAGAGGACCTCTTTAAGTGTTGGTCCTTGTCCTCCATCTGTTTGAGACAGGGTTTCATGGCCACTGTATATACAGGCTAGTGGTCTGTGAGCTCCTGTGACTGTCCTGTTTCTACCTCCCATCTTGCTGTAGGAGTGCTGGCATCACAGATGCGCAAATCAATGATTCTGACACTACATTTGTGTTGAGGACTTGGACGTGGGTCCCTAAGTTTTCACAAAACCACCTTCCTGCTTCCTTCCGATGGAAGGTGGTGATGGTACCTGTTATTGAAGTAGCCATCTTGCAAACTATAAAGAAAAGGCCAAAATTTTGAGTTGCAAATCAGGACCATCAGGTGTTTCCTTTAGAATTTTGTTATATAAGAAAAGCAATCCCTCCACACCCCATTCATTTCAACCAGTAAAGTCGGGATTCTTGTACTTGCATTCCAAATATTTTTCCCTTTTTTAAATTTATTTTTCCATTCAAAAAATTTACACTTCCTCCCCTCTTTCCATTCCCCTCCCACTCCCAATGATTTATTTATTTTTATTTTCTGTGCATTGGTATTTTGTGAGGGTATCAGATCCCATGGAGGTAGAGTTACCAGCATTTGTAAGCTGCCATGTGGGTGCTGGGAACCCAGGTCCTCTGGAAGAACTGCCAGTGCTCTTAACCGCTGAGCCATCTCTCTAGTCCCCCAGATATTCTTAATGGTGGGTATGATGTAGACACTGGAGACACTGTTAGCTGTAGATAAAGCCTCAAAAGCAGGCGAACCTTTTTCACAGAGTCCAGGATCGGCAGTTTTGTGGTCTCCATCCATTCTGCTCCCTGAAGATGAAGACTACATTATTCTGCTGCCCCCAGGAGCCTCAGAAGTAGAGACTAAAATTTAGGCCATGGTTGAACAAAGATGTCATTTCATGTTTGATTCCCTAATGGTTTGATTAATCTGGATTGCCTTTTATTCCATCTTCAGCTGACCTCAGGAATGGCTGCTGCCATTTTTTTTTTCTTTTTCTTAGGAGATAAAATGGTGAGCTCCTGAGAGGCCACAAAAGAAAATATAAAGAGGAAATGGAGGAGGGGGGGAGAGAGATTTGAAGGAAAATTAAGCCAAGATCAGCCTGTGTTGGAGGTGACCCAGTAGGGATACCACCTGTGGAAGCGACAAGAAGGTCTGGAGTCAAACACACAGAATCTTGAAGTCAGGTGATTACTAAAGGCCAACTCCTTTATTGAGGGAATGGGCAGGCCTCTCATATCATATCTCAAGGTCCCACTGACTCAGGTGACAAACTCTGCTGTGTTGTCCTTCCTTCATTAGCATCTCTGGTCAGGTTTCTCTTTGTCAGCTGTCTCTGGGTATAGCAGCATGCTTAGGTTGGCTCAGGAAGGAAGTTCCTGCCTCACATGCTAGCTGAGTCTTGGGTAGGCTGGCTGAAGTTTCTCCTGCAAGTCTGAATCAGAAGTTTCTCTCTTTCTTGACTATTCATTAAATTTTATTGTCCATATAAGGCTTTTATACTTACAAATTAGTATCTAAAATTAAAATGAAACATTAACAAGAGAGGGGGAAATCATATATGTACTACTTTCTCTATTTAAATTTAACTTACTTGAGTGTTTCTAAGGTATGCCAATCAAAACATTCTTCTTAGAGATATATAAAAACTAACAAATAACAAGTAACCAAATTTTAAAAAAGACAAAACACCTAAATCAGAACTAGTGGAGCATTGGGAGTTCATACTGAAGCATAAACTTCAAATCTGCACACTTTGTTTCCTCTCAATGAGATCCAAGGGCATGGAACTCTTTCCAATGCTTGGAAGAAATGATTGCATTCTTATGTGGATGTGTGGTGAGTGCTGTTCAGACATTGTTCTTTTGCAGACAAATCTAAATGGATGCATATTCCCCACACATTGTAAATAGGATCTTATCAGATCCAGTGGGAACACAGAATGGGCACCTGGATTTCCTTTCACGTAGGGAGACATCTATGATTAGATAGTTGCACCCTATATGGAAGGTGCCCTTGCCACACAAGAGCAGGACAATGTGAAATATCGTCAAATTTGTGAATACTTTTGTGACGTGGGCAAAATGATGCAAGGGGGTTGGATTGAGATTGCCAGGAACACAGATGCCCTGGATGAATTAAGAGCATTCTTGCAGTTCTGTCTGAGAGACGGTCCCAAATAAGTTGGAGAAAATGAAGTGGCCAAGATGATGATCAGCATGAGGTGGGCATCTAAGTCATTGCTGGTTGTAGAGGTAGGTGTTTTAAACACTGTGGTACTGGTCCTAAAAGCACAACCAAAGATGGGGAGATAGAGGTTCACTGGGCAGATGTGCCTTCTGGCCAGCTCTGGATCTGGCAAGCAGAGCCTGGGCAGCAGTAAGCTAAAGGAGAAATGGACTGGCAGCTCAGAAACTGTAGCTAGAGTATGGATGCAGGGGCCTGTTGCCCTGGGTTACAGGGCCACAGCAATCTGAGCTTCTGTCCTGGCTTCCTCCTGCAGCAGGCACTCCTTACCAGGACTGGAATTCTCCTAGGCCACTTCCGTTTACCCACGTGGTGTGGGCAGGCAGCAGCAGCACAGTGCTCTCAGTGCATGGGAAATTTGCTTCTTTATCAGCTTCTAGACCCAGTGTGGCCTGGTTCCAGAGGCTGTGGGTACAACCTGGGGCTGCTCCTTGGGAATGTCTGGCTCTAAGGATTGTTTCCTCTTCAGTGATGGTCGTGTTCACAAACCCTATGCATTTCCCATTTAGAGGTGGCTCGGGGGCAGAGAAATTATCATAGAGGCTATCCACTGCATTCACTTTGAATGCATTGTCACCTATACTGGGGTTGATGGTTTAGTGGTCAATGAATCTTCTGAAACTTTTTTGACAGAGTATCCACTGAATTCACATTGAATGCATTGTCCCCTGTAGTGGGGTTGATGGTGTTGGTGGTCAATAAATCTTCTTCTGAGACTTTTTTATCAGAAAGGCTATCCACTGAAATCATGCTGAATGTATTGTCCCCTGCAGCGGGGTTGATGGTGTTGATGGTCATTGAATATTTTTCTGGAACCATGTTAGCTGAGTAGTGCATCACCTCTGGGCAGCTGTATGTGTGTAGCCTTGCATTGCTTCTGTATCTGATCAGCAGAGCCGACTCGCTATGTCTCCTCTTCATGGTGTCAAGGAGGCTACTAGCAACTGCAGGGATAATATTTTGCAGACTGCTATCCCCAGAGCTCAGTTTGAATTTTATGATATTCATGGTTGCTGTTAAGTTATTTGACTGTAGATGTTTTAGGGATGATACAACCTGTTTGCAGGTATAGCCAGTGTTACACATCACCTCCAAGACCTTATGGAGGATTTCCTTGTCAGGAGGTGTTATATGTTCCTCAATATGGCCCAGCCATGGTCTTTCGACAAGCAGAGATGACATAAGCCTGAACCAGACATAAACCGTGAGCAATCTTGCCAAGATGATATAACAGGGTTTAGTAAGATGATTTGGAATGGGGCACATGATGTTGGTGATATGGTGGTACATAGCTTCAATGGTGAATTCTTCATAGGGGAAATGTCCGGTTACCTTGGCATAGAGAACAACGCCCAAGCTCCACATGTCCCCTGCCAAACCATCGTATGGTTTTCTTGCTAGGATCTCTGGGGCCCAATATGGCAAGGAGCCCCAGAGATCCTGCAGCATCTGGTTGTCTATAATCTGAGTGGCAAACTCGAAATTGCAAAGCTTTACTTTGCCACCTTCACCCAGCAGGATGTTCTCTAACTTAATGTCGCAGTGTGCAATCCTTCTTTGGTGCAGGAAGTGCACAGGAGATACCAACTGACTGAATATTGGCCTAGTCTCTTTCTCCTTTAAAGAGTGCACCTCCCTGATAACCCTCTCCAGGTATTTACCTTCAAAGTATTCCATAACCACATACATGGTGTTCAGAGTGTTAATGACATAGAAGAACTGAATGATGTTATAGTATTTCAAAGATTTATGGATTGTTACTTCAGATCTGATGTCTGCTACAGTATTATATGCTTTTTGCATTTTTGGTTGTGAGCCTAGCCTTTAACGGCTGAGCCATCCCTCCAGGCCAGTATTATATACTTTTTGGAGTGCCTTGACAGCCACCTGTGTATATGTGGGAAGGTGTTTGGCCAGCATCACCTCCACAAATGAACTACAACCTAGAGATGTTAGGATTTTAAAATCCTTCTCAAGGATGTCCTCTTCCAGGAGACTGGCCATAATGTTCACCTTACGTTCTCTATGTTTCCTTGGAAACTTAGAAACACACGAGACTAGGGGGAAAAATGATATAGTTTTAGGATGGAAGTTTATAGGTATGAATTCTCTGTCTTCAAATTCTGTTTGGGATCTAAGATATCCCAAACAACCTAAGGATGCCTTTAAAGCCCAAGAAATCCATGGATATTTTGGAGGAAAATTCATATAAAGACACTGAAAAAAAAAGACACTGAATAAGAGTGTAGCAGCATCTGTTGAGATTCAGGGGAGGAGCCCATACTCAGACCCAGTGGCCACTGAACTGTTCTGCTCTGTGGAAGTAGCTGCAAGTAGAGAAACTCTCACCTAAGAAAAAGAAATTCTACACAAAGAAATATGATGTTTTCTTCTGCTGTGGATTTGAGGAAGAGGAGGGCTGAGCCTTTAACAAAGAAAGAGTATTAGTCACAGAGACGGAGTGGAGCAAGCGATAAAGTAGGAGACTTTGACCATGCTGCCTAGGCATGCATAGGATGTTATAATGAAGTTGCTATGGGTAGTTTACAGTAACACATGTTCTATCTGAAGAAAATTGAAACCACAGTAGAAAAAAATGAAGGCTAAGTGAATATTTCAAATAGGAAGTTGGGTAATAATGGAGAAATAGATAAGACATTCACAAATCAAACCTAGGATGTTAACTAATAGCATAAATGTAAGCACAAAATAGCAAAACTTAATGCTGGAACCAAACCAATGAACTGGAAAGGAACTCACTGTAACAGAGTCCAGTAGATTGGAGATTCATAGTCTGTTACAGCCAATAATCAGTACACTTGTTCTGTAGACTACTGACAGCTACTCTGAGATACGAGGACAGGAGCCCAATGCAGGCGGTGCCTGAAACACAGTAGTTGTTAGCATACTTCATAATGCCTTCTTGTGATGTCACCACAAGGAGTCGCCCAATCATGGCTTCTCATTACTGACAGTGGTTAGACCAGGTTCTGGACCACAACCAGTGCCCTAGGTATTTTTCTTATGGCTGGCACCAAATCAACTCCAGAGAGGAAGGGTTTGTGTGTGTGTGTGTCTGTGCTTTCAAGATACGCTGAACCATGGTTGGGGAGCATCTTGTTTCCAATAGAGCTGGTATTAGGTGGCTGTTCACATTGAACTACATGGAATACAGTTCTAAGTCTTAGGTTCCTCCAGCTACCGCACATCTACGTGTTCCACAAATTCCCAAACTAGAACCCAAGTTCTCAGCACGTCTGACATACATTCAACAATCCCACTGTGGTAATTTGAATTAGAAATGTCTCATAAAATGCGGCATTTGAACACATGGACACACAAGGTCAATTGATGGTCCAGTTTGGGACTTTTATATGGTGGAGCTTTAGTGACAAAACTCCATTAATGGGACTGTCCTTTGATGAATCAGCATAGACTTTATGTTCTCTCCTACTTCTTGCTTGAGTTTCAGTTGGTCACATCTCAATCTCCTGTATTTGCTTTTAGGAATCCAGCTAGAGTCCATGACTCTGACCCACACCAAAAGGCTTTTATCCCTCCAAAACAAAGAGAGACAGCTCCAATAGAAGAGAATCACAGGCAAGAGCCTGTAGACCTGACTCTACATGTCCTCAACTTGAGATTTTATGAGTTAGTCCTTGTCATGTTGCCTGAGTTAGAATTACCTAGACTCTAGTCTTCATGTCTTCTCCTATTTCTTGCTTGAGTTTGAGTTTGTGACATCTCAATCTCTTGCATTTGCCTTCAAAATTCTAAGTAGCTTCCATGCCTCTGACCACCCCCATGGACTCTAATCCCTCCAGACTAAGACAGACAGATATGTTCACTATTTCTTAGGATGCCATGTTTATAAACTTTTATCACAACAGAATGGTAGCCAATAAACATGGTCTTATCAGAGCTGATTGGTCCCCATCCCCTCCCTACCCATGTTGGCCAAAGTCAAAGCAGACTCAATGCTATCACACAGTCTATTCCATCCAATTTCACCAGAGAAAGAATGACCCCTTCAAGCAGCCTGAATTCCAGGTTTTGTCCTCTAAGTTGTAGCACAGGTTTCATACTAAATAAACCTGCTTCCTGTCTGTATAGGACCTCCCTTTCCCTCAGAAACCAAATTCCAAGGAGACATGCTTTGACTGACAGGAATGAAATTGCTCCCACTGCGTGGCCATCATTGCTAGAGTCCTTGTTCCTGGATGGAGGATCTGTCCTAGCAACATTGTCCCTCTGTAGCTCCGATGTTTCCGAGCTCCCTACTAACGATGCAGGCTTATATAACAAGATATAAGAATCCATGGAAAACTTAAAAGTTGAAATGTAAAACTACGCAACACAATCTGAAAGAACCAATGGGATTATATTCTCTTGTGGTGTAACCGGAAAAACTCACTGATGAATCCCACAATCTGAAGAAATAACTGTAAATATCCACATATATTCCAGTAGTTCATAAAACTGAGGAAAGAGATACTTAAAAATCTTTTCAAAAAACAAATTCTTCTTATAAAACCCTTACACTTTATCCAAGACACCTGAAAATGAGATGAGTATCTGAAAGGGTCATTTACTAAGAATGTAGGAATATCCTTAAGGAGAGTACTGGACCGTTTATATTCTTAGTCAGTGACACATTAAAATGGTCATTCTTCATGAGTCTTCCTCCGTAGGTTAGCTGGCCTCAAGTTCACAGTGTAGCCCTCAGGGTTGTGGCAATCGTCCACAACACTCAAGGACTAGGATCACAGACAAGAGCCTATAAACATGTCCTCTTCTTGGGTTCCCATGACAGTTACTCCTTGTCATCTTGCCTGGATTTAGAATGACCTAGGAACCTAATGAGGGACACTACTGCTATGTCTGTGAAGGAAGTCAAGGAAGAGCCACCCTGAATATGGATGGCACTATTTTGTTGGCTGAGAACTAGATGGACTCCAGGACAAGAAGCTGGGAATTCTCTTCTCTGCATGCTGTCTGCCTGAAGAATGTCCTCTGATAAGGGATGCTGCTGTCATGATGTTATATGAAAATACTCAACACCAGACCTCTGAAACTCTGAATCAGAACAAGAATTTTTTCCCTTTATATTGTCACAGTGGTGAAGATCTAACTCATAAAGCTCCTTCATCTCTATGAATTGATCACATTGGTCATGTGAGTTCAGCTCCTGTCTTCAATATCTCACAGCCTAATGACTGACCTCTCTTGCTCATAATGGACTTGTCTTTGCCCATTGGTTGAGACCTCATGAATATGGCCTGTTTCCTACTGGAGTAGAGGCTCTTGGGTCACACTCAGTCTTCCCAGTGTCTTTTTCACGTAGTGTTGGTGAAGGCCTGCACAGAAAACCTTGAAAGCATAACAGACGCACTCAAGGAATTGGACTTAACTCTCTGTGAGATACCTGAAGCACCCTAGGTAGAAGGTGGCTGATTTGAGCCAAAGGAACCAATATTTTGCTTCTGGAGATCCAGATGCTGTGGTCAAAGGGGACCCATGCACAACAGGGGTCCCCTCCCAGATCCCCAATTGGGTACAAACTACACACAAACACCTGCTTCACCGAGAGATTCTTTTTTAAGCAGGGATGTAAAAAGGGGGGGGGGGCTGATTTCTGACTCTGGCAGGAAAACAACAGCAAATGTCTTTGCAGGTTTAATTAAGAGTAGGAGAACGGGGGGCGGCGTTAGAATGGGCAAGGATGCTGTGTTAAGGAGATAAGTGACAACGGAAAAGGGGAAGGAAAAATGGAGAGGGGCAGTGGTTTTATATTGGGGGGACAATAGACTACCTCTGGATACATGAGGGACAAAAGAGGCCTATAGATAAATAAATTTTACCAAGGTAAAACGGGAATCCCTCTGTTCGGATGAGGTGTTTAACTTTAAAAGGGCATGTCAATTAGGTGAGCCAAAGGGGACTTTTGATGGCTAGACCTTGGGAGTCAGCCTCAGGAGGAGAAATTGGCCTTATGAGGCAATAGACCTTGGTGGCCCCTTTTGGGAATGTAATCTAACAGTTTTTAGAAGGCAGAGGATGGGGGAGAAGGGCAAGGACTACAAGAGCAGTGCTTCTATGCTTGAGCTGGCCAGAGTCCCTCAGTGGGCTCCCAGTGGTGACCTGTGCCAGGGAGATGTCTCTTCAGGTCACACCTTCTCTCTCTCTCCCGTCCCTTCACAAATGACTCCCAGTTTCAGCTTTTCTTCTGCAGAGCTCAGCCTGTGTGACTTGTAACTTCAAAGATGGCAGCTGCGATTTGTCCATATTCTTCCATATTCTTCTTCCAGGGCTGTTCCTCCCGACGGATGGGTGTCTCTGTCTTTGAATCTGGGTGGGTGTGGGACTCTTCCAGCAGTGTGAGGGCAAGTGTTGCTGTGGAATTCCAAGGCTAGGTTGTAAGAAGGAGTGGAGCTTCTGCCTGGATCACTGGGAGTGTTTCCTGTGAGGGATTCATGGAGCAAAAGCCTCTCTGTGAGTGTGTTATTACTGTCTTAAAGACTGATAGCTGGGAGAAGGTGGCGAGCATGTCATTAATCTCAGCACTCAGGAGGCGGTTTGCAGATCTCTGTGAGTTCGAGGACAATCTGATTTACAAAGTGAGTTACAGAGCTGTTACACAGAGAAACCCTGTCTCGAGAGAAACACAGAAAAGTCAGTTTAGAGGGCTGGCCAGATGGCTCAGTAAGTATAGACCCTTACTACCGAAATGGAGAGCCTATGCTTGATCCGTGGCACACACCTGGTGGAAGGAGAGAACTGATTACCTCAGGTAGTCCTCTGACGCCCACCCTCTTGCTGCCCCTACAAGCCAAATTGAGTAAACAATAATAAAAAAGATAAAAAGGAAAGACTGCCTGAATTGGCTTGGAGGCAAGATAGTTTGTAGATACAGAAATAGATAGTATTATGGATTAGATGTGAAATGCTCCTTTTAGTCTCTAGTTGCCAGCTGGCAGAGCTATTTAGGGAGGTCATGGGGACCTCAGGATATGGGGCCTCCCTGGAGAAGGACACCCCATAGGAACATGTGGTCATGTTTAGTTCCCACTTTCCCCATTTCCCAGCTCTGTGTCCATGAAAAATGATCAGATCCTCACCACACACTCTTTCTGCTGTCATCTTCTAAGTGCATGGCCCTTCTGAGACTATGAGCCAAGACAAATCCCTCCTCCTGGAGGCAGTGTCTGGTCATAGAGACACAGATGTAACTAATCTGGATGGATGCATGGAGGGAGGGGCGCAGGTGGGGGGATGAGTACGTTGGTGGGTGAGAAGATGGACGGACAGATGACTAGCTAGTTAGCCTTTGTCTGTCCCAGCTGAGGTAGCGTCACAATCATAACTGCTAACTGTTGGTATCCACTTGAAGGACCCTAGAGTTGGAGTGTCCCATTATTCAGTGGTGACATCATGAATAATGACTTAAGAAAACTATCCTGAGCCTTGGTTACATTCCGTGTTCCTGTCTGACTCCCCTGGTGCTTTAAATAGGGCTGGCCCCACAGACTCATAGATTTGAATGCTTGGAATTTAGGAGCGGTGCCACTTGACGGGGATGAGGAGATGTGACCTTGTGGAGTAAGTGTGTCACTGGAGGTGGTCTTTGGGGTTTCAGGCCCAGTTTCTCTCTCTCTCTCTCTCTCTCTCTCTCTCTCTCTCTCTCTCTCTGTCCCTTTCATTCTAACTTTGGTCTCCTATAAAGTCACCGGTCCCTTGGGACAAGGGTCCCAACTCATGGTTTTATTTAATACTCATTATTGCCCAAATGTCTGACTTCCATGAAACCATAGTCAGATTGCAGATGTACCATCTTAAGTAGCTAAGAATGGTAATTTAGTTTAAATGAGTTTTGTGGGAACACTTTCATCACACCTGATCTTTATATACTCATTTAAACACAGAGGGTATCTGGCCACACACACAGCATCAGATGGATGTCTTTGTCTTAGTTTGGTTTATGGTGGGGGCAAGTAGAGTGGCAGAAAAGGGGGCATTGTCTCTGGAATTCTAGTTGTAGATTATCAACATTAATTTGAAGAAAGCATGCTAGCTGGGAGCCTTTCTGAGAGTTCAGTGGTTTCAACTTTTATGTGTTTCTGTAGAACAAAGTGCTACAGCATGCAGTGTGCGTGTTTGTGTGTCTTTGTGTGTGTGTGTGTGTGTGTGTCTTTGTATGTGTGTGTGTGTGATTAGTGGAGGTGTGCAAGCAAGAAAGAAGTTCTATTTGAACAATCCACCTCTCTCTCTCTCTAACTGAAAATAGATTCTTCTCTCATACAATCCATCCCACCCACAGTTTTCCCTCCCTCCACTCCTCCTTGCTCCCCCACAGATCCTCCCATCTCCCCCAAGATCCACTCCCCCAATGTTTCTTCTTCAGAAAAGAGCAGGCCTCTAAGAGATCACAGCCAAACCAGAAAAACAGGAAATAATAATCAAGGCAATAGCCCTCATATCAAGAGTGGACAAGGGAACCCAATAGGAAGAACAGAATAGAGTCCCAAAAACCTTTAAAATTCAGAGATACTCCCTCTCTTGGTGGAGCACAGGAATGGAGACCGCTGTGGGGTGTGAGATCAGGGCAAAGTAGAGAACCAACCACACCGATACCAGTCCACTGTCCCTGTAGCTGGATCTACTGCACAGAGTATACACATGGCAGTGACTGGAGGGGGCAACACCTGCAGGTGAGCGCCCAAAACAAGGAGCAGAATAGAGGCCTGTGAGGTACGGAGGGATGCCACACCAACCCCAGGAGATTCTGTGGGACAAGTTCCACAGACTGAGGTGTTAGACTCTAAAGGGAGGAGGTCTCCTGGAACTGGTTGTGGGACCCTCTAGCTGGAGACAAATATTGAGCCATAGTTCTCACGGCATTTGTCTGCTTTACCTTCTTCTATTCCTTTTCTATATTTATGAGATGTTCCTGATAGTTTGGGCCAAGATTTTAAGCAAGAAAATTGGATAAGAAGCCACCCCTTGAAAAGGGGTCACTGGCCATGACCTCTTCTCTGAGAGATTCAACGCTTTGCTTCATAATCATTTACATAATTACAAAATAACACTTTGATATAATATCCTCCTACAATATATGAATTTGTATGGCTGAGCGTGTATAGATGAGGTTGGCTATGACATTGGGGTATAGAAAGCATTGTTTAAGTAGAGTTTTAATTTGAACTTTGAGGATTTTTAATAAGACAGCAGCTAGATGTTAGATAAGGATTACTCATGGAAATTTATTAACTTGATCAGGACCTAGGGGTCATAACCATTTAAACTTGCTTCTAAAAGTTTGCCATTAATTATAAGTGATTTTTGCATTTTGCTTTGTTTAGTGATTATGATGGTACCTGTTCCATTCATAATTGATGATTCGAACTCACTGTTATGAAATGTAATACCTGATTGATTTTGTGCTTTCTTGTGTTAGATGATTATGATAATTATTCTTTGTGACTGCTTCACTGCACACATCTTTTAGAATTGTAATACCTGTTTTTCTTGTATAAAAACCCCTGCTTGAGAGCTGCAAAATAAACTGGTTCAAACTGCCTCTGTGTTTGTTTCTGTTTGTCACTGCCGAATACTTACCCACCTAGTCTTCCTAGAACCACGTCCCAGGAAACCCCATACCTGGCGAAGGGGGGGGGGGGGGTCAGTGACAGAGGGATGGCTGTGAGATCCTTGGGAACACTGTGGGAGGGAAATCAGAGGCTCCTCCGTGAGTGAGAAAATGGCCACCCTACCTGGGAAGTCAGAGAACCCAGACACTCAGTTCTCCAAGGCTGCTCTGTAACCTCTTTCCCAAAAGACGCTCCCCAGGTGTCTTCAAGCCCTGCAGACTACAACACTGTGCCCTTCCAGGTGCAGTGGGTCCACTGCTACCAGAAAGGAAAGAAGAGCAGCCCCAGTGCTACTGGACAGTGAGGCTGTTACCAGAACTGTGAGACAGTGTTGTTGGGACCCTTAGCCCTTAGTACTGTGTCAGCTTGGCCCAATGGGCATGGTCTTCTCTAACAACTGGAAGCAAGGGGTCAGGCTTTCTTGGAAGGTGGTTGAGCTGGCAGCAAGCCATGGCTTGGAGATTCCCCATCACCTTTTGGAAACGAGATTGCAGAGCAACTGGAGACCTGGCCCGGATTCTTCATTCTGTCTTGTAATCGTTATGCACGGATTTTGATATTAATAAAAGGTAACACAATCCCCAGATTTCCCTTTAACACAGCTCTGTAGTGGTATATCATTTGTATTTTGATAAATAAATCTTTACAGCTCTGTAGTGGTATATCATTTGTATTTTGATAAATAAATCTTTTCTAAAGATCAGAGGCAAAGCTGAAGCCACTAGAGGGGAGGTAATGGTGACACACCTTTAATCCCAGAGTTTGGGAGACAGAGGCAGATGGATCTCTGTGAGGTCAAGGCTACTCTGGGGTACACAAGATCAATGTGGACACAAATCCAGGTGATGGTGGTCTACACCTTTAATCCCAGGACTAGGCAGTCACACCTGAAATCCCAGCACTAGAGGAAATATAAAATGGGGGAAGAGAGCCGGGCGGTGGTGGCGCACGCCTTTAATCCCAGCACTCGGGAGGCAGAGGCAGGCGGATCTCTGTGAGTTCGAGACTAGCCTGGTCTACAGAGCTAGTTCCAGGACAGGCTCCAAAGCCACAGAGAAACCCTGTCTCGAAAAACCAAAAAAAAAAAATGGGGGAAGAGAGAGGTTTAGTCTGCTTAGTCTGCCCAGCCTTGGTATAAGTAAGACTTTTCTTTTGCCTTGGCTGCTTTGCTTTTCTGGTTTTCGGGTTAAACCCTAAAAGCTATATCTAGGTTTTTATTATTCATGCTGCACAGTCCTAGGCTTAAAGTAAAGCAGGAGTAAAGGAGGGGCAAGGGGGTAGAGACCCGTTAGTCCTCCCCAGCCTGAGGCCAGGAGAACCCCATCTGCTTGATTCCCCTGCTGGGAGCTTGAGCTGGAGACAGAAGCATGTGAAGGTAGGTGGGGATTGATTTAGGCTCGGAGCATTTCTTGCAACACAGAGAATGAGGAAATAATAATGATTTTTAAAACCCCTATAGTATGCACCATGATGAGCTTGGTCTCTGGAGCTGAACTGTGTGGGTTCGAATTTCAGCCCTCCTCCTTGCAGGCCATCTCTGCACTCTGTTTCTGAGTCTGCAGCTGTAGCTGATGAGCATGAGGATCTAAAAGGCACCGTGAGGATAAACGGTGTTAAGATGACCAAGAGCTCAGGCAGGTGCCTGGTTTATCGGCAGGATGAAGAAACACCAGTTAGTATCTTATCCGTGGTTAGTGATTTCTCTGGTAGATCCCAGTGAGAACTGGAGAGCTACCATTGTTTCAAACAGTGACAGTGACCATAAGACTCCTGTCATCCCCAATCTTCTTGAGTCCCTGGGAAGCATTCAGGTGAACATCCTGTCTTCACTGATATATCCATCACTCACTCACTCACTCAGAGAGCATTAAAAAAAGCCCTGTAAGTATGCACGGTACCCTCTACCTAGTCACTGCTTGTGACCTTGGGTCTGGAGACCCTTTTCCTTCCATCTCCACTCTCCTTGACCTCGAAGGTGACAGGAGACTGTCTCATGCCATCTGCCTACTCTGTGCCTAGTGCTGAGTCTGGGACATGTGGAGGTCACCACATAAGGTATAGAGGAGATGCCTCTGGTTGATGGAGAAGATTGGCACATGTGTGAAGACAGTCTAGGGTATACAGCAAATTCTAATGCAGCCAGCACCAGTAGAAAGACCTTGTCTTAAAAAAAAAATTCTCTTGGATGCCAGAGTGTATAGCTTGAAGATGGCCAGCTGTGGGTTGAAGAACTAGCCTGTAGATGGGGCCAGGTAAGGAGGGACAAATAGTGCCACTCCCCATGAGTTTATGGGGGCCAATTACATTCAAAATACCACACATGATTCCAATCTCCAGAGTCTACAGGGTATAAAGAGAGCTGTTTTCTGAACTGAACACATATGCCACAGCAAACTCGTGATCACATGTGTGTGTGCACATGCACACACACAGTGAAAACCTTTTGGCTTCCACTCACTACATGCAAGTCTACTCTAGGACTGTACAGAGTCCAGAGAGCCCTACTTGGGTTTTCTGGACTCATTCTTGGTAGCATGTCTTATTAGAAACAGGAGTTGGCTTTTCTGACTTATTGATAAGTTTCCAGTAGTTTATTTCCTTACACACTCATCATCTCTTTACAGACATAGCACCAGGATGTTTTCCTGGGCATTGATACAAGCACAGTGTAAAGTGTTCACTGATTTCCATGGGCATCTGTGTCTGTTAATACTCAGCTACTATAGTGTTCATGTTTTTAAGAAACACGCCTTGTTCAAATTTGAATATGTCCTTCGCAGTCCCAAGGGACTCATCATCCAATGGAGGCTTCCTCTGGCTTCCAGGTTGGAGAAATCTGTTAATTGTGGGGATCTGGCTGGTTCTGACCTTGAAGTCCTGCAAGGTAAAAGGCCACAATCCGCGAGAAAAGAATGTAGCAAAATAAATACAAGGAAGGTATGTTCTGATAAATGAAAAAAAAATGTGTGAAATTTGTATCCCCTGGAGAGATGGCTTAGTGGTTAAGGAAGTGTCCCACTTTTCCAGGGGACCTGAGTTCTGTCACCACTACCAGGCGGCTCACAGTCACCTGTAACTCCTGCTCAAGGGGATCTGACACCCTCTCCTGACCTCCTCCAGGACCTGCACACACACGCCCATGTGTGTGTGTGTGTGTGTGTGTGTGTGTGTGTGTGTGTGTGTGTGAGAGAGAGAGAGAGAGAATGTGAGCAAGTGTGTATATGTGAGTGTGTGTGAGTGAGTGAATATTAGAGAATGTATATGTATGTGTGCGTGAGTGTGTGCACATTTCAAAAGAAACAAATATAATTTGTTTTACACACTGTGGGAAAGGGTGAGGATAATGGAATTTTCCTTCATTGTCTATGATTGCCAAATGATAGTACCCTTGTACAAGGCAAGTTTCAATATTTTATGAGTAATAAAAGTATTCACAAGCTGTAATCAATTGAATTCATTTTAAGAATTATATCCTAGTGTCTGAAATGTGAAGAGCCCACCCCTGTAATGATGCTGTTGACATATTATCCATAAAAGCAACATCAGCACATCACAGCGAGTGCCACAATTAGGGGAGCCCTCACTTTTAGGCCACCAGTGTTTTCCTTGCTGTTATGTGATCTTTTAAACAACGTGAGGTAGCTGCATAAACTCAAACAGTGGGTACTTTTTAGTTTATGTAGCCATCTCTCAGAGAGTCGGTGCTTCTGACTTTTACTATTTAAGATAATCACAGTGAATGGAGCAGTATATGATCAGGAAATGCTCAGAAATATCAATTAGGCAACATTAAAAAATATGAAGTGAACCAAATAGCTTTTACAAATAAGTTTACACTGTACTATGAAGTGAAAAAATGAGACTTTAGAATTGTAGCAAGTCTTGAATATTTTCAATTTAGCTTTAAAATGATAAATGGGATTTAATCTATATGATATTTGTGTAATCAGACAGATTAAAGTTTAAGTCCCAGTCCTTCTACCAACCCACAATGGAAAAGTTTCCTAACCTCCAAGTCCTGTCTCTTTACTCTGAGATGCATGAAATGAATGAGTAAAGGTGTATTTGGTTCTTGGTGCAGAGGAAGGAAGATGAGTTTCATCAGTGACTGCTATTGGTCTTAAAGAAACGACTATGTTACATGGTATTGTCGTACATGCTCCTCCCCGGCTCCCAGGGAGAAAATCAACTGTTTGTTTATTCTTGAGAAAGGGCTCTTGCTCTGCACCCCACAGCTGACCTTGAACTTGAGATCCTCCTACTTCAGCCTCTACAGTCCTACAACTGCAAGGGGGAGGCCACTGCAGCGGCTTAGGAAGCAACTTTTAAGGTTCTACTACAGGCCAGGCAAAACCACAGAGGCTCACTTCCTGCAGAAGCCTCCTTAAGGTCCTTGAGACAGTCCAGGTGGCCCATACAGGTGGCCCGTACTTGCTTGTCCATATTTTTATCTTAGCACACTGTGTGGAAGGTACCTGCCTGTGTACTCCTTTTCTGGACTAGATGTGTTTAATGATGGCATCTTTATATTTCTAGCACAGGATGTAGCACAAATATAAAAGTGAATTCTGAAACAATAAAGGATGACTGAGTGAGGGAATAAACAATAACACACAGTCATTCTCTCAGAAGCATTACCCGTAGCAGACAGAAGTCTGGCCTGCGTCTTTACGTTACCTGTAAGAGAGGGAAGCCTGAGAGAACACCCGGCTTGCATTCTTCAACCATTAAGATGACTTCAAGGAGTTGCACATCAGCCCAACTCAGCCGATTGCCCACAAGATAATGTTGTTTGTTGTCTCTTAGTGCCTGTAATGTGGTTGGGATGGAGGAGGCAGAAGGTGAGGGCCACTCTCAAAAATTTAAGTGTTAGAGCCGGGCGGTGGTGGCGCACGCCTTTAATCCCAGCACTCAGGAGGCAGAGGCAGGCGGATCTCTGTGAGTTCGAGGCCAGCCTGGTCTACAAGAGCTAGTTCCAGGACAGGAACCAAAAGCTACAGAGAAACCCTGTCTCGAAAAAAATCCAAAAAAAAATTTAAGTGTTACTAGTTTGGGAGAAGATTTTTGAGAAGTTAGACCTATTTGTTAATCTGTTGTTGTTATTGTTTTGTTGGGGTTTTTGTCCTCAGCTAGTAACATGAACTTAAGTCCCATCCCTAGCTTAATTTAAGCCTTATCCCAAATCTCTTAGGATTTGAGCTTAGCTTCACCCCTCCAGTGAGCTGAGCACAGAAAACAGTTTAGACTCATACTCTTTCACCTCCTTTTCATCTCATCTCCCGCACCTACCCACAAGTTATTCAGCACCCTGTCTGGTGGCTTTTTTGGGCATGTGGTCACAGTCTATCCTCACCCCATCTCGGGGCAGTTTCCTTGGGTGTGCTGCTCTTTAGAAGGCTCCTGTGTACAGGGAGAATGTCCCCCTCTAAGTAGACAACCCCAAATTTTATTAGCAAGTGTTCTTTCAACATATCTATAAATATTGTGTCATGTCAATTTAAAATCGATTGAATACAAAAATGGAATAGGCATCACTGGTATATATTCCAGCCCCTAAGTCCATGTTGTATTATAGACTTAGACATGGGATAAGTGTCTATAGAGTTGTTAATGCAGGTATTGACTTTTATCAACCTGGCATTCGTCAGGTTGTTCTATGTCACGATTTCCTCATCTGTAAGTGGAGTAATAACAGCGCCTCTTTCTTGGAATTAATACAAATATTAGAAGCCAGGGCTTGTAAAATGCATATGGCCCCATCCTTGGCCTTCAGTAGAGATGAGTCATCATTGTTCCTGGCTTTGTTGTTAGAAACGTTGGGACTGTCACCTCTTCTCTCCATGAGTGACGCCTCTGTGCTTCATAGTATTATAAGTAGGACTGGATTTGAAATAGTAGTATTTGAGGGTAAAGCCTTGCACATGTGAAGGTTTTATGCTGGGTTTTAATCTCTATCAGCAGCACAAAAAAAGCAAAATAAGAAGGGAAAATAGTGGTATTAACCATCCATGCTATTGGCACTAGTTTTTAAAATTAGAAAGCAAACTATCTTAAATTACGTGCTAACTACAGATGGATATACTTTAAATACCTTTGAAAGACATTTGTACTGAGAAAGCCTGCGGTATTTAGGATTTAGAGTTTGATACATTTTGGACCAAAAGGACAGAAAATGGATTGCTAAATGTATTAAAAGAAAACTATAACTTAGGAAGGTCGGGTACCTGTAATTTGTGACACAGGCACAGTAACAAATAATATGCATGACCATGATGTGTTCATGATCAATACATGTAAACGTGGGTACTAATCATTCAGTTCTAAGCATATTGCACAACTCAGAAAAGACAATGAGGGCTGGAGAAGTGGCTCAGTGGTTAAGAGGACTGGCTATTCTTCCACAGGTTCAATTCCCAGCAACCACATGGTGGGTCACAACCATCTGTAATGAGATCTGGCTCCCTCTTCTGGTGTGTCAGCATACATGGAGGCAGAATGTTGTATACATAATAAATAAATCTTTTTTAAAAAGACAATGAAATCAGTTTGCAAGTGAGTTCAAAATATGCATCTGATTTTGTTTTAAGCAAGGGTCAAGTTTTCGGCATTCTTCCCCACGTCTGTCCTTAAGGTGATGGATACACCAAGGAGGCAGAGCACGTGATACTGAAGAACCACCCACGTGGAGCTAGGGATGCCACTCTCAGTGTGTATTTAAGGCACACGTTTGCCAGGAATCAGTTTGCAGATGTGAGAACTGCGAAACAAAATGCAGAGTTCCTTTTTAGGCTGTCGTGTGACTCACAGAGTCCTGCTGACCTGATAAACTCCGTGAAGCTCTGGTGTTGACCAGAACATTGGAGGAACCACATTCATCCTCACGCCTCAGCGTGGGATGCCCTGGAGGATCTTATGGAGCAGGTACTATGTTACTTCAGACTTAATTAAGGCAACTGAAATTCTATCAGCACCAGAACCATAAACACTACAGGAGCTATGCATAAAATCCTTAAACACAAAATAGAATCCAGAAGACTTTCCATAGAGGCTGCAGAGAAGGCTGCAAGGTTAAGAATTCTTCCTCTTGAAGACTGGAGTTGCCATCCCAGCACCCACAATAAAAGAATCGCCCCCAGCACCAAAGGTGTAAACTCAGCTTTGACGTGGGTAGAGATTGAAGATCACTGCTGGCTTCCAGACTAACTGAAAACAAGAGCTCTAGGCTCAGGGATGACCCCAGCTCAAAGGAGACCTAAGTGCAGAGTGATGGAGGGTGGTATCTAATGTCCTTTTCTGGCCTCTGTATGCATGCATAGGTGTGCACTTCTGCACACTCACATAAACACATACACATGTGTGCACACACACAATGTGCACACCCACAAAATGTGCAGTAAGGAAGGAAGCGGAAAGAGAGAGAGAGAGAGAGAGAGAGAGAGAGAGAGAGAGAGAGAATGGAGGAAGGGAAAGGAATCCAGTGAGAGAGAAACCACAGTGGAAGGAAGAAATGTCATACAAGTGAAGGCAGATGGTCAAGTTTTCACAGAGGGTTTGCAATCTTTCATCCACCAAAGGAGCTCTGCTTTCAATTTCATTTGATGGGTTTTTTTTTTTTCCTCTTTCATGCAAACCATAAAACAGTCAAAGATTGTTGCTCACCTTCTCATAAACAGGAAAGAATCTTGTCGTGGCTCGATGGAGGATGTAGTCAAGATTCATCTCCTTCTCCTCCGGCAGAGAGAGGGGAAAGAACATAATCATGTCACTCAGGTCCCTGAGGCCTTCCACGTACATATCAATCCTAGAGAAAGGGAGATCATTTACAGAAGAATTACCAATACCAGGAAGAACATTCTATGAACCAATGACACTATTTATTTATTTATTTATTTATTTATTTATTATGTATACAACATTCTGCCTCGACGTATGCCCACATGCCAGAGCAGGGCACTAGACCCCATTACAGATGGTTGTGAGCCACCATGTGGTTGCTGGGAATTGAACTCAGGACCTCTGGAAGAGCAGCCAGTGCTCTTAACCTCTGAGCCATCTCTCCAGCCACCCAATGACACATTTTATATAGTGTCTACCTCATCTGCCTGGTTACTGGGGGTTCACCAGGGGTATTGTTTCATGAACTCCAGTCAAGTATTTATACCAGCAAGTGGTTCCTTGAGGATACTAATAAAGCTCACCGGACACAGGTGCCGTGGTATGAGCCTGGAATCCTAGCGCTCAGAAGGCTGAGGTGGGAGTGTCCTGAGCTACATAGCAAAACTCTGCCCCCCAAATTAATCTGGGAAATAAGAAGAAACACCGCACCAAAGTGTTTGCGCAATGACATGTGTGTTCACATTTACCATGCAGCGCTGCTATTAATTAAATGTGATGTGCTCACATAAAGTATTGAAATAACAGTGAAGTAAAACATTGAGTAAATAAATATGTATGGTATTTGCCTATTTTAATATAGTCTACATCTGGGAGAAGAGGTATCTAGGGACCTCTGTCTTGTCTAAAACCTCTCTGCATGAAGTCAAGATTCTTAATCATCTAAAACATCATTTTAAATGGCACAGAATTTGTTCCACAAGTCTCCACTTGCTGCTGCCCACAACTTTTGGGAGGCCCTGCTGGTCAGACATTGCAGTCTGCCATGGCCTGGCAGTTTTCTCCGTGCTGGGCAACATGAGGACTCCCTCCCCTGCATGTGGGTGGAGGGTGGAGGTGGCTTCCTGCTCTCTACCCTACCTTATCTGGAGAATATCTCTAGACCTGGATGGCCGACTTATCTCTAGTGTGACCCTTAACACAATCCCCTGCAGAAGCTTCCCCTGATGCCCATGTGGTAATTAGACTTGCACTAGGACCCTTATGATAGGCACCTGCTGTTTAATGCAAGTTAGATGACACCCCAGCCTCTGTCCCCACCCATTATATTTCTCTTCACTCTGAAATCAAGTTGAGCTGTCTCACCAAAACTGTCTCCCAGAAGGATATTTATACCATGTTCACAGGCTATACAAAGCTCTCTATTGCCACT
This sequence comes from Microtus oregoni, assembly GCF_018167655.1. Taxonomy (NCBI): domain Eukaryota; kingdom Metazoa; phylum Chordata; class Mammalia; order Rodentia; family Cricetidae; genus Microtus; species Microtus oregoni. The sequence goes on from NW_024543066.1 coordinate 34,937,240, forward strand.
TCTGTCCCTCTGTCCTCCCAGGCTGGTGGACAACAGACCATGAAGGAAGAGGGGACCCCACACACAATCTGTGAGAACGAATGGAAAGACAGACACCGAAGCACAGTGACAAGAATCTTGGGGTCCCACAGAATGTCTAAGTCCTGATCTAAGGTGCATCTCTGATCTTTTTGAACCTCTAGTTCTGTAGCTTCGCCCTGAGATAGCGAGCACCCAGTGTCTGGAAGGTAGTCTTAAATTTTCGTTGCCTCTGCCTTACATTGCAATGGGGCTCAGCGATTCTGTTGAACAGTAAAAAGCAAAGATTGATGTCTTTCAGCTTCCACCAGATTATCATTTTACATTTGCAGTTAGCTTCATTTTAAGATATCCATGCTGAGAATCACAGGATTTGAGGAAGCCTCATCCAGCCACATGGAAAGAGAAAGAAATGCCGGGCCATGATCATGTGTTCAAATGTCCCAGCCCACGGCCCAGATTTAAGAAAGCACTACTGCATGAGAAAGTCTGAGGACTGCCAAGCTGAGGCCTCAGCTCACAGATCTGAGAGAGTGACTGTTCTGTAGCAGATTCCCAAGAGGACCACTCAGAGTGTCAGGACCACTGTGGGATTATGTAGGTATAGAGTTGAAAGTATACAACAGCATATACAAGGCTTTATTATCATAGTGGTGTATCAATGAAATCACTATGAATAAATTACCATCTCACCTTCAATTTATACACATTAGGTCTGTGACATATCTACTTTAAAACCAGTTCATGCTAAAATTAACATCAGCTCCATAGGGAAATGGCTGGGTCCATATCTGGAATGAGAGATGCCCAGGGCTGATCTGGATCCTCAGGTAAACATGCAAAGGAGTTACCAGAAACCATTATGGTAAAGTAAATTATTCTGAGGAGTCATTAGGCCCCATTGGCCAAAAGTAGGACGTTTTGAACATAAATGAGAATAGGAACTGAAATAAAATTAAATATATCAAAAAATGCTCAAAGGGAGAGTGATGCTAAAATGATAAATATTAATACATAAAAATAATAAATAAAAATTGGTCTCTGTCACAGAATACAGGTGAGCCCGCTCATTTGTGGAAAACAGGTAAAAATCCACCTTCAATGCTTTCTTTGTGGTATAGGAAACCATGCCTCCATGTGCTAGACAGTAAATGAGGGAAAACTTTTCTAAATATAATTGCTCTAAATACTAAATGTGAAAGGAATAGTAGCATTGAGCACCAATAACTACTCATATCACTAAAAGATGGATCTGCAGACAATTTCTTCTTCTTCCTAGAGGAAGAGCTGTAATAGCCTTGCAACACTCCCTAGATCCCGTGTCTGATCATCTCTCCAAATGCAACTAGCAATGGACAAACATGCAAAGACAGAGGAACACAGTAGACTGAGGTGCAGCAACTAGCAATGGACAAACATGCAAAGACAGAGGAACACAGTAGACTGAGGTGCAGCAACTAGCAATGGACAAACATGCAAAGACAGAGGAACACAGTAGACTGAGGTGCAGCAACTAGCAATGGACAAACATGCAAAGACAGAGGAACACAGTAGACTGAGGTGCAGCAACTAGCAATGGACAAACATGCAAAGACGGAGGAACACAGTAGACTGAGGCGCAGCAACTAGCAATGGACAAACATGCAAAGACAGAGGAACACAGTAGACTGAGGTGCAGCAACTAGCAATGGACAAACATGCAAAGACGGAGGAACACAGTAGACTGAGGTGCAGCAACTAGCAATGGACAAAAATGCAAAGACAGAGGAACACAGTAGACTGAGGTGCAGCAACTAGCAATGGACAAACATGCAAAGACAGAGGAACACAGTAGACTGAGGTGCAGCAACTAGCAATGGACAAACATGCAAAGACAGAGGAACACAGGAGACTGAGGTGCAGCAACTAGCAATGGACAAACATGCAAAGACAGAGGAACACAGTAGACTGAGGTGCAGCAACTAGCAATGGACAAACATGCAAAGACGGAGGAACACAGTAGACTGAGGTGCAGCAACTAGCAATGGACAAACATGCAAAGACGGACTGAGGTGCAGCAACTAGCAATGGACAAACATGCAAAGACGGAGGAACACAGTAGACTGAGGCGCAGCAACTAGCAATGGACAAACATGCAAAGACGGAGGAACACAGGAGACTGAGGTGCAGCAACTAGCAATGGACAAACATGCAAAGACGGAGGAACACAGTAGACTGAGGTGCAGCCAAAACAGCCAGAAGAAACTTAGCAAAAACTGCTGGGAAGAGGGTGGTGCTCACAGCAAATACTTAATGGTGGGGCACTCTGAAAATTGGCTGTGTCCGTTTTCTTTTCTTTTTTTTTCTGGACATGTCTTAAAATGCAATGTGAGATAAAACAATGCCACAACAGTCACTGAAAATACAGCTCATCTTGTATTAAGAGATGGCTTTCCCCCAACAACAGTGTTTATCAAATAAACACAATAATTTTCAACTTAAAGTTGCTCCTAGGTAAGAGACAAACTTAAGGTTTAGAGATAGGCTTGCCAATCATAGAAGGCCTAGTGCTTGCTGGAACGATTTATATTGTGTTTAGGAGGCCAGGGGTGGAGTGAGTTCGGGGGCAGGGCAGCTGCCATAAGCAGAGCTCGGATGAGGTGGTTTCCTAGAACCACTTTGGATTTACAGGGTTAAGTGAGCCCTAGCCTCCAAATAAATGCATGAGTGGGTTTTCTTTATTTTTGTGTACCATTCCCACATGGTAGAGGCAAACATGGATTTATGAAAACATAGCTAACACCCTCTCCTAACTAAAGCCAGACAAACAACTAAAAAAAAAAATTAGAACCCTATTATCAGTATTTACCCAAATGACTTATTGCTGAAGGTAAATATTGTGGAATGGGCTATCTTGGCATCTTCCTCTTTGGAACTGGTTACAATAGATTCCTCCAGTCAAGAACAAAAATGGGCTTTGTTTCAGTCTGTCAAGAACTATACTATGAACATGGCTTCTAGTGATGCTAAATGTTAGTGTTCTGGTTTGGGTGCTTTTGCTGTTGTTGTTGTTGTTGTTGTTGTTGTTTTGCTTTGGCTCTTGCTCTAAGTAACAAACAGTCTTTTTTACCAGGCCTGTTCTTCCAGGTTTCTTCCATACAAGTCGTACTTTGCAGCTATGTATCTTAAGATGGCTCTTGTTTGCACCAAATTCATTCCGTCGATTTCAACCATGGGCACTTGTTCATACATCAGGGTTCCACCTTGAAATGCACAATGAGAAGCTAGATTATTTCCTGCTTGCCAGAGTGGTAACTACATTTCCATTCGTTCTAAATGCTCTATGAAATAGGACCATAGAATCCATTTATCAAAGCACTTTCTAGCACCCAAGAAGAGAAAGATGCATTCTTTAACCAAAAATTATATAGAGGGCAAAACATGACAGCTGCTGGGAGTTATGAGACTTTTTGGGGGGACAAAGCCTGAGAATAACATGAACAAGTTCTCTTGTTGGTAAGGCCTGGGAGAATGTAACTCATTTTTGGCAAGGCCAATAGATAGTTCGCTGTATATTTCTTGTCATAACCCCCAAAGCCTAAGTGCTACCTGCTCTCCTTGCTTTCCTTACACAAATCATATTGCTGGCTGCCTCAAGTTTCACTTTTTTTGAGCCATAGATGAAATGTCTATTGCATTAAGAAAACTTTCCCCTTATGACTCTTCTCTGCGTAAGCCAAAGGGAATGTTGTTAAAAACATACAGTGAGCCAGGCAGTGGTAACACACGTCTTTAATACCAGCACTGGGGAGGCAGAGGCAGGCAGATCTATGTGACTTTGAAAACAGCCTAGTTTACAAAGCTAGTTCCAGGACAGCCAGGGCTGTTACACAAAAGAAACCATGTCTCAAAAAAAGAAGGAAAGAAAAGAAAAAGAAATATACACTGGACCTGATTCAGTCCCTAAAGCCTTTGATGTTTCAAGTGTGACCATGAATTCAGGATTCTGAAGAACAGGATGTTGCCTTTCTAACGCACCTTGTGACTAGTCCGGAGGAGTCACGGTAGTTCATGACATTATTACAAATTTCCATAATTGTTCTGGAGAGAATGAGTCTAACCATAAGAGTCTAAGAGAAATGCTAATAAATAGATGTTATCAGGAGTTAATGAGAATAATCTAGGAACAGGGAATGAAGCAAAATCATAAAAGCCAAGCACCCTCATTTCTAATAGCTGTGCCAATACTGTAGGAGTCAACGCTATCGGAAGGAGAAAGGGGATATGAGAACAAGAAATAAGCAATGCCAACTATTAAGAGTATGGTTTTAAGTTATGTAGTTTACAGGATGGTAGGGAAAAAATGGTATAACCCCCTTAGGAGACAGAGTAGTACAGAGTGAAGACTGGATTGATCCAGTCTTGGCTGATAAGTTGATTATGAGAACTTAGATTTGACCAGAGGTAAACATTAGTCACTAGAGACAAAATTTTCTTTCACTTTGCATGATGCTGTAGCTGCAAATGCTGCCAGCTAGACACACTGTTCTACCTTCAGGGGTGCCTACTTAGAAAACTTCCTTTGTAGCTTGCGACACTGTTTATGCTTTTAACATTGAGCATGAATCAAGTAGGTAGTGTTTCCGGTGGGAAAGTTGGGGGACAGAAGGGGAATGAGGTAAGGGAACAAATGGGCAATTGTTGCAATTATTATTAGAAACTTAAGGAAACAAAAATGATTGCAAAACTATTCATACGGCCAGGTGTTGGTGGCACACGCCTTCATTCCCAGCACTTGGGAAGCAGAGGCAGGTGGATCTTTATAAACCTGGTCTACAGAACAAGTTCCAGGACAGGCTCCAAAGCTACACAGAGAAACCCTGTCTTGAAAAACTTAAACAAAAACTGTTCGTGCAAACTATTGAAACTGTACGAATAAAAACGGCTCAATCTGTCCAGAGCCACTTGTTTGAAACAGGTGATCAGCATTTCCTTCATTCTGTCAACTTCCCACATCCATCCCAGGTCATTGGACCCTTTAGGAGCAAGGCTCCTAATAAATATTTGACATTTTGGATCAATTTTGAGATAGTTTTGGAAATTTTGGATTCATGTAGATGCAAATCACTCCCTTGGACAAGTGCTCCCTCTACTTTCATAGTCTCTTTCCCTAGGGTCATAGTGCTCCCTCTACTTTCATAGTCTCTTTCCCTGGGGTCATAGTGCTCCCTCTACTTTCATAGTCTCTTTCCTAGGGTCATAGTGCTCCCTCTACTTTCATAGTCTCTTTCCCTGGGGTCATAGTGCTCCCTCTACTTTCATAGTCTCTTTCCCTGGGGCCATGCCACTCATTTAGACAGCCTTTACCTTTGACCTCGGGCAGCACCCTCTGTTGTCATTCTGAGTTCAGTCTCCTTACCCATTCCTCCTCTGCGTCTGGTCGTCTCCTGAAGTCTTACACTGTACCACTGTTTAGTTCTTTCTATCGTTTGCCATTGCTTTCCAGAAAACACACATAAATTTTGACCCTCACTCTGAATGCAAAGTCTTTCTTGAAATTTGCTCTTCTGTACATAAGCTCCCATCCAGGTGATGTTGTTTATTCTGGGCTTATATCTTTAATGTTCCCAAGATGCTTTGTAGCAAAACAAACCAACCGAGAAATCACAACAGAATAAGAAGTGTAAGATGGCAATGGTTCCTTGATTAGAAAGAATTCTGTCTCTGTCTCTCAGTCTCTGCCTCACTCTCCACATACACACCACCCCCAATGAGGGCAACAGTGGGGCTTGTCCTGTTACAATCTTTGAAGTTGGGTGGGTTGGGCCAGTCTCCTCTCATCAATTTGGATCTAACCGGGAGGCCAAACCACACAACTTACTTGGCAGAGAGAATTTAATATAAAGATGTTCATTGTGCATGGTGGTGTTCATCTGTAAACCCAGGACTCAGGAAGAGTGCAGGTTCAAGGTCACTCTAAGCTACATAATGAGTTCGTGTAGCCTAGGTTACATGAGACCCTGTCTCAAAATGCCAAAACAATAAATCTTAAAAATAAATAATAAAGACAGTAACTTTATATCCTGGAAAGCTGAAAAATAACAACAGGGAGGTACCATGAAGCAACTGCAGGAAGGATCACTGCGAACTATTGGGGGGAAATGTCAAAGTCATGATTATCACAACTTGGAAAGTTTGGAGTGCATTCCTCCTACTTACAAGGTGTAATGGTCTGTCCTGTCCCTTTATGAGACAAACCCTACCTACTCCCTCCCCTGTCCCCTGGAGCAAGCAGATCTACCTTCAGCTTCCTGCCTGAGCTCCTTCCTTTCTGTCTCTCTCCTCAAGAGGCAGCTTCTGCCGCTCTCCCTTCTCCCTACTTCTACCTTTCCTGCTTCTCTCTCTCTCTCTTTCTCTCTCTCTCTCTCTCTCTCTCTCTCTGTTTCTCTCCCTCCTTCTCTCTGCTCTTCCCCCTTTCTCCCCTTCCCTCTTTTCCCTTCCCTTCCACAACCCACTAAATAAATACTCAACCTCACTCTGCATGGTGTGCCTATCCATGTCTCTGTATCTCAACCACCACGTGGTTCCCTGCCTGGAACCTGCTGACCCTCATGGCCTGATGCTGCACCCCTTGGAGAGCTGAAGCATTTTATTTTTACCATAACACAAGGCTCAGGATCTGCCTTCCTTACATAGAGGTAGGGTCCTGGTGGTCACTGTCCACATGACTTGTACTGCGCTCTTGGAATACTAGAGAGATGAGCAGAAGTGGCCTTTCACAGTAGGGGATGACCATCTCAGGTCTCAGGCAACACTGGGAGTGAAAGGGTTTTCTCTCACCTTGGATTAACTTCTCAAATTCTTCACGGTTTTCAAAAAGTTTTTCTTCAAACTAAATAAGGCAAAGAACATAGAACGTAAGATTATGTTGTATATTGTTATTGTGGAATGGGAAAGTTAAATAGGATTAAACAGCCTAATCTCCTGTTAGACCAGGACTTCAGTATGCAGGACATGGATTTTTGCTCAACATTCTTGAACACTTAGATGGCGTTAAGCTTGTGTGAGGCCACCTTTATTCCTGATTCCTGAAGACTTGAACTCTGAAATTCAACCACTCGATTATGGATTACAGGTTTGGGGGACTCTCACCACCTTATAAAACAAAGGATGGATACCAAAACCTACCTTCTCATTCTTTCAACATAGTAACAAAACTTTTATACTTGTTATAGAATGCTTCATAGAAAACCTATATTTAAAAGTATTTATTGCTCTTCAAAACAATGAGAGGGTTTTTGATGAGTAAGTATTGAGTTCACTTAATCTGCTATGCATGTCTCATATAAAATTTCACATTCCAAAGTAAGAATCCACAAAAATAAGATTAAAACTTATTATTAAAGTATTAGTAACCCATCTCTCTTTTACACAGAGACATACACTCCATAACTCTTTCTTCATCTATCACATCTACCCAACCTATCCAACTCTACATGACTAGATAACAAAAAGCATAATATTGATTACAGGAAGAAAAAGATAGAATGAAATAGAAAAGGGTCATCTATATGCATTGTTCCCAGAGGCATACAAGAACAGGTTGGGAGTCTAGATGAAGGTGCAAAAATATAAAGGCTGGGCCGACAAAACAAATTGGTGCTCACTGAGCTGGAGGTAATGGTCCTACTGAATGTTGGCTTTCTTATTAATTTTCCTCTGCGGTTCATCAGGGTGAGGAAGGTCTGGCAGAGTTAGTAATAGAGAAAGCAGGTGCTCCTTATGTCTCCCTAGGCCAGGCTGCACAATAGGGAACACTGACACTTAGCTGGCTTTATGATGTCACACTCAGTCTAGAACCGCAGTCCTCATCTGCTACTCACATTCTGCTCGGTCCCGCTCCCTCACTTAACCTTCTCTGAAAATGGTGGAGGAAAAAGTAGGGAGCATTTGGTAAGATTTCTCAGGGGGTGGGCACTTGGTAGCATACTTGATGACCTGAACCCAATCCCAATATCCCACAAAGAGGAAAGAACCACTGCCCACGAGTTGTTCTCTGACACCACATGACACAAGGGCATGCACACTTCTGTACCCATGTGCACACGTACACACACACACACACACACACACACAAACACACACACACAAATTTTAAAAAGACATCTCTCTCCTGGAACTAGCTCTTGTAGACCAGTCTGGCCTCGAACTCACAGAGATCCGCCTGCCTCTGCCTCCCGAGTGCTGGGATTAAAGGCATGCGCCACCACTGCCCGGCAACCAAAAAAGCTACAGAGAAACCCTGTCTCGAAAAATCAAAAAAAAAAAAAAGGACATCTCTATTTTTTGGGACCTTGGTTCCTTCTATAAGGGTTGAGACAGAATATACAGTCTCTGTGAATGCATGCTATTTTTATATTAAAACACTCTGGGGCTGGCCATAAATTTAAAGAAAGTTCTGTAGTAATCCACCCTTGGAGATAAGACAGCATGTTTTAACTTACAGGCACAGAGGGTTTTTTTTAAATAAGACTCCAATAGCAATTAGAACTAATCAACAAATGGGATTTCAGTGGGGGTGGTGGGGGTGGCACACGCCTTTAATCCCAGCACTCAGGGGCAGAGGTAGGCAGAGCTCTGTGAGTTCGAGGCCAGACTGGTCTACAAGAGCTAGTTCCAGTACAGGCCCCAATGATACACAGAGAAACCCTGTCTCAGAAAAAAAAAAAGTTTTGGAAAGCAGTGTGGCGGTTTCTCAGGAAATTCGGGATCAACCTACCCCTGGACCCAGCAATACCACTCTCGGGAATATACCCAAGAGATGCCCTATCATACAACAAAAGTATATGCTCAACTATGTTCATAGCAGCATTGTTTGTAATAGCCAGAACATGGAAACAACCTAAATGCCCTTCAATGGAAGAATGGATGAAGAAAGTATGGAATATATACATATTAGAGTACTACTCAGCAGTAAAAAAACAATGACTTCTTGGATTTTGCATGCAAATGGACGGAAATAGAAAACACTATCCTGAGTGAGGTAAGCCAGACCCAAAAAGAGGAACATGGGATGTACTCACTCATAATTGGTTTCTAGCCATAAATAAAGGACATTGAGCCTATAATTTGTGATCCTAGAGAAGCTAAATAAGAAGGTGAACCCAAAGAAAAACATATAGTCATCCTCCTGGATATTAACCTTCATCAGGCGATGAAAGGAGACAGAGACAGAGACCCACATTGGAGCACCGGACTGAAACCCCAAGGTCCAAATCAGGAGCAGAAGGAGAGAGAGCACAAGCAAGGAACTCAGGACCGCAAGGGGTGCACCCACACATTGAAACAATGGGGATGTTCTATCGGGAACTCACCAAGGCCAGCTGGCCTGGGTCTGAAAAAGCATGGGATAAAACCGGACTCGCTGAACATAGCAGACAATGAGGACAGCTGAGAAGTCAAGAACAATGGCACCGGGTTTTGATCCTACTGCACGTACTGACTTTGTGGGAGCCTAGGCTGTTTGGATGCTCACCTTACTAGACCTGGAAGGAGGTAGGAGTTCCTTGGACTCCCCACAGGGCAGGGAACCCTGACTGCTCTTCGGGCTGATGAGGGAGGGGGAGTTGATTGGGGGAGAGGGAGGGAAATGGGAGGCGGTGGCAGGGAGGAGACAGAAATCTTTAACAAATAAATAAATAAATAAATAAATAAATAAATAAATAAATAAATAAAACAAATGGGATCTCATAAAATGAAAAGGCTTCTATAAATCAAAACAAACTATAAGCAAATGAAGGGGCAGCCCATGGAATGAGAGAACATCTCTTCCAGCTCTTCATCTGGCAGAAGATTAGTGTCTAGGGTACACCAAGAACTAAAGTAATCAAACGAAAGACAGGCATAGAGCTGAATAAAGAAGGATTCAGGATTGGTGTGGGCAGGGGGTAGAAAAAAATGAATGGGCAATGGGCTAACCAAAATTAAGAATACATGAGAAAACCTTTTGGAGATTTAGTAATTAGTAAGCTAACTTCAGACTATGACATTAAAAGAGTAAATAAACAGTTAGAATGGAATTACCCCATATTAGTGGACAATGCTGCATCAAAAAGACAGGGATTGTAAAAGGAAAGTCACACTGCAAGGCATGGGATGCCTCCCTACACGTTGTTGATCAAGAGGCCTCAGAAGTCTCTAAAACAACACAGGCTATCATCTTTGCTCTTGGTTACATACCATAACGGTATGGTAAACTTCATTGCTGAAGATATGGCACACTTTGTTTATAGAGTATAGAGAAATCAGTTCAAATACACTGGTGAGCCTCTTCCCTGCTAGCTAGCTTTTGCTGTACTAGAACATGGCATGCACACCTAAAAGAAAAAAAAATCAATGGTTTTACCCAGTGCTGGATTCTACATGCTGTAGCACCAACATGCCAAGCAAGACACTAAACTAGTGAATATGACTATTATGTGTCATAACACAATGACATGACTGCCATGGGGTAGCTAATCGCATTCTGATTGTATTGGAGGCCTGCTCTACAGGAATGAATCTCATGACTGGATGTGTAATCCTGGTCAAATGCACATGGCTGGGAAAGTCATAGGCCTTGGGGTAGAACTTGCTATTGATATTTTGCTAAACGATCATGTTATCAAATTGAAAATAAATGTTATACCCACATACTCTGGGCCACACTCTGAGCCACTCTCAACTCTGGAAGGAAGAGACAGAGAGAAAGAGAGAACTAAAAATGAAGTCACGAAGCTGGAAGGGGTGTGCTGAGGGGTATGATCATTGCGCATTCTATACATGTATGAAATTCTGAAGAACAAAGTAAGTTTATTAATTTTTATTTTTAAAAAGAGAGAGACGAAGATCAACTTGAGCTACATGTAGAAATCCTGTCTCAAAAAGTCATAAACAAAATATGTTGAATAAACAATTTTTAGTAATTTTCAATTTCATTAAAGTATGTGACAGCAACAATTTTAGAGGCAAAGGCTATGTTCTTACATATCTTTGCTTATTTGTTTTTTGAGACAGGGTCGCATGCAGGCTGTGTTGGCTTTGAACATGCAGTGTCAGAGAGCATGACCTTAAACTCTTAATCCTCTTGTCTCCATCTCCCAAGTGCAGAGTTTACAGGCGTGTGCTGCTATACCTGGTTTCCATGAGCTGGTCTACACTTTTAAGTACAGTTATCAGAAGATGAGCAAGGTGGCTCCATGGGAAAAGGTGCTTGCTTCCAAACCTAACAACCCAGGTTTGATCTCCAGGATCCAAATGGTGGAAGAAGAAAGCCAAACTCTGGGGCTGGAGAGATGGCTCAGTGGTTAAGAGCATTGCCTGCCCTTCCAAAGGTCCTGAGTTCAATTCCCGGCAACCACATGGCTCACAACCATCTGTAAAGAGGTCTGGTGCCCTCTTCTGGCCTGCAGACATGCACACAGATAGAATATTGCATACATAATAAATAAATATTAAAAAAAAGAAAGAAAGCCAAACTCTCGCAAGTTGTCCTTTGCCCTCTGGATATGTGTGTCGCATGCCTCCCACCCACAAATAATAATAGTTAATGTTTAAAAATTAAGTATTTGCCTCTTAATGCTCTTCAGGCAAATGGAATTAGGTGGTGCTCTCACTAGACTGATAAGAATGACCTGAGAGAAGCTGGGAGGCAAAATGAGTTCTCCCTTCCTTTTTACTCTTCCCTCCTTAGCTTTCTTTTCCTTGCTAGTTATTGTAGAACACCATTTATACTATCTGAATGAACATAATATCTATAATAGGTCCCCACAGACTTTGAGCACTTATTTCATAAAACAAACTCACCAGCAGCCCAACATTCAAAGAGTATTTGTTGAAAGCTCCTTTTTGTTTGAAAAGAACATAAAGTTTTCTACGACTTGTAGCCAAGTAAGCTACCAATGAATAACCTGGAAAGAAAACTAACCCTACTATCGGGCATCTTACCTCCACTCCAGCTGCTGCCAAGAGCCACCGGATGGACTCCATTCTTCCTCTTCCATTGAAGTAGTGAAGCACAGGCTTTCCAGTCATACTGAGAGATTCCTGACTAGAGAGAGAGAAGAGACAGAGGACAGTCTCAGAGGAGTTTATAGAGCAGAAGCACAAGGTGAAGAAAGCTTTCACTCAGAATTTTGGCCCCTAAACCAAGTTTCCCTCTGCCCCGAGACTGCCTGTACTCTGTTTCTCCCTGCCAACGAAGAATATCCCCACAGACTGATTTCCAAATGCCTTTCCAAAAAAAAAAAAAAACCAATTGAATAACTGATAAAGTGAAGAAGCGACAAGTTTTTGCAAGCCAACAGCTGGAAAGAATTCAAGAGCAAAGCAGACCCACCCCTCTTCTTGTGGCAGGTGGTGCAGATCAAATGTTCTGATTCTTTCTCTTTCTCTCTTTATGTATGGATCCCTGAGGCACCAGTGCTACCACAGTAAGGAGTTGTGAGCGAGGAGCTGAGGATTTAGAGAAACACTACACAGCGGGTCATTGGTGCTAGGAGAAGGCCATTTATTGAAGGGCGAACGTGGTCTATATATACCAGATTGCAGCACTGTGGAAAAACCCAGGGTTCTAAAGTTCATGTTATTGAATGGCCGAATCAGTTAACAACTAAGCAGAACAAGGAGCTTGAGGTTAGGCCACGAGGTGCAAGATGTACCACCAGGAGAAGCAAGATGTACTTGCTAGCAAAGGTCAGCAATAATAATAAACAGACATCCCAGGGGGAAGGGCCCAACAGATTCCTCTCCTCCCTTCCACAAAGACAAGCCTAGACTGGAGAAACAGTATGAAAAAGAGGGTGGGATTACTGGTATTACTTTGCTTTCAAAATTAATCTTGATAGTTTAATCAGTGTTCTCTGAAGTCAATAGCAGATTGCAAAAGAAATTTCTGTCATTCATGGGAATTTTAATAAAAATAATACAATTAAGCCAAGGGCTCCTTTTCTATATTATCTTTTCCCTTGGGAAGCAAAAGTTCTTTCAGAGACAAAAATGATATTCATTTTGAAGTAGTTGAAATAATAGACAAATCTAGAGGTCAAACGCCCAACTCTGTGTCCCAAGATAAACTATGAGGTTCTTGACCAGGAGATAGACCCTGAACATTCAATAGTACCTTGAAGTATCTGGACAGAGTTTGCCAGAAACCAAAAGGGCCTCAGGAGGTGGGCGGGGGATGATGGTGTCTTTATTAGTTAGGTCGTCTTCATGGTATACATGAGAACTAATTTATTATACAGCATATCAACTGCCTCGCCTTCAAATCCAAATCTCTACACATGAAAAGTCGAATGAAACAAATGTAGAGAAAGCAATAACTTGTGGAAAAACACTATTTCAAAATTCAGAATTAAAATATCTAATGAATTATTCAACCCTACTGCTTCATATTAGAATTTCCTAAGGGGCATAATGTACATGCCAGTTTCTCCATTGACAAAATGGGAGTGGTTGCATCAATGTCATAGGTTACTGATTTGCAATCTGCATTCACATAACTGCATCTTTAAACTAAGACAAGAGGCTGGAACTCCATAAAACCCATCTTTCATGTCTTCTATTTGTTTTCTTCCATAACCATCAATAGCTCCTAAGCATCCCCCATTAGAGAGCTACAGCAAGTGGAGAGACACTTGGCTAAATTCCTTGAACAAATCTAAAGCTATAAAACAAGGAACTTACCTCCTCCTTAGGAACATATGACCTCAAAGATGGGGAAGACTAAGATCAAAAACTCCTGTGGGAGTTACTGGAGAGGGAAGGAATTGTCAGGAGAGTTACCCAATCAGGACTTTCCTTTTAAAGGCAGTCGGAGGAAGTAGATAGCTGGGCAAACAAAGTAAGTTCTTCCTAGAGACATCATGATTATGATAGACCAACTGATTGAGTTTGGGAACCATTATAGAAAATGATCCAGCCATGACAACATTCTCAGTAAAGACTCCAAGTTGGAGGGGTATCACATAGCCTATCAGCCTAAGGCATGAAGAAAATAAAGCTCTTACATATTTGCTCATGTGAAGGTCTTCATGGTGTCTCCAGGAAGAGAAGGCTTTGGTAATGAGTCTAAGAAGAGAACTAGCCATCACTTACTAAGCACATCTAGCTTCTCTAAGAACTGCTCTATAATCTCATCTCACCCCATGTGGATTCTTGCCAATCATGGGTTGAAGCACATAGCTCCTCCCCAAGCCCTGGCTGGTTGGACAAGACTGATTGAACCACCAACTGAAATCCAAGAATGAGATCTTTGTTGTAGGATGTCATTAGTGTTGAGATGCTGAGGCATTGCTTTGTTGTAGGGGTTTGTTCTGTTTGTTTTTACTCTTCACTCTATGGGGAGCCTGCTCCGAGCTTTTACCTTTCTCTATTTCTGTATATCTTTTCTTTCCTTGTTACTCCACACCTGGCTGTGCAGTTGAGTGGCTGGCCCCTGCCATCCTCCTCTCCTCCTTTTCTTGCTCCTCTCTTTCACACTCTTCTTCTATTTATTCTCTCTGCATCTCAGCCACACCCAGCCTCTCTCCTGCCTAGCTAGTTGTCATTCACCTCTTTATTAGACCAAGCTGGTGTTTTAGACAGGCAAAATATGTAATATAATATGTAATTATGTATAAATGAGTTAGCCCTTAATCTGTAAGTCACCTGAATATCTTACAAATGTTGTTTTACTTGTTGTTTTGTTTGAGATAGCCCACACTGGCCTGGCACTCACTATTTCTCCAGACTGGTGTCAGGTTTGCGGCAGTCCCCTTGCTTTAGCCTCCCGAGTACAGGTGTTATAAGCATAAGCCTTATAGACTGTTTTCTTTGGGGGGTCCATAATTTATTCAGTTGTGATCTGAAATTTTCTCCTTTATCCTCAGAGATAGGCATTGACAGCTGGTATCATATTTTTGAAAGATTTATGTATGTGTATGAGTGTTTGCCTATGGTCATCAAAAGAAAAAATAATCCAATAAAATTGGAGTACAGACCTAAACAGAGAACTCTCCACAGAGAAATCTAAAATGGCTAAAGACACTTAAGGAAATGTTCCACATCCTTAGTCATCAGAGAAATGCAAATCAAAACAACTCTGAGATTCCATCTTTTTTTCTTTTTTTTTTATTGATACTTTTTTTTTTTTTGCTGCAATCACACAAGGTTTATTGACAGGACAGGAACCAGTGCACTGGGGCCAAAACTCATTTCCCACGCAGGGGTAAGGAGTTTGACCCCGAGTAGCTGGGAGAAGGAGTATTTAAGGGAAGAAACCATCCAAAAGGGGTAAGGAGGGTGTCATTGGAAAATTCCAAAAATACCAGTGATCATTGAAAAATTCTGAAAATACCAGTGATAATCACAAGGGGGTAACTCCCTGTTCCTCAAGATTATAATCTAACTTTATCTTCACTGAAACAGTTAATCTAGATTTTTGATTCTTCTCTCCCTGCTTAGATTTTTGGCTCTATTTTTTCTTATTGAGCTCTACATTTTTCTCTGCTCCCCTCCCTGCCTCCCCCCCTTCAATCCTCCCCCAAGGTCCCCATGCTCTCAATTTACTCAGGAGATCTTGTCATTTTATACTTTCAACTTCCCATGTAGATTATATCTATGTAAGTTTCTCTTAGTGTCTGCATTGTTATCTAAATTCTCTGGGATTGTGGTTTGTAGACTGGCTTTCTTTGCTTTGTGTTTAAAATCTTACACCTGTAAGAATGGCCAAGATCAAAAACACTGATGACAACTTATGGTAGTCATGTTTATATTTCTTTTTGTTTATTTGAGACAAGGTCTCACCATGTAACCCTCACTGGCCTGGAATGCACTATGTAGACCAGGTTGATCTCCAACTCACAGAGATCTACCTGTCTCTCATACTTGCATCACTTCCATTTTGAAACTGGGAACTCTTTTAATCTTTTTTATTTACTTTTATTTAAATTTTTTCTTACACTGTATTTTAATCATACTCTTCACTCTTCCAATTCCTCCCAGATCCTCCCCATGTCCCTACCCACCCAAATTCATGCCCTTCACCTATCAAAAGAAAGGAAAATAACGAAATGAAAAAATAAAATCAAAACAGACAAATAAGCTAAAAATAAAAATCAATAAGAAAAAAGCATCAAAACAAAAAGCACAGAAAAAGCCATGGAGTCCATTTTGTGTTTGCCAACTCTTCCAGAGCATAGAGAGCAGGATATGAAGAAAACATCCCAGGTAAGGCTGAGTGTGCCAAAGTCTCTTACTCTTTGCACACGGTCTAGTTGTGGATCTTTGTTAATTACCATCTACCATACGAAGAAGCTTATAAGAAGAAGTTAAGAAGAGTTGAGCCTTGCTCTCATCTATGGATATACTGTTAATTATTTCTATGCTCCTTTAACAGAATAATAAGCGTAGGTTTTCCCCTAGGTTAAAGACTTATCTAATCTCAGGTTCTTTGCCACATTAGTATTGTCAAGTATGGGTTCCATCTCATGTAATGAGTCCTAAATCTGTACAAGTAGTGTGTTGCTCCCATAGCACTTGTGGCACTAATACACAAGTGTATCTCACAGGCAGGTCACTGTTGTAGGTTCCTGTGTTCATATCTGGGTGGTATTGGCAGTTACTTTTCTCCCCCCTGCAAAGTGAAAAGTACATTCCAACTTCATGAATGCTAGCCAATAGGGGTGAACCTTCTAGTTGAGAATCAGCTTGATCTCTCCATGTCCAATGACATAAGTAAATTGTGTCTTCAACAACAGGGTTATACTCTCAAGTTATGGAGAATAACCAAGATCTTTGGTAACAGCCTGTAATGTCTGTTGGAGAAGGCCTATAAGACTCCTTTGGATGATGACTCAACAAGATGTAACCCATCCTTACACCTGGAGGTTTGACACAATGTCTTAACATATATAGTTGGGGCATTGTTTCTCCCATTATATTGTGGCTCCATTTAGTTTTCTTTCATATATGTATGTTTCTGGGGGAACTTCTACAGTTAGTAAGTTTCCCTATGGCTTTTCAAAGGACTTTTAATGTTATTCTTCTCCATATTCCCTTCTTTACTAGCCTGGCCTCCAATCCTCTTTTCAATTTAATCTTTTCTAGTTTCTGCTTTATCTCTTTATAGCATTATACTTTATTTCCATTTCATCTTCCTTTGAAGACCAATGTTTTCATTTCTTGAGAATCTGTCCAAAACTATCCCCTTGTTCAATACAATTCTTTAGACAAGTATAACTGTGTACATTACTAGCTTCCATCTCTATTTTTTTCTGAAATGGTCTTTCAACGTGCTTTTAAATTAATACTCTACTGACATGCATCACATGCTAGAGTTGTCACCCCGCAAATGGATCCCATGCAGTGGTTTGACACATTCATAGAATGCTGCAACTATGGACCATCTGGTTCTAGAACACCTTTTTTGCCTCAAAAGTGATGACAGCAGCGAAATCTACATTCGTGCTTTGGCAGCTACTCCCCTCTCAACCCCTTCATCTGTAGCCAACCCTAATCTGCTTACCACTTGTAGGGATTTAAATGGTGTTGACCTCTCACCAGGTGACTCACACAGGGCAGGCACTTCTTGCTTTCTTTCTTTTCTGTAACATGGATTTTCAACATTAGTCCATGAGGCATACTTGCTTGTATTGCTATAGAACATTCTCCCATCTATTCATCTGCTGATGGATTTTTGGTTTATTTCCAGATTTTGAACACAGTGAATGATGCTGCTATAAGCGATTTTAAATAAGAGAAGGTGTGTTTTGGTTTATCTTGGGTATATTGTTAGTACTGAGTTTTCTGAGTCATTACTAGTTCTATTCAATGTATTGAGGAACTTCCCACAATTACACATCTTATTAGCAATCAAGGAAGAAAACCACATGCTCTGACAGTGCGGGAGCACTCTGGGGGCATTAGTCTGATAAGAAATCCTCCATGTAAACCCTGAGTCTTGTATCAACCTGTAAGAAACATTGTCAACTTGAACAGTTTATACATTTGTGGTCCTCATTTTTGAGATATCTGGAAATTAAAACTCAACTCTTCTAATCTTTTTCTTCCCCAATCTTGGTCTCTCAACACTCACTTTGTTCCTTGGCCAAAGTTTTGTTTGTTTTTTTTTCTTTTTTTTTCCCCCTAGTGGCTAAGCCCCTGCAATGATGATTTCAGCATGCCTGTTATTCCTATTGATAAGTTTGGAGAAACCTCTGTTCCTGTGCTATGTTCATGAACTACATCCAATTCAATATAGACACTCATTTGAGTTCACCTCAAGTATGGTCTCCTCTCATCTCCACTGGGTACTCCCATATTGGTGATGCCAATGTAGAAGAGACTCGTGGTCTCTTATGGCTGTTCAACTCACTTCAGGTGGGACCCAGACCTTCCTGTGGTGTCCATTGAGGTAAGAACAGAAAGGAACCATCCAAGGTTCTTTCCCTGTCTTCCCACAGAGATTCTGTTTGGTAACAATGAGTTGAATACTGCTCTGATCTGAGCCAGTTTCACCCTGTCAGAGTCTACTGTGACTGTTCACTGGACCACCAAATCTTTTTTTTTTTAAATATTTATTTATTTATTTATTATGTATACAATATTCTGTCTGTGTGTATGTCTGCAGGCCAGAAGAGGGCACCACACCTCATTCCAGATGGTTGTGAGTCACCATGTGGTTGCCGGGAATTGAACTCAGGACCTTTGGAAGAGCAGGCAATGCTCTTAACCGCTGAGCCATCTCTCCAGCCCAAGGACCACCAAATCTTTACTTTTTTATTGTTTTGGGGCTTTTTGGTGTTGTTTTATTTTTTGTTTTGTTTTGTTGTTGTTTTTATTGATTTTATTGAGTTATACATTTTTTTCTACTCCCCTCCCTGCCTCTCCCCGTCCCTTCAACCCTCTCCATGATCCCCATGCTCCCAATTTACTCAGGAGATCTTGTCTTTTTCTACTTCCCATGTAGATTAGATCCAAGTATGTCTCTCTTAGGGTCCTCATTGTTGTCTAGGTTCTCTGGGATTGTGATTTGTAAGCTGTTTTTTTTTTTTTTGCTTTATGTTTAAAAACCATTTATGAATGAGTACATATAATTGTCTTTCTGGGTCTGGGTTACCTCACTCAAAATGATTTTCTAGCTTCATCTATTTGCCTGCAAATTTCAAGATGACATTATTTTTCTCTGCTGTGTGGTACTTCATTGTGTAAATGTACCACATTTTCCTTATACATTCTTCAGTCGAGGGGTATTTAGGTTGTTTTCAGGTTCTGGCTATGACAAACAAAGCTGCTATGAAAATAGTTATGGTACATTCTCACTTTTTTTAAGAAAGAAAGAACAAAGAGTACAATGTGTATAGGCCCCATACTTTCAAGATGGAAAAAAATGCTTGGTGAAATGACTACTAGAAAAACGACAATTACCTGATAATCTCACCAATTTATGTAAAATATAAATAGGGACAGAGCATTTTGTCTTCCTGTTTTCAACCCTTTTCTTGTCAATATTCTTCGCATTTAATCTATTTATTTGTTAATGTTTCACACCCCATCCTGATATATTGTACATTCCTTATTTCTTTGTGGTTTTAGCTCATCTTCATATTTGAGGGTTTTGTTTAATTGTTTGAGACAGTCTTATGTAGGCCAGGCTGGCCACACACTCAATATATAACCAAGACTAAACTTGACCTCCCGGTCCTCCTGCCTCCACCTCCCCAGTGTTGAGATTACAAGTGTGCACCATAATGGCAATTAAATGCAAACTAAAAAGTCAGGTTTTACTTGATTTAAAATAGTATCTATGATTTGAAACACTACTAACTGTAGCATCCAAGGAGATAGTCATGAAGATTTGGTGGATTCTGTGTTGGCCTGAGTTGGCTCTAACCTTGGTTCTGTCTCCTATAAGCTCTGTTATGCAGATAAAGCTCGACCTTAGTTTCTTATGTAAAATGGAGGTCGAATCCTGTTGCGTTTTTTGTTTGTTTGTTTTAGCATGCTCTGTGGAATAGTTTAACATTTCTACATGGATTACACAGCTATGAAAAGTAGGGTCTGTCTAGGTCTGTGACTTAGACACCAGGTGAGCAAGCAGAAGACAGACAGCTAAGAAAATACCTGCAGGCTCTGACCCTTCCTTCATACCCAGTTGTAGGGCTGTCCCAGGGAGACAGCTACTGCCCCTATGTATTGTGGATACACAGGTTTTGCCACAAACACCTTCCCAGATCTTAGAATCCAAAGGCCTACAGCAGGAAAGACATAGACTTCCAGTAAGACTTTAAGGTTTGAGGAGCCCTCGCCCTTTAGCTCATAGCCAAGTCAAGCAACCATTAAAAATATCACAGGAGCAGCAGGACGTTTACATTAAAGTGTCTGTCACAGCCTACACAAGCTGTGTGATGAGCAAACCCAAGCAAAGACAGTGGCAATTGTAAAGAAATATTTATTTTACCAATTCTTTTAAAAATCAGCCTATTTACAAAGGATTTATTAGGTCACACAAACAAAAGACATTTGTGTTATTACTACATATAATTTTAAAAGAGTTCTTTTATTTCATTGTATTTCAGTGAGACAATGTCTTATTGTGCTTTTTAGGCCTGGCTTGCCGAGAACTTGGTATATAGGCCAGGATAGTTTCAGACTCGCAGAGATCCACCTGCCTCTGTGACAGATTGGCAGAACTAAAACTGTGTGACACCATACTCATCGAATTTTTATCTACTTAGTACCTAATTTATCTAAGGAAATTAAAATAGGTTTTGAATTTAATGTAAAACACATATACATAGACACAGACACAAATTCATGGATTCTGGCTGTTTCTGACAGGTTTTATGCTATTATCTATAAAAATTAGAGTCATATCTCAGGTCATATAATTTAAAATTTAGTAATTGAGTTTGGCAAATGAGACAGAGCATGCTAGCAAAGGTTGCTTAAAATGTTATTTGCTCAGATTTCAAAGAGTCAGTGAGTATGTCAAGGGGACTTTATAATTTTAAATTCACTTCTCCTTTTGAGTATTTTGTTCATTTTAACTCTGTCCATAAAGCAGGTAACATATAGACAGAAACAAAAAAAAGAGTTGTTGCCAACCTTTCTGGAGTGAAGGCAATTTTGTTTCTTGTTTTGTTTCATTTTTCCAGACAGGGTTTTGTAAACAGACATTCAGAACCAAAAAAATACACAGAGGCTTATATTAATTATGAACTGCTTGGGCTAATGTCTCAGGTTTATTATTAACCAGTTCTTACCATAATTCTTATCTATGTTTAGTCACGTGGCTTCATACCTTTTCTCAATAAGGCATTCTCATCTTGCTTCCTCTGTGTCTGGCTGGTGACTGACTCTCTGCCTTTCCTCTACCCAGAATTTTCACAGTCTGGTTGTCCTGCCTATACTTCCTGCCTGGCTACTGGCCAATCAGTGTTTTATTAAGTCAATATGGGTGATAAATCTTTACAGTGTACAAGAGCATCATGGTAAAGCAGGGTTCCTGGAATTCATTCTGTAGACCAGGTTAGCCTCAAACTCAGCCCGCCTCTTCCTCCTTAGTGCTGGACTAAAGGCGTGAGCTGCCACTGCCTGCCTCAAATCAATTTTCTAAAGAAAGGAATTTAGAGACTGCCTAAATTTCCAGGTGCTAGCTTTATTTTATGCCTTTATTTGCACATGCTAGGAAAGTACTGTGTCACTAAGCTCAGTCCCTGTCCCTGGATGCTTCTATTCAAGGTCATGAATGGCCACAGACTGGCAGAAGAGCAAAGCCCAGGTGGAGAGTGAATGGGGGTGGGGAGAAATAAAAAATGGGGACATGACTGCTCCTAGACATGGTGGGGATGAAGGTTTATTATCAGAAAAAAAGGGGACATGATTGCTCCTAGGCATGGTGGAGATGAAGGTTTATTATCAGAAAAAAAGGGGACATGATTGCTCCTAGGCATGGTGAGGATGAAGGTTTCTTATTAGATAAAAGGGAGAGCATAGCCAGAGGCAGCAACATCTGGTAAAGTTTAGAGTAAACATGACCCAGAGCTGAGCCACATGAGGGGTTCCAAGGAGAGTAAAGGGTATAGCAAATGGCTGCTTTACATAGGGAAGGGCAGCTTGGGGAAGGGCAGCTCAGCCCCTGGGGCAGAGAAGTGTAGAGTGTGGTGCAGGGTGTGCCAGTCTTACCCTGTAACAGGCATGGACCTAGGGATGCTGGAGGAACCTGGTCAGGTTGGCTTTGGTATGTTACATAAACACATCAGTTGCCTTTGTCCTGGGCCTGAGACCAAACAGAGGTACCTCTGAGATAGCTGGCACGGGTCATCTTCTGATATATCACTATACAGTCTGAGAATTACTTTTGGGAAAGCATCAGTTAACTGGCTGTTTTATTTTATTTTAAACACCAGTTTCTTATGTTGGGTTTTACTCCCCTTTGTTCACCTGAGTGCACAAATTAAACTGTCAATACATCTCCAAGCAGTTTGGAGTTTGTGACCAGCAATGAAAATAAAACACACACACTCTAGCTTCCTCCCTGCCACCCCCAGATTAAGATGAAGCAAATTACAGGCACCGCCTTATTTTGTTTTAATACCTGCTACAGTTTGACTGTGGAAAGTCTCCACCAGTTCACAAAACCAAACCTTTATCCTCCAGCTGGTGGTGCTGCCCGGGGAGGTGGCAGAATTCTGGCTGTGTGGTGCAGACATTTGAAAGTTACAGCCTAGCCCTGCTTGTTGCCTGAGCTCTCTGATTCTTGGTCACCAAGATGTCAGCAAGTCCGCCAGCAAGCTCCCACTGCCCGACTATGCCAGTCTGGCTGCCATGCCTCTGTACCGTGATGAACTAAAGCCATTGAACCATGAGTCAAGACAAACTTCTCTCCACTCCTTAATTTGTTTCTACCAGTTGAGTGGCACGGAGACAAGAAAAGTTATCCAGTATATTACCTGGGCCTGAAACCCAAACGATTCCCACACAAAGCCAAACTGTCTGCCACACTATGAACACACTCTCCCTTCATTCTGACAACTATTCAACACTCCAACTCCTTCCACTGTCCCTGTGGATTTTCTTAAAGCCAAATCATTTGTATCAAAATCCCAAACAAGGTCCACACAAAGCAGGCGCACTTCATGTGTGAACACAAGGCTAGGGGACCCTGAGTCCCATTCAGGCTTTGGGTCACATTAAGATGATTTGAGGATAAACACTGGGGAGACCAGGAGGGATGTTTAAGTCAGAATGCTCTGAGGGACAGGGTAGAAGGGCTCCTTACTGAGCAAGTGCAGACAGCTGTCTGAAAAGGGGTACTGACAGCTTATGCTCCCTGGAGGCAAGGTTGGGTGAGCTCAGAGATGAATGTGAGCAGCAGCTCCCAAGGAGTGGTCTCTGGTTAGAGGCACACAGGTGGCTAAGGAGAGTGTTAGTTATCCCCGTTCCCTTGCCATGCCCTTGGGCATGCTGTCTTTTCTTTCTGGCTTGTGGCCTAGGCTGGTCTTCTTTCTTTCCTAAATGGAACCCGGTTGTCTTAGTTAGGGTTTCTATTGCTGTGAAGGAACACCATGACTTTGGCACTCTTCCAAAGGAAAACATTGAACTGTTTTGGCTTGCTTACAGTGCAGAGGTTCAGTCCATTATCCTCACGACTTGACATGGTGGTGTGAAGGCAGACCTGATGCTGGGGAAGCAGCTGAGAGTCCTACATCTTGTAGGCAAGAGGAAATGGACTGTCTCAGTGCTGTGACTTGAGTATATATGATACCCCGAAGCCCACCTCCACAGTGATCCACTTCCTCCAACCAAACCACATCGACTGTAACAAGGCCATACCTCCTAACAGTGACACTGCCTTTGGGGGCCCTTTTCTTTCAAACCACCACATCAGTGAACAGATGGCTACAGAGGTCCTTCACTTATTCTCTTCCTTGATATTCGTCCCTCTACTAAAATGTATATCATAGAAATGAGCCAACAAAAGCAGATCCATTCCTACAGAGGGTATGAAAATGAGTAGGGAGGAAGTTCTTAAATATGGATGTGAGAAAGGAGTGGGCACACACCCACCGTCGGGGCGGAGTCACCTGTGAGGTGAGGACAGCAGGGTGTCTCTTATTTCTTCCCCCTAAAACACTGAAGAGTCTGTCATAGCTTTTCTAAACTCATCCAATTGTTATCACAAAGAAAAATGAATCCCCAGAGAAGGAGAAAATTTCATCATGCCATCACTCAGAAAGGCAGGAGAACCCATAAGAAAGAGTTTTCTGTTCATACCTGAGGACCGTTGAAAATGAACTCTTTCTTGTATCATAGACGTCATAGAACAGGTCTTGAAAAAAATCACATAAATCATTTAACCTACTTTTATTGCTGAACTTAATTCTAAAAAAGTGTATAGAAGTCTAAATTTATTTCCCAACTAATTCAAGTTAATAGATTATAGTCAACATGCAAATAAGAATTTCATATGTAGATTTAATTTATTTCTGTGTAGCTTTGGAGTCTACCTGGCACTCTCTCTGTAGACCAGGGTGGACTCAATCCACATTAGGTCCACCTGCCTCGGCCTCCCAAGTGCTGAGATTAAAGGCATGTACCACCACTATCCGGTTGATTTTATTTTTAAAGTTTTATTTATCTTTATCCTATGTGTATGCATGTTTTGCCTGCATGTATTCATGTGTGTGCCTGGTATCTGTGAAGGCCAGTAGAGGGTCTCAGACCCCCTGGAGTTTGAGTTACAGGCAGTTGTGAGCATCCATGTGGGTGCTAGGAATTGAACCTGTGTCCTCTGTAAGAGCAGCTGGTGTTCTTAACCATTGATCCATTTTTCTAGCCCAAAGGCTTGTTTGTATTTTATATATATGAATATTTTCCCACCGAGTATGTGTGTGCAAGTCCTGCAGGTGTCAGAAGAAGGGGTCAGAACCCTTTGAACTGGAGTTACAGACGATTGTGAGTGGCCACATGGGTGCTGGGAAATGAACTCAAGTTCTCTACAAGGGTAAATGTTCCCTTTTTTATTTTTAATAATATTTTTACATACTAAATTTTGATCATAGTCTTTCTTCTCCCCTAAACTAACTGCTGAGCCATCCCTCTGATCCCCAAGTATATTTTTAAAGTTATTATGATCATTATTAAATAGTTTGCTGTTTCAAAATTCAAACGTAGGCTCATACATACATTGCATGCTCTCTTAGTTAGGGTCTCTATTGCTGTGAAGAGATACCATGAACACTGAAAATCTTATAAGGAAGACATTTATAGTTGAGGGGGCTCACTTACAGTTTCAGAGGTTCAGTCCATTATCATCATGATGGGGACCATGGTGGTGTGCAGGCAGACATGGTGCTGGAGGTGCTGAGAGTCCTACATCTTGCGGGCAACAGGAAATTGACTGATAGTCACACTTAAGCAAAATAGATCTCAAAGCCCCTCTGTGCAGTGACATAGTTCATCCAACAAGGCCATACTTCCTAATAGTGCCCACTCCCTTTGGGGGCCATTGTTTTGCAAATGACAATATATGCATATCTGTTTTATTTAATATTTTTTAAAGTTCCTGGTTCCTTTAAAGTTTCTCTCATCCAAAGAGGGCTTCTGCTGGCTTCCAAACTATAGAACCACATTCACCATAAGGCAGCTGTGGATTCTGATTTGTAGATCTGCAGTACAGAAACTGCAGTCACGCCATGGAAGGAAAACAGCCGACCACCAACACAGCTAGGAAAACCTTAGCCCCCAAAGATGGGTCCTCTGTTTCAGCTCCACTTCAGAAGCTAGAGAGAGACACTTTGTGAAAAGTGAAGGTAAGAAGAAAGAAACGCCTTCCTGGAGACACCAACGTGGAGACCTGGTCAGGACCCCACCCTCCCTATCTTGTCCCTCACATTCTAATCCTGTGCGTTTGTTGTTCCCTGCAGCACAAGAAAGAACAATGTGTCTACCCAGTTGACGTCTTCAAATGTTACAAAGACAAACAAAGAAACAGGAAGATCAAGCTGGAACTGAAGACCGAGAAATTATAAAATACACAATACAGGGCAATTAAAACCAACTTTCCCTGTGAGAGACAGAAGTAGGACTGGAGGAAGGCCCGAGGTTGTCCTTGAATTTAGAGGAAAGTTCAACTGTGTGCTTTGTTTCTTTTTTCCTTCTTTATTCCTGTGGTCCTGGGGGGGGGGGGATTTAAGACAGGGCCTCAGGATCCAGGCTAACCTGGTCCTTGATATGTAGCCCAGGCTAGCCTCAGCCTTGCACTAATCATTCATGCTTCAGTCCCCTGACTACTAAATTTTAGCTATAAAACCTTCTCGCTAACTTAATATGTGAAGAAACTAAAACCAAAATTACATATTTTCAGAAGTTTTTTAAACAAATAGCTGGATCTTAACATTCACAAATCAGTCACGCTCAGCCAGTGACAGGCAGCTACCTGAATTGATCATCCCAAATAAGGCCAATGACTCTCACACCGTGCCCAAGGCAGAACCTGTCAAACAATGCCCACCTTGCCTTTGCTGCTGGGGCTGAAAAACCTACTGTTCACACTGCTGAGTCACACTCGCTAAGCCTCTTTGGGTCCAAATTGCTGCCCAGTTACTAAATCACACCTTTGCCTCCTCCAGTGCTGAAGAATGAGTGCAGGGTCCTGCGCCTACTAACAACATACCAGCACTGTGCCGCCATCCCAGCTCCCAGCTCTGGGTGACAGAGACAGGGATGATCCTTGGAGACTCTCTGACTAGCCAGTGGAGTCAATCAATGAGGTTCAGGGTCAGTATGAGATCCTGTCTCCAAATGTAAGGTGGAGAGAGATAGAGGAAAATAGTTAACATTGACCTCTGGCCCAACACACACACACACACACACACACACACACACACACACACACACACGATAAAACAATCTTGAATAAGGAAAGATGGCTCAGTGATGAGGAGAACTGGCTGTTCTTCCAGAGGACCAAGGTTCAACTCCAGCACCTACATGGTGAGTCATAACCACCTGTAGCTACTGTTCCAAAGGATCCAGGACCCTTTGCTGGTCTCCATAGGCACTTTGTGCCACTGTGTCTATGTGGTTTATACTTGTGCATGCAGGCGAAACACTCATAAATGTAAAATATAAGAGCCTAGAAGCTGAATTTTGAGACCTGGAAAGGGCAAACGTATCAATCAGATTTACCTTATTATAACAACTTTTGGCTCACTGTCTTGAGGGTCTTAGTCTTAAGGGGCACACTATGGAATAAAATTGTGCCTCAAAGCAAGAAACAAAACAGACAGGGAATGAACTAAGATCCCATTATCTTTTTCAAGTTCACACTCCTAATAAGCCCAAGACCTCTTAGTAGGTCCCTCCTTGTTTCCCTAGCCCTCTCCACTACAGGCCAGGGGCTAGAGACAAAATTTGTGTTTTAAGGAACACTCATGAGCTAAGACAGAAGAGGGGATGTGTCAGAGAGACTGGGTGTCTCACCCTTTCCAGTCCATGGGTTCAAACATTAGATTCCATAATGGGAGAGGAATCCTTACTGGGGCTGGAAACAGATCCCCTGCTAGAAAGAAGTGCCCAGAAATCAGGGATCCTGCTCTTCAGTGTGGAAGAGAATTTAACCAGGTTGATGTAGCCCTAGTTGGTTTTTTGCAATCAAGGCAGTCTTGTCCATGATTCTTAAACAATCTGGGAGTCTGAATGGTACTCATTCAGACTGGGACCCTGAGTCTCCATAGTCTCCCAGTCCAACCCTCCCCAGTCTGCTTATGACCAGGAAGTACCAGTCTAGATACAGGAATCAAAACTGGAGATTTGTGAAACTTTAAAGTAACTTGTAAAGGGACAACTGTTGTCACTGTCTTCTTTTGCACGTTGAGGCTCTAGGGTGCTGCACTAGCGTCCCTGAGGCTCACTGATGTGGATAGTGCCCCATGGGAAAGCAAGCATTATTTCCCCTGTCTTTCAGACTGACTTCTCAGAAGCTGTCCAGAGCATCACTAACAGTTTCAAAAGCAGAAAAACATAATAAGTCATTCTCTTTGATCAAAGTGACAGTGGCCTCTTTTGCCCGATGGTAAAATTGGCAGAGAAACAGCCATAGCTCTCAAACATGCCACATCATCTGCTTATATTTTAATCCCCAGAGACAGAAACAACCAGTCTCCCATGAACTTTGTCTCCTTGGAAGAGAGTTCACTGTTACTGAATGCTAATATATGTGATTTTGTGTGTGTTGTACAGTTAATCCTTAGAACAGTGTGATAATAAACATAAAAAAGTTAATTCCCTAGCAAACGCCCAAGTATGATTATTATCGTGTTTAGAACCATAACTGAGGTAAGAATTGGTAAAAGCACTACTAGCAAATGTTGGTTCTGTGCTTAAAATTTGACGTCTGTTTTTTTACAGCTGAGTAGTACTCTAATGCGTACATATTCCACACTTTCTTTATCCATTCTTCCATTGAGGGGCATCTAGGTTGTTTCCAGGTTCTGGCTATTACAAATAATGCTGCTATGAACATAGTTGAACAAATACTTTTGTAGTATGATAGAGCATCTCTTGGGTATATTCCCAAGAGTGGTTGGTATTGCTGGATCCTGGGGTTTGATGTTTACATACCAATTCCCAAAAACAATTCTGAGACCTAAATAAAAAAAATCATTAAAAAAAAAAAAGATTTGACGTCTGTGCTGCGTTTTTTTCTGTGTGCAAGTATTATGACTCTCTGGGACTTGACGAGGTGGCTCAACAGTTAAGAGCACTGGTTGTTCTCCCAGAGGACCTGAGAGAGGTCTTAGCACCCACACAATGGCTCACCACCTTCTGTAACTCCCATTCCTTGGGATCTGATGCCCTCTTCTGGCCTCTGCTGGCACTACATGTCCACAGTGCTCAGACATACATGAATACATATAAAAATACAGTCTTTTAAAAATACACGACTCCTGCACAATGGAGGCTTGCCTCCCAGTTAAACTCCAAATGAAGTCCCCAGCACAGCAGTTCACCACAAGCCTGTCTCCCCCTCCCTTATTTTAGACCCCACATGAGTTGTACTTCCAATAATGTTCCATATGCCGTCTAGGGGAATGACCATCAAGGCTGTGTACTGTTGCTTAGCCCTAGCCACACTGGCACTTCTGATGGCCCCAACACATCACCTCTTACACTGTAAAATTCCTTTTTAAAGAATTGTTTCTTCTCAAGGCCTTTAACCAGACCAGTGCAATGAACATTTGCCAGTAAAACTGATGGGACAAAAAGGGATGCTATATGGCACCCGAAGCCTCCATTGCCATCAGGATGAATGAAAAGGAGTTGGAGAAGCAGGAAAGAAACCAAAAGGTTTCTCTGTTGTGTGTTTTTTATTTTGTTTTTGCTTTTGTTTGTTTGTTTGTTTGTTTGCATGCCTTTTGTGGAAGCATGACATGGATGAGGAGAAAATATGGGGGGACTGGGAAATGAGCAGAATCGGGGTGCATGATGTGAAAGTCCCAAAGAGTCGATAAAGAAGTGAAAAAAGATTTTTTTCTTTTTATTTTATGAGTGTGTGTGAGTTCCTGCACATAGGTATTGGGCACCACGGGCATAGCTATGCTCATGGAAGTCAGAAGGAGGTGTCAGATCCTCTGGAACCAGAGTTATAGGTGGTTGTGAGCTGACTGATGTGGGTTTTCTGGGAGAGCAAGGAAGTACTCTTAACCACTAGACATTTCTCCAATCCCATAATGTCACTCTTTTTAAAGAGTATCAATTTGTGGTTTAACAACGCAAAAAAAAAAAATCTGAAACCATCAGCATTCTCTACTTCCAGAATATTTTTGGTACCCTGAGAAGAAAGCTGTGTGCTTTTCTTCTAGTCCCTACCTCCCTGAACTCTGAAAACCACTACTCTACTTCCTATCCCTGTGGGTGCAATTGCTCAGGACAGATCACAATAAAGGAATCAGAAAACACGGGGCACTTTGTGATGACTTTCACTCATGGATGATAATACCTTAAGGTTCAGCAAACTGTACAGCAAATCAGAGCTTCACTCATTTTCACGGCCAAATAATATTCCACTCTCTGGTACAGCACCTGTCTTGGGGTTTGCTGTGAAGAGACACCATGACCACAACCATTCTTATAAAGGAAAGCGCTTAATTGGGGCCGGCTTATAGGTTCAGACATTTAGTCCATTGTCAGTGTAACAGAAGCAAGACAGCACCCAGACGGACATGATGCTGGAGAGGTAGCTGAGAGTTCTCCGCCTGAATCAGCAGGCAACAGGAAGAGAGAGGGAAACACTGGGCCTGATTTGAGCATTTGAAGCCTCCAAGCCTACTGCTAGTGACCCACTTCTTCCAACAAG
Source organism: Microtus oregoni (assembly GCF_018167655.1). Lineage (NCBI taxonomy): Eukaryota > Metazoa > Chordata > Mammalia > Rodentia > Cricetidae > Microtus > Microtus oregoni. The sequence goes on from NW_024543066.1 coordinate 34,967,619, forward strand.
GCCACACCTACTCCAACAGAGACACACTTCCTAATAGTGCCACTTGCTATGAGCCTATGGGAGCCATTTTCATTTAAACTCCCACAGAACCTTTAGTTCTTCCACTCACCAGTCAATGAGTGTTCCGACCAGCTGTGTTTGAGTGTTATGAATGATCTTGCTGTGACATATTCCCATCAGTCTAGCTCACATACCTAGATAGCAATGGAAAGGCTGGGGTGTTGCTAACTCTCCTGTGGTGCACTCCCTGAGGAACTGCACTTTCTAGTTCCCTGCAAGATTGTGTTTCCCATCATTCCATTCCCCCTGAGCTGGGAGGAGAGCCGCAGCTTTGTGATGCTGAATCAGCCTTGGTTGCTTCAGTACTGTAGGAGGCTTTCCGGCAGCCTCCATCCATGGGTTCATACCGCTTGTGTGGGGCAGTCCACACAAGGAGCTGACAGACAGCTTACATTCCTTAACAGATTTTCAAATCTTTTAAGCCTTGAGAATGAGTTCATCGGGAACATTTCTTTCATGGGCCTCTTCTGTTGTAGACACACAGGCACATTGTCCTTTGCCCACGGCTGTTTAGAGTTTTCACCCTAAGTGTCCTCTTCCTATTCTAATGAAACTTGAACATATGGTAGCTTAGCATGTTAAGCCCAAAGTCCACTCCGCCACTGGCATGTGGTCCACCTCAAGCCTTCCCATGTTATCTGTTGACAAAGAAATGGAGTTGAACCATGCACGGCTCTCTCCTTGTGTCTTTTCATAGTGGGTGAATTTCCCAGAGATGGCTCCAGTCTGTACAGCTTCAACCTGTTCATCTCCACCAGGAGCACTTGCCAAAACAGAAGATCTCATCTCTTGGAGGAAGAAGAAGAGAGGGAATGAATTGTCAGTTGTTCTGACTCTCTGAAATGACTAGTGATATGGTCCAAGTGAAGCCCAGGCTCTGCTATTTCCCTTGTCAGTCTTCGTTTTGTTTTTTTAGCTCACTCCGTTTGATGTTTTTGTTTCTTATCCAGCTGTTTTTAAATTTTTGTTTCTTTCTTAAGAAGTGGGGCTGGAATGTGACAAGACCATCAGCCAGTTTGCACTTTCACTGGGCATGTGCCTAAACCGTCTCATGCTATTTAAGGGAGGTTCTCTGAGAAGTTTCTATACAGAGGAGCTGATCTGTATTCCTGCAAGCAATTTTAGTATTGCTAAAATGTGTGCTCATCAGAAGCCAAAAGCCTCAAAGACACTTGTCAGTTCCTTCCCTGCTCTTCTGATTCACGTTCCTGTGTGTTCTTGGCCAACGGACACCATGAGATTCACACTGCTGAGTAGAAAGCACAAGAGAACAGGGAGAGGCCATTCCCAGGACACAGTGAATGACTCCTTGGCAAACAGTCAGAGGCATCTTACCCTTCTTATCCCCCGAGAGTTGCCAGACCTACTCAGAGAGCCTCAGCTCTTACATCTTCACACCCTGCCTCTACATCATCCTCAGCTCCCACCTACCCAACACACCAGCACTGCCTGATACCACTGTCACCATCTAGAGGATAGCATCACCAGGGCCACTTGGCAACTTGGTATTTCAATTTTTTAACTTATGCGTGTCTTGTTGAATTTCTACAAATGTCCCTAGCAGCTGGAAGCGGAAGTTATTTGTTGGATGGATTCTGACTTCTTTATCTGTCCCCCTTCCCTTCTCCATTCACAAAGCTGTGGTGGTTCAAAACCTTTCAAATCAAACCACGGAGTTGGTAAACTATAAGACATTTCTATGAACAGGGAGTGGGCAAGCTGGTGAAATATTATGAAAGTGACTTTGGCTGAGCTGACCTTGCTCACATGACTTAGCCCTTTCACACTCTGTCCCCTCAGAGAATGAGAACTCTGGCCTCATAGAACTGCCCTGGGGATTTAGTGCAATGATATATGGCAAATGTATTTCAAATGCTTCATCAGATCCCGTGCCAGGTTGTATTTGATGAACAACAGCTTGGATTACAGAAGCTGGCCCACTGCCAGTTTCCACCCTGCTTCAGGACTTTCAGTGTCGTAGTTTGAGCCTAATTTATTTCAATTTTTCATACTATTTTTCTAATTTCATGTGTATAGGTGTTTTGCCTGCATGTATATCTGTGGACCACATGTGTGTGTCCAGGGAGGCTGGAAGAGGGGGTCAGTTTCCCTGGAAGTGGCGTCAGAGATGATTGTGAACCACCACGTGGATGCTGGGAATTAAACCGGGTCCTTTGGAAGAACTGTCAGTGATCTTAACCACTGAGGCATCTTGAAGCCTCTGATTTATTCTTAATAAACATTTCTGTCAGGCCTATTCCTTTTTTGGGGGGGGGGGAATGTTTCAACACAGGACTTCTCTGGTACCTGTTCTGGAACTCATTTTGTACACCTGGCTAGCCTTGAACTCTGACAACTGTTAATGTGATGTCATCTGGAAAGAAGGTTCCCTACAGCTGAGGTCATACCTATAGGTGTTCCCAATTGTGATTATTGGTATCCTTATGAGAAAGGGGAAATGTGTACACACAAAGATACACATAAGTTAGATACCATGTAACCATGAAGGCGGAGTTTAGGGTAGAACACTTGAATATGTATCAAACCGTGGTCACTGTCAAATGATAGGAACAAGCTGGGTTTCTTCCCTGACACCATCAGCTAAAGCCTAGAGCACAACAGAACTAATTTCAAAAGCACAACCTTTGGAATTCTGAGAGAGTAAGTTTTTATTATCACCAGGTGCAAATACTGCAAATACAGGTGCTATACTATAAGAGCAGCCTTGGCCATGTGATTCCTAAGGAAAGCCTGGTTGAATCAGAATCATCCTCTTTTGTCGTTTTTCTTGCTGCAGCAAGCTTCACAGAGCTACCCGTCTGTCTTTGTCAACCTGTATCCCCAGCACCAAACACAGAATAGGCACACAATAGGCATGGCAGCAAGTAGCTGCTGAGCAAGCGTGTCCTATGGCTGACAGGTGGTTGCCATCCTCATCCACCCACCTCTCATTTGTGCTCTATATTTTCACTGTAATTGTGCTTCTTTTCACATCTTCATTATTTTACTATGGAAATTTATGCAATATCTAAACATCAAGAAAAGCATATTGCTAATCTTTATACCCCACATCTACCTTCAACATTCGTCTTGAGCTAACAGGCTTTCTTCTACATCCTCCACCCTGTGGATCAAGCTTCTACCACATGGGCCTTTCAAGGACATTGCTGATTCAAACTATAGCATATAGAAATGTCCTGGAGGAAGATGGGCAGTGGTGGCGCACAACTTTAATCTCAGCACTTGGGAAGCAGGGGCAGGCGGATCTCTGTGAGTTCGAGGCCAGCCTGGTCTACGAGAGCTAGTTCCAGGACAGACTCCAAAGCTACAAAGAAACCCTGTCTCAGGAAAAAAGAGGGAAAGACAGAAAGAAAGAAATAAAGAAAGAAAGAAGGAAGGAAGGAAGGAAGGAAGGAAGGAAGGAAGGAAGGTCTTAGAGGGGCATCCCCTTACTCCTCATTCTCTTGTTTACTCAGATCAGGGTCTCATCTGTTAAGCCCTACACATGGTTGAGTGGCTTATGTAGATGTACGTTCTGTGTATTTTAAATCATAATTTCACTGTGCCTTTTCTATGCTTAGATTTGCTTACATATACAAGCGTTTATCACTGTATTACAATTGCCTGCCTACAGTATTTAGTGCAGTGGCATGCTGGATGAGTTCATGACCGAGGAATATAAGTTACACTATATCACATAGGGAAGTAGGAAGCCACAACCCCACATTCCGTCTAAGAACATTCCCTGATGTTTGCACAGTGAAGGAGGGAAGTGAAAGTGAGATAAATCACTGGGTGGTGGTGCCTGCTGCTAAGATTGACGGCCCGAGTTCTAGCTCCAGAACGGTGGAAGGAGAGAACTCACCTCCACAAGATGTCATCTGATCCCCACACACACATACACACATACACACACACACACACACACACACACACACACACAAACAACATGCCACGTGCATACTCACACACATATACAATAAAAACAAATACATAAAATTAGATAAATTTGTATGATATATTTTTTAGAATTTCCCCCATTGTTAATAAATACATGACCATATTTCATACTTCAATAATTTGATTTGTTTTCTAAAGCATAGGAATTGTGTGAAAATAACTCTAATAGTCGATCCCAACAAAAACAGTAATTCAACATCATCATTCCATACCCACAGCTCTCATTGGTACTTAAGTGACACAGATTATTTTTCAGTTTATTTAAACAAAAATAAGGTCTGTAAAAGTGATGTTTCTTACGCTTGTTTTTAAATTATACTCCTTGATAAGAAACATTTGACAATTTTTTAAGTCAAACCTGTTACTCTCTTAATAATTAAAATTTTATTCAAACGGAAACTTTCAATAAATCCTTCAGTGAGAAACGTCATCTGGCTTACTTGAGGAAAGCAGTTCATTCAATCATCTCAGTCCAGCTTAACAAGTTCATCTTAGAACCCACCTCGACTCCAGCTGCATCCAGGAGCCAGCGGACAGACTCCATTCTGCCCCAGGAATGGAAATAGTGAAGGACGGGCTTGGTCGCCATGGCTGTGGTCAGGTCTCTATGTTTCTCTAAACGTGAGTGAATAAAAGAGACCTGTGAAAATGCACTTCATGATAGATGCCTGGATAACATCAACTAGAATAAAGAAGTATCCTCCTCCTTTATGACAGGTAAATGGGTCCTTGGATTTGGTCCAAATTGGTACCCAGCCGCAGCACCTGTGGACTAAAACAAGCTGGTCTCAGATCAGCGTTGGTTAAAATGTTTCTGCTCTTGTAGGCTAACTGGTGGGCACTGTAGTTGTGCCCATGTGGGAGTTACTGAGAAAAGGAAGAATCAGAGAACTCAAAGGCACTGAAAACCTCCGAACGCCCCCAATTGTCTCTCTTGATACATCAAGTCTTTATTGTTCATGGTTTGCCTATGAAGAGGCTGTGGTCTCTGCATGGCCGTTAATGCAATGAGTTTTAGAGATATTAAATGCAATGTCTGCTGTCACACTAAAGCCCACAACAGACACGAAAATCCCCAGTGTAAAATGCAATGTCGGCTGTCACACTAAAGCCCACAACAGACATGAAAATTCACAGTGGGCACTAAGAGCATGAAGGTGTGGAACCCACAGCAGGGAAGGTACAAGAAACTTGTCCAAGTCTTGACAAAAGCAAAAGCTGAGCCCTAAGAACTGTTCAGCTGAGCAGGTATAACTTGATGGCAAAGGTCTGCCATGCCACTTCCTGGGCTTTAGTCAGCGATGTCCCCTGATCCCAAGGCTCTGACAAGCTCCCACCGTCTTGCTCCATTAGATTCTGCGTCCTACTTGTATTGTTTCAGTTTCCTTGAATAAACAAACAGAAAAGGATGCTGCTGACCTCCTGTTATGGTGTAAAAAAGGGACCCAACACTTCTTCATTATCAGATAAACAGTGGGTATGCTCATACATTTGTCCTTATTTTGCTCTAAAAGCATCACCTAAGAGGACTTCTTTGTGATATATTTGTTTTACAGTTGAAGATATTGGGGTTTCTGGGGAGAGTGGTTTTATAGGCAATTCTAGGGTTTGAAAGTCACCTCTATTTAAAACCAATTACTTTCACGGACAGTGGTGTTCAAAATACTTGTGGCAAGCCTCAAAGAAACAGAAAAGTTCAGGGGATAGTGAGGTGGAGAACAATAATACAAGATGAGTCTGCAGCTTTACTTACATGTATCCTGCATGCATGTGTGCACACGTACATGCTCAGTCCTTAGAAATGACAATATACATATTGGCAGTCAAGGAAACTTGACAGCCCTGTTCTACCTCAAACTGCCTGGGAGACAGAACATAGCAACGAGAAGAACATGGAAGCCAGCAGCTCCTGGCACAGATAGACTAACTGTATCGTGATTAGTAAGAATGAAAGGGTCAGTGAACGCAGGAGCACAGGAGCTGAGACCTGGGGAGGGACGCTTCTACTACTTTCCTCTTCAATCTGAAGCTCTTTATAAAGCGTTTAGATTCATCAGCTCGATAGATAGATAGATAGATAGATAGATTGACATATATATGACATGATATTGATATACATAGATATAGATATTGAAAACACAGAGGGACTATTTGGGAGGAGTAAAGAGGCCAGTCGGAAGGAGCTGATAAGTGTGGTGGGGGGGGGGGAATGTAAGCCAAGTACAAGGACATATACGTGTGAAAAATCTCACAACAAAATGCACTATTTTACATGCCAACTAAAAGTTAAAGGGTTTTTTAATTAAAGAAAAATTATTCTTACAGGTTTTCTCTTTTTTAGATAAAAACAACAGCACACTGGTTTACCAACATACATATTTCTAAGAAACTGTGCGACTTGAATTATAGAAATCCAAATTAAAAACATTTATTAGCAAATGTGCAACTAAAAATGACCTTCCTAAACTAGAAAACACTTAAAAACACACAACTCACTTGTCTTATAATTGTAGATCATTGTGCAAACTGTATGTTCTTTTTTTTAAATATTTATTTATTTACTTATTATGTATACAATATTCTGTCTGTATGCCTGAAGGCCAGAAGAGGGCGCCAGACCTCTTTACAGATGGTTGTGAGCCACCATGTGGTTGCTGGGAATTGAACTCAGGACCTTTGGAAGAGCAGGCAATGCTCTTAACCACTGAGCCATCTCTCCAGCCCCCAAACTGTATGTTCTTATCAGGGTAGTGGAGGTGGCATTGGATCCACTGGAGGGAATAGAGAGTGACGTCACACAGCTTAAGGCACAGATAACTGTCAGGGCTGAAGACACAGGAGACCCAGCGCTCACAATACTGCTCAGGGGTCCCTGACTGAGGATCATGTTACACCGGGACATGAAGCTTTATCTTATGAAATATTTTATCAAATACTCCTTACTGTTTGGAAAAATGAGGGTGTCAAAGGCCAGGGCAAAACTAGGGTAAAGATTACTATTAAATTTTGCTGGGTAAACAGAAAATGAGACCAAGAGAGAAGAATAATTTGTTGTGGGTGGAATACACAATCTTCATTCATAGTACCAGGGAGTAATTCTCCTGCAACCACCAGGGCAAGAGCCCGATAGGCTACACGCAGAGAACCAACCTGCCTGTGCTCTCACGCTGAATACCATGTCAAGGCTCCTCTGCTTCACTCTGGAGCCCTCCTCAGCTCGGTGCTGCCCTCTGAGGACCTCTGCCTTATTTTCCCAGTGAGAATCCTTCAGCCAATTGGTTGAAAATGAGGGAGGCAAGGAGAGCAGCTAATTCATGAGCGCCTTTTTGTTAGCAGCCTTTCAACCACATGCTGGGAGACGGAATCAATGAGAGGCACACACTGTGGTCTCTGACAATCCAAAACTGCTGAATGAATTGGAGACTACAATGACTGCATCGCCTAATTAAGAAAATGGAATTGGGCGACCTGGAGAGCTGGCTCAGAGTTGAAAACCTTGTTCAATTAGAGTGTGATTTCCAGCATGCTGGTCAGATGGCTCACACCCACTTGTAACTTCAGCTGCAGGAGGGTTGACGCCCTCTTCTGTCTCCTGAGTCACAAATGAGCATGCTCCCAAATAGATACATAGTTAAACATAAGATAAATACTTTTATAAAGGAAATGGATTGGGGAGGTGACCCTAGCTCTGTGATAGGGCCCTTGCCTAGCATGTTTGAGGCCCTACATTCAGTTTCCAAGCACCACAGAGTGGCGAGGGGAGACTTGTCCCAAAGAAATACAAGCAATGTCATCAAGTCGAGCAAATTAAGAAAACAATATATCTGGGTTGTTCAAAAACACTGGAGCGAGAGTGTCATCCCTTAACAGTTGGAAGGGAGACATAGGTTGAAACTCTTCCATTTGGGGGTGTATAAACTCAATAGATTATCTAATATCTGACTCAGGATTTCCCTTGTTAAAGCAGTTTATAATATACTTTTTAGGGCTATTGAGAAGTTACAATGAACTAAGGAACATATAGCATTGATAAACTGTTACAGAATGCTAGTCATAGCTCCCCAGTTCTGGGGAGGCGGGTGCATGCATGAACAGCCTGCTAGACCATGTGGGGCTGGGATATGAGGAAGGTGTTCAGCCAAGTGTTGTTAAATATTAAGTACTAATTAGGTGTCGATAAAAATATCAGTCATATGTCCAGCTTTCTTAAGTCTTTCTTATGAACAAAAAAAAAAATTTTTTTTTTTGGTTTTTCAAGACAGGGTTTCTCTGTGGTTTTGGAGCCTGTCCTGGAACTAGCTCTGTAGACCAGGCTGGTCTCGAACTCACAGAGATCCGCCTGCCTCTGCCTCCCGAGTGCTGGGCTTAAAGGTATGCGCCACCACCGCCCTGCTAAGAACAAAAGTTTTAATGTGTTCAATGAATGATTAAAGCTGATGAAGCAGGCTGATTGACAGGCCCACCTTCCCTTCTGTCTGGGTAGCCTTGAGTGGGCTACCAAGTCCCTTCACTGGTAGCAGGCTGGATGGCTCTTGGAAGCCAGATGTTTGAGAAACTTTCTAACAACTCTCAAACTCTTCAGCAGCTGGAGAGGAAGACATGTTCCAGCTGTGATCCTGAACTCCAGACAGCCTGCACATGCCTAGAAAAGTGGACCCCTAAGCAAGACGAGCATGGTAAATTCTAGATGACCTTGCTTAGGCTGCAGTCATTTTCACTAAGGCCAGAGGCGGGGCAGGGCACTTCCACTAAGGTCTGAGATTAATGCACACAGTCCTTCACTGTGTCGAGATTATTGGGATGGGGGCCAGCACACTCGCCACACTCCCTGATCTGCCTTTTCCTCATCTGTCAGGCAGCTGTCTAGCCACTCCACAGGCCAAGCTACAGCCACTGGGCGGCCTCTACTTCACTGTCGCCATGATATGTAGGCTGGTTGTTTGCAACCAGTTCAGCCAGGCTACACAGACCCGAAAAGACCACTCAAGAGGAGCCTTTTGTTGACCCTAATATTTTAACACAAGATGGGCAGCACAGGGGAACATCTCACAGACAAATCTCCAAGTGAACAATCCAGTTATGTATCCGGAAGAATGCCTGCAAATTAAAGAGGACCTCACGTGCAAATGAAGGGTTATGATTGCCCCAATCATAGCATCGTCTCATGTTCGCCAGCCACTGCAGTCCCTCTGCTAGGCCACAAGGGGGAAGTGTTTCCTCTCTGGCCTAGGTGGGAATGGTTGTTGGAATTTTTGTGTGGTTTCCTCAAGGCATCTGTAAAGAGGTCAAAATGAGAGCGCTGGTATAAAAGACTTCGGCTGGCTGTTCGGCTGACAGCGCTTTTGTTTAAAGCAGCCAGGGCAGCAAGAGACATCAAAGTCTCTGCTTATTCCCAAGAACATGAACACGAGAAGGTGTGCTTCCAGGAAGAACCTGAAGGAGTTACTGTGAGCATTTATCACTGATTGTTAACAGTGCTCTAATGATGCTTAACACCTGCCTAGCGCTCAGGGAGAGGGAGGTGTCCCGTGGCTTTTGCAAATCTACAGAGACTTAACTCACAAAAGATGAAGGCACAGCCCATATGAGCCCAAAGTCTATGGTAGAAACTGATATTAAATTAGTAATGTCAAAAGAATCCCAGGAAAGTCTAAGTTGCAGGAGTTCAGTACGATATCACCTGAAGGTAAGACAGGCTGATGGGAGTCAACAACGTCTACAAAGGTCCTAGGTGGGGAAGGTTCTGTGAGTAGCCAGGAAAGGGAAAACATGCAATAGTTGTTACACAGACCATATTACAGTCTGGACACTCGTGGTCATGAATATTTCAGAGAAACGACCCTTTGATATTAGTATGGTCCATGCAATGTTTGAGACAGACTTATATTAATGATTACTATTTGTTTGTCTGAAGTTCTTATTTGACTTGAAATTCTGCATCTTGCCCAACAATGTAGCAAGAAAGTTTTCCAGGTCACCCACAGTTGCTTTTTACAAACATGGCCTTCAAGCGAAGCTCAAAATAGAAGCTTCACACTTTCCGTTGTCTGTACTGCGTTCGTGAAAAACCACACCATCCAGGTTCTTGAAGAAGCCCATCACATAGACAAAGCAAAATCTAACTGAAACCTTTCAAGCTTTAATTGCAACTTTGAGAGGGAGCCTTTAACCAGTTGTATTGTAAGAGCAGCGGCAGCGGCGGTGAAGGGGTGGTGGTAGCTGCCTTCATAGTGGCAATCAGAAGTCAGGGCAATAAAACACAGACCTGAGTCCAAGGGGACAGCTGGGACAACAAGAAAAGGGGTGGTAGGAATATAGAAGGCAAAACCTAAAGTCGTGGGCGGGACAAAGGGTGAGGTTGAAGAACTGAAGCTGTACCTCAGTGGATAGAATGCTGATCTCAGGCACGCGGTCCTATGCTCAATCTCCAACACTACATAAAACTGGGCTGCTATTGCATGCCCTGCAATCCCAGAACTTGAGAAGTAGAAACAGGAGGATCACAAGTTCTATGGGACCCTCGGCTAGTTCAAGTTCAAGGCCAGCATGGGCTGGCTACCTGAGATCCTGTCTCAAAAAGAGAGCAGGGAGGAGGACGGGACACGGGTTGGAGTGGGGGCTCCAGAATGCAGAAACTGAAGGCGGATGGACGACTAAAAGGGCCATGGAATAAAAACTGCAAACCCAGCCACTAGAAGAGCTCCGGAGAGTGGTCAAGTTTTCAACCACAAGGGTCTCAAATACTTTGGGCCCAGAAGTCAAGAGTTGAGGGATTCTCCGTTCCTAGAGCTATACAGGAGTCGTAACACTAGGGGGCGCCACCTGCTACCGGTCCCTCCTACCTGCTGCCGCTACTCACTACTGTCAAACACAAATGACACAGAAGCAGCCAAAGGTCAGCGGGACTGGCAGGAATTCTAACCTGCACGGGATTTCAAAACAGGTCAAGGCTAATGGATCTCAGCCAACTTATGGCTAACAGTTTGGGATACAGCCCGACCACAGACACAGCACAAAAACGTTAACCTCGGGGGTCAGCAGTCAGGAGCTTGGCTGCTTCTTCAGAGAGCCTGGAACGCGCACCACATGGTGGTTCAAAACCATCTGTGATCTAGTTCCAGAGGATATGATAACCTCTTCTTGTCTCTGCACGCACCAGGTAATACATGGGGTAAACATCCATATGCAGAAAATGAAAAGGAATGAATCCATTTTTAAAGTTACCTTTAAAAGTCTATAGCAAATTTCTAACAAACAAACAAAAATGATAAACCCCCAAATACTCATTACTCTGCCAACAACTTCCTTCTTCCATACATGGTGGGTAAGTTAAATTGGTCCCCCCAAAGCAAGCCCACCTTGAAATCCCTGGGTCCTGTGAATGTGACTCTCCCCAGGGAAAGGTTCTGGAAAGATGCACGTAAGGGATTTCCAATACGAAGATTGTGAATTATCCAGACAAACTTTAACTCTAACGATCGGTGCCTGGATGAGAGGAAGGACAGTAAAAGCCACCCTGACTGCTGTGTCCAGGCCTAAGACAAGCCAGAAAGATGTGACTACATCTGGCTTCAAACGGATACAACTACTTAGAGGCTGTGAAAAACAGGCACATTCTGTAATCGCTCTAACTTTCGATGTGCACTTTTTGTATGCTAAGGCTTTAACAATTACATTCCCTTGAGGTCATTTTTCAGTGACGTTTTTTTATGATGCTGAGAAGATCAGAATTCATGAGCTCAACCTGCAACTTTCACCAGAACTTCAGCTTCAGAGGATGGAAGTCCGGGTGTGTGGCTGGGAGATTTAGGTCTGTGAGAAATTAGAAAATCAGAACGTCCGCAGGTGGCATAGGGGAACTATCTTGACACCATGGTTTACAGTCGGGTAGGGACAGCGAAGGCCTCTTTATTTCTGCACTGTAGCAAGGAAATACAGGGTAGGGAAGTCTGCCCTGTGCGATGCACATACATCATCGGTTCTCCTGGGCCTGAACTAAGGCTAAAGAAGGAAAAGAAACCACGGACGGGAAAAGAACTACACGCAAGCGCAGTACCTCATTCCGGAAGCAATCTCAGCGCAGGCGCACTCCTGCGGAGCCCCCTCTTACCCTGCGGGCCGGCGCCCAGCAGCGCGCATGTGTAGTTCACTAAATTCAGTTCTGTCTAGGAACTTGGGTCCCACCCGGAAACCTAGAGAGTCCGTGCAGGCAACTCTCTCCTAGATCCAGCCTGGATCCTGCTGCCTCCTGCCGGGCTGGCTGACATCTGCAGCGGGTGCATTATCTAGTGCATCTTCAACTAGATCCCAGAAGGAAAAAAAGATTTTTAGCAGGAAAGAAGTTTTTGTTTTTGGGGACCCACCCTAGCGGAACCGCTACCAAAGCTAAGCAACGTACTCGCTGTCTATAAATTGTTCCTGTTTTCAGCGGAGGGAACCGACGTTCCAAAAGGTGAAGTACGATTTCCAGGTCAGAGTCCAATTTGATGTGGTTTAAAGCCCGATTCCCTTACAGATTACCATCTCTAGGATCTGACAGATGTGGACGTGACATCAAGATCCTGCTTTTTTGATGAGACCAGAGCTGCCAGCCTTGAACGTCCAGGATGAATGGTAAAAAACGCCAGAGATGGAAAACGTTTTGAATCTTGGGAGTCCAGGGGAATCCGTTCCCAGAAAAGAACTTTATATTGACAGGAAATCGTCCCACTTGGTAAATTCTCACGCCACTCTGTTTTGCCTTCTAGGCTGAAAATAGTAAGCAGGACAAACCCTCTGCTTTCTATTACACAATAGCAGTCCAGTACTGAAGGAGGCTCCAGGCTTCTTGGGGGGTTCAGCCACAATCAAAGCTAACACATACATTACATCTTGTGAATTCGTTTGCTGAACCTATTTTTTCCGCAGTGAGAGTATTTAGGGGAAATAATATGTCTGTGTTTTGACAACTGGGAAGTCTAAGCTGGTGCTAGGGGATTAACCAAACCCTGGAAGACACAGGGATGTGGAGGCAGTAGCATCCTGCTGTTTGCCCCTGAGTTCTCTGGAACTTCTTCCCACCCTGCTATGTCCACCCTCACCCCACCCTTCTCTCTCCCCTCAGAATCACATAACAGTTTCCCCACTCAAATATAAAATGAAAGCCTTCATAGAATTCCTCATTGTTTCAACAATCTGAACTGAATAAATAAATACCTTCCCCTCTGGGAAAGCAATTTTCCTTTTAAAAGACTGTGTCTCACTCAGACTAGCTGCTCCAAGATATTTTTCACCTCACTACTAAAAACTGGAATCTGGAAACGGACGCATGCTGTTTCTCTTGGACGCACATTATTGAGGTCATTTTTTTTAACTCTCTGTACGCTATGGGAATTGCACACTTGCGAACATATGGGGAAGAGGAATTCTCTCAGGCTGAACTTCCAACTGCCATAGCCAGCAAATGTATTTTATAAACTGATAAAACAGGTGCAAACTAAGCCATTTCCTGTCCACCAAGCTGACACTGCAGAAAGTAGTCTCCGGGATGCTGCACACGTAAGAGGAAGGAAGCTTCGGTCGCAAGAGCACAGGAGAGGATGAACTGAATGAGGAAGTGAGTGGGCAAGGGGAACCAGAATACAATCGCGTGTGCCCCACACAGTAAACCAGCAAAGCCATCACACGAATAGGGAAGACAAGGAGGAAAAAATTATCCAGCCAATAAAATTCCACCTCTTAATAATAACCTTAAATGTAAATGACTTTGGCTTACCAATAAAGACACACAGACTGGTTGGCTGGACTTAAAAAACTGCATTCGGCTGGTGGTAGATTCCTTTAATCCCAGCACTCAGGAAGCAGAGGCAGGCAGATCTCTGAGTTCAAGGCCAGCCTGTTTTGCAAAACAGCCAAAACTACGCAGAGAAACCCCATCTTGAAAAAAAACCAAATATATATAGTCTCCAAGAAACACACATCTTGGGTAAAGACACCTATGGGTAGAAAGTCAGAGAATGGAAGTAAAAAACAAGTTGTCATGGCTAATCTGATGTCTGATAAGCATACTTCAAGTCAAAATTAGAAAAGATAAAGTAGTTACTACATTATTAATAAAGGGAACAGTGCATCAGGAAATATAACAATCATAAATATATATTCACCACACAGGGGAGCCCTAATTTCATAAGGAAACATTAAAGGACAAAAAAAAAGTGAGACGTGCCCTAATACAATAATTCTGTAGGTGACTTCTATACCCTCTTCATTTTTTTGGTTTGTTTGTTTGTTTTGTTTTGTTTTTTCAAGACAGGGTTTCTCTATCGCTTTGAAGCCTGGCCTGGAACTCACTCTGTAGACCAATCTGGCCTGGAATTTACAGAGATCCTCCTGCCTCTGGCTCCCAAGTGATGGGATTAAAGGCCTGCGTCACCACTTCCCAGGCCTACCCTCATTTTTAACTAATGTTCAGTGTGTGTAACAGTATCCTCTGAGTTGAAACACTGTATCCTGGAGCGAGGCTCCTTTAAGACTCAGGACATTCTAAAAGAATGATCAAGACTACTCAGTAAGCAACTCACAAATCTTAGGAAATCCTTGAAACTTAACAGATTCACAAAGATTCACCCCCACCCCCATGAAGGTTATATAAGCAATAAGGATTGCCACAAAGAGGGGAGTCTCAAGCATGTTGAGCTGCTTTCAAGTCATACAAAGAGCTCCAAAAACACATTTCACAAGTAGTGAGTTGGGCTGGATGCAGCTGACTCTAAATCATTCCTATTCCTGTAAGTGACCCCAATAAACTCACTGGCTCACCAAGTTAAACATTGGTAGACTCTATTCTTTGGTCTGTAATCAGTGCCCTATTTGGGCTGATATGAAATACACACACCAGTTTTTTCCTTGTAAAGAGCACTAATACAACCTGAATGCCTTTTTAAGAGTCACATGTGAAGATGTCAGCATAGTATCCAACTACTTTGTTTCCAGAGGGCAAGGAAAGAGCCTATCCACAGTGCTGGCCCTGGGCACCCTGGAGGTTAATCTGAGATCCCTCTTACAAAAACAGGCTTCCTCTTATTCCTTTTTTCCTGGGAATCCCAGACTTCTGGAGGTTGGAGAAGCAAATGGTGGGAGGGCTGAGGGCTGTAGAAAGCCTTGGGGACCCAGATCCCACCTGCCTGGGCTCCCTCTAAGTCAGTCCACTAGCCCTTCGGTCAGGAGGCTCCAGAATCATGCCAAATTCCACCCCCCAATACTGCAGCTGCAGGATGCCTCCGTTCCTCTCAGACCCTGTTGGGCCATCGCTGTCTAGTCTCAGGTGCGGTGTCATTAGTCCTGATAGCCTACTGCTGCCGCTTCTTGGGGATTTTTGGTGGGTCACTATTGTGGGCTGTTCGTTTGTTACCTGCTCCTGACATAGAACTAACATAGATGCTTCTCCCACCACAGTCTTGCTGCCGTAGGGCCTCTTGTCCACCCTTCCCAGCATCCTAGATGATTGTGCTGAGTTTATTAGTCCCAAGAGGAAGCTAATCCTGGCGGTTCAAAGGTCTCTGGTCATTTCAGTCTGCCCAAGACACATGGCAGCACCCATCGGCCGCAAGCACCTGCTTTAAATCCAGTTGCGTCTTCCTTAGCCTGCCTGAAGTCACTGTCCTGTGGGACATCCACGAGGGCTACTTGACCCCACTCTCATTGGAGATGCCCTGGACGCGGTCACTGGCTGCGCCATACACCTTATTGGGCGTTGCCAAACTGAAAAAGAGACAAACATAAGACAACATTTTAAATAATCAGAGCAAAACAGCCAAAAACTCAAGAGAAAAAAAAAATACACAAAAAAGGCCCGATTAAGAAAAAACCAAATCTTACAAAATAAGGACAAAGAGGCAAAAGTTAAGTTGGAGAGACCACGGAAAGGTTAATATAAATCTAATTTCAGGTGTAGTACATGGAATTTATATTAGGACCTCGTGGATCCAATAATGAACCTTTTCTCATTCAGTTGCATTTCCCTCGGCGAGGCAACAGGGGGCACCAGAGGCCAGTGCATCATTGAGCAGGGCGATTCCTTCGCAGTTCTGAGATAGAATGATAATGGTCTGCGTGGAAGGCTATGCAAAAACAAACTAAGTAAATAAATAAACAAAACAAAAATATGGTAGGTCGAGGGGGGAGACTATGCAAAAAAAAACAGAGGGGGTGAGAGATTTCTTCATTGCATCCTATTTAAAGAATACAAATTTCTGAAGTTCTGTACAAGGAAAAAAGAAAGAAAGAAATTACAAGAATCTTTTTAAAGATGGAACTTTAAACAGAGCAGTATGAAATGACTGGAACAGGCCTGACCCTCTACCCTCAACCAGACATCTTGACTAGCACGGAACTTTAGCCAAGGCTGTGGGTCCTTTCCTGGTCAAGGTTTTCTCAGGACGGAGAACGAACGTTCCGATAACGTTCCGATAAGCGCTAATGGTATTAGAACCGCAGCTGCTGCTGAACATCGTTGGCGTTCCAGTCACCTTAAACATTTTACAGGTAGCAACTGTTCTTTTCCCAGCCCTCCGAGGCAGGTGTCACTGTCACCTCATCTTACAGAGGAAGGAACAAGCAGCCCTCCTTAGACCCCGCAAAGAAGCATCAGATCCGGGTTTAGGGGAAGCACGGGCAGGATCTGTGGTCGTTCTCCGCCACATGTCTCTCACAAGTTCCTAGAAAGGAAAGCACTGACCCACCGTTTGGAATACACAGAAGGAAATACACATCAATATTTACTATTGTTATTAACACAGTGAGTGATACGTGTTCTCTAGGAGCTTACCATCTAGATAAGGAGTTTGGGACGATGAATGCATGAAAGATACCAAATGAATGAATTAATCTGTTGGTCAATCAAACCAATTCATAACAGAGGCATGTCAGCAGTCCAAAGGGGAGGATGGACAGAGGGACTGTCAGGACCTGGATGGTAGCTGGCTCAGTGCCCTGTCTGCTTAAAATTTTACATGAGAAGCCTCCACGCCACAAATAGAAAGCAGCTTCCGATTCTATGTGGCTGATATAATTACACTCTGAATGTTTGATTACATGGATTAAACACATTTTTTAAAAAATCCTCACATGAGGTACCAAAATTCAGTCAGTTTGAATGCATTTATAATAATAAACTCCAAGTTACCAATAATGTGTTGACATTAAGGAGCGAAATCAAAGCACTGTCCCTTTGTCATTTAACCTAGCAAAAGCCCAGATTTTGTTTCTGCGCTTCAGAATCCTCATGTCTCCCACCTTCTTATCTGTCTGTTGTGTAGGTCAGATGAATCTGTGCCTGCCAGAAGGCTGTCTTGTGACCCTGTGCCTGTCTGCGGAATGTGGGGATATGTGTCTGTCTGAGTGACATTCCTAACAAAGTGTTTCACTCTGTATTTATTGAACAATACTGAAAAACACCGCATGGGGAAGGAACGAGGGACATTTCACAGAAACCTTGAGCAGAATTTTGCCAGGGATTATGTCACTGGCTTCGACTGATTCCAACTGACGCAGATAACAGACAACATTGTTTATCAAGCTATATCTGTATGTCGCATTCAGCATTTATGGCGGATTTTCATTTTACAAGATTGCTTTCCACCTCTATTCTTGTTGCTTTCAGCAAGTGACCATCAGAACACCCATGCCTGGTTCTAGGTCGGGGATGGAACAGTACATAAATACAGATTACAGCTGTGTACTAGCTCAGGTTGAAAGGTGATCCCACTGCAAATCCGAGGCAAGTAAGGTTGATTCTCTTAACCCCTGTTAAACCAGCAGCAGCCTGAGTGCACAGCAGGGTGGCAGTCTTGGGTGACCCGCAAGTGCAGTTAACTTCATCCGTGGGGTCCTTTCAGCACAGTGCATTGCCACATTTGATCATCATATGGGGTTTGACTAAAACCATCTTCCTCATTCTCTAGAGCAATAGCACGGTATTTGGCCAAAGAAAGCACCTAGTTGCTGATCTTGAGGGTCCATTATTAATTTCACAGATATTTTTCTGTTCACTCTGGAATAGGATTCAGGCCTGAACAGGATGTCAATTCACAGGCTGTGGAATAAGGAACATGAGCAGAAACACCATGTTAATTGAAACGTGATGTCTGAGAGGGAGCCACCAGGCGATGAGCCAGGTGGACCACATATTGGAACCTCACACTGGATCCCTGGGATGGGTTGAGCCAAGGTGCTGGTGGGGAAAGGGCTCTGTAACTGGCGGAAAGAAACTAAGAGTTCCTGGGGCTGCAGAACTGTGGATTAGAAGCCGAGTGAACAGATTCAGTAACAAGCTGTATTCATAAAGGATCTTGGCTGAGCAGGGTTTCCTGCCCCTGAGTCATCTACTTAAGTCATCGGGACTTTGCCGTCTCCAGATGTTGCTAAGTGGAAACTTTGCATCATGGGGTGAAGGGTAATCTTTGTGCGCAGCTTGCCTTTCATTGGTTGTCATTCCGCTGACCTCAATGCTCTATGTGTCTGTGCACATGCAAGCCCAGAGGAGCATCACTCTTAAATGGTCCCTCACTTTTGTTTAGCAGTAAGAGGAGGGGCTGGAAAGACGCTCAGTGGGTAAAGATGTTGCCCCACGACCTAATAACCCAAGTTCTGTCCCAGAACCCACATGAGGGTGAAAATGGAGAATGGACTCCACAAAAGTGTCCTCTGACCTCCACATGTACACCATGGCATGAGTATACCCACACACATGCTATCACATGAAGTCATAATAAATATATACATATATAAAGTTAACTGGAAAAAGTAAAAGAATCATGGCCAATGGACTACATGTATCCACTAGCACCCATGGGCAGCATAACTTCATCTTATCCAGAATAAATGAAAATAAAATGAATAAAATAAAATTGAAAATGCAAAAGAAATGAAAATTGAAAATAAGAAACAAACACTAAAGGCAACTCAAACTTCCTGGTGTGCTGTCTCCACCGAGCTGCGGCTGTTGTTGTGACTCTCAGACTATAAACATCACACAGAAAAGCAGATGGTGGGGAAGAAACCCTGATGTATATGGATAATTTATATTTTCTCCCTCAAGTCTTTTTGAGCAAAGTAATCCTAATGCAATAAGATTGGCATCCTTAAGGAAAAGCATATCATTGCCTCCGATAAAGCTTCTCCTCCCTATAGTATTCCACTAATGCATTGAAGAATGGTTTTAATCTAAAGGGAGGCATCCCAGGAGAAAGTTTAGAGGAAATAAGAATGAAAGAAACCATGTCTAGAAGCATCCATCTGCTGCAACAGGAGTTACTACTGAGGTCCAGTCTGGTAGAAGCTCAATGAGAGAAAAGATTCCAACCTGTTCCCACTCCTTGATTTTCATGGCGTGGTGTAGCAGGCTGCTTGTCATAACAGGTCCAAGTGGAATCTCTAAGAAGATTCTTGGAAAGAAGGGAAGAGAATGTTAAAGGCATCGGAAATCCTGCCCAGGTTTGTTGTGGAATTAACACAGCTGTGATACCTTGAGCAGGCTCTGATTTATCGCACAGAAACCGGGTCAGCTCAGGCTAGTCTTAGAGAGTTAGAGGGGCTGGAGAGACGGTGCAGTGGTTAAGAGCCCACTCTGTTCTTCCAGAGGACCTGAGTTTGGTTCCCAGCACCAATGTCAGGAGGCTCACACTGAATGAAAAATAAAATAAAAGGAGGGGGACAGACTACTCCTAAAGTATGAAGACTTTCATTGTAAATGTAAGAGAGAGAACAGGCAGAGGGAAGAGTCCAGCCGAATGTGGCTGGCAGACTAAACTGGACCATGAGAGGAAAGATGGAGAGGTAGAGCAAGAAAGGAGACACTGAGGAAGTGAGGAGGCCCAAGCCAAGAGATCAAGAGGCCAGTGTCACCAAAATGGCTGAATTATATAGGAATCAGACTGGGGGAATAGACCAAAAAACCCTTAGATATAACACACACTTTTGCAAAAAAGTCAACCTACAAAAACCCATAGCTTTTCCTCTACCAATAATGAACCTGGTGAAAAAGAAATTGGGGAAAAAATCTATTCAAAATGCTATCTAAAAATAAATACCAAGAAATAAACCAACCTAGTGAAAGACCTCTGCTGTGGAAATTTTAAGACAATGAAGAAGGCAAATGAAGAGTACACAAAAAGATGAAAAGACCATGCGTGCTCGCGAATTAGCTTAATTAATGCTGCAAAATGGCTATGGTACCCACAGAGTCAATATAATCCCAATGACATTCTTCACAGAACTAGAAAACATAGCTACCAAATTCGTGAGGAAAGGCTGTGGGACCTTCACAGACAAGGATGCGGAAAGACTGTGAAGGTCAGAGATAGGGAATGACTAGATTGAAACTGTGTTTTCTGGGCATGACAGGGCCATGTCCTGAACACATGGACTCACAAAGACACATCAGACGTGATTGCCTATACAAGATCAATCTAGTCAACATTCCAACATGGTGGGGAGGCAGGCACTCTGGAGCCTCCACCCCTAGTGGACAAGGTGAGGGCTCCTGGGAGTCCAAGGCTTCTCAGGAGGGATAGCCAGTTTTCTTTAAGGGTGTTGCCCCTGGTAGGACAGCCTCACTCCAAGGGATGACTGCACACCCATCAGTATATTGGCAGCACAAATCAAAGCCAATCGGTTATTTTTTTTAATTTGGGAGGGGTAGAAAAGTAGGGATGGTTCTGGGAGTAGAAGCAGCAAGTGGATATGATCAAAGCACACTGTGTGCACAAAATTCTCAAAGAATTCATAAAAAAATTAAAAATAAAAATCTCTGGTCCTCTGAAAGAGCAACAAATTCTCTTTACCCCCGAGGCAACTCTTTCAACCTCAAGTCTTTTTTTTAATTTTTTCTTTTATTTTTGAGATAATACTATAACTATTGAGATAATAGTAAAAAAGTCACGCACTTGAAAATAATATTCCCCAACACTTTATAGGTGTAGCTGCTTCATTACTAGGTCTCAGAGCAAACTCCTGATCCTCTGATTCTTACATTGTTTCCGCATCCTCTTCGGTAGTGTTCCCTGAGTCTTAGGTATGGGAATTATATTGTAGATGTATCCATTGGGATTAGGATCCATAACTGTATTTTGATTGGCTGTGGCTTTCTGTAATGGTCTCCATCTGTTGCCAAGAGAAGTTTCTTTGATGAAGGGTGAGGACTACACTTCTCTGTGGGTGGAATGACCAATATTTATAATGTAGTCAGGGATGGTGCTTGTTCAGTAAAGGGATGGTTGCAGATTCTCCTCAGAAACTCATTAGTCCTGAGCAATTGGCTAGTTTTCCAGTATCCAGAATGGTTTCCTTCTTGTTCAGCCAGTCTTAAGTCTTACTAGAGAGTAGTTGGTTACCATCAAGGTATGTGTACCATTGCTGCACCCTTAGGTGTATCATTCCTTGCTCATCATTGTGGTTCATGGCTGTCATAGCTGGGTGGGACTGTTGCTTGCTTCCCTCCTTTGGAAGGCTTCATGGTGCCTTCTGGTCATGAAAGCTAGTCCTCATGGAGGGGGCATTCAGGACAGTTTTGACTCAGGGACCTCTGGGCTCTGTCTGAAGAGTATGGTGTCTTCATCAACAGGGACTTACCTTCCACCTTCAGGGTGCAACCAAGAGCAATATCAATAGTCTGAACTGTTTGGAGAGTCTCTTAGACAATCCTGAGCAACAACTCAAAAGACGGCTTCACACACCTTGTGCTGGGGTTTGGTAAGTGGTCTTTGGCTCTTGGAGGGAGCAATGTCAGTCAAGATGAGAAAATTTCATTTAAACTATAAGTGTATATTTATACACACAAGGGTTTTTCTTTAGTAAACTGTTCATGGTATGAATGCTTATGATTTTTTCTTTTCTTTCTTTCTCTCTTTCTGTTTTTTTTTGGGGGGGGGTTGTTTTGTTTTATTTTGTTTTCTGAGACAGAGTTTCTTTGTAGCTTTGGAGCCTGTCCTGGAGTTCACTCTGTAGACCAGGTTGGCCTCGAACTCACAGAGATACACCTGCCTCTGCCTCCTAAGTGCTGTGTTTAAAGGAGTGCTTCACCACCGTCTGGCACTTATGACTTTTTCAAACATCCTTGCTGTTTTTTAACACCCCCATCTCGCTCCTTCTTCTGTACAAATAAAGTGAAAACAACGGTGGAAAAAAACTGCTCTGAGATCACATGTTACCCCAGTCATAGTGACATCATCAAGACAACAGATGACACCTAATGGTGAAGATGCGGGGAGAGAAGCCATATTCAGGGCTGGGGGAATATAAACCTGTTCATCCACAATGGAAGGCAGTGTGGAGGGTCCTCAAATGACTACTGCCAAAACTCTCATAAGACGAAGCTATAACACTATTGTGTGGACAGCCAAGGACCCTACATCTTAAGTCATCTCACATGTGGACACCCCGAGAACTCTACATCCTAAGTCATCACATGTGTGGATAGCCCGAGGACCCTACATCCTAAATCAACACACATGTGGACATCCCAAGGACTCTACATCCCAAGTCATCACACATGTGGGTACCCCAAGGACCCTACATCCTAAGTCATCACATATGTGGACACCCCGAGAACTCTACATCCTAAGTCATCACACATGTGAACACCCCAAGGACCCTACATCCTAAGTCATCACACATGTGGATAGCCAGAAGACTCTACATCCTAAGTCTTCACACCACAGAGGGTCCTGCACATCCGTGTTTGCTGATGCACTACTCGGTTTTACCAAGAGATGGACCGAGCCTGCATGAACATCCCCAAACTGCTGGTCCCTTCATTCTCCTCCCAAGAATTTCTTCTACTTTTAATTTTTTATTTTATTTTTGTTTAGGGGTTGGGTAGGGTCTCTTTTGTAGTCTAAACTGGACTAGAACTCAAATTCAAGGCAATGCCCCTGCCTCTGTGCCCCATGTGGTAGACTTGCAGGCCCAAGCCACCACGCCCAGCTCTCTCTTCACTGCTTCCATTTGCCAGTTCTGTTTTGAAAGCCTTGGATAGGCGCCTTACATCTTTCTCCAGTTTAGAGGATGTATATGCCACCTAGTAGCACCAGGCATCTGGGCAGGGACCTCTCCCAGGTTCAGTTTGTAGTGTATGATGGTCGTGGTCAGATCCAAGTATGCCCAGCTATGAGAATAGGCACAAATTCCTGTTTATTTTGGTGAGTAACTTTCCTGGATCCTTCTCTGAATTCTCTCTGGTTCTTTCTGACTCACTTAAGTTTCTCTATTTTGCTCTTGTGTGCTCTGCAGTTCCCAGCTGGCCGTATTTCTCCTCTTTGGGGTGTTGATGCCACTTGAAGAAAATGAGGACCCTGAACTCCAAATTTGCTTTGAATGTTGAGATTAAAGGTTGCTCCGTGTGAAGTGAGAGAGTCCAGGGAAGCTTTCTGGGAAGAAGGATGCTCTGAACATGTCTGGGGTAGCCAAGAGCAGAGAGTGGCTTGGTTTTTGTGGTGGTTCAAAAGCAAGGCAGGGTCAGAGCCCTAGCATGTATCCTGAGTCTTCATGCTTGAATTTTTCACCAGAGCCAGGGAGCATCTAGGCTTCTATGTCAGCTGGGGTCAGGTATGAGGCTAAAGAGAAGAGAGGGCCTGAAGTCTATCAGTAGCCAAACGTTAAGATAGAATCACTGTTTTCCAGACATGGTAGCATATACCTGGCATCTTAGCACTCAGGGAGTATGAGGTCAGCTTGGTCTTCATAAGACATTCAAAGCTAACTGGATCACATCTGAAACCCTATACAAAGGGAAGTAGATGGAAGGGGAAAGAAAAGGGAGTCAAAGAAGAAGGAGGAGGAAGAGGAGAGAGGAGGGAAAAGGGGGGAAAGGGAAGAAAAGGTGAAGGGTAAAGAGGAGGAGGGGGAAGAGGAGGAAGAGGACGAGGAGAGAAGCCAGATGTTTTTATTACAGAGTTCTAATGTTAAGGATAAACCAAAAACAAAGCCGAAACCTTTTACCATCCTTCTAGAAGCAGAGCTTCTCCCAACCCCCACACACATCAGCTTTTGGGGTGCCTGAGAACCATCACAAGAAGGACTGAAAGAACTGTTGTAGAGAAAAGGAAGGAAAACTAAGAAGACTTATTATCCCCTTCTCTATTCCTGTATCAGAACAATTGTCTCCCCTGCCCTTTGTGACTGACAACGCCCCCTTCTATATCCAAGGGCATCATGGACGGCAAGTCAGGGGACATCAGAGTGGGGAACAGTTGGAAAATTACCACCGGGAAAATAGTAATTGAATTCCACTCTATCTGCTACTGTCTAGTTTTCATGCAATCTCATGATATTTCACAACTGCATTAGGTGGGAAAAATAAGGATATATCCTCCAGCTTAATATTACCACAGACCCACAATTTCTCACAGTCAGTCTTCATGGCACTTGTTCATTTAGTTTTTTTAATTTTATGCACATGAGTGTTTTGCTTGCATGTGTGTATACCATTTATGTGCCTGATACCCGCGGAGGCCAGAAGCAGGCATCAGATTCCCTGAAAATGGAGTTGCAGATGAGTGTGAACCATCATGTGGGTGCTGGGAATCGACTTTGAACTATCTAGAAGAGCAACAAGTGTTCTTAACCTCTGAGCCATTTCTTCAGCCCTAAATCAGGTAAGACTTACAGACCCCCGAAGTTTTCTATGTCTCTAGACAGTTTAGCACACCCAAGTTTCTTACACTTTCTTAAGCCCTGTCCCTCCCGTCCGTATTTGCAGATTAAAATGAAACAAAACAAAATCGACAAAACTTCTTGACACAAGCCCTTCCTTTAGTTTATAGTTACCACCCAAACAGGATGGACTGTGTGTTTCAAAAGGCCACTGTCTGCTTCCCCTCAGTGGTCTGCACATAAATGACCGGATCCACTTACAGCCTGCCTGCTAGGAAGCCCCACGGATCTGAACAGCGGCCTCTTTCATTTTGTCCCCTCTGTGCTAAATGACTCTGACCCATAACTGCATCAGAACTTAGCCAGGGACTCCACCACAAGATAGACTCCAGCTCATCTCTTCATTCTCGAGTTTGGCTTTGATGAGGACCACGGGAGCCAACAGGACTGCTGTGTGTGTGGATGAGAGTCCCAGGAGAGTAGAAGGGCCTCCTGAGACCTGATATAAAACACCCCAAGGGGGTTCTTCTCTTTGATTCTGTGGTGGATTTTGAACAGAGATGCCGATAAAGACAAAATTCCCATCAAGAGCTAAACAGGATCCCCGACCCGGAGGAAACGTGAGCTTCTGCGAACAGATCCAGTTGAATTAGCACAGAGGCTCCATCAATGCGAAGGCAAGCAGCCAAGTAGGGTGCTCAGTCTTCTAACAGTGTCGGGGATGTGACCCCTTCTAAAGACGCCTGCCCCACTGTCTGATTCTGAAAGCCCCGTTATCTGCCCTTAGTCATCAGACTCTTCGCTCCTTTGGCTAGCCCTGGACGATTCAGCCTCCTGAATAGCGTTTTCTGTCTTGGTTTACCACCGAGGTGAGTTGCATCGATACTGAGTGTTCTCTCTTGCGGCAGCTTTGAGGCTACACAGAGGAGCTAAAATCTTCCATGAGTCAAATCCAAGCCCCCGGGGAGCTCCAAGGAAGTGTCCAGAAATTTCTGGCACAGTAGCATTGGTTTCAACACTGGGTATTTTTTTACTGCTACGTGGAACTTGTTTAGTTACGGAAGAATTTCCACTGGAAAAGCGTTGGTTTAGCCACAGAATCTGTCCTGATGTCACAGTAACCTGCCATGGTTCATTCTGTGAGAAGGGCTCTGGGGTGACTTTGGTCCTCAGGAGCCCCTGCTTTGCTTCTGGTTGCTCACTGAGAATCGCTGCCCCTTTTTTCGTTGCTGGATTCACCTGATGGGAAAGACAGCGACACTGTCTGTGATTTTTGTTTGTTTGTTTGAATTGCTTTGTGTTTAATTTCCTCTATCTTTTCTCCACTCCAAAAATATATAAGGGGGGCTATAGTCATAAATTCATCTTTACCATAGACACCCTGAGTTACTTTTTATTGCAAAAAAATCTATCTGAAATAGTTGTATAGAATAAGAATGTACATTATAGGAAAATAAGATGAAGGGATAAAGAAAAAGAAAGTAAAACATCCAAATGTTTTCACCGGTGCTGGGCACACTCCTGGAATCCCTGCATCCTAATGTTACCCTAGCAACCACCGGGGTTTCCACTAGCAAAGTTGCTTTAAGAAAGTTTTCTCCCAGATAAAGTAAAAAGGAACATTCAGGTACAAGGAGAAGTGGAGAGGGAGGAAGGAAGTGGGAGAGGAAGCGAGATGGGGACGGTATATCTCAGGCTGTCTTCAAACTCATGAACTTTTACCTCAGCCTCCTGAGGGCGGAAACTACAGGCCTGTTTTACCATACCAGGATAAAACAAATGTTTTGAAAACACAACTCAGAGACCACTTTGGGAAGCCAGACTGCACAAATCTTTCTTGTTTCTTAGGAAGCTTCTACCAACCTCAGTCTCTGTGTTGCTTGATCTTTGAGAACTTGCAGCTGACTTTGAAATGCTCTGTATCCTTGAAAAGCAGTTGCTGGCCAGACAAGATCAGCCATTCCCATCCTGCCACACTTGCATTGTTGGGAGATGGTCCCTTCCCTTGAACAGTCTAAACCCCTTCCGATCCCCCCCCCCCAATTTTTGTTTTTTCGAGATGGGATTTCTCTGTAGCTTTGGAGCCTGTGCTGGAACTAGCTCTTGTAGACCAGGCTGGTCTCGAACTCACAGAGATCCACCTGCTTCTGCCTCCCAGGTGCACTGATTAAAGGCGTGCACCACCACCGCCTGGCCCAATTCCTCCCTTTTGAGCTCTAGCACATAAAAACACCTCAGTGTTCAAAAACAGGCATATAACAAATTTAAGATTCCTTAGCTTCTAATATCCTAACTTATTTTTCTACTTCAGTCCTCCATATCACCCAAAAACAAGAGCTCAATCCATCACTATGGGATTTAGACACATACTCACACTCTCCTGGTGCAGGGAACTTGTTTTCAGTCATGGCCTACTTATGCGGGCCTCTGCCAAGGCATCCCTGCTCCTCTCCCCTTTAGACTTTGTCCCAGTGACCATTGTGTCATCCCGGGCCTTACATTCCCCCAGTCTCACCTCACTCTCCCCTCAACTCTTTACTTCCTTTGCGGTGCATAGGATAAAGCTTTTGTTCCCACACAAAGTCTGGGAGAGTAACCATTTGTTAAACTATCAAATGGAATTTGATTACTTCTCTGTAGCTCTTGGTCACAGAGATCTCTGTGGGTTATTTTGGGCCAGTGTCAAGACCTTTCAGACCTAAAGCAAAAAGAAAATTAAAGGCTGAGGAATGGAGATGTGACCCTCCCCTTCCCATGAGCCCACAGCAGAAGGGTAATCTCAAAACAAAGTCTACTTCCTGGCTGAACACATTTAGGCCCTGAATTGAGGTTGCAGAATTCCAGCAAACAGCCAAGGCACACAGAGCTTAGGACCAACAGGTTGCTGCCTGGGCCTCTCCCTATGACGCGTGCACACTTCTTGACCTTGAATATATCAGTGCCCTAATCCCTGACAACCATGGTAGGGACAACAGAACAGGGCCCAGGGAAACACAGCACATAGTACAAACTGGGGAACAAGGGGGAAAGAAACCACCATGGAAAGCAGGGAGAACAAGAGTTCAGGCTCCAAGGCTGAAGCCTTGGATCACATACCATCGTTTCACTCAACTTTTCAAGCAGACATTCAAAGATAAAATCATAATAATGATTGCAAGGAGTCTCCAGAGTCATATGTCCCGCGTTCAGGACCCTTCTTATTATGGCATTCTGAACCTACACTGGCTACACACCCATGAGCAGGCTTTCCCCATCTTTCTGATACATGAGAGGTAGGTAAAAGACTTTTTGTTCCCCTGACTGTACTACTTCGTCCCTTGATATTATGGGAATAGAACAGTTCCAGGTGTTGTCAAGGATGGAAACAGGGAGAAGCATTGAAGAAGCTCCTAAAATAAAAGGGACTGGGGGAAATTGCATTTTAAAAATGCCTTCCAATAACCCAACTCTTAGCTGATTTAATATCCCCAGCCTTCTGAGTGTAGTTTGATTATCTTAGTCACGAGTAGGCATGCCAGCATGGGAACAGGAACCCAGTGGCCAGGCGCTACCTCAAGCTCTCAAGCTCTGCTAGGTGGGACTTGATTCCTAGGATGGGAGCAGAGCAGCTTTAAGGGATTTGTTACCTTCCTATGATCTCTTGTACTTCCATGTTTAAATATGATAAATGAGTCCAAAATGTGCTCAGGAATACATTAGCACCACTTGGGAGCATGTTAAAAATATTTATTCTCTGGCCCCCACCCTTTTAAACCCACTGAATCTGCATGAAGATCTGCACTCTGTTTTTCACCAGCAATCCCTAATCTAGGAATCTTGATAAGTACTGCTTATTTATGAGAATCTACCTTACCAGGTCCTAAGGTGGTTATGTAATTATCTGCTCACACCAGAAAAGAATGTTCTCATTGCTTTGCACTCTTCCTGGGCTTCGGTTAGCCTTTTCTTGATGACTAATGATATTGAACACTTTTTCAATGTGCTTGCTCAATGTGTGTGTGTGTGTGGAGAGAGAGAGAGAGAGAGAGAGAGAGAGAGATACATGTGCTTTTGTGTGGAACAGTACACTCAGTCAAGTATACACATATGGAGACCAGAGGTCAGCATTGAATGTCTTCCAAACACTGTCTTCCAAACACTCTCCATTTTACTTTTTTAGGCAGGGTCCCTCCATGAACCTGAAGCTAGTGATTGGCTAGATTGATTGACCAGAGATGCTCCTGTCTCTATCCCAGCATTGGTATCACAGGCATGCACCCACCCAGCTGGTTACTTGAATGCTGGGGATCTGAACTGAGTAAGCTGAGGTTGGAGGATCATGAGTTCAAGTCCAGCCTGGGGTACAAAGCAAAACCTCATCAAAAAAGAAAGAAAGAAAGAGAGAGAGAGAGAGAGATAGAGAGAGGCTCAGCTAGCATTACCTATTTTGTATTTTATTTTTATTTACTAACTGGTCAAAACTATCTTTCCATATTAATAAATATCCTTACATACCTTCATGCTTACTTGTTTAGGTGTTTTTTTAGTGACTAGAAAAAATATGTGGTATCTGTCTGTACAATGGATGCCACCTGGCAATGAAAGGCCCAGTAATAAAGGCGACATCCACACAAACCTTCCCTCCATATCCTGCTGAGTGGCAGGCATTTGGAACCTCTGAGAGCAGAGTCTAAATCCTCTAACGTAAATGCTGGGAGAGGGCATACTTGCCTCGATTCTAACTTCAGGGGGAAGTGTTCTGACATTTCAACATTAAATACATTAGCTGCAGACATTTCAGAGAGGTCCCATGGCAAGTGGGACATTTACTTTAGTTTATATATTGAAGTGGGGATATGCGTTGTCGTCATTGTCATCATCCTTGTCTCCATAGTTGTCATGGTTGTCTTCATACACCTCTTCTTCTTCTTCTTCTTCTTCTTCTTCTTCTTCTTCTTCTTCTTCTTCTTCTCCATCTCCTTCTCCTTCTCCTCCTCCTCCTCCTCCTCCTCCTCCTCCTCCTCCTCCTCCTCGTCTTCCCTCATGTATCTGTTTGAATTTTGGCAGATATTTCTATTGCATCTATTAAGATAATCATACAGATCATATTTTTCTCCTTAAATCCCCTCCATTCCTATCTAAAGTCCTGCTAAGGTAGCCATCCTATAATAAACCTATCTAATCATAATAGTTACTTTTTTCCTGTAGCGCTGAATACAGGTTGGTAGCAAAGCCAGGCTTTTGCATCTTAGTTACTGACAGTGTGGGGCAGTAATATTCTCTTTCTATTGTGCTCTTTTGTGGTTTTGTTATCGCTGGAATCCTGGTCTTATAAAATGAGCTCTAAGGTGTTTCTCCTGGCTTTCTCCTATAAAAAAGTTTGTGTGGGGTGACATTATTTACCTCTTAATGTTTGAATTTGCTGGTAAAGTCATGTTTTGTGCTCAGCTTATCTATATGCTTCACCTCTGGGAGTCCCAGCCTCCTTATTGTCTAGTGTCCTCAAACTTTCATTTAATATGCACACAGCATGGAATTGAAGCTGTCCAAGAAGCAGGGTTGCCCTGGGTTGTAAATTTATAGAGGATAAGCAAGATGTCTCTGGTGAAAAGCATGTTTATATTAATGCTACTTATTTCGGGATAGTTTTAGATTAAATGGATTCAATATTATCCCAGTATTCAGCTCTAATGGATTGTACTATTGCGTTTCTATTGAGTCTAACAACTTGAATTAAATGATAATATAATTAGCATACTGCATTAGTCACAAATGCTAGTACAAAAAGCAAGTTCTAAGCCAGGTGTGGTAGTGCATGCCTCTAATTCCAGCACTGAGGAAGCTGAGGTAGAAGGATTAGCCACAAGTTCAAGACCAGCCTAGACAAATAATAGGTTTTATGTACCCCAATAATAGGTTTTTCCAACAACACAGTAAGCCAGATCAAGCCGAAATGAAAAAGTATAACAACAGGCTTATTTGAGCAAAGGAACTCCCTGGCTGGTTCTCCAGTCCCAGAGACTGAGGCCTGAGAAGCCACAGGCCTGAACTAAAGCCGGGAGATTACATAGCCTGTAGGCAAGGGGTGATGACGCCATTACAACCTGGGCTTGTGTCCAAGTCAAAAGCTGGAAGGGCAGGGTTTGGAGACGGGAGGGGGGGGGGATAGACCTTTCCAGATCATGTGGGAGGAGCTGAAGATTCCAACCAAACAACACAGACCAAGACTGTCTCAAAATTCAAAACAAACTAACAACATGAAGCTTATATCCATCACTTGGATTAAATCATTAATAATATTTTGCGTCTTTCGATTCTGATACGCTTCCTTGTATGAATGAAAAGCAACACACTTAAGGATAATGTGCTGCATATTTCTAATATTTTTCAGGAATATTTTGCATTAACTAAACTTTTAAAGGCCATTATTTGGATATTTGCATGACCCAGAAAGACTATTTTTTTCGATACAAAAAGCTCCCTTTCCCCACCCACAAAAATGTGTATATATCTCTTCTATCATAGCAAAAACAGGGAGCTTCCCAGTGACCTGTATGAGAGACTTTTACAAAATCATTTTACAAAATGATTGTTAAGATTCAAGGTAAGTGGGAGGATTAGTAGCCTTCGGGCTACCCACGTGGGAACCAGGACAGAAATCCAGTACATTGCTTATCAGGCTTCCTTTGAGCACAGCTCTGCTTTCTTAGGCAAACAACAAACGACAGCCCTTCAACTTCCTCTTTGGAGATTAAGCTTTAATTTAAACAACTGATAACACGAAATTAAAAGCCACTAGGCAGTTGTGGTTCCTGCCTTTTCACGTAGAGTAAACAGAATGGCCTTTGCTCACCTAACGTGTCTGTCACTCCACCTTTGGGCCACCTGCGTGCAATGGAAGAAACAGCCAGAGTTTGGGGTTACCATGGTATAGCGTTATGACCTTTGACATGGGAGTCAATAAAAGAGGAAAGCATTGCAGATTGTGATGTTGACACTGGAGTCAAGGAGAACATTACCTCCTTTGAAAACATCTGAAATGATATCACTGGGTAGAAAGCGTGGGAGAACATGTTGCCTCAACAGCTTATGCGGGGAAAGGGATATTGTACAGTCCACACTGATGGCTCTGGGAAATCCTGTGATCACTATGGACGTTCTCGGTCTTCTGATGTTATTTGTCTCCAATCAGAATTAATCACTGCAACAATTTGCCTTAACAAACGTTATCAATCTCTCTCAATTTGGGGTCAACAGGAAGTTGGCAGTTTACTTAATACAGTAGGTTGCGAAAATTACAGTCCTTAAAAACCATCAAATATCACAAAAAAAGCTAAAATGTCCAGACTAGGTCCCTAGATGTCTGAGTTTTTACTGAGAATTGATTTCTATTGCTCTAGTAGTATGAGGTTTTTTATTTTGTTTTAACGTGAACTAAGACTCAATATTCTTTAGACAAGCTTTCTCAGTAACCTCTTCCCATGCTAACTGACTCTCCTGTGACAAATCCTTCTCCGCCTTCCTTATCCATCACTTTGTTCCTGTTCTAACTAGATTTTAACCCCTGGCCTCTCTAGCACACCTGTTCACACCTGTAGCCTGCCCAGATCCCGAGGACTCCAGCTCCAGGCTCTTTCTCAAGTGTCTGTTCACGATTTCCTTTGCTTGTTTGTTTGTTTTAGTTCCTGGTTGACTGTTTTGGTTGGGTTTATTTGGAGTTATTTTTTCCTTTGGGTTCTTGGTTTCTGACAAGACCTTCTTCTGGGGTTGACAATATCACTATTAAAAAGCTTTAAAACCTTTAAAAAATTGGGGGCTGGAGAGATGGCTCAGAGGTTAGGAGCGCTGCCTGCTCTTCCAGGGGTCCTGAGTTCAGTTCCCAGCAACCACATGGTGGCTCACAACCATCTGGAATGGGGTCTGGTGCCCTCTTCTGGCCTGCGGTCATGCACACAGACAGAATATTGTATACATAATAAATAAATAAATATTTTTAAAAAAAACCTTTAAAATTATAATCCATGGCTTGGATCAGTGGCAGAACACTTGCCGTGAACATACAAGGTTCTGAGTTCTAGCCAAGCACCACAAAAGTGAAAGGATGAAGTTAATTAATTAAATAAAATAAAATGAATTTATAATCTTACATTAAAAGCTAAACATAACGATGGTTTTTTGTTTGTATAGTGATGGAGGAAGGTCATTGGCTAATAAAGAAACTGCCTTGGCCCATTTGATAGGCCAGCCTTTAGGCGGGTGGAATAAACAGAACAGAATGCTGGGAGGAAGAAGAAGTGAGTTCATATGCCTTAGCTCTGCTCTCTGGGGCAGACGCGATGAAGCTCCGACCCAGGATGGATGTAGGCTAGAATCTTCCCAGTAAGCGCACCTCAGTGCTACACACATTAATAGAAATGGGCCAGGCAGTGTTTAAATGAATACAGTTTGTGTGTTGTTATTTCGGGGAATAAGCTAGCCAGGCGGCTGGGAGCAGGGCGGCAGGAATGCAGCCCACAGCTCCCTCAACAGTATAGGTTTGGTTTGGTTTTGTGAAAGTAATCTCTGCTGTGCATCCTCAAACCTGAGGTCCTCTAGTTTCCACATCCTGGGTGCTATAATAAGCATCTGTAGTTCATTTGTATGCAATGCATCAGGATAAAATCTTTTGCCTGTGCACATCCACCTTCCCAGCACCACGGTCTTGGCCACCTGTCTTAGCTACTGTTCTGCTGCTGTGATGAAAAACAAAGAGTGCTTCATTTGGTGCTAATGGTTTCAGAGGGTTAGCGTCCATGACCATCATGGTAGGTAGCTTGGCAGACGTGGCACTGAGGCAGTAACTAAGTGCTGACATCTTGAGACACAAACAGAAAGCAGAGAGAGAGACTTGGAAAGATTCAAGTCTTTTGAGACCTCAAAGCCCACCCCCAATGACATACCTACCCCACTGAAGCCACACCTCCTAATCCTTCCCAAACAGCTTCACTAACTGCTCTTTCAAATATATGAGCCTGCTGGGACCGTTTTCATTCAAACCACCAGAGCACTTTTGTCAAAGTTTGATTTGATTTGATATGTGAAGGCTCACCTCTGCGTTCCATTCAGCTCCACTATTCTCTATGCCTATACATATACCATACTGTGTAAATTAGGTCATCATTTCATGTCATCATTTTGAAGTATAAGAAGTGAGGTTAAACACGTTTTGGGCTCCATAGTGAATTCAAGCCCAGCTTTAGGAATTTGGTGAATCCTTGTCTCAAAAACATTTTTACAGGGATAGGGAGATAGCTGAATGATGGAGTCCCTGCCTAGCATGTGACAGACCTCATTTGATACAAAACTGTTTGCTCGTAGTTTTACATTTTTGAATTCTGATTAAATGTCATGACCAAAAGAGCTAATTTGGCTTACATGTCCTGATAACAGCCTATTATAAAGGGAAATCAGGACAGGAACTTGAGCAGGAACCTGGAGGCAGAAACTGAAGCAGAATCCAGGAGGAATCCACTTATTGGTTTGTTCAGCTTGCCTTCTTATCCAACCTAGGTCCATCCGCTGAGGGCTGGCACCATCCACCGTGGGTTGAGCCCTTCCATATCAATCACTGATCAAGCAAAAGCCCCACAGGCTTGTCTATAGGCCAATCTATGATGGCATTTTCTAAAATGAGATTCCACCTCCCTGGATGAGTAGAGCTAAGTTAAGTTGAAAAAAATTAGCACAGGCACTAAAATGTTTTATAACTGAACTGAGAGTTAATTGTACAAAGTAGATACCTACTACTGGCTAACCTACTCACATCTTTGTCCAGAATTCCCCTCTCTTCTAACCACAAAGATGAAGTGGGGCAGCCACCATTTCACAGTGCATACTAAGCTCCTGCCTAATGTGGCCACAGTCCATGGCTTTTGTGATGGTATGAACTCCAGTGGTTAGATACTGCTGCCACCTCACTCTGATACAGGCTTAAATTTGTTCCAACAGTTTTCTCTCGCTTGTACCAACAATTCTAACTAGTTCTGTTCTTTCTTATTTCTGTGACCAAATATCTGACAATAGCAGGGAGGGAGGAAGGGAGGGAGGGAGGGAGAGAGGGAGGGAGGGAGGGATGAAGGAAAGAAGGAAGGAGGAGGGGAGGGAGGAAGGAAGGGGAGAAAGAAGGAAGAAAGGAGAAAGGAATGAAGAGGGAGAGGAGGAAGGAAGGAAGGAAGGAAGGAAGGAAGGAAGGAAGGGAAAGAGAGAGGAAGGGAGGAAGAGGAGGGAGGGAGAGAAGGAGGGAGGGAGGGAGGGAGGGAGAGAAGGAGGGAGGGAGGGGAGGAAGGAAGAGGAGGGAGGGAGAGAAGAGGGAGGGAGGGAGGAAGGAAGGGTTTACTCTAACTCATGTTTTGAGGGCATCATTTCATCATTGTGAGAAAGTTCTGGCAGCAGTCGGACAAGGCATGGTGGCATAAACAGGAAAATGACTGATCACATTGCATTCACACACAGGAAGCAGAAAATTGTACAGGAAGGGAAGCTGGGTTGTAAGTCTCAAGTTCTGCCTCTAGTGACCCATACTCAGTGAATTTCCACAACCTAAAGGTTCCACAACCTTCTCAAACAGCACCACCAGCTTGTGACCAAGTGTTCAAACACAGGAGCCTATGGGTGACAGTTTACATTCAAATCGCAAGTGCATATGTTCAGCTATTCACTTAGCAAATATCCTAAACATAAGATGTAGGCACTGCTGCAGATTCAGGGAATATAAGAGTGATCGAACCGGGCACAGTCTCTACCCTTGAAGAGCTGTGTTCAAAGGGCAGGGTGATGCAAACAGGGAAAAAGCAAACACACAGTGCATCAGCGGCACGTTTGTTTTCTCAGTTTCATTTCTGTTGCTAGTATAAAATGCTATGACAAGAAGGGACTTAGAGGAAAGGGGGTTTATTGCAGCCCAGGGCAAGGTTATCAGGGAAGGCTGGGTGACAATGAGCAAAATATGACATTCATCTCTAAAGATGAACAATGAAAGCTGTTAATTTAAATGGGTGTTTTTTTTAAAAAAAAATTATGGGCATGAGTATTTTGCCTGTATGTGTGTAATGACACCATGTGTGTGCCTGGTGCCTGTGGAGGTCAGAAGAGGGTGTCCTATCTCCTACAACTGAATTACAGGTGGTTGTGAGCTGCCATGGGTGTGCCAGGAACTGAACCTGGATCCTCTGCAAGAGCAGCAAATGCCCTTAACCACTGTGCCATCTCTCTAGTGTCCTATACATTATGTTTTTTTCAAGATGATATATCAGTGCCAGCAAAGGGACAACCTATTAAAAAGCAAGAGATCTGAAGGCAGTAAAGAGGAGAGCCTAGAGACAATGGGAAGAGTTCATGTGAAGGCCAGGCACTGGCATCTGCTGGGTGGGTTGAAGATAAAGTAACAGTGAAGCTGGAGTCACCTAAGCAAAAGAGAAGGCAGGAGAGGGAGCCCTGGGGAGCTAGGGCCATTGGATTCTGCTCTTTGCTTAGAATACTACAGGTGTCACTGAACAACTCTGAGCCGAGAGGGAGGCAATCTGCTGGGTGTTGGAAGGATCACTGTGTGATTTGCTCTGTTATATACGTTGAAGAAACACTTTTTGCATTCTACATATATTTGAGAAAGCACACACACACAAGCCCTGCAAGCAGAAATGCAGATATGCAGACTTCACGAATCTCAGGTCCTTTCCCTGAAATTTTACAACCCAGAAACCCTCAACAACTTGGCCATCCAGGCCAGGCATAGTAAGGCACACCTTTAATCCTAGTGCTTGGGAAACAGACAGGAGGATCTCTGGGAGTTTAAGGTTAGCCTGAGCCACATGGTGAGTTCTAGGGTAGCGAGGGCTACATAATGAAATCAGGTCTCAAAAACTAACTCCCCCCAACACACACTTTTCTCTGTCCTCAAAACGCAACCACTCAATTTTTAAAGAACAGCTTTATTGTTTTATTTAGTATACTAAATGGTGGATTCCAGTATGACATTTTATACATACATGTGAGTACACTTTGCTCATGTCCCCCCTTCACCACTACCCCTCTTGTTGGCTTCATTTTAGCAGTTGGTTGGTTGTTTATTTAATTATTTATTTTGAAACAACATCCCACTATGTAGCTCACATTAGCATGGAACTCAGTACATACTCCATGCCAGGCTTGAACTCAAAAGTCTTCTACCTCAGACTCCTTTGTGCCAGTATTACAGACGTAAGTTCTCACGCCTGGTGAAACTTATAAAATATCAATGGAAACTATTTTTCCCTTTCACCTCTGGAATGTGACATTTTTCATTCATTAGTAGGCATCAGGCAAACCAACTTGCAGGCCATATTCTATTCTGTTACACCAATCCATTTGATTTTTCTGTCAAACATAGAAATATAAAGCTTGAAGCTCTGTAGGCTGTACTTTAAAATAGCATCAGTCAAGAAGTTGCATCTGGGGTGGGATGGGGGGAGCTGAGGGAGGCAGGAGAAGGCGAGGGAAGGGAAACCGGGATAGTATGTAAACTGAAAAAAAATTTAAATAAAAAAATAAGCATCTTGATTATTCTCATCAACATGAATTCAAAATCATGTCTTCAAATTAAATAGAGTTAAGAAGATGAAATTCCATTGGTGTTTCCTGATTTTGTAATTAATTCAGAAAAGTTGATTCATCGCTATATCACTAAGGTACATAGTCCATCTTTTCCCAATGATTTCAATCTTCTGGTTGATTTCCTAATTAAGTTTTGATCACATAAGTATGCTACATCATAGGACAATTTACTTTTTCTTTTTTCTTTCTTTTTTTTTTTTTTTTTTTTTGCTGTTCTCACTGGCAGAAGTTCCCATTACCACTTTTTTTTAAAATTGTTCTTAACTTGGAAAATAAAACAAAACACTGGATATTTCTTAATACTATTAAATTTAAGGGGAGATTATTTTTATTACTCCAGTATCATTATTAAATGTTTTCCAATGACAACATCTTGGGCTGTGTGTGGTAACACATCCCTATACTCTCAGCATTTGGCAGGTAGACATGGAAGAATCAGACATTGAAGAGCAGCCTCAGCTACAGAGCAAGTGGGAGCCTAGCCTGGGCTACATGAGACACCATTTTAGAAAAAAAATATGAATGAATGAATAATTAAATTGAATAATTGTCATAAGAAAATCTTCTAACTTTCATTTTGTTGCTGATTTAATAGTATCAAAACGATACTTTACAATTATGATTTTTTACAAACTCTTTCTTCTTTGACATAATTTTCTGGGACTGAGGATGTAAGTCCTGTAATATGTTTAGCACATGTAGGGCCAAGGGTTCAGCCCTGGGTACCACCCAAAGGGAGATTTCTTTCCAGAATTTGCCAGACTGTCTAAGTAGGATTCTCGCATTACTAACCAGAAGATCGTTTTTAAGAAGTTACGTTGTCATAATGCATTTTATAATGATCACTAATTTCTAATTACGAAGCAGATGCATGCATATATCTCTGGTTGCAATCCTGAAATCCCTGCCTTGTTCTCAGTTCTACTCTGTCCTTTCCAAAGGAGTCATTTCTACCAATCTTCCAAATATCCAGGGCATTTCCTCCCACAAAAGACAGAGATGCTTGGAGCTGGAGAGATGGCTCAGTGGTTAAGAGCACTGCCTGCTCTTCCAGAGGTCCTGAGTTCAATTCCCAGCAACCACATGGTGGCTCACAACCATCTGTAGTGAGATCTGGTGCCCTCTTCTGGACTGTAGGCATACATGCAGACAGAATACTGTATACATATAAATAAAATTAAAAAAAAAAAGACAGAGATGCTCAAGTTTAGTTCCACCCTCATTTCCTGATGTGTGTGTGTGTGTGTGTATCTGTACTTAGTTTGGTGCCTTTGATTTTTTTTTTCCTAATCTACCAGAAACAAGGGCGCCGAGCACGGACTGGTACCATCACTCCTCTTTTCTGGCTGTGCGCTGCTCCTCATCACGGCTACTGTAGTTTATGAGGCCTCCCCGTCAGTGGATGCTTTGGTTTCCAGTTTTTGACGCTCACACACAACCATTGTAGCTGTCATTGACACCCTTGCCTCTAGAATGGCCATTCGCTATTGGAACAGAAATTCTGAGAACTTTTTCTCTTGAGGTTCTAGCCCATTGCTTAGGAATTTTCATTAACATTTCTATTTTTAAACAGTACATTAACGTCGACATCCCCCCCCCCCCCCCCCATGCAGAGTTTTACTCTCAGACTCGCACTGGCTAATGTGCAGACTCGGGCGTTGTTTTCGTTACTGGGCAGGGAGATTCCTGGAAACATCATGCAAGCGAGCTCCCCGTGTTTGTTTTTCACTCTGCACAGTTTGGCTTGGAACATTGGGTGAAGTCGCGCCGTTCCTACAGAGATAAATGAATGACTGTTTCTGAGTACAGGTTGGTTGGTGGTTTTTAAACCTGGCCGTGCGCCTGTGTTTTGGGGGCTGGGTTGTGTGCGCTTGGTCAAACGGTACAAGGGAGCCTTATGTAAGGAGCCATTCATTATGCTCCTCAAATGGGCCATGGGAGAGGAGCCATTGCGCTCCAGCCCACAAGTTATTACCATAAAGCCTGGGTATGATAGGAAGTTGGTGAGAAACACTAGACCTACTCACTGCATAGCTGACATTCTGCTAGCCAGTGTCTGAGCGATGCAGTCACCCCGGGTGCCCCTCCTCCATTGCCCAGAGTAGCTTTGCTGTGCTCATTTCTTTGAAAAAAATAAAAATAAATAAAAGTTCATGTGTAGGAGCGTCTTGTCCGCATGTATGTTTGTGCACCACATCCATGCCTGGTGCCCTCAGAGGCCAGAAGATGTGTTGCAACCTCTAGGACTGGAGACAGATGGCTGTGAGCCCTGAGGGGGGACTCGGAATTAAACCTGGGTCCTCTAGAAGAGCAACCGGTGCTCTTAACCACCGAGTCCCCACCCGTTTCTTTATCTAGTGCTTCACACGTTTGCTGCATGCCGACCACTCTAGACCAAGTATAGAGTGACCTGCCAACCTGGACACGAGAGGAATGAGGAACCACGGCGGGAAGGAGCTTCTAAGGCACCTGTGAAGCCAGGTGTGGTAGCTCAAGCCCGTGACTCCGGCACTAAGAAGCCTAAGGCAGACAGAATCACAAGTTTGAAGCCAGCCTGGGCTACATACATTGTATTTCATACCAGCCTGGGCTAAAGGGTGAGACTCTGCTTCAATTATTTTAAAGTAAAATAAAACATCTTTGACCCATGGAATAAAGTTTAACTAAACTAAACCTTAAACTTCCCACCATTTGAAGTCAGACACCTCTAGATTTGAATCCCAGGTTGAATTGTTCTAAATGAGCAACTACAAATACCTCATCATCTCTTGTCAGTTATTTATTCTAGACTCGATTTCCAGACTATAGGATGGCACTACTGTACGTGTGTCTGAAAGTCAATCCCCAATGCAATAATGGTATGGGATATGGCCTTCGAAGGGTGACTGTGTCATGAAGATTCTGTCCTCAGAATGGATAACTGGCATTATCCAGTGGGTTAGTTATCATGGGGTGAATTCTGAATAAGAGAATAAATTCAATATTCTCTCTCTCGCTCACTTGCTCTCTCTCTCTCTTTCTCTTTCTCTCTCTCTTTCCCTTGCTGTATTCCCCTGTACTTTCTAGCCTCCAGACTCATAAATTAAACACTGTTTTTTTATTATAAAATATCAAGTCTTAGGTACTCTATCATAGTAACACAAAAGTGGTCTAAGCAGAGCAGAGTGTGGTGATGCATACTTGTAATACCAGCCTTTGGGCAGCAGAAGTAGAAAGGACACAAGCTCATGGCCACCAAGGGCTACATAGCAAGATCCTGTCTCCATTTTTTAAAATCATCAAAGGCACAAAAGGTGTTGAGAAATCAATCTGTAGACAGATTTTTTTCCCCCCATTGGGCCACCAGATCACACAAAATGATGTAGAAATTTATTATTAATTATAAACGCTCAGCCTTAGCTTAGGCTTGTTCTTAACTACTTTTTATAACTTAAATTAACCCATATTTTTAAATCTACATTCTTTTATGTGTGGCTTCATTACCTTTAGTCTGTGTTGCCATCCTGCCTCTTTTCGCATCTGGCTGGCAACTCTGCCTTTCTTCTTCCCAGCGCTCTCTCTGTCCAAAAGCCCCTGCTATACCCCCATCTAGCTATTGGCCGTCTCACTTTTTGTGAAATCAGTCACAGTGACAGATCTTCACATAGTGAAGGAATACTCCACAGCATCAGTCTGCTGCTGGAACGAATGCCTGGAAGTGTGAGAATATCCTTGGATCCGCGTAGTGAGCAGAGCCTAGAGGCTTTGGAAGATCAGGCTGGACAAAGTCTAGGATGCC
Organism: Microtus oregoni; assembly: GCF_018167655.1. Classification (NCBI taxonomy): domain Eukaryota; kingdom Metazoa; phylum Chordata; class Mammalia; order Rodentia; family Cricetidae; genus Microtus; species Microtus oregoni. Next base: position 35,008,651 of record NW_024543066.1, read on the forward strand.
ACAAGTGGAGTCATAAGGAAGGTTCTGGTGATGTAGGGGAAGAGAAGACATGTCGATCACCTGCCACTTCTTGGAGACGATGCCAGCAGTGATGACCAGACTGCTGTGTGTGTGTGTGTGTGTGTGTGTGTGTGTGTGTGTGAGAGAGAGAGAGAGAGAGAGAGAGAGAGAGAGAGAGAGAGAGAGAACGTGGAAGGCAGAATTCAAGAGCAATGATAGGAGATATCTGGACAAAGAGCTACCTGAACAGCAAAGCACCAAAGAGATCATAATGGCGTGTCTCCACACATCATGTGGGCATGGATACGCACCGACACCCGAGGGCAGACACTGTCTCTATCACAAGAGCCGCTGCTCATTACCTATTTACCTCTATATTCACCAAGGAGCTTCAGTGTTCTCAACCCTCACAAGCTGGAGCCTCAAGGCATGGTTCAAACAGAGGATTTAGACTTTTGGGATTAATGCAGGAGAATAGACAAAATATTTTTAAAAGATCATTAACAATAAGCCTGGAAAGAAGACTTACTTGTTAATACTCCAGAACATTCAGTCTTTGCAGCTGTATTTACCTCATACATCTTAACTAGACATCTGTTATATGTTGGTTTCTGTGAGACATGGGTCATCAGACTACATACTTCAGGACACAGCTGACCTGCAGCCTTCTTTTAAAAAGTTTTATCAAAATATATACATTTGTTATGTATTTGTCTGTGGCTATGAAAGAAACTGTATGTGGCCTGAAAAGTTTCAAATGCTACGTGAAGCTGGGGGTGGTGGCACACATCAATAATCCTAGCACTCAGGAAGCCAAGACAGGAAGATCTTAGGTCCCTCCTCAACCTGAGCTACGTAGGTTGAGCCCAGTCTGGGTTACATAGCAAAACCTGTGTTACATGACCATACACACACACACACACACACACACACACACAGCTGTCAAGATCTTCATTTTAAAAGCTCGCTAAGGAAATACATAAAGACACATCTATCTGAGCAGTATTAGCAACACTGTTGTAAATATAAGACATACACAACCAGTTGAATTTCCATACAAACCTGTGCATGATTAATACAAAATGATATGAGGGAAACAATACATTATTTGTGAGTACAAAAAGGATTACCTGCCTGCTGATATGGCTAAAAGAGAGACAGCCTAGGATGCGGGGCTTGAGCTTCCTGTTAGGGGAAGGTTTGTATAAACAGTGAAAACAGCCCACTGACAGGCATAGCAATGACGATGAGACAGAGGTAAGGCTGTCTCTAATACAATCCGGTCTAATAAGGCTCCAGGCCTGTGCAGCAAAACGCCTTAGCTGGCTTATGAGTCTTCCAGTTATCTGGCCTTGCTGGCCTCTTCCACTCCCTCCTTGCCTTTCCCTGACAGTACATACTCACGCACATATACATGCATGTGTGTGCACTTCATAACCTGAATTCCATTTTGAGTGAAATTTTCTCAGTTACTAAAATCCATATCTCACCAGGGCACTGAATAGTTTTCCTGTCTGATGCAGGCTGCTTTAAACTCATGCCAAAACTTCTGCTCATTCATGTATCTCACATAATTCTCTCTCTCTCTCTCTCTCTCTCTCTCTCTCTCTCTCCTCCATACTTCGTTGTTTTGTTGTGTTGTTGTTGTTGTTGTTTGGGTTTGTTATTTTTCTTTTTTGGTTTTTTATTTGTTTGTTTGATTTTCAAGACATGGTTACTCTGTGTACTAGCTGTCCTGGTACTTGCTCTGTAGACCAGGCTGGCCTTGAACTCACAGAGATCCGCCTGCCTCTACCTCTTGAGTGCTGGGATTAAAGGAGTGAGCCACAGCCACCCAGCCATGGACTGCCTTCTTTCACATCTCCTAAACTAGATTAAGGACAGTGTAGACTCCCGTCGCAGCTCCTGCAGCACTGCCACGGTCAACCCCTGTGTCCATATCCTTGACCACACAAGGAACTCTTTGTGTGCAGAAGCATCTCATCATAGCCCAGCCACGCAGAAAGCAGCCAGTGCGTTCACGGATGTGGTGGACCATGTGATGCCGGCTTGGACTGTTTAGTGAGTTTCCTGGTGGCTACAGAGCGAGAGCATGTCTAGCAGGAAAATGAATCCCGTCTTTGCGCGTGAGCACTATGACTCTCTGGATGGATAATTAATGGGAACTTCAACTTTTCATCCCGCCTCAAGGAGATGAAATTCTAATCACTTTATCTGAGTAAAATGGCTGCAGTGAGAAGAAATAAATCATGTTGTTCTCACGGTTGTCATTTTCGAGGAAAACTCTCTTGGGTAAGGTAGTAAAATGCGGTAAAAGCGATTAAATTTCCCCCAAATAAAAGGGCTCCAGCAGAGCCTAGAGGTCTCTATAGTCCAAGTTGAGGTTAAGTAAATGGTAATGACCCTTCATGCAGTTTTAATGAGAGCTGGTTTCCTTCCCTGCAAGGCATCAACTTTCAAACGTGCTTGGTCCAGGGTCTGTGAAGGTTTCGCAGCAGCTGTGAACCACATGCTGCCCACCCAGACAGCCTGCCCAGCCTTTCTCCAACAAACACACGTACAAAGTCACTCTCCTGTCACTGAGGTGGATGGGCCCTACTCATACACACACACACACACACACACACATACACACACAGATGCACAATCACACAGACACGCACACACACACAAGCATAGACTGCCCACCTCTTGCATGACTGCACTGCCTTTTGAAAGTGGGAGGAGACACTAAGGACCAATAAAGACAGCACATTGCTAGAACCCCTGAAGAGTTCAGTCTTCTCTGGCAGCCAAGGGCATCACCTAGAGAGGGAAACGGTATGAAATGCTAACCGACTCTTATAGATGGTGTTCCAAAGCACCAGAGTGCTCTTTTATCATGTGTTGGGAAAGATGAAGAAGGGACCTGAGTCTGTAGGACAAAGACGCAGCACTTAGCGAAGAGACTAGTGTCCAGCTGGACATGGGCTGTTACTGCTCTTACCTCCCCTCTTTACGGCTAAGCAAAAAGAAGCCAACTGACTTACCAAGAGACAAAGCAACTGAGCAGCAGACTTCCTGGCCTGCACAAACCAACACTCCATCTCAAGACTTCTCTTCTGAACAATGGCAGGTTCAACATAATATTTCTAGAATTTCTCAGCTAACCATTTTATCTTTTACTGTGTGATAGCTTCAAGTGTGCTGAATTTAGTCTCACAGGGCTGGTGTCAGAAAATAATATTCATCATGGAATTCTGAACCATCACCGCTTCTTAATAAGAACCCAACAGACCAACAGAATCTTCTAGATAGGTGACCTCAGTGCTGAGATTCTGAAATTCAAAGAAAGATCCAAGACTGCCACTTTATTCTCAGTAGAGAACACTGGTAGGGAGGCAACTCAACAGGTGGAATATACAGTATATCCTTCTTCCTTCCACCTTATAAATGAGAAAAAGCAGGCCCAGGTACAGATTGTGTGCGGGTATTCATCTCCTCTTATAATCCTAAAACCACAAAAAAACGAAAACCCACTACAAACTTCCCAGCATTGCGGTTGTTCGAGAACCTCAGAGAACACTTGTCTTAGTTGGCATTACTAATACTGTATTGAAACACCATGACCAAAAGCAAATTGGGAAGGTTTTACTTGGTGTCTATTTTGCTTATTTTTCTGCATTACTGTTCATCATCAAAGGAAGTCAGGGCATGCATCAGGAGCTAATGCAGAGGCGATGAAGGAGAGCTACTTACTGTCTTGCTCCCTATGGCTTGCTCAGCTTGCTTTCTTATAGAACCCAGGACCACCAGTCCAGAGGTAGCACCACCCACAATGGACTGGGCCCTCCTGCCCCAATCACTAGTTAAGAAAATGTACTACAGACTTAGCTACAGCCTGATCATATGAAGACATTTCCTCAGTTGAGGTCACCTCCTCTCAGGTGACTCTACATTGTGTCAAGTTGACATTAAAAACCAGCTGGCACATCAAACCAAGTGTGTTCTTTTGCTTTGAGTCCAGGACAGTTAGATGTCTAGGCATAGTGAAAAGATTTCCATAGTTTTACCTTGAAACTCTGGTCCAAGATGGGTGGACCAAAACAGTGGCTTCAGATGCAAGGGCAAGTCCAAGCTTCTTTTTCATTCAAGCCTCTTCTAGCTGTGGAGCGTTCATGGCTGAACCTTATGAGGCCCCATTATTCCATGACCAATCTTCTGCAATAGTCCATTACATCGCCATGCAGTGAGGTCTTCTCCCATGTGAACGCCTCCTTGGATACAGACTATGTTAATCTCCTTTAGATTCTCAGGGCCTGCTTCGTGCCTGACATGCTGTCAGTATCCAACACTACCTGCTGAATGAGTGTGTCACTGGAGGAAAGGTGAACAGACTGGAGATGTCGTTCTCAGGTAACAGTTTGCAGGAAGGGACCTTGGAGAACACCGTGAGGATGTGTCACATCAACCCTCATGTTTCTTCCTCTTTGTGGCTCTCTTGGATTATACACTTTTTATTGGCTTTATAAATTGGGAATTCCAAGTCTGTTTCTGTTAGTTCCTAAAAAAACTCTTTGGGGAAAGAGAAGAGCCTCCGCTGTTACTGGACCAAACAAACTTACCCAGAATGCTACCATAGGACCCTGGAGAAGACACTATTGCCCCGGCATGATCACCCAGCGTGCTACCATAGGACCCTGTAGGAGACACTATTGCCCCGGCATGATCACCCAGCGTGCTACCATAGGACCCTGGAGGAGACACTATTGCCCCGGCATGATCACCCAGCGTGCTACCATAGGACCCTGGAGGAGACACTGTTGCCCTGGCATGATGACCCAGTGTGCTACCATAGGACCCTGGAGGGACCAGTATTGTCCTAACATAGTCATAGCCTCAGCTTGTCAGCAGAATAGAAGAAAGACCTCAGGAAAGAGCTAAAGTTGACCCAAGAGATGGTCTCCTTTCTTTCTAAAGTTGTCTCCTTCATCTTTGGTTCTCAACCAAATTCCTGAATGAAAGTCACTCTCTCACTCTTCCCATGCCCTCATGACTATGATCCCAGCACTTAGGAAATGGACACAGGAAGACAAAAGTTAGAGGTGACTCACAAGCACCTGCTAAGTTCAAGGCTTCCTTGAGCTGCATGAGATCTTTTCTCCCAGAACCCATCAAGCTGTTCTTAGACCAGTAAGGAAGCACGTGCCTGCAATCTCTCTGTTCACAAAGGCTGAGACTGAGTATTCAAGTGAGCATAAGACCAGCATGAACTACATAGCAAGTATAAGGTCAGCTTGGTGTCTCAGTCGATCAGTCAACAAACAAAAACCTATTCTTAACAAACTCCAACTTTGCCCCATAATTTTTTAAATAAAGACAAAGGTTGGTCACTCTAGATGATACGGTGAGTAAAGGAGAGGTACAGGGTCAGGGAAAAGCTGCGGAGATGGGGCCCTGCTCGAGCTAAGGGGGTGTCAGTGATGTAATCAGAGTCAGAGCACCCTAACACTGAAGTACAGCCCTACAAGACAAAGGCCTGTCACACCCTGGCCTGGGGCAGAGCTTGTCTAACGCTCTGAGCTGTGAGCAGTTATGTCTCCAACCTTTTCTTCACAGAAGCAAACGTGAGAATGCTGGACACCTGAAGAGACACGATAGAGGAGTCGAAAACCTAGCAGGAGGAGGACAAGAAGCAGGATCAAGTGGCCCTTCTATTTACCTTTGTATCCCAGAACAGAAAAGATTAGGGACTGAGTGGGACTGGAAGACCTCAACAGCTCTTGGCCAAGGCAGGGACTCAAGGTCAGGCTTCATCCCCACAGTGGCTGAAGGGATCCATGGAAGGCATTCTCCTTGAATTCCGTTTCTTCAAATATTAGAGATCAAGGGCTTGGATCTTAGATGCTTTAATCAAACAGAATCTTGCTACTTTCAGAATCATCTGTTCTCATTCCTTGTACACTTCTGCTGTTTTAATCACCCAAATCTTATTACTTCAGTGTTCTTTATAATAGTTAGCAAGTAACTGTGAATGACTATTCAGGCAAACTTCCTGAGAAACCTTCCTGCTATCTGTAGGAATGGGAACGCCCTACCATTGCTTTGTGGTATATGCTTGGACTATCACTGTGGAAAAAAAAAATATTGAAAAAGTATGGAAATTGAAGCCAGGCATGGTAACATATGTCTGTAATTTCAGTAATTGAGAGGCTAAAGCAGGAGAATTGAAAGTTTAAGGCTAACCAGGGCTAATGTAATGAGATCCTATCTCAGAAAAAACAATTATTGCATACTTACTGTATACAAAATTATAAACTGTAACTGGGAGGTGGTGGTGGTGCACACCTTTAATCCCAGCAGTCAGGAGGCAGAGGCAGGCAGATCTCTATGAATTCAAGGTCAGCCTGGTCTACAGAGACAGTTCCAGGACAGCCAAGGCTAAACAAAGAATCCCTGTCTTGAAAAGCCAAAAAAAAAAAATCCAATCCACTCCCCCCCCACAAAAGAGGAACATGTTTAGCCAAAGGCTTGCTACCCAAGTGCATCCAAAGATTGACGATGCCTTATTTATAGACAAACCCATGAAATGCGAAAGTGAGTTATGAATACCCCGTCTCCACCATCCTCACTACACAAGCTCCCTCTCCCATCTATAAAACACACAAGACCATGGACCATTGATATCAATCATCTACTCATCGGTCTGTACGCAAGCATCAAAATGCAGCTAACTACCCATGCAAATCGGCTATGCTTCCTGAAAAAGAAACTAAAATAAATCAGAACTTGGGTCAACAAGCAGTCAGTGTGACCTGAAGAGGCAGAGATTGGGTTCCTATCATTGGCTTTCTCTATCTCCTTTCAATGCCAAACATACACTCACCAATACTGCCTTGCCAGCTTCTTCTTCTCAGCCCCAGAGGACTGGTCCTCCCCGACCCCTGGAGGTTCAGCTACCTGCAGAGGGGGCCTACATCTACAATTTCAACCCTTAGATATTATCGATTCCATCCGGATCAGCTAGCACCATGGGAAAAAGAGGCCTGCGACCTTCAACAGTACAGGAAGTCTCAAGTATACACTTTAAGAAAAATAAAAACCAATGTGGATTAATTTGCAGAAACTTTAATAAACAACTCACAGACATATTAAAGTTGATTTTAGACCTGCTCATGAACCCGTCTGTCAAAACTATTTTTAAAATGTATTTTGAAGCTAAATAAATAAAGTAGTTGAAATATTATCATCTGTGCTAATTTGATAAAATTGCCCAAGTGAGGGTGGGAGATGATAGCAGTGAACCTTCTTTGGGTTTGTTGTTGTGGTTGCTGTTTTATAATATATTTACTTGATACCTCTGAAAGCCATTTTGGGGCTAGGCGGAAACCTGATGCCTGAGAATTTCCCAGGAATCCACAATGATGACCCCAGCTAAGACTCCTAGCATTTAGCAGAGAGGGTGTCTGAACTTGCCATTTACTGTAATCAGATTGGTGACTACCCTAATTGTCACAGGGAGCCTTCATCTCGTAACTGATGGAAGCAGATGCAGAGATCCATAGCCAAGCACTGGGCTGAGAGTCTAGTTGAAGAGAAGGAGAAGGGATTGTATAAGCATGGGGGGTCAAGGTCATGACGGGAATGAGGGGACTCACAAAGACAGCTGACCTGAACTCCTGGGAACGCATGGACTCTGGAAAAATAGCTAGAGTCTGCATGGGACCAACCTAGGCCCTTGGCATGTGTGTGACTTGTGTAGCTTGGTCTGTTTGTAAGGCTCCCTGGCACTTAGCTGGCTTTTGGGAACCTATTCTCCACACTGGATTGCCTAGCTCAGCCTTGATGCAGGGAACAAAACTGGATGCTACCTCAACTTGATATAGACTCCCATGAAGGCCTGCCACTTTCTGGAGAAAGAGGAGTGGATGGAGCAGGTGAGAGTTGGGGGAGGGGAGAATGGGAGGAGAGGAAGGAGGGGAAACTGTGGTAGGTATGTAAAATAAATGAAAAATGTTAATAAAATTAAACTAAATTTAAAAAAGAAAATTTTAAAAAATATAATTGTATAAACTAAAAATGTATTTTCTTTCTTATTTGGTGTGTGTGTGTGTGTGTGTGTGTGTGTGTGTATGTGTGTGTGTGTATTTCCATGGTTTGCAAGTAGAAATCAGAGAAAAACTTTAAGCAGGAGCCAGCTATCTCCTTCCACCGTGTGGGTTAGAGGGATTAAATTTAGATGATAAGGCTTGGCCAGCAGCAAGCTCCTTTCCCGGCTGAATCATCTCACCATGCCCCCAAAGTATAAGGTCTTCATGAGACACCCTTCCCAGTTGCCTGAGATCATGTGAGCCATCCCCAGGAAATGGAGTCTCTCAGTTTCTGTTTTGTTATGTGTGGGTCAGGAAGCTAGTAGAACAGCGGCTTTAAGCTCCAGTGAGGTCCTTCAGCAGCAAAGGGAGTTGGAAAGGCCTCAGGTCGCAGCCAGACCCACTAGTTACAAATCTACAAAGTACAAGATCCCAGATATTTAGTGCACAGGTAATGTGAGAAGCCAGGCACTTGGAACCCCTTCCTGTCCCCCTGCCCTCCCCTCCCCAAGGTGGAGCCCCATTGTCAAGATTTACCAGAACGTTCACACCTCCTTGATGTTGACCTAGCAATAAAACCTTCAACCCTGTGGGAGTAAAGGCCTCCTGCTGAAGCCACAGCCCTGAGTTCTGGGAAAGCCCTGAAGGAATGACCTTCTAGATCCCCTGAGGGTTGTGGAGCCTCCAAAGGGAAGCCAAGTTGAAGAGACAACTCTTCGCCTCCCTCGTCAAAGTCCTTAGGAGAGGCAGAGCTGTTGTGTTTGCTGCCCCTTAAGTCACAGTAAATCATTTACCTATGTGGGACAGTAGAGAGCCACATAGCGCAGCTCTTTAAAGTCCCTAAGAAGACCCAACACAGCTCCTCTGATCCCTTCCTGACCACATCCTTTCCTTCCTGACCCAGATGGTGCTTTTATCCTCTGCTCTTCCACCAGGGGGCGCCAGCAGGCGCTTGGGTTGGCCACCACCTCCAATCAGATGAGTTCAGATCCAGGACCTTGAGTGCACACGTCTGGTGATAGAGGAAAAATAGAAACGACAGAAGCCAAAACAGTGGTGTCTGTCTGGGCTGCCAGCCACAACCATGCATGATCATGAGAGCTTGTCAGAGTCAGAGTGGCCCAGACAACGCCTGCCAAAGGGCCCGTGTCCCTCAGACCTAAGCTGTGATCTTAAGGCAGTCAGCCGCTACAGCCCTTGCAGGAGCAGCGCCCTGCCTAGAATGGCTGCCTCTGTGGGAAGAGCCAGCCTTCTCTCCTTGAGTTTGTTTTATTCCTGAAAATCGACAGCCGTCACAAGTCTGTGTGACCAGACACTGCGGTCCCTCTGTGTTCTGCCATCCACGACTTCTGTCTCTTTATCACCACCAAACAATCCTGCTGGCCCCAGCCCTGGCCTTGGCTACCCAGTGCACCCCTGGCATCTGAGCCTGGCTTCTTGAGCTCTTTGGAAACTGACTTGCAGATCCTTCCATGGGAGCATAAGGGTCACCTGTGGGGGTCTAGTGCCGGGTGCAGAGGGAGAAGTGAGGGATGATATCAAGGACCGTTGCCTGACCTTGGGGAGCTCACAAAAGTCACCCTGTTTGTCCTGGAAGCACCCAACTATTTATAAAGTAGCAGTATCAGAATTCTCCCTCTCCCTCTCCCTCTCCCTCTTTCTCTCTCTCTCTCTCTCTCTCTCTCTCTCTCTCTCTCTGTCTCTATCTCTCATTGTAGACATCACTGAATGTAAATGGTTGACTCTGGACCTGCACAGATTTCATTCAGGTTCTGGCTGCCTATTACCAGCAGACTGACCCACCTTGCCTTCGGTATTGTTTTAATTAATTGTGTGTGTGTTCATAGGATGTGTGTATGTGGGCACACATGCCACAGTATGTGTGTGGAGGTCAGAGGGCAACTTTGTGGAGTCAGTATTTCACTCTCTAAAATGGGACGGCAGGGTCTGTAGAGATTTCTCAGTAGTTAAGAGTGGTTACTATTTTTCCAGGACACAAAAAGCATGCTGAGGAACTCTCAGCGACATGTCTACAACTCCAGATCAGGTGATCTGATACCCTCTGCTCGTCTCCATGGAGAAGTATATGCATATATGCACACAACGTGCACATACACACACACAAAATAACAGAGTAAATTTTTATAAATAAATAAATCGGGGCAGGATAGACGATTTAACAGTTAAAAGCACAGGCTGGTCTTCCAGAGGACCCCAGATTGGTTCTCAGCACACACATGGTGATTATCAACCATCTATAGCGCCAGGACCAGAGGGTCTGACCTCGTCTTCCAGGCACTGTTGGAAGTTCCTCTTGTGTTAGCTTTTACTCCTTACTACATCCCCATTTTACACGTGAGGAAACTGAGACACAGAAGTTGAGGGTCAAGCAGCTGGTGACAGACGGAAGTGGCAGTTCCGAGCCAGGCAGTCTGGCCCAGAGCCTGCTTTTTTATTCCTTGAAGCCTCCAGTAATGAAAGGACATCAATTGTGCCTGGGGAGCAGGGGACACTGTGTACCCATGACAGGTTATGACTATGTACCCGATCTCTTGGTGTTTGGTCTTCAGCTGGATTCTTAACCAAACAAGGCATGGAGTTGGGGGACTGTTCTGAATGGCCCTGAGTGTTTGTCTCAGCAGCTAACAGTCCTGAATTCTGTGGCTAAAGGAAGAATGTGATGGCTTCTTAAGCCCCAGGAGCACAGAATGTGATCTTGTCAGGAAGTGGAACCTTTGTAAAGGTCATCGAGTTAAAATGGAACCATCTATAGCGCCAGGACCAGAGGGTCTGACCTCGTCTTCCAGGCACTGTTGGAAGTTCCTCTTGTGTTAGCTTTTACTCCTTACTACATCCCCATTTTACATGCGAGGAAACTGAGACACAGAAGTTGATACTACTCTCACAGATACTGCTGCTGTCCTTTTGAAAGGGACAAGTTTGGACACAGACATGTTCTAAGAGAAGTCTCCGTGGAGAGTCAAGCAGAGCTCTGTGCTGGCATGATAGACTACAAAGTCAGGAGCACCTCAGGCTACAGACAAGAGGAGACAGTCATGGGAAAGATGTTTCTCAGTCTTACTGAGCCAGAGAAAGTCTTGTAGGCATACCTTCATCTGAGACTGCTAGTGCCCACAACTGTGAGACAAACATTTCTATTGTCCAAAGCCAACCAGTTTGTCGTGATTTATTATGGTAGCCCAGTGTAGCAGCTGTGTGTGTATGCATATATATGTGTGTGTGTGTGTGTGTGTACTTATGTATATGCATATATAGAGTGTGTGGTGTATGTACATGTTCGTGTGTATAGACACATGTGCATTGGGGTGCACTGTTATTCTCTACATTATTCCTGGAGACAGGATCTCTCATTACCATGGTGCTCACCAATTAGACTAGACTGGCCGACCAATGAGCTTCAGAAATCTTCAAGCATGCCTCACCAGATTTGAGACCCTATTTTGGGTTGGTACACAGGCGTTCACTTTTCCTGCAAGCCCCAGTTTCACAAGATTACGTTCTGGTTGCCTACCTGCTTGCCTTCCGTCTTTCCTGCCTGCCTTCCTTCCTTCGTATGAACAGAGGACCAAAACGTAGCGCCTGCAGCAATGGCACAGGTCATCAGGGGATAGCCAGCATGTCCACTGCAACAGCAACAGTGCCCGGACAAAGAATGAGGACCTTAGCAGCACCCCTGGAATCCTCCAACCACTGGCCAACAAAGGAGCCACTATCCTGACTTCTAACATCGCAGATTGGTTTTGCCTGGTTGTGAGCTTGACATAAATGGGATTTCACAGTACTCTTTTGTGTCTGGATTCTTTGCTCTGCATTGTGCTTGCGAGATTTGCCTGTGTTTTGCATAGCGAGCCATTCATTCTCACAGTGGAGTAGAGCGCGCTCTACTTCCAGACTGTGGGATGCAATTAAGAAGTGCAGGGAGAAAGAGAAGAGCTAGGGGTGGGGGAGTGGAGGGGAGATAACTAAATTACAGAGAGGAAGAGAGAGTTGTTTCATTTATAATGTAATGGATCTGTTAAGAGTCATTTTCCGAAATCACTACTCCATCACGCACCCCCCCCCCCATCCCATTTCTTTCCTTAGATTCCTAGGTCCTAGCTGTATCACACTAGGCTGGCTCTGCCTAAACAGATAGGATGGGACTGGCAGATAAAAAGCTGTGCTCCATGGAAACGAACCTGCCTTGCCCGCAGAATAATTCAGAGCCTGGACCATCCCCGGTTGGCAATAGGGCCCCCGTGTCTTCAGTAGCATCAGAGTTGTTCACCAAAGCCAGAAAGGCTGACTGTTGTATTCAACACTTGGGAGTTAGTCCAGTCAGCCCTGCTAACTCTGACCTGAGTCTGCCTCTGGCCATCAGTGGCTGGAGGGAGTCCACAGAAGGGGTCTGCGGCTCCCCTTTGAAGCCTCTACAAAGAATCACTCCCACGACTTTCTCAGGCTCAGCCCTTCATCGGCAAAGGCAGCTACACTGCACTGAGGCTGTGCCCTCCTCCTTATCTTTGCCAAACTATAAATCATCTCAATTTCTTCATACTCACCAATTTTTCTGGGGTCTCCCTTTTCCTGGGAACAATGACCTAATCACAAAATCCAACTTTAAGAGGATCCCTGGGGCAAATCGGCATGACGGCTAGTCCTGAGCCTCAGTCCATATATGGTACAGTCTCTACACCAACAGTGGAATAGACTATAATGCCGCACAGCTGATTCTCCAGCTGTCCTTCCTGCTCCCTAAGCTGTGCTGGCCCCCTCCAGTTTCCCTGGAGGGCAGCACAGCATCCATAACCAAAGGTTAAGATAGCTAAAATGCAGGGCTTTGTGCTTTTTGGTTTCTGCAATTTACTGCTGGCTTCTTTCTAGGATCCCAGTTCCTGGGAGGCTGTCCTTTCTGGAATGTAAGAGAATAATGTTCTGGTGCTCCAGTTATCTTGTGGGTGTGGCTGGGATCTGGGAGGAGAGGAGACAGTTCTAGCAGAGATGCTTGCTCAAGTCCAATTGCAGCTGAGCTCAGTTCCGCACTGGAAGCGCTTAGAGAGCCCCACCCTGACCCTAGGCAGAGGTCAGGATTCCCAGCCCAGAACTCGAGCTTTGGGTCTTTTGTTCCTTCTCCGCCCTCATGTGCATAGCATTTGTTCGGGCTTTTGTAGAGTATAAGGAGACAGCCTGGGATCCTCAGACAGCAGAAACAGCACAAACCTTGCTTGCCAGCTATGGGAAAGTTCTTGAGAAGAGAAGCACACTCTTTATATTACCAGATGCCCATTCATCCCAGGCCTGTTACAAAGCACAACATCCTATTAGACTCTACGAGTGTGTGCTGAGGCTGGCTCAGACCAGACTGCCAATCTGGTTACGTTTTCAGGAATTTGGCAAACAGATTGTTAAACATAATTACTAAAAGATTGAATTACGTAGAATTACAATGGGGTAAATGAGTTTTAAAACAGCTACAGTGGATGAAATGGCTCTGTGGGTAAAGACACTTGACACTGGTGCTGGTGATCTCCTAGACCTGTATAGTAGAAAGATAGATCGACATCCAATCGTTGTCCTTTAACCTTCTCACATGTGCTGTGGCATGCACACACACACACACACACACACACACACACTCATACACATGCACACAAAATACACAGATAAGTAAGTAATAAATAATAAGCAAATAAGTAATAAATAAATAAGATTTAAAATTTTTAGTAATTTTAAACAGCTGTAGCGATAACTACATAAACATCAGGACCAGAGTTCGGATCCCAGCATCCACACCTCAAGCCAGGCTCCGGCTCCTAGGGGTCCCACTCTTTCTTCCTAACTCCTGGGCCCACAGGCATGGATACCCCCCCACACACACACACACATGTGCATACGTTCACACTGACACTCACAGAAACAAATAAGTAAAATAAAATAATCAGCTGTAATACAAACTAATGCGCGAAACAATCCCACACCAGTTAGGATTTAAAGGGGTTTTTATTTTGGGGGGTAAAACTCACAAAACACCAACCATCAGGAAAGGAGCCTAATCGCTGGAGCAGGAGCCGGAACCAAGCACCGGAACCAAGAGGGTGAGCCTAGGCTTGCCGCTCTTTTTTTGAAGATAAATAAACCACGCCCCAGTGGGCTGGTACTTCAGCAGCTATTGGCTGAAGGAGAGGAAGGTCCTCCTGCAGCAATAAACCCTGACCCATCCCATCCCCTGTGTTTGCTTGGCGGGTACTCACTGTGTGGTATCTGTATGGTAGCAACACTTTATGCTGTTTGCCATCTGACACATCTTCCCAAATCAGTGCCCTCCTCGTTCTAGTAACTTGTAATCAGTCAGGAGGGGACTACTTACTCTAAAGGACTCGGACGTGTGACCAAGGACTTCCGTCTCCTTGGACAAGCACACTGCTGCCAAGATGAGATAACAAATATCCTCGCCTGGAGGTTCTTTTTTTTTTTAATATTTATTTATTATGTATACAATATTCTGTCTGTGTGTATGACTACAGGTCAGAAGAGGGCACCAGACCTCATTACAGATGGTTGTGAGCCACCATGTGGTTGCTGGGAATTGAACTCAGGACCTTTGGAAGAGCAGGCAATGCTCTTAACCTCTGAGCCATCTCTCCAGCCCTCGCCTGGAGGTTCTTATAACACATGAAGGAAAACAAGTCTGTCAAGTCCTGGGTTGGTCACAATTTCCTGAAAAATGCTAAAGAAGAGGGTGAGAGGGCAGAGGAGAGGTCAGGGAGACTTTTCTTAGCTGTCCCACACTGCCTCGCGCTGACGTGTAGTTGCCTCACCTCCAGAACTGTCCCACACTGCCTCGCGCTGACAAGCACTGGCCTCCTCACCAGAACAGCAGGCTCTTGGTTTCAGTCACTTGCAAGTGAGGGATGGTGGCTTCTTCCCATTGTACACAAAAGCCCAAAAGCAAAAGGTAAATTTCCACACTCAACAACCAGGCCATGACTAGGTGGTGCCCATGTCCTAGCTACTCATGCAGACACTGGAACCTAACTCCTAAGAACCCATGTTGCCAGTTTCAAGAAAAAAGCTCAAGCTGTAAAATAAACTTCTTAATAAGGAAACGGAGATGCCTACCTGTCTTTTTAGATGTGGACACTACTGCGCCAATGGCCCCAAAATATGACCAAGTAACTTACTTCTCAGCTGTTAGAAAGAAAGGAAGGAGGAAGGGAGGAGGGAAAGAGGGAGGGGAGAAGAAAGGAGGGATGAAGGGAGGGAGGGAGGGGAAAGGAAAACAGAAGGGAGGGAGGAAGAGAGGAAGGAAGGAAGGAAGGAAGGAAGGAAGGAAAAAGAAAATCCTTCCATTCACTCTCAACCCATCTTCCTTCTCTGGAAACTCGTTCTGCCTCCTCCAAATGTATTTCAATAAATTCTCTCTGCTTTCCCATGTTCTGGTAAATTCTTTTTACTGCTTATATTACCAGCTTTACTTATGGATTTCACACTCACCTCCTCACAAGGCATTCCCAGTAATCCAGGGGTAGAGGCAGAGAAATCACAAGTTCAAAGCTAGCCTCTGCTACATAGTAAGAACAAGACTAGCCTGAGCTATATGAGATCCTGTCTCAAAAAACAAAAAAAAAAAAAAGTAAAATTGTGGGAAATCTTTCAATGAAGACTCAGAGTAAAGAAAGACCTGTGGCCCCAAACTTGCCATAGTCATCCTTCCTTAGCTTCCTGAATGCTAGGACTAGGCACGTAAATCATCACCCCTGGCCGGCTAGAGGCATTTCTGACTAAGGGACCAGAAATAACACAGTAGCACTAAAGACTAGTCAGGGAAGGACTAGGGGGCCAGCGTATGGAGATATTAAGATATATCAGGAACTTGGAGCGGGCAGAGTATGGAAGGTGAACTCCAATAGCTCAAGATTGACAGAAAGGGCAACGTTGGGACTGGAGGAGACAGGACCGAGGAAACTAGAGTGCTGCAAAGGAGCCCAGAAACTAGAATGCTGCAAAGGAGCCCAGCAATCCAATTACTTGTGTTTGAGAGACAGCAGGGAGAAATTCAGTTACAAGGTTTAAAACATTTAACTAACAGGCAAAGGCTGTTTAAGAATCTCATGAGTACAGAAGTGGAGGTAGGGAGGTAGGGTTGGTTCAGAGCTCAGCACTGTCACCAGCTGGCCAAACTCTCCATTCTGATATGGTCACTGCTGTTAGTGCGTCAGTTTTCATTCCTGCGGTTGATGTCTGTCACAACCCACATCGTCTGAAGCGAAGCAGATGGGTGGGGCAAATCCCAACATCTCTGTAATCAGGGAACAGTGTTTTCATCTGGTTCCCAGCAGATGTCTCTTTATGCATGTATCATTGGCCAGAGTGATCTGCACAAAGATGTTCACACTCTGGCCTCCTGCAGACTGTGACGGTTCTCCTGCACACAGAAGAAGGGACCTTGGGTTAAGGTGTGAGCCCTGAGATAGTCAGGCTATCCTACCAAAAGCTGTATTGAAGCATATGGGCCCAGCTTGGGGAGGGCAATGGCAGCATCGCAACAATTTCCTTCTGATCCTGAGACCCAGGGGCTGTGTGTGAGAATGGAAGGGAGGCTGCTAGGAACGCAGAAGGGGCTTGAGTTACAGCCAGCAAAGAACCAGGTCAACAGTCCTAGAGCTTCAAGAAATCACAATTTGCCTGCACCAAGAAAGTAAGGAAACCAGGTCTCCCTTGAGTCCCCAGAAAGGAACATGGCCATGATTTTAGAGAGTTAAGACTCAGGCTTACCATCACAAATGCAAAACTATAACAAAATAATGTGGTTTAAGCTTTGCTTGTAGTGGTTATTGAGACAGAAATGGAAAAGTAATACACACGGCCACTCCGAAAGCCAATGGTGGTATAACCACATATAGTTTAGGCCAACTGGGCATTTGTGGGACTGGAGTGGCAGGCTCAGTTTGCTCATGTGCTGTCAATTATCCATCAGTTAACTATTGAAGGCAGGTAGGTGAAAGGTTGGGAACCAACAGTAATGAGAGGGACAGGCAAGCAGCAGGTGAGATCCAGGACAGACATGCCAGGTACGTTTGTGTGTCTTCTGTTCTGGTTGTCATTATAAACTTTGAACATCCCCCGTGGGTACAACTAAGGGAAGCCTTAGCGCAGGTACCAGAGATCACTTTGTAACCCAGGCACCTATTCCTATACTGGGAGAAAAATTGTCTAAGATTGTTCTTCATAGTTCCTGGCCTCTGACTAAGCAGCTGGCACTTGAATCTGGATACTTCATTAAATATGAGGTGTCGTCAGCTGTAAGAGGGAATACTATTACATTAAGAAGAGAGACAGTGAGCTGTCAATATGGCTTCCTGAGTAAAAGTACTTGTCATGCAAACTAGACAGACCTGAGTTAGATCCCCAGAACCCAGGTAAACATGGAAGGAGAGAACCGCTCCACGAAGTTGCCTTCTGACCTCTACATTGTGGAAAGTGCACACACACACACACACACACACACACACACACACAACACAAACTATACATGAACACACACAGTGGTAATAAATAGGACAATTTTAAAAAGGAATGCTGCGAAATGAGCAATGGCAGACCAATGAATTTAACATCCGTGCTGAAGTGACGTGTTAGGAGGAGGTAACTGCTGCTCTATCTAAAGTGCTAGACATTTTCCACCAGTGGTGAGTGATATTCTTAAGATTCTGTTGAGATTTCTAGACACCAGCTGCTTGCCACTTTCTCAGGAAGTCAGAGGCCAACGTAGAATGGGGACATGAAGTTTCTTGAAGCCCAATAAGGGCCTTCCTTCCAGTTGCAGAAGGCTCTTACCCTGGGAAGCATCATGCTGGTCATGTGGTCTCAAATACCTGAAACCATACTTAGAACTCCTGTGTCATGTCAAGGTTGAGAGGTCTGTACCCAGCATAGGAGGACTGAAGTAACTGCTGGGTGACCTTTGTTTTTTTGTTGTTTTGAGATAAGGTCTGGCTGTGTAGATCAGGCTAGCCTTAAATTCATGATCTTCAGTCTCTGCCGCCTAAGTACTACAGCTACCGACATTCAGCACGGTGTCTGACCTGAGGTCAACTTTGAATAGCACTGGCCAGAATGCTCACCTCTACGCCAAATGAAAACACTCAAGCTCCCTTCTCTTCCTTTCCCTTTCTTTTCTGTCCCTTCCCTTCCCCTCTCCCATTTCCCTCCCTGTTCCTCCAGTTCAACACATCGCAAACAGATATTCACATAGATGGAAATATTTTGCTACATTGAACCCCAGATCCATTCCCCCCACACACACCTTTTACCATCCAATAATATCTATAACTTTGGTAATATTAGAAGCAAAACAAATTTCAAAGTAAGCTCAATTGCTCTTTGGGGGGTGGGACGTCTTAACTTTCCCGTTTAATTATTGAGAAGGCTGTCGTTATTTGCAATGGTGTGTGTGTGTGTGTGTGTGTGTGTGTGTGTGTGTGTGTGTGTAGGGGGAAATGTGTGCATGTGTGCAGGTATTTGAGGAAGTCAGATGGCTCCTGGGGCTGGGGCTACAGGTGGTTGTGAGTTCGCCAACTGGTGCTGGGACCCGAACTCCAGTCCTGCATAGGAGAAGTACGCGCTCTTGCTGGTTCAGCCATCTCTTCAGTCCCTTTCAGTTTTGCAGGAGCATCCACAGTATCTTCACTGCTGTGCTTCAGAGCTTCCACATCCTTTGTTCTGAAGACCTGTCCGAGTCTAGGCCTTAACGTCCATACCTGTTTCATCAGTTTCTTTCTCTCTACTCTTGTCTTGCTCAGTTAGAGGCTAAGTGTATTTATGAATGTCTGAGACAACTACACCTTAAACAACGAGTTTTTAGAGGAGACTTTAGGAACCCCTGCCTCCACGGGGCCCTAGCCTGATCGTATTCAACTTCAGCAGTTGCGCTATCTGTAAGGGTAGCCTGCTTTTATTGAGGAGTTCACACTTGTTCATCCTGATGTGCAGGGCCCCTGTGTGCTTCGGCCATTCCTGATAGACAAGTTCTCTTTATTCCCACCTTGAGACTCTGATGGAGCACAGGGGAGTAACCAAGCCTGCCTCAAGGACTTGATCCAGACAGAGAGAATATTGCACAAATGGGAAACTTTAGGACCAACCAAAGACCCATTTGTTTCTTTTATCCCCTTGCTTGTGGTTGGTTGTGAGTTCAGAAACATCAGAGATTGTCCTGATCACGTTTATCATTAGGACAAAGCATCATAGCTATGGAGTAGACTCCAAGACGGCATTTCAGATCCCATTGCTTTCTGATGAGGAAACTGAGGCCAGGGAAAGGAGAGCTGGACTCAAGTGATAAGCTTGAAGGATGACAGAACTAACCTGGAATTCAGGTTTCCTGTCACTTTAGGCCAGAAAGCATAAACAGTAGTGCAGAGTTTCATCCCTTGGGGAACAATTAGCCTGTCTCACTAACCTAGTGCCTTAGGTGAGTTCTTTAACACCACTGGGCTCCCAAAATGGCGATATGGTGTGAGAAGTCCTTCTGTATGTGTGTTGCTTTTATTGGTTCATGAATAAAGAAGCTGCTTTCTGCCAGTGGCTTAATAGAACATAGCCAGGCTGGAGGAGATATCTATAGAGAGAGTAGGCGGAGTCAGGGAGATGCCATGGTGCCATCGGAGGAGAAAGACTTAAGCCACCAGCCAGAATCTTGCCGGTAGGCCACGAGCCTCGTGGTAAAATATAAAATAATAGAAATGGGTTAACCAAAGATAAAAGAGCTAGCTAGCAATACGCTTAAGTGATTTCGTCAGGCAGTGATTTAAATAATATAGTTTCTGTGTGATTATTTCAGGAATCTGGGTGGCCGAGAAATAAACAAGCGACCTCCTCACTACAGTGATAGTAACAGTTACTTACTGCCGAGTGTGGTGAAGATTAAATTTAAAACCTCGTAGGAAGGGTTTAGGTGAACGGTGTCTGGTAACAGCTTCACAAAGAGTGGCTGTCACTGTCGTGACTCTTTCCCACCATCGCCAGGGCTCCCGCTAACTTGGTGTCTGAGAGCTGAACTTTGAGATTTCAAGATAGAGACATCTCTGGAATTTGTTCACCTTTCTAAACTCAGAAAATAAACAAGTCATTTCTGTTCAACCCGAGAGGAGCCTCTGGAATTGGAAGGTCACAGCTCGGGGAGGTTTCAGGTGAGGGGCCCCAAAGCCTGCACAGAGAGATGACAGCAGTAAGGCTGGGGAGGGGAGAGGCTGTCTCGGAACAAAGATACCATCTGAGTGTAGAGCAAAGGAACAAGAGATCTATGAGCCATGAGGAGCCTGGGTGGGGGCACTGGGCATGGGAATGGGGTGGAGAAGGCCAGGAAGGGGGATGTGGTGTGGACATTCATAGCTATAAAATAAGGAGACCCAGAGCATATGAAAAGAACCATTTTCTGTGGGTCTCAGGAAGGGCCTCTCACAGGGGATTTCCTACCCAGGGCTCCAGGCCTTGGCTGCCTTCCCAGGGAAAGGTGGTGTTTGCTGTGGGGGACTTGAGCACTGTGTGGCCCTAGTTCAGAGGCAAATGGTGCCCACTCCCTGCTCTGGACTACAGGCTGCTTGAGCCCTGTCCAGCTGGGAACAAATATGCTCTTTCCTTGAGCCATACATTTCAGATGACAGAGAGAAAGGGAGTCTGAGTTCAGGGCAGGAAAACTGTGAGACGTGCTGGAGGGAGGGAGGTGGAGCAGGGAGGGCTCTTCAGAGGAGCGAGCTCTTAGCGTGGGGTGTTGTGTATAGATGGTTGCTGGCCAGCTCCAGGCCAAGACCACAGAGACAGGGCTCCCATAGCGCAGTGTGATTTAAAGCGAGGTTCCTTGGAGACAAGGATTTCAAAATTAGAAACAGAACAAAATCAAAACACATGCGACCCCATTGTTCCCCCCCCCACACACCTCGATAAAAAAATCTATACGTGTAATTGAAGAAAAAAAAATCTATCTCGAGTGTGGAGGATGTGGTGGAATTCTCTCTTAGCACGTCCAAGGTCCTGAGTTCTATGTAAACGCAGGACTTTTTAAAATAGGGGGGAAAGTCGCATCTCAGAAACAAGGTGCACTTTCTGTCGGCGTCCGCGGGGATTTCTGATGGGGATGATAGAAATGTGGTCCATTTTCATTTAGGATGATGAGTCACGAGGAGCCCTCACACATCTGCTCAGACAAGATAATGATGACATCACTAGAGGCACCAGACTGTAGATACTATAGTTGGGATTTTATTTGGGCTGCCAACCAGCTCCCAAATAAAGACATAGAAACATACTATTTATTATGAATTCTCAGCCTTAGCTTAGGCTTATCTCCCTAGCTCTTTTAACTTAATCTATCCTGTTTCTATTCATCTATATTTTGCCTCTGGGCTTTTAACCTTTCTTTCATTTTGTATGTCCCACTGACCTATTTCTTCTGTGTCTGTCTGTCTGGCCCCTGTCATCTCTCCCTGCGTCTATTTATTTCTTCTTTCTAGCCTAAATTCCTTCTCCTATTTACTCTCCCTGCCCGGAAGTCCCACCTATACCTCCTGCCTTGATATTGGCTGTTCAGCTTTTTATTATGCGTTATGCATAGGCAGGCAAGGTAAAACAGCAGCATGCATTTACATATTAAACAAATGTAACACGACTTTACATAGTTAAACAAATATTCTGCAATAAGATGCTATGTGCTTTCCAATCCCTGCTCTTTTCGGCTTCACTCTGCCCCCTCTTTTCTTTCTGAGCTGCTCCCTGACTCCTTCCCTGGGCCTCCCTTTGTATTCTCTCTTAACTTTCCACATCTTTCTTTCTCTCTTTCATTTCATCTGTCTCTTTTCTCCTTCCTTCCTTCCTTCCTTCCTTCCTATTTTCTTTCTTTCTTTTGTAATTTTGAGAAAGGATCTCATTATGTAGCCCAGGCTGGCCTCTCAACTCCCCACCCCTCAGCCTCCTGAATGCTAGGGTTGTAAACATGAGCTGACAATCTCTTATCTCTTCTCTTCTTTTCCTGCTGTGTCTTGGTGCCTGCTCGGTTTGCAGAAATTCACTAAACAAAGTGAAGAATTCTCATAGAATCAGGAGTGGGGGCTGCTGGGAAGCTGTTGGGACCAGGGACTGGTTGCCCAAATTCATGATAAGAGGGGATCTGAGTTCTTCTCGACAATTGTTCCTGTGGAAAAGATCCTTATTTATGTCTCAGCAAGAACCCATCATCTTAGTCAGAGAAATTTCTGGCCCTTCCCCATGCATAGCCTCCTCAACAAAGAGTCCAGACAGGCAGAGGTAGTATGACCAGCTAATTCCTACAAAAGAAAAAAGCAAATAGAAAAGGTCTAGTGTTTTTTTTCTCTTTTTGGTAGTAAGCCTAGCTTTTAACAACTGAGACATCTCAGCCCAGGTCTAAAGTTCTAAACATCCAGGAATGTTTTGTACCATCACTGGGATCTCCTGGATGCCCAATTGATTAATTAATTCTGAGGCAAGTCTCTCTCACTGTGTATCCCAGCCTGGCCTCCAACTTACTACGGAGCTCAGATCGGCTTCAAACATGAAACAATGCTACAACTCCAGCCTCTGAAGTGTTGGGATTATACACATGAGCTATTTACTATGTCAGGCTTAGTCAGTTTATAATTATGCTTTAATTTCAGCACATACACTAAAGTCAAGTGTGGGGTTGCGCTTAGTAGAAATGGGGAAATCTCTTGTGTTTTGAATCATTCATTCTGTTTGCCATTCTGCCTGTCGCATGTGGCAGAGAATAGGTTACTAACTAAGGTGCAGAGACAAAAAGCTGTGATGCCTGCCTTTCAGGTTTAAAGTCCACCTGAAGTCAAACTTCTATTAAGTGTCCTGGACACGCCTCCTGAGGGAGAACAGAATCCTTTGAGGTTCCTTCACTATGCAAACACTCTGGGTATCACTGTAAAAATGCAATAAAATGGATGAGTACACACTGATCCAATATGCCACCTCTTCCATATATACAACCCCCATTATTCAGACATCCATTTACTCATTTATCTCTGTACCCACTGATTCCCAATCATCTGCCCATCCATCCAAAATATCCATCCATCCACCCAGCAACCCCTCATCCATCTGCCTTTCTCCATCTATCTGTTTATCTATCTACCTATACCTATCTATCTGCCTATCTGCATATCTATCTATCTACCTACCTACATCTATCTATCTATGTATCTATGTACCTACCTACCTACCTACCTACCTACCTATATCTATCTGTCTGGCTATCTATCTGTCTATCTTCCCATACATCGATGAATTCTTTTATTCATCTCTTTGCTTATCCCAGAGTGGGGCAAGAGGTCAGTTACTAATCCAGTGAGTCTAGGGGTATCATTAATGCAAAACAGAGCCTGGTTTTTTTTTCACATAGTGCCCACGCCTTATAATTCACAACTGGGAAGAGATGAGAGCAGAGATGGTGGGATAAATGTGGAGGAGAAATTTAACTTTAATCAAGATGGCATCTAAGTTTCCCTGCAGTCTAAAGAGAGTTGCTCCGAGAAGCATGGCATAGAAGCCACGTTTGGTCAGGGGGCCAGTTTCTCCTCAGTGTGACAGCCCACTCCATTGCAGCATAACTCTGACTGTTTCCTACTTTCTCCCCATACATAGGAAAACTAAGGTTAAGTAGTTTGTTGGACAGATTTAGGCTCAAAATATGTTTTTCTTTCCCACCCATCAAAATGATCCCATAATTTGGAGAACTTGGTGTCTTGAATTGTTGCCTGGCTTCACAGATGTGTGTTAGTATTTGTCTTGTGGGTGGGAATTCTTACTGGTTTACTCATTTCCAACACAGGGTTGTAGCCCTTTCTAAATAGGCAACACTCTTCCCATCTGAGGGTCATTCGTCACCTGGAATTTTCTGGAAAGAGGAAATGAGGAGCAGTGGCTAGTGCCCTGGGAACTGCTTCCCATGCCTTAGGCTGGTAGTGACTCACTAGGCTGTGCTAGACAAGGAAGTTCATGTGTCTGAGCGGCTGCCTGTCCACTAAGAGGGAGCCAGCACTGGATGAAGTCAGTGCTAGGAGTGACATGCCAGCATGCAGGGGGCGCTGCATTCAGCCACCTCTCTAGATCCGTATTAGTAACAGCAAATTTCTGGGTCCTCCTTTTCCTGTCTCTAAAGTGAGAGAGTGGATACATGACATTTAAGGTAGCCGCTAATGCAATGGGGTCTTAATCTCTTCACTCTTATACGTAGTCTATTTGATACCTGGGGCAGACCACGAGGGACACCTTACATCTCTCTACGACGTGACAAATAAAAGAATTACAGAAATAATTACCCCAGGAAACAACTCCTAGAATTAGAAATTTGACTACAAATGAAAGATTGAGTTGTGTAGGATGGATAGAAATAGTGTATCTTCTGTGTTTTCATCTTGTAACTGAAATGCAAGAACACGCAGTACCATAAAGTTTACAGCGGAGATGATTCCAGTGAGGTAGGATGACCATGGGCATTTGAGGCTGTGCACACCAGTGACTATGTGACACACGTCATAGGGCTAAATTGGGTACAGAATACAGTGCTTATTAAAGGATAAGTAACAATATGTACTAAATTAAAGGTTAAATACCGATGAAAGCCAGGTGTGGTGGTGAATATATATCATTCCAGGAAGCCCTGGCCAGCCTAGGCCACATGGTGGAACTCTGTCTCCAAAACCAAACCAAGCCAAGGGATCACACTTAAAATGAAACAAATCCCCCACAACAGTTCCTCTAACACTTATTGAGAATTTAGATAAAAGTATTTGAGGGAAGGAAAGGAACTAAATTATTCTTAACATTGCTTATGATGGGCAGTCAGTCCATGCAATAACAAAAGCAGACCAGTTTTCAGTCCACTTTAATGTAAAAAAAAAAAATTGTAGTTTGAACAATTTTAGGTTGGCAGAAAAGTTGGAAATCTAGAATGGAGCGTTCTCATATATCTTTCTTTAGGTTTACACAGCCATTGTATATTAACTAAAACAAATAGTAACACTGGTACAACATGGTTAACCAAAGGCAGACTTTATGTGGATTTCTCCAGTGTTTCCAATATAATCTCTCTTCTGTTGTGTGTTAGTTCAAGAATTACATTGCGTTTACAGGCTTATTGATGTTTAAAAATCCTCTACCTACCCTACCCACAGACCCTTTATTACTTGTCCCGGGAGGTGACCACTCCCACCACGCTCTGATCCTTGTTATACCATGGATTCCCCTAAGTTGTGTTACTTTGGGGACCTGCAGACTGCGGAGTTTCTTCGCCTCTGGACATCTCAGCCTTCCTGAGGATGTGTTCTTGGAGATGTTAGTCTAATCAAGTCTGCCAGTGCTTGTTTTAGGAGTACATTTGGAAGGTGATTCTGGCCAATAGATTATGAGAAGCCTGAGGTTTCTGGTTGAGTTCCCGTCACTGCTCAAATTACTCCCTTTCTTCTTGTCTGAATTTTGAGCCTTATGGTCTGAGTTATCCTTGGTTGAAGGACAGAATTCCTGGAGCTGTGGCAGCCGCTTTGTGACCATGATGGACAAACCTGAGACAGAAGCAAATATCGTGTTCCCAAATGGAAAAACAGGGAAACCCTAACCTTAGATGCTTTCTTTATTCCTGGGAACGAACTACCTCCTGACTTTATGTGAGGAAATATACTTTTCTCTTCTAGGGGAACCTGTGGTTACTGACAATGGATGGAAAACCTTCATCAACAAAAAAGCATGCTGTGAGGCCAGGTGTGGAGCATGTCCTTAATCCCGGCAATCTGGAGACAAAAGCAGCTGAATCTCTGTGAGTTCAATGCCAGCCTGGTCTACAGAGTGAGTTCCAGGGTAGACAGGACCCTGTCAGGAAAGGGGGGGGGGAAGGCATGATGTGCTCAATGCAGACAAGGCTAGAAGCAGAGGTCAGTGGTCAGCTTTTATAAAGTCCACAGCAGAATCGTCTCTCCTTCGATCATGAATTCAATACTCCACAGATTCTTGAACTTTGCTCTCTATCACGTGACAGCCATCTAGGGTGATGTTCTTGTGTCTTGGCACAGCCAGAGGAAGAGGTTGGCAATCACTGTCGTTCTTCCTCACAGGGCATCTGCAGAGTGCAGTGTACGTGTAAGGGGTTATTATTCCCCCACTTCCAGTGGTACTTTCACGTCTGTCCATGCTGAGGTCCCTCTTCTATATCAGAGTTTTTCTTCTTTTTAAAACGATTTATTTGTTTTGAAGCAGGTTCTCAATCAGTAATGCTGTCTAGGCTAGAACAAACTGAGTAGCCCAGGCTGGCCTGAAACTCATAGTAATCCTCCTGCCTTAGCCTCTTCAGTGTTGGGATGAAAGCATGTTTTAAGATTTCCCATTGTTGCAGAATAAAGTCACAATCCTTAGCACAATTCTCAATCCAACTCCATCTCTCTCCAAATTTATTTCCTCGTTTCTTCTGCTTCTCTCTCTCTCTCTCTCTCTCTCTCTCTCTCTCCCCTCCTCCACCCCTTGACTCTTTCCCTCTCCCATTTTGTTTAGAGAGAAAGTCTACCTAAGTAGCTCAGGCTGGTCTTGAACTCTCAGTCTTCCTGTATCAGCCTCTAGACGGCTGAGAAAACAGATGTGCACCTCCGCACTTGGCCTGCATTCTCTATCAGTAAAATGTGTGCAGATAAAAACCCAGCCCAGATGTCCTCTTTTTTTTTCTTTAGAGCATGATCAAAATGAGTCTTTATACTCATAGTGTATGTATTACAAATTATTAGATGGCCACTACCATCCCATTCAATTGTAGTGATGTCTTTATTTTCTAAGAAGTACTGGAAGCTCCAGCAATGTGTATTAGTTACCTGTTGCTACAAAACAAATGAGGAAATTTGATGCCTTTAAATATCAAATTCTTATTATCTAATCATTGCAGTGGGGCAGGAATGTAGGCGTGGCTTACACCTGGCCAGTTCTATCTCAGGGTGATTTACAGACTGTGGTCACGAGGGTAGCTACAGGACTCATAGGGTTGAACAATCTGCTTTCAAAATGGCTCCTTCGCATGTATGATGCCAGCACTGGTTTCTGGCAACAGATTTCAGATGTTGCCAGGTGAACTCTTGCCATATGTCTTTGAGTATACACGAAATATGGCAGCTGGTTTCTCCCAGAGAACTGATCCAAGCTGAAGGAGAAACTCAAAAGACCTTTTAGAACCTAGTATTAGAGGGAAAAGAAAAAAAATTTCATACCATTTTCTGTTAGAAGTAACCACAGTAAGTCTTGCTGTGGGATAATGCTCTTGTACTCTGTAAAGGTTTGTCGCTCATATTGATGTAATAAAATACTGATTTGCCAGTAGCCAGGCAGGAAATATAGGCAGGAAACCAGACTAGGAGAATTCTGGGAAGAGGAAATGCAGAGAGGCAGTCACCAGCCAGACGCAGAGGAAGCAAGATGAGAATGCCTCACTGCAAAGGTACCAAGCCACATGGCTAAGCATAGACAAGAATTATGGGCTAGTTAGTAATAAGCCTGAGCAATAGGCCAAACAGTTTATAATTAATATAAGCCTTTGTGTTTACTTAGGACTGAATGGCTGGGGGACTGGACAGGATAGGAACTTCTGTCTATAAAGTGTAGCCTATGTTCAAGGGAAGTTTAACACACATTTGGATTTGAAGACATATAAAACCACCACACCTAGGTTGTCATATGTCTTTGTTCTCGTAACTAAGGTGTCTGCCATGTGGTAGATGCCCATGGACATTCCAGACGAAATGGGTAATAAACAGGATAATAATGAAGTTAGAGAAATACATGGGTGATATGTGGGGCTCATGTGTAGAATGATGGAGATGAGGATTGGTGAGAGAAATTCTGCCATAAGAATTTACAGGACTCTGAGTGAATAAGAAGAGTTGGGAATAGGCTTGCAAAGTTTTTTGCAAAATGTGGGATGCCATCAATTCTCAGTAGTAGTGTGTATTGAAAGTATAGGGAGCTGGGCAGTGGTGATGCACGCCTTTAATTGCAGCATTTTGGAGGCAGAGGCAGGCAGATCTCTGTGAGTGCGAGGACAGTCTGGTTTACAAAGGGAGTTCCAGGACAACCAGAACTGTTGCTTAGCGAAACCTGTCACAAAAAACAAAAATTAAAAAAATATTTGGGTAAATATTTAACTCATCATTTGTATTAAGATGGCTTGGGCAGTTTAGAGACAGCCAAGATGGTTGAAGGCAACTTTCAGCACTTCCTCTATTGGTGTCAATGCAATGCACTCACTATCAAACCTCATCTCAGAATCTGATGTCTGACTGTTCAACTGTATTTCAAAGGGAAGAAGGACTGGCTATCAGCAGCAAGAGTATCGTCTAAACCATCTCTTTTATTTCAGGTGTCTTATTTATAAATGGGGAAGCTCTACTGTCTGTTTTCCCGGGGTTTTTGATCTTTAGTATTGAGGTTAGATTGACACTATTATGCATTTGAAGGAAATTCCTACAAATCATTGTGGGATGTGGGGGGACAGTTAGGTAGCATCATTTCAAATACTGGGATTCCAGTTTTCATTTTTTTTTTTTTTTTTTTTTTTAAGAATTCAGTTTCCCAGAACTCAGATTGATTGGCTGGGTTGCAATTTGGCCATTAGAACATGTCTACATAGAAAGTCAAGCTGCTCCAGAGTTCTTAATCCTTTTGTTCTTCGAAAGGCTAAGGACCAGTTTTAGAAGAGTCTTGGTTGGGGGGCCGGCTCAGTGAGTGAAATGATTGCATAGTTATGCAAGCATGAGAGCCTAAGTTTGAATCCCCAGAACCACTGTAAGAGCAGGAACATTTCTACGGGGGTGGGGGGGGTGGGGGGGTGGGGGGGGGGTGGGGGGGGGGGGGGGGGTGGGGTGGGGGGGGTTAGGGAGGTGGAGACAGAAAAGTGTTCAGAAGCAAGGGGAGTAGCTAGCCTGGGCTACATTGTCGGAAAACCAACAAGAAGAGAGACCTTGGATCAACAAGGAAGGTGAGGCCTGTAGGGTCAGCTGATCTCCATGTGGAGTGAATGTCTGCATGAAAATGTTCTAATGTGTGAGCTCGTGCATGTGCACCCCCCCCCCCATACATCACAAACCAAACACAGACAGACAGACAGACACACCAGTCTTGGCATTAAACAAATGTTAGTTCAATATAGGCATTAATATGCTTTTTCTGTTTCCCTGGGAGTTTGAAGGCCCAGGGCTGTATACTAAATAGTGCGCAATATAGAATATAGAAGGTAAATTTCTCTAGGAACTCCATGCAGTTCCAGTTGCGCCCAGACTCTGCTATTTTTTTTTTTTTTGCCAACTCATATTTACTCAGAAGCGAAATAACTGTGGAACTAATTTTAGAAAAGAAATTAAACAGTTCTTTGTTCATTTTGCATTTCTGTACATTTAGAAGGGATTAGTTGCTCCTTCATTACTGGCAGGATAAAATCCAATATTTGCCAGTATAATTTATTTTAAAAGACCTTTTGTCCTTCCGGAAGTATTTTAAAAACTTAATGATTAAATGGAAACTTTGGATGAGAAAGTTTTTTTGTTTCTTCGGTGTTTATTCTTCCATTTCTGATCAATTAATACTGACTAGTAGATTTTGGATGAGACTTGGAAAACTAATTCAGGGTAACACCTGGTCTTTTAAATGGGGTGGGGTGTCAAACCTTGGCTACCTGCACCCCATTGCAAAGTAGGCCCTATAAGGGCAGGGCCTTTGGGGCGCTGCAGGGAGGTTCTGAGCGGTTGAACTTAGCCTTGTGCAAGCCCTCAAACACTGGAGTAGCCAAGCATTCATTTAAGATCCAGTGCGGGGCTGAGGCCAGCAAGCAGGCCAGCACAAAGCTTCCCGCTCCGGGCCCTTCCTGCAGAGGAAGAAGCCAGAGCGAGGAGTGGGATCCAGGCCCACTTCCTGTCCGGCTGCGCGGGCACCGCCTCCTCTCAGTGCCGGAGGACAGGGCTTCTATTCCCGCGTCTCAGCAAGGGTCACCCCTGTGTACCCCGGCCGAAACCGCAACCTGGGCACGACCGGAGGGTTAAGTGCTCCTGGCTCGCTCAGGGGGCGTGGTCGGCGGCGCCCGCTGCTCGGGCTTGGGGGCGGGACGGACGGAGGACGGGGGCGTGGTTGGAGCGCGCGCCTTTGCGGCCCGGGGGCGGGGCGGTCGGAGGAAGGGGGCGTGGCCAGAGGTCCGCGCCTGTGCGGCCGCGGCGGGGAACGGGCTGTGGCCAGGGGCGGTTCCGGGCGGTAGGCCGGGGGCGGGGCGGTCGGAGGAAGGGGGCGGGGCCCGAAGTTGTTCCGCGCTGGGCAGCGGGGCTGGCGGGCGGACCGGGCCGGGCCGGAGGAGAAGTTTTCGCTGCGGCTGCTGAGCGAGGGTGCGGGCCCCCGCAAGCAGTGCACGCCCGCTGCCATGGCTTTCCGTAGGAGGACGAAAAGTTACCCGCTCTTCAGCCAGGAGTTCGTCATCCACAACCATGCAGACATCGGCTTCTGCTTGGTGCTCTGCGTCCTCATCGGGCTTATGTTTGAGGTGAGTAGAGCGGGGAGGGGTATTGCAGGGGCAGGCGGTCCCATCTCCAGGACACCGCGGTGAAGACAGGGATTCCCTGGCCTCATCTGGCCTGGAGCGTGCCTGGCTGTCCCGCACGTTATCTGCACCTCTGGCTTTGTGCACGGTATCCACCCTGGCCTGGACCTAGGACATGATGGACAAGCACCCCTAGCTTCTGGCTGTTCGGGCCATGCCATGCTCTGTCGCCCCCTTGGGCACCCATGGTACCCTGCAACTGTCTTTCTGCATCTCTGAAACCCACGCCTGGCCTCGAACCAATCGCAGCGCTGCTTTCTTGGCCCCAGGACTGGGATTTCCTTTCTGGCGTCCTGGTGCCAAGCTGGGAGACTCCCAGACCCACAGTAATTGCACAATTCCCCCCTCCTCCCAAGTAGGGGCCGCCAGATCATCTAGGTTCTTCCAGTAGGAGGGACCCTAACCCTTCACCTTTTCTGTGGCTTTCTGGGCGTTCTTCATCCTAACCTCTGGAGCTTGCTCCAGGTGTTCACATGTGGACCTGGCTCCATTCCAGTGGGGGTCTTCTACAACCTACCTCTCTTTAATTATGACCTAAAGCGTTAGTTTTAAGATATCCTTTGGCACTTTGGTCTGTTGGTCTCTCCTTGTGGATGGATGTGTGAATTAGACCCAGAACCTCATCTCCCTTTTCAGGTTCGAGGAGAGGGGCGGGGATACCCTCTGCTTTTAGGTGAAAGGTGATTCTCTTGTAGCCTCAGGCGAATGGGGTGGGAGCAGAGAACGGAACTCTACGCCTACAGCAGCAGTGTGCTGGTGTAGGCCTCAGAACTGTCTGTAAATCAAGGGGTCAGAATCCAAGGGGCTGGTGGTCCCTACTACAGAGTGGGAAAAACGATGATACTGAAAAGTGGGAAGGACTGGAGGACACAGAGTATGGGTTTGCTGTGGTGTGTGTGTGTGTGTGTGTGTGTGTGTGTATGTGTGTGTGTGTATGTGTGTGTATGTGAGTGTGTATGTGTGTATGTGTGTCTGTGTGTGTATGTGTGTATGTGTGTGTGTGTATGTGTGTATGTGTGTGTATGTGTGTGTATGTGTGTGTTTATGTGTGTGTGTGTATGTGTGTGTGTGTGGTGTGGTGTGGTGTGTGTGTGTGTGATGTGATACACTCCCTCACTCTCACTCTAGCCTCCTGGTCCCAAAGCTCCTGTCCTCTCTTCGGGGTAAGGTTGCTGATCTGCATTCTGAAGGCTATTAAGAAGCCCTTACCATTTAAAAGTTGCCGGACCATCCCTACAGCTACCCGGGGCTCCCTTCTGTTACTGACACAGGTCCTATTTGGCTGATGAACCTGCTGCCCTCTAGTAGTGGGGGGCCTCTTCTGGTGGCCAGCTCTTGGCTGGATGCATGCCCTTGACCAGGCTGAAGGGTTTGCAGGAGCGAAGCTGTGACTGGGGTCCACACTCTATCAGTAATGCTATCAATTCACTCTCCCCCCCTTCCCGCCCCTCTCCTTCCCTCCCCTCCCCTCATGTTTCCCTCGAGCTTCTGGAGAAGACTGTTCCATTGAAGACTGATTGCAGCCTCAGTTTCCCCATCATTGAAGAACCCATTAAAAATGGTCTTCCTTACAGCGGTGTAAAGCTTTAGGCCGAGGTTGTATCACCAACAAAAGTCATTCCTCCGTATCAGTGAGAGAATCTGTTTCTTGCTCCTGGACCCTTCTTATTATTTAACATAGTGGCTTATTGAGAAAGCAGAGGACCTGCTCTGCTTAGTGTTTGCTTTCTGTCTATTTTGTTGTCCTCCATTCTAAGAGACTTCGCAGGGCCTTGCTCCAGTTCTTAAAGAGTAGGGTTGGAATGACACATGTGTCAATCATAAACCTTGTAGCCATGTGCTCTGCAGCTGGCCACAGCCTCTTGCTTAGTCCATGGCTCTACTATCTGTAGTGTTTGTTAAGATTTTTGGGTTTTCCTGCCTTCGTGTTGTGCAAAAAGAGACGCCTAGTGTTTGCACTCCTGCCTCCTTTGTTCGCTATCTTTAGCCTTGCAGGAAGTCCTTTGCCTTAGGTCTGTGGAATCTGCCACGTCAGGAATTGTCATTGGTAGTACCTGATGGAAGAGAAAGGACCAAGGTGAGAAAAAAAGAAAGCCATTTTCCTTCAAATGGCCTTAGGACAGACTTGGTGGAGATGTCAGTCTTTCCACTGCCCCATCTTTTTCTGTGGTACTTTAGCCCTTTGGGACTCACAGGACAGATGTTTCTTTCAGAAGACGCTTTGAGGACTTAGCACCAGTCTGAGCTGGTTTAGGAGGAAGGGGGCTCTCTCCTGAACCTCCTCTTCAAAGGTTCCTGATCTGTGCCGTATGTGTAGTAGGTCTTCACCGTCCATTCTCACCCACTGACTGTAAAGAGATTGTGTGTGTGTGTGTGTCTGTGTGTGTGTGTGTGTGTGTGTGTGTGTGTAGACATCTAGTAGGAAGGTTTCTCTAGAAGTGAGGACAGAGGGAGCTGTAGGGGAGCAGGGATAAAAGCCATCAGACCCCTGGATTTGAATCTTGGGCCAGGCTAGGGTTCCTTGATTTGGGAAGCTGAAGCAGGAAAGCTGTATTTTAACTCTTCAAATAGAATATGACTTTCGTCATCACCCCCTCCCAAAAGTCCCCTGCCTAGTCTCTGCTGTTTCCTAGACCTCCTCCCCACACTCTGGCAAGCCGCAGACTTCATATCCACATCCACCTTCCCTTGCTAGTCACCTCTACAGCCGTCCTGGGTTTTGATTTCCCTCTCAGGGTCCCCAGGGCTTCAGTTCTGTCTTTAGGGAGATGTTGACGCCAAATTCCTTCCCTTGGGATCACTTCCTTTTGGGAACACATGAAAGACTGTCTGGCCCCTGTTCCTCCAAGCCACACTCCGACGCATTTTTAGTTTAGTTTTGGGTTGTCTTATTTCCAAAGCAGGGGCAGCTTCTTCCCCATCCCAGGTTTTGTCCCATCTCATGTCTGTTTGGAGTAGAGCTGTTCTGTGCAGCCGCTGCACTTGGCTAAAAAATGTCAGGAATGTGGAACTTTATCCCCCCCCCCCCTTCCTTTCCAGCTTTCTCTTTCTTAACTCTGCTTCGGGTGCTAGAGGCCGTTTTCTTCTCCACAGTTCGGACTTTCTTAGGTGGAGTGTGGTTCTTCAGGGTGTGGGTGGCCAGTTGGGATGTGTGGATAAGTCAGATTTGAAAGGAGCCACCCCTCCCCTCCCCTTTGCTTCCAGTGCCCCGTGCCACGTTTCTAACCTGAAACAAGCAGGGAAAGAGGACAACTCTTTCATTAGTGACCGGAGAATGAGGAGTAGGGGCGCCTGGAGCAGAGGAAGCAATTTCTGTACCACCTTGAAACTGTCATCTCAAGACAGAAACTAGTTTCTTCTTCGGTTTCTGCAGCTGCAGGGGAAATGTTTCTGAGGTTCTAAGAACATTTGTCGGTTTCGTGTTTGGTGTTTGTATCGGCCGTGATGAAGATGGAAGGGTTTAGGATGCAAAGGAGTTTGGGAATGGTAGCTAGGTTGGGCTTTTAAACTTATTTCTGAGGCAGGTGTGGGAGGTGGTTCCTTTCTCCCAGGAACTGCTTTCTTCCCTGTTCCCGACCCCATGGCAGACTTGTCAGGAAGAAGTATCTGCAGTACATATAATGGAAGCCCATTGCAGGTGTCATAAGTGTTTGGACTGGGGCGGGGCGTGGGTCTGTGGCACCAGTTCATACTCATGGACGTACCTGTGGGTGTCACAGCCTGCAACCAGACAGGCAGTCCTGTCTCCTGATGCTAGGTGAAAAGAAACGTTATGCATTGTGAAAAGATTCTTCTCAGTTAATAGAAGCATGTTAGTGGCTCATAGGTACACCTGTGGATGTCAGGTCTGTTTTCTTTCCTTTTTTTTTTTTTTTCTAATTTCTAATGCACTTTTGGAGATGTTACTTTGTCAGTTTTTATAATTTCTGACTTTTGCCTCCAGTCCAGGAGCTTGAAACAG
The DNA here is from genome assembly GCF_018167655.1 of Microtus oregoni. Lineage (NCBI taxonomy): Eukaryota > Metazoa > Chordata > Mammalia > Rodentia > Cricetidae > Microtus > Microtus oregoni. The sequence continues at coordinate 35,043,308 of NW_024543066.1, forward strand.
CAGTCTGCTAGGGATGCTCAAGGCCCCCAGGATTCTCTCATTCTCATGGGTGCCTTGCTTGGGTGAATTTCTGTATGTGGAACTCAGTGATTCGAGCAACAGACCAGAAGCTTGGTGTTTGAGCTTTTCTTGATCAGGATTCCAGTTTAACCCTCGCCTATGGGATGAAGGGGAATATTTATTTTTCTTCCCTTGGCAAAAGTGAAGGACGGTATTGGTCAGCTGGTGAAATTTTGACCTCAAGTACGAGATGAAGACTGATATGTTAAAGATCCCCCAGCACAGGGGTGCTTCCCCGATTCGTCCACAGTCACACGGGTCACCGTTGGCTCTCAGGGTCTGCTTTCTGCTCCTAGACCTCTCATTTAGGGCCCTGGCTCTGTGTCATTGTAGGAATGACGCATTTTGAGATAGATACCTTTCTCCTAAATTCTCCCATTCAAATGACTGTCCCTGGGTCCCCTAATTCCCCCTTTCCCAAAGGTTCCCTGGGCTGTGGCTGTGCCACACACAACACGTTTTTCCTCTCGGACATTTGTCTACTTAGAACACAGGGTGTGGATTCCAGGGGGTCTCGGTGCTGCCAGAGTCAGCTCTGGAGCAATCAAGACTACAAGGAAACCACCCTGGAAGCTAAAGAGGTGTCTCTTCTCTTGTCTCTGTCCTGTGAACCCCCAGTGGCTTCTTTCTCAGAGCCCCTATCCAGGCTGGTCACAGCAGAGCGACTCAGTCCCGACTGTTTGTGGAATAACATGTGTTGCTATGGTGAAAGCTTCCCTCTGGCCTGGCAGGCATGGCTTTTTTTTTTCTGTGCTTCGTTGTGGGCAGGGGCCCCAGAAAGCATCCTGTGGTATAGCTGATGTACCTCTCAATCCAAGCTCCTGATAAGGGATGAAGCCAGAGGTCTGATAAGAGTGGATTAGGATTCCCACACGGCAGAAACGCTTTCTAATGGGCCACTGTGCTATTAGCTAGCCTTGGTGGGAAACTCTGCTGATCCTATCTCTTAACCTTCTTATCCAGTGCTGTGGATCTGGTATCCATTGGTACCTAATGGTTTAAGAAAGGAGGGGCTGGGGTGGGGAAGAAAGCAGCAAAAACTACAAATAGGGCTCCCAGGCAGGTCTTCTCCTTTCAGGGGCAGGCCTTTATATCCTCCAAGTACTCAGTTACTTTGCCCTGATTTACCCCCGCTGTCTCAGATGTCCTGCTGTGGAGCAGAACCAGACCCAGCTTTGGCAGAGCTGATTATGTTGTGAGCTAACTGTGTGGTTTAGAGAGCTTTGCAAGGGGTTCTTCTGGATGGTGCAAGTTCACATGGCTTTTCTTGCTTTTGAACAGAGGAAATGGAATCCTGATTGTGAGTTGGGGGTGCCAAGGTGTTGAGCCCCCGGGGTTGTGAGGAGGGCTGCCACATTGCCTCTTGATGTCTTTCATTTGTCTGTAGGAACTGGCAGCGTTTTGCATCTGTGAAATGTTTTACTGGCCTCACGCTGCAACCGGGATGGTTTGTGGGGGTTGTCGCACCCATCCAGAGCCTTGGCTTCTCGAGGAGAGATTTGGCCAATGACCGTGCACTGTAAGTTAGAGCCAGAGCCAAAATAAGAACTCAGCAGTTTAGAACTCAGCTCCGTGGCCTCCTTGAATGGGGTGTCTGGAGTGTAGGCACAGGCAACTTTGTTTTCCTTTGTCTAAATGGATCTGTTTATTACCTGGAAGTAACATCTGTGAGCCATTCCACTGGGAAGCCTTTCTGCCTAGAATGATCATTGAAATTCATATCTCCCTCAAGGAGACTAAAGAAGAACGACCCAAATGTGTGTGTGTGTCCCGTGTGAACACAGAGGAATGAACAAGAGCATTGCCTGCCACTGCCATTATCCAACATCTGTGTGAGATAGGAGGCTTCTGGTTGTAGTTGGCTCACTGACTTATCGTCCTGTTAATCCTGTGGTCATAGCTCAAGGGCACATCGATTTTATGAGTTTCTGTTTTATGAGTTCATGACCTTAGAGGGCAACTTAAGAAATTATCTGCTGTTTACAGAAGGGAAAAATAAGCCCCATCTCCAAAGAGGGTGAGAGATATGTCCCAGACAATTAAAGTAAATGTTTCACAAACCTGGAGCCACACCCAATCCATCTCTGGTGCATCTTCTGTATCTCTGCCCTGAACTCTAGACTCTGTCCTTGAGTGCCAGTCTCTGTGTGAAGTCCTGAAAGTAGCATATGATACTGAAGAGCACTGGGTCCATTCATTTGGCAAATTCCTATTAAATGACAGAGTACCTGTGAGGTGCTTGTGTGTGTTCAGGGAATGCAGAGATAAAGAAGGTCGGGGCCCCGTCCTCAAAAAGGTCACAGTGTGGTACCTTAAAGCTAATGCACTGAGCTGGCCATGGTGGTCGAGGCCAGTGAACCCAGCTGCTTAGGAGGCTGAGTCCAGAATGTTAAGAGATCAAAGCTAACCTGGGCAGCATAGTGAGATCCTGCATTAAAAAGTAGGACATGGGCTGAGATAGAGCTCATTGGTGGAATGCTCGCCTAGCATTCGCAAAGCCCTAGATTCAAACCCGTGGACCACCAGGAAAAAAAAAAATAAAGAAAACTGTGGATGAGAGCCAGGCCTTAAGCTTGATGTGTGTGACAGGTGCAGCCTTAGACTCTTGGGCTCAACCTCAAGCCACTGTGCTTGGTGGAAGAGCACGTATTAAGAACTAGCATCCTGGTGGTGGGCATCAGGGGTTAGGGGAGAAGAGCGAGAACTTGCCAGACACATCTGGGACCCATACATCTGTTACCACTTTGAGCAGGTCATAGGGGCTGCTATCAAAATCCCGTAGGTTTGCGGGCTTTAGAAAGCAGCAATTCTTTATCACTATTTTCAAGTCCAAGTAAATCTAAGACCTTGTTTTGGGGGAAGATCCATTTCCTGGCATGCAGTGGCAAATCTGTATCTTTACATAGCAGAGAGAAGGGAAGGAAGGAAGGAAGGACAGAAAGGGGTGCTTGATTTCTGGGATCTCTGTAGTAAGGACACTAAGCCCATAATGAGGGCTTTGTAATTGTGATTAATTATCCTTCAAAGTCCTACCTCTAAGGCCATCACACTGGGGATAGGTTTTCAGTCTAGGAGTTTTTGGTAGCAGGCATCAAAAGTTCCATCCGTAACAGACTGTGTGTGTGTGGGCGGGGGGAAGGTGTCCCTGTGAGGACATATGTGTGCATGAGTGTGAAGGCCGGAAGCCAACCTGAGTGCCCTCCTCTACTATTCTCTACCTTAGTTTTGGAGTCATGGTCTCTCACTGAACAGTTTAACGATCTGCCTAACATCGCTGACCGGAGAGCTCCAGGATCCAGTTGTTACAGTTACAGAGACTTGCTCCCATGACCAACTCTGATGTGGGTGCTGAAGATCCAAATTTCGGTCCTCATGCTTGTGTGGCGTGGGGGTTACGGACTCACCTGTCGCCCTAACTTGCCGTATGGTGTCTTTAAGATTTTTTTCCAGGATTAGGCGTTCTGCCACTGCGCTACACCCCGCTCTGGGATTTTGTTGTTGTTTATTATTTATTTATTTATTATTTATTTAGAGACAACATCTCCCTCTGTAGCCTTGGTTGGCCTGGAGCTTGCTGTATAGAACAGGCTGACCTCCAACTCGTAGGGAACTACATGCCTGGCTCCCTGCTGTGTTTTGTTGTTGCTTGTTTGTTTGTTTGAGGCAGAGTCTCACCAGTAGCAAGGCTGGCCTTAAACTCAAGGGTGTCCTCTTGTCTCAGCCTCCCAATTACTGGAATTGCAAGCATGAGCCATCATTATCAGTGGGAAGGAACTTCTTAATAAAACTCCTGGATTTTCCAGTCATAGAGTTTTGCTTAATCAGGCCGTTCTACATCTTCATTATAAAGATAGACTCTATCACAGGGAGTGTTTCTTCTTTTTCTTCTTCAGAATTTTTTTTAAAAGAACTTTCTTTTTTTTTTTTTTAACAGGGAATTCTGTTGAGTGGCACACCACCAGTGCTAAGCTCTCTGTGGCTAGGGAAGGAGAAAGACGTGTCCTCCAGGACAGCGGGTAGATACTGATGGAGTTTCTAGGGCTCTCTCCCCAACCCTGTTGACCTCTGCTCCATGAAGGGAAGATCTCTTTAGTTAATCAGCACTTCGTGATTTCTGGTTAGTACCTAGTGTAGTGTCGGAATCTTTACCAAGTGGGTGTTGAGTCAGTGAGAGCATGGTTCATGTTTAAAGGAACCACGGATAACATTAAGAGCAATCTGGGGCCTCTTGGATAGCTAGTCCTTGGGAAAACGAACCTCCCCTCCAGCAATTCTTAGAGTTCTACTGGAAACCCCAAGGTTTGCTCCACAGTGCCCAACTTCCGGCTGACACGAATTCCTCAGACCTCGGAGCAGAGTTGAACTTTGCAGACCCCATACTTCTAGACTTAAGAGTATGTTTTCAACTTGTATTGGTGCTGGATCAACTTCTGACCTCAGTAGGCAAGGGGTAACTTCTCAGCATGGAGTCTGTCACTGTTGTGTGAAATGGAGATGGCGAAGTGGCAAAGAATGTTTGATGGTTGATGGATTGATTTCTTTTTTTGTTCAATAGCAGTTTTGTCTTTAGCTTGGGCAAAAAGTCTAGAGAGTTTTCCTCAGAGATGGATTTGTGGCTAGTGCCCTGTGGAGGCGGGCAGCCGGGAGGTAGGTGTATAGTAGAAGCGATGAACTCTGGGACGTGAAATCTTCCTGTAATTGTTGTGTGATCCCTACAAGACCCTTACTTCTCTGGGCTACACTGGCTTTGTGTGTGTGTGTGGGGGGGGAGGGTGAGGTGAGTGAGTGGGGGTAGGGTAGATTGGCTCCCCTGTAGCTCAGCTGCCTCTTCCTACCATGGACCTGAACAAGGGCAGAGCCTAAACTGCCAGGGAGGAAGAGGAAGGGATTGAAGGAGGAACCTGCCTTCCTCCGCCCACACAGATTGTGACATTATTTAGCTTGAGCACAGCGGTGCCTCTGCTAGATTAAAGCTTCTGCTTCTCTTTTTGATTTGAGCTGGAATCAGTGTCACACTGAAGTTTTGGTTTGACATGTAATTGCAGTGTAGCAGAACTCAGGTAAGGAAGGAGAACGTCCATATTGAAAAGGAATTATAGTCTGATCCCTAACGTGTACTCCCAGGTTGACCAGGGGAGAGCACGGAGTAGCTAGCCTGGTCCCTGCCTGGGCTGACTGCCCAATGCACTTTGCTCGGCAAGGTCCCGTTTTGTCACCCCAGCCCTCTGAGTGTACTCTCTGGGACCTTAGACTTCAAAAACTACTTTTCCAGTTTCATGATAGATTGGTGCCTCGCTCTGTGCGTTTCTGCCCCTCTCTCTGCCTTTTTCTCTACCCCCTGCTCCCACTATTCCCCTTCCCCCCAGTGTTCTAGCTTGACCTTACTTCCCACTTCATCTTTCCTTTTCTTCTCTGACAAGCAGTGGCATGCTTTCTTCCTCACACTATTGGTAGTTTTGATTTTTTTTTTTTTGATATCTCCTTCTGGTCCATGCTAGCCTGAAACCCACTTCTGAGTGCTAGATTACAGATGTGTACTACCGTGCCCTCTGCATCAGTGCTCAATGCTCTTCTGATGCCTGCTTTCAAATAAGAATCAGCCATCCCGTCTGACATTGAATTACTACAGTTTGGGGAACCAGGGAGATGGCTTTCTGTGGGGAAAGGGCCCTTGCTACTGAGCCTAATAACTTGAGTTCAGTCTCTAGAGAAAAATGACTCCTACAAGTTGTCCTGTGACTTACACACACACACACACACACACACACACACACACACTAAATAAATGAATAGATAAATAAATATAATAACAAAATGAAATACCGGAATTTTATTAACCCCAGGTTGTTCACACTTATGCCTATCAAAACAGTAGCCACTTAATTAACTACTGTCATACTTAACTATAAATTAATTCGAAAAAAATCAGTAACGCAGTTTTAGAGAGTATCTGGTTCACAGAATGTGCTCTTGGCTGGTGCTATTTACCACACTGCATTTCTGTTCTCATAGTAACGAGATAGGAAGAGGTCCTTGTGACCTGTCTCCGATAGGAAACTATTAGAGGCTATAGTTTGCAGAGGTCAAGGTCAATCATGGACCTACGGCTAGACTGCCAGAGTTTGCATTCTGCCCTGCCATAGTGGGTAACTTTTTTAACTTTCACATGCTTCATTTTCCTCGTCCTTGACATAGGATTAATCATATGCCATCGAGATATGGGGAGTGCTGGAAGTATTACTATAAATACAGCGCATAAGGCGGGAGGGAGATGCCGCTCCTTGTAAGAGCCCCGTACCTGCTGCTTAGGTTATGACAATCAGAAAGTGCTGGGTGACAGTCAGCTATGTATAACTTCTCTTTGTGGCTGTGTCATCCACTTGGAGCAGAGCCAAGAAACAGGATGCAGATCTGAGCGGATGATGTCCTAAACCCTTGCGAGGAACTCCATACTCCCTGCCCTCCGGATCCAGTTCACATCTCACCTGTAAACCTGAATATGTTTCTTGGTTGATACTATGGTAGGGGTTGAACGCAGGGAACTGTGGATGCTAGCAAGTTCTCTGCCACCAAACCAATGCCCTTCCTAATTACAAATGAATTTCATGTTTGTGGTTGGGTTTCTTCCCCAAGATATCTCAGTACATATTTGCAAATATATTCTAAGTCCTGAAGAAAGAGCCTAGAATATTTTCCAACCTGTGTACAATCATAAAGTTTTTGTTGTTGTTGTTGTTTTTATGAGACAGAGTTTCTTCTAGCTGTCCTGGAACTTGCTTTGTAGACCAGGTTGGCCTTGAACTCACTAAGATCCACCTGCCTCTGTCTCCCAAGCACTGGAATTGCAGGCATGCGCCACCACCGCCCTGCTAGGCATAGGTTTTTATACATCCACAATAACTAATATTGGAGTTTGGAGCCTAGAAATGGTTCTGTTGGAAGTTAGGCAGTCTGGGACAATTCATTTCTAGAGTTCCTAGGAAGCACTAGTTTTATCACATTGAAATAAGAAGTAGAGCTTGTCTACTGCCTAGTTTGCTGTCACACCTCTCCCCTAAATGTGAAAGAAACAGTTTTGGCTTCTTATCACACTCCCTGGGAGAAGTCTGAATTAAGCACTCTTCACCCACCTGACCTCTGTCTCCCTTCCCTCCCTCCTTCTTTCACCCTTTCCTTTCCCCATTCATCACCCCCCCCCCCCCCCCCCCGCGCTGTACCAGGCCCTGAAAGCTGAAAGGGGTGGCAATTTGGGCTTACCAGATTGTGAGGGATCACTTCTCATGCCTTTAGCATTCAGCTGTTCCTTAGCCAGGTGCAACTTGTCCCGTGTCCCTAGCCTCAGGGAAGGGAGTGAGCTGGTTTGGTCCCTCCTGCAATGCTGACTGACTGCTGTTGGTCTCAGTCAGAGTGTCTATTGTTGTGATAAAACACCGTGACCAAAAGCAACTTGGGTAGGAAAGGGTTTATTTCATCTTATAGCTGCTAGTCCATCATCTATGGAAGTCAGGGGAGGAACTCCCCCGAAGCAGGAACCTGAAGGCAGGAGCTGATGCAGAGACCATGGAGGAGTGCTGCCTACTGCTTGCTCTTCATGACTTGCACAGCCTGCTTTCTTACACATCCCAAGACCACCAGCCCAGGGTATGGCACCCCCACAATGATCTGGGCCCTCCCACAACATCAGTCAAGAAAAGGAACACTAAAGGCTTGCCCACGGCTGGTAGGGCATTTTCTCAATTGGGGTTCCCTCTTCTAAAAGGACTTTAGCTTGTGTCAGGTTGACATCAAACTATAGTTTTTGTAAAGCCATCACTTTTGGGTGCTGAGAGCAGAGTGGAAAGGGATGTGTTGTATAGCCACAAAGACATTACCTTTGCCCCTGGAAGGGAGGCAGATTGGAAGCAAACAGTCACATCCATATTGAGCCGCCATATTAGTATTCTGAGTGTAGCCCCAGTAGTGACGAGAACATGGTCATCTACCAGAGAAGATGCTTTGAGAACAGGAAGGAAATATTCCCAATTAAGGAAGGTCAGGAACTAGAGTGGATGTGGAAGGACTTAGGCAGAGGAGCAGTGTGTTTTCATGAAGAGTGGGGCTAAGTGTGGAACCAGCACGCTCAGCCCATGAGTAATGCTGGTTGTTCTGGGGGTAGGATGGAGGGGAGAGAAGATGCCAGGGGGAAGGTGGGCTCGGTCCTAGAGACCTTGGAGGTCATGCCCAGAGTTGAACTCTTATCCTGGAGACAGTCGGGTGTTTTCAGGAGGGCGGTGGTGTGATGAGGTTGCTCTGGGGCTGTGGAGAGAAGCAGGGAGGGTGAGCCTGGACACAGAGCCTGGGAAGGTGGCTGCGGGACTGGTCTGTGTGAGAATTTCCATTTGGGAAATCTTTCTGTGCCGGTCTCTCTGGCCAGGAAGTAAGTTGTAAGAAGTAGCAGGGACGCACATAGCTGGGTGCTCCCTAGTGTTGATTCTCCATGGTCTTTCCCATATGCTTTCTATGACCCAGGCTAATAGCAAGGCTCTAGTGTGGGTGTGGGGTGGGCTTGTGTCGTTGAAACTGTCAGTTACCATACTGATAGAGGTCTTGCTATTTAACAGGAATGTTGCTTCCCAAACATCTGTCTCTCCCACCTTTGCCCCACACACCCTGCCTTCTAATCTCATCCTTAGCTCCTCCCCCCCACACCCTTTCTTTGATTCTTATTAGCACCTGCTTCTCCATTAGTGCTCCCCTTCAGACCTCATCAAACACCTCTGCTTAGGACTCTGTCCTGGCCTTTCTTTTATGGAACTCATTCCTCCTGTAGGCCAATTTTGCTGTTTCTTACCCAGTTAGCCAGGCTTAGAGGAGCATCTGCTGTCTACCGAGAGTTCTCTGGGCTGGAGATAAAACATGAATAGAGCAGGTGGGGGTTTGACAAGGTTATGGGCATCTTGTGTATATGAGGTACAGTAATGAAGGGAGCCCACCCCAATAGTTTATATTTAAAAAGAGGCGCTTATCTAGGCCTAAAGCATGTTGGCTAGGCACACTTGTTATGGGAAGCAATGGGTATACAAATTCTCAAAAATATGCACTGGGGTATTTGTTATCCTCTAGAACGGGTCTTGCTTTGAAGTTGAAGCTGACCTTGAACACACGGCCCTCCTCCCTCAGCCTCCCAGCGCTGGGATCACAGGTGTGTGCAGCACACCCTGCTTTCGGGGTGTGCATGAATGGAAACCCTAAGAAAGGATGCAGTGAGAGATGAGTCAGCTGTGTCTGCACTGCAGACCATAAAGGCCCCTGGGCCAAAGGCCCAGATCTAGCTGTAACAGGGAGCCATTAAAACAGTAGGGTGGTGTGGGTCCTTGCCCTTGCTAGGCCTCTCCCGCAGCAAGGGAAGGAAGTGTTTCGTTCACCGTGCCCCCAGTACTGTGCCCATAGGAAGGAGGTGGGAGTTTACTGAGGTGGTCTCTCGTGTTCTTTCTGTCACCGATGGCCATTTCAAGCTTGTCTCTCCATGCTCTCAGGTAACCAGTTAGAGGTGCTTTGAGAACCTTGAGAGTCTCTGGCTACTTACAGTCACAGACCCCGGGAGCTTGAAGTCTTAGCTTTCAAAGGCCAGGGGGCTGGGGCTTTCAGTAGATACCATTCGGTAGTTCGCTGATGACTCAGAAACAGAACTGTACCCCAACACCTGTTCTCATCCATCTCTCCTCCTCCCCCATTAAGAACCATTTTTGCTATTTTTGGTGTTTCATGTTCGGTTATTTATGACAGTGTAAGGCAGCCGTAAAAATGTTCTATAGGACCAGCAAGACTGCTCGTTGAGTAGAGGTACTTTCCACACAAGTCTGATGGCCTGAGTTCAGTCCCTGGAACCCACACAAGGGTGGAAGGAGAGAACTGGCTGCAGAAAGCTGATCTCTGACTTCAACATGGATGCTGTTGTGAACCCATGTGCCACTTGAATATATAGGCATGCACACACACAAATAACAACAATAACAATACTATTAAGAATAACAATAATGATGAAAAATATGTTATCAGCTCAGCGTATCAGTACCTGTGCACATATCTATAAGTACATATATTGTTGTATCCTTTATGGTGCACAGCAAGACAAAATTATCTAAATTGATTTGCACCCAGTGTTTCCTTTATGTCTGGGAAGACTTCCTATGAGTGCAAAGACTTTGCTTATTCATATGGTAGGGCAGATGATAGTCTTTCATTGCACAATTTACCTGCGTGCATTCACTGGGCTCCCTTCTGATGGACACATGGATTTGTTTCCCGTCTTTCACCCATATAAGCTGTGCTACAGAGAATGTGTGGGCATGTGCTTCACTTTGCTCCTGTGTGGAAATACCTGTCAGGGTGTTTCGTAGAGAGGGCACTTGGCTTAAAGTATAAATGCACTTGTAGTTTTGAGAGGTGGTGGCATTTTCCCCTGTCTTTTTAATGCTCTGCTCAGATCCACTCACTGGTCATTTAGCTATGTGACAGTGTGTAGTCGTAGACAGTTAGACAAGGAGAGCTCTGCCCATTTCCATAGCGAACTGTTTGCTGTTGCATTCACGTTCTCACCATCAAGCAGAGCCCTGAATACGTAACAGCAACCACAACAAAAATATATTGAAGTTTTAAAAAACTGTACTACTTCGTGCCTTTGGATAAGGGAGCTGTTTCCTAGTGAATTTCTTTTAAAATTTTCAAAATGTATTTTTCTTTCTTCTCGAGGTTTTCATACATTTGTATAATGAAATATGATCTTATCTACTGCCATTTCTCTTCTCCAACTCTATCCTGGTCCCCACTCAGCATGTCCTTCTCCCACCATCTCTTTTTAAAAGTAACCCACTAGGTTCAGTTAGTGCTGCCCATACGTGCATAGTGTGGAGCCATCCATGGGAGCGTTGGAAACCAACCTACCAGTGGTCACAGTGACACAAAAGAATGACCCCCAGCCATCCTCCCCAGCCATCCCACCCCTCCCACTGACTTCCTTGAACATCTCCCCGTTGTTTCTCTTGCTCTGGCCCTCCACAGTCTCCTCATGACCAAGTCCGCTCCCTCTGCAGCTGTTTGTCCTTCCTCACACTCCACAGGCCTTTTCTGGAAAAGCCTTCGTTTCCCCCTGGGCTTCCTCAGCTCCCAAGTTCCCTGTGCTTCCCTTCTGATGACACCACCTCTGGGTGACACCTCTTTGTCCCACTTGACTGGCAGTCCCTGGAAGATCGACATGTCTGTGGCAGAGCCTCCGGCTGCAATCATATCGTGTTCCACAATTAAGTGGTGAGTTAGGATTACCAGCTGATAAATACCTTTTCGGAAACTTTTGCCTGAATTTTAAATTATGACACAACCCACCGTCCGTTTACTGTTCTGATGTCAACAGGCCAGTGCTTCTCAGAGCATTCGCCAGTTTTTCCCGACACGCATTATCACAGCCCAGAAGGCTGCCGCATCCCCCAAGAAACGTTAGCATGCATTTCTCACCGCTGCCTCCCACCCCGTCACCACCCCAGAAACCACTAATCCTTCTCTGGACTTGCCTGTTCTGAACATTTCATATAAATACAATCATACAACATATGGCCTTCATGTCTGGCTTTTATTTAGCATTGTGTTTTTGAGATTTAGGCAGCTGTAGCATGTATTAGTACTTCATTCGTGTTGCGCCTGACTCGTTCCATGGTATGGAGATAGCGTGTTTGGTTAACCTGCATGTCGGGTGATCGACATTTGAGTTGTTTCTGCTCTTTCGAGTTTTGAATGATGCCCCTCTGAGCACTCCTATGTAAGCGTTTGTGTAGATAGCGTGTGTTCACTTCTCCTGAGTATATTCCTATGAGTGGAATCGCTGGGTCAGTGAATAATTTCCGTGTAGGCAAGGAGCCAGGGCTGAAAGGATATTGAACAGTTTGTCCTTTGAATTCAAGAGTTTTTTTTGTAATCTCCAGTCCAGTATTGTGCATATTGCCCATTATTCTGCCTTCACACGGCAGCTATTGAAGTTATACTTGACGGACTGTAGGAATTCACAGGCAGATGTCTGAATTCATACGACACTGTTTCCTGCTTCCCAGGCAGGCTGTGCTTTGCTGACTATGGAGATGACAAACGCCTATCTTGCCCTGATACTATGATTCATTCCAAACCACCAAATACCCATCTGTGTTGAACCACTTAGTAGGTTATGGCTACAGCCATGCAGGGGAACGCTATAGCTGTTTAAAACAGGATGAAGCCATGCTTTATGTATGGTCATGGACTGATGCCTGTGAACTAGATTAGCATGTATAGTATCAGCCCATTTTAATACAAAATGTATGTTTATGTCTGCAGAAGCAAAGCCAGAAAGGGTTGAAACAGACTGTCAATGTTGATTTTGCTTCCAGGAAGAAAGACTAAAGAAAACTTTTTAGCTTGCATGGGTATATTTCTCTTTTTAAAAAAGGTCCCTCAGCCTCACTCCCCAGTACGTGTGTACAGCTTTTAAATTGATTTGACATCCCCAAGTTTTTTTGGGGGAAACAAAACACTTTAAACAAAGCTCTATCAGAGCTGGGCGGTGGTGGCATACACCTTTAATCCCATCACTCAGGAGGCAGAGGCAGGCAGATCTCTGTGAGTTCGAGGCCAGCCTGGTCTACAGGAGCTAGTTCCAGGACAGGCTCCAAAGCTACAGAGAAACCCTGTCTCAAAAAATAAATAAATAAATAAATAAATAAAAAAATCCTATCTGAAGCACCAGGCATCAATGTAAGGTGTGGGCTCCATTGTGAACTGTATCTGGGGGCCGTCCATTCACGGCAAACATTGACTCATCAATTCCCAGAGGGGAGAGAAGAGAGAGCTTCTAGGCTGGAGCCTGCAGGAAGTCTTCCTAAAAGACATTGGGGTTAGGACTGGCCCTCAGAGGATGGGGGCCTATGTGTGGCAACTGACAGTTGTAGAATTGGAGGGTACCACACATGCATTGTGTTTGCTTCCCTGAGCACTGTAATAGGCCCTTTGCCTCTATTCTCCTATCTGGTCTTCGCAGCCATCCCAGGCTGTAGTTGTTATTACTCTTGTTATACGCAGGGGTGACCAAAGGGTTAGAAAGTGAAGTTGACCCGCTGACTCGCATTGCTCGTAAATCCTTGAGCCAGAATTGGAAGCCTCATGTCTGAATTCTCAGCACTGTCCTGTGCTCCGTTTTAAACAGGAGATTGAAGCCCATAAAATGCCGTGCACTGGCCCCTAGTTTGGAAGCATATGGAGCTAAAGGAGTTTTCCCAGAAACCTGTTGTTTCTATTACATGTGTGATTCCTTGGAAGTTCCCAGGATGGGCCAAAGGGCTTGGTAGGTTCTAGTCAGAAAGGCATGTGGAGTCTCTTGGAGATTCACTCGTCATAGGGATTTGTGAATTGTTTGGGGCTTTGGAGCTTTTGTTTTGAGGCAGGATCTCGTGTAGCCCAGGCTGGCTCTAAACTTCCTATATAGCTGAGGCATTGAGCTCCCAGTCACTGGCCTCCACCTCTTAGGGCTAATATGATAGGCATCCATATTCTTCTCAGACTTGAGTGACCATCTCTCTTCAAGTGGTATGAGGTGGCTTTTGACAGGTTTCCCTTCCTGGATGGCCTCTTTGTAGCAGGTGCTGGACCACTGAACAAGCTGAGTGGTCAGCGCTTGCTCATCTGTACAAATCTGTACTCATGTCAATAAACGAATGTCAGTTGGCGTTGGTCTGGTGGAAGTTGAAACCCAGAGTCTTGGGGTAAGTGAGGGAGGGTAGTTTTGGGCTGTCTGTCTAGCCTTCTGTATGTTTTATTGGATCGTCCCGCTTTAGGTCATGTGGGAGAGAACCCGCTCGTGACATTTTGTTTGCATAGACCATGATTCATTGTTGATCAGTTACTTAATTGATTTTTCTGTAGAGCCTAAATTCTTCAACCTACAGTACCAAATTTGATTCAGGCAACCACTTCTTCCTCCCCGACTTTCCCCTCCTCCATTTTCATCATAATATGTATCGATATGTTCTAAAAGAGAATGTAGGAATATATATGTATATCATATATAATGAAATATATAATATATAATACATATGAAATAAGTCAGCCATATTGGCCATTTTGAGGTATAGTTACATCGTTCTGAGTATAGTCATAGGATACAGTCAGTCTCCAAAACTGTCCTCATTGGTTTCTCAGGTTTATTGAACACCATCCTAGGCTATGGTGAAGACAGACATCCTGCTGGGTGTGACGGTGCACACTTGTAAACCCAGCAGGTGGGAAAAAGAGGTAGGAGGGTTACTGTGAGTTTGAGGGGAGCCTAGGCTACATAGCAAGTTCCAAACAACAACAACAACAAGCAAGCAAGCAAACAACAACAATAAAAAAACAGAAAGTAAAAGACCCACTTCTACACAATCCTGGGAGAATGTTCCAGAAGCGGGGTTAGAGTTCAGCATAGCCAGAGAGGTGAAGGGTGACTTAAAGGACTGGATCCTGGGGGATTGTCACCCAGAACTCAGGGATGCCTCTTTTCAGGCTCCCTGTCTAGTGACACAGACTGTCCCTCACCCTCTCACTCTCTGGAGGAATTGCAGTTTGTGCTCTGTGGAGCTGAGGGCTATCACCAAGTCTGCAGAATGGCCCGTGTAACTGTCAGGAACTTTGCTCTGTAGCTGTGCCCATGTGGCCTACGATGGGGGCAGGGCAGAAGGACAGCTCTGCCAAAACCAGAACTTTACCAAACCCCAAATCAACGGTTTGCCCAAATATAGTGTCCTGGACCTTCAGTCATGATGCTTAAGCTAAATATACTGTCTTTCTGTTTGGAGGCCCGGCTTCCTCCAAGAATGGCTGCTGTAATTATTATAGAGTGCCTTTCTCAATTTGTCTTGGAATAGTGTCCATGGTGATGTGGCCCAAGTTGTGCAGACAAGGACCACGTGTAAGACTAAAGTAGATTAAAGAGGACTGGCTCCAGGTAGCCTATGGCTTTGTGCTTTTCCACAGTGACCTCTCAGCAGGGATAGACAGTGGTGACATTGGACGGACGTGGTGCGCGGATGGTGCGCAGACCTCCCAGGCAGAAGGGGGGTGTTACTATGGAGGCTGTCTTGCAAGCTCATTCCCCAGGAGAGTCAGCCTCGAGTCCCAATTGATTTCTCTGTGGTTATGCACTTTGAGCCTCTAGTTCGTGTTGCCATCTTGTGTTAGGCTTATAAACGTGGGGTTCGTATGTACACAGTGCCACTGCTGACTGAATCCAGAGCCCTTGCTTTTCTGCTACTCCCTCTTTTAAGGAGACACCTTGGTTAAGTCACTTAATTGGGCCATTTTCTTCTCAGTAAAAGGGACTGAAACTACAAAAGGACTTGTACTGCCTCACTGAGATCTCCGCAGGGGCAGGAACGCTTGTGTAGAGCTCTTCGCAGTGCCTGATACACAGTGATGGCTCTGGCCATTGAGGTTTTCATTGTGTATAATAACTGATTCCATGAGTGTTGCCTCTATAGCTAAGCTGCTCTTTTTCTGCATGTTTTATTTTCCTATTGAAGACAAGATCTTGCTACATAGCCCTTGGCATAGCCTTGGCATGGTACTGGGTAGCCTAAGCTGACCTCAAACTCACAGCTTTCTTCCTGCCTTGGGCTTTCTGTGCTGCTGGCGTGCCTGGCTCTCATTTTCATTTAGATTACCTTCAGCCTGTTCTTCTCAGTGGTCTGCTCCTCCCAGACACACCCTTCACCCCCAGCAGTGCTGGGAGGGCCACTGAAATCGTAATGTGCTGCCTGAGGAGGTCTGCTCCTCGGGCCTGTGGATCCCTTTCCTACCTAGTCCCTGGAACTGAGCTCCCATCTCAGGAGACCTCTCACAAGCGCTTTAGGCCTCAGAGTTACCACTACCCTTTTCCTTTCTCAAGGATCATGTGGCTTTGTCCTGCTGTCTTTCCCACTGGGAAACCACTCTGAGGTTAAATTACACGGGAATCAGCTGCTTGGAGCATCTTGTCCTGAAGCATAACCTAACCACCACAGTGTTCCTTTTTTTTTTTTTTTTTAAATACAAGGGATTTGGCATTTTACAGGGTTCCTATTGTTGAAAGACCTTTTGTTTGTTAATTATGACTTCTGTAAATGGATTTCTTTAAGTTTTTACATACGGTTTAAAAGCAGTTCTGCCACCCCAAGGGGCAGGGTGTTGTTCAGTACATGAGCCCACGGGAGACATTTCCTGATTTAGCTATAGCAGTCAGAAAAAGGCTCAGTTAGGTTGCTTCTTGTTGGAAAAGGGAGGGAACAAAGTTTGGATTCTTGGCAGGGCCATTTACTTGGAGAAGGGCAAGGTGTATGGGACAAAGGCGGGGTGGGGGAGCTGGTACCTGGGGAGGTGGGGAGAGATGAGGGGCAGCGGAGCAGCAGGGAAGAGACTCACACCTTGACCTTGGAGACACCATTCCTGCCTACTCAGAGGTGAAAAATGGATATTCAAAACTGTTGAGTGAGGCCTGTAAGAAAGTGGCAAGAAAAAAACTCAAGATGGGCTTAGGAGTGGAAACCAACTTTTGTGTTGTTATTGTGGAGACAGGGTTTGCCCTTGAACTCCTGACCCTTCTGCCTCCACCTCCACAGTGGTGGACCCTTTACGAGCCACCTCTGGTTTTCTGTGGTGCTGGGAGGGGGGGGTCAAATGTCCCAGAGAGTAAGTGTATAGGGTGGGTGAGGGAAATGGCCTCTGGCAAATTTTAACCTTTTAAAACAGGAATTGTGGGCCAGCAAGGTGGCTCCTGCTCAGTGGGTAAAGGTGCTTGCCACCAAGATTGGTGATATGAGTTTGATCCAAGAAACCCACATGGCAGAAGAAAAGAACTTACCTCATAGGTCCTCTGACATTGACACACACATATACAATAAATAAGTATGTATGTGTGTGTATATATATATTCAATACATTATAAAATAATATAATTATAATTAATATATTGGTAATATAATGTTGTACTATATGTTATTATATATTATTAATAACATTTTAATAGTATGTTACATATACTATTAATATGTATAATATTAATATATAATTCTATAATAGATGATGTAATACTATTAATATACACTAATAATATAGAATGTTGTATAATATGTGTAACATTATATCTCATATAATGTTATATATTATTAATGTATTAATATGCATAATAATATGTAAATAAACAAACCCAACAATGACTTAATAATTAGTTTATTCGTTGCTGCCTGATGGAGGTTTGGTGGAGTGGGTCTCCCAGTTCAGTTGTTGGTCAAAACTGTGTCCTGGGGTCCCTCTAGCAGGGAGGAAGGGGGAGCTGTGGGTGGGGTTGGCCTAGCCACTCACTTGTGAAACCCAGTGTATGGTGCAAGGGCAGGAGAAGACCAAATCACAGGAAACAAAGCAACAATTTTAAGCAATGAAATGAAACCAGGCATGGTGGCTCACCTTGTAATCCCGTCACACAAGAGACCAAGGCAGGAGGATTTGTGAGTTTAAGGACAGTCTGGACCATGTAGTGAGTTCCAGGCTAGCTTGAGATACAGAGCAAGACCCTATTGAAAGAGAAAAGGGGGAAAAATACACTTTAATTTATACTTGTTGAATGCCTGATGCTATACCCTGCTCTGGCTTTGACCTTCTGAGTCTGCGGCTGCTGATCTCAGCTGTCTTTGTGAGTGTACTCTTTCTGTCTGCACCAAGCAGGCTGAGCAACTCTCCTTTTAGAGTTGGTGAGGGCAGAGTTGGGGTTTGGATGTAAAATCCTGGCTTGTAGCCATTGCACTCGCCATCTCTCTAGGCCCAGAGTACATAAGATGTGAGGTGACCTTGGGGGCTGAGGTCAGTCTGGGAAGAAGGCTTCTAGAGGTGGTGAGGCCAAGGCTAGCCCTCACAAGATAGCCAAGGCAGCTTCTAGAGGTGAGACCAAGGCTAGCCCTCAAATAAAATGTGAGGTGGCCATGGGGGCTGAGGTCAGTCCGGGAAGAAGGCTTCTAGAAGTGAGGCCAAGGCTAGCCCTCATAAGATAGCCAAGGCAGCTTCTAGAGGTGAGACCAAGGCTAGCCCTAACATAAAATGTGAGGTGGCCATGGGGGTTGAGGTCAATATGGGAAGAAGGCTTCTAGAAGTGAGGCCAAGGCTAGCCCTCATGAGAAAGCCAAGGCGGGGCCGGGGGGGGGGGCAAGTACAAGGGAGAGCAGAGAGCTCTTGTTTCAGGCTAGAAAAGATATTCGGAGAATCATTGAAAAATAGTCAGCAGGTTTAACCTGACAAAAACCGTTTCTGCAGCCGGATAGGCTGGGCTAAACCCATCTCTTTATTGCGAGACTTGCCAGCGCCTTTAACGTAGTACTGACGCCTACCTTGTGTCTATACCAAGCATATTCATTGACTCTGGGGAGCATTTCATGGTCCTTTCTAGAACCAGGGCAGTGGTACTGAGTCTGTACAGGGTTGTTATAATCAAGGATAGACACAGAAGGAAGGCATGATGAGCCCTGAGCAGATAAGCTAGTGTCTTTTGCAGGCTGCTAGTGTGTGTGTGTGTGTGTGTGTGTGTCTCCATTAAGGCCCTGGGAGGGGAAAATGGATGCAGTGAAACTGAGAGAGGGGCCATAGAAGTGGCTTAGTGGATAAGGGCATATACTGCTTTACAGAGGACCAGAGTTTCGTCCTCAGCACCCGTGGCTCACAGCTGTCTGTAATTGTCCCTACAGAGGGATCCAAAGCCTCTGGTCTTCCATGGGCACGGGAACTCATATGGGCCTACACACATGTATATGCAAACAAATACCCATGACTGAAAATAAAAATAAAACCTTAAGAAAGAAAGAAACAAAGGAAGAAAAGAAGAAACAAAGAAGCCGTAAAGGGGGGGAAAGCAACAGGGCTTGGGGGAAGGTGGAGGACCAGAGGGCAGTCTGGGTAGGAGCCTGTGTGATGTTGCTTTCTGAGTGCCAGTGCTCTCATGTCTTATGGGAGTTACTGGAACACTGCTTAGGAAATAGCTGGCTAGGGAAGCTAGATTAGGATGTTGCTGGAATAGAGATAGTCAACAGAGCAAGAAATGCAGGGGCTTGACCCCCCTGCCCCTGGAGGGGCATATATGCTCCTGGAAGAATCCACAGAAGCAAAGAGACTCCAGAGAGTGTCCTTAAGAGATGGGGACATCTGGTGTAGAGAGGGAAGTGTCCGGAGGCTGCAAAGAACAGGTGTCCTCGCTGCCTGCTTCCTCTTCTTGCTGATAGAGCTTGTATATGTTATATGTATATATATATATATATATATATATATATATATATATATATATATAGCCTTTTGAGGTGGAGCTGGCTGCAGGTGGCCTTCCCAGCAGGTGTGTTCACACAGTGCCAGGCCAGGATGTACGGGTTTCATCCTGTCCTTGTCCCTCTTAGCATCTGCAGGGCAGTGGGAGGGGTGGTGAGGCTGCTGATTTGCCCACTGAGCTATCTTTTTCTAGCTGTTTGCCCTCTGGGCCTTGCCAAGGCAGCTGAAGTCTCCAAGGCTGGAAGCCAGTGTGGCTGCCTGGGACTGCTGGCTCTCAGTGTGCTCCCCTCTCATCCAGCCTCAGTCGGAGCTGCTGGTGGCCCAGGGCCCTGCTTGTCAGCACGTGGCTTGGGTTTCTATGTTACAGGTCCCAAATTGGGATCGCAGGGGATCAAGTGTGCCCTGTTGTGTGATCATGCTGAGTCTTCCCATGCGGCCAGCTGCAAACTCTTCAAAGGGCTGTGGGTATTTTGTCTGGGAGATGCTGCGGGAGACAGAGACGAGGACAAAGAAGTCCCTTTTCAAACAGCGAAAACAGATGAGGGCAACAGCCTTGGACTCTTGGGGGGGTGGGTGCTCGCGCACATTGGAAGCCCTTCCTCGTTTCCACTTCTACAGCCCCTCTGGCCAGTCCCTGACAACCCCCACAGACCCTGACCGTGTAAATACAGCCTCTGTCTCCCCCTCCTTTAATCTGACCCCTCTTCAGGTCGCCAGCTGGCAGAGAGAGTGGATTCCAAACCCCAGCTGGTGCCAGAGTGTTTACACGGGCGGGAAGCTTGGCAGACGACTTGCCCTCAAGCTACTCAGCTGGAGGAAAAGGTAGAAAGACAACCCCAGCGGGGGCGGTGGCTCACGCCTGGACTCCCAGCAAGGCCAAGCCCAAGAGCTACTGAGAATAGAGGCCAGACCAAGTTACAGAGTAAGGTTCAGGCCAGCAGGAGCTACAGTGCAAGACCCTGTTGCACTGCATCTATGTACACACACCCAAAAGAAGTGAAAGTCATCCCTGAGACTTTTTTTTCAGCCCCCTTCCCTCTCCTCTGTCCACTTTCACCTCTTCCTGTTCTGTCATGAAAAATAAGAGGAGAAAACCTTTGTGAAAGGAAGTGAAGGGCTGGGACGCCCAGTGGCCCCTCACCCCCACCCCAGGCAGCCCTTTATATAGCATCCTCTGAGCACATGAAGGTCCTTGCCTCCTGCTGTGGCAGATCAGATAGTATTTACAAGACATGATTCAGCCATATATAGCCAGTTCCCATTCATGATGGGTGTGGTCTCTCTAAAATAGTAATAAAAGCTCTGTGGCTGAGTGTTAAGCTGGCACTGGGATTTGCTGCCGCAGCCTGAGTTCAACTCTCCGCACCCTACACCTCCTTTCGTCCCCAGAACAGCCCCTGAGACACCCAGAGGCTGCCAGCTCTGGTGGTTCACCGCAAACAGTGTGTGAGCAGCCAGACCCATGGTGTTGTGTAGGGGAAACCATGACAGGAGCTGGTTCTCAGCCTTCAGGCTTTCGGGGATTACTTGATTCCCATGGGACAGGCATTTGTGTCAGGAAGGGAGCTGTCCTGTGGTCCTGCCATCTCATCCAAAGTTCTGCTGACTGGATCCGGTACTCTCGTGTGGTGGTGTGCTGTGTTTTACTTGAGAAACCTGGCTGCAGCAGTAGGCTCCTACCAAGAAACGAGGGGAAGCTGAGGAACAGTGTTGAAAGCACTGTCACTAAGTACTGAGTGGAGGGGAGAAGTGCTAAGAGCAGGAGTGGGGTGTAGGCAGAGACTTCCTGTTTGTTTCTGGGTCACCCTGACCCGAATAATCACACAGAAACTATATTAATTACAATTTCTAGCTAACTCTTACATCTTGAATTAACCCATTTCTATTATTCTGTGTATTGGCTTACCGGGTTAAGTTCCAGCATCTGTCTCCTTTGGCAGCTACATGGTGTCTCTCTGACTCCACCTTCTTTCTCCTCTGTCTCTGCTTGAAATTCCTGCCTTGCTCTGTTCTGCACTGCCATGGGCCAAAGCAGATTCTTTATTAACCATATGGTAATAAAACATATTCACAGCATACAGAGGGGAGTCCCACATCAGTGGGGTGAAGAGGGGCACATCCTACCTAAGCTGGGAAGGGCAGCAGATAGAAGGCCGCAGAACTAGGTGGAAGGGAGCTGGAGGTACCTGTGGCTCAGGAAGAAGACTGTAGCACTATTAGAGTTGCCTGTTAAAAAAGGAGCTAAGAAGTGGATACTAGGATAGTTTGAATAAGAACAGCCCCCTTAGGTTCAAAAAGTGGAATGCTTAGTCACCAGGGAGTGGCACTATTTAAGAAGGATTAGGAGGTGTGGTCTTGTTGCAAGGAGTGTGTCATTAACGGTGGTCTTTAAGCTTTCCAGAGCCCATGCCATGCAGGTCTCACTCTCTCTGCCTGTGGACCAGGTTGTGGAACTCTCAGCTACTTCTCCAACACCATGTCTGCCTGTGTGCTGCCATGCTCCCTGACTTGATGATAAGGGACTAAACCTCTGAAACTATAAGTCAACTCCTAGTTAAATGCTTTCTTTGATAAGAGTTGCCTTGGTCATGGTGTCTCTTCACAGCAACGGAGCAGAGATATCCTGCTCATGGCCTTTAGTCTTCTGCACATTCAACCTGAGGCCCCTTGATGTGTCCCATCAAAGCCCAGCTCTGTGTTAAGGTTGGAGAGCACTTAGATTTTGCTTTGCCTCCTCTGAATTCTAACCTCGTCTGCAAGGGAGGCATCTGAGATGAGGTCCCTGAAACATCGTACTCTCTGGCAGCAGGCTCTTTGGAGAGCCATTTTCCTGATTGTAATAAGCCAAATAATATCGGTGTTAAGCTACTCCCTGGCTTAATTTCTGATGGGATAGTATCTCTCTTTCTTTTTAAAGTGGCAGCACACTAAATGTCTCTACCTCCATCTTCTGCAGCAAGTTCAGATAACACTCAAGTGCCACTTAAATTCTTTCCGCACACCGAACCTTGGGACAGACAAGAGCTTTCGATGTAGCCTGCATAGGGCTCTGATCCCCAAGACAGTTCCCAGTAGCTTTCAAAAACAATTATTTCCTTACTGAGATAAGATCTTATTGTATAGCCCTGTCTGCTCTGGAACTCACTCTGTAGACCAGGCTGGCCTCCAACTAACAGTGGTCTGTCTCCTTCTGCTTCTCAAACACTGGGGTTAAAAGCATGTGTCGCTGTGTACGGGCAAGGAAGCTGCTTTCTTGGCGGATCTCACGGCAGATCTTGCAGGAAAGCCTGGGCTGACCTAACCATTAGACAGCCAGTTCAATTGGTAGAGTATCCAGGGAGCATTTGAGGCTTTGTTACAAGGTGGCCTCCTTTACCTTGAGGGAAGCGTTATCTCTCCCTTTGAGCTATCCCTGACAGCAAGGCTTTGGAATGTGCAAGGCGCTGGCACAGATAGTGTCCTTCCGGTGAACAAGGAGACTGCCTGGTTCTACTTTGGGACCAGGAAACCAGCTAACTTGCTTTCTACCTTTTCTTCCTTATTCTTTTTCCTTTTTCTTTTCAGTTTCCCTTCTCGTGTGTGTGTGTGTGTGTGTGTGTGTGTGTGTGTGTGTGTGTGTAGGCCAGCTAACTAGCTCTCCGCCTCCTCCTTTCTCTTTTCTTTTCCCCTCCTCCCATGTGGTGGGGGCAGATGACTACTTTGGGTATTGTTTTTCCTCAGGTATCACCCACCTTGTTTTTTTTTTCTTTTATTTTTAGACAGAGTCTCTCCTTGGGGACTCACTGCGTAGGCTAAGCTAGCTGGCTGTCTTACAAGGGTGGCCAGCCAGTGAGTCCCCAGGATCCGCTTGTCTCTACTTCCTTAACTCTGGCATCACAAACGTGCACATCAAATGCCTAAACTATGCTGGGCATTTCCGTGTGGATTCTGAGGCTCAGACTCAGGGTCCCCATGTTTTAATAGCAAGCTGTAGCATCTGAGCTATCTCCTACCCCCTCACCGCCATAGCGACTTCAGGACAGTACCTGATGGAAGTAGTCAATGAATGCATGGCTAGAGGAACATGAGGGTGCATTTCCTTTCCCCTTCTAAGACAGATGGGCCACCTGAGAACTGAAGTTGGACCACACTATGAGCAACATGACTGTCTTCACCTGGACCGCCCCCCCCCCAAGGCCTCCCTCCGTGCTCTCAGCAGTGTGATGATGCTGTCCCCTCTCCTTACCCAAGGCTACATTGGCTGACTCAGGCCATCCCTCCCAGAGTGTCTGAGAAAATCTCCAATTCCCCACCAAGTCCACGGCACTACCAGGTATTTTCTGCCCCTCCTTCGTGACAGGGATATTGAGAATGTGATGATGAACGGACGCAGTCTGCTTTTGAGCAAAAGATAGAAATCCCCCTCACGGATCCAGTCCTCCTGGCTCACCCCATCTACATCAACTCTGAAGCAACCTGCATCACAGTCTCACTGGGTCATTAGGTTCTAGGCACGGGGATTAAATCTAGACCTCCCCCACAGGTCAATCTTGGGTTCCCATCCTTCTGGAGTTTATTAGCTGCACGCCTCCGGGCAGGTTTCTTAAGCTCTTTGAGTCTTCCTCTTTTGTGTGTTTTCAGGGCACATGAGGAGTTTAAAGGAGAGATTTCTGTGGGTGTTCAGAGCGACCCTGCACCCAGAAAGTAGCTGTCACAGCACAATTCCTGGTAGAGCTGGAGGTCTGGAGGTGAACCGAGTAGTACCGTCTTACCCATTCAAACCTCATTGCTGCACTTCCTGTCAGGTTTAGGAGCGAGACAGTGCAGGGAAGGTTTTGGGTTTCAACTGGATTGCAGCAAATGTTCAGAAAATTGTGGTTTGCTTGATGTCTCTATCTGCGAGGCAGTTAGTAGGTTGATACCACAGCTCCTGATTTTGGCCTCTGTGCCTTTAAGGCAAGGGGGTGACCATGTCGTTGTTTGAACCTCTCTCACTCAGTGCATCTTGCACAGAGCACATGCTCAACAAACACTGAGTGAAAGATTGGTTTGGTCTGTGTACTGTGTGTATGTTGACACAGTCTCACACTGTAGCCGAGGCTGGCCTGGAACTGACTATGCAGCACTGACTGGCTCAGCTGGCTCACACTGGCTGTGATCCTCCTGCCTCAGCATCCTGAGTACTGGGATTTTATTGTCTTAAAGAGTATTTCGTTTGAAAGATTTCATCTATCTGGCACCTAGAAGCATGACTACTATGTAAAGATGAGTTTGGAAGGGTCGAAAGTTCGTTACCATTCAGCTTTTGGGTGTATACACGCCTGTTTGTGTAAACACACACTCCCAGGCTTACCTGGATGCATGTGATTAGCAAACTGATCAGGCCATTGTAAAGTGGGGGATGTGGCCCTGCTGTGGTGGCTTGCAGTGGGAACTTATCTGTGTATGCGCTGTGTCTGATTGCAAACCCGGCAGTCAGTGAAGAGATAAAGGCCCATGGACTGTTTGGAGGCTGCAGTTCTGGCCCCCAGGCTTACAGGCACCCTAGCAACCGTCCTCCTGGGAACTCCCAGAGCAAACCGATCCTCATGAGAAAGTGAAGGCAAAGTTATAGAAAGTGATGGCAGAGTATGAGTTCAAAACGGAACATTAAATAAAAACAAACAAATAAACAAACAAAAACAATGCAAAAGTCCTTAGGCCTTTGTCAGGGTAACAGGACAGGATGCCTCAGTTTGGTTTGTGCCCCTCTCCCGTCCTCCTTTTCTTCACCAGCTCAGTTTGTGACCCAAGAAGGTTGACTGATCATTGTTTGTGTCTAGTGTGTGTTCAGAGGCCAAGTGGCTGTACTGCAGAAGGCTCCTAGGGCCTTGGTGTCTGCGGAGATGAACTTTCCTGCTA
Organism: Microtus oregoni; assembly: GCF_018167655.1. Classification (NCBI taxonomy): domain Eukaryota; kingdom Metazoa; phylum Chordata; class Mammalia; order Rodentia; family Cricetidae; genus Microtus; species Microtus oregoni. The sequence goes on from NW_024543066.1 coordinate 35,068,559, forward strand.
TAATCCAGACTCCCAGGTTTTACCTGCAGCCCTAGTTTTTCTGTCTCTCTGGCTCTTTCTTCTTCCTGGCCTTTTCCCTCCCCCACACAAGCTGAGGCATCTTTCCACCCTTTACTTGCTGTCCTTTGCTTCCCTTGGCAGACAAGCAACCCACAGCTGCTGCACCAGCTCCTGATCTCTCCTCAACTCCAGCGTTTGACCCTGCGAGGTCTGACTTAGCTTCTGGGGAACATGGGGAGGGGGACCTATGCTTTCTGAATCACCCATTGGTGCCCAGTGGACTCCTTAGAACTTTGTCTTCTCTTGGCTTCCAGGACCATTCTAGGCCTTCCAGCTAAGTTGTCTGTGTCTCCTCCATCCACTGCACACTGAGTGTCTGTCACCATATGAACATGCTTTATTTATACATACATTGCTGTGTCTTTTCTGTGCCAGACCCAAGCAGCACTCCCGACCACTCCCTTACCTTAATTTTACATACACTTGAGTCTTTCAGGTCACCCACTGCTGCTCTGTGTCTGTTACCTGTGCCATCCCTTCTCGTACATGGTAGCTTCCAAGTTCCTGTGTCTTCTTATATCTCTTTAGAGTAGAGTTGTTATATGCATTTGATGGGGGCTGGGGAGGGTACCTGGCTTCCTGAACCTTGCTTAAGGCTGGATTCATCAGCTAGGGGGAGTTTGCACACTGACCACTGGGTGAGAAAGCCTGGTGCCCCTTGTCAAGTTTAGGCGAGGTCCATCCTCCCCCTTGGCTGTTTTGTTTTCCTGCTTGCTACTTGAAGTCCCATACTGGGCACAAAGGGCTGTAATGGGAATGTGCCCAGCTGCCTGAGAGTAAGCACCAAGTCTGTGTAGGCATTGGCTTTGCCACTATTGTTTGGCTGGAACCCAGGGCCTTTGCACATGCTAGGCAAGTTCCCTAACACTTAGCAATAGCTCCAGGCCTTTTGCAGTGTCGTTTAAAACATCTCATTCAAGTTAGAATATTGAAATCTCATAATGATGTATATGTGGCACGTTAAAAAATTATAATTCAGAGGAAGGGGTTGAAACAGAGTCACTTTATAGTTTGGGTTGGCTTGAAACTCACACTGGGACAGGCTGGCTTGAACTCTTGACAGTCTTTTTACCTCTGTCCTCAAGTACTGGGATTATAATGTGAACTGCAATGCCCAGGTGAAATACGGCATTTAACCTAACATTGACTTTTGCTCAGACTTTGTACTGGGACTGCAGGGTGACTCTGGCTCGTGGGTGAGCATGGGTCAGGCTCCTGAGGCCATGCCTCTGGTGCTAGAGTTGTGCTTCCATGCATCATCTGGTAGATCTTCCCTTCCCTGTTGCCTTTCCTTCCTGGATGTGATGGTTTGAGTAGCAATGGTCCCCATAGGTTCATATATTTGAATGCTAGTCACCAGGGAGTAGAGCTGTTTGAAAGGATTAGAAGGATTAGGGGGTGTGGCTTTGTTGGAGGAAGTGTGTCATTGGGAGTAGAATTTGACGTTTTCAAAAGCTCTTGCCAGTGTCTGTCTCTGTCAGCTCTTGCCAGTCTCTCTCTCTCTCTCTCTCTCTCTCTCTCTCTCTCTCTCTCCCTACAGATCAGTATGTAGCTCTCAATTACCCAGCACTTTTGCCACACTCCCTGTGCATGGTGATAATGGACTAAACCTCTGAAACTGAAAACAAGCCCTCTGTTAAATGCTTTCTTTTATAAGAGTTGGCCTGGTCATAGTGTCTCGTCGCAGCAATAGAACCATGATTGACCACGTACCTTAAAGGAATGATGCATGTCTGCATGTCTGTTATTTGCACACAGGAATGTTTGTGTGCTAGATGTTTCCCGTTAACCTTCATGGCTTTGGTTTAAGGTTGTGTGTGTGTGTGTGTGTGTGTGTGTGTGAATGGTCACCCTTAAGCTTTGCCTATAAGGTGCCCTCATGAAGACAGTTCTGGGTAAGTCTTTGCAGACTCAAGCTTAAAAGTGTCCACGCCCACCCAGATGTTCAGATGTCTCTTCTGTTGGTACAGGATGTGCCGTGGGAGATAAAGGTGATTCCGAGCAAGGCTCAACAGGACACGGCTCCTGGGCTGACTCCTGTGCCTTCTAAACTCCCTGCAGCATTGCTTATTCTCGCACCAGCTCTTAGCTCTCCACTGAGGAGCCCTGTACCTAGCATTTGAAAATCTTCATATTTAAACAGAACACCTTCTGTAGATTCTTACACAAACATCTAGGGCGGTGGTTTCCAACCTTCCTAATGCTGTGACCCTTTAATTCAGTTCCTCATGCTGTAGTGACACCCAACCATAAAATTATTTCTGTTGCCACTTCATAGCTGTAATTTTGCTACTGTTATGAATTATAATATAAGTATCTGTGTTTTCTGATGGTCTTAGGCAGCTCCTGTGAAAGGGTCGCTTGACTCTTCAGGGGGTTGCGATCCACAGGCTAAGAACCACTCATCTGGGGAATCATAAGGTTTCCTGTGAGAATGATCTTGGCCCTGCTGACTTATCCCCCTCCCCAGTTTCCCTTAGTTCTGGCTATGTGTACGAAAGGCTCATTTTCCTAGCAAGCTTCAATCCATTAGCCAAAACTTAGGGGTCAACATGCTGAGTGGGAGGGTTCCCAGATGGCAAACAGTTCCTGAAAATAGTTTCAGTAGATCACCGATGACCCGTGTGTCTTCCTAGAAATGTGCAAATAAGCAAACAAAAGGCAGAAACACCTGGGCCTCGCCTCCCTTTGGCTGCTCTGGGTCCATGGACCCTGTGAAGTGAATTGCCCTTTTATTTCCCCAAATATCAGGCATTGCCAAACATTCCTTGGGATGTTTTTGCCTGGCATCCAGTCATAACACTTGCCTGCAATCAGTGACTGGCTGGCTGTTGCAGATTTATCTGAAATGTTCTAGCCATAGCCCCCACCCCTGTGTGCTTCGTTCTCATGGTACTAAACATTCTTAAGCCTACAGTTAAAACAGCACGAACACACTGGTGAGGTGGTTCCTTTTCTGCTGTCAAGTCTAAAAATACTGCCTAATATTGGCTCTTTAAAAAAAAAAAAATCACTCACAACCCCCAATTCTACTAGCCAAGGCTCCTATCTGAACTTTGGTCCTCTGAAAGAGCAACGAATTCTCTTAACCACTGAGGCAACTCCCCGGACTCCATATATATTGTGTGTGTGTGTGTGTGTGTGTGTGTGTGTGTACATACACATACATATATATATGCATTTAAGCTTTTGTTGTTATTTAGTTCTTAGCCTTCACAAGAAATGTTTTGTGGACATGTTAGACGCTTTGGGTGCATGAATGCATGCACTTTTAGGAAAGGGTTGCACTTATTTCCTGCGAATGCTGTGAGATTGCACAAAAACACAGTCTCCTGGAGGTTATATGTTGTAGATACAAAGGAAATGGAGAAGGCCATCCTTCAGCTACTTTATAGCACTTGAAATTGTGGGTGTAAGCGGCAAGTTTGGGCTCTCTAAGTTCTTCTTTAAAGATATCAAAAGAGCTGGAGAGATGACTCAGTGGTTAAGAGCTTTCCTGCACTTACAGAGGACCCAGGTTTGGATTCCAGCACCTAAATAACAGCTCACAACCATATGTTATTGTGGCTCCAGAGGGTCTGGTAACTTCTTCTGGCCTCTGCAGGCAACAGGCATATACATGGTCCACATACATACATACAGGCAAACAGTTACATAAAAGAGAAAAAGTTAAAAAGTATCAAAAGCTCTGCATAAGGCAGGTATGATGGCATAGTCCTCTAAAGCCTGCATTCCAGAGGCCGAGGCAGGAGTATGGTGAGTTCAAGGCCCTGAGGCCAGCCTGGGCTACATAGCAAGCTCCTAAAACCACCACCTAAACACCTCTCCTTGTGCTCTGGTATAAATTCCTTTTTATCCTCATATAGTTTAGAGTTCGGCCTGATGGGTATAAATCAGCGTATCATAACGTTGTCATAGCCACTGCAGCGGCAAAATTTTCCCCACCCACACCATCAAGCCTTAGTCTATGGCTCCACGCCTGGACTTTTCTGGTCAACATCGTGAACATAGAGAACCTGTGGGGTCTGTCTGCTTGGCTTTGCCCCATGCTCGTATCAAGGCGGCCTTTCAGCCACGGAACCAGAATCCCCAGATGTTGCTCACAAGCCACACAGAAAGGTACTGTCAGAACTGTGTCCCCTGTGTCCCAGCCACTCACCCCTTTCCGGTCATCCAGAACGGAGGCTTGCAGAAAGCCAAAATGAAAAGCATGTTTGTCCCAGCAGTCTGTCTTCTGCGGAGCTGCAAGGAGTTGCAGGCTTCAGACACTGTGTTCTGCCATGCCATTGTGCCCACAGGTGGTGGTAGATCCACCAAGATCTGTGCCGGAAGCAGAAGCTTGGGGCGCTCCAGAAAAGAGAGCTAAGGAACTTTTCCCCCCTTAAATCTCTTCCTCACCAGTTGAGTGTAATTTTCCAGTGTTTTCCTGTCTTACTGAAGTTTTCCTATTCACCGCCTTAAGCAGAAAGACGTGAAACCAATTTCAGGACAGCTTGCTGGAACCATTTGACTTCCTGTGATGGGGGCCAAGCTTGGGAAGGAGGCAAGCTCCCCAGCCTCAGCAGGATGGCTCTCAAGTCTTAGCTCAGTATTTTCAATGAATGAGTATCTGTGCTTTCAGCTGTGGGACATGTGCCACTCTGCGTTTTTGCCTGAGGTTCACAGGGCTTTCGCTGCCGTGAGTTAGTTTCTCGTGCCCCTGGTCTTGCATAGTGTACCCACACAGCATCGTACAAGACCCGTTACGCTGATGTGTCTGTTGAGGAGCAAGTCAGAATGAACTGGAGTGGAGGATCCAACAATGTGGTCCCTTTCATCTCAGTTTTTGGTTTCTTTCTTTGGTGGCTGCCATCAACTTCCCAGCGAAAGCGACTGTGCATTTTGAAGCCCTGGTGTGCCAGTGCCTGGGGGTGGCTAAGGACTTTACTCTTCTTGCCTGTGAGGCAGGGAGGACACCCAGACTTCCGTTTTCAGGGGTAGAGAAACAGCACTGTGCTTTAAACTTGAAGGTGGGCACTTCATTAAGGCTGTGATTTGGGCAGTGAAGGACAAACGGGCTCAAGAATGACAGCTCTGTGAACCGGAACAGAGTCCTTTACAGACAGACATTCCTTCTAGCCCCCTCCATGGGCCCGCTCATTTCCGTGTCAGTCTATAACAGTGTCAGCGCTTACAGGGCTGTTGAAGGAATAAAGCAAGCATCTGATGGCATTCGTCGTCACTATTGTTGGTACTGGGGAAAGGAGTCCACAGAAGGGACATTCTTTACCCAAGGGTAATTCATTGGTCCACAGCTTGCCTCGGAATGGACTCTGCATCCTGATTGCTTCACGGAAACAGCAATTTCGCTGGCATTCTTAGTGTCTTTGTAACATTAGGTTACATGAGCCTCTAATAGAAAGTGGATGTGGTGGGATGGTTCTGGTTTTGGTATGGCTGGGTGAGTGCACTCAACATCTCTGATTTTGTGTTTTACACCATGTTGTAGTTAAAGCTGTAATGGAGCGTTCTCTCTCTCTCTCTCTCTCTCTCTCTCTCTCTCTCTCTCTCTCTCTCTGTGTGTGTGTGTGTGTGTGTGTGTGTGTATGGGGGGAGAGCCCCTCCTATGTAATTTAGTACCCTCCCTTTGCATTAGTATATTAACATGTTGTCACTTTTAACCTTTCACCCACAGAGCTTGGCATTTAATATGCTATTAAACTCAATATTGTTTCCTATAAACAGCCCTAGAGGGATGAGAAATAATTGGAGTGACATTTTTAGTAGGCCCCCATTTCTCACCCTCTGTGCTGTGTGAACCCACATTGCACAGTCCCTGACCTCAGGCCAGGGGAGAGTGATGGAATGAAGATTTGGGGTGCCAGGGGGCTTTTGAAAGCACATAGAATGGTTTTTATGAGGGACAAGTAGGGTTACCCTTTGTAGCTCACGCTGCCACTGCTTCCTTCTCCCCCTCCCCCCTGTTTGCCCTCTCCCCTGCTCCCTTCCTTTAATGGATGTGGCGGACTTAGTAGCTGATCTTATTTTCCTTTCAGATGATCAAGACGGAGTTTAGACTCCAGATTTCCTGCAAACTTGAGATGATGTGTAGGGCTTCTTGGGCTGCGCGCCTGTGGCTCAGCCTCATTCTCTAGTCTTTCTTTTTAGGCTTCCGGCATGTGATTTCTTTGGTTTGGTTTTAGCGTTCTAGTTTTTGTTAGGTTTCTGTTAAGGGCTTTGTTGTGTGTCTGCTAAAGTTGTTTCTGGAACAAACTTATAAAATCCCAAGATGATGGTTGCCTGTTGTACTCGAGTGCTTACTGGGTGGCAGAGGTTGCTTGGTCTCTCTGTGTCCTATGAAACAAGAAAACTGGCATTTAGGATACACTAACATGGGAATAAGGATGGTTTAGAATTTGTTTCTCCTGCCACCACCCCGAGGGCAGGTACGGAAAAGTACTGGGATCTAGTATGTTTTGCCTTGACTCTGTTCTCTCGGACTTACATTCAGAAAGCCTGTGGTAGACATTCATCTGGGGCCGCTGAATACTACAGTTGCTTACAATGTGAGTTCATCAAGTGGGCATTTGTGGGAGACCCTCTGCGTGGGTAGCTCTGGGTGGACGCAGTGAGAGAAAACAGTCGTACAGGAGTATAACCGTGAGCAGGTCACAGGCTGCAGATCAGACAGCTCTCCTGCAGGGTGGCTGTGTCCGTGTGTGAGCATCATGTGGCGAGCGTGTCTCACCCAGTCAGCTCTGTTCTCTTGCCATTGTATATTGAAGGTTTTCGAGGTTTTCTTCTAGAACTTAAACCTGGTGATGTTAGCCTCTCCCAGGGGGCTGTTTCAAAAGCTCTTGATGGCCAGTGAGACGCCAGCAGGTGTAATGCCTGATGTCCATGCCTGATGACCCGAGTTTGAGCAGTGCAACCCATAGTATAGAGGCTATAGATTTGGTGGCTCCCAGCCATAACCCCCGCACTCTCATAGGGCGATAGAGGAGGAGACAGGAGAATCAGCTGTGTGTGTACATATGCAGTAACAGCAGAAACAAGAGAGACTATGTTATAAATAGGCTGAAGACCCAAGTCCTGAAAAGCTGTCCTCCGACCTCCGCATATGTCCCCGAGCATGAACTTGCCTGTGCACACGCGCGCGCGCGCGCACACACACACACCAAACAAACAAACAAATCTTGGCGCTAAGAGGTTTGTCCATCCATCGCCGATTGTGGATTTCATCTTTGGCAGTCTGCTCACTTTACTAAAATTTACCTGTAACCTCCAAATTCACACTTGGCTCTCCACAGCGTACGCAGGTGCAAACCTTGGTGCCAGCTGAGGTGAAACAAGGCTCTGCCTGACTTCCTGTTTCAGTTCTCGCACCATAAACAAATCATCCCCGTTGCAGTCTATTTGAGGCCATAGTTTTGCATTTTGTGATGTTGATGGGATTTCGATGACCCCTAAGTATTTTCCTGAAGTGCTACCTACGGTCCTAATCTTAAGAAGGAGACAATGTGCTAAATTAGGGAGAAACAGCATGGCTTCAGTTGCCTCGTTTGGGCATGAGCTCCAGGGCTGTTGACCGTGAGTTCAATGTTAATGAACCAACAGTGTGTATTAAATATGTATTAACTAGGGTGTCCTTTAGAAACGTGCATAAAGCAAGGTTAAACGTTGGTCTCTCAGTCACATGTGACTGGTTTGTAGCAACCCAGTTCTGTATTTCTCTTGGACGCGGTGTTTCCGTGTTTGCAGCAGTTTCATAGAATTGCCATAAATGAGAACTGACTGCATTTGCAGGGCTTGAGCAAAAATGTATATAATTCACATACCAAATACCTGCTTCCCTGGCTTTATTTATTTGTCTTGTTTGTTTGTTTTCAGTGTAATGACTCTCAGAGTTGGCTGCAGGCTAGAATGCTTTGCGAGCTGGACAAGAAGCTGATGAGCCAGCCACTGTGAGGGTCTAGTTTAGTTGCCTGGGGGGATGGCCTGGATATAGAAAAATTTCAAGTTCTTTTGGGGACTCCGTCACAGGCATGGTTGAACAGTGGTGTTCCACACATAGAATCATAGTGCTTCTGAGAAATGGATGCTGACCAACTTAAAGAGGCCCTCTGGGGGCTCACGTCCCTGAAGGCACACAGCTGCTCCAGGGACAGGACAACAGAAACCACAGCAGAAGGCTTGGGGCACTGACCAGAATACTCGCCAGCCCCACTCAGGAGGCTGATGGACTCAGAGTAGATAGGTCCCAAGGCAAAGGCCATTAGTGGCAGAGGGCTGCTCCTACTAGAGACTCCATTTCATTAAATTCTGATTCAGTGATCAGTACCTTGGAGGCTGCTCATTCATTTCCAAGCCACACACACACCTGAAATAATTACACAGAAACTATATTAATTATAACACTGTTGGCCAGTAGCTTAGGCTAGTTATTAAGCAACTCTTACATCTTAAATTAACCCCCCTTTTATTTTATTAATCTGTGTATTTGCCACATGTCCGTGGCCTACTGGTAAGATTCTATCTGTCTTATCTCCTTCGGTGGCTACATGGCAGCTCCTTGACTCTGCCTTCTTTTCTCCTGTGTCTGCTTGGAATGTTTGCCTTGCTCTATTCTGCCCTGTCATAGGCCAAAGCAGCTTTATTCATTAACCAATAGAAGCAGCACATATACAGAAGGACCTCCCACACCAGTACCTGAGCACTCACCTCGTCTGGGTTAAGCTATTTGGGAGGGCATGCAATAAAAACTGAGGTGATGGGATTCCCTGCCTTCTAGGCTGCGATGTCCCTCTGTGTGGAAATGATAGCACATTTAGACAGAAGTATGGAACTTCTGCCTGGGAAAGAGTGACCTTCTCTTGGAGTAGCCAAAGGCCTTGCAGAGTGTTCACAGTTGAGGGGCAGCGTGATGGATGAGAGAGAAAGATATTGACAAGTTGTGGGGAGTAGCAGAGGAAGGGGGATGTATGAGTAGAGTCTTTGGGCTTGAGCCAAGCTTATTATTGTAAGGAAAAAGCAGGCAGTTGAACTGGATGGAGGTCAGGAATGTAGAGCAAGGTCATAAGGACCAAAAATCAATCCCTAATTTTATTCGTTCTTTCCCTACCAACTTGATAGAGCACGCATAGGCATGAACACAGATGGATGAAGACTTTGTACATAGCTACCTATAAGAAGTAAATAATACCTAACTATAGAGTAACAGCAAGTCCTTGTCTCCTTAAAGGAGACGATTGGCCCCGCAGAATAGGCTAAGGGCAGTCATCTGTCCCTGGCATGTCCAAGCAGCCATCTTTCACTTGTCTCCACACTGATTTGGGTGTAACCTGGTACATCCCCACTTCCTGCATACAACTGTCTGCCCTCCACGTTGGAGGAGAACCCATAACTTCAGAGCCTCTGGGGAAGTGGCTTCTCTTCCCCTGTCCTCCTGCGTGTCTCTCAGAGTGTTTCTTGGTCCTGACTGTGCATCTGTGGAGTTTGAAACAATGCAATCGAGATGGTCGCCACTCCAGTCTGTAGTATGCAGCTGAGGAACTGCACATAGCCATGGTTGTATAGACAAGGGATTTGGCTCAGGGTGTGGGATGACTTCCTCGTGGTTACGTAACCAGCAGAGTCAGCATTTGAACATGGGCAGTCAATTCCTGCATCTCAGCTTCAAGCCCCCACATTTGGTCATCTCACCCTGCTGTAAACGGCCCCAGTACTGATTTGACTACTAGAAACCAGATTGGGACCACAGCCATCTAAAGATAGCTTTCATAAAAACCAAACCAGTATGGTGGGGTTTCAGAGGTCCGTTCCCTGGTCAGTAGAAGGGTAGGTGTGAAATTAGCAGCTGGAATCTACTGTTTCAGAAACTTCAGGGCTGCTGTCCAGGGTGCAGACAACTGAAATGTCTGGGAAGTCAGCTTCAGGGCCTTTAAAAACTGTGACTGTCCACAGAGCTGGGAGTCCAGAACTAAATCAATACATGAACAGGTGAATGGCAGAATGGTTTGTGCTGCCCATGGTCGACACAGCTCGCTACATTCTGTCTGCAGTCAACACAGTGTAACCATCATTTGGGGCCCAGATTGCTTTGCTCTTTAGTGCAGGTCCTGGGAAGAGTAGATCAAAACTGGTGCTTTGGGGTAGGTGAAAACCCTGTATCCTGGAGTGGGAGGACTGACATAAAGGGATGGGCCCCAGGGCAGGGAACAGCCTCTTCCTGTTCCTTTTGATGTGGCCAAGAAAGTAAATAGAAACTTTTCTCCTTTGTTTTCCAGGTCACAGCCAAGACTGCCTTCCTATTTATCTTACCTCAGTATAACATTAGTGTGCCTACAGCAGGTAAGGAAAGCCCAGCTCTCCATCTCTCCAGTCCTCGTAACCCTGACACGGTGAAAAACTTCTCTTTTGTGCTCTACCTGGGACCTCTTAGATATTACCCCTCGGACTCCTGTGTTTAGGTGGCTGGGCGCTTCCTTCTGTTCTCCACTGAAGGACCAGGAGAAAAGTGCTGCCCCATGGGGTGCTAAGTGTGCCTCTGGCTCCTTCCTTTCCCACCTCTGACCACTGATCAAGAACATGGCTTCCTATTTAAAGTTTTCCACAAGGGAAGTGGGTCACATGTTGTACTTGTATGGAATACATGGTGGGAAGGGAGCTCTGTATTGTGACTGGGGTGACATTAGCAGTAAAGCATGTCTTCACACAGAGCCGTCTCATTAAGGCCACTGACCATAATTGTCACATCACAAACTGACCTGCATCCAGTGTTTGCAGGGACAGCAGAAGGGCTAGCCGCCGTGGTTCCAAGTACCACGTTATCTGCGCTAGCCCGCGTTCAGCCTAGCTTTGGTGCTCCAGCTCAAGGAGTAGCGCTGCTGCACAGAACAGAGCAGGGAGAGAGTGGGAGGCCCATTCTAAAATTGCTAAATTGCTGCTCTATTCCAACCAGTCACTGGCCCAGGGGTTGCTGTGAACCCAGAGTGCCTGCCCAGCTGCCTTCATCATCACTGTGACCAAACCTAACAGAAAGAACCTTAAGAATGAAAGGGTTATTTGAGCTCACAGTTTCAGAGGGTTCCTTCGTGGCCACGTGGTTCTGCGTACTTGAGCCACAGTGGTGGCAGAAACATGCAGCAGAGAAGAGCTGTTCAGCCCGTGGCATGAAGGAAGCAGAGAAAGGGTGAATACAGGAAGGGGCTGGGGCAAGATACCTGCAAGGGTGCACACCCAGGAATCTGCTTCTAGGAAAGCCTCTGCTCACCATTTCCCAGTGAGGCCATCACATTACGACTGCATCAAGAGCGCATTGAATAGGTCTAATTTGGGACCAGGAGCCGTGCTCTCCCAGCTTCCAGGTGTTTCTCCACCTATTCAAGTAGATGGTCAGGTTAAATCAGCACACTCGCTGGAGTTGTTATCCCTTGATACAAGAGCGTCAGAAAATATTTCTCCCTGTGTATGAACTCTGCACCTTTTAAATGTTGGCAGCTAATTTTGTAAATGCCACAGAAAGTCAAAATGCAGGAATGTCAGCAGAAACAAGTCAGCTGGCCAGGATCAGCTTTGGGGCCATGTTTCTGCAGCCTTCGGGTTTTGGGGACTCAGCCTTGGAATCAGGGTTTCCTCCCTCTTACCTGTAAGATACTAAGGGCCCCTGGAGGAAGGAAGAAGGGAGTTTTGCTTGCCGAGTCTAGGTCTCCTCTCATCATTTGGTGTTAGGGGAATGGTCTTGACTTTTATATCAGGGTGCTTTATCTGACTCCACCAGGTATACCTCAAGGATTTGGGTGGTGGGGGAGAGTAAAGGGGGTGACTCTTTAGCCCATGAAAGGGTAGCCATGAATTTCGCCTGCTCTCATCCCTGCAGCCAATGTAGTCAGACACCGAGAGAATCCTTGCATCTGGGTATATACTACAGTTCCCTTTCTGGAAAAGTCCATCTGAGAGACTGTGGTAAGAGAGGAAGAACGTTCTTCACTGTGGGAATAGAAACTTGAGAGCATCTCTCAGCCTGGGGATCCAGGACATGCCATGGCCAGACACACGTGCGTTCCAGTGCACACTTCAGTACTGGTGGGCACAATGAATTTTGTTGCTCAGTCCCGTGTGGTCCAAGATCAAAGCCAGGTTTCTTTCACTGCTGTCATTTGTCAGTTGTGATATACATGCACAACCAGTTGTACTTCCAGTGAGCAAGTTAAATATTTAGTTTTTAAGATGTGGTAGAATAGGTGTGCATAGTAGTTTTCCCTAGTAGCTGGGTACGTTCCACTGTATCTAGCCCCCCAAGTTTATTGTATCCGGTTTTAGATGTATGGTTGTATTAAGTACATTTACATTGTGCTGCTTTCTATATCGAGAACTCTTTTCATCTTGCAGAACTGAACTTTTAATCCTTAAACAATAACTCCCTATAGCAACCACCATTCTCTTTTCTCTATGAACTTGTTGCAGTAACTTATATGCATAGAAGTTTTGTGTGTGTGTGTGTGTGTGTGTGTGTGTGTGTGTGTGTGACAGAGAGAGAGAGAGAGTGTGTGTTTAGATTTTTGCGACAGGGTCTCCCACAGTTTTAAGCAAGGCTGACCTTGAACTCAAGGCAGTCTTCTGGCTCAGCTTTCCAAGTGCCAAGAATACAGGGGAGTCAGCACACCCAGTCATAGAATCATATAGTATTTAACCTTTGGGTACTGGTTTGAAATGTAAATACATGCCCCGCCCCCATCTCAAATGCATTTACACAAGCATTATATAAGTCTTAGAGAAAATGTATGCAATATAGACAAGAAGATAGCAATCGCGTATGACTCCATCACTCAGCAAGAACTTCCGCTCAGTTCAATACTGATTCATACCATGAATGTGATGGAGCCTCCCCGTGTGATAAGAGATGCTGTACTGTGACATTTTGAAAATCTTTAAACTGAGCAACTAGTGCACCCTGCCTTCTTTTGTCCCCTCCCTTCCTTTCATCTGCTCCTCCCCCCTCTCTTGCACCCCTTTTCTTTCTTCTTCTGGAAGAGGGCTCTTAATGAAGCTGGCTTGGGTGGGAACATCCTATTTTTCCTTTTCCTTCTCTCCTGAAAGTTACACACAATTATAGGCGTTCCCTTAGCCCCATTGAACTATGAGATAACGTCTTTTCTCAGAATGACGAGAAAGAAATGTGGCCTCATGACAATATCCCACAACTGCCACCCACGCTTGGGCTCACTGCCTCCGGTTTTCTTTCTCTCCTAATTAAAAACATATTATTTCCTGTGTATGGTGGGTCTCCCTGTATGTGTGTCTGTGTACCATGTATGTGCAGTGTCCTCGGAAGCAAAACACCGTCGGATACCCTGAAACAGGAGTTACTGACAGTTGTGAACTGCCACGTGGGTGCTGGGAATTTAACCTCAGTCCTCTGGACAAGTCACCCATGCTTCTAATCCCTGAGCCATCTCTCCAGCCCGAATTATTATTTATAAAATTAGCTTCTCATGGGCTTCATTAGCATTATCACACATTTGTGTCATTACGCTTTGTTCTTACTCATCCCTCTCTCCATGGTCTCCCCCCATGCAATGCCTTTCTTTTCTTGTTCCCCTCCCTTCTCACCACAGACTCCCTTTCCTAGAACAGGTATTATATTACTTCTTTCTGCTTTCATAACACACACACAAACACACATACCTATGCAAGTTTAAATATAGATTCCTTGAAATTGTTTTGTTTTATTTAATTTTTAAAATTTTTAAATTTTTTGTTGTTGTTGTTGTTGTTGTTTTAAGACAGGGTTTCTCTGTAACAGCCCTGGCTATCTGCTCCATAGACCAGGCTGGCCAAAAACTCAGAGAGATGTGCCTGCTTCTGCTTCCCAAGTGCTGGGATTAAAGGCGTTCACTACCGTGCCTGGCCTGTCTTGTTTTATTTAACATAATCTTCAGCTCTGTCTATTTTATTGTAAATATCCCGATTTCATTTGCTTTATGGCTAAATAAAATTCCATATTTACTTTGCTCATGTATCTGTTGATGGACATCTGTGCTGGTTCCATTTCTTAGCTATTCTAGTGCAGCAATTTAACATGGATGTGTCATGGTCAGTAGTGGGATGCTGACAGGGAGTCCTTTGGCTGTGTACTTCCAATGGCTGCATGGATTGCATTCCCAACAACACTGCCCTTGCCAGCGTTTATTCTTTGTTTTCTCCACCATAGCCATTCTGACTATCATAGTGGAGTCTCAAATCAGCTTTAATTTGAATTTCCTTAGTGGCTCAGGATGTTGAACATTTTCTCAAATATTTTTTCCTTTTGTGATTCTTCCTTTGAGAGCTGTCTGTTTAGTTCATGGGCCCATTTCTGATTGGATGGTTGGGGTGGGGTTGGATGTTTAATTTTTGCAGTTCTTTCTTTATCCTAGATATTAATCCCATGTCTAATGCATAGTTTGCAAAGGTCTTTTCCCACTCAGAAGATTAATTTGAGACAGGGTTTGACTAGGTAGCCCTGACTGAGCTGGAACTCACTAGACTCAGTAAGCCTTGAACTTGCCGTCATCCTCCTGTCTCTGCCTCTCTGGTGTTGGCCTTACAGGTAGGCACTAATGCAACTAACTGGTTTTTTAAATTGTGTTGCTGTAGCAACACAAAAGTAATAAAACTGAACACGCATGTGCCTAAGGCATCCTTTTAACTCCTTGTTGGGGACGTTAGACAGTAAGCAATGCCTCAACCATCCGCTTCACAGTCAGAAGACAAATGTAGACCATTTCAGGCTAGGCCCAAGCCAGAGCTGCCGGGCATAAAGAACTTCCTATTGAGTCTTGGGAGTGCGCCACCATCATGGGTTCATTAGTTTAATTAGTTAATTGCTCACTCTAGACAAATATTTCTGTGTCTCTCGTATGCTGGCCCTAGTTGTAAAACAATTTGAGGAAGATATGGGTAATAAGTAAGCAGATAATTATAATTGCAATAGGGTCGTGAGGGAAATACACAGAGCTACAAGGTGAAGAAAAAAAATAATAAAAGCCCAGTGACGTGTCCTTCCAGAAGGCTGACTTTATCGTGGGGATGGAGAACATGGAGTTGTGAACATAGAAGTTGGGGCAGCCCTAGTGGAGGGGTGTCAATGTAGAACTCTCTAGAGAGAAACAAATGCCGAGAGTGTGCTAGTGGCTGAGTGTACCCACTGAGCCCAGAGAATCCCAGGGTTGGCTGCTTCCAAGATGTGACTGTTGAACTCTGCTCCTGGAAACCTCTTCTGGGTTTGTGTGCCCTGGGTGAAGGTCCATTAGAGTGCCTACCAGATGGAGGGCTTCCGGGACTTTAGAAAGGGCAGAAAGGATGGTTCAGTTGTCTCTCTCACATGGAAATCTTACCGTTTGGGGCTATTTGAAATGTGACCAGCCCGGCATGGTAATGCCTGTTTGCCTGGCTTGCAGGAAAGCAAGCTTCTCACGGGACAAAGCCATTTGACAATAGCAGGTTTGTTAAGGTTATGATTTCTAAATCCCTACTCATAAATCTCCTTAGGGGCTGAAGTGCTTATAAATCTATCCTCCCCTCTTCCCTTTGGTATAACCAGAGAAGCTCTGTCTTCTAAAATCTCCTCTTCATAATGTATATGTCATGAGGTAGTGTTTAAAGTTGGATTCTGGTAAAGTGGTAGCCTTGTATCCCAACAGTCTCAGAGCCCCCTCTTCCCTACCCCATTGAACCAATTCCTTCTTCAGCCTCTCAAGTACTGAGGGAGAGATGTGTGCTCCCAGGCTTAGTGCTCATTTGTGAATCCCTGGGTCGTCCTGGCTGGGGTTTCCAGGAACTCAGCGCATCCATGATGTTGAAGAGGCTCTTTCTTGACCCGTCTTCCCTACTGCACTGGTTTTTCCTGCTCCCTTGTCTCCATCTTCAAGAACCCCACTCCTCTCATAAGTAAACCTAGCTGCCTAATCACGAGTCATTTATCGTCGCTCAGTTTGGAGTCTTGATAGCTGAGATCCATGGGACTCGGGCCTCTGTCCCTCTGAAGGTGTGAGGGGAGATCTGTTCCCAGCTTCGTTCCACATCAGTTTGACGTGCCCATCCCGCCTGTGTTTTTCAGCCTCTGTCAGATTTCCTTAGTCCATCATTTATCATTAACGATGATGTAAAGACATCAGTAAAGGGCCTGTTTTCAAATGAGGTCACATCCTAGCGTCCTGGGAGCTAGTATATCAAAGTATGAATTCTAGGAGAGACACACATTAACCCGGACCACATTCTCGTTGCAAGATAGACTAGTTGCAAATTGATGGTTTTATTGCATTGTGATGAGCAAATGAGGCTCCTGCAGAGGTGACCACAACAGTGACTGGGAGAGGCTGCAGTGCCTGTTATGCTGACATTCTAAAGATTGACATTAAGGTTGACAGTGATAGAACAGGAAGTTCCGCCCCGCCCCCCAAACCAAATCCCAGCTCTTCTTGCTACTTCAATTTGGCATCCTGTCAGAGTTGCCAAAGTTTGCAAACACAAAAGCCAGGACTATTTGAATTCCACATAAACACATTTCAAAACTATAGCTCAAGTAGTGCACGGAACACAAATGCAGAAACACATAGTTATGACTATAGGAAATTAAAGTGTTTTGTAGGAAATTAAAGTGTTTTGTGGGAAATGGGGTCTTGTTGGGTAGCTTTGACTGGCCTGGTATTTGATCACCCTTTAGTCCAGGCTGGCTCAAACTCACAGGAATCCTCTTGCCCCAACCTTCCTGGTGTTGAGATTGCAGATATCTGTCACACACCCAGCAGAGATCAATCATTGTTTATATGAAATTCAAATTTAACTCCATGGCCTGGATTGTTTGTTTTGTTTTGTTTTTTGTTTCCTAATCTTAACTTCATTAGACAGTTTGAGTATGACTTTCTATGTAGAATTCCACAAAGTATCTGGTATCATGGTCAGAAATATATAGACTATAAGAGGTCAGAACATAACAGAGGTTTGTTTTTTCCTATAGGTGACTCCTGACCTGGTAGCCTCCCTTCTCACATAGAATAATTGAGCTTCTGGGTCCCAGCATTCTTTTTTTTTTCATGGTTATTCAGGTTATGTCTCTGAACTGCTAAATGTTTTTGACAAACTGTTTAACATCTGGGGCACATCCTTTGCAAAACGGGGACTGATGGTCATTGCCTCAACTCCAGGTCCCCTGAAGTATTTGTAGCATAGATTTTCTATAAGCTAAGACCTTTAGTGTGACCTGGGGAACTCATTAGAAACGCAGACGTTAGGCCTCCTTCTATGGCAGCACCCACCTTTAGCAAGATCCCCAGTGAAAACCATGGAGGAGACTGTGCCCAGTAACGCTGGATAAGTCGGGTGTAGATTATGCAAGTAGCCTTTCAAATGCTCCTGTGCTCGCTCTCAGTGGTGATATGAGGAGAGCCATTAGGTCTAGTTACTCGTTTGGCTCTTTCATTTCTCTTTCAGTTTTGGTTTTCCCACATATATTAGTTACTTCCCTACTGCTGTGAAGAGACACCACGGCCAGGAAGAAGAAAGTTTATTGGGAGTTTGCTTATAGTTTCAGAGGATTGGAGTTCATGATGGGACTATGGCAGCATGTAGGTGTGGTGCTGAAGCCTGTAGCTGAGAACTTACACCTGATCCACAAGTGATGGCAGAGAGAGACAGAGACAGAGACAGAGAGAGCTAACTGGGAATGCTGTGGGCTTTTGGAACCTCAGAGCCCACCCCCAGTGACACACCTTCCCAACAAGACCACACCTCCTAATCCTTTTAAATAGTTCCAGCAACTGGGGACTAAGCATTTAAATATATGAGCCTATGGGAACCATGCCATTAGAACGACCACACTATAACTCTTTAATGGGGTTGGGGTGGAAGAGGTGGCGACTGTGACTGAGTAGATTTGGCTTTCAGCTGGAGCTACAGGTTCCCAGAAGTCATGAACACATATGTGGTACAATGTATGTGCCACATACATTTTTATGCCAACTTGACACAAGCTACAGTCATCTGAGAGGAGGGAACCCCAATGGAGAAATTGCTTCTGTAAGGTAGGGCTGTGAGCAAGCTTGTAGGACATTTTCTTAATGAGTGATTGATGTGGGAGGGCCCAGCATTGTGGTGCTGCCACCGTTGGGCTGATGGTCTGGCCTGTTGTAAGAAAGCAGGCTGAGCAAGTCATGGGGAGCAAGCCGGTAAGCAGCACTCCTCCATGGCTACCAGGTTCCTGTCCTGTTTGAGTTTTGCCGTGACTTTCTTTAATTACTGTTTTCTGTAGTGGTGTGTCAGTTGCTTTTGGTCATGGTGTTTCATCACAGCCATAGAAACCCTGGCTAAGATAGGGTAAGGGAGTCCTGGTAGCTTTGAAAGTCCTGAGCCTGCCTGCTGCCCTACTCAAAGAGCTACAAGGCTGGCACAGAGGGGTCTCTTCCAGAGCAGGGCTGATTTTACAATGGCTAAGGTGATAGATCCATCCTTCCGTGCTGCCCATTTCTGCTGGTTTGGTCACTAGTATGTACCATGTTGTGTTTTGCAGTAGGAAGAGGTAGAAAGCCCTGGAACCTCCTACACTGTACCTTGACTGTTGTTTTCTAGCCCTTTCTGGAACGAGACATACTGCCCATGAAAACAGCCTCATTCAGCCCAAGCCTTTTGCGGGGGGGGGGGGGGATCTGAACAACTCTCGTTTTTTCAGCTGGCCAGCAGGCCTTACTGCTGTCTCCTGCCTGTGTCATACACTTGAAAGCTTGGCCTCACATATCACACCAAGCCCTGCGGTAAGATGAGCTCAGAGAGAACAGAAAAGGGAAGGACAGGTGGGCAGCAGTGCCTCTGGAGCTGCTTAGAGTGAATGCACTCCAGCCGGGACCTGTGACCCTTACAGCTGGGGCTGGGGGTGGGCGTGGCCTGGTCCTGTCATAGTGGGCGGAACTGGGCCCAGAGACTTGATTGATGTTCTCAAGGATGGCCAGGAAGGGCAGAGAGAGACTGGGGTGTCTGTACCTCATACAGAGCCCTAATGCTCAGAAAGCTGTAGAAAGGCTGGGTTTGTCATGTAGAGATGCCAACTTTTGAGACACGGAGCTGGCTTTGTCCTCACCTTGTGCTAAATGACTACCAAGACCACTTTTGGCTCAGGGTCCCTCTGAATGAAGAGAAAACTAAAGCAAGTCCCCCACTGTGTCAGCTATGGGAAGCCTCCTCCCAGGAATTATGGTCATGTCTGGACTTGATTTTCATTTCAATAACTAAAATTTAGCAAGCAAAACAACTCTTCAGAAGACAGAACAAATCATAAGCACTCCGCTTCCTGATGCTTCAGACACTGAATACGTACGTGTAAATGTTGCTATGCTACCTTCCAGGAGACACATCATTCCATCCAATTCCCTATTTACAGCCTAGAGATCCACGCCAGTGGTTCTCAACCTATTAATACAGTTCCTCATGTTGTGGTGACCCCCAGCCATAAAATTATTTCCATTGCTACTTCATAACTGTAATTTCGCTGCAGTTAGGAATCATAAGGTAAGTATCTGATATACCACCCTGGTGAAAAGGTCATTTGACCCCTAAAGGGTGTCAACCCACTAGTTGAGAGCCGCTGGTCTCTGCCTTTCAGTGTGGCTCTTCTGCAGGCTTATTTAGCAGAATCTCTGAGCTGCTGTGTTGACTGACTTGATGCTTGAGATGGATGGGAACACTGTTATCTGACTGTTTCCTTCCTCTCCGTACCCCTCTGACATGGACCCCACTGCTCAGTGTAATGTAATTTTGGTTTTGTGGTCTTTCCTTCCCTGTATCTCCAGATGGGAACTTTCTTATGGTTTCTTATGCAGTCAAGCTGGGATATTTTCTTCTAGTCAGTTGTTTTTACAACAATAATCTTTTTGTCCTTCAAATTAACACTTTTTTTTTTTTGGTTTTTTTTGAGACAGGGTTTCTCTGTGGCTTTGGAGCCTGTCCTGGAACTAGCTCTGTAGACCAGGCTGGTCTCGAACTCACAGAAATCCGCCTGCCTCTGCCTCCCGAGTGCTGGGATTAAAGGCGTAGGCCACCATCGCCCGGCAAATTAACACATTTGTTCAGAATGTTATTTTTACGTGAGTAAAAGCCCTGATTAACTTTTTAAATTTCACACGTAATGAAAAACTCTACCTTTTGTTACTGCTGCTGTCCCGTGTGATGCTCAAGAAGTGACTTTTTCTACCTGACTCTTGGTGGTCTTTGCCTAAAGTCTGTCCCCAGACATGATGTTCTGCAAAGTGATAGTCTCCTGAATGGCACGTCGTGTCCAGGATGTCACAGGAAGCCCCTGGCTGTGGATCAGAGGGATCAGAAGTACATGCCTGATGCTGAGGAGTCCTTGATAGATTTCCTTCCAGCCTTCCAGAAAGTGCTGGTTCTTCAAGGAGACAACCCAGCAGCCGTGACCTTCTACTCCTGAACCCTCTAGAATCTTCTCTCATCATCGCTACCTCTTTTTATGCTATAGAAAACATCCTTTGTCTTCTTACGTTGCTATCACATAGAAGAAAATAGATTCCAGAACATGCACTAAGAGACCGAATGGTAGTCAGCCAAGTCTTTCTTTCATTTGGTGACCCTTGTGTAGAGAGAGAATGTGTTTCTTAAGGCCGTGGTTACAAATACCATAAGGCCCAATTCTGGGGGCTAGGAATCTGAATCTATGCTACCGTCAGTGGTGGTTCCTCCTGCACCTGCCAGGGAAAGAGCCCTTCTCATTGGCTTTCGGATGTGGATGGCTGCTACCTCCTCATCTCTTCCTGTATTCCTCCTGTGTGTCTGTCTCTGTGTCGCTACTTCCTAGGTTTTTGGGGGCATAAATTATATTGAAATGAGTCCCCTCCCTAATGACCTCATTTTAACTTTTCACCCCCGCATAGATCCTGTTCCAAGTAAAATATTATTGTGAGGTATTAGGGACTCCAGCATAATTTTTGGAGGTGAAGGACACAGTTTAACTCATAGCTGTGTGTATGTATATCCATGTGTATGTGCACACATGCAGTCTGAGAACCGTTTGGATGCTTATAATGATGATACCAATGATGGGAGGTCAGAATCCTGCTCCTGAAGGCTGTGTGTGTATCCCTGCATATATTCTAGAGCTTTCTCTCTCCTGCCGTCTCAGGGAGTAGACGAAGCCTTCAGGACTGAAGGAATGTCCTGTACCTCTAACATCTGAAGGGCAGTCAGAGAGGCCTTGTGGGGAGAGGATGGGTTTGGCCCCTGGCTTCTGCGGTTGTGGCCCACTCTAGCTACAGATCACTTGAGTAGAGTCCCTGCTGTCTCTGAGCCACAGCTGCCATGTCAGTAAACAGGGATAATACTCAGGATCACAGCGAGGCATAAGTGATGTCATTTACCAGACACGCTCGGTGTAGAGCCTCGCTAATAATGGGCTTATAATCGCCACTTGCGGTATTTATTCTAAATGAGTACATAGGACTGTTCTGTTCATCTTCTTTCTGTGGGAAAGGGTAATAATAGCTCCATATATTTGCACAGCACTTTACAGTTTTATAAGTTCTTTGTCTATTTTATTCTTAGAGCTTTGTGGTGAAGGATAGTTTTGCTTTATTTTAGGGTCTTTTGCATATTTACTTTTAGTTATGTGGATGTATGAGAGGTGGAGTGGGGGTATACACACGGGTGCTGTGCCCAGGAACTCCAGAAGAGAGTTTTAGATCCTCTGGAGGTGGAGTTTCCGGTGGTTGTGAGCATCCGATGTGGGTGTGGGAACCAAACTTGGGTGTTCTGCAAGAGCAGCAATGCTCTAACCACTGCACTATCGCATCAGCCCTGACTTTTTTTGTTGTTGTTGTTGCCGTGGAGGGTGCCATGTTGCGTGCGCAAAGGTCAGAGGACCACTTGGAGGAGTCAGTCCTTACCTTTTCCTCCCGATCCATCTCACCTACTTTATTTATTGCTGGATGGGGTGGAGATAAAGTGTCGTGTCCCACACAGGCCCTGAATTCCTCTGTTCCTCCTGCCTCTGTCTCCCAGACTGAGAATGACAGGCATGCAACACCAGGACCCAGCAGGCAGTTTGCTTTAGCCTCACTGCCCACGTGGGTGACTGAGTCAGAGAGATGTGGATACTTGGTGGCAAAGAGCAGCTCTAGAAATGAGCTTTAGACTTTTTTGTGCAAGGCCTTTCATGAAAGAGTAAAATAAAATAAAGCAACAAAGTGAAACATACCCCTCCCCTCCCGTGGCTCTGCAAAGACACCTCAAGTGTAGCCTCTTGGGGCTCTTTCTCTAAGTAGCCCTGATGCATTGCAGTTTGAGCCTCCTTTGCTAAGCTAATACTTGGGGCCAGGGTGATCCAGATTTTTAGTGTCTTCGGTTTGAGGAATATTTGCATGTATGTATTAAGAAGTTTCAGGAGGGGACCTATGTCTGAACTAGACTCCATTTGTGTCTTCTATTTACCTCTCATTCTCGGAGAGTGATTTTGCACAGTATTTCTAGTGTGCTTGAATTTTAACTGCAGTCTCACGGGAGCTCAGGCATGGAATTTTCCAAATGTGGCTTCGTGTCCATACTTAAAATTTTTCAGATTGCGGACTTGTGTATGGAGAATACTCAGCCTGTATCTATGCGTAGTTCTCTATGGATGAAAACATCGCAATGCTGTTGTACTTTTGAAAGCACTGCTCTGGTTTGTAACCAGGAGCATATGCCCTGCTGACCATGGGGCAAGTACTAGCTAGAGGGTAGTAAGTTCCCAGAAGTAGAATTGTCATATCAAAGGCTCAGTGCCTTTGTAACCTCAACAGCAATGGCCACATGACCCTCCGTGAAGATGGTACTACTGTGCACTCCCACCAGCGCTGTGCGCGCAGAGATTTCCCCACGGCCTCAGCAAGGCTGCATTGTTAGAATTGGGACTTTTGCCCATCTGGTCAGGTATGAAGTGTTATCTCAGTGTGGTTTTCATTTACATTTTTCTGGGTAGAGCTGAGCGTCATTTTCAGTTCCTAAGAGCTGCCTGGTTTCCTTTTTCTGTGAACTGTCTGTTCGTACACTTTGCCCGTTTTTCTGCTGAGTTTTGATCTTTCGTCTAAGTTCCAGGAGCTTTTTACATTCTGGCAAGATGAACCATTTGTCTGAGAACTGGAAACATTTGCCCCAGGTGGTTGTTTAATGCTTTTCCTTTATTTTCTTTTAATTCTGTCTGTGTCTGTCTGTCTGTCCTTCTCCCTCCTTCTCTCCACCACATGCTCCTCCCTTTCTTTCTCTTTAGCAGGACTAAGGCTCAAGCATTCATGCTCAACCTCCGACCCACATACCCAGCCCCAGCCCCAGCCCCATTTGCCTCTTGATTTTGCTTACTGTAAATTTTCTCATGTCCATATTCTTGATTTTAAAATACCGGAAAAGATCTGAAGCAATATGGGACCTGTCAGCACAGAAACCCATAGAATGTCGGTTCTGGGAAGGGGTCAGGGGACAGCCAGGCCACAGGTTGCAAACTGGTGGCTTGTGGTTGGAGTTTTCCTGCAGATACATTTTCTTTGGCTTATTCAGTGTTGACCCACGCCATGTTTAAACTTTTTTTGAATTCGTCTCCGGTATTGTAAAATCAGGTGGTCTCCGGTTCGAAAGTACCGGGAATTGGCCGGCACTGGGCTGTGCCTCTCCCTTGAGAACAGTGAGAAAGGGGCAGCCTCCGTCTCCTCCCCGCCCCGAACGCGCGCTCAGATCTCCTCTCTCCGTCTCCTCCCCGCCCCAACGCGTGCTCAGATCTCCTCTCTCCGGGTCCTCCCGGCCTCGAACGCGCGCTCAGATCTCCTCTCTCCGGGTCCTCCCCGCCTCGAACGCGTGCTCAGATCTCCTCTCTCCATCTCCTCCCCGCCCCGAACGCGTGCTCAGATCTCCTCCTCTCTCCGGGTCCTCCCCGCCCCGAATGCGTGCTCAGATCTCCTCTCTCCGGGTTCTCCCCACCCCGAACGCGTGCTCAGATCTCCTCTCTCCGGGTCCTCCCCACCCCGAACGTGTGCTCAGATCTCCTCTCTCCGGGTCCTCCCGACCCTGACCGCATGCTCAGTTCTCCGCTCTCCGGTTCCCCCCTCCTGGACCCCCGAAGCAGACAGTGCCCATCACTCACCATTTATTCAGCCCCATTTCACTGTGTGCTTCCTTTTCCACCAGTGAAAAGGAGGTGGCTCTTTTGTGAACTTGTTTCCTTCCCTAAGTAGACATGTGACAGATAGGCCGAGATGGCGATATGGAAAGAAAATTAGGTAAGAGCCTATCTCTTGGTTGAAATGCAGAACACTGGCTGCTTCCTGCAGGTCTCCATGTGGGGAGTATGCACTTAACCCACGGGGACCTCTTTGCTTGCTGGGCTCTGGAGACAATTTGCTGTGACTCTTGACTGTTGACATCACTGATTTAATAGCCTAAAGATGTTACCCTTCTAGAACCATACAGTATGCCCCTGGCAACACTGCCTTTCATGAGAACCATGGTCTGCAGGGACCAGTCTAACTTGGATAATTTTTTTAAAACAATTCTTTTTTTTAAAGATTTGTTTTTAAATTTTATGTGTATGAGTATTTGCCTGCCTATTTATGCGCCACATATGTGCAGTACCCACACAGGCCAGATGGGGGGGGCATTGGAGCCTCTGGAACTGGAGCTAGACATGGTTATTATTAGCCACCATGTGGGCGCTTGGAACCAAACCTGGGTCCTTAAAAAGAGCAGCAAGTCCTCTTGACCTTGGGGCCATCTCTAGCCCCAGAGCTGTTTTTGATGTGTTACTCAGCAACTGATTTTAAAATACTTTTAAAAAGTCAAGTATGCGTTTGAGCAAAGCTCCATTTTCCATAGCTCTATAGAAAGTAGGAACCAGGCCGGGTGGTGGTGGCGCACGCCTTCAATCCCAGCACTGGGGAGGCAGAGACAGGCAGATCTCTGTGAGGTTGAGGCCAGCCTGAAAAGAAAGAAAGTAGGAATCAGAGCATCTTTTTCTTCCTCTAATCAAACAGAAAGTAGATAAGGAAGAAAGCAGCAGAGCTGATATGTGACTCGGAGGACCTTTGGAGAATCTGGGTGTGATGTTGTTCCTTACGACTGTCGACTCAAAGGAGCAACATAGTGCTGGCAAAATTGAAGCCAACACGTGGTGGAGTGGGGTTGACCTTGGCATAGCATTAGGAGGCTGGGCCAGCTGGGACTCTAGAAACTAAAAGAGCTGAGAAATATCCACATCCCTGCAGCCACCGTTCTTGCTCAACTCCTGAGATAATTTTAAGGTCCCATTATGTAGCATAATGTTCCTTGAAGAATTCTGAGGCGGTGAGCAGGGGGCTACAAAACACAGGTGAAGTCCTGAACCTGCAGCCAGCCCAGCATGCTTTGTCTGTCCCCATTGTTGCACTCCCACCCTGGAGCAGAGGCCCTGTCCCTGTCCCACCATCTGGAGACCCACCTACTGACTGACCACTGTCTCCCTGCCACCCTTGTGACTGTATGGCCAGAAGTGGATCTATTTAAGACTTCTGGGGCTTCCTGCTGCCTTAAGAAAGTCCACAGAGTTCACTGTGGTCTATAAAGGCCAAATGTGGGTTCCCACCGTACAGCCCCCACCTCTGACCCCAGTCTGAGTCTACTTAAGCTTGCATTATTCCTGGCCACTGCTATTCTGTTGTATTTTAGTCTGTATTTCTTCTCGTTCTGTCCTGAGTGACTGCCTTTATCCTTTCTCTCTGTAAGAATTTGACAGTCCTAGGGAGCCTGTACCAGTGGGATCAAATATGTCTTACCATTTGGTGACTGCCATATGTTACCCGACATAATGTCACTGTTAAGGCACGTGTCTGGATTTCCTTTCTTTGAAGGCTGAGAAATATTTCAGTGTGTGTACACGCCACATTTTATCTATTTATCCCTTGATGGACACTTGAATTCTTTCTACATTTTTCCCATCCTGAGTACAGCTTTGCATGTGTATGTACAAATATTACTGATGTCTTTGCATAGGGGAATACTTGCATATATGTACAAATCTCAAGCTGGAAGAGGAGCCCGTGTCTGAAATAGATTTCCTGTATGCTTTATACTTACTTTTCATCCACCAAAAGTGATTTCGTGCAGTATTTCTCATGTTGTTTTCTTTGTGTGTGGATGGGTATGTATTTGTGGGTAGGTATGTTGCTCAGTGTGCCTTGGGGTCAGAGGTCAGCTTTGGATATCATTCCTCACGAGCCTGAGACAGTCTGCTATTGGCATGGAAGTGCAAGCGGGTTAGATTGGCTCATCCACCCATCTGGCTCTTCCTGCCTCCCCGACGCTAGGATTACAAGTACATGCCACCATGCCCAGCTTTTCATGTAGGTTTTGAGGGTGGAACCCAAGTCCTTATGCCAGAAATGCTTTGCCAATTGAGCCATCTCTCCAGCCCTGAAGTCCTGTTTTCAATTCTTTTGTGTTTATACTCAGTGGTAATGCTGGGACCTATGCTAATTATTATTTTAGGTTTTCCGAGGACCTACCATGCAATTTTCTGTAGTGGCAGCGCTGAGTTACAGTCCCACCAGCGAGGCACATGGTTCCTATTTCTTCACATCCCCAGCAACACATTTGATTTTCTTTAATTGTGGCTAGCCTCGTGGGGAGGTCATTGTGATGTGCATTTCCCTGATGCTCAGCGATGTTGGACACCATTTTCTAGGACTGCAGGCATGCGTATACCACCACACTGGTCATATTTCACTAATTTTAGACCATGCTAACTTGGTTCAATGTGGGTCCCAGTTTCCCTAATGGTGATTTTGATCATTCAACTTTGCACACTCTTAGTTCTTCCTGTAGTTCCAAAATATGGCGTAGTTTCATTCCCCCTTGCTCCTCATTTATGAAGGAGGAAGGGAAACAGAGCCTAGTCCTACAGATGATAGAGCAGAGATGGGGGTTGGCGCTCTCTCTCTCTCTCTCTCTCTCTCTCTCTGTCTCTCTCTCTCTCTTCTCTCCCTCCTTCCCTCTCTCCCTCCCTCCCTCCCTCCTCCTTCTCCTCTTGTCACTGTTGGATGGATTAACACTTCCTGCTCATCCCTTCTCCATCCTTGGATGCCTTTCTCTGCCTTACCTCCTGCCTGGATTGGCTCCTGTGCTTCCTCAGCTGGATCCTGGCGTATCCTCATGACAGTGTCCTTACCCGTAGGCCTGTTTTTTTGTTCACTGCTTCTCAGCACAGTTTCCATAATACAAGTTTTCCCCATGGCTTCAAGTTCTTGGATGTTTCTCTATTTCTTTCAGGGTAAAGACCACACCACTCCCATGGCACATAGGCTGCCCGTGGTAACCCTTGTCACTCACCCTTATCTTGAGCACCTTTCCTGAGCCCTGGGCTTGGAATGCCCAGACAATGTACCCAGATTTCCATAACTTCCTGGTGGTCTTGGCCAATAAGACCCGGTACCTGCACTCCAGCTGCAACCCACCCTTGCCTGCTGCGCCCTCTGCCTACCTCTTGGCAGTGGGCCTGATTATAGTGTAACTGTCCCTTCTCCACTCCCAGTTGGATTTGGCCGCCAAGAGCAGAGACTTAACATTAGCCCAGTGCCTTTCACAAAGGTAGGTATTTGTAGAGAGGTGGAGAGAGATAAATAAGGAAAGTGTGAGATTTCTAGATCTTGCCTCTGTCCTAGACACCGCCCTCTGTCATGTCCTCCCAGTCCAGGGAGGCTGAAGTTAGCAGGAACTCCCATAGTGACCCAGTTCAAAATTGCTTCTTTCTCTGGCCACCGTGAAGCAAGCTGAGCCTGGCCTACCTTCTGGTAAATGCATCCCAGCAGAGATGACTCATCTGTGTGTGACTCAGGCTCAGCAGCACAGCTGGAAGGGCAGCCAGCACGTCCACAGGGGAGGGCAGTCACAGAGCCAGAGCCCCAGGCAGGCGGCGTGTGCCAGCCAGCCTCCTGCAACCTTGTGCCTGCTCACCCGAACAAGCCTATAAGCTGTCCTCTCTCAGCTGGCATAGCTGCACTGGCTTCTGCTGAGCAGGAGGCTGAGGCAGGAGGATTGGCACAAGGTGGAGGTCTACATAGCAAGGCCCTGACTGTAAAAACAAACAATTCTTCTGCCTGGTTTAATAATTTAATAGAACTGTTCACCATCTGCTGGAAGCCTGCTACGATTTTAGGTTCTGTGCTGTAGACCTTTCCTTGTTTAATCCTCACAGTCGCCCAGCAACAGAAGTAATAATATGTACCAAATGCACATACACACACTACACATGCGCACATGCTTGCACCGCTCATCCACACATACATACTCATGCACATAAAAATACCCGAACACAATCCTCATGTGCGCGTGCACACAAAGGCACACACAATGTGCCACACTTACTGTGTTAAGTACTTTTCTCAGTGTGGTGACAGCCTAGCTGGTTCAAGAAGAGAGGGTCTGTTTGGGCTCACAGTTGGAGAGCACAGCCTATCCTGGCCGGGAGGACACAGTACGGGACTTTGCAGCAGCCGCTTGCATTATATCCACAGTTGGGAAACACAGAGGCAGGTGCTCAGCTGGCTCTCTCCTTTTATTCCATTCCTTGAGATTGTGCCGTCTCCATGCACGGAAGGTTTTCCCTCTCCAGCTAAACATTTCTGGGAGCACCTTCAGAGTAGATCCAGAAGTGTGTTTCCATGGTGATTCTAAATTCAGGCAGGTTGTCAGAATCATCGCACAGTACTTACCATGAATTCATTTATTTTTTATAATACTCTGTGATACCGGAGCTCTTATCCTTACTTCCAACATAGAAACCTGAGGCTCCGAATGAGGCCTGACAGACAGGTGCCTCATAGTGGTGTAGGAAGGACAGAACTATGACATATGGAGAAAACTGAGACCCAGAGAGGTTTGTCATTTACCCAAGACACATGGCCAGGCACTGCCTTTCTGCCCGTTCTCTAGAACCATGCAGACATCACCACATGGACTCGGTTCTCCGTGGCCCTCCCATGGGTGCTTCCCAAGGACTGAGTCCAGAAATAAGGCAGGGTGCTGGGGCAGAAGCTTTCTTCTGAACTTGGGTGCAGAAGAGGAGGGGTACTGAGAGAGTGCTGTGTTCTCCATCTCTTTCCCCTTTGTTGGGGTCTCAGAGCATCTCCTCACCTGGGGCATGCTGACAAGATCCCTTTTATCCCACAGACAGCGAGACAGTCCACTACCACTATGGCCCAAAGGACCTGGTCACCATCTTGTTCTACATCTTCATCACCATCATCTTGCATGCTGTGGTACAAGAGTACATCTTAGACGTAAGTCACAAGTTTGTATTCTGGGGTCAGAAGCTGGGCAGTCCTTTAGGATGGTCTGCCTTACCTTGAAGAAAAGCACAGCCCTGATTCATTCTGTCTACTAACTTAGATCCTCTGGTTGCCAGAGGCTAGACTCCGCCACTGCTCTCTTTCTGTCCTCTTTCTTAGATTTTTTTAGTTCACACGCGGGGCAACAGTTCATAATGGGGCAAGCTGTCTCGAAGACAGCATGAGCATATCCTCGGGATCCTTCAAACACAGCATGACTGGAAGATGTTTTCTTTCCACAGAAGCATACGGTCCAGACACCTACTGCTTTCTCAGAGTGCTTACCTGAAACTCAGCACTGTAGGCACTCAATAGGCTTAAACTAAATAGGCTGGGCTGTGAGGAGCTGGGACTACTAACTCTTTTGTAAAGGGGAGGCACGGGAGCGTGGAACCTGCCGGGGATCTGCATGCTCACTTATTAACGTCTGGAGTTTTTTTTTTTTTTCTTCTCTAGAAAATCAGCAAACGGCTTCATCTCTCCAAGGTCAAACACAGCAAGTTCAATGAATCTGGACAACTGGTCGTCTTTCATCTCAGCTCGGTGATATGGTGCCTCTACGTGGTGGTAACGGTGAGTGACTGCTGAGGAGGGAAAGCCAAGCCACCGAGCATGCCCTTCATTGCCGATGAAATGACTGTGAAGGGCTTAATGGGAAGGAAACGAGCTAGGAACAGGTGCTTTGGAATGGAAGCTTGTTTTGCGTTCTCCTGGAATTGTAGGGAGCGGCTAGGTTAAGTAGTATAGATGCCACTGAGTGGAGTTGTCGTCTTTTACAAAAGTAAGCACTTTTTACACTTTTTGCCTGTATTACATGATAGGCATCCACATAACTCTGTGTTGTTTTATCAACCCTGTCTTCAAACACCATCTCACAAGGTAATTTCCCCCCCAGTACTGGGCCTTGTCCATGGCAGATAAATGCTCTTCCCATGAGCTACATTCCCCAACCACAAGATAAACTCATGTTGTTCACTCAGAACCTCTGATGGTGACTTGAGGCTCCCAAGCTCGGTTTTTCCTGTGCTTCCACAGCCGTGTACTTCCAAACATGGCTCGGACACGGAGGTCTGGCTCTGTTTGCGTCGCTGTGATACAGACCACAGGAAGGAGGGACGACTTATGCCGGCTCCTAGTTTCGGTGCTCTCCGTCTGTGGTGACTGAGCCCACTGCTCTCAGCCAGAGGAAAAGTGAACCATTGTATGGACCTTGTGGAACCGAGTGTCTTACCTCACAGTGGGTGGGAAGCAGACACTCAGAGAGGAAGGAACCAGGGTCAGTGTACCCTCTTCAAGGGCATGTCCCAGTGACCTACTTCCTGTCTAGGACCCACCCCCTAACAGTACCACAATTAATGCCACACAATCCAGCCACTTCTCCAAAGCCCCAGCCCTGAGCATTGCACCAGAGTTCAAGCCATAAATACACAAATTTTATGGGCGTACTTCATGTCTAACCAATTAACAAAGGCCAGCATCAACCTTCTGCACATCAAATCCTTTGATAGAGGAAAAAAACTTCCTTCAGACAAGGACTTTGAATTGTCATTTGGGGGTTCACTGTAAGGAGACCCTGCCTGTTTTACTGTTGTGCTAGCTGCCACCCTCACCGGGAGCAGCTTTTGTCTATAATCAGGTCCCGGCAGAAAGCCAGCCTGGGATTTGGAAATATCATCAGCTCTCTGGCCTCAAAGATTCTTCCCTGCTCTGCTGCCTCCCCTCTGCTCTCACTGACAGAGATGGCCCTCTGTCAGTCATAAGGAGCCCTGTCTCCAGAGCTGACCTCGGAGAGACTGCATAGACTCAAAGGAGGAGGCAACATGTCCCTTCTGTGTGTTGCTTTTATTCCTATTATAAGGTTCATCTCAGAACACTTTCTGAGCAGCACACTAGGAATTTTAAATGGGAGACCAAAGACTTCCGTCCTCTCAGAGGGGACTTCCACATTCCTGCTCTCCGGGGACAGGGTCACATGGCACCAATAGGGCTCACTGCCCTTGTGTAGTGAGTCTGTGAGCCCCTCCCAGCTTCCTGACATTGAGTTCAATCCCACTTCTTGGAGGCCTTAGCTGCTTGAGGCAATAAGGCCTCCGAGTACCAAAGACACTGGTCTGTGTTGTGGGGAGCATCACCTCATCTCTGAAGCCCTTCTGCCTTTGCATCCTCACTGTAGCCTCCCACCCTGCCTGTGACCCAACTCAAGGTCTTCTTGGGGGAAATTCTCAGGTCCTTTATCTGGGGAAAGCCCTTTCCCCACTACTACTGAACATGCTCAGGAAGACTTGGAGACCAGGGACCCATGCAGGCCCCTGGCTTTGCTTTCTGCGCTCACCTCCTCTCTCCCAGCGATCTGCATGAGAGAAGGACGCCGAAGAATCTGAGAAGCCTATGTAAAGGGAGCAGAAACACATGGTTTTCAAATCACGGTTTTCTGTCGCAACAGAAAAGTGTCATGATTCTTCCCTGTCCTCCACTTCCCAAAGTCATCAGATCCTGTCTGCTCTGCCTTCAGAATTCCAAAATTCTGAACACTGCTTTCCATATGGGCCACTCCCCCAAGTCCGTGGACCCCCACATAGGACAGATGTTGGTCATGTGCCCCTGGCATCTCTAGGATGCTCTTCTCTTTCAGTTGAGAGGAGAGCCTTCCAGGGAAGCGCCTCTGGCTCCTGCTGTCACTAATGTAAAAGATTGGGAGCCCAGGCCCCTCCCCCTTTGCCCTGCTGCTCACTTCTTCCTTTCCTGGGGAGTGCACTTCATTCTGGGTCCTCCACTCAGCCCATTATCTGCTCCTCCAGATGGATCTCTTTAGAGTGTGAGCCAAGTCCTGTGCTCTCCGACTTGAAATAAGTTTCCTTCGCAGCTGCAGTGAAATTGTTTTCTCTTCCTCGCTTATGTGGCCTGGGTCCTAGGACCTTGCTGGTGATATCAGCGTGGACTCTCACTCTATGACCAGCTCTGCTCCTCCAGGTCTGCCAGCCGCTTCCTTTGCTGGAATGTTCTGTCCGCAGACATCAGATGGCCAGCCCTTTCCTGCCATCTCTCCTCCTCCTAAGTGTCACCTCCTCAGGACCCTCCTCCCCAGTTGCACTTTCCACGCCACGCCTGTTAGCGGTGTTTTACTGCTTCATGCATGTATTCTGCGTGTCTGACTCAAGCTGTCTCCTCGCAGGTACCGTGCTCCCTGCCGTTCCCTTAGTGCAGTCCCCTGCACATGGTAGGAAAAATGACATCCTCATGAGGATGTCCGGGTTTAGGTAGCAGCTGGCTGTGTTATGTCTAAACCCTGCTAGTTTTGCGGTTCTTGTTTGGATACAAGAAAGGAAGGCAGCTAGGGAAATTGGAGGAATTGCTCCGGCATGCTGAGGCCTTGCATGGGTAGATGTCAGGAATTGGAAGAGAACAAAAGTGTTTCACATGTAGCCCCGGGCCACCTGTCGAGGCCTGGTTTGGGCTGGAAGGGGTTACAGCGCACACAATGTCGCTTGCGACCCTGGAGCTCAGATGCCTTGGCATGCCCGAACTCAGCAGCCAGCCCAGCCCTCCTTCGTCCTCCCTCAGACAGCTGCCTAGACAGGGCTGGAAAGGGCTCCTCACAGAGTGTGAGTCACTTTTCCTTTGACTGTCAGCTCCACCTCCTCCAGTCCCAGAGGACTGGACATTTGCAGGCCGCCAGCATTTTTCTGAGGAGTTTTTTTGGCTCGTTGGCTTCCAAGTTCTGACCTCTCTGTCTCCTAAGTGAAGAGGCCAGTCGAGAAGTTCCTGTTTAAACACACAGACCCACCCAGGCCTTGGGTCTCTGGGGTGCCACGGATCCTGGCCTTTTGGGCAGAAATCCCCCCCGCCAATCCACTGCCGGCCAGTCCAGGAAGTACCACTCTTCTTGTTAAATACATAGCTGCTTCCTCTAGGAAGGGGCCATCTCACCCTCAGGGTTTCTTGGAATGAGGCCGTGTGGCTCATCGGGTGTCACTGTGTCCGAGGACAGAGGTCTGATAAAGGCTAGAGCGGGGTCAAGAGGTGAGACAGAGAGCAGCAGTGTGGTGTGTTAAAGCTCACTCCTACGGCGGGCTCCCACCCCAGTGCCCCAGTGCCCAGAGCACTGCACCTCTGTGCCTCACTGTGCGTCACTGAGGCAAGAGGGAGGTAAAGGCTGGACAGAGACGATATGGGTTGGAATTAGACCTCTTCCTCCCATTCTAGGTGGCAGGTTCTGTCTGGTACAGGTGTCTGATTGGCCCTGTCACTGAGGTCACCTAGCTCCCTGTGCTCCTGGAGGCCCAGGGTTGTAGCTTCAGGACTGTGGACAGTACTCAGAGGGCTTGGTGTAGGTGACAGGGCCTTAAGGACTTGAGGGCAGGTGGGTCAGCTCTGCTTGGAAACACAGCTTGCAGTTCCAGTGGACACTAGCTTTGAGTGATGATGTCACTAGCCTGTCCCCTTTCTCGTTCCCCAGCTCAGATCGCAGCTGAGCTACTGGACAAACCTCACCTCGGGAGATCTTTCCTCTCTGTTTCTTCATATCCCCGCCCTTAAATTTCTTCAGAGAAGAGCTGTTAAAAGCATTCACTCATTCATTCCGTTGACTAACATTCGTTTTGGACTTTCGCTGGGCGTGGACTGGTGATGGGGGAGAGTCTTCTGTTTTGTGTTAATTTCATTGGTTAAATAGAGACTGCCTTGGCCCTTTAAAATTACATAAAATTAGGTAGTCGGAGTAAACGGAACAGAATGCTGGGAGAAAGAAGCTGAGTCAAGGAGTCACCATGATTCTCCCACTCCAGACAGACACAGGTTAAGATCTTTCCTGGTAAGCCAGCTCATGGAGCTACGCAGATTATTTGAAATGGGTTAGATCAATATGTAAGAGCTAGCCAATAAGAAACTGAAACTAATGGGCCAGGCAGTGTTTAAAAGAATACAGTTTCCGTGTAATTATTTCGGGTAAAGCTAGCCGTGCGGGCGGCCGGGTGCCGGGGACGCAGCCCACCGCTCTTATTACAACAGACTGGTTCCTCCTGTGTCTTGTCATCTTACGATAAAGATTCGTCTTGCCTGTTTTTTCGGAAAGCTGTAGGCCTTTGGCTGAAGAGAATGCCTTGGTTAGGATTTCTGTTGCTGTTATGAAACACTGTAACCACAAGCAACTTTGGGAGGGAAGGTTTATGATCTCAGAGCCTGCACCCACCATCCAGGGGAGTCAGGGTCATGGTGTGCCCAGTTGGGAAGCCGAGCACAATGAATGCTGGGTGGTGCTCAGCTCTCATTCTCCTTTTTATCCTGCCGTGGACCCACATGGTGGTGACAACCACAGAGCAGTCTTCCCTCCTCAGCCTAATTTAGAAACTTCCCCGTAGATATGAGCAGGTTTTCCTGTCGGTGAGTCTAGAACCTGTCGGTATGAATCATCACAAGGATGTGAAAAGCTTCGGTCTCCAGTGGGTACTGCAATTCTAGTGTATTTAATCCTTTATTGTGGAAACAATTCCAGAGTGTATGTATGGCAGATACCACATTAGGTACTGTCACATAAACTCACGTTTATAAGAACTCTATCAAATTAGTACGCCACTTTTCAGATGAGCCTCCGGAAACTGGGAAACTCACGAGCTGTTCCAGTAGATGTAGCCACTGTAAGACCCATCTTCAGACACAGGTGGCCAGACCTCAGAACATTGGCATGTCCCTTCACAGTTGAAGTGCCAGTGGGTCCTTAACACTGGCGTCCTCTGTTCCCAAAAGCTGTTTCTTCCTCTTGGTAACTGATGGAGGCCAGGTGCATCCCTGATCCCTGGACCTGTCACAGACCCCAGCGGGTCTCATGGCTATGTCTCTAAATGCCTTCTCTTCTCGCCCACCATAGGAAGGATACTTAACGAACCTGAGAAGCCTCTGGGAAGATTACCCACATGTGCACCTTTCGTGAGTATTTTGTGTGACTCACTAAGGCCACTGAGGACCAGGTCGTGACCTGACCTGTCGAGCATGGGGTTGTAGGCAGTAGTCTGTCTTCGAGAATCTCCGCTTGAGGCATTATCTTTATTAGCTCCAGCCATAGAGCTTCCTAGTCTGCTTGCAACAGATGCAAACAGAACTCCCCATCAGGGTCTCTGCCTTTCTGTCTTGCTGGAAACCCCAGAAGTTCATACATCTTCCATATTCCTTTTCCTGTTTGTGATGCTGCCAAGACCTGGGCCTGTGTCTCTCTGGAGGCCACCCTGTGTCCCTAAGGGATCTCAGAGCAGCAATAGCAAAGGGTGTGGAGCTTTGAAACCTAGAGCCTCTCTATTGTTGCATTCAGTGGTTGCCATGACCACACACTGTGCTGTAATCGGCTGCGTCCTCAGCTTTTCCTTTTCTGGGCTGAGAAAATGAGTGTGACCATTACTGCTTCCTCCCATGCACGTACCTTGTCCTTTGAGTGGTCTTATACGGGTGCTGTGGGTACGGTGGTCTCTGCTTCCCTCCCTCCCTCCCTCCGTCCCTCCCTCCCTCCCTCCCTCCCTCCCTCTCTCCCTCCATCCTTCCTTCCCTCACTTGCTCCTGGTCCTGCTGGTTACCGACAACCTTGGCTTAGGCCTTTCCTCCTGTTCTTGGCAAGTACCCTGGGGGTGTTCTCGGTTCCACTCGTGTTTTTTAACTCCCTGGTCTCCAGCTTCCAGGTGAAGTTTTTCTACTTGTGTCAGCTGGCCTACTGGCTGCATTCGCTACCTGAACTTTACTTCCAGAAGGTACGGAAGGTGAGTACTCCCTTCTCCTGCCCCCCCCCCCCGAGACACCTCTTCCCCACAGCCCTCCTGTTGTTTCTGGTGACCTCTGTCCCCCACTTTGGAGACCCCTCTTCCCCGCAGCCCTCCTGTTGTTCCCAGTGACCTCTCCTTTCCCTTCTTCTGGAGGCATGATGTGTTGGCTCATGACAGAGTCAGCTTTTGTGATATTTCCACACCAACCTCCAAGAGAGAAATGTCAGTGTCTGGACTCCTCCACCAGGTGTGTGGCCATTGGCAAAATCTAATCTAGATACTGGACAGAGGAGAAAATCTTGCCATCCCCAGTCCTTCTTGTTGTTTTCCTCAGAGTAATGCTAAAAACTCTCTTCCAGTTCCCATGTCTTCCTTCCCAGCCCGGACCTGCTGTCTGGCTCCAGGCTCCACACAGCTGGCCCACCCTCTTGTCACTAGCCCAGGGTATAGGGTGACTGTGCGGGTAGGGAGACCTGGCCCTGTCTTGTTCCCCTTACACATCCCTCGGTCCTCTGCATATTCCTTTAGAGAATGACCATGCTCACTCTCCGCCCGTCTCTTTTCCAGGAAGAAATCCCCCGCCAGCTGCAGTACATTAGCCTGTACCTGCTTCACATCGCTGGGGCATACCTCTTAAAGTGAGTGAGAGTGGAGCCAGCCCCAGTTCCTTGACCTGCGGTGCCCCTGGGTCTGTCCACATGGTCTCCAGCTAGCAGGCATTTGGTAGATACCAACTGTTGAAGGAGTACCATGCTGAGGCTTGGGAATACAGCACGTGCATCGTTCTTCACCTGGTCAGAAGGGAAGACAGTTGTATGAGCTCTGAGATGCTGGGCCTCAGGAGCCGTCAGAGCCCAGCGCAGTCAGCCTCCTCAGTCTGAGGCAGAGCCGAGGAAGACTTCCCGCCGAGCTGTCCTTTGAACTATACCTTTGCAGCCACCAACTGGGCTCCTGCCACATGGCGTCCAAATGCTGCTGGAGCATATAGGCCTAGAGTTCATCTCAGTTTGGCTTCGTAATGAAATAAAGAGCAGCTGACTGTATGGTTGTTCTAAAAGTGGGAAGAGTTTCTGCGTTAGACCTTAAGTATCGCTTTTATGAATAGTACCTTGATGAATGAGCTATGCCATTGGTAACTGGGCTTTCCATGTAGGAGTAGAACCCGAACTTTGTGTAGACTAGCCTTTGAGAGCTTCACTGTGGTGCGCAGATGTCCTGGGGCCCTGGTTCTGAGGAACTCACAACAGGCTTCCTGTAAGAATGACTGACGTGTGTTTACATATGTGTGTGCGTGCGTGTGTGCCTGTGTATGTTTTGGAATCCACCAGATCTCAAACTCTGGCTTCCTGTCTCTGGACGCCAAGAACCATGGCAGCTGTTCCAGCTGTGCTCCTACTTTGGGTGCTCACAGCTCACAGGCAGAGGGGTTATGGTCACTGGTTTGCTCCCCAGCCGTGTGTATTGAGCCATACAGTGGGGAGAACTTCCTGCTGCCTCCGATAGTAGGAAGTCAGACAGCAGGAATTCTTCATATATGTACCCACAGAGCTCAGCAGCCTTCTTCGGGGGCCCCCTTTTGTGTGTGATTCTGGCAGACTGAGAATGGAGGGTGCAAGATCCCGTGACATGTATGAGTCAGGTTCTTTGTGGGAACAAGTAAGGGTAGGTGACCTAGAAAAAACCAGGTCAAAGGCTGGGAAGTCTGTCTAGGGAAAGTACCTGAAGGTTTAGCAGCTCGACTGTGAAAAAAGATAAGGTATAGTCTGCATGCCCCTCCAAGAAGTGGAAAATAGAATCCAGGCACAGGGAGCAGTCTGAGCCACCACAGGCTTCTGCTCTCGGGCAGAAAGTAAGGCTTGTCTTTCTTCCCAGCCTGAGCCGCCTGGGCCTCATCTTGCTGCTGCTGCAGTACTCAACGGAGTTCCTCTTCCACATGGCTCGACTCTTCTACTTTGCAGATGAGAACAACGAGAGGCTGTAAGTGGGGTGCTGGGTGCTGGCCTGTCTAGAGACCTTTGGGGTGGCACCAGCGCATCTCCCGAGGTCTGGATGGTTGGAGGCTTTTGCTTTGGGTGTCAGCTGCCCCCTTAGTGCAAGCAGCACCCTATGCTTATTCATGTATTAGAACGTCTGGAAATCTCTCCTGGGTCCTGTCTGATTCCCTGTCCCACTCTGGGTTGATTCTGGAGAAGGGGTTGGAGGTTCCTTGAGGGGCTCTCAAAGCTGACACTCCTTTTCTGCCCCTGTGAGCAGGTTTAATGCCTGGGCTGCTGTGTTTGGGGTCACACGCCTCTTCATCCTCACTCTCGCCGTGTTGGCCATTGGCTTTGGATTGGCTCGGGTGGAAAACCAGGTGTTCGACCCTGAGAAAGGGAACTTTAACACCTTGCCTTGCAGGTGAGTTGGCAGAAGCCTGAGGTGGTGAATCGAGGCTCTCTGAGCACTGCCAGGCACCTCTTGAACATGACACATCTTCCCAGGTGGTCAGGGAGGAGGAGACCCTTGAGGCTCCCACACAGTGACACTTAGGAGCAAGTCTGTTGACATCAGTCTCCTGCTTCCATCAAACATGCTTCTCAGCTTCACTGGGCTCAGACCACAGTGAGGACCCATGCAGTACGGACCCCTCATCCCTGCTCAGCACATCACTGTGCAGAAGACGTTTCTCATCCAGGCTAGGTTGATCGTGACACCCTCATGAGACTTTGGAGCTTTGCCCTCTGTGTCTTGCTCTGTGGCCTTCCCTAGTGTCAAGGAAAACAGCCAGAAAGCTATGTGGTCCATGAAGCTATAGGCATTGGAGCACAGGCAGTCTGTCTAGGGTTGTTCCACTGTTACGTGACATGCTAGAAGAGAATTATTCGGTACTCTCATAATTTAGTTCACTTGAATGTTATTAATATAACGTTACAATATTAGTAGAGCTTATATTGCTCTGCCTGTGGGCCATGCACATGGGAGAGATACAGCCGTGGATCTGTAGGATGAGTGTGAACGTGGGGGGTGAGTGTGTAACTGGCACCATCTCCCTCCCATCCCCTTGGGGCCTTCACCTCCCATTGCTGAAGCATGCTGGAGCGGCTGTGCTGAGGACGGGCCACAGGAACTACAGGGATCTGGCCCGGCTGCCCCTACACCTCCTTCCTCACCCTCGGATCCTTCTCTCCCCTTCCGCAGGCTCGGCATGCTGCTGCTGGTGTGTGTTGCCCAGGCCTGGCTCATGTGGCGCTTCATCCACTCGCAGCTGCGGCACTGGCGGGAATACTGGAAGGAACAGAGCGCTAAGCGCAGAGTCCCAGCTGCCTCCAGGCTTCCAGCCAGGCCCGTCAAGAGGGAACCTGGTGAGTGCCAGGGCTTTGGCCGAGAGCCAGTGGGCGGGGTCTGTCTGCGATGGGTGAAGTAGAGTTGGGACCTGGCTCTTAGGTACTCCACAGACCGGTACTTCTGGCTCCTCCTTCTAGATACTTCTTTCAGGCCTGGGGCTCGATGACCAGCATGTGGCTGGGCATTAGCCAGAGACCTAGTATGAGCGGGCTGGCCACAACGGGGCCTTGATCCCTGGCCACTATGCTTCAGGGCAGCAGTGGGTAGGGACTTCTGGAAGGAAGTATGTCCTCTGGGTGGCTTCTGGCAGCCACTCAGGTTCTGCTGCTGTTGCTGTTGCTGTTGCTGTCACCCATGCCCTGTGCTACACGGTGGCTGTGTCCTCACCTGCCCTTGTGCCCTACATCTCAGCCCACCCCTGCCTCCAAGGCTGTTAGCTTCCCATCTCTCTTCAGGAGTGACTCATAGTGACGCAGTGTTAGGGATAAGCGGCAGGGATGCGACACCCCCATCTCCTTTGACTCTTGAGCCTTCTTGAGTGATCTCCTATACCCAGAGGCCCTCAGACATCCCAGCCCTAATCTACTGCCCAGCCTGGGGGCCCATCTGCATGCCTGGTTTCTGACTCACCTGCAGTTTTCCAGGCAGCTGCCTGCCTGGCAAGAGCTCCTGTGTTTGTATGCGGCTGGATGTGAGGAGGCCTGAGGGAAAGGGGTTGGGAGGAGGGGTTTCTGTGCGACTGCAACTCAGTGAGTTTGTGGAGATGCTTTTCCTCAATAAAGCCTTGCACAATTCTACAAAAGGAGTGTCAGGCTTTGTCCCTGAAGCAACTTGTTCCCCATCTCTCCTCTTCATCACCAATTGGTCCTCTGTGGGGCTGAGGGATTGAGGATGTTAGAGGTTCAAGCCAGCATTGCTCAGATGTCAGCGTAGGTTGCTTCTTGTTTTTTGGTTTCTGTATGTCACCCCAGATGCTCTCCACTAAAAGATAGTCAAAGACCAAAAACCTGAGGCAAAGGCACTTATCAAAGACACTAGGGCAGGCAGCAACCCTCCTGTACTGTCTGCTGGCTTCCGTTGGTACAGCCGGGTTCCTCACTGGATGATCTACGATCAACAAGGCCATGTCCCCAACCATCAGGCACTCCCACCCTCCATGCCTCCATTTTCCGGCCTCAGTCTTAGCAGGGCCCTCACGAGGTCTCTCTCCGTTCCCAGGTTACCATGAAAACGGTGTGGTGAAAGCAGAGAATGGAACCTCCCCACGGACTAAGAAACTCAAGTCTCCCTAAGGCCAAAGTGCTGAGAACGGGATTCACTGGGTGAGGGCCCAGCGGGAGGTGAGAAGCACTGACTCCAGCTCAGCCTCTCCATCCTCCTCGCCATGCTCCATCTCCATCAGCAGAAACCTTGGCGTCACAGGGGGAGTAGCTCTCGACCTTCTTGGCTTTCTCTTCTTCCACAAACCATTTTCAATAAAGCCAAAAATCTTCCTCTCTTGCTCCCTTGAGCCACCTCCTGGCCTCACCTCTATCCTGTTTTGGGTCTTCTCAGAGGCCTAGATTTTCCTACATGTCTTTCTCGCTCACCTCTTTCTCTTCCTTCATGGCTGTTTCTCTTTCTCCTCACTTCCTGACTTTAATGTGCAATTTCTCTGTTTTTTGTTTTTTTTTTTTTTTTTTTTTTTTTTTTTTTACAATGAGAGGGAGCTAAGATGGCAGCGGTCCTGTCTGTCAGTCCCAGGACCTGTCTATCTGGAAGCCCCTTGCCAAGGAGCTTCCCTCAGAGCTGGTGGCAGATCCTCAGTGGCCTTTGTGTGGATGGGCAGGAGAGAGAAAGGCCATCCCTCTTGGATCACAACATTCTTGGTGCTGACTGACTGACAAGATGTAGAATTCTGGTTCTACACGTCCCATCCCCAAGTGGTTTGCTTTGGGACACAGTGACTTAATCCAGAAAGACAGTGTTAATTAACTTTTGAGTCCCAGGACTCCAAAGAGCTTCCAGTGCTGCATTTGAGTTGGAAACCAGCCTGCCTTCACTCTGGGGGGACTGCTAAGAACATGCCTTCTTCCCACTTCTACCGCAAGAGCAAAGCATGGCGGACGGCGGCCTCTCCTGGATAGGTGGCTTGGCGAGAAGGACAGAAGAGTCCGTCTGGACCTTTCTCCAGCTGTGCCAGCAGCTGGACTTCCTTAACCCGTCCACCAGCATCCAAAACCAAAACAAACAGCAGTTACAAACCTGCCCAAGATACGCCGCTCCCAAGTCCAGAAGCAGCCTGCCCATATGGGACTGGATATGCGTCTTAGACTTCATCTCCCAAGCTGCAGGAACGTGAAGCCTCAAGGCCTCCATCCCTGTGTGGGCTCCTGGTGTCCTCGGGAGGGTCACCTGGCCACCCTTCCTCTGGCTGCACCTGAGTGTTCTTTAAAATTGTGTCCTTTGCTGACATTGCCGAGCACACCCAGAGCATGGTGATGGGGCGGTGCCTCAGGGTCACTCCTCCAGCTGTGTGAGCAGACACAGTCCTGTCCACAGGAGTCTTCTTCTGACGTCATAGTAGAGACCAGAGCTTGAATTTCTGCCCATAAACAGGGAGATGGGTCTTCATCGAGGCAGCTTCCTCTCTCCAAGTCACTAACAACGTGTGTAAAGTGTAACTTACCAGTATTTGAGGAATTTGATTCCAAACATCACTGTGGCATTCTTTTCCCCTCTGTATCCAGGATAAGCATACAGAATAGGGATAAGATTCTCTTGGCTTCTTCTGGGTGCACGTAGGAAGCAAGGCAGAATTTTGAAAGTACGTTTCTGCATTCTCTCTCTCTCCTTCCCGGGCTCTTGGCAGCCCTCACAGAGCTGGTCTGGCACTTTTTAGTCAGTGTAGCCCAATATTCTGGTTGTGATTTTAATTGAGCTCATGCTTGTGACACTGCCTAGAGCTGTGTAGAGGTTCAGCCAGCGGTTCTCAAATCCACCTCAGGCCGTTAGTCTAGGTGTCCTCCCAGACCCTCCCCAGGCTATGGCACTGGCAGGCCATTACCAGCTATTGGCAACAGTTTTGTCGCCAGGCTGGGCTGTTGATACTTGTGACAAGCATGTGATATGTAGAGGTCTTGCAGAAAGAGGTACAAAGAGCAGGTGTCATTCTAGATCCAGCAGCCTCGTCACTGTGTGTGGGTTTCTGTTATTCTCTCCTGGGACACTTGGAGGCCTGACATGATGTGGCTTCATTCCTTAAATGTCTTGCAAGCTTCCCGTGTTGCTAGTCTGTGGGATGTATTAACAGGAATCCAATATCTGGAATGATGTAGGCTCTTCTAGAACATAAGTGTTTGGTCAATGGTAGGAGTTAGGACAGTGTTTATTTCCAGAGAAAAGGCCTGAGTCCAACGGCCATACCTCACCAGCATCGACTTCAGGGATGTTTGTTGGCTTAGGAAAACTACAGGCAACTTTCTTATCCACCCAGGCTCTCTGGAATCGGTGTTGTAGGAAAGCCAAGACTTTGGTAAGTTGGCACAAATCATGTTGCCAGAATTCCAGTAACTAAGTTCCACATCATCCTGTAAGCATGCAGGCTAGCTTGTTCTAATTTGAGCACCGTGG
This sequence comes from Microtus oregoni, assembly GCF_018167655.1. NCBI lineage: Eukaryota > Metazoa > Chordata > Mammalia > Rodentia > Cricetidae > Microtus > Microtus oregoni. The sequence goes on from NW_024543066.1 coordinate 35,111,637, forward strand.
CCTCATTGTTCGTTCTTACCAAGTCTCTCCTGTCCCCAAAGTGCCACAACCCTAGTGAAGGACCTGCCACGTTCCTCTATTCTAAGATGCTCGGCAGTATCCGCCAAGACCAGAAGATGCTCTTCTCTACCTCAGCAGCCGTTGCCTGTTTCTCAGCATCCCTAGGATGCCAGCAGGCAGGAGTGGCAGGAGTGGTGAATGGTGAATTCCCTGCTGCCAGTTGCCCTCCTCAGAGGATTGATGATGGGACATTTATTTTTACAAGTTGTCCAGGCATGGGTGCCTACACTATGAGTAAGCTTTGTGTGCTCCTCCTACAGCCCAGTGGTTCTGGAGGATGTGGGAGAGAAGCAGACTAAAGCTAGAAAGGGAGGCTTTCTGCCATTGCAGTCAGTCCTAACCCTGTGTGCCTAAATGGTTATGGCTAGCACTACCTAACCTATCTAAGGGTGACCTTAAATTTAGATGCCTGTGCTCTGGCTATGGACGCCATGCTTTTGTGGAATACTTGGGACCGTATGAGCCCATGAAGGTAGATGCCTCCTCCTTTGTCCCCATTGGCATTTTTCCTGAGTGGTTAAAAAGGGGCGTGGGGAGCAGAAAGAGTGCATTCTCCAGAAACGTCTACAATGCTCATGTAAATTCCCTGCATCCTTAACTTAAAGAAACCCACTGACTCTTTCAGCTAGGGAAGGCCTTTGTATGTGTTTTTGATGGGCTTCAGCCTTCCCAGTTGGGTTTGCAGAAGTCCGGAGTGGGAGAAAGTAGAGGGTCTAGGCATAGCTAACATTCTCTGCTTACAGGCCTCCAAGTCTCCAGCAGACAAATTTACATTCTTGATCTCTGGCCTCTGTGCTTCACTGGTGTAGAATGGACTTAAGTAAGGCCTGTGGGTCAGGACAGTAGGGTGGTCGTCTCCCTTGCACGACCTTCTGAGCTTGCAGCTTCTTTCCTCAAAAGAGGGGCAATATTAATGTCAGAGTTGGAAACACCCATAGGATCCCTCTCCGGCCTTCGGTTAGCATTAGGAGGACGCTATCACCAATTTCTCACCCTTCACCCTGTTGCTCATGCAAACATTACTTTCATTGCGCATCTTTCGAAGCTCCGCAGATGAGAAGCCAAGTCCTACCAAGCAGCTTCTGTAAACTCTGTTCTTGTTCTTGTCCTCAGCAGGTCCTTGTTCTTTTGTGTAAAAAGTGCCTTATAATGCCTTGTGGCCTTCACTGGTACTGTATGGCCAGCCCCCAACTGCCAGGGCGCTAGGACTGACCGTCACATGCAGCCAATGACACCATACCTCAGCATGGCTCCAGGTAAAAGGGACATGGGTTGACAGTTTTGACCCTCTTCTCCTCACACACAGATCTCATGTGTTCTCCTCTTCGTCTCAAGCGTCCCCTTGTCTGTTGTTGCCCTTCGGCTTGGCTAGTGGCTGTGGAAGCTTGGTAGATGGCCCCACTGCAGGCACCCATGCCTCGTGTAATAAGGAAAGCTTGGGGGTTGGGGAGAAGATCACTTTGTACCTCCGTGGCACGCCCCGCTCTTCTGGTCCTCTCACTGCCACCCCCAGACTAGATACAGCATCCTCCTCCCACCTGTTGTTCTTCCATGTCACCCCAAGTTTGTACAAGGAATGCATTCACTTGGACTTCTGGGTCCAAGTCTTAGCTCATCGGAAACTTGCTTGGAAACAAACTACCTATGGTCTGGTAGCTGCCAAGCTCCTGGTTTCCTGTCAGGGTTACCTTGTGTTCCTAGCACCAGCCCCCTCCCTGACCCTTGCCTGCCTACCTGTTCCCAGTCCTCTTCCGGGTTGTGCAATAACCCTCCCAACCAGTGGTCTTTCCCACAGGCCTTCGTTCCTTGCTGTATCCTGCAGAGTGGGAGAGAGGGGACCCATGGGAGGGGTAGTCATCATCCCTTATACAAGAGTCAGCCTCTTCCCTTGTTGCTGTCATTCTCATGGTCCGGGTGGGTTGCTGTGGCAGTCTTCTAGAATGTGTAGCATTGTCTTAGAAATTCTTATCTTTTTTTAAAATGTGTTGAAAAGAAAAACAAAATCCTCAGGCTGGGACATTATCCCTGTCTGGGAATAGGGTCTGCTCTGGTGTTGCCAGCATCACCGTCACCGCGGAAGGCATTACAGAGTTTCTGTCCCGTGGGGTGGATGGAGATTGTTTCCAAGAATCAGCCACAGTGGTGAGCGCTGCTCCCCACCCCCACAGGACCTGGCTGTGACCGTGAGTGCTCTCCTTCTTTGGGGCACAGATTGGCGTGTGATGAAACCTCACTTTTCAGTTACACTGTTTAACCACCTGGAGGATGAGAAGAGGAGCTGGTGCCCTGGGCAACGCAGAATGCAAGTGTGGACACATGGACTGTTTATCTACGTTAACCTGTTCATGTTATGGACCAAATTCAACAAGGAACTCAAGGAAAATGTGTAACTGAGTATTTATGCTTTCGTATAAAACGGTTGGGGGGAGGGGTGTCTTTTTACTTTTGGTGAATTATTTTTCAAAGTCCTTTTTGCGCTGTTTCTCTCTGGTTTTTGGAAACAAGCTACAGTTTTGTATGGATTTTTTTAAATGTAATTTTGGAACAAATGATCAAATATTTTCTGAAATACCTGAATAAAGAGCATAGAATTATTGGTCATAACCATTTCTGGTAGAACTCACTGGTGTGGTTTTATGGATAATATTATTTAGTCTTTATTCTTCCATTTGTTTTCACTTTGGAAAAACACGCATTCATGTAAACTTTAGCTGTTGTGTCTAAAATGTTTCACTGTGTAGTAATTGGGTTAGTATGTATCATTTTTATCTCATCTGTAACAGTGAGTTGGAAAAGGGGATCTCCTAACAGGTTTTGTAAGTTGGATGCCCCTCCTTCAGGTAGTCCTCCACGCTTTCACTACTCTCCAGCGATGTCACGCAGCTTGAAGGAGATGTAGGTCTTGGTCTCTGTGAATACAGTGTCCCAGTTTGGTAAGAAGGGCAGCAATAGGGTGGCTGGTGTGGCATAAATGCCCTGCCATTGCATGCAGCTGTGGCTGTATTTTCCAGAACCATCCTTGGGGAGTGTGCTCAGGAGGTGGGTGCAGTTGCCCGTGGTAGCTAGCCAAGGGAACCCACAGGGGTCAACACCACCCAGAGACTTACTTGAGGTGAGTGATACTGATGGCAGCAAGCTTTAAGGTGCAGATGGCTTCCATCCTGCTCCCGTGTGGCATGCCGGGTGATATCCGGCAGTGAGCTAAGGTAACCTAGCCCGTTTCTCATCTGTGTCCTGCCAGTTGTGTTTCCCAGGATATGGCGGCGGCAACAGCGTTGAGTTCATAGTACACATAAAACTATATATCATTTATTTTTGAGATAGGCTGGGCTGTTGCTGGTTTTCTAGCCCAGGTTGGCCTCAAACTCCTGGCAATCCAGCCTCTGCCACCTAAAAGCTTGGATCACAGGTATGTGCCACCATGCCCACTTTTAAACTGGCTGATTTGTTTTTGTTTTTGAGCCCGGGTCTTAGCTTGCCTCAACTGCATTGCAGACTAGATTGGCCTGGGACATAAGTAGTCTTCCAGCCCAAATGCTGGGATTGCAGGTGTGCGTGCCCTTACCTGGATAAACTGATGTTAATAAGCATGTTTGTGCTTATGTGCCAACAGGATATTAAAAAATCACATACCCAGGAGCCCTTGGAAACAATATTTAGAGAACTCTTCTTCGCCTGTTTGTCCTGAATATACTGAAGCTTTGTAAACACAAAGGGAATCCCCTTAATCACAACAGTATGTTCAAGGCCCCCTAGTGGTGTATTTGGGGGACACACCCTGGACTGAACAGTGGCTCACCACTATCCTTTTTAGCCTTGAACACATCCTTCAGTTAAATCGGATGGCTGTGGCTACCAGTGTGCTGCCCCTGCAGACGGTAACTGGCCATGCTGTGGCGTATTTGAAGGGGTGGTCATCTCTTAATGGTGCTCACTACAGTTATCACTTAGCTGTCATCCATCACCTGAGCCCAGGCATCAGATGCATGCCAGTTGCGACAGTATCATATAGTACTTAGTGGCATCTTGTGGCCGCACGCCTCTTCAGGGTCTCAGAAGTGATCTGCTCTGATTGTGTAGTGGACAGTGTGTGTGCTACTTCCACAGGCATTCCCATCAGCCCCGGTCTTCTGTGAGATACCTCTCAGACCTCCTCGGGATATTTGTTATCAGGTCTGCTCAAACTTGGGTCAGTTTGAAAGATGCAAGATGAGGCATGGGAAACAAGCTTATGGAATTAGTGTGCCAGCCTATGTAAGACCAGTGTCTCTTTGAGACTACAGTGAGCAATGGAAAGCGCTATCTGTATGGTATCTCATGGAAAAGAAAAGAAATAAGTGGATAGAACTGAGAGTGGAGGGGGTGGTGGTTTGAATAGGAACGGTCCCCATAGGCTAATGTATTTGCATACTTACTTGGTCATTAGGGAATAGTGCTACTTGAGAGGGATTAAGAGGTGTGGCCTTGTTTGTGTGGGCGTGGCCTATTTGGAGGAAGCATGTCACTGGGGGTGGGTTTTAGGGTTTTAGAAGCCCACTCTTCTCTTTTCCTGTTGTCTACGGATCCAGAGGTAGAACCCTCAGCTCCTTCTCCAGCACCATGTCTGCGTGCATGCCACCATATCCCACCATGATGATAATGGGCGAAACCTCTGAAACTGTAAGCCAGCCCCAATTAAGTGCTTTCCTTTGTAAGAGTCTCCATGATCACGGTGTCTCTCACTGCAACAGGACACCCCTGACTAAGACAGGGGTGAAGGTGCTTAAGCTTCAAAGGGGAGGAAGAAGATCTAAAAGAGATGGCCTCTATTTCAGCAAAAAGCCCAAAGCCAGTGGGAAAAGAATAAGAAGGGTTTCCATATGCTACCGGCTGGACACATCTGTGAAAGATAGCCAAGGAGCAGGCCATCGCTTCTGTAGGCTTCCCCCTTCCATGGAAGGCAGGGATGGCTGGGAATGCTAGATGGTATGAATTTCTCAGGGGACTTTCAGAATGCTGTGGGTACTGTCACTCAACTAACCCAAGTTTAACCTTTTGAAAAACATCTAGTGTATGTGAACATATTTGAAGGGGTGCATGCCATGGTTAGCATATGGGGAGCAGAGGACAACTGTGCTCAAGTCATTCCTTGTCTTCTACTTTGAGGTGGAGCCTCTCGGTCGCCATTGCACTGGGCAATCGAGGATAGCTGGCCTGTGACTTTCCTGGGGACACTCCCGTCTCCGCATCTCATATCACCGAAGAAGTGCTGGGATTACAGATGCATGGACTACGACGGCTCTTACTTGGGGGCCATGGATTTGAACTCAGGCCGTCAGAATTTCACTGCTAGCACTTTTGCCCACAGGGCCATCCCCATGGCTCAGTCCTCTGGAATCTAGAAAGCGTATTTGGGGTGGCTGATTCTTAAAATAAGTCCAAGGAAAAGGAATTGACCTCCCTAACTATAGTGCCTACCCTAGAAGAGCATAGTACTCTGAGGTGACCCCCGCTAAGAGACCCTTCTGAGGAAGCAAAGGAGCCTAGGGAGCATGTCCTTAGAGCTCAGTAGTTGGGAACAGGGATCATGCATAGGATTTCTTTGAAAAATGACCTAAGAGCTCCCTCAAGAAAAGTGCCCCGTGAGTGGGAATAAGCCAGTCTTTGGCACACGCCACTTAGCCAGTCCTGGCTACAAATGATATCACTAACCAATGAAAGAAATGCTACGTTGCTTCTCCAGCTTTCTGGATATTCTTAGCTATTCCAAAGCTGAGAGAAGGGTTGCAGCAGCCAGAGGAGGACTCTACTTGTCTGGCACTCTCTGTACTGAAGGCTCCCAGGCCTGGGGCAGGAGAGATGGAGCAAACCGGATAAAGCTTGGCTAATTTAGACTAAAACAGATTTTCTAAAGCACTGAAAAAATAAAACTTCAAACAGCTAGAAATGATGGGAGGAAGTGAATGTGGTTTCTTCCCAAGATAGCCTAGAACTGAAAGGAACCCTTTGGACGAGCTACTTCGATGTGTCTTAACGCCTTGCAAAAGGCAAAACCAGGGAGCCCTCCCCTGCCCCCGGTAATTCTGAGAGGACCTGGGCATTCTGGTCCTGTATGACTTCATCCTCACCGTTGCATGTTTTGGGTGACTGGGAAGAATCTAGCATGGCTGTTTCATAGAAGAATGTCGATGGCTGTCAATCTGAGTTCACTGGAGAGCCCAAAAGTGTTACTAGTCTTGCCCTGCCTCTCTTCTAGGTGACACTGTCTAAAAGGAATTCTTTTCTAAAGATGTTTACATTGTATCCCAGTAAACACACAGATTTTATGAAAATAGGCACCCTACTATATACACCGCACTATTCTCTATTCCATTTTTGTAAACTTTGTTTTTGATGGTATTGTTGGTTCTTGTATGTACTATGAAAGTATTCTCCCCCTGAGCCAGACCTCAGGCCCCCAGTTCTTACTCTACTGATGGACTTAGAATTACACTCTGAAAAGCATGTCATATATTTCCCTACGACATGGAGGGAAGCAGCTGGGTGGGGAGAGAGGCCCTTGGCCCCCAGTGACAGTGCTGCTGTGAACCTTATTTTCGACGTTCCAGATGTTTCCAGAGAAGTCTACCATCCCTTCTGTTCTTCAGCCTTCTACGTCCATATTAAGCTTCCCAAAGAATCAGAAAACTAATTGTGTGTGCCGTGGTGTGGTATAAGGTAGTGTATGTGCGTGTGTGGGCTGAGTCTGCAAGCTGAACCTAGCTCAGGGTCCGGCTCCAGTCTGTTGGCCGCATGCTCAGTACACGACAGGTTTGCATCTGAGGGCCAGAGAAGGCTGTGTGGCAGTTTAAAGGCAGCCAGGCAGGGGGATTCTCTTACTCAGGGGTGGGTCAGTTTGTGTTTCAGGCTTGCAAATTACTGCTGAGGGTCTGCTTACTCTGAAGTTTATTTTACTAGTCTACCAATTCAGATGTTAGCCTCATTCCAAGCACTAATACAGACATATTCAGGATACTGTTTGGCGAATCCTAGAACCCCCTGGACCCCATAAGCTAAAACTACCATGGTACCTCTGCCACTCCAAATAAGGCACCGGTCTTCCATTCTTTGAAAAATCAATTTATTTTAGACTTCAGCAATAGTGAAATAGAAGAGCCAAAACCGGGTGACGTGAATACTTGTACGATAAATACAAAGTAGGTTTCTTGACATCAACTCAGTGTCAAAGATTTATATCGCATTCTCTCATTCAGGTCAGTTGGAGAAAGCTCGAACAAAGTTATAGTAGTTAATCCTGCCTTCTCCGTGGGTGCACATCCTGATTAACTGCAAGGGAACAAAGAGGGCAGGTGAGGCAGGGCTCCCTTCAGCTTAACTGCGGAGCGCACTTACGTATAAAGAGCCCCAGTATTTGCCAACCCAAACAAAGTTCAGGCTTTATATCTCAGCTGACTCGGAATAATCCTGTGATCCTGGAAGGCAGGTCAGGCATTGAGCCCCATAGTATACATAGTGAAAGCACAGCAGGAATATCCATATTTATAAGGGTGTTGGTATCACAGTGCTTTCCTTTTTTATCTTCTGAGGCAGCACCTTACTTTGTAGCCTCCATTGACCTTGAACTCATGATCCTCCAGCAGACCCAGCTTCAAAATGCTTTTATTGCTATATTCCAAGTATTAGTATTTTCCCCCTTCCCAACGAAACACTCCTAAACAACAGCCTCCTGCTATTCCAGCCTAGTAGAAGTATCTAGTTATATCACCGCTTTAACTGTCCCTGGGACTCAATAGTGATTGGCTACGGGTGTCTGTATGTCATGCAGATCTGCCCTCCTTGCCCCACTTCCGAATGGCTACAGTGCCTCTCCCATGTCTGCTCCCATGTCTCTCAGTACAAATGACTTGAAAATTAAAAAGTGAATTAGCCATGTTGTCAGTCAAAGACTTCCAGAGCTAACTGGGTATTTGGCCCACATGAACAGGTACCCTCCCATCTGACCTTTCGTACGCCTTGATAACATTCTGTCTCAAGAGACCAAATAAAACCCTCCATCTTAACCTAGTTACTTCAACAAAACCATTTCCTAAATGAACCTTATTTTCCAAACATTTCTTTTGCTTGAGAACCTTCAAGAAGGTCGATAAAGCCCCCATGTTCGTAGTCAATGAGCGTGCCTTGATATTAATCTAGAGTCTTGGTGGTGGTGGGGGGAATGGATTTTCTTCTGACTTCCAAGGGAGTTCTGGCTAGTGGGATTTGTAATGAATAAATGACACCCTTATTTAACAACCATGAACATTCTAGGAGTAACACTTCCATCCCCCACCCCATCTGTAGGAGTCATGTTATCTTACAGACACTGCTACCTCAGGCAGTGGTCATATCAACTTCCATGACAGAACTACTGATGGGCTGGCTTTGAGGGATCTCACAGCCTGCAATATCCATTCATTAACTTATCTTCGGGTCCCTCCTTGGCAACTGGTGCCGCGGGATCACCTCTACTACCCTCTAACCCTAACATGTTAGTCTAGCAACTTCTCTGCTGTGGGTTTCCAGCCCCATCTTACGATACATACACCCTGCAGCAACAATTTGAAAAGGAAGTTGATGCTGCCACATGGGAAATCCCACCCCCGTTCTCAGGACAGGATGGGAGATCTGATTCTTGTAACTCCTTAGGGAGGAATGAGCAGCGCTTAGTCTCGGCAGTCAGCCCAAGCCACAGTTCATACTGACCTCTTTAATCAAAGAGTCATTGACTGGGATGTTAAGAGTGTCACAAACTTTAAAGAACGTCTCTTTGTCTACGTATCCAGAATCCTCCTTGTCATATATTTGAAATGTTTCGCGGAGGTTATCTTGGCAGGAATGGTCTTTCAGGTGCATCTGGATGGTGTCTATCAGGGTCTCCAGGTCCTGTTCCTTGGGTTCCTCCATAGCTTGCTGGCTGTAAAGAAAAGGAAGAGAGGACCGGATATATATTCATTCTTGACCAATCGTACCTCAGTGACCAAGGCTATTAATTGGTGAAATCTGCAAAGCATTTTTTTTTTTTAAGAAAAGCAAAACAAAAACCAGCCGACTGGCTCTTGCTAGTGGCTGACCGCCACATCGTAAGGGCTGATCTAGGACAGTGTTTGAAATGCTTCTTGCCATCAGTTAAATCACTCCACCACAAAGTGCCCGGTCTCATATTCTGCCATTCCCTATTTGCTATTTGTGGGAATCTCATTGGCCTCTAGCATTGCAGACTAACATTGCCTCATCCAAACCCAAGTGCCTGAGTGCTTAGAAGTTCTGCATGTCACTATGCAGACAGGAATCTCTAACCCTCCCTTCAATTCTCAGTGAGTTATAAAAGGCCATCAAAGGGAACTTAGAGACTGCTCTAGAGGATGGGCAGGAGTGTAGGCATTGCATTGTTGAAACCATGGAGAGATCAGCAGCAGAGCGCTAGGAAGAGGGATGTCTGACCCTTCCCAACAGGACAGTAAGTAGAAGCTCAATTTGTACTTCCTCTGAGTACAAAGCTGGTTCTAAAACTGAGGACGTTGGTGCCAGAGAAGACTCCCTTCCTAAGTCCTTTCAGAACAAAATACATTCAGAAGTTACCCCCACCTCCTGTAAGCATATGTTTCTCAGTGATGAGAAAACGGACTTGAAGATGCTATGACATAGTCCTGATACCCCAACAGAGGCAAGATCAGAACTTGTGTTCCATCCCATTCCTAACAATTTCATATCCTAATTCCCTCTCACTGAGTCCCTCCCTCCGTGACTGCGAAACCCTGACTCCCCCAGGCCTTCTCTGCTCTTCTGACGGATAATATTCAGAACCTCACTGAGTAAAACAGCGTGCCTTAGCTCCTGGTTTATTCTGTTTCTTAACCATTCACTTGAGTGTGGTTGTGCACACATCCAGAAGAAGGCGTCTGGTCCCTCAGAGCCAGAGGGAGATGGTTTCAGGATGCCAGTTGGTTGTGTGCTGAGCCATCTCCCCAGCCCTAGATTCCACTGTAGCCTGCAGCCGCCATTGTGGGCTCTGAGGCAGGGGAAAGTAGTGTGGTCTCTCAGGGTCTTTTCGGAAAGAAGAAACAAAAATCTACCAAATACTTTATTTATTTATTTATTTATTTATTTATTTATTTATTTTGAGGCATAGTCTTACTGTAAAGATCTAGCTGGCCTAAACTGTGTAGACAAGAATGGCCTCTAATTCACTGGGATTGCCTGCCTCTGCCTTCTGAGTGCTGGGATTAAAGGCGTGCACCACCAAGACCAGCTCCTAGCAGTGAATTTCAAACAACACATCCTGAGAAAGAGCCATGGACTCTGAGGAAAGACTGTTCTCATTAGCCAAGCTGTCTAAAAGGAGGAAATGCGCTAAATAATTTACACTTTAATCAAGTAATACAGATAATGTGATGTTAGCGAGAGATTTGAGGAACCTAAGTGTATATAGTGTGCTAGCTTTTGTCTAAAACCTACAGAAGTATAAAAAGATATATTTGAAATTTTTTTGTTTAAGGAAACTGCTTTTAAAGGGAAGAGATGCAGAGTGGGAAGCTGGACTCAGCAGCAAAAGCACTTGTTATTCTTGCAGAAGACTTGGGTTCTGTTTCCAGCGCCCACATGGTGGCTCACAACCACTTGTAACTCCGGTTACAGGGGTTCCAATGCCTCTTCCTGGCCTCTTGGGCACCAAGCACCCATGTGATGCACATATATACAGGCAAAACATACTAATGAATATATATTTTAAAATAAATTAAAAAACAAGGCTAGAGAAATGACTTAGCAGTTAAAATTGTATCCTGTTTTGGGGAAGACCTGAATTCAGTCCAGCAGCTCAGAACTGTAACTCTAAGAGTCTAGAAGGACAGTGGTGGCCATACACACCTTTAATCCCAGCACTCGGGAGGCAGAGTCAGGCGGATCTCTGAGTTTAAGGCCAGCCTGGTCTACAGAGTGAGTTCCAGGATAGACCCAGGACTGTTACACAGAGAAAACCTGTCGGAAGGAAGGAAAGAAGGGAGAGAGAGAGAGTCCTAGTCAACAGAGGGTAGCTTTGGGATATGGTTTAAAATATAAGGTTCCTGTAAGGAGAAAAGGGCAGAGCTAACCCATTTGGACAGCCTCCTGTACCGGGCACAGAGCTGGTGTTTCCCATGTCACCACAGCTCCGCATTTCAAGCCTAGGAGAGAATAAGAGAAAGCCTAGGAGAGGAAGATCAGGGGTGCTGGGAGAGGAAGTGACAAATGGCTTCTCAGTTGTATGTAACCAGTGTTTCAAAAGACACAGTAAACAGACGGAAAAGAACACAGGCATCAATTGAGAATAGCTAGGACAAAGAGCGACTCACACTTTAAGGTCTAGTGAATTTAGAGGGACAAGCACAAGGACAAATCCAAGACCTTGAGAAGCAGCAACCTGGATGACGTAAATAGAAATACATACCTGATGGGCTCTCAGAGGGGATACCAGACTCTGACTCCCCAGTCTTCAAAGGAAGGTGGTAAAAAGCAATTTACTGTTTGTACACCAAACTAGCTAACTGGGAGTGGAGGGGTCAGGAAATTATGGGACGGGCCCAATCCAGCTGAAGACTACTCTTTATTCGGGAAGATTTATTGGAACACATCCACTCCTATTCATTTTCCTTTGTCTGTGGCTGCTTTCGTGCTGGAAGGGTGGGGCTGGGTATTTCCAAGAGATGCTCTGACTGAATCACCCAGTATCTGAGCCTCTGCAGACAAAAAGCTGGCCAGCCTCTCCTCTAGCTCACAGCTCCCTATTGTCTCACATATTTGCTTAAGCTGGTATCAATGTAAGGTCAGATGCGGGGCAAGCTCAAATATCTGCTCAACTAACGAGCAAGTGAGACTACTTTGTTTGAAAGCCATCGATGACCTTCAGGAAAGCAATTCATGGAAAGAGTCCGGATTCTCAAGTGGGCAGGGAGGAAATGGTCACAGATGCACAACTGCAGCCTTGCACTTGGAAAAGGTGAAAAGGGATGAAAGCATGGACATTCTGCAGTAGAGACGGGAGAACTGGGGAAGGGCCCACTCTGTTGCTTTATCTCACGTTTGGCTTTTTTTTTAAGGCTTACGTATTTAATGCATATGAGTATTTTGACTGTGTGAATGTATATGTACGACGTGTGTGAAGTCTGGTACCCCTGGACGTCAGAAGACAGTATCAGCTCCACTGGAACTGGAGTGAGGGATAATTGTGAGCCATCCTGTGTGTGCTGGGAACTGGATGAATTGAACCTGGGCTCTCTGAAAGAACAGCCTGTGCTCTCAATTGTGGAGAGCCATCTCCCTGGTCCTTGATTTCATATTGGAATTGTGAAGCGATCATCAAAGATTGGGGACTTGAAGATGATGGGAGAGTAAAAGAGACTACCTGGCTCTCTACAGAAGTGTATTCCTACTGGCCATAGAGAAAGACGTGTTCAAAGTGAGCTGATGAGGCACATACATGGTTTTAATCCTTAAATTTGAGTTCACAAAATCTTTCACAAAGAAAGGCCTGGAGAGATGGTTCAGCAGTTAAGACGCTGACTGTTATTTCAGTGGTCCCAGATTCAGTTCTCAGCCCCTGGATAATGGCTCACAACCAACTATGACTCCGATTCTAGGGGTTCCTGTGCCTTATTCTAGGCTCTCTGGGTACCAGACACACAGACATGTGCAAGAAAAACATCCTTATACATAAAATAATATTTTTTTAAATCGCAAAGGAGATCCTAGACTCCCTAAGAACTTCAAGCTGAAATCAGTATTCAGTTAATTTCCTGTGTGCTATGCTAATTTTCTGCCCCAGGGAAAACAATGGCCAGCTGCTCCAAAATCCATCCTCTAGTAATTGTTACCTGCCATAAGAAGACGCAGAGTTAAGCCAGATGGTGGTGGCTCACGCTTTTAACCCTAGCACTCCAGGGGCAGAGGCAAGCGGATCTCTGAGTTCAAGGCCAGCATGGTCTACGGAGTGAGTTCCAGGACAGCCAGGGCTACACAGAAAAACCCTGTCTGGATCAAAACAAAAGAAAATACGCTGGTCCTTGGGGACATCTTAAGATTATTAGTTGGAAGAAGGATGTGCATTTCCTGTTGTAGGGTTTATTATAGATTGGGATACATAAAGGACCAAAGCTGGAAGGGTTTGGTCCACACACCCCAGGATTTACGTCTTCTTCGAGCATTTCCTCTCCCAGAGAACAGCTGGAGGGAGGAAGGACAGAAACACGGAAAGCAGCAGCCCTCTCAATCCAAATCCCGCTTTCCCCCTTACTTTCATTGTTGTAGAGGTCTTGGAGCCCCTAGTGTACTTTCCCTCACTGCTAATATAAAATAAGATTTTGCTGGTAGCGCGCTTAAGCAAATAGCTCCCAGGACCCACTGGTATTTGCAGAGACACGGGAGAATAGAAGGGACCCTTTTGAGAAGGAGTTGAATTGAACATAATGGCCATGAATACCAAGTGGGCCCTTAGAGCACACCATGCAGCCTCCCACTTTCCTAGACAGCCACTCTATTTCTGCAGTTCTCACGAACCAGGGTGGAGAGACCAATGTTAAAGGGAGAAGGGAGAGCGCCACAACCCTCACCCTCGGGTATCTGGATTAAGCCTCTCACTGAATCATATCAAGTCACCTGTGAAGGACTTGAAATCCCACTCTTGAGAAAAATCTCATAAGCAAGAACCCTTTGACTTCTCTGGGCCTGTGGCTTAGTCAGAACTCTTTCTTTTCTTTAAATATTTATCATTCATTTCATTAAACCAGTTGAAAACTTCTGTTAATTAAGACGCGATCTGTTTCTTATCTATGCACTTTTGCGATAGTGGAGATTAAACACGAGACCTCACACACGCTAGGCGAATGTTCTCCCTCTGAGCTACATCCTCAGATTCATTTTACTTTGTTTTCAAGACATGGCTTCACCACATCCGTCAGGCATGCTTGAAGCCCAGAGCAGCCAGACCACAGGCCTGGGACTAAAGACTGGCAAGGAGAGTTCTTTAGAGAAAATAATTATACCAAAATATCTCCAGTTAATCTTTCAGATCCTCTGAGCACTGTGTTCTCAGTAGCCACCAATATGCATGCACTATTATTAATACACTTAAATATGACTTTCTCCTGGGAGCCTGGGCCCTCCCTGGGGTATGTATAACAGTCTTTTTTCCCCCCAACATCTCTTCTCACACCCTTCTCCCCACTCCCTGTCCTCTCTTCTCCCTCCCTCTCCACTTCTTCTTTCCAACCTTTGATGGAGGAGGGTCATCTTTCTATCTGTTGATTTCATTGGTTAAGCAATAAAGAAACTGCTTGGCCCTCATAGATTAAAACATAGGTGGGAGGAGTAAACAGAACAGAATGCTGGGAGAAAGAAGCTGAGTCAGGGGGTCGCCATGATTCTTCCACTCCAGACAGATCAGGTTAAGATCTTTCCTGGTAAGCCAGCTCGTGGGCTACACAGATTATAAGAAATGGGCTAGTCCAGGTGTGAGAGTTAGCCGAGAAAAGGCTGGAACTAATGGGCCAAGCGGTGTTTAAAAGAATACAGTTTCTGTGTAATTATTTCGGGGCATAAGCTAGAGCTAGCCATGTGGGCAGCCAGGTGCTGGGGATGCAGCCCGCCGCTCTTATTACTATAAACCTTCCCCCTCCCTCCTTCCTCCTTCTCTTTTTCCTTCCCCATCCTCCCTCCCCCGCCTCCTCCTGGAACTCTCTCTCTTTTCTCCTTCCTCCCTCTTTCTGTCCCTCTTCTATGCCTTTGTTTCGAATTCTATAAAAATCTCTCTTTTCATAAACAGATCTTAACTTTGCTTCATACCCACTCGCCTAGAAATTCTTTCTGTCAGCAGCCGGTTCTGGCTACCCTTAGGCAGAGCGCTCCTTGGGCCACACTGACACAAAGACCATTTACACACACATACACACACACACACACACACACACACACACACACACTTAACATCCTAGAATTAAGATACATTTGTTTCCTTTTTTTTTAATTTTTGTTTTGTTTTTCAAGACAAGGTTTCTCTGTGTAACAGCCCTAGCTGTTCTGGAACTCACTCTTGTAGGCTATGCTGGCCTCAAACTCACAGAGATCTGCCTGCTTCTGCCTCCCGAGTACTAGGATTAAAGTTGTGCCCCACCGCTAGGCTAAGATATACATTTTTCAATTAATGGTGAATAAAGATTATAACTGGTCATATTTTTTTCTGTTGCAGTAGTAAGTAAAATGTATTTAATTTGGTGTTCATTTCCCTTATGTTTAAGATATAGCCTATATATTCAATAAAGTAAAACATTTCACAAATTCCAGTTCTTCACACACTAACACAAACAACTAGAAAGGCTTGCCAACCACATTTTTCCTGTTTATCTGTGCCTGTTCCCTTAGGTTCTGACTTCTTGTCACCAAGATCAAAGTTTCTGGGAATAATGCCTACACTCCCGGGGTCTCCCAAGGCCCTTGTCAGGGTCTTCTACAAGGTGAAAAATAACAACACTGAGACTGTTTGTCATTTCGCTCCTTTCTCCCCACAAGCAGTCAAGAATTTCCCCAAATATTATGCAATAAATGATGTTTTTCCTGGACTGAATTCAAAAACATAAAAATTCAGCTGTCTCCTCTTAAAAAAAAAAAAAACAGACATTAAAGGTATTCTCAAAAAAGTAAAGTGCAGTTCTTCCCAACAGTTATTTTTGTTTGGAAGACAGAAAACATAGTTATTTTCCCCAGAAACTGTTTTCTTTTCGTGGCTCAGTTCATAGTGTCTTGACTAGCATGTGTGAGGCCCAAGATTCGATCCCCAACACCATATAAAGCCAGGAGTGGTGGTGCATGCACGTGCCTGCGATCCCAATGTGTGGGAGGCAGAGGCAGGGGGATCATAACTCCAGGCCAGCCTCAGCTATGTCAATTCCCAGGCTAGCTAGGCATACATGTAAGCCTGTCTAAAGAAAAGTTACCTCTGTTAGTGTATTATTCTAAAATGAAGTATTTTTACATTGTCAGATAGGATTTCTAACATGCTAACTACAGACTAAAAGCCTTTATAATCCTGTTGTGGTTTTGATGACACATGTCCCTGGGATGGCTATTCTTGGTTGTCAACTTGACTACATCTAGAAACAACTGTGAGGGGTTTCAAAGTCTTTTGAGGTGGGAAGATTCACCTTTAATCTGGCCCCCACCTTCTGCTTGCATCCTATATAAAGGACACGGAAAGAGAAACCTGGTTCTCTTTGCCTTACTGGCACTAAAGAACAGCCCTAGTTCTTTGGGGTTCTGGTGTATACTGAAGACTAGCTGAGACACCCAGCCTTGTGTACTGAACAACTATTGGATTTGTGGATCTTCTGTGGCTAGACAGTCATTGTTGGACTAGCTGGACCACAGCCTGTAACCCACTCTAATAAATCCTCTCTCTCTCTTTCTCCTGTCTCTCTCTGTCTCCTCTCTTTCTCTCTCATACATACATATGAGTTATATTCATATATCTATATTCATTCTGTCAGTTCTGTCCCTCTAAAGAACCCTGACAAATACAGTCCCCCCTAAGCTCATATATCTGATCACTTGGTCCCCAGTTGGTGACACAGCGTGGGGGAAGCTGTGGAACCTTTGTGAGGAGGAGCCCTGCTGGAGGAGGTACTACACTGGGGGAGACATTGTTTCTAGTCCAGCCTCACTTCCTGTTCTTCTCTTTGGTGCCTCCTGCTCCTGCTACTTCCTGCTGTGCCTCTCCCACCGCCACAATGGACTCTCACCCTCTGGAATCAGAAGGCAAATAAACTCTTCCTTCTATAAGCTGCCTTAGTCACAGTATTTGACCAGAGCAACAGAAAAGGAACTGATACAGGTCTACAGGATTTTTTTTTAAATTTGAGTGTCCTGAAATTACCTTTTTTTTTTGGTGGTGGTGGGGGGGATAACTGCCCTGGATAAACAGTGCATCTACCCAGTGCCAAGTTCTCTCCACCTACTCACTACATCCCATCCATTCTGTCTCTCACACTCAGTCTGAGCATCTCTCGCACACCTACCAGTCCCCTTCCCCATAGAATTTTAACCTACACCAACATGGTTGTTGTTGCTTGAGACAGGGTCATGCCTGTGATGCCTCAAATTTACAGTAGCGCTGCCTTGGCCTCCTGATTAAAGGCAGGCAGCTTTTGTGTTATTTTTTTGCTTGTACTTTTTACCATCTTCAACCAAACACAAGACAAAACTTTCAGCTGACTGCAGCTCCTCTGCCAGCTATCGCTCCATTTCTCTACTCCCCTTTGAGCAAACCTCCTCATAAACACCGGGTGCACATTTTACCCAGAGTGCTCCCATCCTCGCTCACATCTCCCTCTTTCGAGCTTTCCTACCACCTAACTCTGCTGAAAATCCTCACTGGAGTCCTCGGTCCCCTTCCTAATGTGAGCACAACCCTGGTTCTAGCTTATCTCCTAAATATAAAATCCATCCCAAACCCATGTCTCTAGCACACACTCCCCTAACAAACTCCTTTCCACAGAGTCCCCATCATCCCCATCTCAGCTGAGGGTAAGTCCTTCCTGCTGCTCAGACCCCAGTCTTAGAATCTTCTTTAGCTCTGTTACCTCTCTCACATCCCGGGTAACTTACCTTTCATCTCATTGGCTCAGCCAATGATATCACCTCCTTGCTTCTGTCACCTTCATGAGAGTGAAATAAGTGTCTCCTACAGTATTGTTTCTCTTCTTTTTAAAGATGTATTTATTAGGTATACAGTGTTCTGTACTGTGTGTGTGCCTGCAGGCTAGAAGAGGGCACCAGATCTCATTATAGATGGTTGTGAGCCACCCTGTGGTTGCTGGGAATTGAACTCAGGACCTCTGGGACAGCAGCCGTTGCTCTTGCTCGTAACCTCTGAGCCATCTCTCCAGTTTTGCTTCTACCCTCTCTCTCTCTCTCTCTCTCTCTCTCTCTCTCTCTCTCTCTCTCTCTCACACACACACACACACACACACACACACACACACACACTCACATACACACTCTCTTCCTTCCCACTCCCTCTCAATCTCACATAGCGCAGACTGGCCCCAAACTCCCTATGTAGCTGAGGCTGGCCTTGAAACGCTTGATCCTTCTGCTTGTACCTCCCAAGTGCTAGAATTAGGTTTGCCTCAACACATGTGGCTCTGACTGGAGAATCAGCACAGCAGCGGGCTAGTCCTTTAAAAGCTTACGTCACACCCTATTACTCTTCTACTCCAAGACTCCCAAACGGATCGCACCTTCATTCAGAGAAAGTTGTTATCTTCCCAAATACCCAGTGGCTCTTACGCAGTCTGGCCCCTTGCTAATTTCCCTTTCCAGCTGTCTTCTCATTGGTTTTCTCAGTTCCTCCTCATTCCAGCCACTCTCACTCGTCTGCTTCTTACCAGTTACTTGACCATGCTAAGCGGAGCATGCTACCTGGCAGGTCTCTGTATTCAACAGTTCCGCATCCACACATCTACCCAGAGAACTCCCTTCCCTTCAAGGGTTTGCTCAGGTTCCCATCTGCCAAGCAAGTGCCCACTGCCAGCCTCCAGAAATGCTTGCCATCTCTAAGTCCTTCATTTTTGTATGGTATTTATCACTGACTGTACTGTATGATCTACTTCTATTACTCTCTCTTCATTCCTGCTTAGGTCAGTCCAGAAAGACAGCACCTTCTTATCTGTTTTGCTTACTGAACAGACCAGTGGCCTAGTGATGACGTCTGAAGCAGATACGATGGGCATCCATTCAACCATTATTTGCTACAGGTATAAAATGGGAAAACTTGTAAGGTGGTAGTTATTATGTCGAGCCAAGAAACCATCTCCATCTGCCTGGCAGCTCCAGCCTGGTAAAGGAAAGTTGAAATTCTAGAATATCATTATGCATTGATTTCGACAAGGATTCCTTTCTGGTGGCCTGCAGCGATGGCTCAGTGGCTCAGAATGCTTGCTGTGCGAGCATCCAGTAAGAGCAGCTCCGGTCCCAGCATTTGTGTAAAAACAAAACAAAAAATCCTGGTGGGGGCTGGAGAGATGGCTCAGCGGTTAAGAGCATTGCCTGTTCTTCCAAAGGTTCTGAGTTCAATTCCCGGCAACCACATGGTGGCTCACAACCATCTGTAATGAGGTCTGGTGCCCTCTTCTGGCCTGCAGACATACACACAGACAGAATATTGTATACATAATAAATAAATAAATATTTAAAAAAAATCCTGGTGGTGGCTGCACCCTCAACCCCAGTGCCGTGAGGAGCAGAGACAAGGGGATCATTGGGTTGCTGGCCAGCAGCCTAGACCCAGACTTAGTGAGAGGCTCTCCCTCAAAGAAATAAGGTATAGCACAATGGAACAGGACACTTAATGTTCTCGTCTGGCCTCTGGACAAGGGTGAACAGCCCTGTGTGCCTATGTACCTATGCACATATACCACATATAACACACACAGAATGGAATTGCTTTCTAAATAGCTTGCATGTGCCAAATCCCGACCCTAGGCAGTCCAACATACTTTTCTGATTCTGGTGCCGGAGCCTCCTGCACATCCTGCTTCTGGATGCGGTTCTTGATGGAGGCGAGGGCTTCTGGGGAATACTGGGAAGCGTTGCTCTCCATGTATTTTAAAACGTACTCATCTGTATCGAGGATGACGAACCGATGGCCGAACACTGAGGAGAGAGTAGCGTTACACTTACTTCAGGTTTGCTTCTCTCATGCAGTCAGGAGCAAACACTGTTAACCTTCTAGCAATAAATCCAACGGGAATCATTTGTGGCTGACAGGTGAATCCATTTGTTTTGTTGTTGTTGTTGTTGGTCTGTTTGTTTTCCTGCTTTGAGACAATGTCTCTCTACAAAGTCCTGGTTGTCCTAGACCTCACTCTGTAGAACAGGCTGGCCTTGAACTCACAGAGATCCACCTGTCTTCTGCCTCCCAAGTGCTGGGATTAAAGGTGTGTGCTAACACTGCCTGGCCAGACTGGTGAATTTTGAAAAGCTGTATACATTAGTATTCAGTAATTTTCTCGGGTTCCTCATGTTAGCATCTAACAAATGGAGCCAATATATACAATAACATAGTATCTACAAATGCAACCAATTTAGAATTTAACTGATAAGCAAGGAGATTAAGAAATGGAAGCATCATCTGAGTCAGAACACAGCCCAGTTGCTTCTTATAAGGCTTAAGAATGCATTAAATCACAGCAAGTTCATTTTCCAAGCCATCAGGAAACTCTAAGCCATGTTTAGGCTTACCCTCAATCACGGCACCGATGAACAAGTCACTTGGTCCATAGTAGATAGGGTTGTCAGCCGAAGAGAACGGTTTAACAACTTTAGTTCTGCCCAGGAATTTACCCCCAATGATACCAGAATTTCGAACAGGAGGCTCAAAGATACTGATCATATCGGTGGCAAGAAAATAAGAGAAGATAAAGCGCCGGTCTTTGTCTTCCGGGATAGGGGATTCCTAGAAAGATGGAAAAAAGAGAATGTCAAGGCTCATAGTCTTTCCAGGAAACCCAAAAGGAAACCAAACTGAATTCATATAAACATGCCATGTATTGAGGGTCTGGGCTGGGACAAACAGGCTTCATTTTGGGAAAGGAGGCTACCCCAATTTAGCTCCGGTTGATTGCTGCCTGGTGTGAGTGTAGGTCCAGAAGAAAACTCTGGGTTTCTATATAAGAACCTCTGGCTTTCATATGTTGACTTGAGAATTCAAAGCAAGAAAGAGTAGAAGAGCTTCAGCAAGTCACAAGAGGAGGACTGGAATGCAGAAGAGAACCACAAGGGGAAAGCACTGGAAAGACACCAGGCTGAGCACAGTTTCCCAGCCACATGGCTCCCAGGGACATGGCCCCCCAGCCGCATGGCTCCCCAGCCGCATGGACCCCAGCCACAAGGCTCCCCAGCCGCAAGGCTCCCCAGCCACAAGGCTCCCCAGTCGCATGGCCCCCCAGCCGCATGGCTCCTAAGGCAAGAGGCTTCCCCAGCATGTGGCTCCCAGCAGAGGGGAAGTCTCATCTGAAAGGTAAGCCAGGCAACACAGCAAGTCTACAGACTTGACAAGGCTCAACAACAGTACAGAAGAGTCCCCAGCTCAGAGGGCAGACGGGTGGGCACAATTTTGAGAACTGGTTTTTTTCAAACTGTTGTTTTAACACTGTGTTGTTATCTGGGGGCCTGAGAACAGGCCACATACACAAGTATAGAGTCAGCTTGCCATGGGGGAGAGGGGGTTAGAGATGGCTCCATTGAGCAGCTGCGGAGCGTAGGAGGCCCCGATGTTGACAACCGAGAAGAGCAGGTGACAAGAGGCTAAACTGAGGCAGGAAAGTGTACCCGGAAAAGAGCGCCAATCTTGCGGATCTCACCAACTGAGAATAAACAGGTTTTGTAGCCTTGAGCCTCTGCTCAGGCAGTAGATCAACATCCAGGGTTACTATCTGCTGTGAGGTCCCTGCTGGAGAGTCCAAGAACTGTCTGACATTCCAGTGGACTACCTGTACACTCAAAGCTATGTCCCTCCCACAGAGTAATTACATTGTGTTTCTATTGCGGGGGGGGGGGGGGACTGCCACGAACAAGGTTTGTTTTGGGCATATGGTTGTGGGGCATTAGAGTCCATGGTGCTGGAGCAGCTGCTGAAGGATCACATGTCTAAACACTATCAGCAGGCAGAGAGAACTAACTGGGAATGGAATGGTGCACTGTTTCTGAACCTCAAGGCTCCACCCCATCCCCATCCCCCCCCCCCCCCCCGCTGTGAGGCACCTCTTCCAGCAAAGCTACACCTCCCAACAGCGCCAAAAACTGGGAACCAAGTATTCAAATGTTCATGACTGCTGGTCCCATCTCGTTCAAACCACCACAGTGGCCAATACTTAGAGTCTAGGAAATATGGGACAGGTCTTCTGTCAGTACAGGGCTCAGTGGGGTGCAGTGGGTGCCTTTTCTACCCCTAAGGCACTTAGAGCCCACTCATGCCTACAATATTAGCTACCCCGAGGTTATTTCTGGTTCCTTCTCCCTCGTGCTGTTCATAAGGTGTATGGCAGTCACGCCTCCCGTGCTCCTCCCTGAAGGGAGTATTTTCTCAACTCTTCGGTACTCTGTTTACAGTAGGATTTGTAAATATATTTTATAAGATTAAGAAAATTCCCTTTACTTTCCAGTACTTAAGAAATTTATTTTAAAATGCAATGGATTTATTTTATTTTTGGTTTTTTGAGACAGGGTTTCTCTGTAGCTTTTAGAGCCTGTCCTGGAACTAGCCCTTGTAGACCAGGCTGGCCTCGAACTCACAGAGATTCACCTAGACCTGAGCATCGTTTCTAAGTCAACAGAACCCATCTCATAGACGAAGTCATATGTACTTTGTAAAGAACTTCAATGTAAAGACGCCTCAAGATTTCCTGTCCTCCTACTGAGAACTCAAGAACAATGGCAATGGGTTTTTGATCCTACTGCACGTACTGGCTTTGTGGGAGCCTAGGCAGTTTGGATGCTCACCTTACTAGACCTGGATGGAGGTGGGTGGTCCTTGGACTTCCCACAGGTCAGGGAACCCTGATTGCTCTTTGGGCTGATGAGGGAGGGGGACTTGATCGGGGGAGGGGGAGGGAAATGAGAGGCAGTGGCGGGGAGTTGGCAGAAATCAGAAAGAAAGAAAGAAAGAAAGAAAGAAAGAAAGAGAAAGAAAGAAAAGAAAGAAAGATTTCCTGTCCTCACAGGATTGACTTAATTATTATCAGAAAACTAGGAAGAATGACCGAGGTAAACACAATGCCTGTAGGCAACAGGATTTGGTCTGGCCCTAAGATAAAATAGAAGTCACTTGGGCTGTTGTAAAATACAAAAGGCATCTCTCACAAGGATGAGTTTTATGGCCTGGAAGTAACGTTCAAGGTTTGGGGGTGAAGGGTCTAAGATAGGTAAACATAATTCTGGGGGATATGGTGGAGCCTGGCTCACCAGACAGCAAGAGATCACCAGCTTGAAAATTAGGCCCGTTTCCAGCATTCCAGGAGGAAGACTGGTTAAATATCTCCTCCTTTGAAGGATGCCTCTGTGTTTAAGGTTCCTGGCTTCTCCAGAGCTTAACTGTGCACACAAGGGCCTTTTGCCCTCTACAGTGCACAAACCTGAAGGCAAAACACTCATACATATAAAATAATTTAAAATTTCAAAAGGGAACCTCTATTAAGTTAGTATAAGTCAACTTTTTATACTTTCTATAAAATAATACATTTAGATATCATAGATAGTACTAAAAAATCAATAAGACATAATTTCTATTCTTCAAGAAATATACTCTGGAAGGGTCTATCAATGAATGCATAAATGATTAAAATATGGTATAGAAATCTACAATTGCTTAACAGGCAAAGTGGATGAAAATTTTGAGGTATAGAAAGGAGAGATTATGGATCTAGGAATGGGAGGTCAGGAATTGAGCTGGGTCTTGGTTCAGAAGCACTATACTTAGTACTACCTAAGATTTCTGAAGGCTGGCTACCGCATACAGTGTTTGCTGTAGTGAACACGTGACTATAACACTGTGACTCTATACCCTACAGACAAAATGAACAATTGTCCAATGTGCCGAGATAGAGGAAAAACATCTTAGGTATAAAATTTGCCTCACCAGTGCAGCCAGAAAGCGGAGCACCTTGTTGTCATTCACCAACATTTTAATGACATCTTTTCTGGGAGCTTTGGGAATGAGAGCAAAACAATTCTGAACAGAGTCTTCGATCAGTCCATAGCCATTGTAGGGAGGTAACTCCTGGAGATAAACAGGAAGAAAGAGGTGAGGCTGTTGGTACTAACATCACACAAGAGGTCACTGTGCGGGTCTTCTTCAGTGTCAGCTCAGAAACACGTACTCCAAAGCAACTCCTGAGGACTGCACATTCGTGGCCAACCTGGGTTACATAATCAGACCTTGTCTCAGAAGTAAATGAACAAACATCCCATTCTTAACAAGTCACAAGACATATTTGAAAAGTAGGAAATTGGTACATTAAAAGGAAAAAGTTAAGACGCAGAGATTATCCCTGGGAAAGATCCCAGAGAGGGTATGCTTGACAATGGCTTTAAAACAACTATCTTAAAAATGCTCCAAGGGGGCAGTTCACATGGGGCGGGGGAGAGGTGCAGTACTTGCCACAGAAGCTCACAACCTGAACTTGAACCCTGAAATCCACAGTGAGAGGAGAGACCCAACTCCCAAAAGTTCTCCCCTGACTTCCACATATATACCATGGTATGCACACGGCACGTGCGCGCGCACACACACACACACACACACACACACACACACACAATTTTCTAAATGATTAAAGAATTAAAGGGAGATGTGAAAACCCTCAAGAAATATAGTATAGCTGAGCAGTGGTGGCGCATGCCTTTAATCCCTGCACTCGGGAGGCAGAGGCAGATGGATCTCTGTGAGTACAAGGCCAGCCTGGTCTACGATAGCTAGTTCTAGGACAGGAACCAAAAAGCTACAGAGAAACCCTTTCTCAAAAAACAAAACAAAAAAAAAGAAAGAAAAGAAAATATATATATATGAAAGTGAAATATCAACCAAGACACAGAAAACCTAAAATAAAACAAAACCAAAACTAAATTTAAAAAAGGACCAGTTAGATGGCTCAGTAAATAACAGTGCTCACTGAAAACCTGAGTTCAATTTCCAGAACACACAGGGTAGAAGGGAGATGATTCCCATCACATTGTACCCCTTGCTTCCTATTAAACCCTTGGGGAGGGGAGACAGGGAGGAGAGAGAGAGAGAGAGAGAGAGAGAGAGAGAGAGAGAGAGAAGAAGTGGGGAGGAGGGAGGAAATAAAAGAAGGAAGGAGGGAGGGAGGGAGGAGGGAGAGAGAGAGAGAGAGAGGATAAGTGGGGAGGAGGGAGGAAATGAAAGAAGGAGGAAGGAGGGAGGGAGGAGAGAAAGAAAGAAAGAGAGAGAGAGAGAAAGAAAGAAAGAAAGATTCCTGAAGTTAGGCTAATTAATGCAAACTGTTCACTCTGAGGACGATGAAGAGAAAAGACTGGCAAAAAAAATGACTAGAGTTTAGAGCATCCATAGGATGCTCTGAGGGACCAACATAAGTATCACATCTCATAAAAAGAGGAGAAAAAAGACAAACAAACATAGTGTAGGAGGTTTTTCTGTTCATGTGTTGCTTTCATTGGCTAATGAATAAGGAAACTGCTTTGGGCCTGATAGGGCAGAGCTTAGGTAGGTGGAGAAGACAGAACTGAATGTTGGGAAGAAGGGCAGAGGAGAGACGCCATGGAGCTCCTAGAAACAGACATGCCGAATCTTTCCTGGAAGGCCACTGTCACGTGGTGATACACATATTAACAGAAATGGGTTAAATCAAGATGTGAGAGTTAGCCAATAAGAAGTTAGAGCTAATGGGCCAAGCAGTGTTTTGATTAATACAATTTCGGTGTGGTTATTTCAGGTGTAAGCTAGCCAGGTGACTGGGATGAAACAAACTGGCCACTCCTACCAACACAAACAAAAAAAAAGAGGAGAAAGAGACATGGGAAGAGAGTGTGTCTAAAGAAAAAATAGTTTACATTTCTTCAGCCAGATAAATGAAAACACACAAGGAGATTGAAGCTGAGTTCAGGGACTCACACTGTCAGACCCTCAATAATCAAATGTTCCAGCGAGAAAGAGAATTGTGAAAGCCGGGGAGACTTGCCTTGCCACACACAGAAAGATTACCAGTCTATCTCTCCCTAGTAACTCTGGAGATCATAAGGCAGTGGGGGACCAATATATCCAAATCGTAAGAGGAAATAAAGCAAAGCTGTCCTTCAGAAATGAGGGACAAATTAAGATATTTCTAAATGGACAAAAGCTGGGAGAGGCAAGCAATGTGCCAAGGAGTCCTTCCAAGTTAAGCAAAGGGACAGGACACTAGACAATACTCAAACGGTTCCATAATGGTGAACATTATTCCATAATGATTAACTGAGAGACATTACAAACTAATCTACAAGTAAGCGTTCTTAGGATTTGGGGTTGCAATGCCATAATTACTCTGCTATGTAACTTAAGAGAGCTAGAGATATTGCTATGTAATAGAGCACTGATCCACTATGTGCAATATCCCAGGCTTAACGGCTACCATTAAAAACAAGAAAACCTTCATGATACAGGGGACTAACTTACTCCAAGTAGGAAATCCATTTGGATCTACAAAATATCCTTTAGTTCAATACCACTGAACTAGATACTTTAATGTAGTTAAGATGCTGGGTGCATTTGAACATGATTTAAAATAGAAAAAAAAACTTTTTTTTTTTTTAAAGAGTAATACAAGCTTCACTGCAAGAATAAAAATTAGAGCCACATACGGGCTATCAGAAGCGAGTTCCCTGGTTCTCTCCTTGCTTGACCTTCCCATTCCCACAAGGAGAACCAGAGCCCACAAATGATGTGGCAGCTGTGTCTGACAGCTGTTTCTGAGCCTTTATGAACAGAGGTTATGCACAGAAATGTGGACACTTATTCACTTAAAATATGCGATGAACATTTCCCATGCTAATATACAAAGACTTACTTTATCTTTTATAGACCTTACAATTTTCTACTAGTATGGACAGATGTATTTTGCTAACCTCTCCTGCGTAAAACATTCCTTTATAGTCCTCAATGCAGATTTTGTAGACCAAAGATAAACAATAGTCTAAAGAATTAAAATGGCAACAAACAGCACTTGAGAAAGGTGATTCTACCTGGCTCTCCTAACAACAGCATATGAAAATTGTGTTTTCAAAGAGACAAACACTAGGTACTGAAGACCTTTCAAATTGAGCAGAGCATAAAACCTCATTACTGTCATTCTGTTTCTTTGATTATAACTAGACTACGGGTGTTTTCATGTGGTGATGGGCTCTTCGTATTTCCTCTTTTGTGAGCCTCTATCATACAGAAGTCATCCGTGTTTATTGAGTTCTTCACTTCAGTTTCTACGGGTTTTTTTTTTCTTATCACACTTGGGACTTTTATTCCATTTACCTGTTTTACAGGAGGTGGCTCGTGCTTGCTCACATCAACGCGTGGTAAATCAGGCATCCCAAACTTGTCTCTGTAGTACTGTCGGGTGAACGGATCACAGTCATAAATGAAGAAGGTCCTCCCGAGGATGGTGAGCGACTTCCCCACAATGAAGTCCTTGGCAGTGTACCACTCCTGCACCTCCTGATCAGAGATCTCCAGCACACACTGAGGGAAGTTCTCTAATAGGACATGGGGTTAGAGGGATGAAGGAAAGCTTAACACAAGAACTGGATATTGTTTGCTGGCTCTGGCTAAGGGTTGAGTACCTACTGATATGCCAAAGGAATAGGTAACGCTATATATTTCAATCTTTGACAGACTACACGAATAATATGCCACATATTTTTCATAAAATCTCTCTTTTACATTCAGTTAGCGCTATCATCAAAAGCCTCCAAGGTCCACAGAATTAATATGTGGCCATGTAAGACATATAAGAGAGTTGGCTCTGGATGGGATCTAAGTTGCTTGGTTCTAACTCATCACCCAGTTTTCTACACATCCAACAATTATTAGGGTTT
Organism: Microtus oregoni; assembly: GCF_018167655.1. NCBI lineage: Eukaryota > Metazoa > Chordata > Mammalia > Rodentia > Cricetidae > Microtus > Microtus oregoni. The sequence continues at coordinate 35,139,339 of NW_024543066.1, forward strand.
ACATGTATATACATACAGTGCACTGCTAACTACTGAGACAATTGATTATGCAAAATAACTCATACCTTTGAGGAGAAAATATCCTGTTTGTTGAAATAGACAATAAATAACAACATAGATAATGGGTTCTCCTAGACACACACACACACACACACACACTGTGACCACTGCTATCAGGAGAGTATGACATAGCTATACACATGATGTAGGAGCACAGACAATTAATGAGATGATTGCAATAATCCACTCACATAGGAATCACCTTCAAATACTGAATAAATATTGCATTTTGGAAATAAGGATCCTTTTATCAATGTGTTGTGAGAACTAAGGGTTAACTTATTTCAGATGGATTTCATGAAGCATGGCCTCTATGAACATCACAAAAGCCAGTGGTGGGGTACCACACTATACAACCAGAGCTGGAATGCATGGAGCCAGAAACAGGGCAGGCCTCTCCCGACAGGTAATTACTGAGATGGAAAATTAGAAAAAAAAAAGATGGAATTTCTTAAGTATAATAAATAAATGCTCATTCAGTAAGCCTGTCACTTTTCCAACAGATCCGTAAAAACATAAAAATTATACACCTTAATAGAGTACCATGTGATGTTCTGATCCATGTATTTATTGTATAGTGATTAAATCATGTTAAAATGTATTGATATGTTTTATTTCTCTATGGTAAAAATAGTCAAGGTGCTTTGGTTTTACTTTTTCTCCTTTTTTTGTCCTGTTTGAGACAGGGTCTTGTTATGAAGCATGGGTTTTCCCTGAACTTGCTGTAATTACCCTGCCTCAGCCTCCTGTGGGCTAGAACAAGCATGATCTGGTGTGGTTGTCATGAAATATTAGACTCGTGGTCTATAGCCAGGCTGCAGTGCAGTAGCACTGGTCAACTCCTCCCCATCTCGCCTCTCTCCTCTATTCGTGTGTGTGTATGTATGTGTGTGTGTGTGAGTGATGTGGATGTGTATGTATGTGTGGGGTGTGTGTGTGTGTGTGTGTGTGTGTGTGTGATACAGGTGTAGATATTTGAAAGCAAGCTTGTAGGTTCACATTCATATGTATGCACTACCCATCTGGAGTCAGGGATCAACATCCGATGTCTTCCTTGGCTGACTAGACTGTTAGGCCAGTGAGTTCTGGGAATCAGCCTGCTTTTTGCTCCCATGCCCCAGGTCTGGGGATACCAATTGGGTAAGCTGTTGCCCCCACCAGGTTTTCTGCTCGGGATCTAAACTCGGACTCCAATGCTTGCATGGCAGATGCAGTACATACTGAGCCATCTCCCCAGCCCCTCCCCACATTACTCTTTCCACCCTCTGAGAATCACCATTTGACACCAACTTTCCCAAGATCAACATTCTTATTTTCTTTTGTTTTAAGGCAAGGGTCTCACTGTGAAGCTGAGACTGTCCTTGCACCAGTGAGGCCCGTGCCTCGGCCTCCCAAGTACTCTAATTACAGGTGTGTGCCACTGAGCCCCAGTGAGGTCAACTTCATACTCGATGCACAGGTGGTACTTATCCTTCTGTGCACGATTTATGTCACTTAGCAAAATGATCTCCAGTGTTGTGCCCATGTTGGCACATGTGACAGGGTTTCGCTCTTGTATGGATGCCTAGTTTCCCATGCTGCATGTACCACATGTTCTTCCTCCATGCATTAGCTGATGGGCACTTAGGTTGTTTCTATTTCTAGACACATGAATCGTATTACATTAAACACACTTGTACAGATACTTCTTCTATATACCGATTTCATTTTCTTTTAACTAACACACACATACATGCACACATACACACACAGGGCTGAGGGAAGTTCTAGCTTTAACTTTCTGAGGAAGTGCCAAAGCATCTTCTTTATTAATCAATGATAATAAAACATATTCACAGCATAAGAAGGGAATCTCACATCACAAGATAGTCATTTTTCTTTGTCTTTTTGGAGAACAAACTATTTTAATTATCTTTTGCATTTTTCTTTTTATTCATTTCATTTATTTTTGCTCTGATCTAGTCTCCCCTTCCCTTCCCCCTCTTTCTCTCTCTCCAATTTATGGGTTGATTTGTTCCGGTTTTCTAGTTCTCTGGCATAGCTTGGTTGCTTATTTGAGATCAAGATGAACCAGAGAGTATGCAAAAATGTTTTTTATAATCTCCCCAAGTCTCTACCCAGAGTAAAGATAGGTCTAGACACTTCAGCCACAGGTCCTACCCTGTATCTAAGCTCTAAAGTTTTTTTCCTTTCTCTGGGCAGAAGCACCACAGAGAAACCAGCTGCAGACTCCTAAACCACAAATGTACAGCTCTTTAAATGAATGTCCACCACGGATACTAAGAGTGAGTTTTACTTTATGCAAATGTATCTCATTTTACTCTGTTTTTACACTGCCAAATAATGCTTCATAAGACCTAATCATTTGTTTTTTTTGTGTGTGTAAATCTCATTTATTGCTTCCAATTACTGTATATGAATCAAGATATAAATCTAACCATGGTGGCACACACCTTTAATGCCAGTACTTGCAAGGCAGTGCTGGGTCTACACAGTAAGCTCCTTGCCAGCCAAGGTTATGTGGCAAAACACTTAACGGCATTCATAAGCCTCTGGATTTAATCTCCAGCAGCACCAAGACAAACAAGCAACCCTAATAGTAAATGGGTTCGGTTAAGAAGCCTTGCTCTACCTGTCTTTAAAGAAATCACCTGTTGCATTTTTTCTTCTGCTTTGCTTTTATCTGCTAAGTCATCTCTACTGGAGTGCCCAGGACATATGCTTGGACTAAGGCAAATCATGGAGGAAAGTTGCAGAAAAGAAAAAAAAAAGGTTAAAAATTTAGGAAAACACTGACAGAGCCAAGTAAAGAAGAGTGATCACCCTGACTCTTAACTCCCTAGAAGCCCCACCCCCCAAGTAACAGAGGCTCCCCTTAACGAAACTTACTTGCATTCTCCACCAAAATCTTGGGCATGCGCTGGCGGTTCATGAGGAGTGGGAAGGGGTCTCTTCCGTTGTTGCGTTCATGGACCTCGCGGATCTCCACTGTATCATCCATGAGGTAGTAGTGAATGATGTAGTGCCGGCACTCCCCAAACAAGCTATCCGTGTCATCCCAGATGGCATAGAATCGAAGAACCTTTGAGGAGTCCAAAGTGATGCTTTAAGATTCTAAAACAGAGTCTTAACTTCGCTATGGCATGTGTCTATCAGACAGTGATGAACAGTAGCTGAAACACTTTCAGACAGCAAATAAAAAAAAAAACCAAGGATAGGAAAATATCCAAAATCATGTACCACATATTAACATACCAAAGGAATAGCACAAGCTTTCTCGGTTTGTGCCAAGACAGGAGAGCTTACTTTGGCCCCAAATAGTAGTCTGGGAAAGAGAAGCTGAATAAAAAGAAAGGGGGAGGATTGCCTATAAAGGTAATTTATGCATAGTAACAAAGATACATGGTGAATTGTGTGTATAGAACTGGCATGGAAAAAAATTTCATTAATAAACCTATCTTTCGTTTGGGACTACCAAATCACATCTACTGGATGGACAGAATCTTCTAATTTAAGATAATGGCAGAAAGCCAGGTGTGGTGGTACGCACCTGTAATCTCAGTACATGGGATGCAGAGGCAAAAAGAACATGAGTTCCAGTCCAACCTGGGGTGCACAGCAAGTTTGAGGACAGCCAGGGCTACTTAGAGACACCTTGTATTCTGGAGGCAGAATTTCCAGGATTTCTGGGACTTTGAAGCACCTCCACCCCCATAGCAAGCTCTGAGCCAACCAGAGCTACATAGTGAGACTCTGTCTCAATAAAACAAGCCAAAAGTAAACAAATGAACACACAAAATCTCAATCCAAAATCTGTGGTAACACTGAGTAGAACTTTCTGAAGAAAAAGAAGTTAAGATTGCAGGAAATTAAGGCAAAAATTTCAGAGTAATCGCCATTATTTTTCCTCTTTATCGGTGAATGAAGATTCAGCTCTACTTCGCCACTGTAGTTCACAGGTGGTGGGGCTGCCAATCGGGGCAGAGTCAGAAAACATGCTCAGAGCATTCTGTACTCTAACACTAATACAGTATTCAGCAGGGATGCATTTGGGATGGGGTTCCTGGGAAATCAAGGGACGTAACTATTTGAATTAACTATTTTATTTCATTTTAAGAGCTATTCAGTATCAGAACATGTAGCAGCGTTAAACTCCCCCCCCCCCATTCACCTAAGTCTGCTCAGAGGATTCTGTGAGATTAACTCATCTGGGGGGGGGGGGTAGTGTGCCAGCTGGCTTTTGGGTCAACTTGACACAAGCTAGAGTCATCAGAGAGGCGGGAGCCTCAACTGAGAAAATGTCTCCAAAAGATCTGGATGATGGCAAGCCGGTAGGACATTTTCTTTTTTTTTTCTTTTCTTTTCTTTTTTTTTGGTTTTTTCGAGACAGGGTTTCTCTGTGGCTTTGGAGCCTGTCCTGGAACTAGCTCTGTAGACCAGGCTGGTCTCGAACTCACAGAGATCTGCCTGCCTCTGCCTCCTGAGTGCTGGGATTAAAGGCGTGTGCCACCATCGCCCGGCTTAGGACATTTTCTTAATGAGTGATTGATTCTGGAGGGCCCAGCACATTGTGGATAGTGCCACCCCTGCGCTGGTGGTCCTGGGCTCTATAAGAGAGCGGGTTGACAAGCCATGAGGAATGAAGCCAGTAAACAGCACCCCTCCATGGCTCGTGTCAGCTCCTGACTCCAGGTTCCTGCCCTGTTTAGTTCCTGTCCTGACTTCCTTCAGTGATAAACAGTGATGTAGAAGTGTAGGCTGAATAAACCCTTCCTTCTCCAGCTTGCTTTTGGTCATGGTGTTTCTTCACAGCAATCGCAACCTTAAGTAAGACAGGAAAAAAGAGATGCAGGACTTGAAATGGAAAGAGAGAGTCAATGTCAGTGGCTCAGGAATTGCTTTACCAGGTGAACTCATGCCGCAGGCTCCATTATATCTCTAATATAAAGCTGAGGGCTGGCTAGATGGCCCATCAGGTAAAGGAGCTTGCTGCCAAGCCTGACCACCTGAGTTCGATTCCCAGGACCCACACAACAGAATGAAAAAAAAAAAATCAGTGTCCAAAAGTTGTCCTCTGACCTTCTCCAATAGGCTGTGGCACACACAACATACATATCCCATAATTAATAAAATTTTAAGATAGTAAAAATTAGAAATCTTGGCACTAGTATACTTTTAGCCCTACAGGAAGCTACTATGTGCCAAAGGTTAAATTATGTATATACTTTGCTATACGATATATATGTAGGATATCAAAACTTTCCAATAAACACATATCCATACTCAAACAGACGTAAACCTCCTCTATTAAGTCACTTACTTGTTTGTCAAAGGTGAGAAATTGCTTCAGTTGGTCAAAGTCTGATGGGGTGATGTATTTACGAACAGGTTCTTTCCGGAGTTCAGTGTAAGGATCGAGAGGCATCTTCTCTGGTGGATTCACTTCAATTCCTTGACTTTCCAAAAATTCCTGAAATTTCAGGATTAATGTCAACATCCTCCTGAAGGTTTGAAATGTCATAAACTAATGGCCTGAACATAAGTGCAGTGGAACAAATGATCTGCTGACATATTGGGCATGTCTGAGAGATGCCATCTCCAGCGGCCCAACTCTACAGTGCAGACAACAGCCGAAAACTGCCTGAGGTCTTCTTTATCATATGTATGCTAAGCTAGTCGGGAGGCATCGTAGTAAGATAACTGGGCATCTCAACTATGAACTTATATCAATCACGTTAGATGCCTAGGAACAACATCTTGGCATTAGTTTAAGACAAGCATCTGGTACCCAAGCATGGTTTCACAAGACGTGTGTCTCACTTTTGCTATGGAGGTGAGTGCACCAGGGCCAGGTTAAGATGGAATAATGTCCTTAAACTTTGTCATTCACTTAAAATAAGTATATAATCACTTTTTAAAAAAAATCTAAGACAAAGTTGGCATTGTTTTCCTAATGTCTATACTCTGTACTAAAGGTGTGTGTGTGTGTGTGTGTGCACAGTCGCACAAACACTAACCTGCTTAGTGACTTCCCCCACAGCCACCAGGGTCCTTCTCCATCCACTAATGGATGAAGTAATGAAAAGCATCCCACCAGCTAGAGTCCTACTGCGGAGTCCCAGCCCACAAAGGATACACCATACCTGGGTGAATCGGTCACAGTCAACAATTCGGAAAGTTTTGCCATAAATTGTGATGTCGATTCCCCGATTGAGGTCTTTCCAGTGGTAATGGTCTCCCACATTGTTCTTGGCTAGCCGCTGGCGCTTGACTAGCTTGCCCTGCGGGATCCCGGAGTTCTCCACAACGGGCTCTATGACAGACATGCTGTCATCCTCTAGATAGTAGTACATGTTCACGTGGCGGATTCGGTAGTGCTCCTCGCTTGATATGGGAACATCTTCTTGGAAGTAGGCGCTAAATTTCAGCACCTGCGAGAGCAACACATGTTCTTAACGGCTGAGCCACCTCTCTAGCTCCTCAAATTCTTAAGAATATGCTTTTCAGCCCCTAACATAAACGATCAATGTAGATTAATCTTGATCTCCTGTCTTTACACATCTACAAATGAACTGCTTCTATAAGAAAATTTTGTAAAAACTTAGACTAAATAATGTATATGCCTTAGTTCTTGATTTAGAGTAATTTTATGGTGTTTAGACTCTTATTTTAAGATTTATTTATTTGTGTGTGTGTGTGTGTGTGTGTGTGCACATGTATGTAAGTACCTGTGGACGCCCGAAGGGCATCAAGGTCCCTGGAACTGGAGTTACAGGCAGTATGGTTGTAAGCCACCAAGTGAGAGCCGGATTGAACCTGTTTTCTCAGGGAAAGCAGCCAGTGTTCCTAACACTGAATTCTCTCTCCAGCCCACTGACTGTTAATTTTAAAAGTCAGTTACCTCCTTCTTATTAAGAATAAAGAGTTCTAGACCCCAATGAGGGAGCAACTGAGAAGAATGCTAACACAAGAGGCTCTTAACAGGTGTTAGGATAACACCAGCTGTGCCAGGTAGGATGAGAACCGAGTAACATGTAGAAAGGAGGGGAAAATAATATTTAGATACTCTGTGTAAAAATGTATCTTTTCACTGAATTTTTACAGTGGCCTTGGCTCCCGGTGGTGTGTTCAAACTTCCTGAGTTTGTAGAGATCATATTGCTTGTTTGAACTTTGAAAATGACAGCAGAAACGAAAGAGAAATACTTGGCTTGGCATCTTTTTGAATGTGAGGAGAAAAATGTCAAGCGTGAATGCTCAGAATTCAAACCGAGGAAGCAGATCTAGCAGTCCTCGGGGCTGGGTAATGAAATACAGAGGCTAAGTGTGAAGCACAGCTCACCCAGGTGAGGGTTTCCCACTCCCGGGAGTGGCCTGTGGCTAAGGTCTGGCGCTCAGTGAGGACAGAGTTTATAAATACTGACAGTGGAGCGCACTGAGAAGACAGCTGCAGGCACAACAGTTGGTGAGGCCTCCTAAAAAGGGAAATTCAAGAGTGAAAACAGAAACTTGGAAATGCCCACATCAAAGGGGCAGGGAGACCAGAGAAAGAGCAACCTGACAGACAGGAGGGGGAACCAGGAGAATAAACAGTCGTGTGTACAAGCCAAGAGCAGAGCCTGGGAGGGAGGGAGTGAAACAGGGCCTAGAAGAAGGGCCATGGATGTCTGTCCAAACTCAGCAAACAGGACATCACTGTTCGTTGTCTCTGAGAAAGCAGTCTGGGGCTCAAGGATGGGATCAAATTCTCTCCCTAAAGGAGTTCTAGGTAGGAGGGGGTTTATTGTATTTTTTGGTGACAATATGAACTTTGCTAGAGAAAAACAGTCACTAGAGTGTTTGAAATAGAAATAGCACCAATGATGAAAGGGTGGATGGCTGGCTGGCTGGATGGATGGATGGGTGAAATCTTGTGAAAAAATTAACCAAGAAACAGACGGGGATATTTTGCACGTGGTAGAGATTTAGGACTCATTGCTGCAGAATAGGTGGGAAGCAGAGAAAATGAGCATAGTGCACCATGAATGTGGGAGCTGGAATTCAGGCAACTTGTCGCTGTATTTGGAAAATATTCTGGGGAAGTCTACAGGGAACTATTTTCTCTAATCTGCTTCCTGCCTTGAGAAAGCCTCTTCCAGGAGCCAGTTCCGCTGTCTGTGACTAAGGGTTGAGGTATCTGAACAATTTTCTCTCTGAGTACTCAAGGAATTCCGTGGTTTACTGATAACATTTCTGCCAGCGGTCAAGTCTTAGACATCTGAAGTCAAGGGGGACCCTAAAATCCCAGACGATACCTTTTTGTCAAAAGCCACATGCGCAGGGACAAACTCTGCAGGTGGGGCCTGCTTGGGTGGCCCATAAGTTAAGATGGGGGCTTTATTGGCCAGCTCATCCAGCTCGGCCTGAGACAGCTGATTGTAATGGAGCCGGTCTCCGCCTATCCCCACCCTCGGACGACGAACAACTGCATAGCCGTTCCTGTAGCCGAGTGTCTGGCTTCTGTGGAATGCTGTTTTCTAAAGAAAAGATGGACACCATTAATAACCCCATACAGATCTTTAAGGGAAACAACAATCTTCCTAAACTATCACAGCTTAAACTCTTGCTTTAAAACTTATATTTTAAAATTATGTATGTATGTGGGCAGATGTGTGGGTGTGCGTGCAGATGCCCTCAGATTCGCTGAACCAAGATGGATAGGAACCACCTGATATGGGAGCTGAGAATTGAACCCAGGCCCTCTGCAACAGCCGTTCTTGTTCTTAAACACTAAGCCATCTCTCTAGCTCCAAATGTTTGCTTTTCAACATCACAAAATGTGCATTAAATGCAGCAAGGGACTTACATCCCTTGGGCGGCCTGTAGCTCTCTAGTGACATTTCCTGTGTGATCAGTTCCACTCCCATCTCCACACCCAGAAAAGTTTCCTGTGATTAGATGGGGTTATCCGACTGCTAGGTCCTAGCCAATGGAGTGTAGCTCGGTGGATAGTGTTTGCCTGTCACTGGCAAAGTTCTGGCTTTGGGGACCTGACTGTAATCTTAGCACTCAGGATAAGTTCAAGATCACCCCAGGCTATATAGTAAGTTTGAAGCCAATCTGGGCTACATGAGACCCTATCTCAAAATAAATGAGTAAGTAAAAAAGTTAAACTATGTCACGAGGAAACCAAACTCCTGTTACAGCTGGGCCTTGATCTGAGGCATTTTTATTTTGGTGGTCGTGGTGGCAGCACATTTTTCTCTGAGCATGTGTGTGTGTGTGTGTGGTGTGCACATGTCTGCTTGCATGTATGTGGGCATACATGTGACAGACCTACATTGATGAGGGGAGGGCCAGCCTAGCTAACCGGCTTGCTTGTGGTCTAGTGATCTGAATTTCACTCCTCACATATGAGCAGCAGGCACTTCCTCCTCTGAGCCACTGTCCCAGTGGTTTGTGCCTTCTTTTCATGCTGTTCTTGTGCTGTCTGATTTGGATTTGGTGTTGCTTGGAGACAGAGACTGGCTGTGTAGCCCAGGTTAGACTCAAATTGGTCATCCTTATGACTTAGCTTCCCGAAAGCTGTGATCAAGGATACATGCCACCACACTGGACTATAATTATTATTATTATTATTATCATTATTATTAAATTTCATCCAAACAGTGAATTTAAGAAAAACTGTCAGGGGAAAGGAATGAAATACAATCTGAATAAGGACACTTCATGTTGGCATGCCTTTAAACCGAGCCTTTCTGGAGGCTGAGGCAGATGACTTTCAAGTTCAAGGCCCCTCTGGGTTGCATACAAGATACAACAAGCAAGCCTCCTTCCTCCCCAACACACACACACTGTCTGAAAATGAGTTATATATTATATACAATAAATGCAATGGTAAGAATGTTAAACACAGGCTAAGGAAAGAAAAAGCACCAAGTGGTCCATGAGGTTGAGGTAAGTGAGATGAGAAAATGCAAAGCAGAGAAGAGGAAGACGGGCACGCTTTTAAGAGAAACTACAAAAAAACCAAGAGGAGCTGGAGCGGGATTCAATTCTAGAGAAGGTTGAAGCTAGAGAGAAAAGTGACCCTTAACTCAGAAGCCCGGAGACCTGAGGGAATGACCCATCAGGAAGGAGTGCATGGGAAGGGGGCTGCAAGGCAGCAATCTTGAGGATTCAGATGAGGTTGCTGGGGAGAGGAGGGAGGAGAGGATGAAAGCAGAGAGGCGCTGAGGAGGGTAAGAATGAATCTGGGGTAATGGGGTAATGGCGATGGTCTGGGGTAATGGGGCCAGAAGGCAGGTTAGGTGGGGTAGGAAAGTAAGAACAAGTCCGCAGTGAGGACCCAAAGGTGTGTGGACTACCAAGAGGCCGAACAAAGCCCCCAGAAGATGGTATGCAGGAGGGCGGTGGAGCCTGCGTGATGGAGGAGAGCAGAGGCGCGCGGAGTGGAGAACCCTTCCAACTGGCTCTCACCGTGGAGTCCGTAAAGGACGAGCCCGGGAGAAAGGGCAGGCCGTGCACCGGGTTGGTCACCATCGCAGCCCTGCAGCCGCCGCCACGGTTGCCTTCTGCCGCTCGGGTTACCCTGGCAACAAACAGCATCCGCGGGCCTCTCCAGACTCCATGGTAACGCCAAACACTACGCCAGGGAGGGAGAAGCGCGAGGCGGGGCGAGGGTGGAAGGGCGGGGAGGAGGGCGCGGAGTCCAGGTCTGCGCGTGCGCGTAGGACCCCTGAGGCTCCTGGTCACTGAACGTGGCTAATGGGTGTGACAGAGGCGGCTCCGCCCCTTCCTTCCCCACCCCTTCCCTTCTTCCTCTGCACCCACTTGGTGGCTCCCTGGGGACGCAACCGAGGAGCAACTTATGTGCACGGCTGAAGAAGGCTGGTGTCCTCAGGCCTTGGCTTGTGCAGTGAGGTCACGTTCTTTTACGGAGGAGAAGTTCCTTCTCGCTCCACGTAGTCCTCCCAAGAACTCAGGAACTCTTTCCCAACTCTGGGAAAAGAGCTGCCGTCCTGGTTCACACCCAGCGTAAGTGGTTGCTCCCCAGTGAAAGCGCTAATTACTTCAAACGCATGGGACGGGTCGTGAATTAGATTATAATTGACTGCCTTTCTGTTGCTCAGACATGATTTGGACCCCCTCACCCCCACCTGCCCGTGTGCACTTCCTCCACCTTTCCCCCAGCTTCCTGGTCCCCTCTCAGAAGTCCATCCGCGCCACTTGTTTCTGCAGGCTGTGTGCTGAGGTCTCAGAACCGTCCCGAGTATCTTTTGACTACAAAACAGGATAGTGGCCATGTCAGTCCTGCTGGATAGCTACAGCCCAGTGATAAATCAGAACCACGGAAGAGAGCACCTTAAAGAGAGAGACCGAGTCACAAGAAAGAAGCAATTAACGGCAGTGAAATACTGCTGAGTACAGCACTTTCTGGGCAACTTAATATTTTCCTTAAACATAAAATGACCCTATTCCTGAAACATCATCAGGGAAAGAAAAAAATCAAGAATCTATCAGCACTGAGAACTTAAAACGAAGCCAAGATTTCCAGGGTTTGGGTTCGCTGTGTCTCAAGTTTTCTCAGGAGTTTGGTCTTCAAAACATGCGTTTCTGACCTATGAATTTAGAGACGCAATAGAGTAGTAAGCCTGAAAGAGAAGACATAACTTAGCATCATGGGTCACTTGCTGCCACCAGCAGTTCGGATGGCAGCTGTATTAGTCAGGCTCCTCTAGAAGAGAACTGATAAGATGCATTCACACACACACACACACACACACACACACACACACACAATTTATTAAAGTAGCTTATAGTCTGTGGTTCAACTTGTCTAGCAATGGCTATCTACCAACAGAAGGTCCAAGAATTCAGTAGCTGTTCAGTTCTTAAGGTTGAATTCAGTAGCTGTTAAGTTCTTAAGGCTGAATGTCTCAGATGGTCTTCAGTGTATGCTCAACTCCCAAAGAAGTAGGCTCTAAGGCTAGTGAAGGGATGGACTTGCTAGCAAGGGTGAGAACAAGCAGACAGAGAGCAAGCTTCCTTCTTCCATGTCCTTTATATAGGCTGCCAGCAGAAGGTGTGACCCAGATTTAAGGTGGATCTTCCTACCTCAGAGATCCAGATTAGAAGTGGGTCTTCCCACTTCAAATGATTTAATTAAGAAAGATCCTTCAAAGGTGTAGCCAGCCCCTTGGGTTTTAGTTGCTTCTAGATGTCGTCAAGTTGACAAGAAAGACTAGCCATCACAACAGCTTTGCCTTTATGGGTGCTTGCCACAGCAAGTCTTCCTGTGGGTTTCACTAACTGACATGGAGCCCCAGGAGCCAGCATAAGAATACAGGAAGTGGTATCTACAGCTGTCACTGGTATTATACCCACCCATCAAAATTCCCATCTAGTACCTCTTCATTTCTCCTTACTACTGTTTCTTATTCTTGCCTGTCTGCAGTCTCTTGTCTTCCTCCTCCTCCTCCCCTACCTCTCCTCCTTTTCTTGTTGTTTTTGAGACAGGGTCTCATTATGTACCCCTTGCTGGCCTCCTGGAACGCTCTATGAAGACCAGACTCACAGAGATGTGCCTGTCTCTGCCTCCTAATGCTGGGATTAAAGGTGTGCACTGTACCTAGCATCAGTGGCTCATCCTCCTTTCTTCTTGGGACAGTCTGGGTTGTGTGTGCCACCATACCCAGCTTTTGTCCCTTAAAAATTATTCTTTCTCATTTATTTTTCTTATGTACATGAGCTTAATTAAGACTCCCCCAGTATCTGATTAGAACCCTCCAGGAATTGACGAACATCACGGCAGTTACTGCAAACTTTAAAAGCCCCTGCCATCACACTGTATCTGAGACACTGACTAGGATGGTGACTAGGAGAATTAGTCATGATGGTAAATGCAACTCTTCAGTTCTCCACTCTTCTGTACCTCTCTGCTGCTGGGTAGCCAGCATCACTGGTAACTGACTCAGCATGAGAAGCTTAAGCTTCTCCCACTGTGGTCATTTGAATATAATGGGTCCCCATAACTCATAGGGTGTCATAGTTTTAATGTAATTGGCCCCCATAATCTCATAGGGAGTGGTACTTTTAGGAGGTGTTGGAGTGGGTATGGTCTTGTTGGAGGAAGTGTGCCACTGTGGGGGTGGGCTTTGAGGTTTCTTATGTTCCGGATACTTCCCAGTGTCTCAGTCAACTTCCTGGTGCCTACAAGATGTGGGACTCTCAAGTTACTTGCCCAGCACTTTGTCTACCTGAATGTCTTCATGCTTCCTACCTTGATGATAATGGACTGAACCTCTAAAATTATAAGCAAACCAGCCCAATTAAATCCTTTCATTTATAAGAGTTGCTGTGGTCATGGTGTTTCTTCACAGCAAGGAAAACCCTAACTAAGACAGGGAGAGGCATTATTAGGAGATGTGGCTTTGTTGGAGTAGGTGTGGTTTTGTTTGAGGAAGTGTGTCACCGTAGAGGTGGACTTTGAGGTCACACATTCTTAAGATATCGCCTAGTGTCTCAGGTCACTTATTGTTGCCTGCTGATTAAGATGTAGCCAGCACCATATCTGCCTGCACACTGCCATGTCCTACCCTGATAATAATGGACTGAACCTCTGAACTGTAAGCCACCACAATCAACTGTTTTCCTTTATAAGAGTTGCTTCATCATGGTGTCTCCTCACAGCAATAGAAACCCTAACTAAGACACTCACAATCTCTCCCTCTGTATCACTTCTCTTAAAGGAAATCCCAGGACATGTAAAGACGCTAAGAAGCCTTTCCGATTGATCTGCCTGGCTGCTCTGCATCTATATTCCCTGGCTTGGGCAGGGAAGGAGCTTGCAGGCCTGGAAGGATAAGTCACACCTGAGCCTACTGCTCATGAGGAACCTGTTTGTGTTTGAGGAGTGACTTGCTTCTGAACGTGTACTTTCCTTTCTGAGGAAATCCCACTAGTCAAATAGTTAATGGAGTATACCTTGATTCTGGGTGGCCATGAGGACAGTTGGCTGGTAGTGTGCCCTCATAGCGCCCTCTCGTATTCGTCTCCACCATCCTCATTCTCCTAGAAGAGTTTATCTTAGTAGACGGCTGACCTTGACACACCTATGACCCCAGCATTCTGGAGGAAGACACAAGGATCAAAAATTCCAGGCTGCAAAGTCAATTTGAGGCTACGAAGTGTGCTGGCTAGTTTCATATCAACAAGCTATCAGCTTGATAGCTGGGGCCATCTGAAAGGAGGGAATCTCAATTGAGAAAATGTACCCTTAAAATCTATCTGGAAGGCATCTTCTTAATGGGTGATTAATGTGGGAGGGTCTAGCCCACTGTGAGTGGTACCACTCCTGGTCTTGTGGTCCAGGGCTCTATAAAAAAGCAGGCTGAGGGAACCAAGGGCAATAACCCAGTAAGCAGCATTCCTTCATGGTGTATGCATCGGCTCCTGCCTCCAAGTTCCTGTTTGAATTCCTGTCCTGACTTCCTTCAGTGATAGACTATGACAAAAAAAAGGTATAAGCCAAATTAAAGTGTTTTTTCCGCAACTTTCTTTTGGTTGTAGGGTTTCACCACAGCAACAGTAACCCTAACTAAGACACACAGTGAGGCTCTGCCTTAAAAAAATAGCGATTTGTTGGGGGATGCCTTAGTCTGTAAAGAATTGCCAGGCAACCATGAGGACCTGAGTTCTGCCCTCAGCACCTATGATGCCTGTCAAATAGATAAGAAAATTCCAGTGACTTTACTTACTGTAAATAGAAAGGTGAAGCCTAAGGCTTACAGTACAGTTACCTCTGTGGACACTGGCTGGTCAAGAAGTCCCTTTACTCCTGTTGGGATAGTGATAACTATAATGGCCAATGTAAAGTACACTGGAGTGTCGAGGTCTAGACTTAAAATCAGTATATGATGAACTCAAACAGGAAGCAACTTAATATTAGAGCTTAGAATATCCCCACTGTGGTTAGAATAAGAAAGGCCCCCATAAGCTGGTCTAGTAGAATGCTTAGTCATAAGAGATAGGCACTACTTGAGAAGGATTAGGAGGTGTGACCTTGTTGGGGTAGATGTGGCCTTGGAGGAAGTGTGTCACTGCGGGTGGGCTTTGAGATTTCAAATGCCTCTCTCTTTGTGTTGCCTGTGGATTCCACTGGAGAGCTCTCAGCTACTTCTCCAGCACCATGCCGGTCTTCTTTCTTCTCCAAGAGTTGTCATGGTCATGGTGTCTCTTCATAGGAATAGAACCCTGGCTAAGACAGCTATGTACTCAAAACATTATTTTTCACTTGAGTAATAAGGAAAAACTTGAGAAATAATGCCAAGTTCAGTTAGGACTAGACTTTTGCATGCGCAAAGAATCAGAGGAAGTGCTAGCAAAAATATGGTTACCCCCTCCTGCAGGGCCAAAAAAATGTTGTATTACACTTTGGTTCAATTAAAAGCATTAAAATGCCTGGAGCTAGGGCTGATAATAAGAAAAGAGGTATAGCTGTAATAAGAACTGGTCACTTGAGTAAGGAATTTGATACTGTCGTGGCAGGAGGTTTCTACTAATAACTGTAGTCATAACATCAATTGCACCTGGAGTTGATGACACACCTGGTATGTGGAGCGAAAACGCTTCAGTGGATGCTTTGCCATGGGCTAGGTTTCCCACTAACAGTGGATGTGCAGTTTACACTGCATCTGGTCTTACTTCAGCTCTAGGAGAAGTCAGAAGTGTATACTATTAACCTGAAGGAATGCTGTATGGAGTGTCAGTCACTCAAGGCAACAATTAGTCACTGAAGCCACTGATTATTGTAGATATTACTATGAAAAGATTATAACAAATCTGTGGGCTATAATGACAACATTGTACATTTAGTCATCTCCTAATAGAACCTCTGATTGTTTGATCTAATTTTGCTTATGGCAATACCTCCTTTCCCTGCTAGTTCCCCAGCTAGCAGCTATCAGGTCCCTGTGTCTTGAGAATAATCTCTGGTTTGTGAACATAGGCACTAGGGCTAAGGAAACATTAAGCTATAAGTCTAAAGACAGAGGTTTAAGAGATCAAGGAATTATTCCTAGTGAGTGTTTATTTTCTTACCTAAATCTCTTCACACCAATGAAAACTAAAGAGTCCTCATTTAGCACGGGAGACACCACTGAACTCATCCCCTGCTTGTTAAATGACTCTGGAGAGGTAAGACTTTCAGCTGTAAAAATGATGGGATAGTAATATTGGATATAATTTGGGCTTCCAAATATGGACAGAAATATGTTGACTTTAAAACAACAGGGAAGCCAGGCACTGTGGTTCTGACAATCAGGAAGCTGAGGCAGGAAGGTGACAAGTTCAAAGTCAGCCTGAGCTGGATAGTGGGTTCAAGGCCAGCCTGGGCAACTTGGGTGAGATCCATTCCATAAAAATAAGGGTTGGTTTGTAGCTCAATGATAGAGGGCTTATTTAGCATATGCAAGTCTCTGGGTTCATCGCCTAGGACTACAAAACCCCTGCTCACTGCTCTGCCAAAAGTATACAGGGAGTGGTCTTGATGACATCAGAATATCTGAAAGTCTTCTATTCCCCTGTCACATATGCAGTATGGAAAGGGAAAACAGCAGCAGCCTGGATCCTTGCAGCCATATTCTTACCCTACCTGAGTTATGAAGGCTGTGTTTGTACAAATGGCAGCCGAGTGCCTTCTTGAGTCTTTTGTTTCCTCATCTCTAAAATAGATGGAAAATAAGTCTCACTAGTTGTTCCCGGCTTACACAACTGTCTTGGTTTCTCTTCCTGTTTCTGGGATAAAAAACAAACAAAGAAAAACAACAACAACAAAAACCAAAAAGACACTCTGACAAAAGCAACTTAAGGGGAAAGTGAAATTTTTTTTTTGTGCTTTATTTTGTTTTGTTTTGTTTTGTTGCTCACAGTTCAAGGAAGACTCCATCATGGAATCTTTGAGTAGTTGGTCACATCCACAATCAGGAAGCTGAGGAAGGTGAATCATGCTGCCGCTCAGCCCCCTTCCTCCACGTATGCTGTCCAGTACCCCTGTCAAAATAATGAGTCAACCACAGGGAACAGATTTTCCCGCCTCAAATACAACCAGGATAATGCTCCATGGCAAGCCCAAGTGGCTCCCTCCCAGGGGATTCTAACTTCTATCTAGGTGACAGTTGACACTGGCCATCATGGGGATCATGTAGGAAATCAAAGTCACCCAAACCAATACATTACATTTATTTATTTACTTACTTATTACATATGTATGTGTGAGCGTGGGGGTGCCATGGCATGTCTGTTGGTCAGAAGACAACACAAGGTAATTGGTTTTCCACCATGTGGGTTCCAGAAATTGGACTCAGGTTATCAGGTTTGTTGCAAGTACCTTTGAGCCACTCTCAACAGCCCCCCAAGCCAATGTGTTTACATAAATAGTCTTTACTTACAATTTCACGTAGTCAGTGAAGGAGTTCCTATGAGTCTATGACTCATTGTCAACCTCTTCCCCGAAATCTGAGGAATGAGGAGTCCTGAAGGAACCCCAGGTTAAGATGAAGTCCTGGAGGAACCCTGAGACAGGGTGGAGTAGCTGATCAGAGCAGTGACTTTTCCAGGACAGGAATTCTTGCTCTACCAATAAATCCCAGGGTCTGTGGCAGAGGTGAGTGAAGTAGAAGAAGCCTTACAGATAAAACGAAACATAAACAATGGTCAATTGATGGCAGTGTGGGCTCTGTTGGGACCTTGATCATAAACATCATGTTGGTTATTTAGAAAAGTTTCTGGAAATCAAACAGTGGTTATTTAAGGATGTCAAGAAATTGCTTAATATTTTAGACATAGTAGAAGTACTATGATTTCACTTTGAAAAATCAGATTCCTGTAATCCCTTCACTGAGGCAGATAGATTGCTTTAAGCTCAAGGACAATCTGGGCTACACAGAAAATTTTAGGCCAATCTGGGTCACGAAACAAGACCCCATCTCTGAGGAAGTACAAAAGTAAACAATTAAATAGATACAAACAAGACAAAATCTCCATTTTTAAAAAATAAACAATCAAATATTATGGGAAAAGTGCATGATTTTATTCAAAATACTATGTAAAGGGACAAGGGTGGTATGGGGGTATAAAGGAAATTAGATTATCTACAAGTGGATAATTGTTGACCTGATTACATAAGGATGCATTATACAATTCTGTCTGACTTTGTTTGGTTGAAGTTTTTCTATAATACAAGAGCTCTAAGAAGGGGAGGAGCAGGGGAAAAAAGAAGAAAAGAAGAAGAGGGAAGAGAGAAAGAGGAGGAGGTGGGGAAGGGAAGAGAAGGAAGGGGCATATGGACAGCCTCTGAGCATGACCAGAGAAGTAAAAGTCCTGATTCTGTCCCTTGCCAGTTCTGTGACCTGCTGGAAAATTGTTATCCTCTCCCTTTCCTAGCAGGAAAATGGGACAATAATAGCCACTTCCCAAACCGTAACATTGTTGTGAGCACAGGATGAGTAAGGACATGGCACTCTTTCTGTAGCCATTGGCATCTCGTAAGGGCAATGACCTTGGTAAGCAGTGTCTGGTGGGGAACTCTGAATAGATGGTCGAAAGAGTGACTGGGGACCAGGAAAGCTAGAGATGACAAAATCCAGGTACAACTAAGGAAGAAAAGAGGCAAAGGATGGGGGGGGGGCTACATTGCAAAAAGTATTTAATTTTATGTGTATGCACTTTGGCTTACATGCATGTCTGTGTGTCACTTGTGTAGAGTGCCTGAGGAGGTTAGAAGAGGGCATGGCATCCCTTGGAACTGGAGTTACAGGTGCTTAGGAGCCACCTTGTGGGTGCTGGGGATTGCACTTTGGTGCTATCCATACTTTGATTTGTCAATGGTTCTCTATCTAGGGCGAATAGACAGTTATTCACAGCTCCCGGTGAATAGCCAGTCAGTCAGTCTGTCTGTCTGTCTGTCTGTCTCTCTCTGTAGTAATTAGGGGTGGCGGCAGGGCTGCGTCCCCAACACCCCAGCCGCCTGCCCGGCTAGCTTATGCCCTGAAATAATTACACGGACACTGTATTCTTTTAAAGACTGCTTGGCCCATTCTCTTCTAGGCTAATTCTCACATATTAATTTAGCCCATTTCCAATCATCTGTGTATGGCACCCCAAGGTGTGCTTACCAGGAAGATTCTAGCCTATGTCCATCCTGGGTCAGAGCTTCATCCCGTGTGTCTGCCAGGGAGCAGGGCATGGCGTCTCCGCTGAGGCATCTGCTCCGGAGAGCAGAGCTGTGGAGTCTCTGAGCTCACTTCCTCTTCCTCCCAGCGTTCTGTTCTGTTTACTCCTCCCACCTATCCTCTAACCAATAAAATGGGCCAGGGCAGTTCCTTTATTAGCCAATGACCTTCCTCCATCATCTCTCTCTCTCTCTCTCTCTCTCTCTCTCTCACTCTCTCACACACACACACACACACACACACACACACACACACACACACACTGGTAAGTGTGCATGCTCAGGCATACGGAGGCCAGGGCCCAGCCCCAGGGATTGTTTAGGAGCTGTCCATTGATTTTGAAGCAGGGTCTCTCTGTGGTTTGGAGATTGCTAATGAGGCTGACTGGCTAGGCAGCTCCGGGGTCCTCCTGTGGACAACCTCCTGTGTCCCAGCACTGGGATTACAAATGTGCAACATTAGGTCCGTTTTTAAAATCATGGGTTCTGGGGATTGAACTCATGTCCTTGGGCTTGCACAGGGAAATATCCCCTTGGCATACTTTTTGTCGGACATAACCCGAAACAGGTAGAAATCGAGATGAGAAGAATAAGGGGACCGGGAGGTTTATTTATGCTGTAGGCCAAGAGCACTTGGAGACCACAGTGATGAAGGATGGGTAAGCCAGCCTGTTTGCGGTTTGGGGTACTGATAGAAGACTTTCCCTGCCCCCTGATGCTTGTGAGAGTCTGTGATCACTGGTGCTGAGCACGAGGGAAGAAATATGGAAGAAAATAAAAAAAAGAAATTGCTCCTCAAGACACAGCAGGACTCCCTCTCTACCCTCTGTCCCTGGGATGATGAAACACATCTCACTCCATACTGGAGGGCAGAAATCCTTCCCAAGAGCAAAGGACTTCCACTCTGGAGTGAGATGGATCCAGAGAGAGGGTACTGGCCTTTAGAGCCCACAGCGGTCTGCTTTGTAACAACAGAGACTGCAGGCAGCATTTGTCAAATGCAAACAGCCCCAGGAGCCAAGCTATGGTATTCTTCCCATAGAAGAAACAGAGCCTGTGAGAAAGTCTCTGGGATGTTTGACATACTTCCCTAGCTGTCTTTGGGAAAATAAAATCGGCTCAGCCTGGAATAGTGCTCAGATTTACTTTGATGGGGAATGGGATCCATTTACCCCATCCTGTGTATTGATCCCCTTTGGTCATCTTAGGCACACTGCAGAAGTACAGAGAGAGAATCCGAGGCCAATTGGTGGTTCTTTCAGTGGGTTTATGGTCTAGGAAGTCTTTCTGGTGATTATAGATGAATCCCAGCACTGCGCACATATGGAATTTCAACTCTGGTACCAACCACCCCTACAGCATCACTTCGAGGAAAAGTGTGGGCAACCTGTATAGGGATGCCAACAGGACTGCACATTTAGGTTTGCTTTACTTACTGAGGGACATGAGGGTGGGGAAGTAGGAAATCTGCATCCCATACTACTCTCCGTTTACAAACTTTCTAGTTCACACAATGGTGTGTGGTAAATATTTTCTACGTTCCCTTTATTCTGATGGGGAAGGCTGGGAGCTTTGGGTCCAAAGACCCAAGTTTCTGGGAGATGCTGTTACTAACCACACAGTCCTGGGTTAACCTATTTGGTTTATGCTTCCATTCCTTATTTGTAAAACAAAGTCCATAAAAATGGTAACTAACTCCCACAAAGCCAGTATGTGCATTAGGATCAAAAACCCATTGCCATTGTTCTTGAGTTCTCAGTAGTCCTCATTGTCCGCTATGTTCAGCGAGTCCGGTTTTATCCCAGGCTTTTTCAGACCCAGGCCAGCTGGCCTTGGTGAGTTCCCGATAGAACATCCCCATTGTCTCAGTGTGTGGGTCTCTGTCTCTGTCTCTTTTCATCGCCTGATGAAAGTTAATATGGATGCTCACCTTACTAGACCTGGATGGAGGTGGGAGGTCCTTGGACTTCCCACAGGGCAGGGAACCCTCACTGCTCTTTGCACTGACAAGAGAGGGGGACTTTACTGGGGGAGTGGGGAATGGGAGGCGCTGGTGGGGAAGAGACAGAAATCTTTAATAAATAAATAAATTTAAAAAAAATAAATAATATGCTAGAATACAAAAAAAAAAATGGTAACTAACACCGGGTAGTGGTGGCGCACGGCTTTAATCCCAGCACTCCAGAGACAGAGGCAGGTGGATCTTTGTGAGTTCGAAAGCCAGCAGCAGAGTGAGTTTCAGGACAGCCAGGGCTACACAGAGAGAAACCCTGTCTCAAAAAACAAACAAACAAAAACAACAGCAACAAAAAGTGGTCACTACCAATAGGCTTGTTATGATGGGGATTGAGAGCTCATCTCAGGAGAAGTCAGATAGTGTAGTGTAGACCACATATGCTGTTACTGTTGTTTATAGACTCTACCCAGGACGTGGGAGTCCATTTCTGCCCAGAGAATTACTCAGAGTACAACACTAGCGTCAGCAGAATGAAGAAACATTCAAAGTCTTTCTAGGAAGTGGAACCCAGTGTCTTAGGCAGTATAAAAATACTCTGGGAACAATCTGCTACCCTCAAGAGTGTACCCACAGGAAGGTAGGGCTGGTTGGGCCAGGCCCATGAATCAAAGAACTTAACAATAACCTTGTTTTGTGTAAATTGAAGGAAATAGAAACATAATGAGTAATAGGTAGCGAAAAAAAAAATTAACAGTGACCCCGAATACCCGCCTTTATTTCCTGAAGTTACAATGAATCCTCATAAGATTGGACAGGCTTTGTCCTCACCCCTACCGCTGTTCTTGCCAGTCTCCCTTCCAATCTGGCATACTTTGGACACAATACAGCTGGTTTCACCTCCCTTCCAGTGGTCTTCCTTAATCCTAGTCAGAATCGAGGGGAGAAGAGAAGTAGCTCAACTGGTGAAACAGTTGCCTACAAGTAAGAGGCCCCAGGTTTGTTCATCATCATTGCATAAAAGGTTGCATGGAAAGGCAAGTCTATGATGACAGCACTTTGGAATGCAGAAAGCAGGCCATCCTCAGCTACGGAGCAAGTGTGAGGCTAGCCTGAGCTGCCTGAGACTCTGTATCAACGTCAAATGGGCTGCGCTGATGGCTCACCTTTTAACGATAAGCTGCTGGCAGCTCTGGTATTTGGGATCCATACAGGAGACCCAGTGCCCTCTTCTGGCTTCCATGGGTCCTGCATAAATCTGGTGCACAGGCAAAATACCCGTACACATAAAACAAAACAAAGCAACCTGTACACTAGCCCTAGTCCCTCAGCCCCACCCTACTTTGTTCTCTTTCTCTCCTGGACCAACACCTTTAACACACCAAATACTTCATTTATGTGGTTTTCTGTTGATCTACCACTAAGGGGATTAAATGCTTTCTTTGCTACTGTGTCCCAGGTGCTTAGGGCCAAAGCCCGGCTTCTGGCAGTGCTCAATGTTTGGGGAATGACTATCAGTGAATTCGCCAACTCAGTTCACAGGCTGGGCTGGCTGGGCTCCAGCAGAAGTCTCTCCAGCACAGCTCTTGCTGGCCATTTGACTCCTAGAAGGTATTTCACACAATTCTTTCAGTGAGTGTATCCCTGGCTTTGTTTGCTAAGCTGGTGTCATCAGATTACCTACACAGTGTAATGTCAGACGGGAGGGCAATGGAGCTCTTGGCCATGCTGTAAACTGATCTGAAGACTGTTGGGTTGTACTTTATAAAACGAGAGTACCAGGTTGCTGAAAAATTCGACTTCCTTTTTGTCCCCCAGGAAATTTTAGATGGCATTACTAGCTTATATTTTGTGATTGAAAATATTTTGGTGAAAGCATTGCTATTCCCCCAAAACCTTTTTTTTTATTTTATTAATGGCTCCTTGGGTTATCTTTTCTTCCCCCTTTTCTACATTTCCTTCAATAATCAGATATTACTTCAAACAAACCTTTTACTAGTCTATGAAATCTACACAGCTCCTTGAAAGGCAGAGAAATGTTTAAAGTTCCATCCTTATAGTCTTATCTCGTGTGTGTGTGTGTGTGTGTATGTGTGTGTGTGTGCCAATTGCTTGGGCAATAGACCAGTGAAATGTGAGAAGGACCCGGAATTAGGCAATTATCAGACAAGACGATTTTCTCATGTAAGGATCCAACGATATTCTCAAACCCTCAGTGGGTTGACTTTGCAATTCAGGCTGACAATGGGCCTGTGGGCTTCGAAGAGACCTCTATGGTACACGCAATGATCTCTTTGACATCTGAGAAGATGGTATGAGGTTCGCTTTAGCTGAACAAGAAACAGCAGCACAGCTGTGGCCACTTATGCGGTGTCCAGGACCAGAAGTTCCAGTGAAATCATGAAAAGCCGCATGCTGCATGAAACTGTTTCACACGCACCACCTAAGACCGCGGCTGTTTGGAGTTGACCTCTCTGATTAGCTGAGCTCCAAAGTTTTCTAAAAATGACATTAGAATGAGTTGTATGGCTCAGAAAAATCACTACTTTTCTCAGTCTCCAGAGCAGTGGTTCTCAACCTATGTGTCACGACTCCCTGTTACAGGGGTCACCCGAGAACATTGAAAAACACGGATGTTCTTGTGACGATTTATAACAGTAACAAAATGATAGTTATGAAATAGCAACGAAGATAGTTTCACGGTCGGGGTCACCACAACATGAGGAGCTGTATTAAAGCGTCCCAGCATTAAGAAGGTTGAGAGCCCTGCTCTACAGCCATGGAAACCCTTTGTCCTTACTTGGCTCATAGCTAGCTACTCAGGAGCTGAAATGGATGTGGAGGGGAAAGCATGGTGTATGTTAAAACCTGATTTGGTCAGGCCTCCTGGAGTCTAAGGTAGCATGAACACATCCCCCTAGAAGAATCATGATATAATAAAAAAAAAATCTTACCTTAGATATGCTAGCAAGATTATTCTATATTTTTAAAGTTATTAAATCAGAAACATGTACTCTGGTGGACAACCCACATTTCCTTCTGCAAAGGGTCAAGCATTATGTTCCTAGAAATCCTACATTGCTTTGTGTAATTCATAATATTTTTTTTTTAATTTCAAAAACTGTAGGCCACCAGTTCAGAATGTTAAAATCTTTAATACAATTGTAGCCAGGAATGTTTATGTAATTATATTGAAATCCTCATAGAAATCAATTCCATGGCTCTTCAAGCGGTAGTTTGCTCAGCCCAAACGTAGACAGGTTAGCAGCAGACTTATTTTAGATGGATAATGTCCCCACTTCCTCCGCCTGGCAACCCAGTAAACCCAGCTTTTGAATGAGTTTTAGGTCCAGGTAGCCCTTGTCAAGGGATCAAGGAAGGTAGCTTTCTTTATATCGTTAACACGACAAAAATCCACATACAAAAATTGTTTAATGATTATTCATGTAAGTAGATTTATAGAGACGGAAAATAATCCCACATTTTCTTTACCAGGCAATCAAGCAAAACACAGTAGTACAGGAGGCAAAGCCTTGGTAACAAGAACTGAGAAAGCATCGAGTGAGACGACACTGCCATCTGGAGGACACAGATGGAACTACAGAGCAGTAAGCAGCGACAAACAGGGCAACAGAAACAGGATAAACTGCCCTTGCGTCCTGGCTCGGAACTGTTTCAAGCTTCCAGTCGATGGCGACTTAAAAATTGAAATCGTAACCCTAACACCTTTAAGAACTTTAAAATTAGTTCATTAAAATTGAGTGTGATGTGGGCGCAGCCTGTATTCCTAGCTCCTTGGCTGACTGAGATGGGAGAATCAGGAATTCCAGGCCAGTTTGGGAAACACAGTGATACCTTACTCAAACACAACACAAAACAAAACACCCCAAACCAGAAACAACAACAGAGACAACCTTCACCAGCAAATAAAAGCCAGGATTCTGAAATGAGAAACAGGTACTTTCCCAAATGCATCCTGTTGGCCCCTCTTCTTGAACTAAGTAGGGCCTTATATAAATCCATAGAAATTTTATTCATAAGAGAATGTAAATGACTGACAGTTTAATCTTATCAGAGACATCTACATGTTAATGGGTTGCAAATCTTAATTAAAAGAGAAGTGACGACAACCAGAATTTCTCCCTTTCACTGTTTTTCCTTTCACATTATGCTGATTTGGGGGGCAGAAATCCCACTGCAAATCAATAGGCAGCCATACTCCTTTGTAGAATTCTTAGTTGTTACATTGAAACTAACCAGGTCTTTTCCATACTGAAAGACTTATTTTATCGGCTGTTGGAAAGGGAGCATGAAGACCTAAAACCCACCCATATTTATACTATTCTAACTAGATACTGATGTTTTGGGGGAAGATCACAGCCCCCCATCTCAATGCCTCCCAAATATCTATTATACATACACCGTTCCCTGGCCTGGGGATGTAGGTCAATGGAAGACCTCTTGGTTAGCAAGTCGGAGGTCTTGGGTTCAAGTCCCAATTCCGCAGAAATTGCTTTTTTTTCTTACCAACTTCCAAACCACTAGTTAGCAATGTTTGTGTAATTAAACTAAAAATTGAGTGTCACTATTTCATTGTTTACATGTATGGTGTCATCATGAACCCACCAGTGACAGAGTTCAGCTCAGCACTGGCCTGCAGGTGCACGGAAGAGCACTAGGATCTCTGTTCACAAGGCTGGGAGTGGTGGTGCACACCTTTGACCTTGCCACTTGAGAGACAGGTTTATTTCCAGAGTTCAAGGCCAGTCTGGTCTGCAGGACTTCTAGGCCAGCCAGAGCTCTAGAGTGAGATCTTATCTCAAAAAAGAAAAAGAAAAAAAAAAGAAGAAAAGAACAAAAATCTCTGTTACTAAACACCTCCACAGTTACAGTCAAGAGCACCTCCCCATCCCTTCCCTCTCTCACGTTTCTCACTTTTAAAAGAATACCAAGTCTTTGAATCCATAACAACGAGGACTCCCAACGGTTTCTGGTTCCCGTTTTAGACAGACCCTCTACTTGTAGCATTTCCATGACCTCCACCCCCACCCCCCCGCCGATCTCCAGCCATCTTTGTTCAGTTCAAACTGATTCAATTTTGCTAACCTTCCTTGCCATGAACTTGGGCCTAGACAAGCTTGTATAGACACTCGACTAGCGTGGAAGTTCAGATTCTTGACCATGAAGAAACCTATCTAGTAAAACAGTGCAGTAGACACGAGCTTTCCTGCTTTAAAGGCAGTAGGGAAGTTCCAGTTGGCCCTGCCCCCCTCCCATATAGATAATAGTTGTTTGACAAATCACTGTAGCTTTCTGGGGTTCTTCTTTTTTTTTCTTGTCTCAATAAACCAAAACATGAAATTCCATGGAGCATATATTAAATAAAATGTCTAGACATCCCCATGTATAAGGCACAAAACTCACAAACCTCTCACAGAAAGATGAACCAACACACAGACAAACAGAACCGAAGGTTTAAAGACAAGCAAGTAACTTCTTGGAGGAGAAAGTTCATAAAACTGGAATTGAAACAGATCACTTCTCTTTTTAGTACAGAGGGACCTTATACTGATAGGAAGCACAGCCTGGGAGCGGAGGGCATCACGGCTCTTCCTGGACCACGGCCTCCTTCACTGGGTTAACACGGAAGTCAGTCCTCAGAGAGACCAGTATGGCCAGAGCAAATGCGCCGCAAGCACCTCCCGTCTCACAGTGGCTGCTCCCAGCCATGTGACCCACAGTTCCTAGGGCCATCAGGTGCCTCATTCTTACACAAAGGACCTTCAGGGGCCAACCACAGTGAGCACATATTACCTGTCCTAGGACCTGTTTTAAGGTTTCTCCTCAAATCTGAGGCAGAACTCCCTGTTCGAGGACCCCAGATTGGGGTGGCTGTCTTGGTCCTTCATAGGACAGCATCTAACAGAAATCTGAACCAGGGTCTTAGCTTCCTCTTGAAATAATCAGACCCCTTGAGCAAGTTTAGAACTAAGCTTTTAAAAGAGTCTGTTCGAAGCTTCAGATAAGTAAGTTCCTGACCTGCAAGACAACCCTAAATAGCTTGCAGCTAATACTGCAGTCCACACAGAGAAACAAAAAGGTCCCCACTGGCAACAGACAGACAAGGGTATCCATGTTTGCTGGCTGGGTCTCCCGGTAGCTCTTGGCACTGTTGCGTTTTCTGACGTTTACGTATTACATGAAAATCAGCTTCCTGAACGTTCACATGGCTCCAGCATTTCCCGGAAGTGTAATAGCTTTGGAATTCTTTATGTCACCATGCAGACTCGGGGTGGGAACAATCAGCCAGCTAGTTGGTTATCCTGAGAAAGGGACCAGTGCTGTATGAGATCAGAAATCAGGGAAATTGGATAGTCCATTCTGTCTAAGGGTTTCAGTGAGTCTTCTTGAAAATTATGACTTTTCCACCCTAGACGATCTGAACTCCTAATCAGACAAAGTCCATTGGTCAATTTACCAAGGCCAGCAGCATAGGGTGTCTGTTCTGTTAGGGTGTGTGTGGCAGATCAATTAGATTATCTGTCCAGTTCAGGACTCAGCTTTGGGAGCCACACCCAGAATTCTGCTAAGTGTTTGTGGTTAAGGATGCTTTTCTTTAGTTTGGCATCTCATGAATCTCAGCCAGGATCCCTCCCCATGCAAGGCTATAACCCAGAAGATGGATATTTCTTTTTAAAACTCTCAAATGCCTTGAATTTGAAATTTTGTATACCATGCCCTTGAAAATATGCAGTGATCTTTTTTTTTTTGAGATAGGTATCATGTATCAAAGGCTAGCCTTGGACTCGCTATACATCCAAGGATGACCTAGAACTTCCAATCCTCCTGCCTCTGCCTCCTTGAGTGCTGTTCCTGGTTTGTGGGGTACTAGGGATCAAACCCTGGGCTTCCTTCATGCTATGTAAGCATTCTCTACCAACCGAGTTTCATCCCCAGCCTGTAATACATATTAATTTAAAAATCAAGCCTTAAAAACGAAAAATCCATTTCTATTATTTGTGTCAAGTTTTTCTCCAAATCACAGTAGGACATCCCTACATCTTTCTGCTCTTGCAGACCTCAGGAATCTTTCTTAACCAGTCTGGCCTTGACTTTGTGCCTCAGGAGGGAGGCGGTGGCGGCACTGCAGGCAGCTAAGAAGAAAAAGGAGAGGCAGGCCGTGTAGACGGACAGGGGACCGTGGCGCTGGAGGAAGATCTCATGCCTTCCCTGGTAGTCTAGAAGAATGGCTTCCAGCTGGGAGAGCGTGCAGATGGAAAGGAAGGCGTGGAAGATTTGATGTCCGTGGCCCACAATGTCACAGGAACCTGGGAAGTACTTCTCGGGTACCGGGCAGGAGAAGAAGTAGGCGCTAACCAGGAAGAAGACGATCTGGAGGGTGTGATACCAGGCTGCCTGTTCCTGGCAACCAGCCAGGTGACAGAGAGCCACCCGGTGAGCCACAGGGCTGATGTCCAGAATGAAGGCCAGCCCGGCTGGTACCACTTGACAGATCTTCCGCATCACTGGATAAGGCCGTCGGTAGCGATACTTGGCGTAGCAACAGCCAGCACAGGAGAGCCAGCCACAGAAAGCAGCTGCCGGCAGGAAGAAAAGCCAGAACCGCTCGTACCACGCCTGGTCCGAGCTGTAGAAAAAGTGAGCCAATGCGCTGCCATACTGATAGACGCTGACCCCGACGTAGTCCACAAAGTAAAAGGTGTAGTGAGACAGCTCTGACTTGGACTGCAGCAGGTGGGCCAAGAGGCTGCAGGTGAGGTAAGTGATGGAGGACAGGATAAAGAGGAGCAGGGGTAGGGTGTGAGGAGAGGCCCACTGCAATGCCCCAGCCTCCACAAAGGCCCAGAATCGCAACAGGACCGCTAGGGCCGCCAGCAAGTGGGTCCAGACGTTGACCACCTCGTTGTGCTTCTGAAAAAGGCTGAAGAAGTAGTAACGCCATTCGTGCCCCGTAGGGCGGTAGCCCGCATGGATGTAAGGCTCCCTGAAGAGTTGGGGCACGTCGGTTTCTGGGACAGTGCACGGCATCTTGGGAAGCCCTTCTTCCAGAATCTTGGGCAGACGGCGCAGCTGCTGCCCGCTCACAGACAGGGTGCTCAGGCGTTCCAGGATGGCAGTCGTCATGGCAGCGGTGGCCCGGGGTTCCACAGGATTCGGTAGGACAAGCTGAACGGATAGAGAGGAAAACTGAGAGACAAACGCAGCCAAGGTGGCCATAAAAAGGCATGGTTTGCACAGACAACCCGGAAAGCTAGGAGGTCCAGATGGATTCTCTGGGCCTCGCTTTCATCTGTACCGAAGAGTTGCAGCATCCTGCCTCACCCTGACAACATTCTGACGCCTTGGTTACTATTCACCAGTGTGAGGAAGAGGCATCTCTTGTATAAGGGCTTTGAGAACCTAGCATGGCCTAACGATCAGTGAGAGAGAATGATGCCTAGAAGGTAAAGATATTCTGAAAGATCACTATATTCCCTAGCTATCGCTAAATGCAACCATCAGATGCCCCTGGATTATTAAGTAGTTTGAAAGAGAAGAATACATTTTAGCTGGGCATGGTGGCACATGCCTGCAAACTCATTACTCTGAAGGCTGAGGGGGGAGGCTGACAGTTAGAGGCTAGTCTGTCCTCCTCAGTGAGTTCAAGACCACCCTGTGCTAGATAACAATGCTTATCGATAAAAAAAAAAAGTAAGGTGTCTTATTTCTTTAGCACCCAGCTAATCTTAAACTATTGACTAATCTTACTGGGAACTTTAAGCAATTAGCTGACACTCAAAGGCAGATTATTTGTAGATGAGACTTGGAAAGAGCAGTGTACACTGTTGTGGGAAATTATTTTAAGGTGTGTTATGTTTGTTTATGATGTGGAGCATTTGTTTAATGGTGCAAAGATGTGTTGCTTTTGTTTATGCTGCGTTTGTTTAACTCTGTGAAGCTGTGATTCTCTGCCTGTCTAAGACACCTGATGGTCCTAATAAAGAGCTGAACGGCCAATAGTGAGGCGGGAGAAAGGATAGGTGGGACTGGCAGGCGCAGAGAATAAATAGAAGGAGAAATCTGGAAGAGAAAGAGGAGGACTCAAGGGGTCAGTCACCCAGCTACACAGTCAGCCCGGAGAAAGAAGCAAAGAAAGATATACAGAAATAGAGAAAGGTAAAAGCCCAGAGGCAAAAAATAGATGAGATAATTTAAGAAAAGCTGGCTAAAAAGAGGCCAAGCTAAGGCCGGGCATTTATAAGTAATATTAAGACTCCGTGTGTGATTTATTTGGGAGCTGGGTGGTGGGTCCTCCCCAAAGAGCCAAAGGAGGAGTAAACAAACAAACAAACAAACAAACAACAGCACACCATGGGATATCTTAGCAGTGCGAAGCCACCAGTGTTTGAAAGATAGGCATGCTGGGTATTTTGGGTAACCCATTTGCAAAAGCCTTATCTGATTCTAGGCCATTACTTCAGTGCTGCCACCAAGTAGGTCAGTCCCAGAAGCTCAGGCTCACAGATCCCTCTGCTGGCCGATGGTGGAAACACAGCTTAGCTTTTTCTGCCTATTTTTAGAGGTATATATTCTGCTGATGGCTGATTGTTTTCTTTCTTCATTTAAAGACAAAACAAAAACACTGATTTGGCTTCTTATTTGTGTGTGTGTCCCTGTCTGTCTGTCTGCATGCACACGGGTGACATGTCAGAAGGTGCTCAGGAAAGCAAGTGGCTCGGGATCTGCCTTTCCCAGGAAGCTACATCTGTGTGTGGTGAATTTCAGACCTCTGAAATGTTTGCTGTATCCGTCGGGTTTCTAGGTGATAGTTAGGACAGGTGTACACAAGAGTTACTTCAAAAATGGATGAATTTCCACTGAGTAAATTGTGTTTTAATATGCAGGTACTTTCTGTGTCTTTTATTTTCTATGCTTTTTTTTTTTTTTAAAGAAAGTTAAATCCTTGTTTTATCTAAATGGCTTTCTTCCTTCAAAGGTCTTCAATTAAAGGGAATATAACAGGTACTTCTCAGGAAATAAAGTCTCTCAACCTCACTTTTTTTTCCTTGCCCCCCCCCCTTTAGTTTTTCATGACAGGGTTTCTCTGTGTAGCCTTGGCTGTCCGGTAGCTCACTCGGTAGACCAGGCTGGCCTCGAACTCACAGAGATCTGCATGCCTCTGCCATCCAAGTGCCAGGATTAAAGATGTGTGCCACCACTGCCTGGCTTGCACCATTACTGCTCAACTAACTTCACATTTCCTTTTCCTTTTTCTTTCTTTCTTACGATT
The DNA here is from genome assembly GCF_018167655.1 of Microtus oregoni. Classification (NCBI taxonomy): domain Eukaryota; kingdom Metazoa; phylum Chordata; class Mammalia; order Rodentia; family Cricetidae; genus Microtus; species Microtus oregoni. The sequence continues at coordinate 35,170,853 of NW_024543066.1, forward strand.
CCTTTTTATTTTTATTGTTAATGTATATTGGCGTTTGGCCTGCATGCATGTCTTTGTGAAGATGTCAGATCCTCTGAAACTGGCGTTACAGACAGTTGTGAGTTGCCATATGGGTGCTGAGAATTGAATCAGGGTCCTCTGGAAGAGCAGCCACGGCTCATAACCTCTGAGCCATCTCTCCAGACCAACTTAACTTTACAGTTCTTGATGCTGAAAGAAAAATATCTAACCAGGTAAAAAAAAAATTTTTCAGGAATAAAAAGAAAAAAAAACGTGAAAGAAGGCTGAGTGGTGGTGGTGGCTCACACCTTTAATCCCAGCACTCAGGAGGCAGAGACAGGGGGATCTCTGTGAGTTTGAGGCCAGCCTCGTCTTCAGAGCAAGTTCCAACACAGTCAAGGCTACAAAAAGAAACCCTATGTCAAAACACACACACACACACACACACACACACACACACACACACAAACAAAAACAAACAAGAAAATCAAAGTGAAGGAAGTTTAGGGAAACCTAGAGTCAATCCTGGTTTTTGCTGCTTCCTGAACAGCCAGTTAGAACGTTACAGGTCTCAGTCTCTTCTTCATAAAACAAGGGTAACAATTTTACCTATTGTATACATTGCTGTCATGTTTAAGTTGCATGGTTTAGGATGGTGATCAGAAAATGCTAGGTAGTTCTGCGCTAGGCTCTGTGCTCAGTACTAGTACCAGATACTAGGTACTGAGCACTAGGTAGTAGGGATGCAATGACCAAAAAAGGTAGCCTACTTGCCTTTGTAGAGTTTAACGTCTGTAGTGTTGCTGGGTCGAAAGCTACGTCATGGGATTATGGGAGAAAATTGCTGTCCGTGCTCCAGCTGAGGTGCGCGATGACCCCCGGGGTCTCTGCAGACAGGGTGGGTGGGTGGATTGGGAGAGAGGTTACTTCAAGTACTTCAGTCAGGGCCTGATGAATTCCTGAAACATGAAACAAAACATAAGACTTCAGGCAGAGAGCAAACCATTTACCTTTAAATTTGATTTTATATGTGGGTATGCTTTCTGTGTATGTTATGAAATGTGTTGCCTGCATGTGTTTAAGGGCACCACACGTGTGCCTGGTGCCAGTGGAGCTCAGAAGAGTGTGTGGCTCCCCTGGAACTGGAGTTACAGATGGGTGTGAACCAGCCTATGAGAACTAGGAACTGAACCTGAGTCTGCTCTGAGAGCACCGAGTGCTCTAACCAACGAGCTCTCTCTTCAGCCCCTCCTACTTTTATTTTTGTGATGGGGTTATGTTCTATAACCCAGGCTAGCCCTTAAACATATGGAACTCCCACTTTAGCCTCCCAAGTATGGGATCTCATCACGTCCTGCAACCCAAAGAACTTTTGTTTAGTCAAACCCAGCCTCTGAGTGAAGGCCTTGTACGATAGCAGCACCAGAGACCTGAAGCTCCAGTCCTGAGCACTGTTGCTCATAAGTCATGTGCCCTCTCTGTCTGCGAAAGAGTTAATGAGAAGCTGTCTCATATGCTGAAGTAAAATCTACGAGACATAGCCTGCGAGGTATTTTAACAAACCGTTTCCTTCTAAATCCAAAACCTAATTTGCTGTACTTATTGCCACAACTTCTCTGAAACACAAGAATGGTTTGTGGGTACCTTGTTCCTCTGTCATAGCACCCATCACCCTGTACTGACACATTCCACTCAGCCAGCACTAAACAGAGGTGTCTCACCAGGTAGAGGCTCTGAACTAAGTAAAGTTCAGTGTAGGAATTGAAGGTACCAAGAGAGAAACAATAAGGATTACAGAATCAACCAGAAAGGGACACAGAAAAAGATATAGCAGAAAGTAATGGTCAGGACACCTTGAGTCACCTAAAAAAGGGGGGGAAGGCACTCAGTGTCTCTGCTGTTGGGCCAACAGAGATCAGTGCCTGGGCTTCTGTGCTCAGCTTAAAGGGCATGTACAGGGTGCCTAGGAGGTAGGCTGAATTTTCAATATGCCCTGCTGCTGTCAACAAAATCCTTTCAGGAGATGCTCGGCTTTATGGAACTCTGCCATTCATACATAAACTCCTGTGATCTCTCTTGTAAAGCAGGTAAGAAAATGAGACGAGGAGACTGGAGAGATGGCTAGCATTAAAGAGCTTGCTGCTCTTTCAGAGAGCCTCGGGTGGCTCAGAACTATCTGTAACACCATTTCTAGGGGATGTGGTACCCTCTTGTGGCCTCTGTGGCCACCTGCACACGTGCAGCATACACACACACACACACAAATAAATTTAAATCTTTAAAAAAAAAAGAAATAATGACTACCATTCCAGTTTATGGTCAGGAGAAACTGAGGGTGTCAGGCTGCACAAAAAGACACTTCCCATAGACTTCATCCGGGTATCACGAATACAAGGATATTTCCATTGTGGTGAGAGACCCATGCCAATCACATACAGTTCTGTATTCAGAATTAAAAGGTACACTACTGCGCAAATCCATCCTTCTTATCTTCCGATCCTCTAGGATAGGATGACTATTCAATGTGATCCTATGACCCGATGACAACAGAATTTCTAAAGACTAAAACTTAAGGGTTTGGTTAATGGATGGAATGAACCCTAATTCAGTTCCGAGAACGAATGGCTGCCTTTCTGCTCCGAGAGAGAAGATAGAGTGTGACCCTGTTCTCTTGATTCTCTTCAAACAGTGTTGGCTGCTGAGCCATTACAGTTCCGCCAGTCTTCCGACTGCTCACACTCCTCTTGATTCTATATTGAATTTCTACTAAGACTGAGTACTTTTACTTTGCTTTCACAAAAAAAAGCAAACTAAGAAGAGGTTTGTAGAAGTAGGAAGTGGAAAGGGATGAGACTGAAGGAATATTAACTTTAATTTCAAAGGAAATCACACACACACACACACACACTCACACACATGCACACACAACAGAATCACTATTCTCTTTGAAATTAGATATTTAAAATGCAGCCACGCCAGTCCTCCTTAACCCCGAGTGTTGTATAACCTGAAACTGGATCTTGGTAATCCAGGAATAAAGCTGCTGTTACCTCCAACCCAGAATGTGATTCCTTATCTGGCCCAACAATTCCAGGATCCCAGGGATTGAGTCTCCTTTCTAAGGATGGAAAAAGCTTACATTTCCTTTGGGAGTCCAGGGGTATGAAATTCCAAACCTGTCAGAAAGACAGGGTGCTATTTCTCTGTTATTTCCTTAGTAACTACCTCTTTGATATGAAATTCTCCCTCTTAGAGTAACCAAAGAACAACAGTCATATAGGGCACTTAATGCTGTTTTGCTAAAACACCATTGACCCCTCATTTGGGTCTACAAAAAACTGACTGTAAGATGAAAGTCTGCCATTGCTGCCTTCATGTTAGCTCTGCCATCTTTTCTTTGGGACTGTCTCCTGCCTGAGTCTCTATAAGCACATTCATCACTCAGAGTGTCTGCCTACCTAACCTGTTTCATCTTCCTTCACAGAGATAAGTCACTGTCCTAAACCTGCACCCACTTTAGATTCCACCAAAAGAGAACTTTCATGGCCCTCTTCATGCCAATGGAATCCATGACATAACAGACCGTCTTCTCACATTTAAAGATAGGTTGATCCCTTCAAGAAACAAGGGCTTCTTCAGACCACCTCAAAGACCCAGGACTGAGACTGTGATCAATCAGACTACACCTGAACCAGGATTGCTCAATTATGAAGACCTCTTGCCCCTTCGCCTCAGCTCTTCCTCCAGCCACACCTAAATCTCACGCCAGTGCCTCGAAGACCAGCCTGGGAGTCAGTAGACTCATTTGTGTGCTCCTCTTCCCAATGAATCCCCCATCTCTATTCCACCACGACTTGAGTCTTTACTTGGCTTATTGGGATAGGTGGTTAATCCTAACTCATTGTTGATGCTGGATATAATATTTTAGCTCTTAAATTCCAGTTACATACTGATCACTGTACATTATAAATCTATTAAAACCAAATTCCCAAAACACATCTTATGGCATCTTGATATCCTACCCAAATGGCCTTTATTTTCATCAACTCATGCTCACAGGAGGAGGCTGCAAAGGGCCAGCTGTAAAGTTTGAGTCAATTTGGGGAGAAACTGAATATTGACATCTCAATATTGATACAGGCACATGACTTTCCTAGGCTATGAGCAAAGACTCATCCCTAACTCCTGGGCTCTTCAGATACTATTTTTTAATGATGTGGTTAGTAGCCAACTAAGATGCTATCTCAAAATGATGTCCTCGCACAAGTCCACTCACACTCCCACCCCTTGGACAGTTGCAAGTCCAGACCTCAAGAATCCTCTTCAAATAGATAAGTCAGTCATTTGGGTCAATGAGAAGTTTCTTACAACAATAAGTAAGCCAGTCGGTGGTGGCACAGGCCTTTAATCCCAGCACTTGGGAGGCAGAGAGTGATGGATCTCTGAGTTTGAGGCCAGCCTGTCTACAGAGCTAGTTCCAGGACAACCAGGGTTACATAGAGAAACCCTGTCTCCAAAAATAAACAACCAACAAACAAAGCAAAGCAACAAGTAGTTAGTTGGTAGCCAACTCCAGACTCCAAAGGCCACAAAAGAAGATCAAAACAAGATCCCGTTCCTCAAAAAGCTTATTCTAAAGAGATTCATTCTCCAGCCTGAAATACTAGTTAGCCCAAAATCAGGTGTAAAGTGGATTTAAGCACAAACAAATGTCTATGGAACAGACTAATTGAGACCAGTCATGAGGAAAATTGACTGGTATCAGGTCTAAAGGGCTACAAAGATCTGAAATATAAAGCTAGGGGTGGGGTGGCTTCTTGGTGAGTTGACAGCAGAGGGACTATTTGAGGCAACAGGGAAGGGGATGAGGTAAAGAGTGACATCAATGAGAGGAGGTTCAGTATTATAGAAGGAAAACGAGGATTGTGCCAGGAGGGATGGCACTTCTTTATTGTCCCAGGCAGCACTTGGAAAGCAGGAGGACTGAGAATTCCAGGCCAGATTAGGCTACATTCTCAAACGTTGTCTCAAAACAACAGAAGCCAAACCAAGAAGGAAGCAGTCCCCTCCCCTTAGCTAGTTCCAATGTTTCCTGAGTGTGACTGTTACACTGGCACACTGATCTCCAGCATTTCAGCATCCTTGACAACTACGGTGGACCCAAGAAGACTTTCTGCACATCTCCATCCCGCTTCTGCTCCCAGGCCCTTAACTTCAGCTACTATCTATACCTGAAGAGTCTCAAATACTCCTCTGGCCAGACCATTCCTGAGATTGGGATTTCGCTAACCAACTGCTCTAGAAGTGTCCAGCTGCATGGATGCATGGGCTGCATGGGTTGCATGGGTTGCATGGGTTGCATGGGCATTCAAACTCAACATCTTCAAACATCTTCAGTCCGGTCTTGTTCCTGAACCCACATCTCAGGAATCCAGGCCTACTGGTTTTAACACGTCATTTTTACAACTCTCACAATGACTTCCATTATAGCAACATCAGTCCCATGAGCATCCTTTCTTCTGTTAATAACCCTCCCCTGCCTCACACCCCCAATCTTCCAAATGGTCTCCCACTACTTTCTGGAGATAGTGAAAATCACGTCTTCACCTCCTCAAACACCCAGCTGTTTACAATACAAACTCTATGCCTTGCCTTTCAAGGTGCCCTTTTCTCTGCTGACTATCTGCCTAGTTTACCCTTTGCTCCCTGAACCCAGGCCACCAGGCAATGCCAATGGCTGCGGCCTGGAAGATAGCACTGAACTTTGTTGAAGAGTGCCATCTATATATAGAGTACTCTCTATCTCCCATGCTTGCGACCTTACTACGCTGTAATCATTCAAGCCCAGCTCACTCTGCAGTGGTGTGCCTCCCCAATGGTGTGCCTAAGTCACGGCTTTGCCTGGTTCTTGTGTCCAGCCTTGCCTTTCCCTTTAACTTCTCTCCTGAACCCTGATGGTTGATATTCTCCACCCACTCCCTCATTAGTCACCAGTTAGTTCAAGGCAGGGATTGTTTACTGCAGAAGTTTCCATATTCAAAATAGTATCTAGTATTTAGAAAACACTTAAATTATTTTCTGACTAGATCATAAAGGAGGGAAAGGAACTACTGGGTTGGTAGTCAGGACATCTGGCTGCCTGTGTCTGCTCTACTCAACTAACGACGTGCCCCTGCCCAAGACATTGAACTACTCAGTGTGACTGCCTACTAATGGGGTAGGCAAGAGGAGGTGACTTCCTCTCCAGCCACGACTCAGGAAAATAACAAATAAGAGTAAAGTAGGCAGAAGTGGACAGTACTTTGAAAAGATGAAATATGCATATTAAAGTTCTGGTAGTATCTGTGATAAAGAACCACCACTTGTTATGACAGGCACTTAGGAACTGCTTTTGTTGGGAAAAAAAAACACCTTGATGATTTAGCTCTTTGCTTGGCCTACAAGGTAACTGTACTGGCTGGCTTTATGCCAACTTGTAGAGTCATCAGAGAGGAAAGAGCCTCAACTGAGAAAGCGCCTCCTTAAAGTCCAGCTGTAAGGCGTTTTCTTAATTAGTGGTTGATGCGAAAGGGTCCAAACCTTGGGGGTGGTGTCACTAGGCTGGTGGTCCAGGGCTCCCATAAGAAAGTGTGTGGAGCGAGCTGTGTGAGACAAGCCAGCAAGCAGCACTGCTCCATGGCCTCTGCATCAGCTCCTGCCTCCAGGTTCCTGCCGTGCTTGAATTCCTGTCCTGATTTGGTGATGAACAGTGCTGTGGAAATGGAAACCTAATAAACCATTTCCTCCCCGACTTGCTTTTTGCTCATGGTGTTTCACCGCAGCAACGGAAACCCCAACTAAGATAGTAGCTAAATGTGAGGAAACAGCCTTCAGCTTGTGTCTCTCTCCATTAGGCATTCACCATCAACGTTCACAGTGTCCTGTTCTGAAAGGTCTCCAGTGATTGCACTGGACCTGCAGTTGTCTGGGATTCCAGGAACAGCAGAGTTTTGCAGACACGTCACCCTAAGCAAGAAGGATAATCTATGGGAGGAGCTTGTCTCTTCTAGATACAAGGGTTTCCTCAATCCACCCTGTAGAACCAGTCAGTGGTCAACTAGACCAGTTTACCTGGATGGTTTAGTGGTCCCTGACTCTGGTTCCCTGACTGATTCTTAGTGTGAAGCTACTTTGGGCATTCAGACAAAAGATTTGAAGTCACTGAACACTTTTTTCAGTTTGCCGAACACGGCTTCCCAGTGTGGCCACACTGGTTAAATCTTCATCTGTCATTTACCATCAAACATCTCTTGAACAAGCACACTGGACTGGATGACTGGACTTTATCAGCTGGGACTCATAATATTCACACTCCTGACACACTTACCAGCACAGTTGTCCTTCTGTCTGTGGGTTTTGCATCCACAGAGGCCAGTAACTATAGATTACAAATATCTCAATCATGTCTTTACTGACTATATAACAGGTTTTCTTGTTGTTTTTAAACATTTACATTGTGTTAGCTATTATTGGTAGCCTAGACTGTAGACTTGCAGTATACAGAATGTCCAAGGGTCATATGCAAATACGGAGCTATTTTACATACGGTACCTTAGCATCCTCTGAGTCCTCTGATTCGGAAATGGAAAATGGAAATGAGGGCTAATATTTTGTACCTTGAAACCTATTATAATTTTTATTGTTAAAAGGGAACATACTTTTTTGTTGTTATTGTTTTATTCTGGGACCCCTCACAATCCTCCCCCAGTTCATTTCAAGGCTGTGGTGTGTGTGTGTGTGTGTGTGTGTGTGTGTGTGTGTGTATGTGTGTGTTTGTGTAGCACTGGAGAGTGAATCCATGGCCTTACACTTGGTAACAATGCACCCTGCCCCTGGGCTACACCTGCAGTCCAGGGCTAATCAGATTAAGATTAGAATGGGATTGCCCTGAAAGATTCTGCCAGGTATGGTATGTGTGCTGTGAATGCATGTCATAAGTAAACATATAAGTTACAAAGTGTTAAGTCATGTCTGTGTTTTATAAGGCTCCATTCTGAAAGTTTTACCCTAAGAAACTCTTTTAAGTTATTTGGAAAAATGCAAGATGAAGGCAAAACAAAGAGATAAAAGTAGGGCAAATCTCGTATTCGCAGCAGTAATTTGACATTTTAGTCAAAACTGTGCCTTTAGATGTTTTTGAAAGGTATCACAGGCAGGGTGTGGTCTCACACACCTTTCATCTCAGAATTCTTGAAGACTGAGGCAGGTAGATCTTTGTGAAGATAGCTTGATCTAGATTGTGAGTTTCTAGCCAACCAGGGCTACATTATGAGACCTTGTCTCAAACAAACAAACAAACAAATACAAATACAGAAATTACAGCACTAAACAGAGTAGTATTTTTAAAAGGATACGTGTATTATTGTTGTTGTTACAGTTTATATGTATGGGTCTTTTGCATGCATGCATGTCTAGGCACCACATGTGAGCCAAGTGCCTTTAAGGACCAGAAAATGGTGCTGGATCCCCCCGAACCAGAGTTAGAGAGAGTTGTAAACTGCCATGTATATGCTGGGAATTAAACCTGGGTCCTTTGGAAGAGCAGCCAGTGCTGTTAGCCACTGTGCCATCTTTCTAGCTCTTAAACGTAAGGCTTGGTTTTGTTTATCTAGTTTAGATTGCTAAAAAACACATAGAACACATTTCCCTTTTAGTAAGGATAAAATGACAAGTTTCTAGTGTAATCCCCTGAAAACAGTTAAAATACATGTCCCCCCGAAAAAAAAATCCAGCTGGCTTCCTCCTACTGTGGCTCACCCCTCGTTTGTGTGATCCCAGGGATGTGAATGATTTCTCCCGTCCTGCAAACATCAGCTCTCACGGACTGATGAGCTCATGGTCTCCAGAAATTTCCCAGCAATGATTCTAGTACCTGAGGGGCCAGAAGAGGGCATCAGATTCTCTTGCAACAGGAGTTTCCAGGTAATTGTGATCTAGCATGTGAGTAGGGGAAACTGAGCCCCAGGTCCTCTGAAAAAGCAGCACGGTGCTCTTAAGAGTGGAGCAACCTCTCCAGACCCATTGTGGCTAGATTTTCAAAACCAATACACTGAGACATTCCAACCTAAAGACTCTGGTAGAAGGCACACGGACACAAAAAAGACATGTATGAGAACGCCATAGTGAAATCTATGCTTTTGTATAATTAATGCGTGTTAATAGAAACTTAAACAGAGAACAGCCACTGAAATCTGCTACACATATTCCATGCATTCCAAAAAGCCTCTCCCAGATCAACAAAGAAGAGAATTAAGTAGATGCACCATATTTGGGAAATTGACATAGCATGGTATGAAAGACATTTTAACTGGTAACCACCAAGACGTTCTCCAAAGCCATGGTGTTCCTTGACCCATTCCAAAGATCCCACACAATCCCACCACAAACTTGGGCTTGCCAATCCCGTGGGATGAACCTGGATAAGAAACGAGAAGTTCCAGCTGCTAATTTGACTCTTCTACTAACCACAAAACTTGCGGCAAGGCATTCATCCCCAGTGCATCTGGGCGTCCCTGGCCATAAAACAAGGGTATAGTCTGTACATGCTCAGTTACAGTGTGATTTTAGAATTCACTTGGGCTACATTTCATACTGCAATCATCAGCAAACAGCTTCTATGACATCACCTCACGCTATTATGGGCAGGACACACAGATGGCAGGCAGGTGGCCCTGCTGATTGTTGGGCAAAGAACAGAAGAGTAAACACTCTCAGTAGAGGTCAAAAGGGATGCTTCCAGAATCCCCGGGTCATCCTTGCACATCGCTGCACAACTATAGGGGAGGGGCGGAGAAGAAACAACAGCTAAAGGAACAGCATGGGCTCCATTAGAACCAGAGCTTGCCCCAGAAGCCTTGGAAACTGAGAGAGAGAGAGCAGGGTACAGATTCAGATGCTTCCAGAACCTCCAGTCACCCATCAAGCAAGAGAATGCTGGGCCCTCCCAGATCTTTGTAACTTCTGCCAAGAATCGGATCACTGTTTATAATGTCATAGTTTCAGGCTTAGCATTGCCAACCAAATACTATTATTAGCAGAGGTAATTTTAACTTGAATTCACCAACGGTCAAGGCATGTTTTCCTTATAGTTGAGAAAACCCAACAAATAGTATCTTGACATTCCCCAAATGGAAGACTAGACTGAATAAATTATAATTCTATACAAGATTTATTACACCTCCTTTCTGGAAATATGCACACAGTAGAATTGTGTGGCCCCATTTACCTCGGAGTGACCGTGCACTTTGAGCAGTGACTGGCGAGCACATCATATAAGCTCAGAAAAGAGTTGCTGAGTAAGTAAATAAAAGGCACTATTACAAAGAGAAGATAAATCAAAAGTGTGTCCTATTTTTGCAAACACAGAAGTGTGGCGCAGAAAACATAGCTGTGCACAGAATCGGTGCGACCCTGATAACAGTATATGGTGGGATTTCAGGAAATTTACTTCTTGGGTAAACACCATCATTACAGTCTTTGTCAGTGTTTACTTGTCTAACTGGAAACCGAGGGATATTTCCATTTTGCAAATAAGAATGTTTGACATAAATATGTAAAGACTGATAAAATGTGATTAATTAGTAAAACAAACATTAACAATTAAGCTACCATTCTTCAAAAATCATTCATTATCCTAAAGAGATACACACATATGTGCATTATTCTGTGGATTTTAAACTTGTCTGCTTAACATCCTAATGAGGCTGTTTGGAATAACTTGACCAATCCTGCTATAATATAAACCAATGGTAAGGCGGCTGGGTTAGAAGTGGGATAAATCACATTTGTGAAAGTAACAACCATGTTTTCTTATATCAAGAAAGGCTGGACACAGGAGCAGAATAGCCTGAACCAGCCATCTTCTGTAACCAGGCAAGGCTTCCAGTGGTAGGACTGGGACATCATCCCAACCATAAAACCTTCAGCCTACAATTTGTCGTGCATGCAAGATGTGCTGGGGAATGGTGGCCAGACTTTGTGGGAAGTGGCCGACCAATGACTGGTCCAATATGAGGCCCACTGCCACGAGAGTGAACCCACTCCTGACACTGCCTGGATAGCTAGGAACCAGAGTCTGGACAGCCCAGAGACCTAGCATAGAACCAAAAAGGGGGTGGGGGAGAAGTCAATGAAATGCTTCCTAATGGTACTCTGCTATAGTCATAGACTGGAGCCCAGCACAGTCATCAATAGAGAGACACCATCCAGCAACTGATGAGAGCAGATGCAGAGACCCACAGCCAAAGGTTAGGTAGAGCTCCGGGAATTCCACAGAAGAGGGGGAGAAAGGATTACAGGAGCCAGAGGAGTTGAGGACTCCAGAAGAACACAGCCCACAGAATTAACTAAGCAAGGCTAATAGAGGATTGCAAAGTGACAACCATGGAGCCTGTATGGATCTGACCTAGGCCCTCTGCATATATGTAATAGTTGTGTACCTTGGTGTCTTTGTGGGAACTCCTAACAGTGTGTGTGTGTGTGTGTGTGTGTGTGTGTGTGTATGTGTGTGTGTGTCAGGGGGTGTCTCTAGCTTGTTTGCCTGCTTTATGGACCCTTTTCCTTCTACTGGGTTGCCTTGGCCAGTTTTAGTATGAGGGTATGTGCCCAGGCTTGTAGTAACTTATGTGTTATGCCATGTTTAGTTGATATCTTTGGGAAGACTGTTCTTTTCTAAAGGAAAATGGAGGAGGAGTGGATCTGGGGGAGAGGGAGAGTGGAGGGAGGGGAAACTGTAGTCAGGAGAAGAATATTTTTTTAAAAAAAAAGTACAAAAAGAAAAAAGGCTGGACACACAGGAATCAAAAACGTTCCATACAGCACACAAACCCAAAGGGCACTAGCAAGCAAGTCAGTCCTTGTCTGTGTGGTTCATGGCATGACAGAAACCTTCCTGTTAAAACTGCTCTGTGGGCAGTGGGGAACTGGAGGGCTGGAGAGAGGGCTCAGCGGTTCAGAGCACTGACTGCTCTGGAAAGAGGTCCCACGTTCAGTTCCCAGCACCCATTTGGCAGCTCAGCACTGTTTATAACTCCATCCCCAGAGCTTCTGACACCTTCACACAGACACGTGTGCAAAAAGAACACCAATACAGATAAAATAAAAAACACAATAACTCATTAAAAAAAAAAAACAACAGCAGCAACAAAACCAACTCCTTGGGTGTAGGAGGAGTCCTTTTTGCTTGGTGTTTGGTTTCTGGCTGGAGGAACCGCCCTGAGCCCTGTGCTATAGGCACCTCACCTGGGGTGGGCCCTAAGGTTTTGTGTGTTTACAGGTGCTGTTCTAAATTTCATTTCATTTTAATTTAATTTGATTTGATTGCAGTGCTTCGTCCTTACATGCTTTGCCACCATGTCTCAGCTAATGTCACTCAGCCAGGTCCTGTCCTCAAAATGCATCACTGTACAGACAGAATGCATCTAACCTGTGCAGCAAGCAGTATCTGTGTCAGCAGGAGGAGAATTCAGGGAAACTGGGAACAGTTCAGAAGAACGCACTCAACAGTCTACCACCAATCAGCTACTCAGTTGGCTGCCTAAGGAGGCTCATCTGCTCCTTCTAGACTTCTTATTTGGGTCCCGGTAAGCTCTGCTGTCTGAAACACCTGCTAATTAAAGGCTAGGGACAAGAAGTCTCCATAGACGTCCCTCGCGAACATCGCTATTGGCTTTGCTGGGTGTGGCTTGGCTTCGCTCATGCAGCCTCTCAGCTTGTCCTGGCTTCTGGCAGGCAGACAACTTCCAAGGATCTGCAACCCCGCTGGGACCGGGGCCAGCCCAGGTGAACTGCAGGGAGCAGCTCATCTCCACTCATGGGTCCTTCTCAGGAACGTCCTTGCTTTCTTACCGTGGAGTCAGAATGCCACACAGCCGCCTGTCTTCCCTTGCCGCCCTAAGGTTCGCCTCAACGCTTCTGCTGTTGATAGGGTGCACTCTGCAGAGGGTCCCCGGATCTCATCTTTTTATTTGCTCTAAGTTCAAGCAAATCACTTGTTTATCAGTTTCTTTTTCATTAAGTGGAAGGTTTTAGTTCAGTTCTTAATCATCGGGAAGCCTTCTTTGGGCCGTTTTGATGGCTTTCCCTTCGGAAATACTTGCTTCCCTGTTTCACAGGCTCTGGCCTGAAGCTCAGGTTAATTCACTACGTGAATAGGGATATATACGTAGTATAGGGAGCTTTGTCCCTACAGCCCAAGCTCTTTTGAGACTGTAACATGGCCTTACTCCCCCTTTGCTAGTTTGTAAACTAGCAGGGTAAAAGGATGCGAGGATTCATCCATAGATAACGCTTCAAAGACAAAATGAAGTAAGGCATCCTTTGCCTGCTTCTAAAGGTCCGGTCAGTGAACAGGTGGCTCACACCTAGAATCCCAGCACTTGGGAAGTTGAGGCGAGAGACTGCTATGAGTTCAAGGCCAGCCTGATCTATATTGTGAATTCAAGACTAGCCTGGGCTACATAGCAAGAAGAGGGAGGGGATAACTTAAAACAGTTGTCATCAACAAGACGGCTCAGCAAGTAAAGGCATTTGCCAAGCCTTATGACCTAAGTTCAATTCCTGGGACCCACATGTCACAAGTTGTCCCTTTATGTTCACGTGTGCTCTGTGACACACTCCTGCTTACATCCACACAAAAATGGTGGAATTTTAGGTAATGAAATGGTGGTGCATTTTGCAACAGGAAGCACTCACTGTCTGTACTGGACACTGGAATCTGTGTGTGCTTCATCTACATGGTAGAAATCCATAACGATATTTAAATTGCTAGCTGAATTTCAAACCATCAGCCTGCTTCTAGTCTTTCATCTCCTATTACTGGTAATTTTGTGTCCCAAGAATGCCTAATAAAGATGCAGGGAATGGAGAGCTAGGCAGGGAAAAGAAAGAAAGGCCAATAGCACTAGAGACGAGTCAGGGACCTAATTTCTTATTCTTGGTGCAGAGAGAAAGCCAGAACAGCCTGTCCTGGTTCCCTGAGCAAGCCAGACACTGCCAATGTTACTGTACCCCCACTGTGCCTGGCAAAAGCAGCTTCCTACTCACCCTCAAATTCAGAACCTCCCTGTGATGTTTAGAACTTCCCCAGGCAGAAGTGACTACAGCTGCCCCTACCTTAGGCATTTCAGGTTGCTGTAACGTAATATCACAAACCAAGTGGTTTTTTAACAGCAACATTTTTTTCTCTCCCAGCTGTGGAGACTAGAAGGTCAAAACAAGGCCTTAACAAGCCTAGTGCCTGCTGTGGACTCGTGTCTGACAGACAGCCCTCTTCTAGCTGGGTCCTTGCAAGGCACAAAATCCACAGAGCTTTCAGAGTTTTATAAGGTCATTGATGCCATCCATCTCCTAACCCCCTTACATTAGGATGAGGATTTGACCATGTGGATTTGGGGTGGGGGCACATTCAGTCTGTAACACCATCTTAGCCTTAAGCTGTAACTTGCGTGTTTCCCTTTACTTGGAATTGTGAGCATCACCGAGATGCATATGAAAGTTGTACAAACACTGTAAAGTTTTAATTAATTAATTAACTGGATACATTATAGTACTGGATATTGAGCCTAAGGCTTTGAGCTTGGTAGGCAAGTACCCTATCACAAAAATATCCCTTCCCCCTAGTTTGTGGTACTGCACTGAAACAATGGAGACAGAGCATTAAGCCTTACAGCAAAGTGACAATAATCAGAGAGACCCCATGCTTTCAACTCTCCCGTCGCAAGAGTCCAACAACTGACTGCATTGCAGTAAAGGAACATCCATCAACCACAGATGAACAGGAAGAGCTAGAGGGCAAGCGGGTGGCCTCTGAGCTGATTCTGGGTGAAGAATCCTGGGAAGCCACCCGGAAGCTCCACCTAGACCTCCATCTCCCGGGTTATTCTATGAGGGCTCTCATCTCCTGTAACCATTAGTAATCCGCAGTGGCTTTTTCCATAGCCGCTAGTAATAACCACAGTGCTGTTTTCCAATACTGCTAGTAGTAATTCATAACCAGCAGTTAGTTGAAACTGTTATTTGACGGAGGGGCTTTAATTGAAAAGTCAGCGTGTGCAGCTCACAGCAGTAAGAGCTGCCACAAGGGACGGCTTTCCTGGCCGTTGTACTAACAGCCCGCTGCATTGTCTGCAAAGGTGCTGATTGTTTACCACTCAGAGTCACTCTGGCTCCGAGATACCAGGTTTGGGATCCCTTCTGATTACAGGGGTCCTAACTTCTACCCAATGTCTCTGTGTACCTTGGGTCCCTTATAACCTCCAGTCCTCCTTCTTCTCTTTGTCCAACTGCATGACTGGAGCCTGGGGCATCCCAACACAAATGGGACTGACTCACTTCATCCCTCACCAGCACACCCTGCCTCCATCCCTCCTCCGTTACCGTTGGCTTAGTCTGCCTCCCCTCGCCCCCTCTGCTGCCCCAATTACACATAATTTCTCTTACTTCTCATCTGGTGTGCTGTGGGAAGTCTGCACATATTGTGAGACCATTGTGGCTTTGACCTTTTAAACCACAACTTCTCTAGATCCACCTAGCCATCCTCACCACTACCACAAGCAAACTTCCCCTGGCATACCTAATTTTGTTATTGGCATGGCTAATTTTCTTCCTGTAGACCCTTGAGGTCTAGACTGACATCTCTCTCCAGGTTTGGTGGTGCAGGCCTATAATCCCAGCTATGCAGGAGGCAGAGGCAAAAGGACAAGAAGTTCAAAACTGACTACACAGCAGTGCGATCTCAAGGGCAGACTATGCGCTTCAGTGAGATCCTGTCTCGAAATAAAAACTAAGACGACAGGGACTATATAGTTGCCTGGTGGCGGAGATGCGTAAAAAAGAAAGAACCAGGCTCCTCTCTTTGCCTCCCACTTCCCTTAAAACCTTCTAGTCATTTAAACTTAAACATTTCCAGCATATACAAACCCTGTCCTTTCTGACAAGATAAAGTGTGCCCTGGGTAGAATGGTTATAGGGAAAACCTGTCACTCTGTTTCACTTCTACAGACCTGTATCTTGCCCCAGCCACATCAATGGTGACAGTTTCCTAACTGTTCTTGGCCCCAGTTCTATGTTATTTGATTGACCAAAATTCAGCTTAAAAAACATGCACTCCAAAGCCTCGGGTAACTCCCATTTGCCAACTAAAGCCCACATTCCTGAGCCTGGCAGTCAAAGGATTCCATGATCTGGCCCTGGTCCACCCCCGTGGAAGTCTCTTGAAGCCATGCAGGACAAAGGAGAACAAACAGAACATAACGCCAGAGCCAAGGATATCTCTCTATCTTTGAGTATCCCTGTATCTCTTTATCTCTCTATTATCTATCATCTATCTATCTATCTATCTATCTATCTATCTATCATCTATCTATCTATCTGCATCTGTTTCTGTCTCTGTATATTTCTCTCTCTCTCTCTCTCTCTCTCTCTCTCTCTCTCTTTCTCTCTCTCTCTCTCTTGCGTGTGTGTGTGGGGGGGGTCTATGTGTTTGACACAAGATCTCTGTCATATCCCATGATATCCTGGAGCTCACTAAGTAGCCCAAGTAGTCCTTGAATTTTGAACTCATGGTTGTCTTCCTGCTGGCCTCCATGGGACATGAGATTCATTTGCTGTTACTTATGATCATGACTTTCTCTTTTTTGAACTTCTGCTTCTCCTGCCTCTATATCCCTCCCAAGTACCATGATCCAAGTATGTGCCACTTATGTCCATATTCGTCACTTTAAGATTATTAAAGAACTCGAGTGTATAGAAATATAGACAACAAGCAGGAGTTTGCCAAATCTTAGCATGCTGTGTTTATTTCGGATTTTAAATAAATGCATGAGTGTAAGTGTGTGTAACTTCCTGTCGATCCTTTACTGTAAGATAGATTCAGCTGAAACTTCTTTCTCTCCCCAGAAACAGTTGCTATGTACCAGATTAGTTGTTCATCCCACTACTCTTTTTACTTGAAGATATTCATTATAAATTTTAAATAGGCATCAACATGTAATATTATAAAAATATCATAAAATTACATATCCACAAATAATGTACCATTTTGTACATTTTTAACCTTTATGCTATTTTCAACATTCTACAGGCTTATTTCTTATATCTAATATATATTGTTTATCACGTTAATCATTTCATAATCCCTATTTGATTTATTTTCCCTTATGATTATTTCTAATTGGCTAAATATGCTATAATTTTTTTTGACTACCCTCTTGTGAATCAATAGAGACATTGTTTCTTATTATTTATTTTGACAAACAAAGCTGAGTGGTCACGTGTTTTTGAGTAGATGCTCAAGGCGAGCTTCCTCTGTGGCCTTTGCCCACGTGGATCTCTTTACCTGGAATGACCTCCTCTCTCTCTGTGAGTTTCGTGTCTGAAGGCACACTCAGATGCTAGTTCACCATATTCTCTGCACTGAGTCAAAGCAACATCTTCCTCCATCCATCCTCAATAGTCAAAACATCTGTATTTCTGTTAGTCAGGTGGATCTTGTCCTGTACTTCCCTGGGTGTTTCTTCTACATCCCTATCAGGCCATAATTTCTTAGAGGTAAATGCTATGTTGCATGAGATTAAATTCCCTTTCCTTTCTAGTGAGAGCACAGAGTACACACCAATGAATGCAGAATTCACCTGGGCCTTTCTGCTTCCCTGCTGAAGGATACAGATTCGCTAGAGTAAGGAGCGGCTGCATCCCCAGTGCTGTCATTTGAGCTTGAGTGTAAGAAGCCTGACTCTCTCACCAACACTGTATGCTGAGAGAAACCAGAGGCTCGATAACCACGGGTAGATGACTGTAATCAGCTGGGTGTGCACAAAGATGAAGAAAAATACCTCTTTTCTTTACTGTGAAAGCATGGGTAGTTTGAAAAAAAAATGGCCTCCAAATAAAGTGGCACTATTAGGAGGTGTGGCTTTGTTGAAGTGGGTGTGGCTTTGTTAGAGGAAGTGTGTCACTGTGGCAGTGGGCTTTGGGGTCTCTTTTGCTCAAGCTGTGCTCAGGATGGATCAAGATGTAGAACTCTCAGCTCCTTCTCCTACACGTCTGCCTGAGTGTCACCATATCCCACCATGGTGGTAATGGTTACCAAAAACTGGAGTAGGGGCCATTTTCAAGGTTTATGTTATGTTTTTCCCCCCCCCAGACAATCTGTAATGATTGTTATAGTATAGAAAGAACAGAGCAAAAGGAGCTGTTTCTATCCCCATCTCATCCCTGGAGTATAGCTTCAGAACCCCTTGACTAGAGGACGGGATTATAGGAGGAGCAAAGTCATTGGCCACCCATATGTGCTCATTGCCCTTTCACGTTCAGTACAGGGTGGGGGAGGGGGCAGCTTCCTGCTTGTAGAGCAGAGATTCATTATTTTCTTATTACATCTAGAAAAATGACATAAAAAAATGACATGTGGGATTCAATTCAAGACTCCAAACATTACCAATTCCTTCCAAAATCTGTCATAACGACAAAATATTGGCTTGAATGGTGGTAACTTGATGCCTGTCTATGCTGGCCTCCTAAGTTCATGATAGGACACATCCAGGTCACAGACTTTTCTAGGTGGCTCACTATTCCATGCCATATGATCTATTAGGTAAAGAGTAAGTGGAATGAGCATAATCTGAGCTCCTTCCTTACTTAGGAGTTGACAAGAAGGTCAGCTGAAGCTTGGCAAAATCCCAGGCTTATGAGGGGCTTAAAATTCATACTAGAAATGAATGTTTTCTCAGATCCCAGGAAGCCAAGACTCTTCTGGCTAAATAACAACCTGCAAAGCTAAGATTTAAGAAAGTAAGCAAAAAGAAAATCACACCTTTGTTTTCTATTTCTAGGCTATAGTTTGACTTAAGAAAGGGTCACATACAAGAACAAGCACTTATCATTGCCGTAACCTGACCTGCGGTCTCAGGTGACGTCTCATTAAAGGCAGCGCAGGTGCCACCCGAGTGTCTGGATTGTCTTTCTAATCAAGTTGAAACGCATCCATCCCCAGCTTCAACATCAGCTGCCTACACGTGACACTATCGGATCACTGTCTGAGCTTTGCCACAGCACCCATGGGCCCCGGGAGATTTAGACGTACATGACTACTACAGCTGCCAGGAGATAAACAATTCCTTCCAGGCCTTGCTGACGACTCCTGTTCTCCGGGAGTTATAGTCGCCCTCTTGATTTGAAGCTGTTTGACACGCCACCTAACACTCTGCTCTGCTCATTGGTTTCAGCTTGGATTTATCCCTTGTTACTTCATGTATTCTCTTCTCTCCTTGTGTGTTCAAGTACTCGGAATTTGTTGCCTTAACCCACCCCCCTCTCCTTCCATCCACGCCCATTATTTGGTCTAGCCTGGCCTTCAACTTGTCATCCTCCTGACCAGGCTACGAAGCTGTAGGATCACAGGGGTGAACCAATGACTTCAGCATCCCATCTTTTTTTTTTTTTTTTTTTTTTTTTTTGGTTTTTCAAGACAGGGTTTCTCTGTGGCTTTGGAGCATGTCCTGGGACTAGCTCTTGTAGACCAGGCTGGTCTCGAACTCACAGAGATCCTCCTGCCTCTGCCTCCCGAGTGCTGGGATTAAAGGCGTGCGCTACCACCGCCCGTCAGCATCCCATCTTAAGCCTTCTCAGGGTACAGTTGAGCACATGTGCTTTACAGAAAATATATGCACAACTATCCCCACCCTTCAAAACAAAACCCAATGTCTACTGACCAATTCTCTGGTCTCCCTCTCTCTGGCCCCCAACAATTATTATTATTATTATTTACTTTTTGGTTTATTTCTGGAATTTCATATTCATGGAATCATAATCTTTTTGTAACTGGTATTTCACTTGGCACAGTGCTCCCTAGTTTTGCCCATGTTTGTATAATGTGTCAACATTTTTCTTCTTCTTCGCAGGTCAGCGTTTCAAGTGCGCCTGTGGCACACTCTTGTCTGTCTGCTCGTCTGTCAGTAACCTTTTGGTTATTATGAGTGATGCTTGCTATGGGTGAGGTACACATATCCTCTTAGTACGTCTCGTTCAATCTTTTAAAACATACACACCCTGAGGTGGGATTGATGGATCACAGCAATTTTATTTTTAATATTTTGATAAGCCACCAATACCATCCTCAACAGCAGCTGCATTTCTCTTTTTCTTTCATAAAAAATATTTTATGTTTATCAGTGTACCTCCTCATCCCCACACATGTATGTCTGTGTAGTACATGCATGCAATGCCTGTGGACACCAGAATAGAGCATGAGATTCCTGGATATTGGAGTTACAAATGATAGTGAGTGGCCATGTGGGTTCTAGGACTGAACCTGGGTCCTCTGGACGAGCAGCCAGTGCTCTTGACCACTGAGCCCTCTCTCCAGCCCTATTTTCTGTTTTTTTTTTTCTTAAAAGGCAGCCATCTGAATGGATGTGAGGTGTATTCTGTATCTGTGTATTACGTTGACTGTCTCTTCCTCCTAACTTCTATGCTGATCCAGACTAAAAGTTCCATCAACAAAGAGATCCTTGTCTGTTGTGTTCGCTGTCACATCCTTGCCTAGGACAGTCTGAGTTCACAGTTAGTGCCTGGTGACTAGTCTCTGTCCGCATGAATACATGGAAGCTGAGCCTGGTAGAGCAAGCCTGCGGCCCAGCTTGTTCAGGAAGCTGAGGCTAGAGGATTGCAAGCTCCATTGTGAGCTCAAATCTAGCTGGACAACTTAGCAAACTGTGCCTCAAAATAAAAAGTAAGAAACTGGCTGGGACTATACTGCCCAAGACAGGCATATGCAAGGCCTTCATTCCATTCCCAGAACAAAACCAAACCCAACCAAGAATGAACTGAATGGGTAGGAGAAAGACACAGGAAAGTGGACTCTTTTTCTGGCCTTTATGTCCAGTCTCAGCGCTGCTTTGCTCATGACGTGTTTCTGTTTCTGTTTACATATCACCTTTATATATGACATTTAGGACTTCGGAAAGAAATCCTCTCTTTAAAACATACTTGATGAATTTTTAATATATTCCATTATTATGCTTGTTATTATTCATGAATCTGAAGCTTGTGGAACTTGGGGTTGTGGGGAGCTTACAAGAAGTTTGCAGAAAAACCAAAGAGAGTCTGTGATAGCTGGAAAACTTAGCTATCATCCAGAAAAGGCCATGTCTGCTGCCCACTTGATAGCTCTGATGATAAACAGAGAGAGTTCAAACTGAACATTCCCCAAAGACAGTCAAGTGTCCCCAACCTAAGTGTCCCATGTCCCTTACTAATTGATTTACTTATTTATTTAGAGACAGAGTCTCAAGTTACAGGGTGCCTCAAAATCCCCATGCAGCTGTGAAGGTCTTGAACTCCTGATCCTCCTGCCTCCACCTCCACACACATTTGCTATCGTCCTGTGCAGAAACAGGAAATGGCCTTCCCCCTCTTTCTGACTCAGCACCCTTATCTATCCACCTGTAAACAAATTATTATGACTCACATACATTAAATACCCAGTCTGTGCTAGGCACTGTTTTTGGTCCACTGCATGCATTAACTCTTTAGTCTTCTTTACTAGATGAACTACACTCTACCGATTTTTAGATATGATCCAGAGAAGGAAACACGCTAAGTCCTTTGTCCAAAGTTCCTCAGAGAGGAGGCAGCAGAGCCAAGAATCATCTGGCCTCTGAGTTTGCCCTTAGCCTAAGTGCCCGTGCTATTTTGGACATGCTTTCTGTTTCAACCTTATTTACTGGAAATCAGTGCAAAATGTCTAAGTCTACTTCCTTCAATTGATGTGAGAACCTGATCCTAACAATTCGGACCCATCCACATCCTCCATCTCTATACCAACTTTGGCTAATGCAGGTAACCATAGTCAGGGGCAGATTGAACCTACAGTGTCTCTAAGACTTTGCCGGAATGTTGGGCTTAAACAAAAATCCATTAGCACTCGATTTTCCTGCATTTTGATTTTTTTTTCTTCAAGTAGAATATATCAGTAACAACTGAATTAAAGACTACACTAAACCAAATATATTTTGTAGCTACATTCATTAATATCAAGGCACATATGTTACAAACACCAAGTTTTCTTCTTTGGAGGATGTATTGGTCTTGGAAGCAAAGTAGGCTCGGAGGCAGACAGCCCAAGCCCCCTGCCCCTGTCATATTAAATGAAGCATATACTTAAAAATACACCACCATCCTGCTGTCCCCAGCAGTGCCTCTCTAAACCGAGGATAATAAAGACTCGCAAATTGCAGGATTCTGATATCTGCAGATATTAAGATCACTGCAGGGTTAGCAAGTAGCACTTCTCAGTTTCAAACTCATTCTGTATATATTCACCCATATTACATCGGTTTGCCATCAGATGAGCATTCCAACACGATACCTTTAAGCCTTGGCTTGTGACTGTCATCCTAGCCCCCAACAGACTGAGGCAGGGGGATGGCAAGGTTGAGGCCAGCCTGACGTCCAGAGTGTGGTCATATCTCCATCAAAGCAAAGCGTCTCGAGCAAAGTAAAACAAAACCAAACCAAACAAAGATTCAGTTCAAACCCAGAAGGGCCCACGATAAAGGGCCCACGTTCCCTTCAGCAAACAAAGGAAACAGCACCAACTTAAGCTGTTTGGCAAGTGCAAACCCGGGCTAGGAACAGACAAGTACTCAATGTTACCAGGAAATTCAAGGTCAGCATTTGCAGCTTCATTTCCATCGCCCAGCGCTGCCTTTGACAAAGGATTGCCCTATATTCTGAAATGTTGTATTCATTCCCCCAGCTCACCGGTTCAGTTCAGCCGAGTTCAGTTACTTCAGTGCTCCCAAATGGTGTTTGGCCTTTTTCTTTCTTCCGTTAGATAACATCCACAAAGACACAGAAAATAAAGAAAAACAGCAAGCTTGAAATGATGTCAACTAAAGACTTTTGGCTAAGCATGGCTACCAGAAATTATCCTTATTTGGAGCAGGGAGAGTCCTTTAAATTCTACTTCCTTTTTTTTTTTTTTTTTAAATACCCTTAAAGTAGTTGGTCAAAGGAGTGCTGCCTGACCTATATGGGCTTTTATCTCCTCCCTTCTCCATCCCTCAATACACAATTGAGACCTTTCAAATGACAAAGGACCTCTGTCCATCCTTGCAGCCAAATCAGAGCACCCTCAAAGTGGCTGGGTTTGACTTTGCCTTGAAAAAAAAAAGTGCTATTGATTAAAACAACAAAAGCAAATCTCCAGCATTCAGAAAACAACCTGGCACCTCTGTCACTCTCCCTAGGGACAGCCAGGCCTTGCGAGGCAAGGCCTGCACGTTCCTGCCTACATAGCTTATGAGGGAAATGCTTTCCAGCGAACATAGACTCACCTACGCTGCCGTTCCTAATGCCCAACAGGTGACATGAACCATTGCCAGGCGCACAGCAAACAGTTTCTATCCAAGAAGTCTTGGATTCTTTCTTTTCTTTCCCCCTGCCCCACTCCTTAATTTTTTGAGACAGGGTTTCTGTGTGTAAGCTTTGGCTATCCTTGAACTCAGAGGTCCTTCTGACTCTGCCTCCTCCCGAGTGCCGGGATTAAAGGTGTGCACCACCACGGCCAAGCTGAGTCCCATTTTCTTAACACTTTGCAATTTCGTCAACAGCAAAGAGAATTGTGCCAGCTATGGAGGAGTTAGCCATAACTAGATAGAAGATTTCTTGTTTTCTTGTCTCGTGAGACCCCAGTGAATCTAAACCCAGTCATGTATAACGGCTCCAATAGATTAAGGACTCTGTTAGGACACGCTATGGGTTTGGGTTCCTGTTACCTCGCGTGAGCACTGCAGTAAGTATTCCTATTCTCCCCCTAAAAGAGGGGCTTTATTAAGGTGGGTAAAGGGACACATGACTGGAATTACAGCCCCCAGGAGGCTAAAGCAGGATGACCACAAGTTAAAGGTCAGTCTGGGTAATGAGAATCTCTGTCAAAAGCAAACAAACAAACAAACATCAAAATACAAGAAGAGTGACTATACTTAGTCTTACTGATTATTCAACCAATCTACAACTTCCCTGAAAGACCTACTGTGTGCAGAAAGGGAGAATTCAACCTCCAAAGCCTCCAGGAAAGGTTAGCATTTAAAATATTCTCCTGAGCCAGAAGAGGTGGTACACATCTTTGATCCCAGCACTTGGGAGGCAGAGGCAGTTCTCGAACCTACAAGTCTGGTTTACAAGAGCAAGTCCCAGGACAGCCAGGGCTACACAGATAAACACTGTCTTGAATAGCTAAGTAGGGTAAAAACCCTCTCTTAACTGGATCTGATGGCACATGCCTTTAATCCCTGTGATTTCGAGTCCAGTCTGGTCTACATAGTGAATTCCAGGACAGCCAGGATTACATAGAGAAAGCCTGTCTCAACAAAGAGATAGAAATCTCTCTTCTGTCTTCCAGAAGGGTTTTGGCATCATCGAGTAGCTTAATCTCTTCCATTCTTGGCTCTCACTCTCAGAACCTCTTCCCATGTGTTGGGGAAGGAACCAACAAAACCTCAGGCCAAAGTCTGGGTTAGCAATGGCACACGGGCTTCTTGGCTTTTGTCATCTGCTGTTGCCTTGTAAGGGCTTCTTGGAGTCACATATTGAGGTATGTCCTATGCCTGAACTGGACCTGGGAAGGGAAAGTATTGTGGCTGAAAGGCCTTCCACAGTCTCTTACGGGAGGCAACCTCAGGGGAGCCATCGCATGGAGCAAGGATGTCATCTCTGAGCCCATACAGAGCCGTGGTGTCATGCCTGAGCCCACTCTGCTGGTGAGAGCTAAGTGGCTCGTGTAACTGGAGGTTTCTCTCCCACCTGCCAGTTCCTAAATAACCACACTGAAGCTTCATATTAATTAAAAACTGGCTTATTAGCTCAGGCTTTTTATTAACTAGCTCTTACAACTTAAATCAACCAATTTCTATTATTCTATATTTTACTACGAGACTCGTGGCTTGTTACCTCACATCTTGCTTCTCCGGAGGCTGCTGGCATCTCCTAGACTCTGCCTTCTTTTTCCTTTTACCTTTGCTTGGATTTCCCATCTAGCTCTATTCTGCCTGGCTATTGGCCAAATCAGCTACTTTATCAGCCAACCAATATGTAATAAGCCATATTCACAGCACGCAGAAGTATCCCACATCAGACTTGTTCTCCACTGTTTCGCCCATGAAACTTTTTTAAAACGTAGAAATCACATCAGTCATGAAAAGCTACTTAAGAAAGTATTTCCACAACAAATGTGTAAAGGAAATAGATTCCGGAGCAGGGGATACATCAGAGTGGGTACAGTTCTTGCCAATCAAGCATGAGGACTTGAGTTTGGATCCCAGATCCATGTAAAAAGCTGGGTGGGCCTAGTGGGATGTGCTGAGAGGCAGAAACAAGAGGATCCTGTGAAGAGGAGGGTGTGGAGTCGGTGACTGACCATCCAGCCTAGCCAATCAGTGAGGTTCTGGGCTCAGCAAGAGACCCTGTCTCAAAATCCAAAGTGATAAATGATAGAGGAAGACACACGATTCCAACCTCTGACCTCTACACATGCAGCCAAGGCACACTCACGTTCACATACATGGGCACACCTACATACAACATATATATAGGGCACACTCACCCTCACACACATGTGCACACCCACATATAACACACATACAGGGCACACTCACCCTCACACACATGTGCACACCCACATACAACACACATACAGGGCACACACACACACGTGCACAACCACATACAACACAAATACAGGACACACTCACCCTCACACACATGTGCACACCCACATACAACACACATACAGGGCACACTCACCCTCACGTTCATACGCACACCACACACATAGAGGAGAAAGAAATACTAACGAACATACATGTTCCCTGGAAAGGACCTTGACTAGGAATTAGTTGACATATTTCATGGGTGACAAGGGTGGACTTTGTTCTCAGCCCCAAGAGCATCATGACAAAGAAGACCCAAATGTGCTCCCCGGTGAGAAAATAAGAAGGCAGGGCAGTCCTCCAGCAGTCACACAGCCTCCGAGGTGGGACTGGATGGGGGAAAGGCAAGGGAAGAAACCCAGATTCAAGACTTGACAAATGTCAGTCATCTCAGTGACGAGAGGAAGCAGAAAGTCAAGGTGCCGCTTGTTTAATGGTGAGAATGCAGATTCCATCTTCTTAGATTTGAGGCAGCGAAGTGTCTTAACTGATAGATAAACAGGATTTGCTTGCTACCTGCTCTGTTCTTAACCATGTGATGGACCAGGTGGCTGCATTGTAAGAGAAGAATCATTGGCTCTTTGTTGGTTTATCCCAGGCTTCTCTACAGCAGGCTTGAATGCTTAGGAGAAGCCTGCTAGGTCAGGTCTCTGGAGGGGTAAGTTTTGCCTCTCCAGATCTCCTTTGTTTTGTCAGCCAACTGACTCCCAAGTGGGAAAGCATTTCTGGCTGTGGAAGCTGTACCCAGCAGGCAAGAGACCTAAGAAAGGGCTGGGGAGGGAAGGCAGCTGTGTGACACGGGAGACAAACACAATGAGCTGTGCTCCAAACAAACTGAAAAGACACAGTGGGAAGACTGACTCCCTCTGCCAAGAGAGGAAAGCAAAGGGAAATTCACTTGAAAAGAAACCTTTCCGTTCCCTCGGTAGCGGCCGCCAATGGCAGTCACATTTCCTGTCACGTCCCTTCTCAGTGTGGATTTCTCCAACACGTCAAACTATCACAACAAGGGTTTGACTGCTTCGTCAATGCTCCTTACTAAATAGACTTCATTAATATTTCAAGCTGGCCCTTTCTTCACTAGAGATGACACCAGAGCCTCTCCCAACCATTCCGTCCCTGTGTGCCTACAGGGATCCAGTTTGCAGCCACGGCGGGGTAACTGAGCTTGAGGAAACCAATATGGAGATTGTCTTATGGAAATGCAGTCACAGTCCCGGGAATACACTCTTCTGAAGGTCCTTTAGTGTGAGGATTAGCTACAGCAGTAGGGTCCGGAGGTATTTGGTAAGCAGAACAGGCTGTCGAGTTAGGCAGCATGTGTGTGGTGGTCTACCATTTACTTATAAGCCGAGTGACCTGAGCAAGTCTGTAAACTTGCAGTCTCACCGTGAGACACAGACTATCATGGCATTCCATTACTAGAGCTGTTGTGAAGCTGAAAGAATTATACAGATGAGTCTTAATCTTTTAAATAAGATTTTAGAGGATTGACAAATGATATTTGGGGTGGACTTCAAAATAATCTGGAGTTTGTGGGGTCCAAGGCAGCCTGGCCACACATGGGGGCCCAGGCGGCACAGCTGCCATGGCAGGCAGCACCCAGTTCCAGGAAAAGCCATAGCTGACACCACCCAGGCAGGGCCAATGTCTAAAGGGAAGTACCTGACATTCCAACCACTCGATAAAATGAGATTAAGACCACCAGCAGTCTCGGAACCCAGGACTCACCAATTTTTTTTTTTTTTTGCAGAGACGCCCTAGATAAATGTCAGCCAATCAGGGTCATGAACCCTGGAAATTGCCTCACCGCAACCTCTACCATGATAAAAACAAAAAACAAACAAAAAAACAACAACAAAAAATAAAAACCCTACCCCGACTGGACTTCTCTACTCTCAATCGCTGCATCGGATACACAAAGAGTCCAACTTTAAGCTTGAATAAAGGCTCTTTGCTTTTACATATGAGTGTGGACTCTGGTAGTTTTTGGGGGACCCCTGCAATCTGGGTGTAACAGAGGTAAGATACACACATATAAAACACCTTGGCAGACCAGGAGTGGTGTCATCTGCCTTTAATCCCAGCAGTCAGGACTCAGAGGCAGATGTGAGTTCAAGGCCAATCTGCTTCCTTAGTGAGTTTCAGTACAGCCAGAAATCTGTAGAGAGACCCTGTCTTTAAAAACAAACAACAACCAAAAGAAAAGAAAGAAACTTGGCTATAGTTATCCAGATTGGATGAGAAACTGGGGAGAGGGTTGTTGCCATTCTGTTCCAAAATATTTATAATACAAATTTAAAAAGAGAGAGAGAGAGAATATAATGAACTAACACAACATACATATGCTCAATAAATCTAATCTGCTAGAGATCAGGGGAGGTCTCAAAGGCATTATTCACCCTTACAAAGTCGCCAGGAGTTGAGCCCAGCACAAAGGGCCGTGGGTGGGTGCACTGCAGACTTCACTGTCACCTGAGGCCATCTATGACTGGTCAAGTTTTCTGTTTGGAAGTTTGCTAAGTCATCTGAATGCACTGAATATTAATTATACCCTGTCCTTTATTGATACACACAATCACAAAGAGCTATAGATCTGCAGTGTCTTCAAACAGTTGTCACCCCAACCCAAAGCAAAGCACTTCTAAATTCCCTTGACTTGAGCAGCTCTTTGGCACACAGACTTGTGGGATTGCAGGCATGTGAAACAATGGAGTGAAAAACGTTCCCCCTGAAGATACTTTCCCAACCCCACCCTGTGCTGCTCATGTACCAATTCAGTCTCCACCAGAAACTCTTAAGTTTTCTAATTTCTTCAATGAGGGGCTGAGCTGGTTGGGAAGCTCGACCCTGAAGTAATTCTAGGTTGGATAGTCGGGAGCCCTTAACTTAAAATTAAATCGGCATTTTCTAACCCCATCATTATGAAGCGATGTATGGTACCAGATGCAGACCTCCTTCGCTCATTTGTAAACTGGAATGACAGCTCTCTCCTCATACTGCCACGGGGATTGCAGAAAATACAAATAAAGTCCATTGCACAGAGCCTCAAACAAAGCAGTTACTTGGTATACCTTTCTAGGTTGTGCTTTCCTGTAGGAATGGTTGTATTATTATCTACTTTGGACTTCAGTTAGTCCTTAAAACCAGTGGTTCTGCAGGCATGAGACACATCACACAATCACGGACACTTCAGAGTTTTCTATTTCCCAAGGCAAGATTTTTATGCGGCTGTAGTCTTCTACACTGAGTTGATGTATGGATGGCTATATTATTGTGATTGGTGCCTATTTGTCCTCTCTTATATGATTCCTGCTTCTGTAAACGTATTGTGACAGAGTATTTCTCATACCTGAAGAAAAATTTTAAGTAAAAAGTAAAGAGAAAAAACATGGCCCAATTCAAGTCTAGGAATTACTGTTATAATTATGAATAAAGTGACAACCGAAAGGCTCTCTCTCTCTCTCTCTCTCTCTCTCTCTCTCTCTCTCTCTCTCTCTGTGTGTGTGTGTGTGTGTGTGTGTGTGTGTGTGTGTGTAAGAGAGGGAGAGAGGGTGATGGAG
This sequence comes from Microtus oregoni, assembly GCF_018167655.1. Taxonomy (NCBI): domain Eukaryota; kingdom Metazoa; phylum Chordata; class Mammalia; order Rodentia; family Cricetidae; genus Microtus; species Microtus oregoni. The sequence continues at coordinate 35,200,164 of NW_024543066.1, forward strand.
GGGGGAAGATAGATACAGAGACTGAGACCCAGAGAGACAGAGAAAGATTATGTTTCTTAAGCATAATTTTAATCCTTACTGTCTAGTTTACTGTTAGGGATTTATTAAGTGGTCAATTCCCTTTAGATGAATGAAAATTTCTTGCCTGAAGCCCATCTTTGTGGTCTGATGCCATTTATAGCCCAGCAACATAGATCTCCCTTTTCGTCCATTACCTCTATGTCAGAGTGACTTTCCGGCTCCAAAGATCCGAAACTATTAACATCCCAGATGAAACAGGAAATCATCAGTGAGGCTGGGCCTGGCGGCATGGGCCTGTGATTCTCGCTACATGGGAGATTGAAAGCTGGGGGGCGGGAGAAGGGAAGTTATAAAGAAATGGGGAGGAAGGCCAGGAGGTCAGGAGCCCTGTGAATTGAGGATGTGGAGGGGTGTTGCAACCTGAGAAATAGCAGTAGCATTGCCTGAATGGACCCGAGCCTCTTGTGCAGCCCTGATGAATCAAACGGCCCTGAAGTACCACCTGCCTGCATGGCATTTCATTCACTGTAGCCATTTGAGTATTAGCCCGTGCGGAAGATTCCCCTTCACTACAAATCAAGAGAATTCTGTTGACGCCGTAGTCTTGCTTAAGTGTAGGAGTGGGAAAGCTAAGGTGGGATTGTTGCACCGAATTCATTTTGCAGAACATAAATTCAGTGATTTTGGGTATCCTTGCCTTCCATTGCTGACTTTATGTTATCCTCTGCTTATTATATTTTCATCAATATTTCTTGTTCAAGAAGAAAGCTTCCCCTCCCCACCAAAAAAAAAAAAGGTTTCATTTCCCATAAAATCATTGTCTGTAGGCAATTGGTTTGAGCAAGCACAGCCTCCCTCCAGTTTGCAGACTACAGCCCTAGTGGATAGTGTCTTGTGCTAAAAAGAGCCCATGCCGCAGATGGGGCAAACACACACTTTCCAGACACCGATGACAAACTGCAAACACTCTCTTGTTTGCAGATACTGAACCCGTTTTCTTTCTCTTTCCCCTTTCAATCTTTGATGACATTAGCTGAGAAGCAAAAATGTCATCACCTCTCCTCTTCATTTTGTCTCAAGGGCCACAAAGAAGCCTCTTAAATCAGTAGACCTCACATTGTCACCTTCATAAAGGCCTGGGAGGCAGGGTTGATCACAGTCAGGAACTGGGTCAGCCCAAATAGGGAGGTCTGCCTTAGCCATGCAGGTTAGCTCTTCTTAAAATCTGGATTATAGTTACACCTGTTGTATATTAAAATTTATCATAATTATCGATTATGTAGCCTCCAAAGGTGGAGAGATGGCATCTCTCCTCATCATTCTATCCACAACGTCTATTCTGGGCACTGGTACTTGGCAGGCCCTTTGATGGATGAATGAGTAAGTGAATATGGTTTTCTATGGGACCACAGGAGGTCCATCAAAGATCTCCCTGCAGAACCAGCAAGCGGCTCAGCTGGCAAACATGCCAGTCTGATTACCTGAGTTTCATCTCTGGAATCCACAGAACAAGCCAGATGTGGTGGCATGTGTCTGTCACTTGAGAGAGTAGAAACAGTTCAGGACAGAGCCGCTGTAACCAGAGAAGCGCTACCTCAACAAGGTGAAGGTGAGAACTGACCTCCCCACACATCCAGTGCCGCTTACACACCTGCGCTTACGCACTTAACATACCAGGCCAGTCTGGTCTATGGAGTGAGTTCTAGGCCAGCCAGGGCTATACAGAGAAACCTTGTCTTGAAAACCCGATAATAATAATAGTTTGAGTAGTAGAGCGCTCTTCTTCAAGTCAGTGGAGTGCAGCATGCTTTTGGTCCTGGGCATTTCCTTCCTGCTACAGCAAGGATCTAAGGCTTAGAGAAACACTAACAAAACAGTAGTGAGACAACAGAGAACACCGGTCAGACTTTTCTTTGAGCAGCACCCATGATTTTTGGACAAGAGACAGCCTCTCTGACTTCAGTCTCCTCGTCTGGGAAATGGAACCAAAAAATAATTCCTAAATGAAGCAATTTCATTAAGTGAAACCAACTGATTCCCCCCCACCCCTGCCAGGCTCCTTCCTTCTCATAGGATCTGTTTAATTCAAAGAAGAACAAAGACTGGGCATGGTTGGGCATGTCTTTAATCCCAGCTTCCAGGAGGAAGAAGCAGGAGGATATATGAGTTCAAAGCCAGCCTGGTCTACAGAGTGACTTCCGCGACAGCCAGAGCTACACAGAGAAACCCTGCTTGGGGGTGGGGGGAACGAGGAGGGGAGGTACAAAGATATGACAGGAAGTCCTGTACCAGGTTCTGTTCCTTCTTTTTCTTTGCCATTTTCTCTTGTTATTTTGACAACACTATTCTGATTCCCAAGCCTAAGTTGGAAAAAAGAAATTAGGAGTCAGTAAGATGGTTCAGAAGGTAAAAGTATTTTCCACTAAATCCTCTCCACCACACGGGACGGCTGTAGGCCCATATTTCTATATGGTGTGGCAGCCAGGCGCTAAAGGAATTGTATAAAAACAATCTTTCAAGTCTAAGATAATTTTATGTGTGCCCTTTGGCATGGCTGCTGGGGATGGCAGCCCTGGTTGCAATGCTCCCATTGGCTGCATGGTTGCATTAACCTCTCTTAAATCCTGAATTAATCTCCACTTTCCCGATTTCTTTTTAATAACAAAAATTGGAGAGTTTAATGGAGAATTAGATAGTGATATATGTCCACTATCCTAACAGATGACCACAGTTCAGTCGCTTAGACAGACATGGTGGGAGGAGACCCAGCTCCCTCAAATCATTGTCTGTGACATGTGACACAGCATGCATGCAATCCTCCCCTAAATAAATATGTAAGTATAGTAAAAATTTTAAAAACCATAGTGCTGATATTGTTGTCCATACTACACAGGGTGAAGCAGAGCTGTATTTAACAAGGTTTATGAAAGTGCCCTGAAAGGTGTTTGGCTGAGGCACACAGACAAGTGTTAAACAAGGTGAAGGTATCAGACTTAGTGAATTTCTGCAAGGCTCTGAAGCGATGTTTCCTGACTGTGCACTTGCCTCTACCTGTCACCAAAACAAAAGCGCAGTGAAACAAAAGCTTTTATTTGTACCACCCTGTGTGTGTGTGTGTGTGTGTGTGTGTGTGTGTGTGTGGTCACGTGGGTATGTGTGCCTATGTTTGCCAATGTGCATGCAGAGGCCAGAGTTCTTTCCTTATTTCTTGAGACAGGATCTGTCCATCAGAATTTAGAGCTCACTGATTGGTTACGCTGGCTAGCCAATGAGCTCCAGGGATCCACATGGCACCCTGATTCTCCCCCCAGCACCACCATCCTCACTATTGGGTCAGCAGATGTCACCACCCTCATCTTTTCCCATGGGTTCTGGGATCAACGCAAGGCCACCTTCATGCAGCAGATCTATCTCCCTAGCCTTGCATTTTCTATTTTGTGTTCTTCTTCTTCTTCTTCTTCTTCTTCTTCTTCTTCTTCTTCTTCTTCTTCTTCTTTTACTTTCCTGTGTTTGTTATTTCTTTAAGGCCAGATCTCATTGGGTATTTTAGGCTGGGCCTGGGACTCAGTGATTTTCTGGCTTCAGCCTCCCAAGTGTTGAGGTGATAGGAATGAGTCACCACAACTCAGTCTCCTGCCAGTCCCCCCCCCTTTTTATTATGCAAGTCATTAATCTAACAAGGCAGTGACCCTTGACTTTCAGAATCAATGAGTGGTTTGCAATGGGGTTGGAGCACCCCAGTCAAGTCTACTGTGCAGCAGGAACAGAGCCACAGGCTCCGTGGTTTCTAACCTTCTGCTAAAAAGCCACTTATTTACATCCTTGTCTAGAAGCACTGTGCCTTCCCTGGAATGTGCCCTACTCCCACACAGGGGAAGGTCTGCTAGTTACTCACTCCAGTGACACCAAATGGAAAAGAAGAAAACAGCAACGAAGAGAAATCAAAGTAGAGCGGGGGCTTTCCCGTCCTCTGCGTCAGGTCAGGCTTCACGAGACCAAAAGCAAGTGACTAACAGTGATTTGTTAAGAGCAAAGGGACTTCTATAAGGATTCCTTGCAAGGTGGAAGGGACCAGGGAAAGGCAAAGGTGCAGTGCTAGACCTCCTTGCCTGCTCACGTAGCAGAAGCTTGAACCCTGAAAAAGGGGCAAAGAAGAGCCTTTGTTGCACAGCGAAGGGTCTCTCGCCCTGGCTCTCCTCTCCTGCCAGGTAAAGCTATCTAGAAAAGGAAAGCCTTCATCCTCATGTCTTTACACAAGAGAAGTCTGGGGACTGTTCTTCCTGACCTGCGGACTGCACTCACCGGCCTGGCAAGCCTGGGCTAGACTGCAGAATGAACCTCTCGTCCATGCTTGCCCTACTTTCGGGCACAGGGATGGATCAAGAAATATGAATTCTTTCTGTACACAGATTAAAGACCCAACTCCATCTCTTTTGGAAGAATAATCCAAGGATTTTTGTTTTTTTTACGGAGTCACATTAAAAGTGATGGTTTATTGGCTCCTGTTGTGTCCTATGTGTTTCATATAGACTATCTCACTTATTTCTATATTATCTCTTGATGATATATCAATGTGTCGACATTATTGGAATATCTCTGTAGATATTCAAATCAAGTAACTCACCAGGTCGGTGCAGTGATGCCAGGATGCTATAGTACAGGCTGATTCTGACACCAGATCTGGGGCTCCATCTTGGGCTTCTTGGTGTTAGTGACATTTTAGACTGATATTTGGACAGTTTTGTGTCTGGAGGGACTGTTCTGTGCTTTATAGGATGTCCAGTAGCATCTCTGGCCTCCCTTCATCAGAGGCCAGCAGCAACCTTCCCTATGGTTATAACAATCAAAAATATTTCCAGACATGGCCAAATCTCCAAAGGCAGGCAAAGCCAACCTCCCTCCCCATTAATGGCCGCCACTCTAGGGTGAGGCTTGTGCTATGTATTGTTTTCCTGGTATAAGTAAATACATAGGCCATTGCTCAGAAGAGGAACTGCTGGAACAAACAACAAAACCCTCAGCACTCCAGCAGTCTCCAGGGGCGCATGATATTACAATAATGCGAGCCCACTCTACAGTTATGGATCATTATGTGACTCACTCTCCATGTAGCACAGGGTGATCTAGACTTCACAATTCTCCTGTCTCTGTCTCCCGCGGGCTAGAATTATTGGTGTGACCACTAAGCCTGGCCCCTAGGTGCCTTGGTGTCATTTTCCCTCATGGCAGCTAAACCCGGAGGGAGAGCTAAACCTCAAAGAGCTAAACCACCTCCAAGAAATGAAGGCAGGAGAACTGTGATGGCCTTTTTTCCTTCTTAACTTGATTGGTTTTGAAATCACCTAGGAGACACAGCTGGGCCTGTCCTTGCCCACAGGGGTTTAATCGAGGAGAGAAGACCCACCCTGACCATGGGTCATGCCATCCATGCCCTGGGGTCCCAGACTGAATAAAATGGAAAACGGGAGAAAATGAACTGAACATCAGCATTCACCTCCCGCTGCTTCCTGACCGCAGAGCTCTTGGCTCTGCCACCATACCAGCTACCATGGCGAGCCGTTCTCTCAAACTGTGAGCCGAATAAACCCTTCCCTAACTTGTTTTTATTAGTTATTTTGTCTCAGCAACAAGAGAAGTACAAACTCCCAAGACAGTATATAGCACCTATGTGAGCTCTGGAGAGGCAAAGTCCACAGTTTATGTCCCTATACAGTTCTGACATTTGCTGGTATCCAAACCAGGAGCTGTCATGAAATATGATGTTTTATAATAACTCCTGATCATTTGATTAAAATTGCTATACCATCTTCCCGGCTTATATCTGAATAGTAAAATTCACAGAAAAACTTAATGCTGATATTTATGAAACAGCTGAGAACTGAATGACAAATTGTTCTTCTTTGTCCTTAAAAAAAAAGAGACAGAATGAACTCCCATTTTAATAAAGAGGAATGTTCATTGTCATCATTCCCAGGGCTGGGGACATAACTCAGTTGGGAGAACACTTGCACAGCATTCATAAGGACCTAGGAACAATCTCCAGCACCATATAAACCAGGCACAGTGGTAGCAGGTACCTGGGATCCCAGAACTCACGGTGGCAAAGGGAGGATCAGAAGTTCAGTCATGTCCAGTTATGCAGTAAGTGCTAGGCTAGTAACTTCAAAATCTGTTAAGTGAGCTATATGTATTTCATTGGAAGGAAGGGAGGGGGAGAGAGGAAAGGAGGGGGAAAGGGAAGTAAGAAGGAAGGGCATTGTTATAGGATGGGGTAGAAAGAAAGGGCTACAGGGAAGACTTTTAAATTACTTTTTTCTTTAAATGTTCACTACCATGCCGAGCTGTAATATAAAACCATAGCAGGAATGCTCACATTCAAAACATATAAATTAAAAGTAAAGTAATAGTAGTTGCTTTTAAAGCCACAATTTGAAAATTAAAAACAAAAACTGAAGATGTTAGGAAGATAAAAAGAAAAATTTCTCATCCATATATTAAGATACCAAGCTTAGCTAAAAAGACTGTCATTTCCTATAAAATTATAAATTTTCACATAAAAACAAAAGAACTTTAATATAAGCCTACTAATAAATAATTTGACTATTAAAACAGCCAGACTCCCCTCAGTACTTATTCTGTTATGCACAAATCACATTTAATCTTCCTCCCAAAGCCACGGGGTCCACACCTATTATTATTCCTATTTTAAACAGATGTCACTTGAAATTAAAATTATGATCCATGTGGTAGAAAGGGAGCTTCAAAGAGGTGAAACAACATGGCCAAGAACACACCTAGACCAGAGTCAAGCCACGGTGGAGTGAAAGAGGGGTTACATCCTGGTTCTGTTGGCTTCTTCCAGTGTGTCCCGGAATCCCTATGTTAAATGCATTTTCAGAGGTCATTCTCTTCCACTAGCCTGTATAGAAAGTTAAAAATCCAACTCAAAACTCAAGCGCTAGGCATAAGCACGTATAAGCATGGCTTCCTGGGTACTGTGTGTGTGTGTGTGTGTGTGTGTGTGTGTGTGTGTGTGTGAGAGAGAGAGAGAGAGAGAGAGAGAGAGAGAGAGAGACGGGGGAGAGAGAACTCGTCTCTTATTTTGTTGCTTGTAAAAATCTGCAGCAATACAAACCGCCCAGCCAAAAACATCAAGGAGAAAAGAGATTTATTTTCACATGTTTTAATACATTAGAAGGAATACCAATTAAAGGGTATTTCTAAGTTATTTTTTCTACATATGCTAGAGCATAAACACTCAAATGAAGGTGGTAAGTTTATTGATTTGTATCTTAATTTTTTTTAGATGGTCTCACTGTGTAGTTTGGGTTGAACTTGCTATATATATCAGGCTGGGCTCAAACTAATAGAGACCCACCTGCTGGTGTTTCCCTGGTGATGGGATTAAAATCATGTGCCGCTACATCTGGCTGTTTTGGATCTAAAATTTCTCCCAGTAGCTACTGTCTAGAAGGTTTGGACTATGGTATTGGAAGTGGGGAAGGTTAGTGGGGGGTAACTATGAAGTGAGAGCTTGCTCTGCCATATACTCCCAGCCCTGCTGCTCAGCCCTTCCGTAAACCCAGATCACCTGGGCCAAGTGGACAGCGACCTCTACGCCTTTCCCAGGGTGTTCCTTCTTGCCTCGAAGATGCCTTGTTGCTGTCATAAATATGACACAACTTCTGACTTAGCTCAGCGAGAAATACTGCCGTATGTATAACCCTGGTTCTCCAGAAGCCCATGTTGGCCTCGTTCTGCCTTTGTCTCTGCCAACTGCAGGTTTGCAGACACTGGGGCAATCAGCAAGATGCGCTGCAGCGTCTGAAGACAGCTCCAAAGCAGGCGCTCCGGGACTATTCTCAGCAATGACAGCATCACTAGATTTAGTATCCCTCTTGCCAAAGGAATGCTTTTGAAGGGGAGAAATATTCACTTGGATATAGAATAAAGACGTATTTGTTTTAATACTTAAATAAAGAATTGAACCCCTCGGTTGTCTTTATGTTGAAATGAATAGACAGACTGCTGTAACAATGATATTTCGGATTTTTGATGCAAGGGTCAGGCCATGTAGCAAGCTCTCTGTAGGCACAAAGCAAGTCCTAATATGATGTTTTGAAATGAAAGCATGCCTCTCCTGTTAGTTTGCAGAGTTATTGGAGATTTCCATTTCTTGAATGAAAAGGGAAACTTGAAACAAACAAAAAATAAAATTAAAATTAAAAAAATCACACCATCACCACCCAACAAAACAAAGCCCAGACTTAGCTAGCTGGGTGGCACACACCTTTATTCCCAGTACTAGGGAGGCAGAGACAGATGGAGTTCTGTAAATTCAAGGCCAGTCTGGTCTACATAGTGAATTGCAGGCTAACCAGGGATACACAGAAGACACTGTTTCAGAATGAATAAAATCAGACCCACTAAATGTCAGTTCCTCAAATACCTCTTAGAGATTGGGGCTAGAGTTGAGGGGTAGAGTGCTTGCTTGGCATGTGTTAGGCTAAGTTTGATCTCCAGCACCAAAAAAATAAAAATAAAAATAAATACTTCTGGTAATGCACACGCTTGTAATTACAATATTTAGGAAGTAGAGATAAAAGGATTAGCTATGTTTGAGGCCAATCTGGGCTACGTGAGTCCTTGTCGGTCCCCAAAAATGTTTTTTAAAAAGAAAATAGCTCTTGGTTTTCTCAGGGAGCAGGCATTTTGGTGTGTGCCAGAGGATGTTCCTGTACCCACGGCCTGGAAGGAAAGAATTCTTTCCCAAACACAAGTACCTTCCAATGGCAAAGAAATCAGAGGCACCATGAATCAGTTGTTAGACACAGATAAACTACACACCACACATAACTAACAGTGCAGGGTGGGTCGACCAGATATTCAGCATTACTTTAAATGAAAGACTTACACACCCAAGTTCAACAACAGAAAAGAGACAAAGCCTAGGTTACGTTTTTAGATATGTCTTAGACACCTATCCTCTGAGATGCCAGGGATGGAACAGACATGAGGGCAGGCCACGAATAACTTCAACAGAGCAATTGTGGCTAGTACCTTCTACAAGGGCAGTTTCCTCTTAACCACAGGAAAAGGAATCCTCGCTAGTACAGACACTGACTACAGGACTCTAGAACACTAAAGTTTGCCTGTGGTATGCAATGCGCTTGTTGACGCTCTCCCCCTCCATGTTTTCTCAGAAGCTGCCCCTGACTGCACAAGAGCAAATGGTACCTGTGGATTACGACTCTACACACACCTACATTATATGTGTTCTGCCCAAAGCACACAAGGTTGATAACCATTATGTATCGGAAATCTCACTCTGTGATTATTCCTTTTGCCCAGTCTCTTCTCATCACATGTCCATGCAAAGCCATTTCTAACCCAGGTTGGAAATATGAGGTACCACTTAAGCAAGACAAAGTGCTCACCAGGACCAAGGGTCCCTCTGTTATCACTGGGTACTTAATACTGCTCAGGAAGTTGAGACACTTGATTGCCTCCAGGTCCTGATGACTAACTGGCCAGCCTTCCACTAGGTTCCCAATACTCCATGGCTTGCTGAGTCCTAGACCCCATTTGTCCTGTCTAGAGCTCCTCAATCTGCTGTCAAGGGGATACCCTCCTGGTTGTGGAGGTCCACAACCACCTCCACTGAAAAGATAGCATTCCCAAGACTAATATATTCCCAGCATTGTACCGCCAACTACCTCTGCAACTTCGTGCTTTCCAGTCCCTCAGTTCACCTTAGCCCCTAAATCAGCAAACCTCGGTTTTCAGCACAATTAAGCTCCTTGTAGCTTCTCCTATGAGTACCCTGCTCCATCCTCCTCAAGGAGGAGCTCATGCCTTGCTCACCTTACTCTTTCCGGGGTTCCCCTCCCTCGGCACCCCCTTCTGTCCTGCCCTTCCTCTACTAGGCATTCCCCTGCGGGGTTCCGTTTTTTGCCCTGTGGAGGGCGCCCCAAGAATGCGCACAGGACTCCCCCTCCCCTGGATCCTGCCCTCCTATTCTCTGCGTTCATACACCCTCAATTAACCATCGTGACATCTACCCCAAACCCCAGTTTCCCAGGCTCCCATCCCCAAGCTTCTCAACACCGCAGTTCGGAGTCCTTAGATCCAGTCCTTCAGGGCTCTGCACCTCCCCAACTCTACGGTCTGGACTGTCTATCCTGCATTCTAAAAAACAAAAAACAAAACAACAACAAAAAAAAGCAGTACTGAAACTCCAACATCGGGTCCCAATCCCAGCCCCTGGGGTCGCGCGACACCTGTCAATGCGGTTCTACATCCTCGCTGCAGAGTCGGGTCAGGCGCTCCCCAAGGACTCGATTCTGACATCCCCGCCTCTTGAGCCCTGGCAGAGACTCTCCAGCATCGCAGTGGAGACCTGCACCCCGCCATCTCCCTGTTCCCCCACCCCCACCCCACCACCCCGCGACGGAACTCACCAACACCAGGCGCGACCGAGCTCCCGCAGCCCAGCCCCGGCAGCCACACTCACGCCTCCGGCTCCGGGAGAGCTCCCTCCGAGCGGCCGCGACCGCGGAGGGCTCTGCACCCGAAAGCGGCGGGGAGGAGGGGACAACCCGGGCCGGTGACGCCCAGCTCCGCCCCTTCCCGGCCCAGGGGAGGGCGGCGTAGCCCGGTGCACACCCAGCTGCCACAGCCACCGCAGCCGAGGAAGTTGACTGACGCCGCTTCCTTCCACTCACCTTCAGACCCTAGCACCCGGACTTTAACTGCAACTCCCCCAGGGGCTTGAGGCAGCGACCGATGCAGTATGCACTGTGTTCTTTCCCAAAACCATTTACTAAATCCCTCGGGATGGGGAATAACAAACTTCATCTGCCATTGCAGAAGCTGATCCCAACACTGGCCTTCTTTTCTCTCACTGCCCTGGAGTGAACATTCATGGCATCCCGAGAAAACAGGCGCTGCATCCCAAGAAAACCCTGCAAACACACTTTCACAGCCCCTGTGCAAGACTCATACTTCTGCTGTGATTGCATCACACATATAACTCGGCTGTTCCAAGCAGTCCCATGTAACCTCCATCCAGTAAGTCCTGTCCCCCACCCCACCCCACCCTCCCGCCAGTGACTGGAGTAGTTCTTCACCCACAATGCACTCTGTATTTATCATGATTATTTTCTTTTAATCCATTTAGGAAGCAGGGCCATCAGTTAACAAATCGAATTGACTTTGCTGCTGAAAAGCTGCCTGCATTATCAGGAAGAAACCGGGTGGGAAGGTGGAATCCAGGGAAGGTGGTCTATATAGGCTTGCCTGGAAGAGGTCCATCTTTGCTACTGTTCCGAGACAGCTAGACTGCTGTTTGTGGGCTGCCCAGCCTGAGCTCTTTCAGTCTAAACCCACCCTGTTCCAGTGAAGCATCTAACAATGTTTTACCATTCCCAACATTAAAAAATCTGTGATTTGGTGAATCTTTGGCAAAACATTCAGAAGCAAAGTGAACTGTTTACTGAGTGGGATTATTTCCAGTCCGCAAAGGAAGATGTTTGGATTCTGGGCTGTTATGCAGCAGTTGAAGCAGATTCAGACCCTGGAAGAGTCCCGGGACCTGTCTAGGTCCCCTTCCTCTTAGCTTTGCTGTACAGCTGAGTTCTCTGGCTAAGTAACGAATGCTTGCTAACGTGGAAGGCTTTGGCTTTCCAGGATGCAAGAGCAGCCTGGGACATCTCTGGGAAGAGGCAGAAATGAAGGCTGCTCAGGGTCCCCAGAAACTTTTGAACCATGCCTTTGCATGTTGAGTTACATCTGCACTGGGGATGATGAGGGAAATGGCCAGCACTCGTTACTTTGCTCAGACATTCCTAAAGTGGAGAGTCTCACGGCCATCTTGGCCTCACACTCAGCAGATTACTCGAGGACTTATCACCATAGGCAATTGTTTGTTTTGTAGTATTACTTTATATACCTGTACGCCTGGGGTTGGGAAACAATTGTTTTGTAGTATTACGTTATATACCTGTACGCCTGGGGTTGCGGAAACATTCCTGGGGCAATCTTGCATAGAAAAGTTCATCAAGGACAAGTGTGTATATGTGTATGTGAAAACAGCCAGGCGTTGATACCTGGGTGAGATGACCTGTTCACCACTGACCTTCTCAGAATTGCTGGATAGCTAGCAATGCTTTCCCATCATTCATGTCTCTTAAAAATAATTGGTGTCTGCTAGTTATCCCTCACAGTGCCAAAGGTGGTGTGCCTGTTTCTAGTGGAGGAGAGTCAACAGTCTTAACTCAAGTGTGAACCTAATGTGCAACCAAACCAGCCAGCACAGCAAGGTGAGCCCACTGGAACCACGGTGGCAAGTCTGTTATGGGGTAATCAACCGCTCTCCAATCTTATTTGAGTGGCACTCTACAAGACTCACGTTGGGTCTAATCAAAAGCCTATAGCTAAGCAGGGCATAGGCCTTCCAAGGAAAGCTACCGCTGTTGTTTGGTTAAGTAGACATAGTATATCCTTCTAAATAATTCTGTATTATCTAGGACCATAGACTAGTGTTGCTCAGGGAAGTATCCCCACCCCACCCCCACCCACCAGAGTGGTCAAGAGTAGCCACAGAGACTCACACTTGACCAAAACACTGGGAATAGGGAATAAATATCGAATGCTCAGCCACTATGAAACAACAATCCCAAGCCTATAAGATGCTTTGAATATCATAGAGGAAGGAGCAGAAAGAAACGTAAGAAAGAAGAATGAGTGATGTGTGTGTATCAGTGACTTCTTAGCATGAAGTCACTGTTGCAATCCTGAACTCACAACCATGGTTTCTGGGACAAGATCTACATAAGATTTTACACTTTGGCATTCTGTCACAAAGAGGGCATGGTTCATGGGGTCCTCATTTTCTGTGGAGATTTATAGGCAGTTAATGGCTGATGAGGAGTGAAGGACATTTCTTCTGTGATATTACCATTGGAAAAGTGCCCATACTCTTGTGAGGAAACCTAAGGAAGCGAATTAGACAACAGAAAACAAAAGAAACATATGTGAACATAGAGGGGAAGTTATTTGCTAGTTGGTAAAAGGAAGGGGATCAACCAGAGTAGAAAGAGAAATAGAGAGGGTAAAATAGGCTAGTGGTGAATAAGATCAAAATACATTGCACACATGTACAAAAATGTACCAAGAAACCATATTTATGTAGAATTAATATATGCTAATAAAAAATTCTTTAAAAAGTAATACATAAAAATTATTGGGTCTTCAAGAGACCAAATGTCTACTTTTTACTATGAGGTGATACACTACTTTAGTTTAGGCAGGAAAAATGGTTTTATTTATTTATTTTGTAACTCCGGGGAAAACAGGCCTACGATGACCTTTCTATTTTTGCATCTGAATAAAAATCTTTGGATCTTCTGGCGCAGGGACGCTCAGGATGCTCTCTGGTATGTGGAAATTCACAGCCCAACCCCCTGTCTGCATGTAGCATTTCCACCTGGCAATAACATTTTCACTTGAGAGTTTTCTAAGATCTGGAAGTGTGTGATATCTGAATTGGCAGTGTTAACCCAATAAGAAGACCACACTGCTGAACCAGTCCACAGTCTCCCAGACACCATGTTCTTCCAGATTGTCCTTTAAAGCCATGATAGGTACAGCATGACAAAAGAGTTAATTTGCAAGTTTAGGAACTATTTGTTCCCAAAGTCTGAAAAAATAATTTGATCTGTTTCATGTTGCAAACCATTCAAACTTGCACTGTTTTCAACAAAACTTTTACCGTGCACTCAAAGAGCATGTGAAGACATCATATATCAACCTTTGTACGGTTACAGGAGGTACGGCAGTGCCGGCCTTATTGTGACACATGACAAACTGTGTTTGGAGTTCTGGTACATATGCTGGTTTATACTAGCCCAGACTCGTATAAAGAATTATCACAAGAGCCACTTGTGACAATGTACACAGCAAGGAGAATTGTTTAAAAAGCTCTAGTTACTATTGTTGGCTTATCTCAGGGGAGGACTGAGGGTCATTCAGTTTTCATCGCTTGGTGTACTGGTTAAAAGGATGTGTTTGTCCCTTAGCCTATCCCAAGCCTGGGATCCATTAGGGCTTCTCAGAGTCTGTGGTCAGTAACCTAAGCCCTCTGTGAATCAGAGTCTTTAAGTGTAGCATGGAAACAATTATCTTACCCACTTGTTGCAATTATTTCTAGAATGAAATGAAAGGCACACAGCATGTACTTAGCATTGTGCCTAACACTTAATGAGGGCTTGCTGAAAGTATATAAAAAGAGAGGGGTTGAATGAAAAAGTCCTTCATTTTTTCCTGCTGGAAGAAAAGATGTATTATTTTAGTGAAACTTGTGGGCGGAACTCACAGAAACTTGAATGTTAATGTTAAAAAAGCAAACTGAAATCAGATTTAGCCTTCCTGACACTCTGTCATCAGGGTATCTTCATCCTGGTTTTTCTGTTCGGATCCCTTGCAGCTAGACAACTAGAGAAAGCAATCCCGAATCTAATCTCAACTGCTGCATAGACAGAATGAAACTGAAAGGAAAACAAAAACTGTGCATTGGCCAGGCAGTGGTAGCACACCTTTGATCTCAGCACTCGGAAGGCAGAGGCAGGCAGATCTCTGTGAGTACAAAGCCAGCCTGGTCTACAGAGTGAGTTCCAGAACAACCAAGGCTAACCAAGAGAAACCATGTCTCGAAAAACCAAAAACCAAGCAAGCAAACAAACAAATCACTGTGGGTATATCAGGCTAAGATTAAATAAGAATAATGGTTTTCTTGTATTGTGTATCCATTTTGTCTCATTTCACAGTGAAATGGTCAGGGCTCATGAGAGCTCACTTCACTTTAATTTGGAGTTGGTCACTCTTTTTTGTCCTCAAAAAATGTTTGTCTATTTGTATTTTGTGTATGTGCTTCCATGTATGAATGTCCACCACGCTCATACTGGTACCTGGGGAGGTCAGAACAAGGTGACGCGCTTTTTGGATCTGTAGTTACAGGCAGTTGTGAGTCAGATGTGGATTCAGAAAACCTGGGTGTTCTGCAAGAACAGAAGATCTCTTAATTGCTGAGCCAACTCTCCTGGCCCTCTTTTTAGTTCTTTATAACAAATAATTGACAATTTTGAGCCAGACACAGGGTGTGCAACCATAACCCCCACACTTCGGATGCTGAGGCAGAACGCATCAGTCTAGGCTGTGCAACACAATGAGGTCACAGTGAGCTCCAGTCTCGAAACATCAAGAGCTGGTGGTGCAGGCCAGTGGTAGCATGCTAACATAGCATGAGCACAGCCCCGGGTGCCATGCCCAACAAAACAACCACCAGCAACAGAACATTTCTGAGAGCAAGTCAATTCGTGTAGACAACAGACACAAGTAGACATTGCCCCTGGGTCCTCAGGACCCCTGGGCTCATCTGGAGTTTGGAAGCCTTGGATCTGATCATAACTAGTTCCTAGTATGAGTATAACAGGAGGCAAAATGACCAGCCAAGGACTTCTTTATACCACTAACAAAATAATGTGAATTCCTGAATTATAACATTTCTGCGGGTGCTAATTTTAATGCTTCTTCCTAAACAAACCCTAAATTTAGAAGATGCATGATGTAATTAGATCACAGTAATATAATGACAAAGAAAAGTATGCATCAGAGACAGGGGGGTGCTTCTAACTTATGTGTCTATAGAAAGCTGCAACTAAAAAAACTAAAAACCGTTATGGTGGCCCAGGAGTGGTGACACACTTAATTTCAGCACTCACGGGGCAGAGGCAGGAGGATCCGGCTCAAACACATTTCAAAAACAAAAACTGCTATTCCTGATAACTGGTTAGCAATTTATAGGAATTATGTACTATTCTGGATTGTGTTTAGTTGTAGGGAAAGTTCCATATAATAGTAAGCTTAATGTTGCAAGCAATAGAAGAAAAACACAGCCTGAGATAACTTCTACTTTTTGCCCCCAGGAGTAAAACCAGATATAACTATATGTGCAATGCACACATCCAGGGCTCTCGTAGCAAGAGAAGAAAGTTTCCCAGGGGCCATATTTACCAGGAATAGCTGTAGTTATAACTGAGACTCCTTTCAGCATATGGATGTTGCATACTCTGTGAATTGATGAAGGGACCCATCATTTGGACATTGAGGGACATAGCTGAAGTCTGGAAGAGTCTTCTTATTGACCAAAGATGAGAATACAAGGAAATTTGCTGATGATTAAACATTAGCCCACTGTGATGACATGTGTCTTTCATTCTCAGATATCCAAGAAGTGAAACATAAAGAACACTTGAACCCAAGAACTCAGGACTGGCAGACAACAAGAAAGATTGAACACTAAGTTTCTGTTTGAAGGACCAGTTCATCACACAACTGGAAGCGCCTTGGATACATTGTGGGAAAATTCCACACTGTTATTATTCTATTCATTGAAAAAGTATTTAGAGTTGGCCATCTGAGGTGGTTAAAATGAAAATGCCCCCCCACAGGTTCATATATTTGACCTCTTAGTCCCTAGTTGATGAACTGTTAGGAAAGGATTAGGAATTATGGCCTTGTTGGAGGAGGTGTGTCAGTGGGAACAGGCTTTAAGGTTTCAAAAGCCCAACCCAGGCCCATGGTTTCTTTCTCTGACTTTGCCTGTGGCTCAGGATGTCAACCTCTCAGATACTGCTCCAGCACCATGCCTGCCCACTTCTTGCCAAATGATGATGGTGTCTCTTCTCTGCAATAGAACAGTGACTAAAACATCATCTGTAGACACAGAAAGATGGTTCATAGCTGCCACAGGCAATGAGATCAGGAGATGGCCAATGTCCTTTGGGAGATGATGGAAATGTTCTAGACTGGATAATGGCCATGGTTATGATAACATAATGCCCCAAACTACTGAACTCTATACATTAAAATGGTAAATTTTAGTGTATGTAAATTCTATTTCAACAACAAAAGACACAACAAAGCTAAAGGTCTGTCCAACTTCTGGCAAAGGCAACTCTTAAAAGAGAAACTATTAGTTGGGGGCTTGACTACAGTTGTAAAGAGTTGATCCATTATCATTGTTGCAAGAAGCAGGCTGGCATGGTGCTTAGAGCAGTACTAAAAGCTTGCCATCCTGAGTCACAGACAACAGTCAGAGAAAAAGACAATAGGCCTAGGCTAGACTTTTGAAACCTCAAAGCCCACTTTCAATGACATACCTCCTCCAACAAGGGATACCTGTGGGAGACCAGCTTTGACAAAGGTACTACTTACCAGGTTATAGGGGCACGGGGATTGGAAAAATTAGTAAAGAGAACAAAGATTTAAGTTAAAATAAACAAACAGAAGCATAGGATAGTATGGGGGGGGGGGAGTTCCAGTGAATACTGAAATCGTCCATGTTTAATTTCCATTTGCTTAAATACCCTGACTCCAAAAGGTAGGAGTAAGATTAAAAAAAAAAAAAAAAAACAACCTGCATTCACATAAGACAAGGAATGAACTGACCAGTTGAAGATTGTGGGCTATATTCTTAGTTAAACATTCTGCTGCTAGAACAAGATAAGTAATGCTCACACCCTACACCAAAACATTCTGTTGGCAAACCACTCCCCAGGTGGAATCCATTGTTATCCCCTTAAGGGAGTAGGAACTTAGTTAGGTCCTTAGACTTTTGTTTGAGGTAGAAACAGATCTACTTCTCAATATTAGAAATACAAGGGCTGGATATTAGCCACACCTGTTGACAATAACCTTGAGAGAGCAGAACTCTCTGATCTAAATCTAGGTGGGACCTTTTAGGTAGAAACAGACAATGACTTTGAAGAAATAGAAGTTCCAACTCTTGGACCTTTAGAAAAGGTGGAAGCAGGCTCACATTTTTGGGCCTCCACACACACCTCCGAATCCTCTCCCAACAGTTCATCACAGAAACAACATGTTCGTCCCTTGTTCCCTTTGTTTCATTCTCTATGTTTGTTTTTTAGCTACCCCTGTCTTATAAATGGCCACCCGTCAGTCCACTGACAACTTCCACATTTATCTTGTCAGAATAAAACTGTCCCCTGGTCTCCAGTTGTATCTAAAACATCTTTTCTAAAACCTAGTATGTTAGACATAAAACTGTAAGCGAGGACTCAAGCCTTCCCTTCCTTTTACATCCCCTTATAGTTTCTCTAACCACCAGTGAGTGACACTCATTGTTTATGTCATTTGTTCATTCGTTCATTTGTTATTCATTGAGCTAACCCCTTCCCATGCTCTGTATCTATGAGGCACTGTGCTATAAGCTAGGGCATAGTAGTGAACAAGATGTACATGCTGTCAGCCTTTATGGACTTGTATAGGAGATGTCTACTTAGTTACCAGATGGCATTTTACTTAATACCTCTTGGCTCTAGCTTTGGCTCTTCACCAAACCACATCCTCCATCCTCCAGGCTCTCATCAACTCTCAAATCTTCAAAATCAAAACTTCAGGTGGGCGAGATGGTTAGTAAAAAGTGCTTTCTATGAAGCCAGACAACCTGTTTTATCCCCAGGACCCATAGAGTGGAAATGGAGTACTGGCTCTAGCAAGTGGTCCTCTTACCTCCTCAAATACAAGCATGCAAGTGTGCACACATGCACACACACGCACACACACAAATAAATATAAAATACTCACCTCCTATTGAGTTCCCTTATTATCAGCTTTCATCTCTTAAAGCAAGCCTCCCAGAACCTGATGACTATAACACGTTCCCCTTCAGAACAAAAGCCAAACAGGGCTTAATGACAAAGGGGATTTGTCTTTCTTCCCCAACTCAATGGAAAAATCATTGTGCAGTCTAGGTTCCATTGATGTGATAGATTTTCCTTTATTCTCCATCACCCCTAAACCCTACAGTCTATATATCACTAAGCTAAATATGTTCCTTAAGTGTCTTAGTTAGGGTTTCTATTGCTGTGAAGAGACACCATGTGTCTACAGTAAACATTTAATTGGAGCTGGCTTACAATACCAGAGGTTTAGTCCAATATTTCCATTGCAAGAAGCATGACGTCATGCAGGCAGACATGGTGCTGGAGAAGGAGTTGAAAGTTCTACATCTTGATCTGCAAGCAGCACAAAGAGACTGTGTTTCACACTGGGCATAGCTAGAGCACATATGAAACCCCAAAGCCTGTCCCCACAGTGACACATTTCCTCCAAGGATATACCTCCTAATAGTGCCACTCCCTATGGGCCAAACATTCAAACATTTGAATCTATGGCAGGGGGCATGCCTATTTAAACCATCGATACTAAGTAAGAGAAATTTGACAAATTGTCCTTTGAAATTTTTTTAAAAAAAAATGACTTTTGGGGTGAGTGTGTGTGTGCATGTGTCTGTGTGTGTCTGTGTGTGTGTTCTGGCTTCTATGTGTCCCATAGCATATGTGTGATACATGTGCATGTCAGTTGAGTTTTCTCTCCTTCTACCATATGCATTCTGAAGGTCAAAATCACACAGTCAGACCTGACATCAAGTGCCCTTACCTATTGAGCAATCTCGCTAGCTCAGACTTTCTTCTGTTGTGATCATCTGTAAACACCTTGTTAGCAGTTGTCAAGAGGAGGCATCATGAAAGGCCTGATGATATTTTTCAGATATTTACCCTGAAGACAGTTTACAGGCTTTGTCCCACAGTCTCTTAGCAAAAGTGGACAGACGGGCCACCTATTTCAGACTGTGATGAGAGGTGAGATGCCGGCAGACCTGGAAGTTATAGAAATGGATTTAAATACATCAGAGAAGTGGGGAAGCTGTGAGAAGGCAGAAGGACTCAAAGGAGAAAAATGGTATAAAATGCTGTGAAAATTGACTCTAAGTATTGGGTGGTTATAGAAACCGGTGGCGGGCAAGGGATAGAGAACAAAGGTTTTCTTAAACAGCTAATCTACTGAGGATCTTACAGACCACTAGAGGCCAAAGCAAAGGACTGTGCTTACTTTCATGTGTTCTTTGTGTGTGACTAAGTGATTGACAGTAAAACTCTTGGGTTGTGATGGCACAGTGTTCTCCTTCCACACTGAGAAAGTGATTAAGGCTTGTCCCAACATCCTGGCCATCATCATACTGCCATGTGTCTATCCTTTTCATGCCTTCTGTCTTCTCAGCCATGAAGGCCTTCTCTCCACCTTACCAGGAACTTTGCTACCTCCTTCATGACTCATCTAGACGCCCCTCCTAATGCTGAAGAGCTGGATGATTAGAGATTTTTTTTTTCGAGACAGGGTTTCTCTGTAGCTTTGGCACCTGTCCTGGAACTAGCTCTTGTAGGCCAGGCTGGCCTCGATCTTACAGAGATCCACAGGCTTCTGCCTCCCAAGTGCTGGGATTAAGGGGGTGCACCGGCACTCCCCGGCTCCAATGATGCTTGTAACATGGCCTAGTGAAAATCTATCTAAATATGTCTTCTCCCCTAGGTGGAAGGGCTGGGTTGCATTGTGCTTATCTTTTTAGCTTAAGTCCTAGGAGAACGTTCCTAGCACCAAGGTGGTTTTCAAAGAGAAGCTTCTGGATATACAAAAGAATTACTAATAGAACATCGCAAATTGAGTACTGACCTTGTGTCTGTCCACTCCCAGAATAAATCTCACTTAATGTCCGTAGGGCAGCCTGGTAAGGTGCTTCCCTTCTGAATTCAGCGATTTGTTGTCCTTTATCAGGAACACGGGGGAAAGCAGGCATAATCAGATCTGTCTAGAGATGAGGAGAAACCTCACCCTGCTGTGGCTTGCTCCATGGATTCTCAATAAAACTGTGAAGGCTGCACAATTGCCTTGTGGCCTTGACTCAGTAGAGGGGGCAAGAGAAGTTGAGTGTGCACTTAAAGGAGAAAGTGGGAAGAAAGGAGACTGCTCATGTCTGCTAGAGCTGGTTGTGCCTGTTAGTGACTAAGAGACAGGACTGTGTCACCTCCAAGACCCTCAGGTTCCTCAAAGTCTGAGCACCTCTTGCTGCCCGCTCCCGCCCTGCAGCTGATAACATGGCAGATGGTTTGTGGTTGCCTTCAGCAGATTGCCTCTCCTAACAGCTAGTTGGAGAGAAGATAAAGGTTCTTACGTGTCACTGTTATGGTCTCATAAGCACAGGGTGCTCACGAAGCACTCTGCATCACCACTGCAATTACCTGTAATTAGCTCATTGCCGTTTTGTACTGGAATAACGCATGGCTAATTACAGAGCATTAGAACCATACTCTGGCTCACATCAAGGAGCAGCAGTCATTCATTTATGATTTATTAAGAATAGTTCCAAGGGGGCTGGAGAGATGGCTCAGAGGTGAAGAGCATTGCCTGCTCTTCCAAAGGTCCTGAGTTCAATTCCCAGCAACCACATGGTGGCTCACAACCATCTGTAATGGGGTCTGGTGCCCTCTTCTGGCCTGCAGGCATACACACAGACAGAATATTGTATACATAATAAATAAATAAATATAAAAAAAGAATAGATTCAAAAATATTTACAATGATAAACAAGAAAATTGAGTTCTAGAAATGCCAGTATGAGTATTCAATTTTCTTTCCCTCTTCCTTTCCTCTTTTTTATTGTTTTTTTTTGCAACACACACACACACACACACACACACACTTAAAGCTCATATCATCTTTTCTGCCTTTGCTAACCAATGTGTATCCTTTACTCTTTTGTTCCTGTGATGAAACACTGACGAAAACCAACCTTGGAAGGGTTTGTTTCAGCTTACAGCTGCAATCTAACATTAAGGGCAGTCAAGATGAGAACGCAAGGCAGAAACACGAAGGAAGGAACTGAGGTAGAGAGCATGGAGGAAAGCGGCTTATTGGCTTGCTCCACCTGTCTTACTCGTTTTGCTCACTTATGCAGCTCAGGATCACCTGTCCAGGGATAGCACTGCCTCACAGTGAGTTGGTCCCTTCCATATCAATAATCAAGCAGGAAAATGCTCCACAAGCTTGCCCAATGATCAATCTGAGGGGGCATTTTCTCAATTGTGAAATTGTGGATCTCTTTTCTCGGATGACTCTAGTTTGTGTCAAGTTGACATAAACAAAACACAAAACCAAGCAACCACCATACCATAGAAGGACAGGCTGCACATTTCTCTGGGTTATGTGGTCCATGTGATTTCTAAAGCCTACAGCATCCCACCTCATGGACTGGCTCCAGTTAAGGAAGTCCTCTGTCATCCTATCTGTCAGGATTCAGACATTATGCTTGCCTGCCCCGTCACCTGGCAGGACGCACTCAGTGCGTCACTATGTAGTCTGTGCACATGTATCACACCCCCTTTATGAGACAAGCTCCGCCCATTCCCATGCATGTGCAGTTTCTCGGTCTCTCTGTCTCTGTCTCTCCTCTTCTGCTGATCCCATCTTCCCCCTTCCTGAGGCATACATTCTTCTCTTAGTCCATTTCTTGATCATCCTAACTTCTAAGAGTTCTGGAGTTAATGGTCTTGGATTCTTGAACCAGTGGATTCCTAATGTGTTAAAGCATCAGCATATTCTGGTTTATTCTTTCAACAAATGTTTTCTGGGCACATGCTATGTGCTGTGGTAGGACAGTAAGGACCATGTATACAGACCTTGGTCTATCAAATGCTGTGGGAACTCTTTCATCCAACAGCTTTTAAGATACTGGCCCTCTTCACCTACAATAGTGTTGGGCGCCATTTGTTGTCTGGTTTTCTGTCCTGCCTAGTTTCTGTCCCCTCACCAGGTCCCACAGCCGTTTAGCCTCAAAAGAAATCACATAGAGGTCTACATTAATCATAAACTGATTGGCCCATTAGCTCAGGTTTCTTATTAACTCTTATAACTTACATTAGCCCACTATTCTTATCTGTGTTAGCCACATGGCTCAGTGCCTTTTTCAGCGGTGTAGTCACATCTTGCTTCTTTGGTGTCTGGACAGGACTGGGGAGGAATGGGCTTCCTCCGTCCCAGAATTCTCCTGTTCTCATTGACCCACCTCTACTTCCTGTATGGTTGTCCTGCCTATACTTCCTGCCTGGCTACTGGCCAATCAGCATTTATTTAAAACATAATTGACAGAATATAGACAATTGTCCCGCACCACAACAGAAGCTTGGAGCCCAGTGGAGAAGCCAAAGAAGTAAAAAGAGAAATATTAAATGAGAAGTAAGAGTCAAGAAGAGAGGTCATTTCAATATGTTATGTTTCACTTTCTGAAATGCCATCCTTGACCAAGCCCACAACTTAGCCAATGTCTATATCTCTGGGGCATACAAATACAACACCTCAAAAGATCCCAATTCATCTGCTCCTGTCCTGAGGTCTGGACTCGGGTACAGCCTAGGTAGCATCTATTTTCAGAAGCCTTCCAGATGGCCACCACACAGGCAGGCCATTTCTCACTGCTGCCTTACTTCTCTGAAGCTAAAACAGACTCAGTAAACATGTGCGGAATCAAACTGGTCATTGTTCAATTGATTGTTTTTTTCTATTTAGATGATTAAAACTCTGAAGCCCAGCCAGAATCAAGTATGAATAATGCAATTGTTGCTGAACTTGTCCCAAACAGCCATTTTCATCGAGATAGGTTGCAACTAAGAAGTCATGGACAGAACACACTGTCCTTTCAGAAGATTCTGGCCCCCAGCATCCAGCAGAGAGGTTAAGGGTGGGCCATGCCTTTGTTTCTCAGAGGCACTGAAATGAGGGATGACTGATCAACATAAACTATAGGGGGCTGAGTGATTTCCCACAGCTGTCAAAGCTCTGACGGAGGCAGAGGTGCTGTGGGTCAAAGCCTAGAGAGACACTTCTCCGTTTTCTACCCTGGATTAAAATCATGTGACTTTTTTCTTCTGGTCCCAAATCTGAAAGATTTCTCTGCAAAATCTTTTAGAATGCAACCTAGGTAGAATTGGAGTTGGGTAGAATGAAAAATAAAGATGTTTCCTTCTGCAAACTTTTGGTGTCAGTCTCATTAAAGGCTCCTCATTGTCCAAGGACTAGGGCACTACCCACCTTCTTCCCTGGGAAATGACAAAGATCCAGGGGCAAAGAAAATGAAAAACTTGCCGTGGGTGGGGTACATAAGGCTTTTGTTTGTTTGTTTGTTTGTTTGTTTATTTTTAGAAACAGGGTAGGGGGCTGGAGAGATGGCTCAGTGGTTAAGAGCATTGCCTGCTCTTCCAGAGGTCCTGAGTTCAATTCCCGGCAACCACATGGTGGCTCACAACCATCTGGAATGAGGTCTGGTGCCCTCTTCTGGCCTGCAGACATACACACAGATAGAATGTTGTATACATAATAAATAAATAAATATTAAAAAAAAAAAAAAGAAACAGGGTATCTCTGTGTAACAGACCTGACTGCCCTGGCACTCATTCTTTCTTTTATTTTCTTTTGTTTTTTGTTTTTCGAGACAGGGTTTCTCTGTGGCTTTGGAGCCTGTCCTGGAACTAGCTCTGTAGACCAGGCTGGTCTCGAACTCACAGAGATCCGCCTGCCTCTGCCTCCCGAGTGCTGGGATTAAAGGCGTGCACCACCATCGCCCAGCCCTGGCACTCATTCTGTAGACCAGGCTGGCCTCGAACTCACAGAGATCCACTTTGCCTCTGCCTCCCAACTGCTGGGATTTCAGGTGAATTTCTGATACCACAAGACTTAAAAGCATTCAGAATTTTATTTTAAAAAATGTTCTGTGAATGCATTACTCAAGTATTTGTGTGTATATAGGGTGTGTGTGTGTGTGTGTGTGTGTGTGTGTGTGTGTGTGTTTGGTACATATGTATGTGTGCGTGTGTTTGTTTAGGCTGCAGGACAATCTTAAATGTTGTTTCTCAGGTACCATATGCCTTTTTTTTTTTGTGAGAGTCTCTTATTGTCATGAAACTCACCCATTAGGCTAGACTGGCTAACCAGTGAGCCTCAAGAATCTGCCTGACTCCACCTCTCCAGCTCTGAGATCACAAAATTGTACCAACACCCATCTTTTCTTTATGTGGTTTCTGGGGATTGAATTTGGGTCCTTGTGATTAAAAGTGAAATATTTTTATCAACTGAGCTACTTTCTCAACATACAGAATGGGTTTTTGTTTGTTTGTTTGTTTCTTTGTTTGGTTTGGTTTGGTTTTTTAAAGACAGGATTTCTCTATGTAGGTCTGACTGTCCTGCAACTTACTCCATAGACTAGACTGACCTCCAACTCAGAGATCTGCGTGCCTCTGACTCCCAAGTGCTGGGATTAAAGGTGTGCACAACCACTGTTCATTATCAGAAGGTTTTTAATATGGCATAAATATTTTTTAGAAGTAGATTCTAAGAGACATTTGAAATCCCATCATTATTCTACAGAGAAGAAGCTGAGACTCAGCAGTTAAAGAATTTCTCTGGTGCCACAACTGCATTAGAGTGGAAATGAGGGTTTCACTTCCACCACAGTGGCTACTCTTCCATCCCCTTCATCATCTCCGTCACTTTTATCCCTTTCATTACCTTCGAGGATTTCCTCCAACTCACACACCTGAATCGTGCAAATATGGAAGATGCTTGCGTTATTGAATCACAAAAGAAACTTGATTTGGCACTTTGACTATTTGCGCTACTTATCTTGACTGGTGCGGAGAGTATAACAAATATGATCACATTGAATAAATCCTCGCTGAGTAGCTGGAAGCCTTTGGCGGGCTGACAAGCAGAGATTGGAAGCACAGTGTGGTACTGTGGTTTAACTCAGTAATTATTAACTAGTAAAACATTCAACGTGCTAGGACCCACTGGGAGGGTTGCAAGCTCTTTGCTCTGCTTCTCTCAAGCTTCCTGAGCATCTTCACACAGCGACTACACCTTTTGATGGCCTTCCCAGCTCCTGTCTTTTCATTTCATGACAGTTGTTGGCACCCGTTTCTTCGTCCTTTCTCTTACTCAAAGCTTGGCAAAGAAAGCAGGGCAGTGTAGACGTCTTGACTGATTGAGAGCATCCTGTGTCAAAGGTTGTCAGATGATTCCTTTTTTTGGCTGAGTCCCAACCAGGCTGCTGGTAGCATGTATTCTGCCAGGAATAGCACTTGCCTACTGTCTAGGTCGATGCTTGAATAAATCCACAGGAAGTAGGCCCATGATATGGAGATACTCCCCATGCTTGCCCAGTCAGAGTATCTATCACCGAAGGATCAGTCCAAAGTCCAAGCAAGATAAATCCAATCTTGCCAAGGCAAGAACTCTCTGTTCTGACGTCATCTGAGTCATGACTTTTAATGTACTGCGCATAAATATACCGCCGACGTACTTCTTTGTTCTGAAACCTATGGCTACATTTCATTAAATACTCTTCACTTGTCATTACCATAATTTGAGCCAGATGACTGCTTTCCTTCACAAGCTGTATACTTCTTGGGGGGAAATGCAATTAATTTTTTGTTTACTTCCCAGAATGCTTCTGGGATAAGAGCATTTAAAAATCCATTAAAATCTTGTGCATAATGACTAGATAATCATACTTTAATTTAGCAAAATTCAATTGATGTCCTCATGAGGTACATATCTGCCTGGCTCCTTTTCTCTCTCCTGCACTTAATTGTGATGTCAATCTTATTCCTGGCTTATTCATTATTGGTGTTTATCACAACAATGGAAACCAAACTATAGAACTATGTTGTTTGGGGGATAGCTACAAAATGGACATCTGTACGTGTTCAGTATTGCCAGTCATCCTAGGTGTAACTAGACAGTACAGGACTAGTAAGCCAGACACACAGTAAGTGCTGGAAAGAAAGAAAGAGGACATGTAAACCACAAGCGGCTACAGAAGGTGATGTCAACATGTCACTTCACACATGCGGTACACTGTCTAGGGTTCAGTATGAAGCAAATTCAAATTCTTTTTTTGAAACTTTCCGGGACTTGGGGCTTGGAGGTTATTTTCTCAATCTGTGGTTAGTTGAGTCTGTAGATTTTGAATACATAGCTACAGAGGGTCTGACCTTATCTGAAACACAGCAAGTGTTCTAACAGGGCATAGAGGGAAGTGGTCAGCACACATGCAGTTAAAATCTGCCCCGTGGTGCAAACAGGCCAATGCAATACAGCTGCACAAACAAAAGTTGCCTCAGTGTTCTAGTATCATAGTTTCAGAAAACCAGGAGTATAGACAGACTTGCACTGGCTTCTCTGCAACGCTATAATCAAGTTGGCCAATACTGTTTTCCATCTGGAGGCTCAGCAGGAATCAAGTTTACTTCTAAGGTTGCTAGCAGAATTTATTTTTTTTTAAAGTTATAGAACTGAGTCTTTGACTTGAGACTGACTATTAGCTGGAGGCTGTCTTCAACGCCAGAGATTGCCCACAATCCCTTGCCAGCAAGTCTTCCTGGCATGCCTACTTATATCAACAAACATTCAGAGATAGCTCCAGGGCAGTGGTTCTCAACCTTCCTAATGCTATGGCCCTCTAATACAGCCCTTCATCTTGTGGTGACCCCCCCCCCCAGCACAAAATTTTTTTGTGTGTAATTTTGTAAGTTTGTTACTGTTATGAATTGTAATGTAAGTATCTGATATGCAGGATATCTGATATGTGACCCCCCAACACACACAAACAGGTGGTAACCAACAGGTTAAGAGTCAGTTCTCTAGACTCTGTCTAGAGCAAATCTCCCAGCAAGATGCATCTTATTCAGATGATGGAATTATGGGAACTGCAGTCCATCATTGGGTATGTGGCCATTAACTGGATAGCTTCTCCATCTGCTTATGGAGAGAGATCGTACAGAGACATGGAAATGAGGAACTTAAGAACCCTGCAAGGAGGTGCATTTAGTCAGGTGTGGTTCATACAGCCACTTCAGATAGAAGAAGAAGGCAAATGCTGAACCTTTCTGGGGGGTTAAAAAATAGCTCTTCAGTTCAAACAGAAGTGGGAGACACCTTAGAAATAGAATTTCTGTGACTTGGCAACAACTGAGGATCACGCAGGAAGGGAAGAAATAAAGATGACTCAGGCCTTTGAAGCCAGAGACTGGGAAGATGACAATTCTGCTACCGAATCTGGGAGCTCTGGCAGAGCGAGGGAGGAGAAAGGAAGCGGGGAGTTTCTTCTGAGATCCATGGTATCTTCATGGAGTCATCTCCTTGAAGTTTGGAACAGAAGGCTAAGGTACAGCTTTCTGTGTCAGGATGACGTCTGTCTAGAAACAGCACGTACGGGAGTGGGTTCCACATTTATTAGCACAGGAGTAGGTGACCTCTACACAAGCCTCTGTTTTGAAAGCCTTTCAAATTGCCACGAGAACCCCCGGCATTGGCAAGTCCTTTCCCGGTCGAACTCTTGCTTTCCTCTACAGTCTTGCGGAAGCTCCCTAGCACTCTGTGGCAGGAGGGAGCTGCCTCCCCCGTTGCCCCAACTCCTGTTTTTTTTTTCTTTTAAAGATTTATTTATTTATTATGTATACAACATTCCTTCCATGTATGTTTGTATGCCAGAAGAGGGCACCAGATCCCATCATAGATGGTTGTGAGCCACCATGTGGTTGCTGGGAATTGAACCCAGGACCTCTGGAAGAGCAATCAGCACTCCCAACCTCTGAGCCATCTCTCCAGTCCCCCAACTCCTGTTTTCACGAATTCCTCACTCACCGTTTTCCTATTGCAAGAAATGCTCTCCATCCCTCTTCTCATCTTTCCCTGGCTATGTAGCTTTGGTTTTCATGTAGAACACCCACACTCATGCATGCACGTGCATGTGCGCATGCATCCAAGCACACACAAACACACACACACACACACACACACAGAGAGAGAGAGAGAGAGAGAGAGAGAGAGAGAGAGAGAGAGAGAGAGCCTTCTTCAAATGTCTTCTCTGCTTGTGGAGCACTGTAGTTCTATTCCGTAGTTTTAACCATACTGTATTGGCATTTCTTATTTTTCTCTTACTAAATCATCCTCTTTTCCAAGGCAGGGAATTCGTCTGCCCACCATTCCAGCCCCTATGTCTTCAGCATACAGTAGATACTCAATAAACACCGGCTACATGGACAAGAGAGTGCGTATTTCCACTTCAGTTAAACCTTCTTTGCTGCTAAATGCCAGAACGCATATGGCTGGGTAGAGGGACTCAAAGGATGTCACCAAATGCTATAATATCTTTTCACACCCCTGGTTCCACATCCTCCATTTAGCTCCGCTCATGAGTTGTGTAGGCTTAGGGTAACCAGGTGGCCAAGCAACTTCTTTTCTTTTATTTTAGCACATACAAACAAAAAGACAATGCTTCCTTTACTTCCAGACATCTCAGTAGCGGTCTCTCTTGTGTCCATTCTGGCACCAATTACTATTTGTCTAGAAAGGCAGAAGCCTGGGTTTGGTCAGGCCTTGGTCATATTTCAGCTCTGTTCTGTAGAACCAGCTGGGACTGGTGATGAAGAATGGAGTGGGTGGTGGCAAAGAGCAGCTTCTGCAAAGAGGAAATTCTCGATTTCCCAGAGATTTTGGACGGGATCCTGAGTGACATTAAGATAGATAGATAGATAGATAGATAGATAGATAGATAGATAGATACATAGGATTTCCCTTTTTGTTTTTTTTTTTTTGTTGTTGTTGTTGTTGTTGTTTCCCCCAAGACTGTGTATCCCTAGTTGTCCTGGAACTTATCTGTAGACGACCGGGCTGGCTTCGAACTCAGAGATCCACCTGCCTCTGCCTCCCAAGTCCTGGCATTAAAGGCATGCACCATCACTGCACAGCTCAAATCAGATTTTCTTTAAGCCAACAAATCAGAGGGCCTGGAAGACAAACAACCAGCAATGAAACTCCAGCTTTAGTTGTTTAAGAAACAAGCAGGAAACTAGGATTGCATCGTGTTAGTCACAGTAAGATGACTAATATTTGCTTAGCACCTATCATAGCTCAGGAATTATCAACAAGAGCACATTTCACCCTCATAATAAGCCTGGTCTACAGACATTTTCACCCTAGTTGACAGAGTGTCAAGGTAAACTGTGTGTCAGAGGTTGTGTGACTCACCAAGGCCACTTAGCTAGTGAGTGGTACAACAGAAAATGGAAACAGGAACCAGCATCCATCCCCATGAATGGCAAGGGTTGACTGAGGTGTGAAATGCAGTGAAAGGGATGAGGGCCAGGGGGCCTGACATTCCAGCAGCTGGGAAGCGACCACTGACTTCTGTGAGGGCTGTTTCAGAACAGCTCTGAAGGATGAGAGGCAGTCAAAGACCAAGAAGGTATTGCATGCTGTTAGGTTTGCCCTGGAGATCCTGTCACGGAGTATTTGTTAAGTCGGGTGAAGACTAAGTGCATGAAGGCGGGCCGAAAAAGCCGTATCCACACAGGAATGGGAGATAAAGAACTACAGTACCAGCTAAGTTTGAACTTGATAATGAGAGAAATGATAATGATGAGGAGGTATAGTCCTTCTAAGGAAAGGAGAAGTCTTAGGAAACAGCTATTCTCTCCCCCAAACAAGTATGACGTATGGTCTCTGGAGAGTCCAGAGCAGAGGAGAGAAGAGCTAACAGCACTTTGTCTGCTCGTCTTGAGTCTTCATTACCAAAACAGATGAATGAAAAAAGTTCTTCTTACTACAACTCTATTCAAAGCAGACTCCAGGGTTTTTCCCCAAGACAGGGATTCTCTGTGTGTAGCCCTGGTTGTCCTGGAACTTGCTTTGTGAACCAGGATGGCCTCAGACTCACAGAGACCCGCCTGCCTCTGTCTCAAGTGTGTTGGGTTTAAAGATGTGGGCTACCACCTCCTGGTCAGACTCAATATTTTATTTCATGCTTCATGTCCACAGTGTTGGGCATAGGATAGATGCAGAATGAATGTATACACTCATTGAGTTGAATTGTATACAAACAATCTCTACATCTGAGCACGGCAGCTGGAGGGATAGCTCCATATGTAGAGACGCAATCCTGGAGCAAACTAGCTAGAGCAAGCTAACCAGCCAGATGAGCCACAGTGTCGACCTCCAGGTTCAAAGAGAGACTTTACCTCAGTACCTCAAGTAGAGAGCCATCGAGGAAGACCCAATGTCAGTTCTAGGCCACCACAGCTGTGGTTGCATTGACAACTGTTCACTCATGTACACGAATATACATATAAACATAAATACATGTGTACACACACACACACACACACACACACACACACACACACACCTGAGTTCAACCTATGCAAAAGGCAGCCACAATATCAGTATAATTTGGTGGCTTGCAGGGGTTATAAGAGGGTTTTGTAGGAATAAGTCAATACAAAGTGTCCATGTCATCCATTCTGCAGAATGTCACAGCAAGCCAATTACTCCTGTCATTTTCTATGGTAGGAACGTACATCCTCCTTCATCAAAACACCTGGGATTGGGCTGTGACGGTCGGGTTGAGGATTTGTAATAGTAGGCCTGTCAAGGGAAATTATAACTTCTGAGGTCAGAAGATTTATTAAGTCTCCCCTGGGCCAGCACCGAGACTGTCCCTCTGAGACTGACTCAGCCAACAAGACTCCATCAGGTGGCAGAGCTGGCCATACTGCTTCTGCTCACACACCCCCTCTCTGCCTACCCCCTGCGTATCCCCGCATCCCCGCATCCCCATACCAGCCTGGTGATGAAAGCATAGGCCTGCTAGGAGAACCACCAGCTGAGGAAGGCAGCCTGATATTCAACTCAGACAGGCTTTAAATACTCCTGTCTTAGAATGAGGTGCCGAGGAATATGGCAAAGTGCTGATTAGAACACTAATTGAAAAGATCAGACAACCTGTGGCCGGGGAGAAACTCCCCTTGGGGATAGTCTGGAACAAGAACAAAGACACAGTAAAGAGAGTGGGTGGGGTGGGGTGAGAACTCCTGCAGGGTACCTTCTTTGGCTCTCAGTGGTACTGTGATCCCTGTGTTCCTGAGGGGATAAATAGAAAGGGGGAGAGCAGAAGAAAACAGAGATTAATTCTACCTGTGTGGCAATGAGGGGCCAAAGGCAGGCCTGAGCTAGGCAGGGAAAGAGGCAGGCCGTTGCTTCCCAAATTAACTATTTTGGTTTATTGATTAGCACAGACTTTGTCCGTGTTTCCTGCAAACAGTCAAAGCTCCACGGGCCAGAAGAGGGGAGTTTGTGATCGAAAGCAGACATGCTGGAGATTTTGATAAATGAGTCTTTTATTTCATTTGAAGCAATAAACCATCTGTTCCCACAACTCTCTGATATCTATACCCAGCCCCACCACAACAGACAGCCTCTTCCTTTTTCAACAGGGTTAGATTAAACACCTGTCCTCTGAAGGCAGCATTTCCTATTGTGGCAAGAGAAAAAAAAACAGCATGAAAGTTTTTAATTTATCTTCGTCTCCCCCTTCTTCTTGCTGACCCTTGACCTCTGTACCAACTCCGTAGCAATGCCCAATCACTAAGGTGCTCAGGGAATTTCTCATTTAAGGTGTGGCCTACTCCATGGCATGCTTTCATCCTAATAATAGGCTTTGCTGTTGGCTTTCCTGAGCATCCTCCCATTTGGCCAGAGTCCCTGTGAAGAGAGCGGTAATGAGGAGGCTCTCCCCAAGGTGTTCTGAGCCACTTACAGAACTCGCTGAGTACTTTTTACAAGCTGGTCTCCGTGCTGCCCGCCTCACACACTGCAGTGAAATATATCACAGCCATGCAGTAAGGAAAACATGATCAAGGCTGCTGTCCAGAGAAGAAAGCTTCCTGTGTGCATCTTGCCCAAGGTCCTCCCTCAGCTGTCACCGACATCAATATGAAAGTCTGGCTGGGCCAAATACAAACTCCTGTTCTTATTGCCCCACCTCTACTTCCTGTCTGGGTTTCCCACCTATACTTCCTACCTAGCTACCGACCAATCAGCGTTTATTTAAAACATAATTGACAGATAGAGAATTGTTCTCCCGCACCAACATCCAAGGCATCCTTCTCCTTTCTGTTTCACAGATGTAAACTCACAACTGGTATAGGTAGAGGGAGAGCTGCTTTCAACCAATCGAATTCCTACATTCGGATTAGACTGTCAAGATGCATGTCAGGAACACTAAAAAGCAGCAGAACCATCTTATTGCACCTCCTAAATTATGTCGTCGGCATATGATTCTTTGGTCAAGTGCAAGTCAAGTGGAAGAGGCCCCCATACCTCCTGAGATAAGGCTTTGCCTCTACTCCACCTTTGGCACCGCCCCGTCAAGGCAGCCTGTAACGCCCTAGCTTCATCTTTATTTCTCCACCCTGTTTGTCTTGACATCTCTGCAGTGATTCATGAGTGACTATGGATTGAAAACCTCCCTTGCCTGGGTTTCAGCAATCTCTCTTGGTTTTGCGAATGCTTCTCCAGGTTCCCCTCAGCTCCTTTTAAAGACTTTAATTTCTCTAATTATATCAGTCAAGTTTCAAATGCTAAGAGCCAGTTTATACAGATAGAGCTAGTGCCAAGTGTATCACTGTTCTGTGAGGTCAGGAAAAAAAGGAATAGACTCTAGACTGAGTTCCAGGACAAGGCCAGTCTCAGAACTAACTTGTCAATGGAGTTTTTCTTACTCTATTCCTTTTTCTACAAGTTTAATATTTATTTTATTATCTTTACTCCTTTAATCTATGACTCTCTGTACTCTTTTATATTATAACTGTCTATACTCTTTTTCCTCTCTCTCCCAAGCCTACACACATTTACCAAACACCGTGACCCATTTAGAGGTCTTTTTCATCTGAATCTGTCTTTATTGCATATCTGTAATTCTTTTCTGCACAGGACTACTTCTTAAAATGCTAAGTGGCATGGCTAGGCCTAAGGCAGCTTTGCCTTTTGGTTCCGTCCAGTCCAACATGGGTGGTGATGATATTACCTTCAAACCTGAAATTGTGGTGCTTATCGGCCCAGAGATTTCACCCTGCCTTTACTGTCTTCTCTCTCCCCCACTTATACATCCCCGAAATGGGAGCTGCAAGAGAGTGTCTAATTGCCAGAATCTAAGTCAGAACCTTGGACATCTGGCTACAAAGTCTATCCAATCTTTTCAGTGTGTTACAGATTCCTAACCAAGAGAATGAAATCTACGCTGATCCATATGGTTCCTTACATTTTGATGTTCCTGGCACTGCATTCTTAGTCTTTCCTTGGGGCAATTCACGGTTTCAAACAACATCTGGGCTATAGCCAACCAGATCCCCTGCCTGAGCTCTGGGCTTAAATGTCCTGCTGACTTCTTTGTCTCACTCAACAATGCTCATGAAAAGAAGAATGGCCTAAGGACACACCAAGACCAAGTTCTCAGCACAGAGGAGTTTTATTTATTCCAGAGGGACAAAGGGCAGGGAAAAAGAGACAAAGACAGAAGATAGAGAATGAGGGAGAAGGGAAAGGAAACAAGGAAGAAGGTGAAGAGATATTTGCCCAGTCAGGGACAAAGGACTGCCTCTGGATAGAGAGTAAGCAGACATGCTCCATAGGCAAATGGTAGTTTATAGAGAGAAGAAAGGAAACCCCGTATTAGGATGGGTTGGTTAGTTTTGAATGAACTGGTCAGTTGGGGTAGCCAAAAGGGTGTTGTTGATGGCTGAACTTTAATACTTTGATAGCTGGACCTTGGTGATCAGCCTCAGGAATGAGTCAGTGGCCAAATAAGGGAATAGACTGAGAGGCTAGCTTCAGGAATGCAATCTAACAAGTTGCAAAGGGGAGAAAGGTAAAAGGCAAACCTGTCGGCACCATGTTTGCTATGTTCGGGTCTGTGTTTACCATGTTCAGGACTGCTGAAGTTCCTTAGGTCATCGTCTGCTTCTCTGTTTTCGTGTTGGCTGATTGTAGAGTACCTACCCAGTAAGTAATTCATACCCGACAATGGGAATTTTCCTTAGCCTCTTGCATCGTACAGATGGTTTTCTGTGTAGCTTCTGTGTATTCTTGAGGTTTCCTGTGATTAGATGGGGTTATCCGACTGCTAGGTCCTCACCAATGGAATATAAACATAATCACATGAATGAAGTCTGAGTGAAATTCATGAAAACACCCCTATAACATCCATGCTCTTTCCTCATCTGCCAGCTACATGGAAAGAATGGAGGATTCTAGAAAAGAGCAGAGCCATAGATGCAGGCAGCCTGGGTCCCTGAATAACCCAGAGGAGCTTTGTAGCCCTCAGAACTGATCAGTGCCATACTATGCGATTGTGGTTCAATGGTTATGAAAGTGAGCAGACTTGACTACCGCAGCAGCTGCTGCCCCTGTTTTGTCTCTCAGAGTATCTGTTCCAAGGCTGTGCTTCCCCTGGACTCTTCCAACAAGGACTAGCAGGGTACTGAGGACTTTAATTCAGCCCATTCCTGTAAAGCACAGGATTCTTTCCAGTTATGCCTTGACTCTGGATTGGTCCTCTGGATGAAGGATGCTTGTCCGTGTTGACAGCCAGGAAGCCCCCTCCTGTGCAGATCTGCTTCCTCGTCTCGCTTCGCCACAAATGTTAGACTTGCATCTTGAAACCTCCTTTGCTGTGGTTTCCTTTTCCTTTTTGCTCACAGACGTTTCCTTCAGCAGCTCTCTTGTATGCCTGATCTCATCAGAAAAGTTTCTCACAGGGCCTGAGTCAACACAGGGAGAGAATCTAACCTTTGTTGTCCCACATAATACAACATGGGGTTGTATTCTCTACTGTAAACACACACCAAAGACTTCTAAAAACTGTTCTTTCCCTCCGACAGCTGTGTTGGTTTTGGCTCTCTAAGCTAAGCAGCCCATCTTCCTGTGTGAACCTTCTGTATCTAGTCTCAGTAAGCAACTTAGCTGAGAACCCACCTCCATATCCTCTTCACAGTGACCTTTTAGTTCTGATTTGGTTTGGGTTGGGTTTTTTTTTTTTTTTTTTTGAGACAGGGTTTCTCAAGTAGAACAGATTGACCTTGAGCTCACAGAGATCCGCCAGCTTCTGCCTCCCAAGTGCTGGGATTGGGAAAGGTGTGTGTCACTACCACCCAACTCACAGTGACCTTTTTACATCTACTCATTACTTTAATATCTGTACAAGTCACTGAACACATGTTCCTGAAACTTCTAAGACAGCTAAGATTCTCAGGAGTTAAATACCTGTCTGTAACATCACTTATTTTTTTTTTGTTACCAAAACTTGCTTTCCTTTTTAATACCCTGCCATTGCGCGCGCGCACACACACACATACACACACACACACACACACACACACACACACTACAGCCATTACAGTAAGCTGGGCTGTAAACTATACATGTTGTTTTCAATACTCTGTGAGTGATATGTGCACACACATCCACACATATAAATTATGTACATGGGTAAAAATAGGTATCAGGATATGCCCATATATATATGCATAGATATGTTACTTATAATTTTATTATTATTGTCTTTAAATATAAAGTAGATTTATAGAGATGAATTCATCACGTTTGCTGTGAATTCCACTGCACCCCAGGCTGTTGTGAAAGAGCTTTCTGAGCCCCTACATCCCACTGAGATAATGGGAAATAATGGGTAAATCCTCAGCGCAGTGTTCTAGACCCCCATGCTAGTCCTTGATTCACGATGATGATCTCTCCGTTTTCTCTGGATCCACACCCCATTCCAGCTCCAGCTAATCAACAAGTTCTTCTAAGCGCCATGGCTTCCCCTGCATCTGGGTCTTTAAAATGCTGACCCTCTCAAGGGGCATCTCTTTCCCATCCTCTCCATCTGAAACCTTTCCAAAGAGCTTTTTAAGATGCAGTTTATGGGTATCCTCCTCTAAAGAACGTGCAAGCAAAACAACGCCCATATACATAAAATTAAATATGTGAGTTGGGTGGTGTTGGTGCTCACCTTTAATCCCAGCACTCTGGAGACAGAAGCAGGCAGATTTCTGAGTCTGAGGCCAGACTTATCTACAGGGCAAAAACCAGTAGAGCTAAGTCTACACAGAGAAACCCTGTCTCAAACAAACAAGATTTTCAAAACTTGGGAGTCAGTATTTTGGGAGCCAAGTTGAGCAGCAAAAATAACTAATTGGTCTTTACTCAAGGCTTGTTTAGGAATCTGTGAGCTTGCTGAAATCATAAGCAATAGCATGTGTGTGTATGCATAAGTCTATACCTTACATCCATATGTTCTATACTATTATATGGATTAATAAGCATTCTTTGAAAGAAAGAGTGGAGGGCAACCAGGTCTCTTTCAGACAAAGCACAAAGGAAACCATTTGATAGTTGATGGAAGGACCAGAAAGAAGGCAGGCAAGCCTATGGGTGAGATGGCAGAAAAGCAGCTTACTCGTTTTATTATTGAGATCTCATCTGGAAAACTATGGCCACTATCAAAGGGGCATGAAAAATAGAATATTTTTGCATTCAAGTGTGACATTTTTTCTTTCTGTCCACTCTTTTAAGGAGTTTGTTTGTCCTTTGATTGTAATGGGGAAAGAAGAGTTGGAAAAAAAATGGAGCCAGGCACAATGGCACATGCCGGTAATACCCCCGTTAGGAGGCAGGAGGACCATAGTGCGTTCTATACCAGCCTGGATTTTAAAATAAGAGACTTTGTCGCAAAAAAAAAAAAAAATGAGAGAAAGAAAGAAAAAAGAAAGGAAGGAAGAAAAAGAAATGAAGGAAGAAAAAGAAAGAGGGGAGGAGCAAAGGAGGAAGGGAAAACAAGGTAAGGGACAAAAAGGAAAGAACATTGTAAAGACATGAAAAGAAAATAAAGGGCTGGGAATAAAGATCAATAGTAAAATACCCAAAACTCTGGGGTTGTCCTTCAGTGCTGGAGGCTGGGGGAAGGGCAGAAATGCTTAGAGGAAAACTGTCTGAAGAGGATGCATGGGGACCTGAATTTGATGCCCTAGAAGAATGTGGGGGCGGGACAAGCCAAGAAGACTGACTTGATATACATGCAAAATAAGTTGCATGTATAGCCATGCAGTAAAGAAACACGTTTAAGGTTTTAGCAAAGAGACATTTGTGAGAGAAGCAGAATGGATGGGACCTAGAAACTTGCTGAGCCGACAGGAGTTCTGCAAAGTATAATAAAGCTTCTTTCCTGGGGCTAGAGAGATGGCTCAACAGTTAAGAGCACTGGCTGCTCTTGCAGAGGACGCAGGTGTGCATCCATATGACAGCTCAATGACCATCTGTAACTCCAGATCAATGGGGTCTGATGTCCTCCTCTAGACTCAGAGGAATACACTTATGTCTGCTGCTACACAGACAAACATGCAGGCAAAAATACCTATACCCATAAAACAAAACAAAAGCAACCCTCTGTCCTTTTTAAAGTCAGACTTCTGTAAAGACATGCTATTTTCAAAGACTTGGGAATCAGGAATGCCTGTTTCTTGGTGTGGGTGTCACATGATAACTGGGTTCAACCCAGAGGCACCAGGCCCTGATTTATTCATTCAGGTTACACAGGTTCCCCTGCTGGCCCAGTGGTACAGCTTGGAACCACACCCCAACACACCTACCTAGAGTCTAAGATAGACAGATCGGGAGTGTGTGTGTGCGTGTGCGTGCAGGGTGAGAGGCTAATGAGCCCTTATCACCAGTCTCACTAACCAAGCCTCTCCTAGGTTCTTAGTTGTTTTATAGGAGGATTAGGTCATTCTTCAGATTGGGAAACTTCCTCACTAAAAACTACCAAGTCACTAGACAAATGGATGTGTGTGTGAGAAAGAGAGAGAGAGAAAGGGAGAGAGAGAGAAAGAGAGAGAGAGGGAGGGAGGGAGGGAGGGAGGGAGGGAGGGAGGGGGAGAGCAAATTTTAATGACTTTTTTTAACTTTTTTTTTTTTTTTTTTTTTTTTTTTTTTTTTTTTTTTGGTTTTTCGAGACAGGGTTTCTCTGTGGCTTTGGAGCCTGTCCTGGAACTAGCTCTGTAGACCCAACTGGTCTCGAACTCACAGAGATCCGCCTGCCTCTGCCTCCCTAGTGCTGGGATTAAAATGCAATACAATTTTAAATTGTTTATAGTAGACACTGTAGAGTTTTTCCCAGCTTAAGCTCCTCCTTTTAGATGGGAAACATCCACCCCTTAGTTACTGGAAAAGTTGGTGGTTGATAGCTTCCAGTCAAGCCCTACTTTCTTGAGTTATCTTTCAGTGAAGAGAAGCAGTTCATCCAAAAGACATCTATTGATGGCCCAGCTATCCGTCTACATTGTCCAGTCTGGGCATAATTCAAGAGACCTTTTGCAGAGTATTGTTACCATTTAAGCATTACCTGGGTAGCCCCTTGGGAAACTTGCCAATAAGCAGGCAGTAAAGTAAGTACCTTGGCCTGCTCAGGGTCCTGACAATGTCATTCTACATAGCCTGTTTGGTAGCCTGCTTGTGTAGACACAAAGTCCCCTTTTGCCGCCCCCCCCTCTCTTTCTCTCTACCCCACTAGGTAGCATCTTCACCTCCTCTCTTCCTTTTTGCCTTCTCTTCTCTTCCTCTCTTCTCTCTCTTTCCCTCTCCCCAATCCCTGCCCCCACTTTACCAGGAGGTTGCTTTCTTTCTCCCCTCCCCCCCACCAATAAAACTCTCCATGTAAGCACTGTGTGCATGAAGCATCTCTCTCTCTCACCGGACATGGGGCCCCTTGGCTCCAACTGCCAAGGCCACTGCCTACCATTTTTTAAATTATATCAAGTATGTTGTTATAGTCTGAAAGCATCATAGCCATTGTTGGGTTCATAAGGGTCGTGCAGATGGGAGACAAACCCCCAAAGTCTATTAAACCAGAAGCAAACTTTATCCCAGGAAAAAATGAAAAATTAAAAAAAAAATAAATCTCCATGGGGCACAGAAAGATTATCAGTTAGCTGAGACCACAGTCCGAGATGGACTTGTGGCAAAGGACCATTTCCGAACTCATCCTTTTCATAGCAAGATCAACAAGCATTAGGCAATAACAAAGGAAATTTTATAATTTTGAGGTAAAACTCAGATACAAATTGCCCTTCTTTGCAATTTCCATTAAGAGAGCTTTTTTAGTTCAACTAGAGTTTGTGTTTATCCATTGTCTCTCTCTGACACTCTCTGATGGTGTTTACCAAAGCTCTGCATTCCCCTGAGACTGCCAGTTTTGCATAGCAGGGAAGGGTATGGGAAAACGCACAAGCAAAAAGTCACGTCCATCCCGTCATTTAAAAGTTAACTCAGCTCCCATCAATTGCTGGTCAGGAGTGGCCAAGAGGTATCTAAAAGCTGACTCTCGTTTGCAGAAGGCCGCTTCAGCCTTGCAGAGCCCTGGGTTGTAAAGCGGAGTAACCCACAGTTAATAGTTAATCCTTATACTGCTAAGAAAGCCACTGACAGCCTGCTATCATTCTCCTCGGCTTACAACTTTATATTTCTTTGTTTCTACATTCTTATTTTTGGAATCTACATGTCTATGCTCTTATTCTTGGACCCTTCAGCCATATTCCTTCTGCTCACTCCCCTCATAAGTAGGACTCTGTAAACAACACCCTGGCCTATAAACATCTCACATGTTGATCTGCATCCCACATTGGGCTTCCTGGGAAACATACCTTACAGCACTTGGTGACAGGAGGGATGCCAGAAAGTGGCCACCAAAGGTAGGTCTGGGGTTGATGACATGGTTTAGTGATAGGGCTTGGGTTTGATCAACACCCCAATAAATAAATATAGACAGACAAATGAATAAGTAGAAATGAAGGTGGGTACCATCAACTGGCTGAATAAGAACCCATCTCAGGAGGTAGCTGGAGCAGGGCTCAGCATATGGCGGCAGTGTGGTTAGCACTCTTGAGGATGTCCTCTCTATGGAAATGAATGCACTGGCTAGAGCAATGAAATCAGTATTTGAACAGCATGAGCCCCTCAGTAAGACAATGGAATAGGATGGCTGTTGCTGGGGGCATAAGATGTGCCGGAGCAAGCCAAGCCAAGGCTGAAGGTGATTAATCTGTAATTAAGCCAGTAACATAGAAGTCTGAGGGATCCTTGGCAGATTCCAGCCAGGCTTTTCATCTCCTGTGGCTGGAGGGCAGATGAAGATCAGGCCCGGCAGTGAAGCATGAAAAGTAGCCTAACCTCCAGAGGAAACTGAACTCCCCGGAGTCTCAGGAAAGAAAAAGAATCTATCCTAAAAGAATGGCAGGATCTGGTCAATATGTTCAGCCCTGCTGAGCCAGCTTCCATGGGATTAGATTCGAAGAGTCTGGGATCGAGAGGATCTAACATTGTCTCAAGGACTGACTGATGTGGAAGCAGTCTCCTGATGTGTAGAATTTAGTACTAGACTCGGACCCTAGGACACACTGCTAGGATGGCTCAGACCGAGCTTCTGTTGTAGACATTGAAAAAAGGAATCAAGCACTCACACAAAGGTACATCTATCTGGCTAGGGATGCAGCTCAGTGGCACAAGACTCACCTGGCGTACAGGACGTCCCGGGCTCAGTTCTCAGCAGCACACTGAACAGAGGTGGGGGCTGCGGGAGATTGAAGCATCTAGTCACACTGCCCCCTACAGTCAGAAAAGAGAGAACGCATGCCGCTGCTCAATTGCCGCCACACAGTTCCTTTTCTCCGGTCACGCAGTTCAGGATCCCAGTCAGGGGATGGCGCCACCCATAATGGGCAGGACTTGCCCCATCAATGAACAACAATCCCAACAATCTTCCACAGACATACAGAGATCCATCTCGCAGGCGACTCTAGATTCTGCCCAGTTGACAATAATAATCATCACATTATGTTTCCAGTTGACAGAGCCCCAGAAAGGACCACTACCCGAGGGCTTAAGAATGTTTGTCCCACTGTAGAGACCCTTAAAGGATCTCATTGTAATAAAAGCTACTCCAGAGCACAAGATGCGGCAGTGAGTGTGTGTCCATGTGGCCCTTTGGTCTTATTCATTCAGCACCGTATAAAAATGGCAATAGCCTAGCTTCTCCAGGAGCGCCTGAGACAGAAGTCATAGGGTTTGCTGCCTGAGTTCTGGGAACAAAGGTTGAAGCAGCAGTGGCCTTGATTACCTGCCCTACCAGGAACCCAGGTGAAAAATTTTTACTTTCCATCCCAATAACTCTGCAACCTGCATGTTCAAAAATCTTGGCTCCAAGAAATAAGATGTTCTGCCCAGTACCCAGCAAGAATCCCCCTCAATTTCAAGTTTCATTTGTTGCGCAGTCACTTTAGGCTTTGTATTCCAAGAAATCAGCAGGCGTGGAAAGAAGTTGCTGGCCTGAAGGAGTAATTGACCCTAATAACCTGGTGGAAACAGGGCTATTGCTACAGAGGGAGAAATAGATTCAGCCTCCGGCAATCTGCATGGCATCTCTTGCAGCAGTCAGAGATCAGAAAGGAGAGAGTGGCCAGGAGCTAAGCCCCCTAGGGCATGACAATCTGGGTCATTTCACTTGGGATCTTTGCCAAGCCTAAGAGGCAGGGAAGCTGAAGCTGGGTAGGTGGGATACACATGGGAAGCTCAGCAGGGGCTCTTCAGCTTTGTGCACGTGCTTTTATTTTTATTTTTTGAAATTTATCTATGTCATAAAGTATGATTTACATATTTTATCACGTAATCATGTGATTATATTTTAGCAGGACATCACACAGTGTTTTTAGTTGATATGGCATAGAGTTTTCTAAGCAACTCCTCTGCCATAGGATAGTGTCATTTATTTTTGTTGTCTTAGAAGGGACTGTCTTAGAAGGAATTAGTATTTATTGAAGATTGAATTAGCTCCTTACATAAACTCTAAGCAGCAGGAGGAGCAAACAAACCGGTATAGCCATCCTTAGGGACCGCTTTGGGGCTTCTGTTATTGGTTATCAAGTTGTTTTGAAAACCAAACCCTAACAATTTATATCAATAGATCAAGGTGCCCTCAACACAGTCTTCTCTCAGCGCTGGAAATGATCACTGTGGAAAGTTCTGGTTAAATAAATGTAGACTACTGCTTTGCTTTGTTTCACTTTTCTTCCTGAAATTTTTGTTTGATTTTTTTGTTGATTCTTGAGGATTTTATACAGGTATGTAATGAAATATGATCATACTTAGCCCTTTTTCCGACCTCCAACTTTCTCCACATCTCTCTCAACTGGTCCTTCTCAGAATTCCATGTCTTAAAATATTTCTAAAATCACTAAATCCAGTTGATTCTCCGCATTTGTGCATGGACCATCCACAGGACAGGAAATTTAATTTCTACCGATGGTCATGAGAGAGAGAGAGAGACATCCACCCTTCCCCAACAACTATCAACTGCCTCTAGTTCTTCAGTAAAAGATGTCAAGACCTGCATGGTGCCGGGCGGTGGTGGTGCACGCCTTTAATCCCAGCACTCGGGAGGCAGAGGCAGGAGGATCTCTGTGAGTTCGAGGCCAGCCTGGTCTACAAGAGCTAGTTCCAGGACAGGAACCAAAAAGCTACAGAGAAATCCTGTCTCGGAAAAAAAAAAAAAAAAAAAGACCTGCATGGCTTTGGGACTGACCTGGCTGGGGTAACAGAGAATGATGAAATGGTCGATATATGGTACAGAAAAGGAATTGAGTGTGCTGTGTGCTATGATGGAGCAGCACTCACAGCCAGAAACTCAGCACAT
Organism: Microtus oregoni; assembly: GCF_018167655.1. Classification (NCBI taxonomy): domain Eukaryota; kingdom Metazoa; phylum Chordata; class Mammalia; order Rodentia; family Cricetidae; genus Microtus; species Microtus oregoni. Next base: position 35,243,731 of record NW_024543066.1, read on the forward strand.
CTATTACACAGAGTTGAAAGAGGAGGCAGGTGGAGGCGGGTTTATTATGTACAACTGATGGAGGGTGGGGGCTAGCTAGTCTCCGTGCAGAGGGTTCCTAGAGGGGAGCGGTGTCACGACGCCGTCATCTAGGAGGAAACTGTAGCTGATACTTTCTGCATCCACTGTCGACATCAGTACCTGGACCAGGGAAGGCCTTTCCATTCCTGTGGGCCTGAGAGCATCAGCATCCTTGACATTGCCATGCCTGTGCCAACAACACATTCACTCTTCACAAGGGATGGGGCCTGGAGACCATGTGCCGCATCTATGACGGAATCCTATCTAGCTTGATCTCCTGCAGGGAACCACAACCGTGTGTGGTTCACATGAGTGTCACACATGAGTGTGACAGCTAGGCCACGAAGAGGAAGCAGCTTCTCCCAAGTTTCTCTCCATTCTCAGGTTTGCACACTTTCTGCCTCTGCCTCTGGGATAGCCCCCAAACCTTGGTCACGGTGAGAGACGACACTTGATAAGAGATGTCCTGTTTAGGGCTGAGCACTCAGTCTTTTATTCACAGCATTTTTACCAATTATGACTCTCTCCCTTGACTGCTGCCCCTGCGAAAACAACAAAATAAAAATTTAGAAAAGCTCCTCTAATCGAGGCTGAGAGCATTCCAGGTCTACGGGTATAAACAGAAATATTTAGCAGCCAACTTGATGACCATTTTGCAAAGTAACAACAGCACATTCTATCCTAGGGCCTATGACTTCCCAGTTGTGGGCCTTTGTTTAAGATTACAGTACCAGACCTGAGATGCCTTCCTGAGGATCAGGCCTCAAGTCCAATCAGAATGTGGTTAGCTACTCCATGACCACCATGCCATGATTGCACTGCCGGGTATATCTTGCCTGGCAGCTTTGTATTGCACCATGCCGAATGCAGTGTTGATTAAGACCACTGACAATTCAACCAAATTGTGGTTGAATTTTAAAAAATTCTTTTTCAGTGTTTGAGAATTTCATACATGTATATGACGTGTTTTGATAACACGTCTATTTCCTCTCCTCCAGTTCCCCCCATACCATGTTTCCCTCCAAATTTCATGTACTCTTGAAAAAAAAGTTCACTGAGTCTGTTTAGTGGTTTCTATGTGTGCTTGGATGTCGGAGCACCTACTGCAGGGGTTCCTGTGTGTTCATGGATGTAGGATCACCTACTGCAGGGGTTCCTGTGTGTGCATGGATGTCAGATCATCTACTGGGGAAGGGGGAGACTCTCTTAGACCCCTGAGAAAAGATCACTCTCTCTCCATGGTTTTCTGCAGCTGTCAGTTTGGCACAGATCAGAGTCATCAGAGGGAGTCTCACTTGGGTAACTGAAGCATGACTAATAAAAAATTCAGAGAGAGAAAATAGGGTTCAACATGAAAACCTGAAAAGCAAAGCAGCCAGGCACTGGCTCTTACCTTGACCTCAGTCTGAAAATGGCAATTCTGTCTCCAGGAAACCTCAGAATGAGGCTGTGTCTGAGAGCTGTCTCCTCTTGTTTTATAATCCTCTCTAATTCTTGGATTAAAGGCACCACTGGGATTAAAGGCATGCACCACCCAGTTTCTATGGCAACTAGTGTGGCTACTGGGATTAAAGGTGTGTGTTACCACTGCCTGGTCTGTGAGGCTGCCCAATGAGGGCTCTTTTACTTTCGGATCTTCAGGCAAACTTTATTTACTAAAATACAAATGAAATGCCACTACAGGGAATTGCCTCAGTCAGCTTGGTCTGTGAACATGTCTGTGAGGCTCTTTTCTTTCTTGCTAACGGATATAGAAAGCCCAGCCCACTCTGGACTCCCCATTCTTAGGCAGGGGATCCTATGCTGTAAAGGAAAGGTAGCCAGATGGGCATGGTGGTGCACGCCTTTAATCCCAGCACTTTGGAGACAGAGGCAGGCGGATATTTGAGTTCAAGGCCAGCCTGGTCTACAGAGTGAGTTCTTGGACAGCCAGGGCTACACACAAACGAACAAAAACCAATGAAGGAAGGAAGGAAGGAAGGAAGGAAGGAAGGAAGGAAGGGATGAAGGGATGAAGAAAGCAAGCTGAGCAGAGGGTACAGAGTGAGCCAATATGCAGTTTTCTGTCACTGTTTCTGCTTCAGTTCCTGCTCTAACCCCTGCTCTGACTTCCCTATAATAATGCAATTTTCCCTGAAAGTAAAAATCAAATAAACCCTTTTCTCCCAAAGTTGCTTTTGGCTGTGCTGTTTATCAACGTGAAAGGAAGATATCTAGAACATTCTCCTTTTCCCAGAAGCCACCAACTGCCAATAGCTTTTCAGCTAGGGGTGGGACTCCATGAGGCCCTCCGTCATCCATGGTAAACTGCTTGTTCAGGATGTGTGAAATCCTGTGTGTGAGCCCTAGTGTCTCATAAACTGGCTGGCCATTGATGTGGGATTCCCATATGTATGCTGTGAATACCATTGGTTAATAAAGCAACTGCCTTGGCCTCTTGATTGGGCAGAGTAGAGCTAGGTGGGAAAACTAAACTGAATACTGGGAGAAAGAAGGCCGAATAAAAGAGGTGCTATGTAGCTGCATCTGGGAACAAACCTTGCCGGTAAAACACAGTTACATGGCGATACACAGATTAATAGAAATGGGTTAAATTAAGATATAAGAGTTAGCCAATAAGAAGCTAGAGCTAAGGGGCCAAGCAGTGATTTAACTAATACAGTTTCTGTGTGGTTATTTCAGGGCTGAGCAACTGGGAACAAACAAGAGGCTTCATACAACAGGTCATAGTGCTGTACACCTATAATCCCAGTACTCAAGATGTGGAAGCAGGAGGATCAGAAGTTCTAAGTCATCTCTCTGTATATGGTGAGTTTGAGGTCAACATGGGATACATGAAACCCTGCACATACAAAAGGAGATATGGGGAAAATGACACATTAGTATACGAAGGTATGATTTTATACCACCTTCTCACTATGTAAAGAAAAATTAAGGTTTTTTATTGTCACTATTATTACTATTATTATTAATTTTGTGCTACTGGAAATTGAATTTATGGCCTTAAACATCAGGCCATAACGGGCAGTAACCTTACCTCTGGGCAAAGCCCCATTTCTAAGGCTACAGTTTTTAGTATGATGCTATATTAATGGCAGAGTAATGAATAAATCATTAGATAGACCATTCTAAGCTTGGATGCAAGTGCATATGAGTTTTTGCATATAATAAAAGTGGCAGACATGCCGGGCGGTGGTGGCGCACGCCTTTAATCCCAGCACTTGGGAGGCAGAGGCAGGCGGATCTCTGTGAGTTCGAGACCAGCCTGGTCTACAAGAGCTAGTTCCAGGACAGGCTCCAAAACCACAGAGAAACCCTGTCTCGAAAAACCAAAAAAAAAAAAAAAAGTGGCAGACAGATGCAATTGTCTAAATACAGTTAGGATGTCAGTGGTAAGCTGCCCACATCTTATCCAAGGCAAAGGCTCTGTCTGAACCTCTGATACCAGCAGTGTTGTTGGCCATAAACCCCTGACTTAGCCCCATCTGAGGAATGACTGTCAGCAAAAGAGAGATGAGCACCCAAAATTACAACTATAAGGCAGTTCACATCCAGGAACTAGCTGGCTTATACCTGCCCATGCCCTCTTCCACCACTGAAGAATCACTCTAAAGAGTCATTCTTGGTCCAGAGTTCATAGAACTAGTCGAAACTTTGCTGCCTGTCCATCTCAGTTCACCTTTGTCGAGCTGTGAATTCTGAGAGACTGGTCTCCAGCACATCTCTCCTGGGGTCACATCTCTGTCTCAGAACCTTTCAAGAAACATGACCTTGAAAATACCTCTCTCCTTTTGTTGGGTGTCCCATATTCTACTAGAATACATTTAAATTTGAAACAGTTTTTAAAAAATTGAAACTAGACAGGCAGGCAGTGATGATGCACACCTTTAATTTCAGCACTTGGGAGACGAGGCAGGCAGATCTCTGAGTGGGAGGTCAGCCTAGTTCAGGACAGCCAGAGATACCCAGAGAAACTCTGTTGAGAGAGAGAGAGAGAGAGAGAGAGAGAGAGAGAGAATCTTCAAACTACACATCCACAAAGCTGTAATCCCCCACTCTTCCCCTCCCCTCAGGCCTGACAGCCACTCTTTGACTTCCCACCTGTGGTTTTACTGACCCACGAGCCTCCTGGGGCAGCAGCCATGACACCTTTGTTCTTCTGTGACTGGCACAAAATTCAGAGTTTGAGATTTTATTACAGTGGACCAGGATTTCAAATGTGCACAGTTAACATTAAAACTATGTTCAACTTTACTCATAGTAAAAGAAAGTATGAGTATTATAAAACATGTAGTTTATAAAATATAAAAAATATTCAAGGCATAATGAAATAATATTTTCTACCTATTGGCTTAAATTGAAAAAAAGTTTGGTTTTCATAAACCAGTGAGAGTTTGAGAAATCACCTGTGTATTTCAACCTCACAAAAGAAAAAGATTGGCTGGGCGGGTGGTGGTGCACGCCTTTAATCCCAGCACTCGGGAGGCAGAAGTAGGCGGATCTCTGGATCTCTGTGAGTTCAAGGCCAGCTTGGTCTACTAGTTCCAGCTAGTTCCAGAACAGGCTCCAAAGCTACAGAGAAACCATGTCTCGAAAAACCAAAAAAAAAAAAAAAAAAAAAAAAAAAGAAAGAAAGAAAAGAAAAGAAAAAGATTAATCTTATCTAATCTAAATTGCAGATCCTGTAACTTTGTAATAAAAAAAAAGCTCATTGATCCCCTAAAAATTCTATTCCTAGGAATTTAATGAGTAGATGCACTGTACTTCCAAAACACTATAAAGTTATTTGCTACAGTGATAACTCTTATAATAATAAAAATTCTGAAACAACCTAAAAGTCTATGAACAGAGAAATCTTTAAACTTTTTTAAAATGATAAACTACTTTGGAGTTGCATGCATGTCATGCATGCCAAGGAAATGCATGTCAGAGGATCTGGGGAGAGTTCTACCTTCTCTGGGTAATGCCTGAGTCTTTCTGGAAGTTTCAGGTTGTATTTGAGTAAACTGGTGAAGTGGAGATCTGAAAACTGGCTGGTGAGATGGCATGGCTGGGAAAAGGTGATTGCCGCCACGCCTGGAGACATGTGATGAAGGGAGAGAACCAGCTCCTGCACATTGCCCTCTGACTTCTGCATTTGTGTTATGACACACATACTCCCCCACCCCAAATATATAATTAATAAATAAATGTAATCTTTTAAAAGACGTATAAATAGCCTAGATATGAATGAATGTTCAACATCAATAATCATGAATCAGAAAACCACAAGTCAAAATGACCAAGAGCCATCATCTGCAGATGAATCTTAAAGCCATTGTGTTCAGTGACAGACGTCAGACATGTGACACCTCATAGTTGGTGATTCTCTTCATATGGAATGCTTAGCTGGCCTAGCTACTGCGTCAGCACCAGGCTAGTGTCCCCTGTGCCGAAGGGCGGGAGGAGCTGGACAAGTTACTGGGACAGCACCAGGCTCGTGTCCCCTGTGCCGAATGGCGGGAGGAGCTGGACAAGTTACTGGGACAGCACCAGGCTCGTGTCCCCTGTGCCAAAGGGTGGGAGAGGAGGGAGAACAGCACATGTGCATGCGTGAGAGCTCTCATAGAAAAGATGTGGATATTTCTCAAAGCAGTTTCCTGCTGATGGCTGCACAATGTACCAATCATTGAACTGAATATTAATAAGCAATTATATGACATGCAAAATGCCTCAAGAAATTTCTCATCAAGCTAAGCATGGGGACACATACCTAAAATCCCAGCACACTGGAGGTGGGGATAAGAAGATCAGAGTTCAAGGTCATCCTTGGCTAGATGGAGTTTTGTAAGACTGTGACTCAATAAATAAGCCAAACAAACAGAAAAGTGACTTTATATTTTCTAGTGGGAGATGACGTCTACTCTTGTGGTTTAGAACCCTGAAGCAAGGCTCAATTGGTGGCCTTTTCCTTCTGTTCCCACTTTATCTCTATGCTTGCCAGCTAGAATCAGCTGGAGAAAAGACTGGCCGACGCAGAGAAAAGATCGGAGGAAAGGATAGGCCTTCCTAGGAACCTAGAATGACACAGACTCCTGAACTCCAGAAAGTAAACCGGGAAAGGATAGGGTTAGCACAGGGTGGCCTTAGCATCTATGAAACTACAACCAACAAGGTCCTAGTTGCTCAACGTTAGCCCGGAGGCAGAAGTAGAAAACCTAGCAGAGGTCTAATGGTACACTATAGGGCATCTTACGTCGGACAAACAAGGAAGTAGGAGCCTTAGAGTTGGTAAAACTTGGAATCTGGATTGGCACTCTGCCTAGTGGTCAGAAAGGGAGGTGGAGGGCAGGGCTGGGGTGGCAGATAATGCCAGCATAGACAGCACTCTCTCAACCAGATCTGTAAAGAGAAGGCGGCACAGGAGATGACAGCTCTGAGACAGTGCTCAGTTCAATAATTTTATCATCCTTTGGCTGACTCTCAGCAGTGAGTCATGCTAAGAGTCTGAGACTATTCGGCCTTGGGACTGACAAGGACATAAGTGGATGTATATGGATGTGAGTGTGTGTGTGTGTGTGTGTGTGTGTGTGTGTGTGTGTGTGTGAAGGGAGGAGAAAGAGAGAGAGATTGAAAGGTAAATTAGGAAAAATGCTGAAGAAAGCAGAAAGTCAGAGAACAAATGCTGGCTGACTCTGGACTGCAGTCCCAGGCCACCTTACTATACACACTACTCCTTGTAGAAGCTGTGTAGACTTGTAAAGCTTCGTTTCCTTCATTGCCGAAAAGAGAGTGTGCAGGTTCATTCTCTCCTTCCTTCCTTCCTTCCTTCCTTCCTTCCTTCCTGTCTCTCTCCCTCCCTCCCTTTTTCTCAACTCAACACAAGCCAGGATCATCTGGGAAAAGGGACTCAGTTTAGATACTGCCAACGTCAGACAGGCTGTAGGCTAGTCTGGGGGGCATCGTCTCGATTAGTGACTGATGTGGCAGGGTCCAGGCCACTGTGGGTGGTGCCATCCCTGGATGAGTGGTCTTGGGCTGTGTAAGGAAGGTAGCTGAGCCAGCCGAAGGGGAGCTAGCAAGTAATCAGCACTCCTTCATGACCTGGCTTTAGTTCCTGCCTCTGGGTTTCTACTTAGAGTTTCTACCTAGAGTTACAGAGCTCCTTCTGTGACTTTCTGTCATGGTGGACTGTGATTGCGATGTGTGCACCAAGTAAATCTTCCCCAGGTTGCTTTTGGTCATGGTGTTTTATCACAGCAATAAAAGGCAGTCTAGGACAGAGAGATAGAGTGACCTCTACTCAGAATTCTTGTGCAAACAGAGACTATAAAGCCTCTGCATAGTTACAACTCCCAGACACCTTGATAAACGTTAGTCATCTTATTGATATTGTCTCATGTTACATTAGAAGTGGTGCAGTTGGACAAAGGGGAAACATCAGTGGGGAGTTTCTTTTTTTAAAAGTAGCGAATAACGGTCAGCCTACACTTCCAAGTAATGCCACCATTCCTCACCAATGCTCTGATAAACTGGTCCCCAAAGGGCATGATTTTAATTGAAAAGCAGTCACCCTTGTACTCCAGATTGGAGAAAGAAGTGTGCAAGTCCATGTAATGGTAGTTCAGCAAGGACAAACTGTTAGTGGTGAGTTCTGCTGAGTTAACCTTCTCTCCCACAGCCCAGAGGCCCTCGGAAGGATACAGGGGGATAGCAGACACTAACCAGACTCAGCAATTCAAAAGGTGTGTGAGTGACTGCCTACAGTTGAATGAATAGTCAAGAGAACTTATTGTTCCCGCAGCCAGGTTTGGTTCCCAGCACCCACCTGGTGACTCACAACTGTCTGCAACTCCACTTCAGGGGGTCCAACACCCTCTCCTGGCATCTGCCAGCACCTCCACACATAAAATGCACGTCTATTCATATGGGCAAACAAACACTCATCCATATAAAACAACTATTTTAAACAGCTTTTTACAAAAGTAACTGAGTCTAGGCATCCACAGAAGGTAAAAGAGGGCCAAGAATGACAAAAGAAAGAGACATCACACGTTGCAGAAATGCAACTGACCATCTGGCCAGAGGGGCAAAATGATTGACCGCCTTTAAACCCTGCCCCCTAGCCCCGCCCCCAGCCCCGCCCCCTAGCCCCGCCCCCATCCCAGTAAAGCAGACTGGCTTGGATGAGATTGTAAGGCAGCCTTTTAAAAGCATGTTAATCTGCGGCGTCCTCGCCTCTCTGTAAAGCACAGCTCAGGGATCTGGTTATTCGTCCATCCGCCTTTGGCCTGTGTGGCCAAAGCACCAGGAGTCCACTTCCACAAAGCCTCAGTGTTTCCCACCCTGGCTCTCCCACCCAAGCCAGGCAGAATGAAAGCATCTTGGCGCTCACAACAATCACCTGCAGAGGGGACAGAGGTAGTTTTTTACTCTGGGTAAGGGGGACTGCCAGGTTCTCAGTCAGAAGGCCAGGACTGGCTCCTTGCCTCGACTGAGCCTTCAACACTGCCAGTAACCCATTTTAATCCCCTTAATATTCCTCATAGCAACTTAAGTGATGGCGGCAATTTGGTGGGGGAGGTCAATTTTTTTGAACCTTGAATATGCACAAATAAATTAGGTGCCTATTCATCACTGGGCATGTTAATCTGCGTTTGTTATACAAAGCATACTATACAGACATTATTGATAATGTCCTATGGTTTCAACTTTGTTAAGATTCATGAGATGGGAGATGTGTTTGCACATGAATCAAATTTGAAAGAGTGGTCATCATCTATCATGTAAACTTTATTTAATCCTTACAGGCACCGTTTCCTGTTTTTACAGGCAACTATGCTTTCTCCCTCAAGGGCATACCAGGGGCACTAAATTGTGCCTTTGTCAGCCAGAACATTTTGTTTTCCTAGGTAGTTCTACTTGTAAAGACAGAACTTGAAATTCCTCAGAAAAGTCAACACGACAACGTGGAAACTAAGCCCAGCTCTCAAACCCTGGGAAAAATTGTACGTTTTCCCCGACACATTGAAGATAAATCTCCTCTGTGCTTAAATTAGCTAGAGTCTGCATCTGTTGTTGACACTAGAGAACCTGACTGATCGAAACTTCTAGTCTATCAGATCTGTCTGTAAGATGTGCAAGTGTTGACTGTTTCTGTTGACCCTGACTTGAGTATCAGAATGTTAAATGGGTGATTAAATGTCTTTCCTGTGAATATTTAGCCACAAGCATGATTGATGTGGGATGCCCCTCTGTATGCTGTGACTATGGTTTCTGTTACCATTGGTTAATAAAATCGGCCTATGGCAGGGGAGGATATAGCTAGGTGGAAAACCCAAGCAGAGAGACAGGGAGAAAGCAGGTAGAGTAGGGAGACCCCAGCAGCCTCAGGAGGAATGAGATGCCAGGGCATTACGGGGCACGTGGCGAGGGACAGATGATTAGAAATGGGTTAATTTCTATGTAGCACTAACCAATGAGAAGCAGCCTGAGCCATCGGTCAAACAATTATAATTAATATTAAGCCTCTAAATAATTATTTAATAAGCAGCTGTGGTGACCAGCGGGAGGGACAGAAACTGGTTCAGTGGGACCAGACGGGACAAAGACTTCCAGCTGCACATGATTGCACATTTAAACATGAAGTTAGAACAGTTGCTTTTCTCTTTCATTATTCTGCTTTCTTTCAAAGAAATTTATAGATATTGAAGTAGACAAAAACTAATTCTCTTGAGGTGCAAAGTCCTTGGTCCTGTCTGTAATTTTTTTTCTTTTTCCTCTTGCTGGGGACTAATCTGGGACCTTGTATGTGCTAAACAAACGCTCTGTCGTTGAGCTATGTGAACCTAGCTACAATGATTGGCTTTTAAGGCAATTTTTTTTTTTTTTTGGTTTTTTGAGACAGGGTTTCTCTGTAGCTTTTGGTGCCTGTCCTGGAACTAACTCTTCTAGACCAGGCTGGCCTTGAACTCCCAGAGATCTGCCTGCCTCTGCCTCCCGAGTGCTGGGATTAAAGGCGTGCGCCACCACCGCCCGGCTTAAGGCATTTTTTAAATAGAAATCTTACAGCACCAGCCCGGCAGTGGTGGTGCACATCTGTAATCCCAGCACTCGGGAGGCAGAGGCAGGCTGATCTCTGAATTCGAGGCCAGCTTGGTCTACAAAGTGAGTTCCAGGACAGCCAGGAATACACAAAGAAACTGTATCTTGAAAAACCAAAAAAAGTAAAGAATTATAGTGTCATGAACACGATGGATATTGGAATTTAGCTTAATGAAAGTGGTGCTCTTTCTGAAAACATACATACAAGAAGGTCTTCGTCTTCTCAGAAGGAAGATGATATAAACTATATGTATTTCTTTTTTTTTAATTGAGAAAAGGAGAAAAAAAAACAAGTTTCCACCTCCTCCCAGCCTCCCATTTCCCTCCCCCTCCTCCCACCCTTCTCCCCCTCCTCCCACCCTTCTTCCCCTCCCCCCACTCCCCCTCCCTCTCCAGTCCAAAGAGCAGTCAGGGTTCCCTGCCCTGTGGTAAGTCCTAGGTCCTCCCCCCTCCGTCCATTTCTAGGAAGGTCAACATCCAAACTGGCTAGGCTCCCACAAAGCCAGAACATGAAGTAGGGTCAAAACCCCGTGCCATTGTCCTTGGCTTCTCATCAGCCCTCATTGTTCGCCATGTTCAGAGAGTCCGGTTTTATCCCATGCTTTTTCAGTCACAGTCCCGCTGGCCTTGGTGAGCTCCCAATAGATCAGCTCCACTGTCTCAGTGGGTGGGTGCACCCCTTGTGGTCCCTACTTCTTTGCTCATGTTCTCCCTCCTTCTGATCCTTATTGGGACCTTGGCAGCTCAGTCCAGTGCTCCAGTGTGGGTCTCTGTCTCTATCTCCATCCATCACCAGATGAAGGTTCTATGATGATATGCAAGATATTCGTCAGTATTGCTATAGGATAGGGTCATTTCAGGTTCCCTATCCTCAGCTGCCCAAGGAACTAACTGGGGACCTCGGCTTGGGCACCTGGGAGCCACTCTAGGTTCAAGTCTCTTTCCAACCCTAAGGTTACATAAGCATATCATCACCATCAAAGAGTTTGACATACGTCCTTATCAAGCTGCAACAAGAGATGACAGGAAAGACAATTTGCTCCAGAGACCAGTCCACCAGCTTGTCACTGTTTCTTAGACATGATTTTACTATTTTGTAGAGCTCCCCCATTTTGGTGGGACAATGAGAATTCCCCAAACTAAACTAATTTGTTTTCCAGAAGAACTAAAGCAAGTAATTTTTCCAGACTCTTGCCAGTCAAAGAAGATGCTTCTCCTTCATCTGATATTCTGTCACTCGAGGATCCCTCCTTACCCTTGGGCCAAAAAGGGAAGCTTTTCAGTCCCCTTCCCCTCCCCAACTTTCTCCATAATTACCCCAGCCTGTAAGGCAATGGTTCTCGATCTTCCTAATGCTGCAGTTCTTTAGTAGAGCTCCTCACCTTGTGGTGACCCCATAAAATTGTTTTTGTTGCTACTTTATAACTGTAATTTTGCTACTGTTATGAACAGTAATGCAAATATCCAAGAAGCAGGATATCTGACATGCGGTCCCTGTGAAAAGGTCACTGACCCCAAAGGGGTTGTGACCCACAGGTTGAGAACAGCTGCTATGAGCAGATGACTAGGTCCCTGGGGTTTTGAACTAGAGATTTCCCCTTTGAGGGATTTTCCCCCTAATTAAACCTTTTCTGCTGTCGAGTCGCCCCTAATTTGTCTGTGTTTTCTTTTCATCTACCATATACTGTTTTATGGATTTAAGTGGAAAGTGGGAATGGGGGTTGCTCTCACGAGGAATTTTTATAGATCTAAAAATATGAGCAATAGTGCCATTCTTAACAAATCTGTAACAATTGTACTTCACATTCCTCTTTAATTGAAGGTCACTTTATGTTATCTAAATCAACTTTTATTATTTCGTGCGTGTGACGGAAGCAGGTGAGTAATGTTGGAAGTTGGTTCTCTACTTCCACGCTTGGGTCCCAGGGATGAAACTCAGGTCCTGAGGCTTGGTGGCAGGCTACTTTACCCAATGAACCACCTCATCCATTGACTCTACTTTATTTTATTAAATAAGTGAGTGTGTTTTAGACAGTCTTTTGTTATCTCAGGCTGGCCAAGTTCACTAGGTATCCAGGAATGATGACCTCGACTCCCAGTCGTTCTGTCCCCATGGCCTTCTAGCTGGGGTCACAGGCCTGTGCCGCCACACCTGGTTTCGGTGTTGTGGGGTTGACTCCAGGGACACCTGCACACTGAGCAAACACTCTACCAACTGAGCCACATCCCTAACCCTCCCGGACTTGTTAGTGCCCACTTTGTATTTCACACAAAGGGAACATTTTTCACACTTATCAGATAGATCTCTTTTTGAAAGGGCAGCTTTTAGGGAACTAAACAAGAAGAGGAAATGCTCAGAGATCAGACAACAAAACAGAAAAACAGTAGCACAGATCTAGGGTGGGAACCCTGAAGGCAAATGATTCTAATTCTTGTCCATTGCCTGAAGCAGAGAAAGCTCCCGGTTCTGTCCTGGCCAGAGGCCAGAAATGCCACAGGGAATTCTCGTTTCCTGTCGTCTGTCCTAAATGAGCACTTTGTCTGGAGGCTGTCTGTGAGGCCTTGACTGAAACTCTAGTCCAGACAATCTCTTCCGGTGAACAGGTTTGGAGCTAGACTTCTGGGTTTTCACGGTGGAAATAGGTCATGTCTGTTTCCCAATTGCAGCCCAAAATTATTTTGTATTCTCCATTCTTGAGAAGGGAACATTACCATAGTCTTAGAATCCACTGAGGTTGGCTATCAAGACTCTTCTGAGACCAATGAAGGGAAGGCCATTTTCTCCTCAAAAGAATGAAAATCTCCTGGTCCTGGAAGCAGAGAGACAGGACAGTCTGATCTACCTCAGACACGAGAGAACATCGCAAACTATTGTTTACTTCCTTGAGAACTGCTCTATCTGGACCTGCTAAAGAGAGGAGAGGAGCAGTGATTCACAGCTTCCCTCCCAGGTATCCGCTCCCGGGTAGCACTGAGAGCTTCTATGGGGCAGCGCCATGGAGCCTCCACCTGCAGCCTGCCCACTTCTCTGAGAAAGGTGGGACTTTCCCTTCTATCTCTTTCTTTTCCAGATGCTGGCCCAACTGTGCTCTCCCTGATGCCAAATCTCTCATTCTTGCCACCATGCAGTTGCTTGCCAAACTCCACTGCTGAACCTTCCTTCTTCCTTAGACCCTAACTCAACAACATTGCTTCCTCTCTCTCTTCTCCATCTCCCTATTCCAGGAAGCTGCTGGGACTTACAGTTTGCCTGTATTGTTGCTTTTCTTTCAGGCTTTAATAAATTATCCTTGATTTTCCTTTTTGGGTTCTTTATTGGATCTTTTTAAAATATGAGACTAAAAATTGGAAAGAAAGAATGATGTGGGAGTGATTTCTTATTAATAAAGAAACTGCCTAGACCCATTTGATAGGCCAACCCTTAGGTAGGCGGAGTAAACAGAACGGAATGCTGGGAGAAAGAAGCTGAGTCAGGGAGTCGCCATGATTCTCCCACTCCAGACAGACGCAGGTTAAGATCATTCCTGGTAAGCCAGCTCTTGGGCTACACAGATTAATAGAAATGGGCTAGATCAATATGTAAAAGCTAGCCAATAAGAAACTGAAACTAATGGGTCAGGCAGTGTTTAAAAGAATACAGTTTCCGTGTAATTATTTCGGGTAAAGCTAGCCGGGTGGCGGGACACAGCCCGCCGCTCCGTATTTCAACAGAGTGGCACCCCACGTGCTAATGAACTCCACGTAAAACCTGAGAGAGCTTAATTTTTATCACAGAAAAAAAACAGACTTTAACACAGATTTTTGCTGTTTGTTGGTGGCGTGCTGTAGAGAGATTTCCTGATTCGGCAACAGCAGCAGGAAAAAAAGCTGCGTCATTTTAAAGTGCGGCTTCTTGGGACTGTGCCGCCAGTGCAAACTCTGGCTTTAAAGCATTTCAATGGATTTTATGGGACTGGATGTTTGTGTTCCCGCTTGGGATCAGAAGGAGAGTGCTCTCAGTGCTCCCCGCCTGCACCTGGGCAGATGGCAGAATCAGGCTTAGGCAGGCGGAAGAGCATGGTGGAAGAGACGTGTTTTCAGACTGCGCAGTGCTCTGCGTGTCAGATTTGGTTGTAACTTGGATAAAAAGAGTTTCTGTGCTGCATGCTCAGTCTCAAAATTAAACTGCTGAGTGCGGCTCCAATGAGGACTTGCTGTGTGCCTGGAACTGTGCACAGCTCAGGGGCACCAAATGGATCTGAGGCAGGAGCGGCTGCTCCTTGCTGAACTGTGCTGGTTGGCAGGAACTACCGTAATTACCATAATAACAGCACAGTTAAGGTTTAGACTGGGCAGGACACAGGTGGTACCGTATTACCTGTACATGGTGCAACTTAAGATTTTAAGAAGTCCTTAACATTTTAAGAAATGCTCCTGGATAGTAAAAATATTACAGATTCACAATAAAACAGATTCAGACATAACAGACCTCAGTGGATCACAGTGTTGGATGAATGTATATAGGCTTGAGAGAGAGAAGAATAAGAATATAGAGAATAAAGTAAATGTCTTAAAAAAAGGGTAAAGTCTTTAAAGAGACAGAGTACAGATAGTTAAGAGATTAAAAGAAATAAAAATAAGCCACGTAAAAATGGAAAATTCACAGAGAGTCTGGATTATGTACATTGTGTTTTCTTTAAAATTTTTGACTGTAAAGGAGCTAAGTACAGACAGACATTTCATTACATGGGCTGCCAAGCTAAACCAGAATGGATATAAAGGTATTACGATTTCAAAATTTGGGTCTAAGGATATGATACTTTGGAAAGGGTCTTCTTTTGTTTTCACAGAGGACCAGACCCTGTGGATTTCTTCTATCCCAATTTGGTATGATAGACCACGACCTCCCGAAAAGTTGCTGTGAACATCTTCACAAAATTACTTCACTCAACTGCCAACTGAGATGAATCTGACACACAGGTTACACCCCAAACGATCTGATCAACAGCGCCCCCAATCAGCAGGAAGCAGTTTGGAGAGAAAAAACTGCGCCCATGTTCCCAAAATATTGTTTGTAAATGTTCTTTTACATTTAAAGGGGGAAATGATATAGGTATGAGTAATTTGCATTGGTGTGGATTTTACAGTCAATTTTGTTATATGTATATGTATTTCTGATCTTGATTAAGGTATTGTGATTGTGTAGCTCATTTAAAAATGTAATGTATAATTAAGAAATATAGGTTAATGGTTAATCATCAATAATAGTCAATCTTGTAGTCATGTTAGTTAGATTTTCTAGATATATAGAGATACATTTCAGTTAGATAGACATTCTTCATATCTTTCAAAGACTGCAGGATATGGCATTTAATGTTTTAATAACTTAGGACTTTTCATGACAATGAGACATATCTGCTCCTGGTGGCACCAATCTACTTCGAGAGGAAGATGGGCATCGAAGAGGATCCTTATGGAGTTGGATAGCCATTTGGGCAAGAAACTGCTCTTGCCTGGACTGTTGCATAAAATGGACACAGAGAACCCGCAGAGAGAGGACTGCTGAACTTGCCTAAAGGTGAGACGGTCTTTTGGGGTTCATGACTCATGAAAAAGTCTGCGAGACATTCTGCAGGACACAGCAGATAGTGACTAAACTGTCTTTGAAATTTTCTGCTTCATGGAAATGTCTGCTGGATACTATGGGCCTGAAGGCTGAAGATGGATGCCCCAACCATACAAAAGAACTTTGGGTGACTGTCCAGGCAGCAAGATGTCTCTGTCATTTCTAGAGTTTTCTTATTTCTTGTTTACTTAGGTAGTATTGTATCCTTCTGGAGTCTTTGATGGAGTTGAAGAACGAATAGATAGTTATAGTTTTCCTTAGTTATGATAAAAGATAAAATAGATATAAATATTGTAACTGTAATTCTTGCTTGATAACTGTTTTGCTATATGTAATTTTACTATGTTAAAGTTAAAGCCTTTCTTTTTTGTTTAAACAGAAAAGGGGGAAATGATGTGGGAGTGATTTCTTATTAATAAAGAAACTGCCTAGACCCATTTGATAGGCCAACCCTTAGGTAGGCGGAGTAAACAGAACGGAATGCTGGGAGAAAGAAGCTGAGTCAGGGAGTCGCCATGATTCTCCCACTCCAGACAGACGCAGGTTAAGATCATTCCTGGTAAGCCAGCTCTTGGGCTACACAGATTAATAGAAATGGGCTAGATCAATATGTAAAAGCTAGCCAATAAGAAACTGAAACTAATGGGTCAGGCAGTGTTTAAAAGAATACAGTTTCCGTGTAATTATTTCGGGTAAAGCTAGCCGGGTGGCGGGACACAGCCCGCTGCTCCGTATTTCAACAAAAGAACCCCAGTTTGTAACTTATAGTACCCAATGTCTAGCTTCCCAAAGTGGCCTGTAAGAGGGTCATGCAGCTGCAGGGACAGTGGTGAGCCTTGTGGCTATAAAGTAGCCATAATCAAAGCTGAGTACTTAGCAGGCAGGTGATGCTGAAGCAGGCAGCACATGGGAAATCTTAGCAATGCTTGAGCAAGTGTAACATAATATTCATTTCTTCCATGTGCCCCTGCTTCCTATTTAAGCAAAAGAGTTTAAGTGTTTTCTTCTTTCTTTAGTAAGAAAAGCATAAGCTCACACTCTAATGACCTCAAACACTTGATTATAAACAAAATAAGTCCAAGGTTCAAATTGTTCCAGAGGAAATTTGTAGCCGACAAGATGTCTCAATGGGTGATGGTACTTGTAATGGTTTAAATAAAAACTCTGTGCTGTCCCCAAGTTGCGGCAGTGGGCAGCAGGCCATGAGACCATGTAGCAAGTCCCCAAGGGGCAGCAGGCAGCAGGCAGTGGGTCCCGAGAGCACGGCAGGCCACGAAGGCAACCAAGTCTTAGGAAGGAAGTCCCTGAGTGGCCCGTAGGCAATGAGGGCCAGCAGGTCCTAGGCGGGAAGCAGCATGGTGAGTGAGAGACCTTGGTGGGGCAGCCAGTCCAATGAGGAGCCGCAGCCCTGGCAGGTGAAAGACAGATGGATAGGCATGCCATGCAGAGTGAGGTTGGATATTTATTTAGTGGGTTATGAAAGGGAAGAAGAAAGGGGAGAAGGAAGAAAGGAGTAGAGTAGAGAGTCAGAGGGGGAAGAGAGAGAGAGTCAGGGAGGGGGAGAGAGGGGGGTGGGGAGGGAGGAGAGGAGCATGGCAGCAGCTACCTCCTCTTTGGGAGAGAGACTGAAAGGAAGAGAGCTCAGGCAGGAAACAGAAGGAAGACTGCCTGCCTCAGCAGTAGGAGGATGGGGGCTTGTCTCTTAAAGGAACAGGACAGACCATTACAGTACTTGCCACCAAGTCTGATGACCTGAGTTTGATCTCTACCACACCTGGTAGAGAAATGAGTCCTGCAAGCTGTCCTCTGATCTCGGTGCGTGTAAACACTCATATACAGGAGAATAAATAAGCAAAACATAACAGTAAAAGAAAGAGGGGCTGGAGAAATGGCTCAGCAGTTAAGGGCACATATTGTTCTTGCAGAGATTCACGTTTGGTTCTCAGAATCCACACTGAATTGCTCACAACCTCCTGTAACTCTAGTTCCAGGAGCTCTAGTTCCAGGAGGTCTGACCCCTTTCAAATGTCTGTGGGCAATAGCACTCACTGGCACATATTCCCATGTAGAAATGTGTGCTTTCGCATTTTTCTAACTAAATAGCTGATGTGCTGGCGATATACGTGTGTGTGTGTGTGTGTGTGTGTGTGTGTGTGTGTGTGTGTATGTGTATGTGTGTGTTGTGTTTAGTTATTTCTGCTATGACCCAAGCCTGGAAGTGCTTAGAATTCAATATAGTTTGGTGATAGATAAAAGAGAATAAAAATAGGATCCTTTCTTTTTGAGGGCCTTTGGAATCTTACCCAGGGATGACCGCAAAGCTGCTACTTGGTCCTTCTGAACACTGTCAATATTCTTTGCCAGGTTCACCAGTTACCTTTCAATTTATCCCCTGCTGTTCACATATCCTTTCTGATAGTTTCTGGTAGTTTGAATGAGAAATGCCCACCATAGACTCAAGTGTTTGAAAACTTTGTCCATAGATAGTATCCGTCCTAGTTGTGTAAAGGTCTGAGAAACACTGAAGACCCAAACTCGAATGGTATGTAAAAACAAAGAGGAGCAACAGGCATGCAGGGTTGGCCATTTGTACATAATGGTGACCCAGAGAGGAGCGTGCAGGCTCTTTTTCATCATAGCTAGGAGAATTCCCAGAACAGTTAGGTCATCTCAAACATAACTGGTTAAGCGGGGAACAGTTATATTAGTACATTTTTGATAGGCTGGGATTTTAGTTTTTCCATCTTTGGTCATATTTGGGGAAGTCTGGCATGTTTCAGGAGGTTATAGGAACAACCCTTTTTTGTTCACCACCTAGAGATATTGTGGGGCTGGGTCAGACCTCATATGTGTTCTCTCCCTCAACCCTATTGTTGACTTATGACCCTTTGTTGGGGGGAAAAACTTGTTTGCTCTTAAAAATGGAAACCTGGATCTGGTTGTAAAATGGGGGAAGAGTGGACCTCTCAGTTAGCTTTAACTGTCAATGACACGGATTATAGTAATCTGAGAGGAAAGCCTTAATAGGGACATTGTCTCCATCAGACTGACTATGGGCGTGTCTGTGGGTATTTTATTGATTGTCCATTGATATGGAAGGTACTAGCCCAATGTGGGCGGCACCATTCCTAAGCTGGTTGTTCTGGGCTATAAAGGAAAAGCCAGTTGAGTATAAGCCCGAGGGTGAGTGAGCCAGACAGAAAGCAAAGAGGTAGTATTCTTCCCCAGTTCCTGGGCCCAGATTCCTGCCCTTCCCCTTTGATAGATTGTGACCTGGAAGTGTAAACTAAATAAACCATTTTTCCACAAGTCACATTTGGTCGAAGTATCTTATCACAGAAACAGAAAGGAAACGGAGACTGTGCGGCTGTTCTGGAAGGTGGTGAAAGAAATGGGGCCTCACTGGAGGAAGTGAGGCACTAGAGGCAGACCTCGAGGTGTAATGGCCTGGCCCCACTTCCGGTCTGCTTTCTGCTCCCTGACTGTAGATGCAGTGTCACCAGGGAACTCACAATCCTGCTACTATGTCTTCCCCACCATGGTGGATGTGTCCCAGCAAACAATTAAATTGCTTCTGGTCAGCATTTGTTAACAGCAAAAAATAGAATTAATAATATACCTTTTAATCCTAGGCATTCTGCATTGCTATTTCACTTCAGAAGGAGTGTGCCCTTCCTCTCTCATGTATTAAACAAATGTTTAGTGAACAGTTATGACCTGCCAGACAAAATCACTGACTCCGTTCGAATTTACAGCAATGTACACAACAGCTCTCTCCAGTTTGTATCTTTTATCTACCATCCACAAGGCAAGAAAAACTTCAAACAAATATACGAGCATAAAATAATTACATGTTAAGATGTTTAGCCTGGTGTACAAGAGCTAGTTCCAGGACAGGTTCTCAAAGGTACAGTGAAACCCTGTCTTGAAAAACAAAACAAAACAAACAAACAAAAATGCTCTAAAGCCAAAAACAAGGGCAATGGCACAGTCAGCAAAGCCATGAATCAATGAGTTAGATGGAGTGGAGGGAGAAGGCAAAGGACACCACACAAGCATGTGACTAAAGAATGGACAGGAGTTAGGAACCCAAGGAGAGAGTGACGATAACAGATTCTAAAGATGGCGTCTCCGCCCTTAGATAGGCAGGAAGGAGCTAACCCCAGCAAGGCAGGAAAAGGAAATAGAGGAAAGACGAAGCCACTTTTACCAATTGGGATCGCTAGCTTTGTGTCAACTTGACACACACTGGAGTCATTTTGGAAAGGGGACCCTCACTTGAGAAGATGCCCATCTCACTGTGGGAGTTGCCACCCTGGACAGGTGATCCAGAGTCACATAAGAAAGCGGATGATGAACAGCCTGGAGGAGCAAGCCAGTAAGCGGCACTCCTGCACGGTCTCCCCTGTTTCAGTTCTTGCCCTGAAGTCATTCTGTGAGGGATGATACTGAAAGACCTGGATAAATCCAGATCTCCCCAGCAGGAAGAAAATAGCCAAAAATCCAAGCAGGAAGAGAAGAATCAAAAATCTAGGATTAGCCAGTTCAGTGACTGTGTTTCAGGAAATAGCTGAAGATAAAGTTAGATTGTAATCTTGAGAATAATCTTGAGAAACAGGGAGTTTCCCCCTTGCGATTTTAGAAACTAGCTGATTATGACCTTGAGTGATCTTGAGAGGCAGGGAGTTGTCCCCTTGTGACTTTCTGTGACACCCTCACTGCCCCTTTCAAATTATTGGGCTCTGGTTTCTTCCTATCAAAACCCTTTCTCCAGGTCACTTGGGGTGGAAATCTTCCCCTGCGTGGGTTATGAGTCTCGGCCCCAGTGCACTGGTTCCTGTCTTATCTCATCATTAAAGCCTCGTGTGATTGCAGCAAGGATGGTCTCGCATGAATTACTGGTGGGGGGAGGGTCGTATTATCCCGAGACTTGAGTGAGAGTCTCCCTGTACCTGGGGTCTTTCAATACCTGGAAGTATAAGAGAAATAAACACTTTCCTCTCCAAGTTGCTTTTGCTCGTGGTGTTTTTTATTACAATAGAAGCCTTAACAAAGAGACCAAATAAACTTGAACTCCTTAAGCCAAAGAGCCCACCCTGTCTTTTGTGTCTCCCCTCCCTCATATGGACTGTACTGAACACACAGTAGACACAACAAGATGTCGAGGGATTCGATTACCTTCCAGCTCTACCTAATTTCTATCATAAGAAATTAGAACTGAGCATAAAATAATACATAATCAGGCAGAACAGTCTATAGCTCTGTTTGATCCCCACCAACCAGTTCTTCCTCTTGGAGGCCCCTGCTACCCTTATGTTGTAAAAGCATATCTAAACAAATGCACAGATTGTTATGGTTTTGGTCCCTTTAAGAGACAAGCCACACCCATTCCCCTCCCCATCTGCTGAGGCAGGCTGATCTTCAGCTTCCAGCCTGAGCTCGTTCTCTTTTCCATCTTCCTCTCGGAGAGGCAGCTTTGCTTCTGCCTCTCTCCCCACTTCTCTGCTCCCCCCCTTCTCTGTCTCTTTCTCCTCTTCTCTCTCTCTCTCTCTCTCTCTCTCTCTCTCTCTCTCTCCCTCTCTCTCTGTCCCCCCTTCACCCTTCCTCCTCCATAACCCCCTGAATAAACATTCAACCTCACCCTGCATGTCGTGTCTATCCATGTTTCTGTCTTCTGCCCGCCCTCCATGTGTCTCCCTGCCTGGGACCAGCCATTGCTCTGAGACCGGCAGCCATTTCTGCCTGGGACTGGCTGCTCCCAGAGCCCGCTGCCTGCCACCACATGGCCCGCCGCCACCATTTGGGACTTACAGCATTTCTGCTGCCTACCGCCACCGGGGATCTTGGAGCATTTTTTAAAAAAGAACAACATTTTGGTGCCGTGACTCGGATGATTCACCTGCCCCAGACTTTCACCTGGGGCCAGAGTTCCGGCTGTAGGCGCCATCCGGGACTCTGAGCTCCCTCCTGGGGCAGAATCAGGACTCGAGGACCTTCTCTACAACGACCCACATGTTCCATCTGCCTGGACGCAGCTCCTCCAAACAACAAATCAACTAATCGTGAGTGTCCCCATCTCGGCTAGCTTAACCATCTCTTTTAACCCAAGGGATTGACCGTTGAGCTCCCGGCAACCCTTCACGGTTTTTAGGGATGGGGGGACCTCCAACCGCGGGCTTTCAGGGCCTCGGTTGTTCCCTTCACTGGCATTCAATTCGACTTGTCTCCTGTGCTAAGCCTGTGCCTGAGACAGCTGGCCTTAGCCAGCCCCTCAGCTCACCTGCGCCTGGAGGCCCGGGGTCTCCAGTTCTCCCTCTTTTTCTTTTTTCATTCCTTTTCTTCCTTCTTTTCGTCGTAACTGCTGCTATGGTGCAGCACGCCACTATGGTGCGGTCTGACCTTGGCTGAATCCCTCCTGCCCAGAAATCCCTCTCCCGTCGGAGGCTCGAGTCGATTCAGCCAGGTTATAGCACCCCCCCTGTGAGCTCAGACGCCTGTTCACAGGGCCTGGGTGTTCGTGCCATCTGCATCTTTCCTTAACGGGGAGACGTTCTCATTGTAGGCTTGAGGTGCCACGGTTTTTGCGGGTGTTTTCACAGCCTTGACCGTGGGAGCCAAGCCATCCAGACCTATCACTCTGGCCTCATGCTTTAAACGCCTCACACTTATCAGTCTCTATCCAAAATGGCCCCAACTATCTTAAAAAAAAATTTAAATGGCCGTTTTTTTTCAGTTCCAGCATTTTGCCCCTCCCCTCTACGGCTTTTGTTATGGCATGGCAGGCTCTCCAACAGAGCAGACTACACGTGGTGGTCGCCATCTTGGCTGAGGGCCAGATGGGTCAGGTGACTTTTTCCGCCATCTTGGCTGAGGGCCAGATCACGTGACCACACTCTCCTGGTTTTGCCCTGCCTCTTCACTTGGTTTTCACTAAACTCCTCATGCTAACTCTGTTAAATGTGTTTTGAGCAGTGGCATGTCTCTGATAGGGCCCATCAGAGTCGTCCACATTGCCCAATTCCTGTTTGCTCTTTCTATACATAATAATACATATATTTTAAACTGGTGAGAGGTTTTGCAAGGTGACCTCACCAAACAAATTTCAAACCAAATTTATCTCTTATGCTACAGTCCTTATATGTCTAAAACTTCTGTTTTCACAAAGCCAAGGAGTTCTCGTGAGTTCCAGGGAGCCGAATTAAAGAACCCACCTTAAACAGGTCAGATACATCCCCCTCAATTCCCTGGTCCTAAAAATTTTTTTCCCTTAATTTAACTTTGTTCTTTGTTCTGCCAATACCTTACAGACACCAGACATTCCCATGCCACAGACATCAGTCAGATGCAAAGAGACCAGCTATGCCAGGATGTGACCAGCACCCAGCCTTCTCTTGTGCCCCCCCCAAAGACGACGCCCATAATCAGCCGGAAGCAGTCTTGAGAGTTTGCCGCCCCAGTTCCTTTGGGCTGTGGTGCCTGGTCTCCTGCTTTTTATTATAAGGAAGACCTGGGAATGTTGTGCTTTCCTGTCGCTTTAAGGGACATGCCACGCCCACTTTCATTACCTCTGACCTGCCCGCCGCCATCTTGGGCCCTTCCTTTTCTGCTTCCTTGACATACGTGCTTTTTATTATAAGGAAGACCTGGGAATGTTATGGCTTTGGTCCCTTTAAGAGACAAACTACACCCATTCCCCTCCCCATCTGCTGAGGCAGGCTGATCTTCAGCTTCCGGCCTGAGCTCGTTCTCTTTTCCATCTTCCTCTCGGAGAGGCAGCTTTGCTTCTGCCTCTCTCCCCACTTCTCTGCTTCCCCCTCTTCTCTGTCTCTTTCTCCTCTTCTCTCTCTCTCTCTCTCTCTCTCTCTCTCTCCCCCTCTCTCTCTGTCCCCCCCTTCACCCTTCCTCCTCCATAACCCCCTGAATAAACATTCAACCTCACCCTGCATGTCGTGTCTATCCATGTTTCTGTCTTCTGTTCGCTCGCCATGTATCTCCCTGCCTGGGACCAGCCATTGCTCAGGGACCAGCAGCCGTCTCTGCCTGGGGCCCACTGCCTGCTGCCACATGGCCCGCCGCCACCGCCCAGGCCACCACTCTGGGACCGGCAGCCATTTCTGCCTGGGACTGGCTGCTCCCAGAGCCCGCTGCCTGCCACCACATGGCCCGCTGCCACCATTTGGGACCTACAGCATTTCTGCTGCCTACTGCTGTGGGGATCTTGCAGCATTTTTAAAAAAAGAACAACACAGATTACACCAAATATCTTTATGGCATAACCTACCAGTCAACTTAGGATATGGTTAGTTTGTAACACTAATCCTAGACATCTAAAGATACATATATTAAGGTTCATATGTGTATATGTGTGTGCATATGTTTATGTATATACATGCAAGTGTATGTGCATGTTTGTATGAGGATGTGCATATACTACGTGCTTCTGTGCCCAGAGACCAGGGGATAGGCTTGGGTGTAGTTTGTCTTCCGGGACCACTAACCTTGTTTTTAAAGACTGGATCGCTCTCTGGGACGTGTAGCTCATTGGTTAGAATGTCTGGCAATCAAGCCCCAGGGATGCTCCTGTCTCTGCATCCCTAGTGACAGGATTACAGGCAGACAATGAGGAATCATTTTGAAGGCTGGACTCATTATGCCATATTGGTTTTGTTGGTGTTTTGCTTTTGTTTTTGTTTGATTGATTTTTGATTTTTGCTCTTAAAGACAGGGTTTCTCCGTGTGTTAGCCCTGACTGCCCTGGAACTCACTCTGTAGAGCTGCCTCTAACTCTCAGAGATTCCCCCTGCTGAGATTAAAGGAATGCACCACCAAGCCCTGCTCACTATGCTGCCTTGTTAAAAATAAGTTTCTGTTTACTCTAAGAGCTGAGCTGCTGTTTTTAAGTCTCTGTTTCCTGAAGCCTGAACTGCACCAACCCATGACCTTGACTTGTTTTTGAGAACACCCAAACCCTCCCAGACCTTCCCTGCCTTACTAATCCTTCCTACTACATGGTGACTACACAGGGATGACTGTTGTTTTTCTAGATTTTTCTGTACTTCCTTATAGCTCCATTGTCTTGATTCTGTAAACCTGCTTTGCTCCTACTCATGGTTTTGCTCCTTAAAATGGCCCTAAGAAATGGACTCAGAGTTGCTCTCTTTAACCCAAGTTAGGAGGCAGTTGCTGGCCAGCTCTTGGGTACACCCCTATAAAAATCAAGCTTGCTTCAAATTTGGTTCAAAATTGTGGTAAGTGATCTTAATTCTCGTCCGATGGGATTAACACCACCACTGCGCTTAGCTTTGTATGTTGGTTGTGGGGATTGAACTCAGATCCTCACACTTGTTGACAAACACTTTACCAACTGACCATGTCCCCAGCAAAATTTGATTTAGTAAACGTCTTTCATGTCAAAATGTTTCTAGGTCTCAAACATTTTTAAGAGTCCCTAGAAACAACTGAAGGTCCTGAGAACTTTGCCTAATAGATGTAAAGACCTGCAGTCTAAAGCTTTACTGAGACAGTAATGACTTCTAGGGACATCCAAAGAAAGAGTTCTCTGCAAGGGCAGGAAGCCCCACATACTGTGCCTGGGAGAGCTGCGGCTCCTAAGGAATGGAGAGAAGGATGCTGTGTTTCTGGGCTGCAGATGTTGTCCACAGTGGAGCAGAAACTGCTATGGCCATTTGAAGTTCTAAAAAGTTAGAAAGAATCCACATCTTCCCTTTAAGCCTTAAGAACAGTGAAGGATGGACAGGATCACATTTTATGGAAGTGAACATCACATATTCCTAGGGGAAAAGCAGGTCTGTTTCTATGGATGGAGACATTGAATGGGGAGGCTGTTTCTCAAGAATGGTGGTAAGTGGGGGTGATCAGGCTGGAAGGAAAGACTATTAATTTGGTAAGATTTGAAAACTGCCACACTGGGACAAGGAAGAGTGCAGATAGAATTATAAAGGAATCTAGTTCTGTGCAGGTCACCATGTTAACTACCACAGAGAGATGGCTCAAATCATAGAAATGTTTTTTTGTTTTTGTTTTGTTTTTTGAGACGGGGTTTCTCTGTGTAGCCCTGACTGTTTTGGAACTCAATCTGCAGATCAGGCTGGCTTATATCTCAGGGATCTGCCAACATCTGCCTCCAGAGCGCTGGGATCAAAAGCATGCATCAGGATCACCTGGCTTAGAAATGCATTTCTTATATATCTAGAGAATGGTAGTTCAAGACCAAGAAGTCGGCAGGTGTCTTAGATAGGATTTCTATTGCTGTGAAGAGACACCATGGTCGCAGTGACTCTAATAAAGGGAAACATTTAATTGGAGCTGACTTAAAGTATGTCACTTTTCTCTTGGGGGGGCAGTGAGAATTTCCTTTCTATAGCCAATGTGTAAAAAGAAATTGTAGTGTTTTTCCTTCCTGTTCCCTCCCTCCAGAACACTCTATCCAGATACTCTTAGCTCAGCTTAATCTCACCTAAGTATGTAGCTGGGTATTTTTACTCTTTGTTCCTTGGGCCTGCCACCCAGTTCTCAAGTAAATACACAGAAACTTATTCTTACTTATGAATGCCTGGCTTTGGTATAGCTTGTTTCTAGCCAGCTTTTCTTTACTTAAATTATACTGATTGCTGGGTGGTGGTAGCACACGCCTTTAATCCCAGCACTCGGGAGGCAGAGGCAGGAGGATCTTTGTGAGTTTGAGGCCAGCCTGGTCTACAAGAGCTAGTTCCAGGAAAGGCCCCAAAGCTACAGAGAATCCCTGTCTCAAAAAACCAAAAAAAAAAAGAAAAAAGAAAAAGAATTGTGTTGAAAGCCAGGCTGTCACAGTGCCTACTTATAATTCCCTGCCCACTAAAAGCTTCCATTGGAAAATCTTCCCACAGGGAATATTAAGCAGCTCCACCTTGTGTCAATATTTTGTACAACAGCCATTGGAAACAATTCATAAACGATTTTCTCTATAATTTATCATTATATGGATAATATTGTATTAGCCAATTCAGACTCAGATACCTTAGAAAAAATGTTTGAAGAAGTAAAGAAAATTTTGCCTTGTTAGGGATTACAAATTGCTCCTACAAAAATATGAAGAGGAGATTCTATTAATTACCTAGGATATGACATAGGTTTTAAAAAATTAACCACCGTCTACGGCCATACCACCCTGAACGGCGCCCAATCTCGTCTGATCTTGGAAGCTAAGCAGGGTTGGGCCTGGTTAGTACTTGGATGGGAGACCGCCTGGGAATACCGGGTAGGCTTAGGAAAAAAAAAATGAAAAAAAAATTAACCACAGAAAGTACAAATCAGGAGAGATCAATTACAAAATCTTAATGATTTTCAGAAATTGGTGGGAGATATTAACTGGATATGGTCCACAACTGGATTGACAACTCAAGAACCAAGTAATTTATTTCAAACCTTACAAGGTGATAAGGACTTAAATGGTTCAAGAAAAGTATCAGCTGAGGCTGGAAGAGAATTGGCTTTGGTAGAACAGAAATTATAGGATGCCCATGTGGATCACTTGGATCCAGAACTTGATTATATGCTAGTCATTCTACCTTCTACTCATTCCCCTGCAAGAATTCTTGTGCAGTGAAAAGACAATATCTTAGAATGGATATTTTTACCACACAAGCAGGGTAAAAAATTTAAAGACCTATGGAGAAAAGGTTTTTGAATTGATTTGAAAGGAAAATTGAGACTTCATCAATTATTGGGAATAGACCCAATAGAAATTGTGATACCTTTAAATTATACTTAGAACCTCATTATTGGGAGAAAATGAACTTTAACAAAAAGCTTGCAGTGATTTCATGGGAGAGAGTAGCAACAAATATCCCAAAAGCAAGGGATTTGGGTATATAGATATAGATAGATAGATATTAGAATTCTTTCCAACATTGTACAATGACCACCAGTGTCTGGAGTCCATATATATATATATATATATATATATATATATATATATATATACATACTGATGAAAATAAATCAGGAAAGGCAAGTTATAAGTCAGGAAATTTAAGTAAAGTGGCTCAAAGTTTTAAAATTCTGTTCAAAAGTCAGACTTATATGCTATTCCCATGGTATTATTAGATTTTTCCTGAAACTCTTAATATAGTTGCTGACTTTCAATATGCAGAAGGAGCTGTTTTACATATTTAAACTACTGAACTTATTCCAGATGATTCAGAATTAACTTTATTTGTTCAATTATAAGAAAGACTCAGAACTAGAAATCATCCCTTGTATATAACACATATCAGATTCCATAGAGGTCTACCAGGCCCTCTAGCACAAGGTTATGAAGAATCTGATCAGCTATTAGTAGAAAATGT
Organism: Microtus oregoni; assembly: GCF_018167655.1. Taxonomy (NCBI): domain Eukaryota; kingdom Metazoa; phylum Chordata; class Mammalia; order Rodentia; family Cricetidae; genus Microtus; species Microtus oregoni. Next base: position 35,271,826 of record NW_024543066.1, read on the forward strand.
TCTAGGAGCCTCGGAATTTCATAAGAAACACCATATTAATAGCAAAGATTTAAAGATTTTTCTATCACATGGCCACAAGCCAAGAAAGCTATTTGTTATTTGTATAAACAAACCACATTACCTGTAGTAAGTAACCCAAAAGGCACTCAAAGAATTGAAATTTGGCAATTGGATGTATTTCATTTTGTGGTGTCCGGAAAATTAAATTATATGTACCATACCATAGATACATATTCAGGATTTCAGTGGGCAACTTAAGTTCTGAAAAGGCGGATTCTGCAATTACATATTTATTAGAAGTTATGGCCATTATAGAAATACCTGTACAAATTAAAACTGACAATGCTCCAGCATATGTCTCTAGAAGAATGAAACAAATTTTTGCATATGACAACAAAAAGCACATTACAGGTACACCACACAATCTTACAAGATAAGCAGTTATAGAAAGATCTAATCATACATTAAAATATATGCTTACCAAACAGAAAGGGGTAATAAAGACCCCCCCAGAGAGAGATTGCACAATGCTTTATTAACTTTACAATTTAAAACTTATGAGAAAGGAACAACAGTGGCAGAGAGACATTGGACAATAGGAAAAACTATTGAATTAAATCAGTCTATATACTTTAAAGATGTGTTGACCTCAGAATGGAAACCAGGATGTGTGCTAGGTTGGGAAGAAGTTTCACTTTTGTTCCCACAGGAGAAGAAAAGCTATGGATACCATCAAAAGTGATAAACAGGGCTGGAGAGATGTCTCAGCGGCTAAGAGCACCAATTCCCAGCAACCACATGGTGGCTCACAACCATCTATAATGAGATCTGGTGCCCTCTTCAGGGCTGCAGGTACACATGCAGGCAGAATATTGTATTCATAATAAATAAATAAATCTTCTTTTTAAAGAAGTGATAAACATTAGATTCATATAGAAAAGACCTCTTGACTAGGACAGGCAATAGTTCATCAAATGATATGACCATTCAATCTACACTGACTTATAAGACTGACAAATGCCTTTCATTTGATCAGATATTACCTGCCAAGAAGGAAAACTCCCCAAAGTTAGGGTTAGGGTTTTGTTTTTATCTTTCCAGGAGAATAAAAGCATCTAACTAAGGAATCTGGAGACCACTGGATAAATACATTTAAAATACATTAAAATCCTCTAAGAATTAAAAAAAGAAAAACATATGAATTATTTCTTTTGAAAATCTAGAAATTCAGATTTGTATAAGAAATCTCCCATTGTAATGTTAATATGAAAAATTCAATACACAACATGAGTTGTTACAGCCTGTCACTACCATAGACCTGACAATCTACAGGAGAAAGGGAAGGAAAGCCATGTAGGAGAGAGGTTTTGTTCTAGCAATTATTTCAAAACCAAATAGCAGCCCTTGTTTATATAAAGGGTATGTGAAATAGCTGTAAGTTCTGTCTTGTGGTCACAGATGGCACAGAGGTTAAGAGTACTTGCTGTCCTTGAAGAACACCCAAGTTTGGTTACCACTACCTACTCTGAGTGGTGGCCCCCAGCTCCAGGGGCATCTGATGCCATCTTCTGGTTTCCACAGGCAGCTGCATGCACTCACAAATAAAAACTAAATATTAAAATACTAAAAACAAACAAAACAAAAAAGGGTCAGGCTTGATGGTATAAGCCCTCAGTCCCAGCACTCAAGAGGAAGAGGAAGGCATATTCCTGTAAATTTAAGGACAGCTTGGTTTACACAGAGACCTAGACCAGTCAGGGCTATTTTAAGTCCCTGTCTCAAAAACAAAGTCAACATCAAACGCCTAGTTTAAAAAGAAAAAAAAAGAGCCAAAGAGCCAGGAGGTGTTGAGGCACTCCCTTAATCCCAGGATTTGGGAGGAAGAGGGAGGCAGATCTCTCTGAGTTCAAGGCCAGCCTGGTCTAGAGAGCAAGTTCCAGGACAGTTAGGGCTACAAACATAGAAACCCTGTCTTGAAAAAGAAAACAAAAACAAAAAATCAAAAGAAACCACCCCCCCATCAAAAAAAAAAAAAGATGAAGAAAAGAAGAAGAAAGGAAGGAAGGAAGGAAGGAAGAAAACAATCCAAAACAAAACAAATCAGAAAAAAAAACCCCTTACTTCAAAGAAGAGGAAATACAGAATTTAGTGACTTGGGCAATTTTAGCTTTTATTCTTAGCTCCTTCCTCTCCCACTTCCTCGTTCTTATCTTCTTTCCCCTCCCCTCTTACTTTTCTCTTTTTCACTTTAGCTGTCCCTGCTGGAAGTCACTTTCTCAAATCAGCACACAGCTCAAGTGTCCCCTGCCAGGTTTTACCCATCACCCCAAGTAGTTCTGTTCCTCAGATCAATTCACCTTTGTCACCTGGTCACTTTCACCTCAGCCTTGGTTTGGAGAGAGGTAAGAAACTCATTTGCTTTCCAGTGCTAATAGCAGCATGGTCATGACTGTCAGTGGACCAGGTATCTTAGATCTAAAGCTGATCTGTTTGGCCACCCCAGATGAACAAAAACCTTCCATCCCTGGAGGTCAAGGCCTTTGGGTCTCTTCCAAGTGAGAGAGAATTTCTGTGGGGTTACATGGACCCAAATGTGGGGTGAGAGCTCACTACTTGTGAGCCCAAATAAAAGGCAAGCCATACTTCCTGTGATTCCCCTTGATGTTTCCCTAAACTAAAAATCCTGTTTTCCAGTTACCTCAATCCCAGCACTTAGGACACAGAAGGACCAGGAGCTTAAGGTCAGTCTCTGTTACACAGTGAATTCTGGGCTAGGCAGTTCTCAACAAACAAAGAAAATCAATACTAACATAAAATAAATTTAAAAGTTGCGGTAGAATCCCAGCACTCAGGAGGCAGAGGCAGGCGGATCTCTGTGAGTTCGAGACCAGCCTGGTTTACAGAGCTAGTTCCAGGACAGGCTCCAAAGCCACAGAGAAGCCCTGTCCCGAAAAACCAATAAATAAATAAATAAATAAATAAATAAATAAATAAAATAAAAGTTGCGGTAGAAAGTAACCCAAGGAGGCTTAGAGGGAGGGATGAAGGAGGTGAGGAGTGCGGAAGTGGAGATGAGGGCTCCTGAGGTAATAGGATTCAGGCTGCATCTCCTGTGCGGTGAGCTGCAGTGTAGCTGAGCCTGTAGGTGTGGCTGGAAAGATGCCAGGTGTGGGGGCTTCACAGAAGCCTGAGGTTGGGCGAGAAAGCAGGAGAGGGGTGGAGGTAGGCAGCACCTGCTCGGACCGGGAATGGAAGGTTCAAGTTCAGTGGATGTGGGACCCAGCCAGGACGAGCTCAATAGAGGCCTGAGTCTCAGTAGTTTACCCTGAGGCAATACCTGGTTCTGATAAAGACCACAAACTGAGACCACCCAGGCACCACCCAGGTACAGGCAGTCTAAAGAAAATTCCTAGCATTCCAACTGTTGTAGATAAGATCACCTGCCAACACACACCCATTGCTTTTCACCAGGACACTCCCTAGACAAAAGTCAGCCAATCAGGGGTCCTGAACCTTAGAAATCCTTTGCTACTACAAAAACCCAACCCTAACTGAGCTCTGGGCTCTCCGGTCACTCCAATACGTTGGACACACAGACAGTTGGAGTTTGTAAACTTGTATAAGAATAAAGGCTCTTGCTGGGCGATGGTGGCGCACGCCTTTAATCCCAGCACTCGGGAGGCAGAGGCAGGCGAATCTCTGTGAGTTTGAGACCAGCCTGGTCTACAGAGCTAGTTCCAGGACAGGCTCCAAAGCCACAGAGAAACCCAGTCTCGAAAAACCAAAAAAAAAAAAAAAAAAAAAAAAAAAAGAATAAAGGCTCTTTGCTTTCACATACAGGACTCGGTCTCCTAGTTGGTTTTGGGGGGACTCTGTGATCTGGGCATAACAGGGTGAACCAGAAAGTTGGATGAGGATCATGGGAGCCCTGTGGAATGTAGTGCTGGTCTTAACAAACCAAGTTTTCAAGTTTTCAGGATTCTTTCCTTTAGAAACTGCGAAACTGCTGCAGTAGGAGCAGCATGTGGGAAAGTGGATCCAACCTTTCGGAGAAGGGCCAGGGTACAGCAGGCAGCACGACGGGGAGCTGTGGACCAGCCTTTGTGAGCAAAGCTGTGAAGCGGAATGAAAAGAGGAAAAGTGGACTTCTCACTTGTCCATCCAGCTCCTCCCCTCTCCTTTTCTCCCCTCCCATCTTTTCCCTTCATTTCTCCTCCCCTCCTTTCTCCTTTTCTCCCCTCCCCTCTCTTTTCTCAAAGCTATCTTTAGAGCCCATGCTTTTGCTATCTCTGTTCACCAAGAATTAAGTACAGAGATCTTATTAACAGGAGAATTTTCTCAGAGGAAGAATATAGAGCAGGGGTAGGGGCAGACACTAAACTGGAAACACCCACCCCGTTCTCCCTTGCATATGGACCCCAGTTAGAGCGGTCTAAAACCAGGGAGACAACTTGAAGGCTTTGTGGAAAGATTTCTTGCTGTCTAGGATGGCAAGTTGAGTGAAAGACCCCAGTTGCAGGGAGACTCTTACTCAAGTCTCGGGATAACACGACCCCCTCAGTAACTCATGAGAGACTGTCCTTGCTGCAATCACACAAGGTTTATTTGACAGGTACCAGTGCACTGGGGCTGAGACTGATAACCCAGGCAGGGGAGGAGTTCGACCCCGAGTAGCTGGGAGAAGGGGTATTTAAGGGAAGAAACCACAACCCAGTAATCCAAAGGATGTAGGGAGGGCATCATTGGAAAATTCTGAAAATGATCACAAGGGGGCAACTCCCTGTTTCTCAAGATTATAATCTAACTCTATCTTCAGCTAGTTCCAGAAACAAGTCATTGAACCAGCTAATCCTAGATTTTTGGCTTTTCTCTTCCTGCTAGAGGGCTCTGGATTTATCCAGGTCTTTCACTAGCAGGAGCAGAAACAACTAACTTGAACCATCAAGATGGCTCTGCAAGCCGGGCAGTGGTGGCTCACGCCTTTAATCCCAGCACTCAGGAGGCAGAGGCAGGCAGACCTCTGGGAGTTCGAGGCCAGCCTGGTCTACAAGAGCTAGTTCCAGGACAGGCACCAAAGCTACAGAGAAACACTGTCTCGAAAAACGAAAAACAAAACAAACAAACAAACAAAAAACAAACCAAAAAAAAGATGGCTCTGCCAGTAACACCTGCTGCCAAGCCTGGCAGCCTGAGCTGGATTCCCTCAGACCCACATGGCAGGAAGGAGAGTTCTGGCTTCTCTGGGTTGTCTTCCGACTCCCACACATGTGCTTTGGCACACACATGTGAACATTGAACGCCCCTGCAGTAAGTAAAATAAATGTAATTTTAAAATGTTTTAAAGATGTGGTTTGAATTTTAATGTGTGTATATGAACGTATCTGTATATAGGCATATACACATGAATACTAGTGCCCAAAGGAGTCCAGAATTGTCAGACACCCAGCTCCTAAAGCCCCTAGGAGCTGGAGCTTCAGCCAGGTTGTCAGTTGCCTGATGTGGATGCTGGGACTGAACTGAGGTCCAAACTCTTAAGCACTGAGTCACTTCTCTGACACTAACAAAAGAAAGTCTTTAAATAAGCAATGAGTTCATTTGTCCAAGTCATGAGTTAGGTTAGGAGAAGGTGCTGATAAAGGCTGATGAAGGAGATCTCAAAGAAGGTAGATTGCAACCCTGCATGTCCTCTGGATTGATCGTGGCAGTCATATTCATATTCAAAGGGAAGAGACCAAACCACAGTAAAATCACTGTGCGGACAGTGCAGTGAGCCCCAGGCCATAATAGTGACTAACAGTGTTTCCTATGTTGATTGTTTTAGGATATGTTTACTTGCTGCATGCAGTGACTCAACTAAGTCAAGAAGGGCCTGGGTGCCAGAATCCAGACAACCCTATGATGTAAGGAACCTCTGTTTAACGAGGCTGCTTGTTCATCCCGGCTGCCCAGAACCGAAATAATCACACAGAAACTATATTATTGAAATCACTGCTTGGCCCATTAGCTTTAGTTTCTAATTGGCTAGCTCTTACTTATTAATTTAACCCATTTCTATTAATCTGTGTATCTCTACATGGCAGAGGCTTACCAGCAAAGTTTCAGTGTCTGTCTCAGGCAGCGGGGCTACATAGCTTCTCCCTGACTCTGCCTCCTTTCTCCCAGCATTCAGTTTAGTTTTCCCTGCCTACCTCTACTCCCTGTGCAGACCCAAGACAGTTTTCTTTATTAACCAATGGTATACACAGCATACAGAGGGGAATCCCACATCAAACGTCTCCGATACGAGGCATGAACAGCTGTCCAGGAAAGAATGGTGCAGTTTCTGTGTGTCCCTTTCCAAGTTGCCGATGCAGTAACCCACAGATAAGTTAGTGGCTATAACTACTGACTTACTGTCTCCTGAGCCTGTCATAATGCTGGACACTAGAAAGACTCAATTAGCACGTGTGGAATGCACTCTTGAATCCTATTAAGTAAACTGTATAGGAGACCAGTGGTTTGAACTGAGCTCCAGCCCTGAGCTGGACAGAGTAAATCAACCTGTCCTAACCTGTCTAGCATGTGCTATCCTCATCACATCAAAGTCGGACGAACACAAAACAAGAATGGTTGAGTCTTAAGCTGGACCCACATCTCCAATACACACAGACACACAGACACAGACACACACACACACACACACACACACACACACACACACACACACACAAACATCCATTTGATTGTCCAAGAAAAGAGCAAACTGACAGCTAAAAGACCAATCCTCCATCAGCTCGGTTTCACAGTCTCCTCTCCTTTAATCTTATAAGAAAACTGACCTTGGAATCTAAGTTTTGTCCTCTGTTTCTACTCTCCTCGTTTCTGTTCTGAGTGTGAGTCCAGGCTCCCCTGCTTAGCTCACTGGAGAGTCCGCCTTGTTAACAGAAGGATGTGATACCATTCTAGACCTGTCAGTAGAGGCCATTTAAGATCTTTAAAGACGGAGGCTGGTGAGAAGACTCTGTTTAAGAGGTCTCGAGGATTCAAACTCAGTTCCCAGTGTCCCCATCTGGTGGCTTACAACTTGTCTAACTCCCTAACTACTTAACTTTAGCTGTAGTGGATCTGAGTGAACCCTCTTCTGGCCTTCTCTGGTACCTGCACTTATGAACATGAACTGTCCCCCATCCCACCCCCTCCACCCCCCTCCACACAGGCGCACACTTACTAAATCTTTATCTTGTTGTTAGTTTGTTTTTTTCTGAAACAGGGTTCCTTTGTGTAGCACTTGTTACATTCACTCTGCAGACCAGGCAGGCCTTGAACTCAGGAGAGCCGCAGGCCTCTGCCTCTGGAGTGCTGGGATTAAAGGTGTATACCACCATGCTTGCCTTTATAAAAGATATTTAAGCTCAATTTGCTTCATTTTATCTTTTGGTAATTCATAATACCTATTATATTATATTATACTACAATCTCTAAGTTGCTGAGGTAAAACCATTTGAGCTGACATCCTATGAGAGTTGACCCTTTCACTCACAGGCAGGAGACCCCTCTCCCCCAAAAGGGACCTATCTTAGGGACAGAAAAGCCCAACCAACTGGTTTCACAAGAACACTAACCACAGAGAAACCCTGTCTCGAAAAACCAAAAAAAAAAAAAAAAAAAAAAAAACACTAGAAGCACAGAGGAAAGTTGTTTCGTAAGTACAACAAATGGATGAAAAATAAAAATGAACAGAACTAGCCATTTCTTCATGTGCCTCCTGTGTGCTCACAAGTAGATTACGATTTATTAGTTGGCTTGTTTCACCTGACACTGGCTGGTCTCACAGTGGTTGTATGCAGTCTGGGGAGGCCCCAGAACAAACGGGGAAATAATGCAACTCTAATCTGACAGGGAAAGCCTGGCAACTCCCAAGAGTTACTGCTGCGAGTCTAAGCTGCAAGGTTCGGGAAGCATGAGGAGGGTGTCTGTGGGTGATCGCAGCCCTAAAAACTTCCCACTCAGGAAAAGCTGAGCACAGGTGCACACGTATGAGCTGTCCCCTTCTTCCTCTTTTTATTTCACAGGGTCCCCAGTCTTTGGAAGACCCCCCTCATCCAGGCATTCAGATCACTGAGTCATACACCCTACTAGACACAAGTGGAAATATTATTTATCAATTTTCTAGGCATTTGGCATTTCTTTTCTTTTCTTTTCTTTTTTTGTTTTTGTTTTTTTTTTTGTTTTGTTTTGTTTTGTTTTTTCGAGACAGGGTTTCTCTGTGGTTTTGGAGCCTGTCCTGGAACTAGCTCTTGTAAACCAGGCTGATCTCGAACTCACAGAGATCTGCCTGCCTCTGCCTCCTGAGTGCTGGGATTAAAGGTGTGCGCCACCAACGCCCGGCTTTTCTAGGCATTTCAATCCAATTGGTTGGACAGCTAAGATTAGTTACCATAGCACCGGTCAGTGAGGCCCAGCTGATGAACGATGAACTCGCTTCTTTTTTTTAAAACTGTGACTTCAATGTGTGGGAAGGGAGTTCATGGAGTTTTATTTGTTTTTGAGTTGTGGTCTCATTGTGTAGCCCAGGCTGGGTTTGAACCCGCAGTAATCCTCCCTCGATCTCTGGAGTGCTGGGATTGCTGGAGGGCATCACCACATCCAGCTTGTCCAAGCATCGGTTTGCTGAAGAGGGTGAGAAGGCTAGGAGAAACGGAAAGTCCTTTAAAAGGGACCACTCAGGAGAGGATGTCTGCTTGAGAAAAAAGGGACACAATCTGTCATTCAAACTGAGAACTAATCTAACCTGTATGTTTTAACTGACAACTGAATCTGAATGCAAACTGATGAAGACCCAGACATGTGGTGACACCCTTTTTTATATTTATACCCATGGACAGTTCATGGTGGAAGACCTGCTATTCAGCAGCTGTTGCAACCTTGAGTTTCCTGGTACCCACACTTACCCGAGTGAAGGCACTCAGAAAGGCACTAACCCAACCCAAGCATCCATACACAGTACTTTGGGTCAAACCCAGCAAAGGCTATAAACTGTCCTACAAATGGGAGTGAGTTGCTACTAGAGGCCGAGATTAGGAGGCTGAGGGGCAGCCTAAAGCAAGCCCTCCTTCATCCTGGCAGGACCCAAGTGAATTCTCAGCTCTCTGCTCATAGAGCCATGGATGCCTGCTGTCTTGAAAAAGAACCCAAAGGGCCAGGCCTGTCCCTATATCATCTCATCCTTGTCAGGACCACTGGAGAGGCGCACTATCTGTGGTAGCCAGAGTCAAGCCTTTTGGATGTCTTAGGAGACATTTTAGTGCATCTATGAAAAGCCAGCCCTGTATCTTAAAGGAAAGTCACCCATACCTTTCTTCTTGCGCCTGAGAAAGTAGCTTTTAAATATGTCAGCTGGCCTCTCCTTTCCCACTCTTTCTTGATCAGCAGTTAGATCCATCAGCGAGGTCAGAACTACTGATGTCTTTTCCATGGGATTGTGAACCCCATCTTGGACATGTGTCTGCTATCCTTTAATACCTCCTGGAGAAAACCAGCGTCGCATGCAGGGGGTCTTGGAGATTCTGGTTCAAATCTGGCTTCAGGTGTAGGCTGCAGATACCAGAGGAATACATATTGGGATAGCCAGCATAGACTAGCAGGATAAAACTGACCAGAACTGATATCGAGCAATCCTTCTATCCACAGCTGGTCTTTGACCTTTGCTTGTTTCAGCCAAGAGTTTTTGCTGCCTTGGACCCAGCATAATTCTCATGTGTTGAAAGCCTGTCTGTAAATGGATTTTTTCTTTGGACTGTCAGCTCACAAAAAAAAAAAAAAAACAACATGGAGATTTATTATTAATTTTGAAAGCTTGCCCTATAGTTTAGGCTTATCCCACTAGCTCTTATTACTTAAATTAACCCATTTTTATTCATCTACATGGTGACATGTGACTCGTGGCTTTTACCCTTCTTCTTGCATGTCTTGCTCCCTTTCTCTGCTTCCGGCTAGCCACTGGCCTTTCTTCTTCCCAGAGCGCTCGCTCTGTCTCCAGAAGCCCCACCTGTACCTTCTGCCTAGCTATTGGCCATTCAGCTCTTTATTAAACCAATCACAGTGACACATCTTCAAGGAGTGTAAAGGGATATTCCACAACACCAGCCAGCTTTGCTGTAGAGATGGCACAGTTACCACCTTTCCGCTATATAAAGGACAGGCCCTTGTGGGTGGCAGAACATACCTTCTGTGTTGGTTAATTCTTGTCAACTTGACATAAGCTAGGGTCATCTGGGAAAGGGGAACTGTACTTGAGGAATTGTCTCCACCAAACAAGCCCAGGCAAGCCTGCAGGGCACCCTCTTAGGTAATGATTGATGTGGGTGGTCCAGACCACTCCAGGTAGTGCAATCCCTGGGCAGACAGTCCTGGGAGGTACGAGAAAGCAGGCTGAATAAGCCATGGAGAACAATCCAGTAAGCAGGCAGGATTCCTCCATGTTCTCTGCATCAGTTCCTTTCTCCAGGTTCCTTGAATTCCTGCCCTGACTTCCCTTCATGATGGACTACAAGATGTAAGCAGAAATAAACTTTCTTCCTCAGGTTGCTTTTAGTTATGGCTCTTATCACAGCAATAGGAGCCAAACTTGGACACTGGTAACTCCAACCCCTGTTTACTGAGCAGTTGGGTGGCTCTTGGTTGTCTGGGGGACACAAGTAAGCTTTAGATAGCGGAAAATTAGGCAGCAATGTTTCCAGACAAAGGGCATTGTGTCAAGCAGTGCACACCTGGCAATACAAAACAGCGTTCCCAGACCTTCTTCAACAGGGCATGGCTCTCACTCATGAGCATTGTCTGTTCCGTCAGAACTTTAGGTGCTGTACTGCCCTGTTCTGCCCTAAGTTCAGTGAACAAAAGGAGATTTCCTTGGTTTCCCTGGATCCTCTTCTTTAACATGCCCTCTTTCATCAGCAGAGACTGGGCTTCAGCAGTCCGGACAGAGACTCAGAGTTTCCAAAAGCGAAAGGAAAATTGTGGACGGAAATTCTGCATGAATAACCATTGGGTTTCTCCTCATTCCGGTTTACTCTCCATCTCTCATGCTGTTTCCTCCAAGTGGGGGTACTAAGGGAGGATTTTCAGATGAATGACTATAACCAAATTAGAATGTTCTAGCTAAAAATAACTTACTTTTAAAACCATTTGAGGCACTACAGAGGTGTCTCAGTGGTTAAGGGCTCTTTCTGTTATTCCAGAAAACTGGGGTCTCTAGCACCCACATCAGATGCTCACAGTTACCTGTTTGTAACTCCATCTCCATGGGGGCCTTTTCATAGCCTTCATGGGAGTGTGAAATACATTCAGACAAACACACACACATAGACATAAAATAAAATGTAGTTTAACTACGTGGTGTGTCTATATATTCTTTGTCTGCTTTAGGAATTACAGGTCACCTTGAGTGGGGAGACTGAGGACAACCAATTTGCACACACACACACACACACACACACACACACACACACACGAGAGAGAGAGAGAGAGAGAGAGAGAGAGAGAGAGAGAGAGACAGAGAGAGAGAGACAGAGAGAGAGAGAGAGACAGAGAGAGAGAGACAGAGAGAGTGTTGAGGGGAAACATATGAACCATGGTTCATGTGTGGTGGCCAGAGGACAACTTTTTGGAAGCAAGTTCTTTCCTTCTGCCTTGCTTGAGATTGAGACAGGGTCACTCTTGCTCCTATCAGTGGACTTCATCCTCTAGCTTGTCCACAAGCTTCCGGGTTCAGGGTCACAGGAAATGGTAGCTTTTGTGCTGTTGAGATTATAGTAAGTTTTGAGTAAATCCTAAACTTTGGGAAGCTTTGCCAAGAGCCACAAAGTTCTACAACTTCTCCACGTAACCCTCTCTGCAACATGAGACAGTCACACCGTGACTAGCAGGTCTGATCCTTGCTCTAATTTCACATCGCTCCTGGTAAGGAAATGGCGTCACTGTGTATGCTCTTTAAAGAGCCCTGGGTATTCTCCGAGGCTTCAGAGAATTTTAAAGAAATATCAAAGTTGCTCTCAGTTCTTGTACTGGGACGTATCAGCAGTGTGGCAGTTGAAGAAAGGCAGGGTGGGAATCTGCTTCTCCTGTCTCTTGCCATTATTAACTGTCTAGAACCTTGTAGTAGAAGGCTGGCTACCCATAGGACTGGGTCATGGTCAGAGGGCAAAGCCCTCGTCTAAGAAGGGAACTGAGCAATCTACTAGAGGTTGAGAAAGTCAAAGGTGCAAAGAGAAGATTCTCCAATGGCATCATTACCAGAGGCAGCCTCCGCACCTAGTGAAGAACACATCTCCCTGAGTATCTTCAAACATCCTCTTAAAGCACCTCTCCTCAAACATCAGTTAGAAACAGGCTTTTAATGGGCTGTGCGTATTTGTAACTCTTCCTGTTTTCTTTTCGAGATTCTAGGCCAAGGGGGCATTCTCAGTAGGCAAAGGTGCCTGCCACCAAGCCTGAGCCTGATGATAGTTTAGTTTCTGGGACCTACATGGTAGAAGGAGAGAACCTATTCCCACCAATTGTCCTCTGATCTCAAAGACGCTAATGCCTCCGCACACATGGATGAACATGTGTGTACACACATACATAATTAATTAAAATTAATACATTTTTTAAAAGCCATATTCTCACTTCATCCACAAGTAATGGAAGGGCTAAGGAAGATGAGACCTTTGTTTATAATGACATTACTAGGATGTGAATATGGTTTGTCCCCACCAAAATTTACCTGACTTTAATTCCCCAAGGCATAGGATCAGGGTCTTGGGGAAGTCATTCAGGCATGAAGGCACTTCCCTCATGAATGGACGGATGTTTGAATAAAGAGACTAGCTTCTTCTAGGAATAGGTTAGGTGTTGCAGGCCTAGCTCAGTTCTCACAGATACACTTGGTTAGTGAGTCTTGGTTTGTCTCACATTTGCATCGCTTGTACCTACTTCCTTTTTCTGTTTCCTCTCGTGATGCAATGCATCATGAGAACTTTACCAGAACCTTAGATGATAATGGCTGCCTAGCTTTGGATAAACCTATTTTCCTTACAGCTTATCTAACCTCAGACATTTTGTTACAGCACCAGAAAGTACCAGAAACCTAAAATAGATGCTAATCCATACATGAGCATTCTGCGCTCATGGCTGAATTACCTCTCAAGAACTGTATGCCTTTAGACCATCACATTAGGGGTTAGGTTTCAGTATAGGAATTCTGGGGTACCACAAACATTCTAGCTATAACACAATGAAATGAAAACACCCCTTTGTCTCCACCCCAATTCTAGCCTCCAGTAACTGTTGTTCTACTACATATACATATATGTAAGATATAGATGTATTCTATACATCCTCTATACTTGTAAATTTTCCTGGGGGATGCATTAGCAATTGCCATTTGCCTCAGGCATTAGATAAAACTAATGATTTAATCATTAGATAAAATTAATGCTGCCGCCCAAATCTACCTTAGTGAACCAATGAGTTTTTTGAAGGATACTTATGGAGTATACCACCTTGGGTTACTTCTTGGAGTGTGGGTAACCCCAATCATTTGCATTAACACAAAATCCCATCTCATCATGAAGGATAACCTCATGGAAGCTGCATCATGGAGTTCTGCCTTCAGTGAATTTTTGTTTTGTTTTGTTTGTCCAGGGTTTCTTTGTGTAGCCTTGGCTGTCTTGGAATTCATTCCATAGACCAGGCAGGCCTCGGGCTTAGGGATCTGCCTGCTTTTGCCTCGTGAGTGCTGGGATTAAAGGCATGTACCACCATCACCCAGTGACCTGCGGTTAAACTTCTAACTCAGTCTTACATCTCGTCTACCCTCAGTTTTTGATGGTACAGTCTAACATAGCTGCGAAGGCAAGGCAGATGGAGCAGCGTGGTCTGTGTTGGTGGGAGCTTGGAGTGGGGCTTGGGCACAGCTTGGCAGAACTGGAAGAACAGAGACTCAGGTCACCACCATAGACCCTCAAAGTCCATCCCAGTGACGGTCTCCCACTAACTATGTCACAATCCCAGAAAGTTCAACAATGTTCCAAGACAGCACTACAAGCTGGGGACCAAACACCCCAAACAGGAGACTGTGGGCCCTTATGAAGCATTAAAGTCAAGAAGGCATAATTTTCATAAATGGACTTTGTGTCCTTATAGAGGGACCAGAGGATACTAGAAACCATCCTCTTCTGCTTTTCTGTCTTTGCCAAATGAAAACACATTATTAAAGATGCCATCTTGAAAATAAAGATGGGGCTTCACCCAACGCTGAATCTGCTCTTGTGAACCTTGATCTTGGACTTGGAGCTTCTTCTGTTGCTGTACAAACTTCCTACTGGGGTATTCATGAGGCTGTGGGAAAAGACTAAAGGGTCTCTCTTCTCTACAACCCAGTGACTGACAGGTGGGCTAGGCTTAACCTGCAAGGGCCTGCATCCTGTTTCCATGGCTATTCTAGACAGTGGCTGGTCTGGGAATAGGAAAGGGGCATTGGTACTGAGGAAGAGCCCTCTGGGGGAGCCTCTGCTACAGTCACATTTGTTTCTCATGTTCCCTTAGCTGCTGGAGATCATTAGGAAGGCTCCCAGCACCAAAGAAGAGCTTTCACTGGCTCTAAGATGGTTGAGTTTTACGGTGTCCCCGGCTCTGTGCTTTGCTACCGCTCACTGCTTGGCTTAAGCTACAGCCTATGGTAGAGAGGAAAGAAGCAGAAGGTTGTGTTTCCTGACTCCATTACCTACACCAACCATTCACAGATCACAGACATCCGTCACCCCATGTTTTCTTCTCTACCTCCACATTGCCTCCTTGACCTGTCTTGAAGACAGACTTTCTGTAAGTAGGGTAGTGCCTCAGTACAGGAACAGTGGGCGGGGCCTCACTGTGGGTGTAGTGGGTGGTGCCTCACTGCAGCAACAGTGGGTGGTGCCTCACTGCAGGGACAGTGGGCGGGGCCTCACTGCTGGTACAATGGGCAGAGCCTCACTGAGGGTACTGTGGGTGGTGTCTCACTGCAGGAACAGTGAATATCCTATAATTTGTGGAATTTCTTGTACAATGAAATTTGTGAATATGCAAATATCCCTGCTGAAAGGTCAGCAGGTTTTGCACACTGGCTGACTTTAGGTGAGGCCAGGAGCTCTCCCAATGTGTGCCCAATGTCTTCCTTGAGCTACAGACAAAGAGAGCAGACGCTCCCACAGCACAAGACAGAAATGGAATGCATAGCCAGGTTGCTCTTTTTGTTTACCTGTTAAGAGAGTACCACCCACCAATGTTGGCATGGCCGACATCTCTTGAAAGGAAAAGCATTATCATCAAGACCTAGGTCAGCTTTGAGGCCAGAGTTAAAGTGAGTGGCTGCTCATGGGGCTAACTTCAGCCTGTATCCAGGGAAGGGTGTGTAACGAGACTGTCAAAAGTCCTGCCCTCTGCTGTTCCCACTGTGGCATCCTGTCACAGTGTTCATGGGGTGGAAAAGGAAGCCTTGGCTATCTGTGACACCCTGGAGCTTGAAAACTCTCGTTTCCACAGTCTGTCTTCCTGACAGGACACGATAGCTGCCTGGAAACTGGTTGGAATGTTTCAGTGTAGAGACAATGGAAAACCTTAAAGGTTTCAAAATTTGAAGTTCTAAATGAAGGACCCACAAATGCCATGGCTTGGTGTAGGGGAATGTGGTATAGTAGTGGTGTTGGGATATCCTGACTTATTGGGAAGCCAGGATATACTTAGAGCCACAATAGGACAGCTCTGGAGGCTGGAGCTGCAATGGGACAGCTCAGCCCTGGAGGAAAGGTGTCCTGACTATGGATACCTGAAGCTGGGGTGCGGTGGGGGATGGTCTCCCAGCAGGATATAAGAATTCTGCTTTTTTTCCTGAGAGCTGCTACAGTTGAATTCTGCTCTGTGCCCTTACAGGAGCATCCTAGCAGAACCGTCTGCTTCTTCTCTGGCCCAAGATGTTTCTTCTGCTAACACTCTGCTAAAGGGAAGCCCCCTGCAGAAATCTCCTCTGGCTCCGGAGAAAAGTGTGTTTCTTTAACACCAGTTTCAGAGCCAGGGCACAAGTCTTTAGTCCTGGGTTCAGGGATAAAGATGTTTCTCTCCCCGGCCCAGGTCTCAAATACAGGGTGTGTTTCCTTCTCTGACTCTGGGTTCGGAGTCAGGGTGTTCAGTGATTGGGTGGTTTCCTTCTCAGTTGTCCCTTTTACCCTACACTTGGAGGTCTGACAGGTCAGAAAGAAGCTGTGCAAACGGAAACGAGAGGCTAAAACATCAAGATATGAATGTCTCAGTTACTGTTCTATTAATATGAAGGAAGACACATCATGACCAAGGCAGTTCATACTAAAGAAAGCACTTAACTGGAGAAATTGCTCATGGTTTCAGGGAGTTAGTCTATTATCATCATGGTGAGAAACAGGCAAGCATGGCACTGGAACAGAAGCTGAGAGTTTTACATCCTGATTCACAGGTGCAGACAAATAGATAGACAGACAGACAGACAGACAGATAGATAGATGATAGATGGATAGATAGATAGACAGATAGATAAATGGATAGATGCTAGATATGGAGAGACCAAGACATATCTTCTAATTCTTTCCGAAGAGTACATCAAGGCACCAAGCATTCAAACAGATGAGTCTATGGGGGTTATTTTCATTGAAACCATCATGGTAGGCATTCAGTGTTAATTGACCAAACATTCCCAAAAGCCTATTCCTTGCCAGGTACTGTGCTGAGCTCTCAGATTAAGAAGAAGAATAAACACAGCTACTGGGAGAGTCAGGTCTCTACAAACCAATTGTGATAAAGTAAAAGAAACACCCAAGGAAGAAAGTCAAAGCAAGAGGACATTGTCCTGGTTCACTTTATTCTACGGGGACATGTTGCTGCTGGCTCCCTTCAGCAAGGACAGGGCAAGCTAGGAGCTTTCTACTAGAATCCTTTCTCCTTCGTCTCCTAGTTTCTCTCTCTCTGTCTCCCTCTTTCTCTCTCGTGCAAGTACGCACGCAGACACATGTGCTTGTGAGTGTGCATGTGTGCATGTACGTGTGTGTGTGTGTGTGTATGTAAGGGGGTGCATTGTACATATGTGCTATTGTGTATTCAGACCAGAAGTATCTGGTACCATCAGGTATCTTCCTCAATCACTCACTTATTTTACTGAAACAGGTTCTATTATGTCATGGCTAGATTGGATGGACAGCAAAGGCACGAGCATCCTCTTGCTTTTGCCTTCCCAGAACTGTGACTACAGACATGTGGTACAGCTCTAAGATTTTTCTTTTTTTTGCTGCATGGTTCCAGTATTCTTCTTGTGTGGCAAGCACTTTGCTCCTTCAGCCATCTCTTCAGCCTTCCCTTTCTGCCCAACTTCCCCTGTTATCCGAAGGCTCCCAAAAGCACACACTGGTCTCGCTGAGGGAACACAGTGTCAGATGAGTTGGCAACCTCTGTTGTCTCTATTCTAGAGAAACAAAATTTCCCAGTAGAACTGTGTTACCAGCGCTCCTTAGTCCTCTGTGCGAGGAGGGTTCATTATGTTGGCTTTTTTTCTTGTGAATAAATGCTTCCTAAGAAACAAAAAGTCTGTTCAATCCCTAAGCTCTAAACACATTAGATAGAAACAAGTCAAATCCAGAGAAAAGAGAGTAGGAGGGAGTGAGGGGGTGTAGGAGAGCAAGGTTCTCACTTTCCTTTCTCTTTTCCTTTAAACAAAGAAGCAAACAAGCACACAAACGACCACACTGGCGCATTTGAAAGGATAAAGAACACACCCCAGAGTAGTACATAAGCACCAGAGCTGGGTGTTGGGAACAATTCCCAGAGAGCTGAGAAGGGTACAAAGGCCAGGGGAATGCCCACAGCTTCAAGTTCCTTGACAGTTTCTACCAGCTGAGCAAAACATCCTCCTCATCCACACTCACCAGGAACTTGATGGCATCATGGCCCACAGCATGTTTGAGGCAGTCTGTGATGAAGACACCTTCAAGAGCCTCTAATATTGGGCACCTGATGTGCTTGTGTCCAAACACGTGAAGGGAGACATGCTTAGAGAACCGGATTTCAGAGATGAAGGTGGGTAGGTCCCAGATCCTGAGGATTGTGCTGACCTGGTTAAGTGATGCCTAAGGGTGCCCTACTTGTTGGATAGCATAGTCTCATGATGGCATTATGTAGCATTATGTAAAATTGCTAGAAGACTGAAAAATAATAGGCATTATCTAACCAGATATTCTGGTAAAGAACAGAGAGATACCATTAATCCCTCCCTCAAGAGTTAATCCAAACAAGATAAATAAATGAGTGAAAGAGTTAATTAAAATTGGGCTGTCAATCACCCAGACAATGTCCCTCAGGAGGCTGTCTGTTTCAGAAACCTTAGAAGCCAAATGGTGGTGGTGCACACCTTTAATCCCAGCACTCAGAAGACAGAGGCAGGCAAAACTCTATAAGTTTGAGGCCATCTGAGTATACAGACCTAGTTCTATGACAGTGAAGGCTACACAAAGAAATCTTGTCTCAAAAACTAAACAAAAAAGAAGAAAAAGGAGGAGGAGAAGGAGGAGAAGGAGGAGGAGGAGGAAGAGGAAGGAGAAGGAGGAGAAGGAGAAGAAGAAGAAACTTTAGAAAATAAAAATACTAGAAGGGCTGGAAAGATGGCTTAAGAGCACTGGATTAATATCCTCCTAACCCAGAGGATCCACGTTTGATTCCTAGCACCCTCATGGTGGCTCAAAACTACCTGTAATTTCATCCTAGAGGGTCTGATACTCCCTTCTAGCCTCTGAGGGTAGCAGGCATGCATGTGGTGCATAGCCTTACATGCAGCCAAAGCACCCAAACACATAGTGTAAATTGAAGGAAAGAGAAAATATGAGGAAGCCTTTCTGAAAAATGAACAATGGCGTATTTGTCTCTCTGGCCATTAACAAATCTCACCCATGAAAGTTTGCGCTACATAACAGTCTCTCTGGCCATTGTCTACTGTTGCTGTGTCCCAGTTGGCTTTCTATTGCTGTGATGAAAACCATGATTAAAGCCACTTGGGGAGGACAGGGTTTATTTCATCGTACAACTCCCAGACCACAGTTTATCACTGAGGGAAGCCAGGACAAGAACTCAAGGAGGAAGGAATCTGCAGACAGAAACTGAAGGAGAGGCCATAAAAGATGCTTCTTGCTGACTAGCTTTTCCTCCTTAGTTTATTCAATCTGCTTTAACTTTAAATTATATAACCAAGGACTGCTTTCCTAGGGGTGGTACTGCCCTCAGTGGGCTGAGCCCTCCCACATCAATCACTGATCAAAAAATTCCAGACAGACTTGCCAACAGGCCAATACTGTTCTGTTGTTTTTGTGTTTTGTTTTCTTCTTAAGACAGAATCTTGCCATGTAGCCTGGAGCTTGTTATGTAGACTATAGACCAAGCTGCCCTTGAACTTATAGAGAAATGCTTGCCTCGGCCTCCCAAGTGCTGGAATTAAAGGCATCCTCCACCATGCCAGACTCACAAGGCCAATCTTACACTAGTATTTTCTCAATTGAGGTTCCCTCTTTCCAGGTGACTCTAGCTTGTGTCAAGTAGACAGAAAATTAACTAGAATACCCAGTGAAAATCCTTCCACGGTTTCTTTGGCTGTCACCCACTCTCATCCACGGAAGGCCCGCCACTATACTCTGTAATGAACTCTGATGTCTATGCTACACTGTGTACACCTTGTCTGAATTCATTTGACGAAGATCACAAGGATGTGGTAGACAACGGCAAGCCGGAGCAAGATACTGATAATGCTAACGGGGTCTTACTATGATGTACAGGCTAGTCTCTAACTCCTGGGCTCAGGGACCCTCCCGAGTGACTGAGACCATAGGGGGCTACAGGCTAGTGCTACCAAGTCCAGCTTCCTCATTTTAAATAAATAAACAAATATCACTGGCACTTTGTATTTCTAGCCAATGAGGTGGCACGGAGGCATGCTGGTGAAGGAAGGAAGGATGGCTATTTCCAAAGCGCCTTCCCAAAACTCTAAAGGCCTCCAGCCATGGTGTGCAATTTTCTCATCTCTTTGTCCTAAACTAGCACAGGGAAGAGCAGGTGGCTAGCTAGGCAGACACGGGCCAGGAAAAATTTCCATCGGGTCTGGTTTCCCATTAGAGAGGCATTTTGGAGGCTCATCAAAGAATCTGGTGAAAAACTGGGGGAAAGAAGGGGCATGTTAGACTTCTCGCCTTCTCAGAGATTTCGGCTTTGATCATTGTACTGCATGAACTATAAAATGAAGAGTGCCAGCTGCCTTTTTGCCCTTTCTAAAATTGACCCATTGGAAGGCAGAAAGGATAAAAAGGCCCAGTTTCGTTTCATGGTTTCATGTAATGATTTCTACAGTTGGGTTGGAAGGATGCGGGGAGAGGCTGGAAGGGAATTGCCCGGGGAGGCAGGGGAAGGGAGCTATTTATTGTATTTCACTAAAGGGCAAGAGCGAATGATCAATAGGATCATGCTGCAGAGCGTATCTCACAATGCCTAAAGCACCCTTTTTCATATTCTGCTCTTGTCTGGTCAAATGTTCTGGACTGGAGCTCCTAAATACACAAAGCTTTTCGATTTGCTATTTTTACAACTCAACCAAATATAATTTCCCTTCCCTTCCCATTGTCCCAGATAACGTTTTGAAACTAATTGTTAGTGTTTCTCTTGACTACTGTTGGTTTTGGAGAACTGATTTTCTCTTAACTCTCTTTTCCTGTGCATAGGACGTAATTGCTATTCTAAATCAAAACCGAAAGAGAGATCATTCCATTTACTTGCCATTGTAAGCTTTTGGGGCACTATGTCCAATCTAAGCCACATACACATAGTTTTTACCTCTTCCTCTTTCACATTCCTATGTATGTAAAGATACATGGTTTTAGTTTAGCATTGAGTGCTAACTAATAATTCTGGCATTGGACCTCCTCCACACGGAAAGATTTCACACATTAACACACACACAATTTTCATATTAGCTAGTCTTTTCTGTGAAGTCAGTCCCCCACCCCACCCCTTGATTTCTGATTGGTCTTAATAATAAAAACCGGGAGTCAGATATTAGTGGGCGAAAGCTGAAAGATCAGAGACGCAGAGCAGCCAGCCACTAGTTCTTACCTCTATGAAATTCTTAGACCGAATGATATCCCATTTCTACAAGTCCTCAAACTGAATGCCTTCTCTACGAAACCTCACACTGAATCCTGAGCTTCCTCTCTCCTCCCAGCCACATCACTACCCATTTCCACCTCCCTAGCGCCCGGGAGTAAAGGTGTGAGCTGCCACCTCTTGACTCTGTTTCTCTTTTAGACTGATTCAACCCTGTGTAGCCCAGGGTGGCCTTTAACTCACAGAGATTTGTCTGTCTCTGTCTCCTGAGTCTGGCATTAAAGGTGTGTGCCACCACTGCCTGGCCTCCATGGCTAACTCTGTATTGCTAGCTCTGCACTCTGATCTTCAGGCAAGTTATTTGTTAAAGCACAAACGAAATATCACCATACCCTGCTCCCGCTATGACGGGGTCTTGTGATGCGGCACAGGCTCTTTAACTTGTGAGTCTCCTTCCTCTGCTTCAGAGGGCTAGAATTACAGGTGTATCCCATCGGGCCTATTTCAGTCCTTTTTTCTGACTTCTTTTTGAATATCCTTTCCTGGCCTCTTTTGTTTTTGTTCATTAAAAGGATCCCCTGTAACTGTTGGAAACAGATACAGAGATCCACATCCAAGCATAAGGCCGAGCCACGGAAGTCCAGAAGAGAAGGAGGAGGGATTATATGAGCAAGGGGGGTGGGGTCAAGATCATACCTGGGAAATCTACAGAGGCAGTAGAGCTCAGGGACTCATTATAAATACTGACAGCTGGCGATCCAGGTAGCCTCTCCACAATTACTTAGCCTAGAAAATCAGCGTGGGCCCACCTATGCCCAAGGCAAAAAGCCAACAGCAAGGAAGTGAGAAGATGTGGGACCCTCAGATCTACTCTCTCACCAGGTTGTATGCCTGTCTTCATTTTGAGTAAGAGCACAGGGGAGCCATTGGCAAAGCTCACCTGGACTTTGAGAGACAGATGTACTTATGCACAGATGGACTTATGCCTTTCTTTTTGGCAGTGCTGGCGATTAAACCCAGGGCTTGTGCATGCCAGCCAAACTTTCTATCAGCTGAGCTGCGTGACATTTTTGTTTTGTTTTTTTTCAAGACAAGGTTTCTCTGTAGCTTTGGTGCCTGTCCTGGAACTAGCTCTTGTAGACCAGGCTGGCCTTGAACTCAGAGATCCGCCTGCCTCTGCCTCCCGAGTGCTGGGATTAAAGGCGCGCGCCACTACTGCCCGGCTCGAGCTGCAGGACTTCTCAAGTTTCTTATGGGCGATCTGATTGCTCTCTCCGGGCAGTTTGGAGGAGTGGGACATAACCAAGGAAAGATGCCTCTTCTGCTTATTGATCTCATGTCCTTAGGAAGGCAGGGAGAAACACCAATTACATTTCTCTCTGTCTTCGTAGTTGCAGCTGATGGCAGAGCAGATCAAGTCTGTACTGAAGACAATAGCATGACTGATTTATTGGATGAAATTTGCCCTTATGCCATTTCTAATTTGCCATCATCTCTTGGACTAATAGAGATAGCTGACTGGAGACTGCAGGTTCCACGTTTCATATGCGAGGAAACTGAAGGCCAAAAATAAAATCTATTTATGGAGAAGAGAGAGATGGGGCAGTGGATAGTGTTTGCTCCACATACGTGAAGACTTGAGTTCAACCCCCAGTATGCATGTAAAAAGCCAGGCCCTGTAGTAAAGGCCTTTAATCCCTGTAGTGGGGAGATGGAGATGGACACCTCTGGATTCTAGCTGGACCAGCAAGCTCCATGAGTTCCTCTTTCAAAAATCTAAGGGAGAATGACAGAAGAAGACACTATAATCAACCTCTGTGCTTATATGTACATGTGCACACAGGTTTAAAAAGATATGGTATCAATGACACGGTTTCCAGTTTCACTTCTTCGGGCTTTCCACTGCAAATGATTATTTTTCTGTTTGGTTGGTTCGTTGGTTTTTGCTAGTTTGAGCCTAGCTTCCTGGCTCTTTTTAGTGTTAATTTCAAGTTGTTTCAAGAACAGAGACTATTCCCAGTACTGTATTCAGCATATTCAGAAAGACTTATAATTAAGTGTGAGAGACATTAAGTTAATAATTATCTCTTACTTTATAATTTCCAACAGGATAAAACCATGTTCTTCACCCCTCCCACTTGCTAGTATACACAAAAGCATGCCCACTAGGATGACAGAAAGCATACATAACATACATTGAATGATCATAATTAGAAGGACATATGCACACACAAAGATGGCAGAGATGTCCTATTCAGGCAGATTATGCTTAGGGTTTTTATGTGCACACAATGAGTTCTGTAGATCTTTAATACAAAGTTATGATGGACTGGCAGAGATTTTAGACACGAAGCTACCAAATGTCTTGCTGGGCAATCTTGCATGTTAGCTTTCTGTCCAATAGCATGAAAACTAGATCAATGTATGAAACACGTGGTATTGTTACTAGTATTCTCGTCAGCATTATTATAATTTTGAGACACAGTTTCATGTATTCCAGGCTGGCCTTCAACTCCGTACAATCCAGAATAGTCAAGGATTCACTTGAGATCCTTCTGCCTTTGCCTCTTGAGTGCTATTATAAAAGACATGCGGTGTGGGCACTGTAAGACTGGCCCTATGTGGTGCTGGGGATTAACCAATGCACACCAGGCATACACTTGACTAACTGAGTTATGTCTCCAGCTCTATTCTGTACAATTTAATATATGCTAGTAAGCAAAAGGGGAAAATACATGCTGGGGCAACAGTCATCTTCTATTGTGTTCTGAGCGGTCACTTAAGGAAGCTTTCATTGAATGGTACTTCTGTCCATCTGAGCGGTATGTAAATTATCCCTCATAAAATAAAACCATTATTAATAAAAATTGTAACACCCGATTTTGTGTTAAACCCTTGGTACAGTTCGCACGCCACTGTACCGAACGCGAGTCGGGCAAGGGCCTGGAGATTGAAAAGAACACACAGAGAGACCAGGGTCATTCGGAAGGAGAACAGCCAATGCCACTTTATTCAGCCTTTGGGAAGTCCTTATCTACCTAACTGCAGCACAAGGATTTCCGCCCAGGCAGGTGGGAAAATACCATATTTACAATGGAGTGAATGCCCTGCAGCTAACCACCAGGTGGGGCAGGCATAGCACAGAAACACACAGGAAGCTTAGTTGGTTGATCATAAACTGTCCCCGAGAATGCACCACAGGAATAAGGGAGACCAGGACCCTACAAAAAATGATTGGCATGACTCACTAAAAACAAAGAAAAGCCCCTTGGGTGTGCAACTGACCTTTTAATAATTTCAGACTTTTACAGGATCTTAACTACTAGTTGATAATAATAGAAGGAGGAAACATTTCTTTCCCATGGTAATCTTTTGATAAACTAAAGCTAAGTTACTTAAAGGATTTTTTTTTTAAAGATGCATTGAAAGACTTCATTTGGGAATGGTATGGTGGATTGAACAAAATGTCTTCTATAAGTCTTGGACACTTGGGCACATGTTCCACGGTTGGTGACTGTGTGGTGAAGTTAGGAGTTATGGCCTTGTTAGAAAAAGTATGTCACTTGGGGCAAGCTGTGAGGTTTCAAAAGATTCCCCACCTCAAGGTAGCTCTGTCAGCTTCCTTTTGTGGCTCCAGCGGTGAGTGCTCCTGTGCTGCTCCAGCGGTCTGCAGCCTATTGCCTCTACTCTTCCATCATGGCCCCTAACCCTCAAGAACCATACATAAATAATCAGCCAACTGAAAACAAGCCCTTTATTTTATAATAAACCAAAACAAACCATAATAAACCAAACATCATAATAAACCAAAATAGACCCTTTCTTTTATAAGCTGCCTTGGCCATGGTGTTTTATTACAGCAATTGAAAAAAAACTAATATGAATGACTTATTTTTTTTAGATTTTCAGATTTTAAAAATTTGACTTAATATCTAATCACATCACTTCCCTCTTTCCCTTTCTTCCTTTTGACCCATCCCACGTCCTCCCCCTTCACTTCCTCCCATGCTGTACCCCCACTCCCTCTCATATTAATGGCTTTGAGATTTCAACTTACCCCAGTCAAAGTAGCTGAGGTCAACAAAATAACTGACAACAAGCAACTCCTGGCAAGGATGTGGGGAGAGGGGAGCCCTCATTTACTGGTGGTGGGAATGGAAACTTGCTATGGGACAATGGTCTGTACCCTGTCAATTGTATTTTAGTAAAACACTGATTGGCTAGCAGCCAGGCAGGAAACAGAGGTGGGGCAAGAAAAATTCTGGGAAGAGGAAAGATTCAGTCTGAAGTTGTCACTCAGACAGGGAGGAAGTCAGACACAGAGCAAGCAAGATGTGACTGCCTTGCTGAAAAAGGTACCAAGCCCCATGGCTAACACAGACAAGAATTATGGGCTAATATAAGTTATAAGAGTTAATAAGAGTCAAAAGCAAGCTTACGTGATAAATTTATCAGTGGGTATAAGTGTAAGTACTGCAAATACAATTAAAATTTTTACTGGTTTAAATAAAAAAGAGTTAATAAGAAGCCTGAGATACTAGGCCAATCAGTTTATAATTAATGTAGACCTCTGTGTGATTTCTTTGGAACTGAACGACTGCAGGACTGGGTAGGACAGAAACCTCAGTTAATATAAACTGGTGCAGCTACTCTGCAAATCAGTATGGAGACCCCTCAAAAAAGCAAAAACAAATTTACTATATGACTCAGTTGCACCAGTCCTCGGCATATGTCCAAAGAGTTCAATACCTATTCTGCAGACAACATTCCCTGCCAGGAGATGGAAACAATCTAATTACCCTTCAACAGATGAATAGATAATGAAAATGTGGAGCATATACACAATGGAATATTATGCAGCTATAACGAGGAATGAAATCATGAAAGTTACACATAACCACGATGAGCTAGAAAATATTAAATTGAGTGACGTAACCCAGACCCAGAAAGACAAATGCTGCATTTTCCCTTTCATCTGTGGTTCTGAGCTCCTTATCTGGAGTAAACACAGAAACCAGGGATGTATAAAAGGACCATGTGGGGGTGGGAGCTTAGAGAGGGGAATACAGATAATATGGAGGACCAATGGGATTAAAGGGGAGGGGTACGGTTAGGGAGGGGGAGGGAGGTCAGTACAGGACAGTGAGGGACAAATAACAAGGATGCTTGAGAAAGCCAAAAGATATCCCAAACTGTATACAGAAATGTGTGTTTTACACACACACACACACCTTAGATGAAGTTTCACCACTTGAACCAACAATGCTACCCACAGGAGTCATAGACTCTCTAACAAAAGCTCCAGTCCCGGGCATGAACAAAAACTCCTTTGGGATGGTTGGTTAGAGTTCTCCAAGTGACTCCTATAATTATAGGCTATTGCTATTGCTATTGCTATTGCCTTTTGCTGCCCCTTTAGAGGTCGAAGGCAAGTGCCTTCAAACAGGACTTGGAAGAGTCCAGCTGGATCTAACCTGAAAGCCTCCTTCCTGTGGCATAGGTTTCATAATACCAGAGTGTTAGCACAAGCTGACACGGGAGGGAAGTGGCCGATAGTCCTACCCATCCGCGACTTCTACGTACCACAATGACCGACTTGGCAAGATACCACTAAAGGTGCAATACTGGCATTCATATCTTGGCGGTAACTAGTGCTCTTTTTACAAGGCGAGACAGCCTTTTTTTTTTTTTTTCTTTTCCGAGACAGGGTTTCTCTGTAGCTACGGAGCCTGTCCTGCGACTAGCTCTTGTAGACCAGACTGGCCTTGAACTCACAAAGATCCGCTGGTCTCTGCCTCCCGAGTGCTGGGATTAAAGGCGGAGACAGCCTTTAATTTACCTGTGTGGAACAAGGTGTTGAATGCCAATCTTTGTGTAGGAGCACAGAATGGTCCCTTGAGCTACACACCCAACCAAGAGTTTTACTTCAGGCTCATCAGTGGTCTGATATTTTTACAGTGTATTCAGGTAAGAAATGAATCTTTAATGAAGTAACATTTTCCATCTACATTCAATTTCATTTTCTGTCCGAAATAATCTCAAAAGCCAATTTTCTGGAAAGATGCTGTTAAAGCCAGCAACTTGGATATATTTTAAAAATTAAGCCGGGCGGTGGTGGTGCACGCCCTTAAGCCCAGCAACTGGGTGGCAGAGGCAGGCAGATCTCTGTGAGTTCGAGGCCAGCCTGGTCTATAAGAGCTAGTTTTAGGGCAGGCTCTAAAGCTAAAGAGATACCCTGTCTCGAAAAAAATTATTTGCTTTTATGTTTTAACACTCTATGGCTAAAAACTCTCTTTCTCTAACATTTACTTTATTTTCCACGTAAGTCCGATGGGGCGCAAACTTGGGACCCTCAGTAAATCCTAACTTCCCAGAGGACGAAAAGGCCTACAGTCAAAAATGGTGGAGGGACCACAACTCCCAGAATGCAGTGCTTTCTAAGTTTCCTGTTGCTCAATGATAGGGGGGCGGGTCCTGAGTCTCCTCTCTGCTCCATTGGACAACCTTTCTATTAGGGAGGAGAAAGAGAGGACAGGCCTCTCCAATCCAGGTACCGAAGGGAAGGCTGGAACAAGAAGAACCTCGCTATTGGACAGTTGCAATCCGGAAATTAGGAGGATCAGCCAATCATAACGCGTTTAGGCTCCCCGTGCCCTCCACCGTAAACTTCCGTGGCGGGAAAACTTGGGAAGTTTTCGCGCCAGGGCGGAGACACGCGGGTTTTTTTCGGCACTGTTTGGCGGCCGGTGATTTTGGGGCAGCGGCATGGCGGGCACCGTAGTGCTGGACGACGTGGAGCTGCGGGAGGCGCAGAGAGACTACTTGGACTTCCTGGATGACGAGGTGAGGCTCGGGCGGCCGGCTTGGCTGGTGCTGGGGACCCCGCGGGTGACCCGGCCCGGCAGCTCGGGTGTCTGCTGGTGACCCGGCCCGGCTGATGGGTCCCTGTAGTTAGCCTGGGCCCGGCGGCTGTCGTCACCGCGGATGACCCGGCCGGGCTGATGGGGTTCCAGTAGTTAGCCTGCGTCCGGCGACTGGGGTCCCCGAGGCTAACCTGAACTTGGCTGATCGGGTTCAGTCCCTGATATCTTTGCCGAGGGTCATGGCCTCTGGTGCTTCTTTTTGCTGCGCAACTTCCTGATTTCTTTTCTTCTAATTATTGCTATTATTCTTCCAAAACAGTATTTTTTCATGCCTTAAATTTGCATAAGTTAATTTTACATATGACTTTCATTATGAAATTTCATAAATAATTCATTTTGACTGTATTCACTCCTCATCATCCCCTCTTCCCCTCTTTCATTTTTTTTTTGTTGCTCCCGCTGATCCCCTTCTTCTATTTTCATGTCTTTTTTTTTTTCTAAATGAGTCAATGAATTTTTCCCATGGGAGATTTTTAATTTTTATGTAATGATGTAGGTGGTCCCCAAGACCCTTTGCTTGCGGTCTTCCCTTGAGCTACGTATTCTTCTTGAAACTTCTCTTGGTTAGTCGATAGAGTTTTCTTCAAAACCCTCTAGTTTGTCTCGTGAGGACCCAGCTTGCTCAAGGTCCGGTGTCAACAAATTGGTCAAGCCCATCTTAGCAATTGGATGGAAAGGAGGAGGTACTGCCCACAGGGTGCACCGAGGGCTGTGGCAACTGGCTCAGAGTGCTCATATTTTAGTTACTGAGTTACTGCTGGGGGGTGGGGAGCACTTCCACCAATCTGACTGTTTATTGATGTCAGACCAAAAGTATTTTGTGTGCAGGTAAAGTGAGGTTTCTGTGCAACCCAGTTTAAAGCTACAAGATGTTGGTGAACACAGAAAGTTTGTCGATCAATGAAAAGCAATTTTAAGTTGAATTTTAAGAGTACTTAATTTACATTTTTTATGTATG
The DNA here is from genome assembly GCF_018167655.1 of Microtus oregoni. Classification (NCBI taxonomy): domain Eukaryota; kingdom Metazoa; phylum Chordata; class Mammalia; order Rodentia; family Cricetidae; genus Microtus; species Microtus oregoni. The sequence goes on from NW_024543066.1 coordinate 35,300,860, forward strand.
CTTGAAATACACATCATGATTTTGAAATAAGTCTGCAATCAGACATGTTAACATCAAGAATTTAAAATGCAATTTTCATATTAGTGAGTTTTTTTTTTCACTTACTGCTCTTTAAGAGGTAAGTCATTTTAAGTCCCAATTAAAATATCAACATATATTGATCATGACAGTATGGGATAGGGGATGCTGGGCAGGAAGAAAGGGCTGTATGCAGCCATTTGCTTCCTGGCAACCGTTTGAGACATATGAGTACCAGTATGCTGGTATCCTTATGTGTGTTAATTGGTGGTCATTGTCATCTTCACTGGTGTCGACTTCGAGTAGCTCCCAGTTCCCCACTTAGGACTTTTGAATAGCTTAGTGTTGATATCTTCTGACATAAAATAGTATCCCCACAGTCAGTAACTGCTTTACAAATGGATCTGTCAGTGGCTAATAATGCACTATTGATGTAGACTGCGGTGTATTTTCCTTGTCCAGAAAGGCCTAGACCTCGTTCCATGACGGGGGAAGCCTTTATAACCTAGGGAAGACTGTCCTGCAGTTGAAAGAAGTATGTCACACCAAAGAATGAGAACTCAGAAATGACCACCCTTCTCTCGTGCGCTATGTCCTTAAGTACCCCAAGTTCTAGGCACAGCTGCAGACCCCATTGCTGAGCCTGCTTGTGTTCTGACTTCCACCGCTTTCCAGGTACCTTCTAATACTTTCCCGAATCCCTATCTGGCTGTCACTTAGATTCAGGCCCGCCTTATTCTCACTGAACACTCCCCCCTCTTGCACCAGTTTTTGCAGATTCTCGCTGTAAACCCATCTGCTTGCTTGTTCTTTTGGTTGTTGCTCATAAAATGGTCTTACTCTGTACCCTCACTTGAACTCAGTGGTCAGCGGTGATCTCTGCCTCCAATACCTGAGTGCTGGAATTTCAGTTTACCTCCAGTGCCCTACCTGACTTCTGACTAAACAAAACTTTTCCTCTTTGTATTTCCTTCTGGAACCTTTGGAAATCCAAGCTTGCTATCTCCTAGTAGGTTGTAGGTGAAATCCGAGGCTAGTGTTTTTTTTTTTTTTTTTTTTTTTAATTTTCGAGACAGGGTTTCTCCGTAGCTTTTGGTTCCTGTCCTGGAACCAGCTCTTGTAGACCAGGCTGGCCTCGAACTCACAGAGATCCGCCTGCCTCTGCCTCCCGAGTGCTGGGATTAAAGGCGTGCGCCACCACCGCCCAGCCGTTGGTCACCAGTTTTGAATTTCAGTTGTTCCAAAACACTTTGAGTTGCGTAGCTGTTTTTGATATGTCATGATTGCCCCGCAGGAAGACCAGGGAATTTACCAGAACAAGGTCCGGGAGCTGATCAGTGACAACCAGTACCGGCTGATTGTCAGTGTGAACGACCTGCGCAGGAAAAATGAAAAGAGGGCTAACCGGTGAGTGGTGATGGTTTGCAGAGGAATAGCCTGCTTTGGGCTGAGAAAGGCGTCGTCTTGTTTAGACCAGAACAGGCTTCCCTGGAAAGGACCTGGAGTTTATGGCTGTCGTTGTCTCACAGAGAGGAGATGGTGGACATTTTGCTCTTTCGTGCTCCCATTTTCCAGCGTTTGCTGAGTACCATTTTTACATCTTTGATGAACCGAAGTAAAAGTCAGTTCGGATGTATTTCCTGAGTCTTATACAAAGTAGAAATGGGTTTTTTCTTTCACTGCTCGTAATGACCTAAGACTGTTTCTTCTTGTTTTGAGGGTCAGTTTCCTGAACTCTGTGTAATTAATGGTCCTTTGTCTTGGTCTTATGCAGCCTCCTGAACAATGCCTTCGAGGAGCTGGTTGCCTTCCAGCGGGCCTTGAAGGACTTCGTGGCCTCCATCGATGCTACCTACGCCAAACAGTATGAGGAGTTCTACATAGGATTAGAAGGCAGCTTTGGCTCAAAGCACGTCTCTCCTCGGACTCTCACTTCCTGCTTCCTCAGCTGTGTGGTCTGTGTGGAAGGCATTGTTACCAAATGTGAGTGGGTTGTAGGCTGTGCCGGGATCCTAAGGAAATGGTAGGATAGAGATGTAGGAGGTCCTGGAATTGGAAGAGTTGTAGTGGGGCTGGGGAACTTGAAGATTCAGAGAAGTGAAGCATTGACATTAAATGGTAGAATGTGGAGGACCTCAGGATCCACAGCAATTGGGGGCGTGGGGGGCGGGGGACACGACTGGAAGTGACCATCAGTGGTAGCCGAACTGTGTGTTTCCGAAGCTGGAAGAGTCTGGCTCTTCCAAACTTACTGCAACCCTGAGCTGTCCCTTAATTGACATCAGTGGTACTTAAAATTTTACATGGATACACTGATACCCTATGTGTAAATGTAAAGACAAATAAATGACAAGTGTTATTGAAATAGGTTAACATAATTGGAAGAACACAGTAAAGTCGTTGCATGGGTTGAGAGCCCTCCTGTGTCTGCCACTGTGTGACTTTATACATACCTTTGCATTCCCAGGCTCTCTAGTTCGTCCCAAAGTCGTTCGCAGTGTTCACTACTGTCCTGCTACTAAAAAGACCATAGAGCGACGCTACTCTGATCTCACCACTCTGGTGGCTTTCCCGTCCAGTTCTGTTTATCCCACAAAGGTGAGGACTTGCACCAGTTGGTCCTTGGGAGCTCGGAATCAAAGAAGATTGTTTTAATTCCAGTAGTTGTAGAATATCTGGAGTCTTGGTTCTAAAAGTAGATAATGTGAGATAAGGATTAATTCTGAAGAAAGATGGGATATAAAGTTAATATAGAAATCCCACCAAAGTTAAGGACTAGAGTTGGCTTAGTTGGTACTTGTTCTGCGAGCATGAGGACCTTGGTTCAGATCTCTAGCACCTAAGTAAAAGGCCAAGCATACCTATGAATGCCTGCTAACCCAGCTGCCTTTGGAGAGAAGAGATAGATATTCCTAAAGGCTTCCTTGCTAGCCGGCTAGTCTAGCTGAAACAGGATACCTGATGCCATACCTAATCTCCACGTGTATGGTATGTGCACCACACATACAGAATAAAATTGAGAAATGTTAAACTATAGAAGGCTGAAAAGGAGACACATTGGGTGACAGGTATTTTAACAGAGTTGTAACAATTATATAATGTGCTTTCTAAAAGTAAAATGGAAAATGCTGCTATTATTTGATGCTATTGTATAATCTGATATTTCAGTGGATTTAGGAAAAAGACAGTAAAAAGCTTTCTTGACAGTATTCAGGGTGAGATAACTTTCTTAGGGAGACAAGAGATCATTAATATTGATTACTTGATGTCTATACTCATTTAATCACAGGATACCTCTTAGGAAATAGTTTTGTCTGGGAAGTAGAAAGTACTGGCTCTGAGAAGCTGATGATAAGTGCATGAAGTTGTAGCACAGTCCCTGGCACATAGTGAACACTCAGTAAGCACACCTTGGCTTTTGTGGTTTTCAGAACTTCACATATAATGGAAGCACACCTTAATGGTTTTTTGTGGAAGATTAGTATATGTTAATACATTGTAATAATTATATATAACCTGTATATTATATAGCATGAATATGTAATCTACCATAAAATATATTAATATACAATAAAGATTAATATATTATGATCAATACATAATGGATATTTATATATAATTATATATAATGTATATAGCAGGTTAATGTATAATTATAGCAGGTTAATATTGCCACACATTAATTGTATTACTGCATGTTATATATTAATAATCACTTATTGATATATTATATATAATATATAATTTTGTATTATAGCTATACTATATGTTTATAATACATGTATTAATAAACTTACAGTTTTCATATATATGTACAAACTCTTTAAGTGCATTATTTGAGATTTTATAAGCAGATAAATATATGAATATTTATAAAAATATAAGATATATTTTATTTTATATGTGCTCATATAACCAACATGCAAAGTGAGTAGCAAACTTTCCAGCAAGTAGAAGTCCCTATTGAAGGCTGTGCTATACTGGTGTCTACATAGTCATGGCTGTCCTGGAATTTACTGTGTAGACCATGTTGGCCTTGAACACAGAGAGAGTCACCTGTCTGTGCCTTTGAAGTGCTGGGATTAAAGGCATGTAGACCACCATGCCTGGTAACCCTGACATCTTAACAGGAGGTGTTCTTGCCCAGTGGTTCTCATCCTTCCTGATGGTACAACCCTTTAATACAATTCCTCATATTGTGGTGACCCCCAAATATAAAATTATTTCATTGCTGCTTCATAACTGTAATTTTGCTACTGTTATGAATTGTAGTGTAAAATCTGTGTTTTCCGGATGACCCCTGCCCAAGGGTTGTTACTCCCAAAGGGCTCACAAGCCACAGGTTGCAAACGACTGCTTTTGCCTGTTTTGCTGTGTACATGTTATTGTGTTGAGCAGCCTTGGCGTAACATTGTGTATGATCACAAGTGTGCATCTTATCACAGTTTTCGTTTGTGTGACTCTTCCACATGTGTTTATTACCTATTGTCTTTAATTTTGCTTGCTGTAAGCAGTCAGTAGCTCTGGTGCATATTTCTCTTGGGTATTTCTTGGAAGTGGAAAAACTACATTAGAGTTGGGCGTGCTGGTGCACACAGCACTCAGGAGCCAAAGGCAGATGGATCTCTTGAGTTCAAGTCCAGAGTGAGTTCCAGGACAGTGAGGGCTACACAGGGAAACCTTGTCTTGAAAAAAGAAAAAGGAAGAAAGAAGAAAAACTGCATCAAATTGTAATCACAGATTCAGCATCAGTTCGGGGAGTCAGGATTTTGATTTAGGTGTTAGTACAGTCATGGTCCCATTGGTGAAAACTGACCCTTTCGTTGCTTGGTTTGTTATTAATTCAGGGATCAGGCTAGGAAAGCTGTAAGAGATGCATACACTTTTATCATGATTCTAGCTGGTAAAGTTTCAAATTTTCTGAAAGATGTTTTCCACATTAGATGAATGCTACATTTTTGAGACAAGACTGAAATGACTTTTTCTGTGGCTTTTTTTTTTTTTTTTTTTTTTTAGGATGAGGAGAACAACCCCCTGGAGACAGAGTATGGCCTGTCTGTCTACAAGGACCACCAGATCATCACCATCCAGGAGATGCCGGAGAAGGCCCCCGCTGGTCAGCTTCCTCGCTCTGTTGATGTCATTCTAGACGACGATCTGGTGGATAAAGTGAAACCTGGTGATAGGATACAGGTGGTGGGGACCTACCGCTGCCTTCCAGGGAAGAAGGGCGGCTACACCTCAGGTACCTTCAGGTAAGGATCTGCTGTGGACTGCAGCACCGTTGGCAGTTTCTGTCCCAGCAGTGCTTAACTGGTGGATAGTGTGCACTGCCTGCTAGTAGGATGGTCTGATTCTAGTACTCCTCCTTCTCATACAGCACTGGGAATGTTGGCCATCCTAGGCCAAACATGGGAGTCATGGTGACATAAATACAGCCCTGGGACCAACCTCCTTTCCATCCCGCCTCCTTTTCATCCACACTTGTTTGTTGGGCATTCCATCCTCACTGTGGCTCATGGACAAAGTGCTCATCTAGGTTCAGGAATTGCACCTCCCCCCCCCCATATTCTGGTTTAGTTTAATAGACCAAGAACTCTTAGTGGTGCTGGGGTCCAGCGGGCTTCCTCTTGCTGTGCTGCAGGACTGTCCTGATTGCCTGCAATGTGAAGCAGATGAGCAAGGATGTGCAGCCTGCCTTCTCTGCCGACGACATAGCCAAGATCAAGAAGTTCAGTAAAACCCGTTCCAAGGTCGGTGAAGAGTTGGGTGGGTTTGATTTGAAAGTGTTGTGTCCTATGTGGCCATCTTTGTGCTACATCTGGAAGAAGGTGGGATTTTATTTTCCACTAAAGTATTTGTTACTAGCATCCAGTTTTGTTGCAGCTGGCAAGTTAAGGGTGTTTTTGCCATTTGATTGGTAATACTTGTTCTGTCTGCTCGGCTCTCCAGTTAAACCTAATGCAAACAAGAGTGTAGGAGTTAAAATATCAGTGCACCATTGAGCCTTTCATATCACTGGTTTGGTTCTCCTGTGGAGACAGTCTCATGTAGCCCAGGGTGTCCCTGAACTCCTGATTGTCTTGTGTACACTTCCATCTCTGCTTTTACTTCTTATTTTGGAATAAAAAGAGTTTGTATTTTCTGTCGGCTCCAGAAACCCTGCTGGGTCTCACTAGGCTTTTTATTCTGGTTCTTCCTGCTGTAGGATGTGTTTGACCAGTTGGCCCGCTCATTGGCTCCAAGCATTCATGGGCATGACTATGTCAAGAAGGCAATCCTCTGTTTGCTTCTGGGAGGGGTGGAACGAGAGCTCGAAAATGGCAGCCACATTCGTGGAGACATCAATATTCTCCTCATAGGTATGGTGCTGGGGGACGTGTTATATATACAGAGGCTTTTTTACCTTGAGGAGTGGGCTGTAAAAACGTGTGTATATAAGATTGTACCTTCTACAGCTGATCATATTTCAGTTCCATCAAAGTGCAGAGGGCTAAAATGGATGTCTTTAAAAATGATCCCTGAAATTCGTGATGTATTATACCTAGACTGAATTCTGAGAATGGGAAAAAGGAAAGAAGTAACATCAGGTTACTGTGGGACTTGGCCAGGAAGTGTGCTGTGGAAGCCGAATTTGCTGGGGTATGTGGGGACTTTCCTCGAGGTTCACCACTGCCTTGTTCTGTAGGTGACCCCTCTGTTGCTAAATCCCAGCTTCTGCGGTATGTGCTTTGCACTGCTCCCAGGGCCATTCCCACCACTGGCCGGGGCTCGTCTGGAGTGGGTCTCACGGCTGCTGTCACTACAGACCAGGAAACAGGTAAGGGCATGAGGCTTCCTGGCTGAGGACCAGCATGAGTGTGAGCAGACTCTCCAGGCTGGCTGTGGGCACTGGCTTGTGTTGGGACTATTTGAAAGCTTAGTGAGGTGTGTTGTAAGACTGAATGCTCTAGCTAAGTGGGTCCATTATTTGAAGGCTTTAGGTCTCTGTTGCTAAACATGTCTTCTAGAAGATGGCTTGAATGATGGCAAAGGGGAAAACAATTTAGGAGGAAGGTAAAATTGAAATTGGGGGAAGATTTGAAGAGCAGTAAAGGAGCTTTGGTTGGCTGTCTCCGAGGGAGATGAGCGAAGCGAGTGCAGCTGAGAGGCTACAGTGAGGGGGGCTCAGCAAGACTCAGGGTGGAGCTGAGAAATAACACTGCCTGGCTTCCTGTGAAGTCCCCCAGCTGAGGCTCTTTACTGTGTTCTCGCGCACTCTGGTGACAGGTGCCTTGGAAAAATCCTTCTCTGTCCTCTGACTTAGACCGCGCCATATGTATTTACCTCTTCTGTTCCCAGGGGAGCGTCGCCTGGAAGCTGGTGCCATGGTCCTGGCTGACCGAGGAGTTGTTTGCATCGATGAGTTTGACAAAATGTCTGATATGGATCGTACAGCCATCCACGAGGTGATGGAGCAGGGTCGAGTGACTATTGCAAAGGCTGGCATTCATGCTCGGCTGAATGCCCGCTGCAGTGTTTTGGCAGCTGCCAATCCGGTCTATGGCAGGGTAAGTGGAATCCGGCCTATAACCTCTATTCTTGGATTAATTTGGTTTTGCCTAATAACTGGGCTGAGAGGTTTATTATAGAGGAATAGTAAATCAAAAACAACTCGTCTTGTTACTCTTCTTGGATTATTAGCAGTCATTCTTCACAGTTCTTTATAACAGAATAACTTGTGTACGCATGTCTGTGCCTGCATGTGTGTAGGCCAGAGGTCAATGTTGGGTGTCTTCCTCTCATTCTCCACCAGAGGTCAATGTTGGGTGTCTTCCTCTCATTCTCCACCAGAGGTCAATGTTGGGTGTCTTCCTCTGTCATTCTCCACCAGAGGTCAATGTTGGGTGTCTTCCTCTGTCATTCTCCACCAGAGGTCAATGTTGGGTGTCTTCCTCTGTCATTCTCCACCAGAGGTCAATGTTGGGTGTCTTCCTCTGTCATTCTCCACCAGAGGTCAATGTTGGGTGTCTTCCTTTGTCATTCTCCACCTGAGTTTTTGACATAGGGCCTGGGAATGAACCTGGATTTTGCTGTTTGGCTGCTGGCCAGCCATAAAGGTGACACTGGGAAACCTTCAAGAGTATTTTCTTGGTTAGGTCATTATGCTTTTCTAATGTTAGGGGAGAGCTTGTAGTAATAGCAGTCCACCTCCTAAATGCTCTCAGATCTGAGCTGTGCTCTTTGGGGCAGTGTTGGTGTGGAGTCGTGACAACACATACAATGAGAATGCACAAGTGTGCAGGGAAGAAGGCTGTGTTGAAGTGTGGAGCCGCTGAAGCCAGCACTGTCAGAGACTGCTCACAATCATCCTATGCTTGCTTTTCAGTCAACTCCCACTCATCGTGCATCCAGAAACCTGCTCCTAAGGAGAGGTTTTGTGAATCCCCTGATGTTGAGTGTTCGATCCATAGTTAAGGAAGCTGTGATATATGTGTGTGTTTATTTATTTATTTTGTTTATCGGGATGGGGTCTCTGTGTAGCCCTAACTGTCCCAGAATTTAACTGTGTAGACCAGGCTGGTCTCGGACCCAGAAGTCAGAGGCAGGCAGATCTCTGTGCATTCAAAATTGTCCTTGTCTATATAGTAAGTTTTAGGATGGCCAGGGCTATACAGAAACCCTGTCTGAAAACAGAACAGAAATTTAGTTTTGTGTGTAGCATGCATGCGAAGGGCAGAGGACAGCTAGGAGTCATTTCCCTCCAGCCATATTGATACACTGATCCTGAGGATTGAACCCAGGACCTCACACATGCTAGGCAAGGACCACTGAGCTATATTCCACTATGTATTTTCTGCTTGCCTGCTGAATTTTATGTGGCCTAGCCTTACATTCCCACCCCCAGATTGATTTGCCCTTGATGTTCTTCCTACTGATGTTTCCTCTACCTGATTGTCTTGTGTTCTTCAGTATGATCAGTATAAGACTCCTATGGAGAACATTGGGCTGCAGGATTCGCTGCTGTCACGATTTGACCTGCTTTTCATCATGCTGGATCAGATGGATCCTGAACAGGATCGGGAAATCTCAGACCACGTCCTTAGGATGCACCAGTACAGAGCCCCAGGGGAGCAGGATGGTGATGGTGAGAACATGGAATAGCATGGGTGGCTTGTGGAAGAGGGCCTGACAGATCCCCCCGCCCCATACCTTTGGCCCAGCCCCAGGGCTTTGGGTGTTCCGTCCTGGGTTAACGTGCTGGGTTAACATCTCTGTCCTTCTCCCCTTACTTTACTGCTCACTGGGGTTGAGTTTGTCTGTTCATTTTGCATTCTGCTATATTTCTCAGCATCTTCTGGGTGTCTTCTGATTTGTGAAGTCCACGTGTCTGTTTCCTCCTGGGTCTTTGGCTATAGAAGAGGCAAGTTGGCTTGGCTGAAACTCCTTAATCTCCTTTTTCTCAACTTGTGTTTCCTAGCTTTGCCGTTGGGTAGTTCAGTGGATATCCTGGCCACAGATGATCCCGACTTTGTCCTGGATGACCAGCAGGATACCCAGATTTATGAGAAGCATGACAAGCTTCTACATGGGAGCAAGAAGAAAAAGTGAGCACCCCTCTTAACCTCTCTTAAGAGAACCTGAGCTATTGACCTAGGTTTTCTTTTCTGGGTCTGCAGGTAAACCATCTATCTTTGCCGGTTGCCTTGCATGTGTCTGGGTGATTTAGCTCAGGGTCAGATCTTTCCTGAGATAACAAGTTTGAACAGAGCCAGGCATGGTTCACACTTACAGTCTCAGCATTCAGTTTGGAACTGGCCTGGACTACAGATAACCTGACTCAAAATTGTTTTCGACAATATGCCCAAGTGCTAGTGGTGTATGATCAGTCCTCTAAGGTGCCCTCTCGTTCTTTGTGGTAGTTTTTGGTGACTGTTAGTAGGTAGCAATCAGTCTTGGAGAGTGAATTTGAGTAGAAGAGACTTGATTGGGTCTCAGAGTATATGTGAACTCCGGTAGCTCTGTTTGGCCATGCTGTAGCAAGAAACATAATTGTACTGAATTTGAGTTGACTTTTTCTCTTGAGCCAGTATTCCCACCTACAAAATGTGGCTGTTGTCAGGTGTGGTGGTACATACTTTTAATCTCAGCACTCAAGAGGCAGAGGCTAGTGGATTTCTGTGAGTTCGAGGCCAGAGTAATTACATACACAATTGAGTTTCAAGCCAGCTATTGATAGATAGTGATACTGTTTCCAAAAATGGGGGCCAAGGGTCTGGAGAGATGGTACAGTGGACAAAGGCAGTTCCAGAGGACCTGTCTTCACTTTCTGGCACCCACATAGCAGTTTACGAAGGTCTGTAGCTCTAGTTTCAGGGGATTCTCTTCTAGCCTCCATGGACACAGGCACACACAGGGTGCACAGACATACATGCAGGCGAAACTCTATGCACATACCATTAAAATAAATCTAAAAAAAAAAAAATAAATAAAATAAGACTTGTAATACCAGAATGTCTTCTTCCCTAGATTACCTGAGTTACAGATAACACCTGAGGTTGAATAGACGATGCTTGAAATGCTCTGTGTGTGTCCCTGTTATGGTGGTGGGCTCTGGGCTTATCTCCGCACTGCCATTGGTCCTTGCCTTCTCTGAGAGCTTAAACCATTGCCCAAGATGGCTTAGGAAAATGACGTGCATTCTCTTGGATCCAGGGAGAAGATGGTGAGTGCAGCTTTCATGAAGAAATACATCCACGTGGCCAAAATCATTAAGCCCGTCCTGACACCAGAGTCTGCAGCCTACATTGCAGAAGAATACTCGCGCCTGCGCAGTCAGGACAGCATGAGCTCAGATACTGCCCGGGTGAGTGCACAGAGAGTTTTGGTCCTAGAACGTGAGGGTAGGGGATCCTGCTCTCTGGGAAAATAGGGAGGTTTTTTTTTTTTTTAATAATTTATTTTCATTTTATGTGCATTGGTGTTTTTCCTTTGGTCTGTGTGGAAGCTGGAATTACAGACAGTTGTGAGCTGCCATATGGATGCTGGGAATTGAACCTGGGCCCTCTGGAAGAGCATCCAGTATTCTTAACCACTGAGCCATCTCTCTAGCCTTCAAAATATGTTTCTGTTTCTTTTTGATTTTTCCAGACAAGGTTTCTCTGTCTATTCCTGGCTGTCCTGGAACTTCCTCTGTAGATCAGGCAGGCCTCTAACTCACAGAGATCCACCCACCTCTGCCTCCCAAGTGCTGGGATTAGAGGTGTGTGCTGCCACCACCACCACCCAGCCACATTCCTGTTCAGAACCTGGGATTTTTAATTTGACTGTCCTTCCTGGTCTGAAGAGCTTTGTTAACACACATTTAATTATCTCTTTTCTGGAGAAGGTGAAAACCAAGACCTCAGATGTAGTGAGAATCTCCCCCGGTGAACCATGGCTAGATTCCAGGGAATGGCCTCGTCTCCATTCTCACATGCAGTGGGAAAGGAACTGAGTGAGTGTTCAGGCTTGAGGAAGAGGCAGAAAGGTAGATAGGAAGATCATATATTTATCACGCACCCAGTGTGGTAATTAGAAGAGCATGGGCGTGAAGGGCTATTTTGAGTCCAGATGTGAAGAGAAGTAGGTTTTGCCAATGAGAGTCTCTAGAGGGGTGTGAATGTCACTGATGCTCTGAATAGCTAGAAGTTGAGCGCCCGTGATTCAGAGCGGTAGAGTGGCCCTTGAATTTATCTGCATCTTCCAGGGACAATATAGTTCATACAGGACTAAAAGGAGAGAGTCCACAGTTCAAAGCCCTGCTTCTGTGACAGACCTAACTGTCCCCTAATAGGTGTTTTGTCTCTGGGTTCTATTGGTACTTTCCTCCCCCCTCTGCCTGTGATAGCATGCTCAGGACATCACTGTGTCTTAGAACAAGTTCTTACTTAGCTTAAACCTGCTCCCCCACGGCTCTCCATGGGTTCCCTAGGGATCACAGGTCACTTGTTTCCATACTAAATAGCTCCTTTCTTTAGCCCCACTCTTCTCCGTGCAGGAACTGTTTCAGTGCGTCTGTGTCAAGGACCTGCTCACTGGGGCAAGAATTGAGTGTTATTGTCAGTATGTTGTGCTGGTCGATCCCTCAGGTTGGATTGTCTAGCTCTGTTAGTGCACATGAAGATTTCACCAGAAATCTTGTGTGACACCGAAATTGGATCTTGGAGTGTCTAAACTCCAAGCTCATGGTGTTCCATGTTCCCTCAGAAGTAATTCCCTCCTGTTTCCTTCCCTAGACATCTCCAGTTACGGCCCGAACACTGGAAACCCTGATCCGGCTGGCCACAGCCCATGCAAAGGCCCGTATGAGCAAGACCGTGGAGCTGCAGGATGCAGAGGAAGCTGTGGAGCTGGTTCAGTATGCTTACTTCAAGAAGGTGAGCTTTCAGGCAGCCCCTCGGAAGAGGAGGCAGAAAGTGTAAGCCAGACGTAATGGAGGACACCTGGAGAACAAGGCCCTCTAAATCAGCTGTGTAAAGGGCATGCGAGATCCCAGAGACTGAAGCAGCAAGTACAGGGCCTGCAAGGGTCTGCACCAGGGTCTCTGTGTATGTGTTACAGCTCTCAGTGTAGTATTTTTGTAGGACTCCTGAGTGCTGAATGACTGGGTCTCGGATTCGCGGACCTTTTCTCGAAAACTCTTCCTTCTATTGCTTTGCCCTGTCCGACTTCAGTATGATGGCTTGTTATATTTTATTTTGTCATGTGTGATTGTTATCTCTTAGCCTGTTCTTTTCTAGTGAGAGACAGAGAGTGGATCTGGGTGGGTGGGAGGGAGGTGGGAGGAACTGGGAGGAGCAGAGGGAGGGGAATCTATAATTAGGATATATTTTGTGAAAAAAAAATTATTTTAATAAAGGGGGAGAAAATAAGGTAAATAAGGTGAGCCTTGTCGCCGTTGCTACTGCTCACCTGAAGAGCTATAGACCTCGGAGGTTTAGAGCTATGGTTCTGCCATCCTTTTCCTGTTTCTCTCTCCTTACAAAGTCGGGAGCTGTGTTGAATTTCAACTAAATACCTGGTCTATAAAGAAATGATTATTCTTAGCCGGGCGGTGGTGGTGCACGCCTTTAATCCCAGCACTCGGGAGGCAGAGGCAGGCGGATCTCTGTGAGTTCGAGACCAGGACAGACTCCAAAACCACAGAGAAACCCTGTCTCGAAAAACCAAAAAAAAAAAAAAAAAAAAAAAAAGAAAGAAATGAATGATTATTCTCCCCTTAACCGTAATGATTTGGACACCCCCCAAACATGCCTTTTTACTCAGTGAACCTGGGTACCTGCTGTGACAGGCTTCCTGGTGTTGGTGAAAGTCTAATAAGCTTCCCCTGCCTCTGGTCCTGGGATGTGGACTGGGAAGGACAGAGAGATAAGTCTTAGATACTTGGAAGTCATTTCTGCTGGTGATGCAGAAGAGACTCAAGGTTCCTTAATGAGTTTTGCACCAGTGATGTCCATTGGTTTGGTTTTAGGTTCTGGAGAAGGAGAAGAAACGTAAGAAGCCAAGTGAGGATGAGTCAGACCTGGAAGATGAAGAGGAGAAGAGTCAGGAAGACCCCGAACAGAAGAAGAAGAGGTACAGTGGGGCATTGAGAAGTGAGACGAGAAGCTGTCGGGGTGGAGAGAGTCTAATTGTTGGCGGCTGGTTCCTCATGGCCCTGCAGGGTTTCAGAGGAAGGTAGTTGGGCACAGGAGTGGGAGGAGAGCCTCTGTTTTGTTCAGGATGGTTTCCTATAAGGGATGCTGAGTAGCAGAAGTGATGCTATCATTAGGTCATCAGATGTTCTTAAGGCAATTTTCCCCCTCCTGCACAATCATTTATTAGGTTGGTATCAGGGACCCAGAGCACTGGGTGGCAGGGCCTGGAGAATGTCTTTCAGGAAATACAGTGGTTTGATCAGGCCTGAGTGATTCCGATGTTTCTTGTTGGTTGTGCATTGTTCTGGTATACATGTGGTCAGAGCCCCAAAATGGAGCTCCCTGAAGCCATGTCAGTTTCTTGACTGCTACGGTTATTTCAGGAGGAGGACCGATGCTGCGGATGGGGAGTCCTATGACCCTTATGACTTCCGTGAAGCTGAGAAGGAAATGCCTCAAGGTGAGTGAGCTTGCCTCGTGATCTTCCAGCTGCATTTTGTGCTGCCTTTTTTTTTTGTGAGTTCTTACTGACTTTCCAAGAGACCCTGTGACCAGGGACGTTTGTCTCAAGAGAGCCTTGGGAAACCCAGTGCAAACTTAAGAAAAGAAGCCTAACTTAGCTGTTGGCTTCCTCCTTTATTTTATATGACCCTTTGCCTTGCCTGGTTTAAGCATCCTGGATAATGCATTGAGGGTCTCCTGCTTCACTCAGTTCCTCTACCCATGGGGAATTTCCCTGTATTTATTATCCTGCCCGGCCCTGTAAGAACCATGGGAGGCAGCAAGACAGGGAGGGTGTGGCTTTTCAGTGTTGCTGGAAATGACTTCACGTTGCTGTCTCCCCCACCCCTGCATTGCTCCCCTGAAGTGTACACTCCAAAGACCGACGATTCTCAGGAGACCACCGAATCCCAGAAAGTGGAGCTGAGCGAGTCCAGGTGAGTCATCTGCTCGTGCTTGGGAATTCCTGCTGCTGGGGGACTAGCTTCCAGGCAGAGTGCCAGCCGCCTCTGTCGAGCTGAGCTAGAACCCCAGGGGCTTTACAACACTCCACTGCTCCTAAGGCCAGGCTCACAAAGTCAGGCCAGTGTCTGAACGCCCGTGACAGTTGCAGTTCTCGCCGGTTTTCTGTACTTTCTTTGTGGAAATGAAGTTGTTACTTTTAAGTCAAGAAGAGGTGACTTAATTCACCAAGGACAGATTTTGATTTGTATCTTAGCTTTGGCTTCTTGTAATTGTGTCTATTTGATTTGACACAGATTTTCACTAGGGCTTCGAAAAATATTTTTCAACCTGAAATTTAATGTTTACTGGATACCAAAGAAACTCCATAGCTAAGGCTAATTTGTTAGAAGATACAGAACACCATGCAGTCAAACGTAGAAAAATATTTAGAGAGGAACACTAAAACCGGTTGTAATTCCATGCTCCAGAAACTGTCACTAAACCCTGTGCTTTCTGGGTCGACTCAGATTTCCAAGGGGTGCTGTGCGAAGAGTTTTGGTTTTAAAACACTTCACTATACAAAGTAGACTGGCCTTAAACTCAGATTCCTCCTTGCCCCTGCATCCTGAGTGCTGGGATTAAAGGCATGTGCCCCCTCACCTAGTTTGATGTATAGATTTTTTTTGTTTGTTTTAAGACAGGGTTGTTCTGTTTAACAGCCATGGCTGTCCTGGAACTCACTTTGTAGACCAGGCTGGTCTCAAACTCACATAGATCAGTCTGGCTTTGCCCCCCAGTGTGTGCCACCACTGTCTGGTAATATATAGAATCTTAAATAAGCTCTTGAACGGCATTGAGGTGGCTCCTTGTCACTGCCATTTACAGTGCAACATACTTAGATTTGTTGCACAGCACACTCGTGTGGCATGGTAAGGTTCCTAGACTGGTGGAGAGGTGTGGGCTCTTTAACTACTGTGAATAAACTGTCCCTCAGATACTGTGCCAGCCGATCTACTGTGCCGTGTGCAGGGTTGCCGGTCTCGTCAACAGCCTCCAGGCTTCACCGGCCCCCTCATGTTCAACTTGCAGGAAGCTCTGTGAGCAGTGTAGGTTAGCATTAAAGAGAGCTGCTTAGACTGCTGGGAGAACACTAATGTTAATGCTTCATATCTAAGCTTGCCATAGAGCTTCAGGTTTGTGTACGACCATTTTGTTTAAGACTTGGTCTCAACATGTGGTACAGACTGCTTGTGAATTTAGGGTTTCTCCAGCCTCAGCTTCCTTAGTGCTGCTATTGCATAGGTGCTGCAGTGTGCCTGGCTTTTCTGCTCATGGTTTTCCTCTCTTGGGCAGGTTGAAGGCTTTCAAGGCGGCCCTCTTGGATGTGTTCCGAGAAGCTCACGCGCAGTCTGTGGGCATGAGCCACCTCACAGAATCCATCAATCGGGATAGAGAAGAGCCCTTCTCCTCAGAGGAGATCCAGGCATCACTGAGCAGAATGCAGGATGACAACCAGGTCATGGTGTCTGAGGGCATCATCTTCCTTATCTGAGCAGGGCATGTATGAAGTCCCTCTGCCAAGGACTGCCCTGTCCCTGCCATTGTCTCCATTCTCCAGTAACTGTTTAGTGATGGAAGCTGCGGAACATGGGTGATGAGGCTGTCAGGACCTGGTGGACGCTCTGAGAATGGCTGCTGCTGTGGGCTGGAGCGGGGAGAGGGCGGGGGCCAGGACTCTGGTCACACACCTTCCGGCCTTAAACGATGAAAGTTATTGCAGGACTTGTTGGGTTTGGGGGCACAACTGTTTTTTGTGTTTATTGCTTGTGTTTTTAATTCCTCCGCCACCCCCAAGCACTTTAGGACAAGCCTTGAGGTCTGTTTGCCAGAGTGGCTCGAGCAGATCACAGGTGGATTGGAGAAAGCTTTCTTTGCAGTCAAATAAGACTAAAATGTAATAAGTGTTGTTGACCTAAGTATCCGAGATATTGACACCCAGTAAATAGAACTATTTTATACATGTGGACTTTGTATTCTGTGGTTTAAAAATAATAACTGTGTGTGTGTGTTTGTGTGTGTGTGTGTGTTGGAGCTGGGACATGTGTTGTGTGGTGGTCAGTGGGCATCTCGTGTGTGTTGGTTCTCATCTACCATGTGGATCCTAGGGATCCAACCTGGGTACCAGTCTTGGCAGCAGGCACCTAGGCACCTTTACCCTCTGAGCTGTATTAGGCCCCGGCCTCCTTGAAGATTTTTTTTTCTTTTTAACTCCATTCTAAAAACATTCCAAATGAAATCATACGCTGACCAACCTGGTCTATAGAGCGAGTTCTAGGACAGCCAGGGCTACAAAGAGAGACCGTGTCTTGAAAAGTACAGCAAAATAAATAAATAAAAATCACACACTGAGGCCGGGCGGTGGTGGCGCACGCCTTTAATCCCAGCACTCGGGAGGCAGAGGCAGGCGGATCTCTGTGAGTTCGAGGCCAGCCTGGTCTACAAGAGCTAGTGCCAGGACAGGCTTCAAAGCTACAGAGAAACCCTGTCTCGGAAAAACTAAAAAAAAAAAAAAAAAAAAAAAAAAAAAAAAAAGTCACACACTGAAATTAGCAAGACCCAAAGACTGTGCAGCTCAGTGAACCTTCTCTACCTTCAGAGTAGCCATTGGGAAGGGAGGCTGTGGAGGTCACCCCAATTCTATGCTTTCACTACTCAATTTATTTTTATGCACTTAATCCACCACCAACAAAGAAAACATCATGGCAGAGTTAAACTAGAAAGAGCTCATATGCGTTAGTCCTCCCCGTGACTCAGCATCCAGTCTTTTGTTCTCCTGTCCACATGTTACACCGTACCCTCCTGTGTACTGACAAGGTTCCATATGTGAGGGACAATATGTGCTTCCTTTTCCAAGGTTGTGATGCCACGTATGTATTCTATGTGTTCCTACAAACTTTATGATTGCTTTTCCTTAGAGTGGAGTGCTACTTTATTTTTTATATATCTCAGATTTTATCTATTCATCTGTTGATGGACAATTGAATGGATTCCAGTTCTTTGACACTGTGAATAAAGCAGCAATAAACATGGGTTTACCTCTGGTAGGGTACAAGTATCTACCCCACTTGTATGGGTATGAAGTTCTCTGGGGTGTGTGCCCAGGATGCAAAAGTTTGGGTCATATGGTAGTTTTACTTTTAATGTCTTGAGAACTCTCCAAACTGATCTCCCCAATTTTTATAAGGCATATTTAATTTCATTTGCAGGATTAGCTTCTGCATTTACATCGGGTCTCCACAAGGTGGCAGTGGCCTGCTGTGATCTCTTTTGGGGATTTTATTTCTGTCCTGTAGTTTTTTTCCTCAGTAGACTATTTGTCAGCTAAAACAGATTGTGCACACCTGACCTTGCTGATTTGGAAAAGCTAAATAAACACATCGGCCTCCAGAAGTCCAGGGAAACTGGCTCAACCAAGGTTCCTTTTTAGGGGACTGATGATTTACGTCAGAAACTTAAAATGGTTCTTATCTGTAGCCTTGCAGGGTACTTCCGCAGTTACTTGGCATTGAGACATTTGTTTGTTTTTAGGTGTGTACAGAAGTTGGTGGGGCCAGCACAAATTTCTCTATAGAGTAGCTTTCGAAGAACTTTTTTTTCTTTTTCTTATTTTTCCAGGGTTTCTCCATGTAGCTTTGGAGCCTGTCTTGGAACTCACTCTGTAGACCAGGCTGGCCTTGAACTTCCAGAGATCCACCAGCCTCTGCACACGGAGTACCGGGATTAAAGGTGTGCACCACCACCGCCCGGCCACTTTTCAAAGAACTTTTAAATTTTCTTATAAACACAAAGCATGTGTTTGGGGTGTCACAGACTTAAGCTGTTGTCCTGGTGGCAGATGAGCCCTAGGGGGTATGTCATGTTGGCTGGGGGTTATTCTTTATCCTGAAGCCGCGAAGCAGATGCTTCGGTAGCTGTTCATGCCAGTGTTTTATTCTGGTGTGAGGATGAGGACAAAATTATTGGTGAGATTTCCCCCTACACACAGCACACACACAGATCTGAGCTCCTAAGTTCTACTAAGAGTAATTAGAGCCCAGGCCAAGAGAGTGTGTGGGTACCGGCAGTGAGGCAGAGGTCACACAGTGGGCTGCAGTTGGCGCAGGAAACGCTGTGGGAATAGAGACTGGGCTAGAGGAAGAAGGTGGGGGCAGCTGATGGATAGTTCTGTAAAGGAAAGTTTCAAGTTTTTAGGGGGTCTCAAATGGTCTGTTCCAGAAATCTCAAAGGTTCCTTCAGCGAGACTGTTTCCACCTCTGGGGAAACAGACACAGTGTGGGAGGGCAACAAGCATTAAGCACGGGCCACTCTGGCCGTCTCCTGCTTAGCTAAAAGGCAGAAGAGAAGACGGTGATGTAAGTACCAAGGGCACCATCATGTCATTGTCTAGAGGCCTTGGGCAGAACCCATGGCAGACACCTAAAAGTGCTGTGTAGGGGACCAGGAAGATGGGTCTGGATAAAAGCTGGCCATGCAACTCTGATAACCTAAGCTGATTGCCAAAAGCTTTATACAAGGCCAGATCTGACGCCTCCCTGTAACCTGGGCGCTCCCGTGGTGAGATGGGAGGTGGAGATGGGAGATTGGAAACTCGTAGGTTACCTAGTTTGGAGTACATAGCATGGGCACAAGTGTGGCCCACGTGAGAGACCCTGCATCAAAGTTGAAGAATCAACCGGAAGGCTGTTGTCTGACCTGTACATGTACCGTGAGCTACGTGTGTGCATGTGCATGCACACACGGTGCTCAGCCTGTGACCAGATGCTCTTAACAGAGTGATTGCAATGTACTGACTTGGACTCATTAGAAAAACTATGCTTAATCCAGCATATAAATAAACTGAAAGAAAAAAACCATATGATCATTTCATTAGATGCTGAAAAAGCATTTGACAAAATTCAACATCCATTTATGTTAAAAGTCTTGGAGAGATTAGGGATACAAGGGTCATACCTAAATATAATAAAAGCTATATACAGCAAGCCGACAGCTAACATCAAATTAAACGGAGAGAAACTCAAAGCCATCCCACTTAACTCAGGAACACGACAAGGCTGTCCACTCTCCCCATACCTCTTCAATATAGTGCTTGAAGTTCTAGCAATAGCAATAAGACAACATAATGGAATCAAGGGGATTCGAATTGGAAAGGAAGAAGTTAAACTTTCGTTATTTGCAGATGATATGATAGTGTACATGAGCGACCCCAAAAACTCCACCAAAGAACTCCTACAGCTGATAAACAGCTTTAGTAATGTGGCAGGATACAAGATCAACTCCAAAAAATCAGTCGCCCTCTTATACACAAAGGATATGGAAGCAGAGAGGGAAATCAGAGAAGCTTCACCATTCACAATAGCCACAAACAGCATAAAATATCTTGGGGTACATCTAACCAAGGAAGTGAAAGATCTATTTGACAAGAACTTTAAGGCATTGAAGAAAGAAATTGAAGAGGATACCAAAAAATGGATGGACCTCCCTTGCTCTTGGATTGGGAGGATCAACATAGTAAAAATGGCAATTCTACCAAAGGCTATTTATAGATTCAATGCAATCCCCATCAAGATCCCATCAAAATTCTTCACAGATCTGGAGAGGACAATAATCAACTTTATATGGAAAAACAAAAAACCCAGGATAGCCAAAACAATCCTATACAATAAAGGATCTTCTGGAGGCATTACCATCCCTGACTTCAAACTCTATTACAGAGCTACAGTAATGAAAACAGTGTGGTACTGGCATAAAAACAGAGAAGTCGACCAATGGAATCGTATAGAAGACCCGGATTTTATCCCACAAACCTATGAACACCTGATTTTCGATAAAGGAGCTAAAAGTATAAAATGGAAGAAAGAAAGCATCTTCAACAAATGGTGCTGGCACAACTGGATGTCATCTTGTAGAAGAATGAAAATAGACCCTTATCTATCACCGTGCACAAAACTCAAGTCCAAATGGATTAAAGACCTCAATATCAGCCCGAACACACTGAACCTGATAGAAGAGAAAGTGGGAAGTACCCTACAGGAGCTGGGCACAGGAGATCGCTTCCTATGTATAACCCCAGAAGCACAGACATTAAGGGCAACATTGAATAAATGGGACCTACTTAAACTGAGAAGCTTCTGTAAAGCAAAGGACATAGTCAATAAGACACAAAGGCAACCTACTGATTGGGAGAAGATCTTCACCAACCCCACAACAGACAAAGGTCTGATCTCCAAAATATATAGAGAACTCAAGAAACTAGACTTTAAAATGCTAATTAACCCAATTAAAAAATGGGGCACTGAACTGAACAGAGAATTCTCAGCAGAGGAAGTTCAAATGGCCAAAAGACACTTAAAGTCGTGCTCAACTTCCTTAGCAATCAGGGAAATGCAAATCAAAACAACTTTGAGATATCATCTTACACCTGTCAGAATGGCTAAAGTCAAAAACACCAAGGATAACCTTTGCTGGAGAGGCTGTGGAGGAACGGGTACCCTCATCCATTGCTGGTGGGAATGCCATCTTGTGCAACCACTGTGGAAGTCAGTGTTTCGGTTTCTCAGGAAATTCGGGATCAACTTACCCCTGGACCCAGCAATACCACTCCTGGGAATATACCCAAGAGATGCTCTATCATATGACAAAAGCATTTGTTCAACTATGTTCATAGCTGTATTATTTGTAATAGCCAGAACCTGGAAACAACCTAGATGCCCTTCAATGGAAGAATGGATGAAGAAAGTATGGAATATATACACGCTAGAGTACTACGCTGCGGTAAAAAACAATGACTTCTCGAATTTTGCAGGCAAATGGATGGAAATAGAAAACACTATCCTGAGTGAGGTGTCCCAGACCCAAAAAGATGAACATGGGATGTACTCGCTCATAATTGGTTTCTAGCCATAAATTAGCGCCACGGAGTCTACAATAGGTGAACCTAAAGAAGCTAAGTAAGAAGGTGAACCCAAGGAAAAACATATAGTTATCCTCTTGGCTAAGGGAAGTAGACCCAATTGCCGGGGAGAAAATTAGGATCTTGGGGGTGGGGTGGGATGGGGGTAAGGGGAGATGGGGAGAGAAAAGGTAGAAGGGAAGGAGGGGGGATTTGGGGAATCAGGAGAATTGGGATAAAGGAAAGGTGGATAGGGGAGCACGGAAACACAATTCTTAGTTAAGGGAACCACTTTAGGGTGAGCAAGAGATTTGACCCTAGAGGGGCTCCCAAGTGCCCAACATGAGGTTCCCAGTTAGTTCCTTGGGTAGCTGAGGATTGGGAACCTGAAATGACCCTATCCGAGAGCAATACTGACGAATATCTTGCATATCATCATAGAACCTTCATCTGGTGATGGATGGAGACAGAGACAGAGACCCACACTGGAGCACTGGACTGAGCTCCCAAGGTCCCAATGAGGAGCAGAAGGAGGGAGAACATGAGCAAAGAAGTCGGGACCACGAGGCGTGCACCCACCCACTGAGACAGTGGAGCTGATCTACTGGGAGCTCACCAAGGCCAGCTGGACTGTGACCGAAAAAGCATGGGATAAAACCGGACTCTCTGAACATGGCGAACAATGAGGGCTGATGAGACGCCAAGGACAATGGCACGGGGTTTTGATCCTACTTAATGTGCTGGCTTTGTGGAAGCCTAGCCAGTTTGGATGTTCACCTTCCTAGATATGGACGGAGGGGGGAGGACCTAGGACTTACCACAGGGCAGGGAACCTGGACTGCTCTGTGGACTGGAGAGGGAGGGGGAGAGGAGTGGGGGGAGGGGTAGAAGGGTGGGAGGAGGGGGAGAAGGGTGGGAGGAGGGGGAGGGAAATGGGAGGCTGGGAGGAGGTGGAAACTTGTTTTTTGTTTATGTTTTTTTTTCTTCTTTTCTTAATAAAAAAAATTATTTAAAAAAAAAAAAAAAAAAGAATTGTATGCACGTGGTGTACAGACATATATGCAAGAAAAACATCTACCTAAATAAAATTTAAAAAAATTAATGAAGTCTTTTTTATAAAAAGAAAAACCCAATTTTCAGAAGGATGGAAATCCTTCACCTCTGGACTGGCATAACAAAATAAGGGTGCTTGGGAAAAGCCCAGTGTTTTCCCCAGCTCACCAATCCATTCCAATTCTCAGAAGTACTTTCCCTTTCTTAATAAACTGTTTGTATTTCTATTCCTAACTCAT
The DNA here is from genome assembly GCF_018167655.1 of Microtus oregoni. Taxonomy (NCBI): domain Eukaryota; kingdom Metazoa; phylum Chordata; class Mammalia; order Rodentia; family Cricetidae; genus Microtus; species Microtus oregoni. The sequence continues at coordinate 35,323,722 of NW_024543066.1, forward strand.
CCAATTCTTTGTCTTGGAACAAAACCTTGGAACTTCAGTTTGTGTCTTGGGACCTAGACCAAGCCTGGTATTTTTTCTTAAATTAAACATAGTTCCAGAGAAATGACCACCAGACTACAAAAATGGCATGGAGAAAGAGTTTCTAAATCAAATTTACTTCCAGGATGGGACACTGCATTTGGACAGCTGAAGTGTAACATAAAAATACTTGAAGTTGGACCAGTACCAAAGTAAAAGTGGAGGTGCCCTACAAGAGAAATTATATATGCTGAGGAACTAGGCTCCAGTTTTGTTTCTGATACCTGTGATGTTTAATATTGATTGTCAGTTTGAACAGATCTAGAATCACCTAGGAAATAAGCTTTTAAGCATACTGGGATTTGCTTTGTTTAGTTTTGTTACATGTTTGGCAAAAGGATAGAGGAGTCTCTGAAAACAACATGGCAGGCAGAGTGCTAATCCAGAGGAAGCAATAAGTCTTATCCAACACAACTCAGTGGCCAAGATTGGTTGAAACTTCTAGAGTCTGACACTGGGTAGTTTATTTTAGGCACATTTAAGTACAGGACAATTTGGGAAAAAGTTTTCTAGTGATAACTAATACAATCCTGTGTGTACAAGAAAGTTTAAACATGATCACCTCAAAACTCTTGTAAAGTACAAATGAGAGCTTCCATAAAAACAGATTATATAAATTAACTAAGAAAGCAGGCTCAGGGTAAGCAATGTTCATGATAAGGGTCTAGCATGCCTTTACTATTTCTAAAATCATACCACTGGTTTTGTGATACCTTTCACCACTGTGGTATCTCTTTCTACATATTTAAGTCACATATATCAGTCATCTCATAACTTCAGCCTGAAATGCTTCCCCTCACTCCACAGTTCTTTTTTATTAGCACATTTTGAGTAGACTCAAAATTTAACCAAGTTATTGTGAGCATTTGAAATTTTATGCTTCTAGGGTTTCAAGTAAGTATAATTTATTTATTTATGAAGCATTTCGTTTTTCCTTAATCTTTTATATAAGCATTAATGTTTAATCTAGAATCAATTACAATCTTTTCCTTGGATGCCTCAGATATTAAATATGACTACTTGATATTAGTACAGTCTTTCTTTTCTAAAATTTTTAAAAGTTGAAGTAACCTTTTCCTGAATTCTAGATGTGTATTGTTTACTAATGTACTGGGCTTATTATAGCAATACATTAAATGAGATAAATTCGATAAACATGCATGATTTAGTTTGTACAAAGCCTTACTGCGTGTGCTGCTTTGCTTCCTATCCTTTAACAAACAGATTTCATTCCTTTTAAACTTTGTTTTCTGGCATAAAAGTTTTTTATTATGGAGAATGATATATAATAAGTAGGGAAAATGACATAATAAACTCTCATTATATGACCCAGATTTACCTTCCATTACCTTCTCCACTTCCTTCTCTGCTACCCGTAATGATTTGAAGCAAAAAGATAGAAATTTGGATTATTAACATGTTCATAACTTTGTTTAAAGTCATTAAAACAAATAAAAATATGGTCAAAAAAAAAAAAAAAAAAAAAAAAAAAAAAAAAAAAAAAGAAAAACTATGCTTAAGCTGTTCGGACTGCAGAGATCGCTCGTGTTAAGAGTGCACGGTGTGCTTACATAGGATGTGAGTTTTGTTCCCAGCACCCATGTTGGACTGCGTACAACCTCATCTGACTCCAGCATTCCAGCAGTGCACTGACACAATTAAAAAGATAGGAAACGTTGAAAACGCATTGCTTTCAAAAGACTACTAAGCTGTCTGCATTCCTCATTCCAAAGAAGCCTGCTTACATTTAGGTATGCTATCTGAAGTAGCTAAGCAGGTTCTGGGGCTTAGAGAAGTAAGGTTTTTCTGTCTTGAGAAATTAGGGCATCATAGATAGGGCCCTGGATGGATGAAATGTTGGTTTTTTTTTTAAAAAAAGAGTGAGCCCGGCAGTGGCGTATGTCTTTAATCCCAGCACTCGGGAGGCAGAGGTGGGCGGATCTCTGTGAGTTCGAGGCCAGCCTGGTCTACAAGAGCTAGTGCCAGGACAGGCTCCAAAGCTACAGAGAGACCCTGTCTTAAAAAAACCAAAAAAAAAAAAAAAAAAAAAGTGATTTTCAAAGTAGCTTGGGAAGGTGCTGGGATTGAGTATGCCACTGAATGCAGGTAACTAGGTAACTAGAGAAAAAGCTTGTGCTGTTTGGTAATCTGTAAAATGGGGCTATACCTTTGCAGGTTATTTATGAGCCACGTGGGCCTCTATTTACACAAAACTAAATTACTAGGGGCTGGAGACATAACTCTGCTAGAGTGCTTACTTAGCTTTCGCAAGGCCTTGGGTTCAATCTCCAGCATCCTCTTTTAATTCATGCCCCTTTTTTTCTGTCCCTTGGTAGTCCCTACTCTACATGCATTGTGGGCCTGGCTGAAGTACCTCCCTTGTGATAGGGTCTTTAGCTCTCCCCATCGGACTGCTATTTCCTGTAGTGACAGGCAGTGTTAGCAGCCCTGTGAGGTAGGTCAGGGAAACCTGGAGAAGAAACGGGAAATATGAAATCAGGTTTGGCTGCCTCGTTCCTACACATCCTTCCCCCACCCCCCATATGACTGACTGTAAGTCTACACTAGCTGTCATAATGGTTCTGGACGTTTAGATTTTTTTAAGGTGTGTTTATGGTGCCTGTAGATATATCCATGTGTGTATGGGGTACACTTGGCCGTATGTGTATGCGTGTGGAAACCCAGAAGTTACCTCATGCCACTCTCATCATAATTTCTATTATTCTTTCTTGAGACAAGTTCCCTCACTGACCCCGGAGCTGGATATTTCTGACTTGACTGGCTGACCAATGGACCCCCGAGAATATGTCTGTGTCTGCCTCGCTGGACTGTGGTTGCACCCAGCTTTGACATAGGTTCTGTGGATCTGAACTCAGGGCCTCATATTGTACAGCAAGCATTTTACCCACTGATCCATCTCCACAACTCCAGGAAACCTACTAAGGTCCTTAGATCAGAGTTCACCCTGGGAAACCAGTGGGTTTACTGGACTTCCCTACACTGCAGGGGGAGGAGAGGCCTAGCTTGTGTGCTTGGAAGACTGCATTCTCCAAAACCAGCCCCATGATGCCAGACTTTCCGAGATAAGGCCTACTCAAAATGTTTGGTCAATGGACTAAGGTGGGTAGGTGGGAGTCGCCTGTGCTCTGGCTGCTGCAGCCATTCAGTCTTTGGGACAGCTCTGTGTGGTTGCTCTGCCTTGCTGCTTTCCTCGGGGACACTGTAACTTTTCTGGGTGTGGAGATGGGAGTGGAACTGATCACACAGGAAATGTCACTAGAGAGCTACAGGCCGCCCCAGGGATGTAAGTCTTCATCAAGGTGTTCGTGTGCTTTCTCTGACACTGCCTTCATCCTAGTGAGGCCAGCCACATCCTTAGAGGAGAGTGCATGGTTTCTTAACCAAAGTATTTGTTGTGTGATTCCTCGGGAGATGCCACAGACACATGCCTCCCCATCCTAGATTGGGAGCCCACAGCAGATCAAAGTCGGGTCTACTTCTGAAGAGCTTGATGAACTAGTTTTATTGGGTACTTGCGGGAACATTGGTGAGGGCTTCCTTACAGGAGCAGAAATGACTCAATGACAGCTCATCACCAAAGCCCACCCCAGCACAGATGACAGCTCACAAAAGCTGGGGAGCCTGTAGCCAGCAGGACAGGTTGAGAGTGTTGTTTCTAACTGACCTCGTTAGTCTAAACCTCTTGCAGGCCACTCAGCCAGTCACTGCTTCTTCCAGGCTCCCTGACTGCCTTGACAGTCTTTGGAGCTTGAGTTGTCTGCTCTGGAGAAGAAGGGGCCTCGTGAATCTGGTCAGTTTCAGGGACTTCCTGAAGCCATTCTGAGCTGTTGACCTTCCTTTTTGAGGAGCTTCCTTACCAAAGGGAAGGCTTCTCTCTCGAAACTGCTACACAACAGGATTTCAATACCTGGTTACATACAATCATTCCAAAGCTGTGGATGATACCAAAGTCTGAGAAAGCCCAAGTCCCTTAATGTAAAATGGTGTCTTACCTGCAGATTCTCTACATACATCCTGTTGCACACTTTAAATCATCTCTAAATGATAGCCAATTCCATACAAATGCTCTATAAATAGTTGTTATAGTGTATTGCTTAGGAAATAATAAGTCAAAAAGGTGCCCATTTGGGGATTATTTTCATTTGGATTGATTGGCTGCAGACACAACCAGCAGACACGTAGCCCTGTGTCTTAGCAGAGGCTTCTCTGCCTCCATATTCCATGAGCAGTATCCAGGACGTTCGCAACAACCTCAAAGGGCTTTTATTTAATTCCTAGGAAGATTTTATCACAAAACTAACTTAAATTCCATTTTAACTTGCTGAAATATAAACCTAGTTTCTGCCTCAGTGGAGAGTCTTGGAGTCTAGCTCATTCAGTATTAAGCAGCATGGAATCCTAGCTCATTCTCTTCGGTCTCCTCAGGGGAGGGAATTAAGATTCTAAATTCCTTTTCCGGACATTTTTACTATTAGGTCCTGAGTATTCTTGCACAGCCTGTAGGAGGATATTAGCGTCTGCTGAGATTTGCCATCCTGATAATAGCTGTCCCAGCAGGTATCTTTTGTAGTAAGCAAACCAAGCCTTCCTGCTTTAAGTGCCACCATTTAACCTTGCAGTAGGAAGGTCAACCTATGCCCTCACACAGGAGTGTCTCTGGAATCAAAGCCATGATCAATTTGATAAAGCATTCCCAAGCAAAGTTTAGTTATAAACTATAGTTTCATGTTAGTATAGTATAGTTTTGTGTTAAACAATTATTTAGAAAGGTAGGCAACAATAATAACAGAAGGAGCATTCTAATGCACCTGCTATAATTTACTTTGGTGAACTTTAAAACCAGTTTGGAGGCTGGCAAGATGGGCCATTAAATTAAGGCGCTTGCTGCCAGGTCTGTCCCTGGGACCCAAGGTGAATGAGGGCCGACTCCACAGACTCGGATTTTCTGACCTCATGCACAGCACGAGTCAGTTCCCGCCATCCACCTTGGGCTCCAGCAACAGAACCCGAGTGATCAGACTTGGCAGCAAGATAGTTTGCTCTGGGTTTATAGCTAGTTAGTGGTGGAATCAATTCATATTCAGGGCTGTCTTGGTTATTAACTACAGTTCTCTTGCAAGGGTTTGGAGGGCTCTGTGAGCTGGAGGGGTCAGATCTTTATCATTGACAAATTTTGTGGACAAGACCACAGAGTTCTAGTGTGATGGGTGACTGGGTACCAGTGTCCGGAGATGAAACAATCCCTTCCATAGGTAGGTGATGCTCTTTGAGAAATCTCAGAAACTTTCCCCAAGGGGAGCAAAGCCTGTGTGGCAGTGATTGGCATGTGCTATTTCATATCATGAAGCTGATGGCTGTGGTGGGCACTAGGGTTACTAGGAAACTTGCTCTTGGGAGCTGGCTAAAAAGTTTTAATCATGAGAAACTCAAATATTTTTCTTTTTATTTCCAACCTAGAATCGTTTTCATTAGTGGAATACTAGAAAACACCCATAGTTATCAACCCAGATATGTGTTTGATATGCTGTCCTAGGTCTGCATAACTGGACATTGTCAGTTTTCATGGTTGTAGACAATGCTATGAAGAACTGCCTTGCTGTAAGTTGGTGCACACACTTATTCCTTATGACAATTTCCTAGAAGCACAATTATTTTACACAAAATACGAATGCTTTACTGCATTTCCAGTATATGTTGCCACATGTACGTTTGAGGACTGTGTTTTGTCTTGTACCCTTGCTGATACTAAACACCATCCCCATCGCCCGCTCTTTTTCGAATGATCGATTTTGGCGTGGTTGAGACTTGATTTGTAACATCCCGTATTTCTCATGTTGTACTTTCAGCAGTACCTGAAATTTAGATTTGTGGAAGTGGCTGGAGACTGTTTCCTACCTGAAACACACAGGAAGTAGAGAAAGGACAAGCCTTTCCCACTGTTTACTTTTGAGGACTAGATGTGACCTTCAGCAGAGTAGGAGTACTTCCTGAAGTGACCTAGCCTGATCCTGCATTTATCTTGTTAATTCAAAGGAAAAATGCCCAGAAAATATGTGTAACAGCTAAATAGGGCTCCTATTAAAGCATGGAGTAGACCCCAATCAAAAAGCAGGATTGAATTCATCGCTCATTATCTTCAGAGAGCAGGCAGAGTTGGTCAGATGTCTCCAACATCTCCAACATATCTTAGACATCTGAGTAGTCATCTAAATACTATACCATACCATCCCATACCATGAATATAGTCTTCTTGTCAAAGAACTGATTGTGCTGGCACAGAGAAAAAGGGCCCTGAAAGAGTTTTAGGGAGAGATCCCTTTGTCTGTGGATTAATGTTAACAAACCTATAATCCCAACACTTAAGTGGTAGAGGCAGATGGATCAGGAGTTCAGTGATAGCATTGCCTACCCATGAAGCTGTAGTCTAGCTAGTGTTACATGATATCCTGTCCCCCAAAACAAAACACCCCTCTCCCTACATAAAAAAGGATGGAGGAAAAGGAGGTAAAGAGAGAGATGGGAAGAATGGGAGACAGAGAAAGAGAAGTAGACAGATTAGAGGGAGTTAAGAGGCCAGGGAGCAGAATCCTTCAAGGGTGGTTAGCTGTAGGAAAGCTGTGCAGTCTCCGTGAGTGTCCATGAGAGCTGGAGCAGAATGTTTTGAAGTTCTGGGCAGCTTCTGATGTCTCCGATGGAGCAGGCAGTAAGGGCTCACTTAACTCAGAAGCCAGGTCTAGGGTTGCTCGGTATGGTGCCAGGTGTCGCAGTGGAAACATTCTTGGGTCGCTTAGTTAAAATAGACCCTTCATAGCTGATACCAGCATATTTATTTGGTTTTTCTTGATCATTCTCTTTCATCTCTCCCCGTGTCCCAGGCAGAGTGGGATGAGTTCCAGCTCTCTGCCTGGAAGACAAAAAAGACAAAGGCTGCCATGTTTCTTCTCCAGGTGCCTCCTCCCTCCCTTTCTTCTTTATCCGCCTTTCACGTTCTCTTCTCTGCGAAGACGAACTGTTTCACAAGAAACCCTATCGCCCTGTGTTCTACAGCCTTTCTACCCAAATCAGGAAACCTCAGGACAACTGTCCGGAGTCATGGCCATGCAGGGTGAAAGTGACACATGCCCCAAAGTGGCCATTTAACCCCCTTTTCTCTTCTCATTTGATTGTATTTTCATGGAAACAGTGTTAGGGCATTTAGAATTCCGAGCATTTGGAGCTGATGCTGTTGTTTTCCACAAGAAGATAGGAAGAATGACCCGAAGAAGGGACCAGGGACCCCATTCCTCACATAAATGTACGTGCCCGTGTCCTCGCACACATGCCCGCTTCCCCGACTGTGCCCGGGAGGATAATTAATCATAATATTCATTAGCATCTTGCCACATTATCTACATATTTAGCATGTGTGTCACATGCTAAGGTGCTCGTATGGAGGTCAGAAGCGTCCGTCCTCTCCTTCCATTGTGTGGGACCCAGGGATCAAACTCAGGTCATCAGGCTTGGCAACAAGCATCTTTTCCCCCACTAAGCCATCTCACGGGCCTCAGTCAATCTTCTGTTTGGTGTTCCATAGGATCCTAAAGTGCAAGCAGCTTTGGAGGAGATTCGGTCCAAGAGCATCTCAAGTCATGCCTTCCCCAGAGCGTCACTACCAAATGCTCATCAAGACTTGTGGGGACCCAGCTGCGGTGTTGCACAGTTCATATCCCAGTCAGATCTGAGTTTCAAGCCAGCCTGGTCTGCACATGGAGACTCAGGACAGCCAGGGTTACATAGTGAGACACTTAATCTGAAAATAAAAAAAAGGGAGAAAAGACTCAGATAGAGACCAATATTTCTCCATCTTAAAAACACAAATATTTGAAAATAATATTCTGTGTCTTCAAACCTTCTCGTCCCCCAAATGCCCCCATTTTAGTCATTTAAACTGGGTGAAGGAGAAATGAAACAGAATGGACAGAAAGTGAAGTCAGGTGAGTACCTGCTGAGCACTAGCGATAGCAGGACGCCGGCTAGGCTAGGAGCCTGGGCATGGTGGAAGTCTAAGAGGCTGGATCCAAAGCAATCCCCTTCAGAGCATCGAAGATTCAGAGAGCAACTTGAGAGCCTTAGAAATCCAAAGCCCATGCAAACAACCATTCAAGTGGCCAATATGAAAACCACCTCTGGTTGTCTTTCGTTAATGGCTGAATGAGCTGGCATAAGAGAGAGTTTTGGGAGGAGGAGCTGGATGTGGGAGATGCTGTGAGTTTGGGAGGAACTCAGAGAGCTGAAGTGGCCACTACAGGCAAAAAGAACACGTTGGAGTGAAGGAGGGCACAGAACACAAAACTCAGAATTGAGTTTGCTTGTGTGAATGTTTTGAGAATTGGACACATCCATGAGATTTTGAGCCAATACATGAGAAATTAGCGATTCAGAGGTTAAGAATGGGGTCACAGACCAGGTTTTTGCACCCTGACTTATCATACGGAAACTCCGTTTCTTGTCAGTATTGATGATTGGGGGAAAGTACAGGGACAAAAATTGCTGATTCCTGGTTCCTCAATAACCCTGGTGGAAGTACACTGAGGAACGATTTGGTGGGAGGAAGGCAGGAACATTTAGAGGGTGTTCGACCTTAAATTGACAGACGGTGAGCCGGGCTTTCCCCAGGCCCTGCGCTTGGGCAGTGCACTGAGTAATTGCATCCAGCTCAGAGCAGGAAGTCGGCCTGCAGCTGAGCAAGTGAAAGTCTGCACGGAACCTGCAGACTGCAACTGCAGGCAGTGGTACCAGGATAGACCACCCCAGGACTCCGAATCAGCCTCACCTTCCCATGAGATTTATCCCATACTTGTCAAAGAACCACCCAGAGCATAGAAGGAGAGCCAAGATGCTTCTTAGATATCGGGATGTACAGGGAGCTTAAGATGTCTCTTTTCTTATCCAACGGACTTACAAGGACATTTGATTGTCAGTTTCCCAGTTTCAGAAAATGTCACACCTTCCGTGAACCCACTGCCCTGCTGTGTGTCGGTTTTACTATGTAGACCAGGCTAGCATAGTCATGGTTCCCTGGCCTCAATTTATAAGGACTGGGTTTACCAGTGTTGGAAACCACACCACATCCCGATGTGGCTTTATGGGACATGCAGCAGTTTCTCTAACATTCGAGTTTGGGCCACCTCGACTTCCTACAGGAAGTCTGTGATGTGGCTACTCGGGTAGCTGATGAAAATGAAGTCTCTACTGGACATGGTGATTCACACTTTTAATCTCGGAACTTGGGTGGCAGAGAGGTGGCTGTCTGCGGGTTCGAGGTCTACACGGCGAGTTCCAAGACAGTCAGTACTACATAGACCCTATCTCAAAAAACCTAAATCAATAAATAAATAAGAAAAGAGAAAGAGAAAGAGAATGAAGCCTTTGCTTTCAAATAGGCTCACCGGGACTAATAAGTTAGATGGTTTTGAGACCCAACACTGGGTAAAAAGGTCTTTCTAGATGGCAGGCTTGAGGTAGCAGTCTGAGCTTCTCAGACCAAATCTTGGTGCTGGCTGACTTCCTCCTGAGATGATCTTGTCTTCTCTGTATCGCTTTGCTCTGCATAGACATCATAAGACTGTTTTGTGTTTGTGTAACCTTACTTGTAGAACCCCTATGCTATGAAAGCACAATGTTGGTTTGCTTGGAAACGGTCTGAATCCTAAACTTGTGCCTCAAAAGCCCCTTGTCAACTCAGACACTAGGGGTGTGTCAGCTGAGATCTCATTTCCTTCCAGGGCTAACTCAAATTTCTGTTGTTTTTATGCACAAGGTCTATATGCTGTGCCATCTATCCTGGAAGAGGCTCTGTCTTTAAAATTCCTAAAGGGGCCGGGCGATGGTGGCGCATGCCTTTAATTTCAGCACTTGGGAGGCAGAGGCAGGCAGATCTCTGTGAATTCGAGGCCAAACTCGTCTACAAGAGCTAGTTCCAGGACAGGCTCCAGAGCTGCAGTGAAACCCTGTCTTGAAAAACTAAAATAAGTAAATAAAAAATAAAGTCCCTAAAGGACCACAGGTAAATTCTCTCTGAAACAGCAATGCTGTCTGATCTACCACAAAGTGCACAGCTCCCCTGGATTTAGAAGACACCTGTATTTCTCCAGTACAATACTCAGCTGTTCCTCTTTACCATGTCCCAATTTTATCAACCTTTTCTTAAAGCCAAGCTTGATTTAATGTAGTTGATGATAGAGCACCGTTATGGTGGCTTTCTTGATTTAAATGGCACCCAACCATTTAAGTGACATATTCACTTTATTTTATGTGCACGAGTGTTTTGCCTGCAAATATGTGGTTATGTGCACTGCGCGTGTGCCTTGCACCAGAAGAGGATATCATGTTTCTTTGAACTGAAGCTATGCATGGTTGTGAGTCATTGTGTGGCACTGGGACTTGATCCTGGGTCCTCTGCAAAGGCAGCCAGCTCTCTTAATCACGGAGCTATCTCACTAGTCTCTCTTGCTTTTTATTTTTCTTCTCCTTACCCTGTCCAGAGTGGATGCTTAATAAACTGCTGCTAACAAGGAAATGGAAGTGCAATGTCGTGGTCTCCATAGAGATCTAAGAGAGCCCGCCCTCGCCCAAATTGGACCTTTCTCCAGTGACCTATAACTTCTTCCACCAACAGTTCTCTCTCTGCATTCTGCCGAAACTCTGTTCTTGCTTTTCTTTCTTATTTTTCTCCCAGAGCTTTTGTCTTCTCCCTTACACCAATTCTTTCTTTCCTCCTGTCTGCTTCTGCCCTTCTCTTTTTTTCTCCCTCCCTTTTCCTTTCCTCCCTGCCCCAGTTCCCTTGTTTTCCCTTCTCTCTCCCCCACCTTCTTTTTCACTCCTGCCTTGGTCTCTGGCAGGATCTCTAGCTCCCTATGCAGCCTAGCGTGACCTAGAACTTTTGACCTTTGAGTCTTCACCTCCTCAGTGCTGTGATTGCAGGCAAGAAGCACCGCACCTCATTTGTGGCCTGCTCGGGATACTTTAGAGCTTTGTGCATGCGAGGCCACCACTCTACCCTGTGAATACATCGCCAGCCCACCAACCCTTTACCAGAGAGAAGGAGAGAGAGAAAGGCTAAAGAAGAAAGGCGGAAAGAGAAAACCAGAGCCACAAAGGCAGAAGGGAAAGCAGGCGTCTGTGGTTTCGTTCTGTTAGCTCACACTCAGTAATTCCTAGTCTCAGAAACATCAGCACATGGAGACTCATGCACACCTTCTTTATGTGACAAATAATCAATAGATTTGAAAGGAAGGACTGGCTGGGTATAGGGGCACACATGGAGGCCAGCAGTGTGCTTTTGAGGGAGGCCTGGTCTCCACAGTAATCTGAGTTCAAAACAATAGAGAAATCTTGTTTCTACAAAGAGGGAGAGACAGAGACAGAGACAGGTTAGTCAGCCACAGTGAACTGTGACCTGGTGTTGCTTCTAAAAAACACACGATGGGGTTCGTTATTTATTTCAACCAGATAAGAAAAATTAACAAAGCACCCTGAAACTGGAATTATTCCACTACATTATATTGGGAAGAAAGGATTATGTGGACGTGGTGGGGTCTACAGGGGCTATCAATCACATCTCGACATCTTTATATTCAATAGGAGACCCAAGGTTAAGGTGTCTAGAGGAAATGGAGTCTGGATTTCTTGTGCTAGGGATTAAGAAGACAAGCTATATATTTAATTAGCTCAAACAACCTAAGGGAAAGAAGAATCTTTTGCTTGAGGGAGCAACAAGATGCAAGAAGCACAGGGTTAGAGAACAAAATGCAGGATATTCTGATGTCATTCTAGTCTGACTCTGACATAAATATATAATGCCCAAAAAAAAAATAAATCACTAGGGGATAAACACAGGGTTAAAATAAATCACATACTAACAACTTTTGTTTGTGAATAGGTAATAAAAGACCTCAGTCTAAAGTTTGAATTTAATTCTAATTTATAATACCCTTTAAATGTAGTATATGATAAAATGGCTTGTCTTGTCTTCTGAGAAATCAGAGCTCAGATAAAAAGCAAAAGGAAACAGAAAAGACTAAATTCCTTGAATGTCCCCACCAGTCTGCTTGGATTAGGTTAGGAGACAAATAATGCCTGGGTCCCAGTGGCTTGTGAGAGCAGATGCCCTGCTGCCGTGCCCAATGTGGGTCAGCTGGGAGACAGCTCACTGACCCAGCTCTGAAGATGCAGGCTGATGGAGGGGCCGCCCTCTCGCCACCTTATCATTTCCCCACACAGTCCCACAATCCCTGAGGCAGAAGAAGAAAGTCATGGCGAATGACACATGGGTTTTACACTCTTTTGCCTGGCAGTGACTCACACGCATTTCATGGGCCAGAGCAAGACAAAGAGTAAGGAGGGGAAAAAAAAAGCTACACCATATTCCTGGAAGCAGAGAACAGCTTTTTGATGAACACATTAGCGCCTTCCAGTGTCTACCTCTCTTTCCATCAAACACTTTGTTCTCCGTTTTCACAGTGTTTTGACGTCTTCCCTAAGAAAAAGCACCCGAAGATACCAATCACTCAATTAGAGTATCTAGTGCAAACCTAGAGTTTATTACATAACGTCTGACCGTCTGGCTGATAGACAGTAGGTCATTAGATAGACAACCGCACAGATAAAACAGAAGCAGGAAAACAACAATAAATATTTCAATTTGGAAAGAGGAATGGGAGACGAGCATGTATTTATTTGGGTTTGGGTTTGTAGCTTTGGCATTTTGCTTGGCTGGGTCACAGGCACCTCTTATGCTTGACATATATATTATCACAGGATTGGAACTTGGGTTCTGGATTTGGAAGGAGCTCACTTTAGTTTTACTCTGTGGTTCCTGGTGGTACCTGAAAATTAATTTTTCCCCTCCTAGTAATCTCTTTGATGCATATAAAATAGTGTTGATAAAGAATCTTTGCTAGAGCTTTCATACTTGCCCCTTGATGGTTAAGGTATGGGAATCAGTTCCTGGGTAATTTTGAGAATGCTTGCAAAAGTTGAGAAATTTCTTACATATGTTAGAATTCTCTTTCGAAGCACAGTTCTCAGAACACCTATGTGTTGACAGAGAACTGAATGGTCTTGCAGCCATTCAGTACCAAAGGAGAAACATACAGAGGCTTACGTTAATTATAAACTAGTTGGCCTATTAGCTCAGGCTTATTATTAACTCTTATAACTTACATTAACCCATAATTCCTGTCTGTGTCAGCCACATGGCTTGGTAGCTTTTTATCAGTGAGGCCTTCTCATCTTGCTTCCTCTGTGTCTGGGTGATGACTGCAGACTGAGCCTTTCCTCTTCCCAGAATTCTCCTATTTTGGTCACCCCCCATATTTCCTGCTTGGCTACCATTCAATCAGCATTTTATTAAACCAATGCAAGTAACAAATCTTTACAGGGTACAAGACCATTGTCCCACAGCACCTATGTTTCTTTCTACGTTCCCACATCTCTCCCTTCCTCTCTTGACTTGGTGGAAGATTACTAGAAAGGCATCCACACACATTTTATCTGAGTTCCTGCATCCAGTTATTTCATGCTTCCTTCCGATTTTCATCCTTGGGAAAATTGTTTGGCTGAGAGGTGTGTCTGTGCCTTTCTTCAGAAGCTTTTTTGCAATTGTCTTTTACTTTTGGTGGGTAGGAGCAGATGTTTCTTTCCCATCTTGCAGGACTCTAGACTTCCGGACTCAATTCTCTGTTTGCAAGCCTTTCAGGCCTGCTCTGAACTCAGTTTCTTGGTTGTGTAACTTTTGTCAATTCAGAAAAGTCTCACATAGACAAATAAGGTTCTGGTTTCTAATCTCTTTCTTTGAAAATACAAATTAATTAGATACAATATCTGCCTTTCAAGTATTGCATTTATTTTTGCCAAATGCATTGTGTTATAGAACATAGATTATAATTTATCTGGCCTGTAATTTAACTGCCTCAAGTACAATTAAATTGTTTAAGCTTTTGTTATGTTAGCACCTCATTTTCAGACATTAATTTCTGTGTTTTCAGATATGCTCCTCTGCTATTGCAGTCTCTCTCACTCTGTCTGTGTGTATTGTAGTGTATTTGCACTTGTGTACTGGGACACACGCACACAGAGGTCAGATAATGGCTTCTGGAGTCTTCCTCTATCATTTTCTACGTTGCTGTTATTATTCTTTTGAGGTAAGTTTCTCCCTGAGCCTACAGCTTGTGTTTTGGCCAGGCTGGCTGGTCAACAAGTTCCCAGAACCAATCTGACTTTGTCCCTTGATTCTGGGGTTACAAGTATACCCAGATTTATGTGGGTGCTGAGGATTCAAACTTAGGTCTCCATGCTTTCACAGCAAATTTTCTTACCTACCAATCCATCTTCCTCTAGCAGACTAGATTCAGCTGTATGGAATGAGGATAAAGTTTCTTGAAGTTGGATTTGTAAAATTAAATGTTTAATTTATGCCGTCAAGATCACCATCAATTTCATGCTGCTATTTTATTTAATATATGCGTGATGGTTTTCACTGTATAACCACATTTTAAACTTCTTAATACAAATTTACAATAGTACATAGACTTAGTACAGACTCTTACCTGGAACAAAAGTCCATAGAAAGCATTCGTGGAGTATGACTCCAAACACATAGTAGGACATATTGGCTAAAACACTGTTTATCACAGGTGAGCTGTGTGTAAGCCACTCCTGGGATTGCAGTTTTCTGTTGCTTGCTCTCTCTGCACTCCGGAGCTGAGTGTGGACTGCTTGCAGAACAGACCTTGGGCATTTCTGAGGCTCTCAAGGCTAATGGGGTCGACATGAGGTTAGAGAAGTGCACACACCAGAGTCGGCTATCTGTTTATCAGATGCCATAAACACCTGATTTTCCTGGGAAGAACTGCTGAATCAATACAGGCTAGTTTAAAGATCTGGATGTGTTGGCGCTAGGCTATCAGTCTGGCCACCTGGCAGGCTGTTTTCCCTCTGCAGCAGACAGTATTTTGAGCACAGACGTGAAAGTCAATGCTGCTTCCTTCACATGGAAGGTGTGTTTTACTCTTCTTTTGCGGCGGCAATCCAGCACATCCTCCCATATTCAGTCTGGGTGTTTTATGCTTTTCCTTTCAGGGTGGCTCTTATACTCTTCTATGCACTAAAGCACAGCCATGAGGGAAGAGACTCCTGAGGAAAGTGGGCATGGTAACAAGCCTTCTGTTGCTGTGGCAACACACCTAGCAATCAACCTAAAGGCATAGAGACTTATTTTGGCTCATGGTTTCAGTGTATGATCATGTAACATCATGCTTTTCTGCCAGGATGAGACAAGAACATTGTGTGGCTTTCTTGAGGGGAAAGCTGTTCAAACTGTCTCCAAAGGAAAATGTGAACGGAGGGTGGGACAGAAGGAGAGAAGGAAGGACGTGGAATAAAATATTTTCCTCAAATCTATTCTTCCAGTCACCCACTTCCTCTTATTAGTCCCTATCTATCAGAATTTCTGTCATTTTCTCATAGTCCATTAAGTTATAAATTTAATACATTCATAAGAATGTCATAATGAAGCCAGGCAGTAGTGGCACATACCTTTCATTCTAGCTTGCAGGGGCAGAAGCATGTGGATCTCTGAGATCGAGGCCAGCCTGATCTACTAAGAGAGTTCCATGGGCTGGAGAGATGGCTCAGCAGTTAAGAGCACTGGCTGTTCTTCCAGAGGTCCTGAGTTCAATTCCCAGCAACCACATGGTGGCTCACAACCATCTGTAATGAGATCTGGTGCCCTCTTCTGGCCTGCAGATGCACATGCAGACAGAACACTGTATACATAATAAATGAATAAATAAACTTTTTTTTTAAAAAAGAGTTCCAGGACAGCCAAGACTGCACAGAGGATCCCTGTCTTGAAAAAAACCAAAATAAAAACCCCAAACAAACGGAAGAATGTCATAATGAAGTCTATTATTTTATATGCTAGTCAAAAATTTATCTCTCTGTGTATAATATAGCCAATATCAGAGTTCTAAATAATTCACCTTAAAGCTAATAAGTAAAAATTTAAAAAAAAAATCTATAAGCTTATAAATAAAAAGTTGTCAAACCCACTTCCCGAGTTCCTACTTCTGAACTGTGCTGCAGTGGTCAGCAAGCCATCAATACATAACCCTTTGGCAGACAGTGCAGATCCAGAAGGAGTAGTAAATGCCTCAGTTTACTCAATTTATCCCAGAATTAAGAGCCTCACTCATATATTTGTTTGATAGCATGAAAGATACAAGCAAAAGTTGAAATCTAAAAGCATGCTGCTAGCCTTCACGAAGCCAGTTTCACTGTGCTCATGAGCTGTCATATGTGAGGCCTCAAACTTCTCTGTGAGAGAAGCATGGGGATTTCAGTCTGGCTAAAACACTTGTATGGACCCCGCGTGTGCACAAAAACTATACCGTGTGATGTAGATTGCATATTTGAGA
The DNA here is from genome assembly GCF_018167655.1 of Microtus oregoni. Lineage (NCBI taxonomy): Eukaryota > Metazoa > Chordata > Mammalia > Rodentia > Cricetidae > Microtus > Microtus oregoni. Next base: position 35,340,278 of record NW_024543066.1, read on the forward strand.
ATGTGCATTTGGGGAGGTGCTGAAGAGACCTATATTTATTAATATCCTAGAGAACCGTCCTGACCAGAAGCAGGCAAAAGACAGATGGGATTTGATCTTACCAAGAATGAGAAGAGAACAATGTTGAAGAAGACACTTGGAGAGTCATCTGGTGGGAGGTGAACTTCTGCTGGCTGCAGAGAAGGACATAAGCCTTCATAGACAAAGACAGGAGCCATGTGTTTGTACGGCATGCCCTGGCAGAACTGTGATCAGTGCGGAATGCTCTCCAGTTAGTGGAGATTTAGTCAAACATGTTAACAATGGACAACAACAGTTTTGCATTCTAGACCATACTCTGAACTTGGGAAGGCAAATTTACCTAATTGTTAAGAATTTTGGTTGTAGAATTTTATATACAAACATATAGTTTTGATCAAATCCACCCCCACTCCCTGCATTTGAGGAAGCTTCATTTTGTAGTTGATGGTAATTGACACAGGCTCATAACTGGTCAAAGTGTAGAAATTTTTTAAATTTACTTATTTTTATTTCATATGCATTGATGTTTTGTCTGCAGGTATGCCTGTGTGAGGGTGTCGGACCCCCTGGAACTAGAATTACAGACAGTTGTAAACTGCCATGTGGGTGCTGGGAATTGAACTTGGGTCCTCTGGAAGAACAGCCAGTGCTCTTAACCCCTGAGCCACCTCTCCAGACTCCAGGAATAATTTTTCTTTTAAGAAGTAAGCTGCTGTTTTTGAGAGAGGGAAATGATTGTGTTTCCCTAGCATAAATGCCTGTGCTTGACAAATGCTCATTGCCTTGATCCGAACAGAGACAAACGAATTTCACACAAGTCCACAAACTATGCCCCAAAGCATGTCAAGTCTTCTGTTTGTGCTTCACTTCACTAACAACAATGGTCCCCAATCAGAGTTAACTAATAGTCACATCTATCGTGTGAATGATTATTTGTTAAGCACAGTCGGGGTCTAGTCAGAGGGTTAAAACAATGAGTTTAGGGAAACCCCCAAACTACCTGTGGATGTAATTTCTGCATCTCTCCGGCACCAGTCATTCTTTGGTTTTATTTTCCCCTCCATAGTGTTTAAAACCAAGCCTTGGTAAGGATGACTTTACCCTCAAGTCACAGGGATTCTCCTGCCTGACCTGAAAGTAGAAGCCACAGTGTATGACAAGAACGTTGACGATTTGCGGAAGAATTAAAGATTGTGACAGTAATCTGTGACTCGGTTCACCTCTGTCGTGAAGATAATGAGAGAGGAAAGGGGGGAGTAGAAGGAAAGGAAGATGGGTCCATTTTTCCGTCATCCCCTTTAGGGTCCCCCTTAGGTTCCCCTTCAGGAAGTGGAGTAGAAAAAAAAAACCCCGCATTCGTCAGTAACTTTGGGTCAACCACAACTTACAAATAGTAAGGAGGTCAATGGAAACAGGGACAGTGATTACTATAAAACCAACGGGTCCCGTCGTTGATGTACCCAGGGAGGCGTGCTCAGAAGAAAGTGTTTCCTGAGCAAAGAGGCAGCCCGCTGGAAACAAGCATGCAGAGAACACGCGAGACAGCCGTGGTGAGTGGTGCTGGTATCTAGGATGAGGGTAACTGCGTCTGCACTTTATGAAAGGTAGATTTCCAAGGCTTTAGATCTTCTCGGAGTCTTCTGTGAGCTAGGTCTTTTAAAAACAACAAGGCTAACTATGGTAGGACTTTGAGTGGAGGAAATAGAACTGTCCAGTTAAACTTTCAGATAACCTCCTGGAGAAGTTTTTCATATCCTTGATACTGGATTAATTAATTAATTAATATGCATGGTCTTATTCCTTGTAGAAGCTAGTGGAACGTTAATGAGGACTGGAATTCTACTTCTCACTGCTTACAACTAGAATCGTGCCTGTCATTAATTGGATAAACCTGGGAAGGGTTTGCTATAGAGGCACGTGGACCAGGCTTAGGAACTCCCACGCTGTGTTATCGGTTCTGATGGTCTTCTGATTTTCCTTGTATGAGTCTTGCAATTTCAAAAATCTTGGCTTTTATAAACGGCACCTGTTCTCTGACAGTGGTGGTTTTTGCTTGATTGTCAGTTTGTTATTTTAGAGATTCCAGCAGGCCACCAAAGCACAGTATTTAGGGACAGAGGCTTTGAAGTCACAGGTTTGGCCCTGCTGCCTGCTAATGTGGGATTTGGTGTTAGTCACTGACTTTTGTGAATCGACTTTGCGCAGTCGTGTGGCAACATATTGACAGTGTCTCCCTTATAGTGGTTTGTGAAGGGAGAACTGATATATTGTGATGAATCTCTGTTTGTGAGGTAGATCATGGATGCTTAGTTTTTAGTTAATTTGAGCACTCTAATTTGCTGGAAGAGATAAAAGGTAGAAAAGGCCATGTAAATGTTAATTCTTAATATTATTGTTTTTGTTGTATGTTTTGCTTTTTGAGACAAGATCTTCCTGTGTGGCCCAGGCTAGTCTTGAGTTTGGTATGTAATTTGGGCTGGTCTGCAATTGGCGTTCCTTCTGCCTCACTATCTGGAGTGCTGGAACTATAGGAGTGTGCCATGAATTCTGGCTCAGACACCCTCATCAAACCACAGAAACAGACAACTAACATTTTCCCCATTACACAGTGAAAAGGAGCTCAGTCATCTGCTTTTTGTTTGCTGTCATTAAACCCTGTGATGCCGAACCGAGACTGAGCCTAGCAATAGTATGCTTCTTTGTGGATGACAGAAAGGCAAAGTTCTTTTTTTCCTTTAAATAATTTATTTACTTTTATTTTATGTGCATTGGTGTTTTTCCTGCATGTTTGTCTGGGAAGGCGTCAGATCTTGGAGTTACAGTCAGTTATTAGCTACCATGTGGGTGCTGGGAATTGAACTCAGGACCTCTGAAAGAGCAGTCAATGCTCTTAACCCCTGAGCCATCTCTCCAACCCTGAGAGGCAAGATTCTTAACCTAACACCATTGTGTCAGAGCTAATCATTTGCATAGTTCAATGTTTCAAACCATGTCTATTTCTCTGAGGGGGGGGGCGGGAATCAGCTGAACTCTCAGCAAGAAGCATGGCAGTGGAAGCAGCGAGGAAATGGGACTGAGTTAGAAGGGGCAAGCAGAGAGGACACGCTCGACGGTAATTGAGATCAGTCTGGCTGGGGCTTAGAGCTGACCAGGTCCTGTAGCCCATCCCTGCCTGGGGAGGTTCCAGATGACAGGTGAGTGTAGGGGCAGTGTGCAGATGTTCTCACAGCTGGGCTCACACTGGAGTAAGGTACAAAGCTCTACTGAAAAGGTTCAGAGTCTCTGACTGTTCTCCCACAGCTTCAGTGTTTTCCTGCCTGTTTCCCCTTCTACAGGATGAAAACCCTATCTATTAATCTTCTTTACAGGGGGGATATAAAACACTCTCAACTTCCCTGAGAAGTATTGTTTGTCTCAGTCTTTGACTTGGCACCAGCCTTATTAGAGCTCAAAAACACTAAAAATGATAATGACAAGAAGCAAGCGGTGATTTCTGATATTATGTGATTTCCTGATAAAGGCCATGGGGCTTTCAAGTGCCTCTCTATTCCAGATACAAGGGGCAGATATTTGGAATTCTTCACTCCTGTAATGACACACAGCTAAGGTTGATGTGAGTTGTAGTTGTCATGACCTTCAGTGGCTGTGACCAAGCATCGCCAAGGAAGGTGGAGCCTGTAGACATTAAGAGGCTGGGAAATGCTGGTGAGATAAGTAGAATGAGTTTTGTCTGCTTCATGAGACAGTGGGTAGAACCCAGTGTTTACAGAGGGTTTTCTAAAACACTCCAAGAACATTGAGTGAAATAGTAATGACTTGTTAGGGGCACAAGAGTTGTCTCTTTTCCTGTCGCTGTGATAAAGCAAGATAGAGCCAGGCAACAACTGAGAGAAAGTGCTTACTTTGGGGCCTGCAGTTTCTGCGGGTTGACTCCACGATCATCCTGGTTTCAGGCAGGTAGGCATGGTCCTGAACCAGTAGCTGAGAGCATATATATCTTGAGACACAACCACGAGGCTGAAAGAGCTAACTGAGGATGATGTAAGACTTGAAAAAAATCAAAGCACACTCCAGTGACACAGTTCCTCCAATGAGACCACATATCAGCCTCTGGAGGGCATCACCTAACCCAAGTTATAGGAACTTTCAGTCTTGATAATGAAAAGTGGAAGTGACTCATGATACACAAGAGGAGGCTCAGAGAAGAAATTAATATTTAAGAAACCTAACTAGGTGGTTGGTAGGTGTGTGACTATGTTTTCTAAACTTCCAAGCACTTGTGAAGACTACATTCCACATCCGTCTCACACACAGTGTGTTGTGTAACATCAATCCAAAGCCAACAGTGATTACCTGAATCAAACCCTAACGGGTATCTTTGGGATTTATGTGGATGCAGGAAACCAAGTCACTGTGGTGTGAGTTCGAGACTTGAGTTCTGGACTCCACACAGTTGACTCCAGAGATAATGCCATAAACGACAACACTGCAGCCCTAAGGACCAGTTACGGAGTGAAAGAATGATTGCGGAGGTGAAAACACACGGCTGCTGATTATCTGGAGGCAAATCTGCCCCATTCTGCATTTGATTTCCATTTATTACCGGTGATCTTGGGATAGCAGCTTCCATGAACTTTCTGCTTGTCCTGTGCATTTCTTGCATCCAGCATGAATGAAACAACATGCAGGTTTTTTAAATCAACACGCACATCATCACTTTCCCTACCTACACAGTATGAACCTGAACAATGCCGGGCCCAGAAATCGAAAACTCAGCTTCAGCTTTTCTGTCCATCCCCAGGGATGGTCAAGCAGGGATGGCGGTGTGGGCAGAGGCTAGTCACAACAAAGGGAAGCTGGAGTGCCTGGCTCCTCTTGTGGGTAGGTCTTCATGGAGTACTTTCTTTGTGCGTTCTTGTAACACCAGATAAACCAATATTTCAATGTTCGTATAGAAAATACAAATGCCTGAGCTTAAAGAAATGGCTTCTATCCTGTGCCGTTGTGCACCATTAGTGCCTCTGCTGCTTTCAATTAGCATTGATAATTGGAAGTTTGCTTTGGTTGCTTTCTCAGAATCTTTTCCTCAGTGAGCTGAGCTCAACCACATTGTTTAATTTAACGGTGTCGCCCTGTCCATTCATCCCCTTATCCATTCATTCATTCATTCATTCAGAAAGGTTTCATGGAACATCCTTGCTGTGCACATTCTTTAACAGGAAGCTTTCACTCTAACATGTCTGATATGAACACAGATAACGCCTTTCTAGAGAACATAAAAAAAAATGCTTCTTGAGTGATAACCGATAACATCTTTAGTATTTCATGTTGATAAATGTACTTCTCATTGAACTACATATTATGAATCGGGCCTTGATGGTAGCGTGGACCTTGGAGGGATGTCCTGGAAAAAGGCTTTCTAGAATATAAAGCGGGAGATAAGTTCAAGAGGGTTTTAATCTTCAGTCTTTCTGTTTTGCACCTTGATAACAGGTATGACTGTTCTCATTGCCAGTGATTACCTGTACTGCAGAAAGAAGAAACCTTGATCCCATAAAGAGACCCCACATACAGGGCTGGGGTTCAGCCACACTGTGCCAGGGCTCTCACCCTCGGCAATCTTCTCTGTTTTCCAGGTCAAGTCCCTGCTGCTGTTGATATTGGGGCTTGCCATCCTGAGGGAGGTAACAGCTCATCCGAAGAAACCCATAGCACGGGCTCTTGTCCCCCAGAAGGCTGGGAACTGCCCTCCTCTGGAGGATAAGAGTGTGAGAGTTGACCTCCGCATCTTCAATCAAAACCAGGGTGTTTCTGTCTCACATGACTTCCAGAACCGCTCCAGCTCCCCATGGGATTACAAGTAAGTCAGGGAAGACGTGTGTGTGTGTGTGTGTGTGTGTGTGTGTGTATGTATGTATGTATATGTATATATATATATTCCATTGGAAAATGTGCTAAACCAGATGTGGAGGTGCATGACTTTAATCCCAGCACTCAGGAGGCAGAGGCAGGTAGATCTCTGAGTTCAGGGCCAGCTTGATCTACATAGTGAGTTCCAGAACAGCCAGAACTACACAGTGAAGCCCTGTCTTGAAAAAAAAAAAAAAACCAAACACTAAAAAAAAGAAAGAAAAGGAAAAGAAATGTGTTCTAAATTCTTTTGACTGTGAAGCCTCATTCTCCTGAGTACTCAGCGTCCACATTAGCTCTCTTCCTGAGATGGAGTTCTCACACTGTAGCCCAGGTTGCCCTAGAACTTCTTGGGTAGCTCAGGCTAACTTCAGATCTATGATTATCCTTCTGCTTCAGCCTTCTGAGTTCTGGGATTTTCGGCATGCGACACTATGCCTGGCTTCCCATTTATCCTTTCCAATAGAAATTCCACTTTTTCTGGTAACTCAGGTTTTTCTTGCTTTCTTGCCCCGGCTCACCTGTGTGGTTGAAAGTCTTAGTAGTTTTCAGCCTGCGATATTACCACTGTGCGAGGCTAAGTGGAAACCAGAGGTCAGCTTGAGGATCTGCTCCGAGCAGATGTCACTCTTTGAGTAGCGAGGGTAAGGGATGTGTGTGGAAGAAAACTCAGCTTGGGACATAGATGTCAGCCATGTGGGGTAGAATCTTGTGACTTTGTCTTGAGATATAGGCCCTGGGAACACTTAGCACACATAGTATGAATGCTTTACACGCATTCATACTATGCAGAACCCTCAACAGTTACCTGAGTTTGAGAAGATAGTGTGCTCATAAGCCCTGTTTATGGTGGAGGCATCTGGGGCATAGGAAGTTACTTAACAGCTAGATCTTGGTCCAAGAATCTAGAGCCTGTGCCGCTCGCTTGTGTAACTCAGAACCTCCCCTGGCCGGGAACACCCAGTGCTACCGAGCCCTTCTCTCTTCCTCTCCTGGCCTCAACATCCTGTTTTGCCTTTTTTTTTTCTTCTTCAGCATCACCCGAGACCCCCACCGGTTCCCCTCAGAGATTGCTGAGGCCCAGTGCAGATATTCAGGCTGCATCAATGCGCAGGGGCAGGAAGACAGCTCCATGAACTCCGTCGCCATCCAGCAAGAGATCCTGGTCCTCCGGAGGGAGCCCCAGGGCTGTCCTAATTCCTTCCGGCTGGAGAAGATGCGGGTGAAGGTGGGCTGCACCTGCGTCACGCCCATAGTCCGCCGCGCAGCCTGACAAAGCTTCGCATTAAACTCGGCTGAAGAAGCTGTGGAAATGCCTGTCTTTTTCCAGCGCTCTGCATAAAGCCTTATATTCAAGTCTCTCTGCTTCCTAAGACTCTTAGTAAGATGTGCATGGCGTTCTTGAAGCTCTGTTAGGTATAGTGTTAACGTTATTATTAGATATAGTGTTAACTGTTAGATATAGTGTTAGCTGTTAGATATAGTGTTAACTTTCTGCCTTGTTTTAGAATTGCTACCAGTCCTGATGCGTTCTAATGCCTTGAACTTCTGAAAATGAAGGAGAACTAAGGCACCCTTGGCCCAGCCTCTTTATATTATATGATGACCATATTTTTTTTGTCAATACTGTCACTTTTGTGCAATATCATTCTTGTAGAGTTCAAGGAAATGCTGGTATTTCTGATGGAAATGAAGAAAACCCATTTAGAATGCATGGAGGGAGCTGTGTAGTGTGGTCTGGGTAAGCAAGGATGGGGGCAAGCATCTGGTATGTGTGTCCATAGAAAAATTTGCTAAATATAAATTAGGGTGCCATAAACTATTATGTATTTATATTTGACAAACTACACATATATTTATGACCTATTGATTATATAAAGTTTAGTAGAAAATTAATATATTCATTAATTATGAAATAAAATATTATTAATTAAAAATATTTGAAGTATGTGCTGCTTAATTTTTGTCAACTTGATACAAACTTGAACCACCTGGCAAGAGGGACCTTCAGTTGAGAAACTGCCCCCATCAGATTAGTCTCTGGGCATGTCTGGTGGGCATTTTCTTGATTAATGTTGTGGGGAATACAGCCTATTTTGGGTAGTGCTACTACTTCTAAGCAGGTAGTCCTGAGCTGTATTAAAAAAAAAAAAAACAACTAGCTGGGCAGGCCTTGGAGAGTAAGCCAGTGGGCAACATTCCTTCCTCATCTTGGCTCCAGTTCCTACCCTGAGTTCCTGCCATGACTTCCATCCATAATGGTCTATATGTTATAAGCCAAACAAATCTGTTCCCCTCCAAGTTGCTTTTTGCTCATGGTGATTAGCATGGCAACACAGAAAGGAATTAAGGCAAAGTAATTGTTTCTACTTCCAGCTTGCACTCCCAAGACTTTATAGCCCGAAAGATTTTGGAATTCTCTATGAATGTCATTTGTTTATCATGTTTCCTCCTCTGACTCTGTTAGAGTTGTTGTTATTAATCAACTGAGGTTCCGTTACACTTGCATGGAGTGTTAAGGGAAACGATGCGAACAGCGTTCAAGTGCGGGGGCAACATGTTACTTTTCCGCTCTTCTGGCCGCATTATGTTATGAGACATTTACTGACCATTGTGTTCGCCACTTGCAGTAGAGAGTGGAAGAAGATGTGCATAGTAGGGCCCCAGTATTGGCATCTGGCATCCCCAACCCGTCATTAGCGTCATCATACGGTTCCTTTGCCTCTTTTTCTCTATGACTTCTTGATCATACGGGGTTACCAGGAGTCTTTTGTCAGACTCCTGTGTAACTTGGGACACACAGAATGCAAGTCTCAGCCTCTGGGGAGCTTGTGTCTCCCCTTTCTGGATACAGCACACCACATCTCTCTTTCACAGCTACCGTGCCACCTGCCTTAAGAGCATCCACATTGCTGTTGCGTCCTGGTTCCAGAGAGGGAGTGGATTGTACGGCTGTTCTCCTTAGCTGGGATTTGGTTTGAGGTCGGACAGACAGTAGGAACTTGGTGCTTCCGTTTCTAACATGGACCTGATCTAACAACAGGAAGCATGGTCCGGCATGCTCTCTTCAAGTATTCACTAAAGAACCCTGCTGCAGACAACAGTAGGGTTCCTTGCCTAGTGAGCCACCTGTGGCTGGTTCTATGTGCTGGATTGGAGGAACAACAGAAGCCTGGCAACATTTCCCAGGATAACTCTCGCGATGCAATGTACCACAGATCATAAAACGTACATTGATCCAGCGGATCACATATCACTCCTGAAATGCATTTCTCCTTTTCCAAATTACACCCATGGAGTAGATTATAGTGAACTTTGATGTTGGGTACAAGGGCTACATTTGCTTTTTTTTTTTATTTAATGTTTTAAGGAGAAGGGCATGGTTAGGGTGATGTAAAAAAAAAAAGAGCTGAATTCTGAGGGTCAGTTAAGATTGGAGAGCCATCCCTCTTGATGGTGGTCTCACACTGTAAAGGTCAAATAGACCATGATAGACCCTGGCTTACTTCCCACATTTATGAATGTAGCCTGGAGAAATTAGTTGACATGTTTCAGGTCACAGTTACTAGCAGAAAGAGGTTCACAGGCTCCAAGTTCAAGACCTTTGCATTTTGCTTTTCCAGCACGGCCAGAGTGTATCTGATAAAGAACCATGTCAGTCATCTCCCTGTATGGACTTGCACTGGCCGTGGGAGAGAATATAAAAGTATCACATCCTACATCTCCAAACACGTTGCTCACCGAGTCCCGGAGGCTGAGCAAGCTTGCCTCCTTGGCTTGTGGTTAAAGCTGAAACTGCACACCCTCCTCTACTCACGAGGTGGCACACTGCTTCCATGTGTTCTTGGGTTCTTTCTCAAAGCTAGAGGAGACAGGAATGGCTGCTTTGTGGGTGCATCTGTCTGCTCAGGTGATTGAGACATCATGGAGCAGAATGAACGTGCTATGGTCATCAGCTTTGCCGAGCAGTCTGAGGTGCGGAAGTCCCCCATTCTGCCTGAAGACGCAGACTAAATTAAATGGATTAGTTTTTTGAATAGAGACTTTCCATCACAGTGTGTGGAGAGATTTCCACGCAGAAACTTGAAAGCACATATCTGTTTCTTTTTGTTTCTTTTTTCCCCCCTTCCCTCAAGCTTTGCTTGTTTGCATCCCCTCTCCAATGTCTCACATAGACCAAGCCGTCCTAGGGCTTGACCTTCTGATCCTCCTGTGTCTGCCTCCCGAGTGCTGGGATTACAGGAATATACCACCACGCTCAGTTTTATGGGGCTTCCGACATGCTAGGCAGCAACTGAGCTGTACCCCTACTCCACATATAGTTACTTACTTTTAGTTTATTATGAAGGTCTCAGAGGAGAGGAAAAATGACATGCTTTCGTCCCCCAACCGTGCCCCTGTCCTAAAAACAATAAATAACAAAAGCAAATGTAACCCTTGTACCCAGCATTGAAATTCATTGTAATCTGCTCCATGGGTGTAATTTGGAAAAGAAGCGATACATTTCAGGAGTGATACGTGATCCACTGGATAAAAGTACATTTTACAAGTTGCAATTTGCTTACTCATTAGCGCGGACCAGTTTTGTATGTTGTCCAGTAGTGAAGAAGACTATATTTCAAAACAAAGACTAAGACAGGGAATGACTGTGAGTGTGCATTGAGGAGATTGTCACAGAGGGTCTAAAAAGAGTCTATTTGAGGTTTTAAAATCACGGATGTGTGTGGGGGTTTGTGCATATCAGTGCAGTGTCCATGGGTTCCAGAAGTAGGTGCCAGATCCCCTGGCACTTGAGTTATGGGTAGCTGGGAGCTGCACCCGTGTGGGTGCTGGGGATTGAACTCAGTCTTGGGCAAGAGCAGCCAGAGCTTAAGTTCTGAGCCATCTCCCCAGCCCTGCCCCCCTCAGTAGTTTTAGAGAGGGGAAAGAGGGGGTGGAAACGATGCAACTATAATACCTAGGCATGAAATTCTCAAAACATTATATAATGCTTGTAACTATTGTAGTTACTTAAAAGACAAATTATGAACTTTGTAATATAGACAAGTGGCTCTCTCTTTCTCCCTTCTTACTATCATGCCTGTTAAAATTCCGTGTAACATTTATGAACTATGTAATATAGACAGAAAAGACTCTCTCTCTCTCTCTCTCTCTCTCTCTCTCTCTCTCTCTCTCTCATCTTCTTCCATGTTAAAATTCTGGGTACACGTGTTTCCACATCAATAGCTTACCTTGAACAAATTTTTTTTGTCTCAATTTTCTTAACTATAAAATGAGTGCGAACAATCTCTCCCTCCAAAGTGGGAGACCCATTAAAAGAAGAATTAAAAGTAAACCATTCAGAGTAGGTCCCAGCTACAACAGGCTGTTTCTAGTGCAGCAAGGTGTGTGGATTTTAATTCTTGTTTCCAAGTTTAAGTCAATCATTGCATTAAAGAAAGGTGTGTTTATGAGTTATCGCAAATCCATAGACTTGTGAGTGTGCTGGCTTACTTTGGTGGTTTCCTTCTGGGCTGTTTGTAGGTGACATACCACAGCCCTTTGTATGTCCCGAGGGTGAGGACCAGACCTTGTTTGTAGTGGTGGCAACACCAGAAGTCCCATAACCATGCCTCACAACCGCATTCTCATGGCTGTGTGGTTGGTGAGATGGCTCAGTGGGTTACGGCACTTGTTGCTTTAGTGCTATGGAGAAAGCAGCCCCGGGGGAGGGCTGCTCTAGACATTTGTGTATGCTGAAGGCTAGAGTTCATCCTCTGTGTGGCTGTCCCCTAGGAGGGGGTGCCATGCTCCCACAAAATGCTTAGCATCTTTAAGTTCAAGAGTTCTCCTAAATTCTAGGTTCTGCTGACACCACACTCTTGGTTTCTCACCAACTAAGAAGGCAGAAACCCTAGATGTCACGCAGACCACTTGTCAAACGCCTGATTGCCTTCTGTGGTCACCTGAAACCCCAAGTGAGAACTCTTAAGGAAACCAGTGCTTGCTTCTGTCTCTTGCTGCTGAATATGTCTGCACAGAGATGCTGGCCTTCAGGATCGTATGTGTGAAAAATAAACCCCCAATAGAATTAAGTATAAAAGAAAATCAATCCCTTCTTTCGGGTCCATGTTGTTTAGCTTATTAACATCTGTTCAATGCTATTATTTGTGTTGGAGGGCTTGGTTGAATTACTAATGATCTGCAATTATCAAACAGGAATGAATTTTATTGAGTGGAACAATGATGCAATCATTCCCACTGTGCTGTTGCCATTTTTTTCCCCCAGAAGTCGCAGAATGCTTTGTAATGTAAACTGACGCTTGCTCGGTTTTCACAGTAGGGATAATCTTTAAACTCTCCTTACGTTAACTCATCCAGTTATCAGAATAATCTTGTGAAGGAGGAAATATTACTCTGCCTCACTCTGCAGGTAAGCGAGCTGTGTATAGTCAGGGCTGGGTTTGTCTATCCAGGGTGTGGAGAGGACCTAAATAAACTCTCTTGTTCCTCTTGATTTAGTTGATTTTTTTAGACATTAATTTTAAAGGTTCCAGAGCTCAGAAATGTATTGTAAACTTTCTCCTGGCTTAGTTCTAGAAAATACCTCTGATTGGAGCCAATGAAGAGATGGAGGGCTGATGGCCAGAGAATGTGTTTTTCCCTAGTCTTCCAGAGGAAGGATGACTTTTTTTTATTCCCTCAGGTGCTCTGGGAAAAGGGAGATGTTTGCTATCTCCTTATATTCTTGAGGAAAAATGGTGTCTCGTGTATCCCAATAATTAATTGCACAGTTAACTACTTCAAAGGAACTAAAAAGACTTGGGTTATAGAGTTCCTTGACAGTCACTGTGCTCCAGATACTTGCTGACATAGAAGCTAACTGCTCATATATCTCAAGAAAATCTATTAGACACTTAACTACCCAAGGCCTGCCCGTCTGACAATGCCCTCCTCAGTACCTTCCAGAAGCCTTGCTCGTACCTGTCACAGACATTGTGCTGGCTTCCCACCTGCTTCTTTGTGGTTGTGTAGACACCAACCCTGGGGTGGGGAAGAAGCAGCCCCGGTGACCTTCCCAACTTGCTTCAATAATTTGTTCCTTTTCCTAAGGATGTTTATGTGTGTGTGAGCATGTGTATAAACATATATATGTAAATACTGCATGTATATATATATATATATATATATATATATATGTATATTTATACTGCATTCTGATTACCATTGCCTCCTTTACCGTCTCTTCCCTCCGGCCCACCACTGTTCCCCATCCCATCCTCTCTACAAATCCCTTTCCCACATTCACGTCTCTTCCTTTTGTGTCCCACTAAGTTTAATCAGGGCCATCTATGTGCCCACGGGCTTGGAGCTGTCCCGTGAAGTGTGGTGAGCTCATTGGTGGCTTTATCACTAAAGGCATGTCTGCCCCTCCTCCAGAATATCAGTTATCTATATTTCAGTAGGGCGGGGCAGAACCACAGGTGCCCCCTTCCTTTCTATAGCTCACTGTTGACAGGTCCTGTCTTGTACGTTGCAGGCGCAGCTGCTGCTGTGAAATCATAATTGTGTTGATGCGTCATTCCCAGGAGATAGAATTTCACAGTTCTCTCCCACTGTATTCTGACTCATACATTTTTTCTGCTTGCTCTTCCATATCATTCCCCGAGCTGTAGATGTGGAGGGATTCAGAAGTCTGAGCATCCAGCTGTCACTTAACCTCAGCACCTGGAGCATCTATTCATCTCTGCCTTTGCTGACATCATCTGTGAAGAGAAGTTTCTCTGATTAAGTCTGAAAGCAGTGTTTGTCTTTGGGTATAAACAGAAATATTTAGAAGGGAGCTTGGCACTGTGTCAATTTAGCCGCCGTAGGGATGAAAGCATCCTCAACCCTGGGCTTTTAACCAAGTTGATAGTATCAGACATATATTCTTTCTGGTGGAGCGGGTCTCAAAACTAGAGGGTGCTTGGTTGCGCACATAATGGTTTTGCCACTGTTGGACCAGTGGGCACATCTTGTCTGGCAAATTGGTATTGTAGTTGTAGTGTTCTCCGTTAGGTCAGGCAGCTTATGTTGTTTATTTCCTGGCAGCCTGCATTGCATTGTCCAGCACTATGGAAGCTGGCTAGCAGGGAGAAAGCCGCCCTCTCAGTTCTAGTACGGCGTCTTCAGGAATAAGGTCAGCATTAGTGGACAATAAGGAGAAATAGAAACTGTCAACCAAGTGTAGAGATGCCATATGGGCAAAAAATCTTTGCCAGCTATATCTCTGATGGAAGATTAATATGTAGAATACAGAAACAACAAACAAACCAACAAAATAGATCCCTAAAAATAAAACCAAAAACCAAAACCAAACCAACAATAGCATAAACCAAATTAAAAACTAAGAAAAGAAACAACTCAACTTGGAAAAAAAAATGGGTCATGGGTCTGAACAGAGAATTCTCAATGGAATTCATACAGCATTATGAATGTGTTCAATATCCTTGGCCATTGGGAAAAGGTCGTTCAAACTCCCTTGAAACTCTTCTCATTCCTGTCAGGATGGCTATCATAAAAATATCAAGTGGCAACAAATATTGGAGAGGATGTGGGGAAAGCAGACCCCTGTTCACTGTTTGTGAGAATATAAATTGGTGGAAAAGCCACTGCAGAGATCATAATGGGGGGGCAGTTCATCATCATCATCGTCATCAACAGTAATAAACCAGCTAGAAATAGAGCTGCTACAGGTAGCTCTCCAGGGCATATGCCCTCAGGACTCTGGATCATACTACAGGGAGTTTGCTCGATAGTGTCCATTGTTGCTTTATCCACAATAGCCAGGGAAGTGACTCAGTCTATATGTCTACCAATTGACAAATGGATAATGAAAACGTGGCACACACTCACAATGGAGTTTTATTCGTCTGTAAAGGCAAATGAAATTCTTAAATTTACAGGCAGATGAATGAATTTGGAAAAATTATACTGAGCGAGGTAACTCAGACTCATAAAGACAAACACCGCATGCTCTGTCTCATGCATCAATCTGAGCTCCTAATCTTCAGATTGGTATGTTGAACTTGGAATACCTACGGAAGGTGGAAACAAGAATAGAGTGGTTTGGGGTAGGGGATGCCCCAAGGGAGGGGGAACAGCACACCATATGATATGAATACAGAGATGGGGAACCCTAGGGTGGAGAGTTTAAGCAGGGATGCAAACAGAGGACAGGAAGTTATGGGGGGGGGAAGGGAAGGGTTAATCAAAATGAAGGGAGCATAAAAAAGCCATATGGAGACCTCCTACTTTGTAAGTCAACTAAAAAAATATGAGATCCAAGAAAGTGTAAGCTTTATGGCAGAATTAATGCTGCACCTAACAGCCATGAGTTACTAAACAAAATCGCAGTGGCAGATACGATATCTCTCTCTATGAGCTGTTGGTCAGGGAGGCCACAGAGGTTCTCAGTGTAATGCAGGATCTCCCCATTCCTCTTTTTTGAGTGGTTAGCAATGGTATGAGCTTGTGAGCACAGAACCATCCTATTCACAGGATCCCAAGAGCAACCGCCCCATGAGCATTTTCTGATTTTCAACATCAAAAAGTGAGTGATTTTTGCATCAGAAAATTTCTAGTTGACTCAACATATGATAATATCAATCACACTAATAGAAGAGTAATTTTAGAGTGTCACATCCCCATACTTAAAAAAAAAGATTTACTTTTATTATTGCTAATCACATGTCTGTGTTTTGATTATGGGTATGTGCATACGAGTGCGGGTGCCTGTGGAGGCCAGGGACTTTGGATCTTCTGGAGCTAGAGTTCCAGGTGGCCGTGATTCCCCTGAAATGGGTGCTGGCGACTAAGTTCTTGTCCTCTGCAAGAGTAGCATGTGCTCTGAATCACTGATCCAACTTTCCAGGCTCTAGTGCAGCATTCTTTCTTGTTATTTTCTAAATGTTCATTCAGCCTAAAAGTTGTGAGTTTGGATGAATGTGAATTAGATTGAAACTGGTCCATTTGTGTGTGTGTGTGTGTGTGTGTGTGTGTGTGTGTATGTGTGTGTGTGTATGTGTGTGTGTGTGTGTGTGTGTGGTTTGTATGTGTGTTTCTGGGGATCAAATGTAGAGCCTTAGACATTCTGAGCAGATTCTTTACCCCTGAGCTATAACCCCAGCCCTCCAGTGATATCCTGCATTTTAGCATCCACCAAGAATTGATCACAGTACAGTTACATCTTTGTGGTTTGGGTCACTACAGACACAGTTAAAAGCACACAAATGCATACTGGTACTGCGAGAAGTAACAATGTAAAACAGAACAAAAGACTGACAGGTGAAAAGGTATCCTCACAAAATGCACGATTCGCCGGGATGCAGTTCTGCCCACAGCATAAATGACCTTGGGGAACACCCAAGGCAAAGAGCAGTTGAATTCCCAGAGACCCCGGCTACCCAAACTGTTCTATTTTGCATTTGCATGAATAAAAAAACCAAATATGTGTATTTCTTATTACAGAAAAAAGGTTTCAAGATACTTTTATGCAAGGCAGAAAATGCTTTTCTTTCAGAAATTCTGACGTCAATGCAACCAAGCCTCGGGCTTCACTTACTAGCACTCCGTTAGCCAGCATTGCAGTGCCCCTAGAGCATGGTGGGAATTTGACCGCTGTGTTCAGTTTGTTAGAGCACTGTATGCATGAGTTTCTTATCTGAAAAGTATTTGTGCATGATGGATTACCACTCATTCATCCCCAAAGACAGCTATATCGTAAAATGTGTACCTGAGAATATTACTATGTATGAGAAAAGGAACTTGCAGATATGATTAAATGAAGGATTCTGATATTGAGAGATTATCCGGAGTCTGTGTGAATCCTAAATATGACCACTAATGTCCTTGAGACAGCAGGATGACTGACAGAGAGAAGGGAATTGGAGAACAACACAGGATGCATCACAAGCAAGGAACTAGAGGGCTGACACTTCATTATTAATTTTATTTTATTACTGTTTTTACTTGTTTTTCAGTGCTGGGGATTGAACTCAGGGCCTTGCAACTCTTAAGGAAGTCCCTAGCCTGACTCCAGCTTCAGACGCTAACACAGACAAATGATTGTTTCTCAAAGACTGGAGGAAGCGTGGTGCCACTGCTAAGGATTTTGGTTCAGTGAACTATTCGGGAATGAATGAATGCTGTGGAATTTGTAACAGCACTGATAAGAAACCAATATAGTTCTATGTGTATCTAAGTGCCATTGTTACCTTGCCCTCTTCCTGATGTAGTATAGGCTGCTCTAGAACTTGCTGTGTAAGAAAGATGACCTTGAACTTCTGATCTTCTGTGTCTATCTCCTAAGTGCTAGGATCTCAGGTGGTCAACACCACCTTGGGTTTATGAGGTATTAGAGAGTGCATCCAGGGTTTTGTGCACGAAGGGCAAACACTCTGCTGAGTCATATCCCCAGCCATCTTCCCTGAAAATTTTTCTTACTGGAGTAATTCTTCCTCAATTTGAATTTATGATGATCTTAAACATCCAGTTTCCAGGCTGGAAGAGCATCCTTTTGGAAATAATAATCGCTATTCATCTGTTTGTAACCTCTCTGGTTGGTTGGTTCCTTGTGCAGAACACTAAGTTGTGTTCATGTGTTCAGGCAGGCATTCAACTCACCTAGTTTCTTTCTTTCTTTTTTTATTTATTTATTAAAGATTTCTGTCTCTTCCCTGCCACCGCCTCCCATTTCCCTCCCCCTCTCCCAATCAAGTCCCCCTCCCTCGTCAGGCCAAAGAGCAATCAGGGTTCCCTGCCCTGTGGGAAGTCCAAGGACCTCCCACCTCCATCCAGGTCTAGTAAGGTGAGCATCCAAACCGCCTAGGCTCCCACAAAGCCAGTACATGCAGTAGGATCAAAAACCCATTGCCATTGTTCTTGAGTTCTCAGTAGTCCTCATTGTCCGCTATATTCAGCGAGTCCGGTTTTATCCCAGGCTTTTTCATACTCAGGCCAGCTGGTCTTGGTGAGTTCCCGATAGAACATCCCCATTGTTTCAGTGTGTGGGTGCACCCCTCGCGGTCCTGAGTTCCTTGCTCATGCTCTCTCTCCTTCTTCTCCTGATTTGAACCTTGAGATTTCTGTCTGGTGCTCTAATGTGGGTTCACCTAGTTTCTCACAGGTGATTTCCCTTATCCAGTGGTCAGTTCAGTTGACTAACATTGATAGCAGCAGGCAGCCAGGCTGGGAAAT
The DNA here is from genome assembly GCF_018167655.1 of Microtus oregoni. NCBI lineage: Eukaryota > Metazoa > Chordata > Mammalia > Rodentia > Cricetidae > Microtus > Microtus oregoni. Next base: position 35,358,428 of record NW_024543066.1, read on the forward strand.
GTCTCTGACTCACCCATGTGGTGGGTTCTGAAAGAAAACAGTAAGGATGCTGTTTCAGTTTGAGTGCTGCTTGCTCTGTGTGGGAGACGATGAAGAGCATTCTGGGACCCAAAGTTGGCCTCTCAAGATCTGCCTGAAATAGGCACCGTCTTACGGTAACCTCAGGGGAAGGAAGTTGGTGTTGGTAGAGCGCTCCTTCCACGAACATAAACCAAGATGCCTGACCTACATTGAGGGCCTCCAAAATGACCTTCACTGTCACCCTAGAAGTTCAAGGTTAAGCATAAAATAAACACTGAATGACAATCATCCTAAACACATGGAGTGCTTGGAATTCAATGACTTAATCCAGCTTTGTGTTTTCCAACCAAAGGGCAATACCGCTGCAAGATTGAGTAGGGGCGGTTATGCGGCTCTGTGGGCAGCTTTTTCATGTCTTTAGGACGAGCTTCCCCTTGCATTTGCAAGGTCGTTCACTCTTCACTCTGACGGGGTCTCAACACCAGTGAGCAAGACCATCTGCTAAGTGGTGTGGTTTGTGGACCTCCAGAAGGAAACTCTGCCTGCCAAGTTCATCTCTGTGCTCTGCTCTAACATCCTCTTTGAAGAATCACTTTTGACAGCTGTTGACAAATGCCCTTTTTGATAAAACCGGACTAGCTGAACATAGCGGACAATGAGGACTACTGAGAACTCAAGAACAATGGCAGTGGGTTTTTGATCCTACTGCACGTACTGGCTTTGGGGGAGCCTAGGCAGTTTGGATGCTCACCTTACTAGACCTGGATGGAGGTGGGCGGTCCTTGGGCTTCCCACAGGTCAGGGAACCCTGATTGCTCTTTGAGCTGATGAGAGAGGGGGACTTGATCGGGGGAGGGGGAGGGAAATGGGAGGCGGTGGCGGGGAGGAGGCAGAAATCCTTAAATAAATAAATAAATTTAAAATAAATAAATAAATAAATAAATAAATAAATAAAAAATAAAAAAATGCCCCCCCCCCCCTTTTTAAGGTAGTAACTCATTACCAGGAAAGGTAGGTCTAATTTCTTTAGTTTTTCTTTAGAAACTTTGGTCTTAGGAATGGAGAGATAGCTTGGGAGTTAAGAACACTTGTTGCTCTTACAGAGGACTTGGCTTCCACTCTGGAACTCACGTTGGGTGACTTACACCCGACTATAACTCCAGCTTCAGGGGAACCAAAGGCACCTTTAGGCCTCTGGGGATACCAGCATATGTGTGCAAACACTCACACATAATTAAAAAAATGTCTTTGAGAAAACCTCTAGCTTCTAAGATTCAATCACTGTGACATGGGTCAATAAGGAAACATTCTTAACTCTTATGCTCATGGTCTAAAAAGGCAGACAGAAAATGATAGCACTTGGCAGCTGGATCACCATGTTGAAATCGATACATAACCACTGGATACATACATGACAAGTTGCTCTCTCCCATCCCCATGAGGATTTTTGCAGGAACCTTACTTGCCTTGGAGTCTGATTTCTTTCTCCTTTCCTTATAAATATATGAATATATAAATTCATGTATTTATTGGGTCTCTCTCTCTTTCTCTCTGCACATGTGCATGTTACAGCATGCATATGAAGTTCAGAGGACAGTTATCAAGATTCAGTTCTCTCCTTCCACCATGTAGGCTGGGATTGCATTCAGGTTTTCAAGTTTGTTAACAAGCACCATGCTGAGTCATCTTGCCTCCCTGTCTCATCGTTTCTTCAGATGATGTGATCCAGTTCTATGTTCACGGCCTACCTCCTATGGGATGTCCCTGCTTTGAGCTGACCTGGGTTCTTTGATTTTTTAAAAACCGCATTGGACATGCATGCATGTGCTAGACGTTCCTGAAGTTGAAGAATGATGGTGGGAAGCTCCATATGAACAGCCTCATAGTCAATCAATGATTTCACCACCAACACAAGACATTCTTATTGTTTTTATTTGTGTGTGTTCATGAGCACACCTGTGTGCATGCAGGAGGGCTGAGAGCTTGAGGTCAGCCTGGGCTTGGTAGCAAGAAGCTGTCTCAAAAGTAATAGATAGATAGATAAATGGATAGATAGATAGATATATAGATAGACAGACAGATAGATAGGTAGATAGATAGACAGACAGACAGACAGACAGACAGACAGACAGATAGATAGATATAGTGAGTAGTGAGCTGGGGCAAAGTTACGTGTGTCTGAAGTTTTCCCTTAATGGTTGATTGTGGTTGACAGCTCTTGACCTGACCAGAGAGGAGAGAGTGTCTGAGGTATGCTGGGCATCCTGTTCTAGAATGATGGGCATTTCCGGGTCTCTAAAGGATGCTGCTGACATAAGTGTGGCAATTAGTGTCATTATTCTTTAAGTCAAATCTGAATATGGAACACATATGTAAACAGTGCTCTCAGGTGTAAAAACCTGGTGGATTGGCATTTAAGGAGCAATCCACAGGGAACATTTAGTAACCCCAAGTGTCTTTAGTAGTCTCTGTACTGAATCTTCCTTGTTCTCTGTTTTCTCAGAGATTGAAACCGTTTATCCTTTAGGGAAGCTTCTTAAGTAGAAAGGCAAACAACTCAAAAGGGCTTTAGGAAGTTCCTGAAACAGATCAGATTCACAAGGCCCCTTCCCTGCTAGGGGAGAAGCTGAGAGTCATTCTCTGGCAACCCAAGTAGGAAAGAAGACTGAGACTGGACCAGCTGCCTGGAAGAAGCAGAAACTAGCCAAGCTGCCTGGAAGAGCTCCATACCAACTGAGGCACCTGGGAAGGGCACTGTCCAGCCTGCTAGCTGCCTGCAGGCTATGCAGTGGGCACCAGGATCTTAGATTTGTGATCTGTCATCCAGCTGGGGTGGGCTTTGGTGACACAATTGTCTTTAGTCATTTCTTTTCCTGTAAGTTTCCTCTCGCCCATATTCCTGTAAGTGACCCCAGTAAATCTCATGGTTCACCAAATTGGGTTTTGGTGGTATCAGTAATTTGGTTTGCTGTGGGCTTCCTATTTGGGGAGAGTAAACTTGTATGCTGTGTCTCCCCAGGAAAATGTTTGTCATACACACAACACTCTTTCTCTAGTCTTTTTTTTAAAACTTTTTTTTAAAAAAAAATATTTATTTATTTATTTATTATGTATACAATATTCTTTCTGCGTGTATGCCTGAAGGCCAGAAGAGGGCACCAGACCTCCTCTTTTCAGATGGTTGTGAGCCACCATGTGGTTGCTGGGAATTGAACTCAGGACCTTTGGAAGAGCAGGCAATGCTCTTAACCGCTGAGCCATCTTTCCAGCCCCCTTTTTAAAACTTTTTATTGATTCTTTGTGGATGTCACATCATAATCCTGGTCCTACTCATCTACCTGTCCCCTTGCTTCCACCCTTTGCCTTTGCAACCTCCCCAACCCCCAAACAAAATTTAAAGAAAAAACCAAACCAAACCAAAACAAACTCCCTCAAAAATCAACCAACCAATCAAGCAACCAACCAAACCAAAAACACAACTCAGAAACAAAACAAAACAAACAAAACAACAAGCGAAAAAATCTTGACTTGTGGCATGAAAGCTGCATCGTGGTCCAGTGAGTCACACAGTATATAGTTCATCCATTTTTACTTGCAAGTGTTCATTGCAATGAGTCATTGACCGCATTTGAAGCCCCTGACTTCTGCTACACGCTGGATACTGGGCCTCCATTGGGACTTCTCTTGTATATCCTATTGTTGCCTTGTGTCATGGAGATCCTGCAGCTTTGGATCTGCAGGCCGGCTCCTTTCACATGCTCCGCAGTTCATACATGGGGTGGATGTTGGGGTGGGCTACCTTGTAGTCCTGGTTCTGGGCCTGGGTAGTAGCCGGTTGGTCTGTCTGCCAGCTTTCCCTCATCATCAGCACCCAAGTGAGCTCCCCAGCACTGTCCTGGCAAACTCATCCAATGTTGCAGAAAATAAGGAGCTGGGCCAGTTCTCCTGCTCTCTCACCCTCGGGTCCAGCTCAACCACACTCAGACTACCAGCGCCAGCTCTACTGTTGGCCCAGCAAGGCGCAGGGCCGGCTCTCTGTCTCTCTAGATTACTGCCCTTGGTGAGGGGTAGGGCCTTCCTTTCTTTTTTAAATCGAGGAGTCCTTAGATTTTGTTGACAGAAATCTGAAGAAATTTAGAAAACCCACAACAACATCAATAACTATGAGTTGTATCAGGTTGAGTTATAAATATTTATGAAGTATTTTGCCTATTCTGAAAATAAAGAAAAGTTCGTGTTAATTTTTTTTTCAGCCCTCACCTTGCAGTTGAGGCTGAAGCCAAGACAGTGTGGGAAGGAAAAGAAGGAACCTGGAGCAGCTCTTTCTAAACAGGTTGACCTCATCCTGGTGAGTCTCCTTGTTGAAAACATCTTCCCCTCTGCAGTACAAAGGACACATGGACTTGGGCTTCTCTTTCATCACTCTCTGGACCCAAGGGCAGAATTGCTATATGTTTGCGGTGAGTGTCACAACTGTGAGCCAGCGATTCTGCAGGAAGGCTGCAGATAGCTCGGTTAACCACACTGCTGTCAAGAGACAGGGTAGACCGAGGCGAGTGAGATGGGGGTTGGTGGGAGTTGGCTGGGAGGTGAGGCAGAGATGCAGTCTAGGTTATCTGGGGCAGTGAAGAGTTCCATTACTAGAACCCAACTGCTGTGCTGCATGCAACTCATGACTCTGCGGAAACAGGAGAACGAATCTAATAACTCTTGGCTGAAGAAAGGTTCAACTGATGTTTAAGCCCAGTTAAAGTTACTGTACTACCTAATAGAGACAAAATTAAAAAGTAAATATTACCTTGAAAACATTCCTCTTTTCTGGAGTCAACTCTTGAATAAAATTCTTTGCTTATCCCCAACACAGTGAAATGGTAGTCAGAGTGTATAGTTCAAATACAAATATAAAACTTGCAAATCGTAAACCTTTCCCCAAAATTTGACAGCAGGTGACATGCTTGCTTCTTTATTGTATAATGCTTTTAAGATATATTTATGCTGAAGATCACTATTGTTTTTTTTTAAGGTTTATTTTAGATTCTGTATAAATGTGTGTTTGTGCACATGTGAATGCAGATACTCATAGAGGCCAGGAGAGGGTGCTGGGACTCCTGAAGCTGGAGCTACATGTGGTTGTGATCTACTCAAAGCAAACGCTTAGGTCCTCCTGAAGAACAGTAAGCATTTTAAAAGTCTGATCCATTTTTCCAATCCTTACTCTGTTGTTTTAAGTTGCTTGGTGGAATTCCATTGTTGGAATATACTCATATTTATTTATTTGTATAGTAATTGATAAACATTTCAGTGGCTTGTAATTTTGTTCATTATCACTTATAAATGCATCTAGATGTTTGTGGGTCAGAAGGTTTTATTTCTTTCAGGTAGCAATCTAGGAGAAGGTCTACTAAGATTTGTAAGTATACATTTGACTGGAAATGTATTTTCCAAAGTGTCATGTTCAAAGTAAAAAGAGCAGCAAATTAGTTAAAGGTCGTTTGTGAGTGTAAGTGTGTGTGTGTATGTGTGTGTGTGTGGTGGGTTTCGAAATAGGGTTTTCCCCATATATTCCAGGTTGACCTCTAACTCACAGTTCCGCTGCCTCAGCCTCTTGAGTGCTGAGTTACAGCATGCCTCGTGTTTAGCAGAAAGGTGTTTATACAATATATTTTGATCGTGGTTTTCTTCTCCCCCAATTCCTTCCAGAACTTTCCCCATGCCTGTCCACTCAACTTTATGAGCAAGAAACTAAATGAAACAAACCTATAAAACAAACAAAATCAAAATAATCAAAAGGTTAAAAAGGCAAACAAAAAAAGTCAAAGCAAAACCAAAATGAAGGCAAAATGTCCATGAAAATACCAAAGAGTTTGTTTTGTGCTGGCTTAGTGCTACTGGGCATGGAGCCTGCCATGGAGTGCGGTTGATATACCCAGTGAGACTCCACTGGAGAAGACGGATTTTCCATTTGCCAGAGGGTATCAGTTGTAAATAAATTCTTGGTTAATCCCCTGTCCACCTCCTCTTCTCAGTTCTGAGGCACCATCTGACTTGAACCTGTGCAGGTCTTGTGAATGCTGCCACAATCTCTGTGAGTTCATATACGCATCAGTCTTGTTATGTCCAGAAGATACTGTTTTCTTGGAGTTATCCACCACCTCTAGCTCTTACAATCTTTTCACCTCCTCTTCTGCAAAGAACCCTGAGCCTTGAGGAGAGGTTTGATGAAGTCATCCTTCTTAGGACTGAGTACTCCAAAGCTACCCAGTCTTTGTACATTGTTCAGTTGTGGATCTTTGTGTTAATCCCTGTGTGTTGAAAGAAGAATCATCTCTGATGTGGGATGAGTGAAGCACTGGTCTGTGAGAGCACAACATCATTAGGAGCCATTTGATTGCTGTTTCTCTGTATGGGTTCTGTCTCCTTTACCCCATCTCCTGTACCCCTCCCCATTCTTTCCTTCTTTGTCTCCATCCAGAAGGGGCAGGCCTCCTATGGGCTTGAACAAGCATGACACATAAAGTTGAAGTAGGACCTAGCTCTGCCCCCGTCTGCATCAAGGCTAGGCAAGGTATTCCAGCATGGGGACTAGGCTCTCAAAAGCCATCTAAGTGCCAGGAACAGATCCTGCTTTCACTGCTAGGTCCCTTATAAACAGACCAAGCTACACAACTGTCCCACACATGAAGAGGGCCTAGGTCTGTCCCATGCATGCTCCCTAACTGTTGATTCAGAGTCCATGAGATCCCATGAGCTCAGCTCAGCTGTCTCTGACTTTTCATTAGCAACGTGGCTGCAATCAGTTAGTATTTACTTAAGATCCTAGATTCAGGCAACAAGTCATTCTACTAAATGCAGTAAGTGTTCTGAGTAGAAGAGGAGAGGTTGGCTTTGTGGGGGTTGGATAAAACAGAAGCAAGGCAAAAATCACATTAGTGTTTTCAAGTTATTTTTCTAGCTTTATTAAAACAGAGAGAATACAGATTAGCGTGGCTACTAAGAAAATCATTAAGGTGGGGCCTGAAAACATCAAGGAAGAGAACTTCAATATGATCCAGCCAGACTATTCTGGGTATATATATTCCTGAACAAAATTTGTTTCATATAGAGAGACTTACATATCATTTTTAATACCTCATTGTTCATAATAACTCAATTATGGTCTCAGCCTAGGTACCTATTAATAGATAAGGAAAATATGGTACATATGCACAGGGAGTTTGACTCATCCCTCAAAAGGAATGATCAGAGTCTGATGTAAGATTTTTGTCTCCTAGTAATGTCAGAAGCTATACTCCTATAGCCTCAACAGCATTATCACCTAAACAGGAGTTAAACAAGGACAACAACAATAAAAAAAAAAACCAAGTAGATGAGGGAAAACCCATGAGGCCTCAACACTACACAAAGAACCACTGGCAGCTAAGAAATTGTGAGAGTGGGAGAAACAGTCTTCTCTGGGGAAGAGCATATTGATTGGTTATCTAGTAACAAATGGTAATCCCTGCGAACAAATATACAAGTAACATTATATAGACGGAGCAGGGTATATTTAGGAATATGTATCTATATACATATAGATAGGTGCATGTTACAACAATTAATGAAAAAAGAGGCCATGAATTTGAAAGAAAGGAAGTAGGCTTTTGTGGAGGGTTTGAAGGAAGGAAATGAAAGGGGGAAATGATAACAAAGAATCATGAACTAAAAAATAAAATAAAAAAGAACAAAAGTATGTTGCTTTCAGGAAAATGGGTAAAACTTGAGATCATTGTGTTAAGTGAAATAAACTAGATCAACAAAGACAAAGCATTTGTCCTCTTATGTATGGAATCTGTGGGAAGGCAGGAAAGGATGTCAAAGGAAAAGAAGGATTATTGGGGATGGGAAAGGAAGAGAGAAAGGGGGTGAGGGAGGGAGAAAACAGAGTACTAGAGGATGAGAATGAAGAACTTTGTGTTTGCGAATAGAAGTGTCATAATGAAACTCTACGGTGTAAATTAGTGTGTGATAATAACTAAAAAAGAAAGAAGAATCTCACTAAAAGAGACAGAGGGCTTGCCTTTAATGTGCTGACTCAGGCTGATTGGTGCTGTCTATAGTTATTTATTTATTTACTTCCACTGACCCATTTTTCTATTTTTAGCACATCAGATGCTACTGTATTCAGTCTGGTGTGCTGGGGCATAGTACAGGGCTATTCTAAGAGAGTTTGCTGCCATAAACTTTGGGTGATAGCATCATTTTTATATCTGTCAGAAATATGTGTGATCCAGTGATTCCTACATCCTTACTAAAGGTTGGTGTTCTTGCTTTTTAAATTTTAATAATTCTGGTGAGTTTGTGAACTGCCGTGTATGTTTAAAGTTGTGTACATGCACGAGTGTGGAGGCCAACGGACAGCCTCCACTGTAATTCTCTGGTGATATGCATCTTTTCTCCCCTCCCCCACTTTGTTTCTTCACTTCTTTGTTTCTTGCCCCCCCCCTTCTTTTCTTTCTTTTTCTCACTGGCATGGAACTCACCTAGTTGATTAAGCTAACTGGTCAGTGAGCACCAGAGAGCCATCCATCTTTGCCTCCTCAGTGCTGGGCTTATAAAAGCATGTACTTGATATAGATATGAATAATTTGCATTGGTATGAATCTTGTTCTACTGATACAAATTTAAGATCAATTTTGTTATATATATATATATATCTACTCTTGATTAAGTTATTGTGTTTGTGCAGCTCATTTAAAAATGTAATGTATAATTAAGAAATATAGGTTAGTAGATAGTCATCTATAATAGTCAAGCTTGTAGTCATGTTAGTTAGATTTCCTAGATATATAGAGATATATTTCAGCTTTATAGATAATCTTCTAACTTTTCAAAGACTTTCAGAATATGGCATTTGAGATGTTTTAAAACTGAGGACTTTTCATGACAGTGAGATACAACTGCTCCTGGCAGTACCATTCTACTTCAAGAGGATGATGGGCATTGAAGAGGCTCCTTAAGCCTAAGGCTTAAGTCTCCTTGAAGGCTAAGTTTGTTAGCCATTTGGGCAAGAAGCTCCTCTTGCCTGGACTGCTTCATGTTATGCTGTATAAACTGGACATGCAGGACCCACAGAAAAATGACTGCTGAACTTGCCTAAATGTGAAACAGTCCTTTGGGGTTCCTGCTTCATAAAAGAATGTGCCAGACATTCTATAGGACACAGAAGAAAGTAACTGATGGACTTTGCCATTACAAGGCAGAACAGATCTTCAGATTTCCTGCTTCAAGGAAAAGTCTGCCAGATACTATGGGCCTGTAGGCCAAAGATGGATGCCCTAATGTTACAGAAGAACTTTGGATGACTGTCCAGGCAGCAAGATGTCTTTGTCAATTCTAGAGTTTTGGAAGTTGCTTACAATGCACTTTTTGTTAACTTAGGTATTATATCCTTCTGGGGTCTTTGATGGAGTTGAATGGATGAAGAATAGATAGTTCTAATTATAATTTTCCTTAGGTATGATAAAAGATAGAGTAGATATAAATATTATAACTATAATTCTTGCTTGATAACTATTTTTTGCATGTAATTTTACTATCTTAAAGTTGAAACCTTCCTTTTTATTTAGACAAAAAAAAATGGAGGTGATGTGGGATTCCCCTCTGCATTCTGTGAATACGTTTCATTGCCACTGGTTTAATAAAGAAGCTGTTTCAACCAGTGGCTTAACAGAATAAAGCTAGGCAGGAAAACTAAACTGAATGCTGGGAGAAAAAGGTAGAGTCAGGAGAAGTCATGTAACCACCAGAGGGGATAGATGCAAGGTGCCAGTTGGAACTTTAAAAATGGATTAATTCTAGATGTAAGAGCTAACTAGAAATATGCTCAAGCTATCTGCCAAAAATATTGCAAATAATATTGTTTCTGAGTGATTATTTTGGGTCTAAGTGGTCAGGAACAAATGAGTAACCTCCCCTAATATGTACTGACACTCTTGACTTTTTAAAAAGTGTGGGTCCACCCTTCCTGAATATAACCCTACTAGTACAGACACTGAGAGAAACAATTAATAAATGGGACCTCCTGAAACTGAAAATCTTCTGTAAAACAAAGGACACAAACAACAAGATATATGGCAGTCTCCAGAATGGAAAAAGATCTTCACCAACCTCACATCAAAAAGACGTCTGATCTCCAAAATATACAAAGAACTCAAGAAATTGGTTATCTAAAAACAAATAATCCAATAAAAAATGGGGTACAAATCTAAACAGAGAACTCTAAACAGAGGAATCTAAAATGGCTGAAAGTCACTCAAAATCTTTAGTCATCAGAGAAATGAAAATCAAAACAACTCTGAGATTCCATCTTGCACCTGTAAGAATGGCCAAGATAAAAAACACTGATGACAATTTATGCTAGAGATGTTGTGGGGAAAAGGGAACACTCCTGCATTGCTGGTGGGAGTGCAAGCTGGTACAGCCCCTTTGGATATCAGCGTTGCGATTTCTCAAAAAATTAGGAAACAACCTTCCTCAAGACCCAGTAATACCACTTTGGGGTGTATATCCAAAGGATGCTTAACAAGGACATGTGCTCAACTATGTTCATAACAGCATTGTTTGTCATAGCCAGAACCTGGAAACATCCTAAATGCCCCTCGACTGAATAATGGATTAGGAAAATGGATTTACACAATGGAGTAATACACAGCAGAAAAAAATGATGACAACTTGAAATTTTCAGGCAAATGGATGGAGCTAGAAAAAATTATATCGAGTGAGGTAACCCAGACCCAGAAAGACAATTATCATATGTCCTCACTCATAAGTGGTTTTTAAACACAAAGCAAAGCAAACCAGCCTACAAATCACAATCCCAGAGAACCTAGACAACAATGAGAACCCTAAGAGAGACATACATGGATCTAATCTACATAGGAAGTAGAAAAAGAGGGAGCATGGGGACTATGGGAGAGGGTTGAAGGGGAGAGGAGAGGTAGGGAGGGGAGAAAAATGTATAGCTCAATAAAGTCAATTAAAAAACGTGTGGGTCTATGGGGCTGGAGAGATGGCTCAGCAGTGTTGGTGGTCATTCCTCTCCCCTTTATAGGTAAGCACCTTGGAAAAGAGACTTTCCTCCTTTACTTCCTATTCTTCCACCAACTTTGTTATCCTTTATAATCTAGTTTTTGCCTCTATCACTGCCAAAATCATTTTGCCTCTCAGAACTAATAATTGTTTCATCATAGCTGCTGCTTATTGGGGGGCAATTTATTGGACGTCTCTAGGCATTGGATTTTGCTGTCCTTTCATCCTTTAAGGTCTCTGCTGTTGTCTCCACTTTGCATTGCTTTTACTCTTTCATGGACTGTCTCTTGGTCTTGAGCTATCAAAATTTGCAGGGGTCAGATCCTTCTGTCATGTGACTTCACGATAGGATATTCCGATAAACCCTGACTTCTGAAACTTATTCACATGTCCACACCTTGTTTTAGACATCATCTGCTTCAACTCAGGGGAATTTTATTCTCATCCTCCAAAGCCTTTTTGAGGCTTGAGGCTAATTCCTTTGTTTTCCTATTGGACTGTCTCACAGATATCTCACACCCAACATGCTCAAGGGAAGCTCACCACTCTAAGCGCCTTGTAATTTACCATCCTTCCTCTATTCAAGAGCATTGTGACCTACTGGCAGTGAACAGATCAGAAATAGTCATGTTTCCTTCTTTCTGACCACCTCATCAAATTCTGTTGATTTTATTTTTAATATTTCTCAAATACATCCTTTCTATTCATTTCCATTCCCTCCATTTCCCTCTCCATTCTCTCAGGAAAATTTTCTCGTTTTAACTACTTAATTCAATTTAATCCACCCAACATCTTTAACAACAAGACAAGATAATATGGGAATACTAAGCCAGGGAATATCTTGTTCTGCTGGTGGGTTTATTCTCTCTTAAAGTATTTCTACCTTAACAGTGCATTAAAAATCTAAACCTTAATGGATCTTCCTCATAACTGATTCACTGCACATTTTGGCCTGGCTACGCCACCATTAACGAGGCTGGATTTGAGTCAGATATGTCAATTAGAAGTGAATTAATTTAGTTACACTGCAGAACAAGAGTAATTGAGAATTTGATAGCTATTGCTGACTATGTGTCGAGTTGAAGACAGCACTTCAGTCATCTTGGATCCCGTCTTCGCATGTCTCATCCTCTTCTCAGTTTTCTTCCTTGCTCAGCTTGGACCTATGACAGTGACTGCAACCATTCTTTGGCATGATGTTCAGCGGGAATCTCTACCTCATTCCTGCTTGATTTGGCCGTTCCTTCCTCTCCAAAACCTGCCCTCTCAAAAAAACTACCAAGCAATGACTCTTCCTCTGAGGCTGCCAGCTCCCCAAGTGCCCACCCAAAGATTATAATTGGGCACAAACTCAGTTTGTAGAGGACACCCTTTGTCTACAGGGTATGTAAGCCTCCTTCCCCCTTTACAATGGCCATGTGGTTTCTCTTCTGGTCCCTTTCCCTGCTCTGAACTCTGGAAACTGGAGAACGCACCTGGGAGCTGCTTTGCTCAAATATACTGAGCTTTTACTTTTTATTTTAAAAAGTAAAATCTGGCTTACAGAATTGGCAAAGAAACTTATTATTGGATTGCAGGAAACCTATCACTTATGATCTCTGTCTTTTGTCTGTTTCATGTGGCCCAATTCAACTGGCCACATTTCGAATTCTGCTGCATATGAGTCTTTTTACTATGTTTGAATTCCCACTGATGACTGTGACTGGAGATAAGCATACAACCCTTGTTGACTAACTTTTACTTAAATATATGACCACTAGCCTCAGGGAGACCCCTAAAACCACCCAACTATCCATTTGCTTTCCTACTGTCCCATAAGTTTATTGAATATTTACTCTTGCCTCTGTATGACAGTTATTAATTTATTACATTTAATTTCCAAATTTATCTTGGTTGATACGCTCTTCAATTCTCTACTCACCACCACCATTTTCTCACTCACTAGGCGACTTTGCTTCTTTATTTCAAAATAATTTTTTTTTATTTTACATCCAATCCCAGTTCTCTCTTCGTCCCCTCCTCCTGCCTTCCCCCACTTTCCTGCCACCCTACTTCCCATTCATTCCTCAGAGAGAGTGAGACCTCCCTTGGGCAGTCAAAAAAGTCTGTTACATCACTTGAGACAGGTACAAGACCCTCCTCCCCATATCTAGACTAAATTGTGCACAATTTAGCAAAATAACATCTTATCATGGTGTTATATGGCCAACACTGCTATGTATTTTTTCCAAATTACAATGTAAAGTATATGACTTCTTTGATGTCTCATTGCATCTCCCTCCAGATAACACTTGAATTTTTATACATTGGACAAAATCCAAGATTTCAATTGGACATTAAGAAGAATTTCTTCTTCCCACACCGGCTTGCACTGGCTTTTTGAAACCCATTCCCTATGGAGGAATACCTTGCTCAGCCTAGATCTAGTGGGGAGGGCCTTGGTCCTGCTTCAAAGCACTAGGCTTGACTTTGTTGACTCTCCATGGGAAGCCTTATTCTCTCTGAGGAGTGGATGGGGGTGTGTGTGGAATGGAGATGGGAGGTGGAGAAAGTGGGAAGAGGGCAGGGTGTGGGAACTGGGATTGATAGGTGAAATAAGAAAAGATAGTTTTTTTTAATAAATAAATAAATTTAATATAAAAAAGTAAGTCACACATACACACAAAAAGAAGGATTTCTTGCTTTTGGGGGACAATGATTGTGAGATTTTCATGTTTGAAGTTCTTTAGAAGTTGACTTTATATTATTGCTTGGCTTGTGAATGGTATCATGTTATCTTAAAAATTGCTGTGTGTGTGTATACATACTATGACAGACATGTGGGGTTTTGAGGACAGCTTTGTGGAACTGTTTCTCTCCTTTCTTTTACTTGGTTTCAGGAATTAAGGTTAGGTTGCCAAGCTTGTGCAGCAAGTAGTTTCACTCAGTGAGCCATATCGCTGGCACCAATATTAGGTTGTTTTCTCTTTTGGCAGAGAAGTGGAGCGGAAGACCATTCAAACCGTTCCAGTACAGTGTTTTCATAACCTTCCTGATGGTCATCAGTAAGAGTTAGTTAAGGGCTTACTTCTCCAGAAAAGCACTGAACAAAGAAGAATGAATGCATCAGCTTTCCCAACTTTGTCTTGCCAGTAATAAATATTGGACCAATGACACATTTGTCTGTAATATGTGTGAGTTTATGAGTGTATTTTTTGGCCATCATCATCATCGCCATTTCTGTTCGGCAGACATATGGGCATAAGCAAACCACAGTGCATAATCCTCTTTCCAGGAATTTATGAGCGTAACCTGTGGTAATTGAGAAAGAGGCATGTGAGAGATGAGCCATCTTTGATCTGAGCTGTTTGAAGCTTCTGTGCATTTAACCACAAACATGTCCACTTCCCCAACATCACTAAGAATGACTTTTTTTTTTTGCTTTGAGAACCAGTTATGTCACCTGTGCCCTAAATTAGACATCTGATAAGAAATGATGTTGAACGTATGAGGTAGCGTGGGATTAAACATCCACCCTTGAAGTCTCTGGGTCTCTCCTGTCAGCGCCGAGCACTATTCTTCCTAGCTGCTCTTCTTGTGACAGGCTCTGTGGATTTGAATCTCTTTTAAAAAGATGGGCTTGTCGGGTAGGGTGGGGTGGGCTGGCTGGAGAGATGACTCAGCCTTTGAGAGCCCTGGCTGTTCTTCTGGAGATCTTTTGCTCAATTCCCAGCACCCACACAGCAGCTCAAAACTGTTTGTAACTCTAGGTCCAGGGGATCTGACACCTTCACACCAATGCATATAACATAAAATGAAATAAATTTTAATAAAAATGTCTTTGCAATTAAACAGGAAAACACATGTCTATTCTGTCTCTTTCCTTTCCCTCTTTTTCCTCTCTCTTCCCATTTCATGTGTAAAAATATGTCCTAAAAGTCTTCGATACTTATAATCTTGAAGGACAAAGCCACCTCAGGCATTTAGCCTGTGAGCTTCTGTAGGTCTTCAGTTATTTCTTTCTTTAAACAACTATTTGCTTTTTAGGTATATATATATATGAGTTTGTGTGTTTGTTTGTGCACTCTTAGGGGCTAGAAGAGGGTGTTGGATCCCCAAGAGAAGTTACAGGTGGTGGTGAGCTGCTGGACATGGGTGCTGGGAACATAATTTGGGTCCTCTGTAAAAGCAACAAATGCTCTTAACCACTGAGCCATCTCTTCAGAATACTCCTATTCTTCCTGTATAGCTATTTTCTTTCCTACTGCCTGTTATGCCCACAGAATGCAGTTTCTCTGAAGATAGGCACACTGCTACTAAGCTTTGAATTCACCTATGTTTTTTTTTCTTTCCAAATAAATGCTAATGTCACTTAAAAAATACAATGACCATCCCTGTCACATTGGACCCATATTCTGAGAAAGGACATGAACTGAATTTGGTTGCTTGGGTTTGCTTCAATGGAAGAACAACCAAATTACAAAGCTGGTGAAGACAACTCTTCAATGCCTCTCATCAGAGCTTCCTCTGTCATGGAGACTCTGAGATAGGGGCATCAGTAAGCCGTCTTTGTTGTCTGGGACCACCCATGTTCTAATCATTCCCTGTCTCCTCACAGCATCTTGCTCAAGGTAGCAACAGACATGAAACCTGGATGCTGAGACTATGAGGTCCCCATGACTGTGGAGGGGAGAGTTTTGTTGCAGCACACAGAGAGCGAAGCTTGAAGTGTGTAAAGCAGAAGGAACAAAACCAGGCGCATTATTGTTTGGGCAAGGGTACTCTGTGTACCCACATGCTAGAGGTTTGGTTTGAAGCCTTTAATGATATTGGGAGGCGACAGAGCCATGAGGAGATGAGATCTGGCAGAAGGAAGTACGACTTTTGGGTATGTCCCTTAGTCTCTTCTGTTCTCACTCTGTGTTTTCCACCACATGCCTTCATTACACCACAGGAACAAGGTAGTGTGGGGAGGGAAGGTTGTGGATGATAGGGAGAGTGGCTAGGGCATTCAGGCAGAGGGGGCCCAAAGCATAGGCAGTGAACTCAGCAGTGAAAACAGCAGAGTGGTCCCATAGGGACCTTATTACACTTAGAATAACTAGGCAGAAGGTGGCATGAAATAACCCAGACAACTAGAGTACTTTGTTATCTTTGCTTTGTGTGTAGGTAGCCTTGGCAGATGCACTGAGACCATCCAGAGAAATGGTAGTCAGGATAGGCAGGAGGAGACGGAGGTAACAGAAAGGAGACACACTTGCAAGAAGAGCTCTCAACTGAGGAATTGTCTCCATCAGATTGGCCTCAGGCATGTCTGTGAGGCATTTTCTTTTTTGTTTATTTGAGACAGGGTTTCTCTGTGTAGTCCTGGATGTGGTTTGTCTCTTTTATGGTTTGTCTCTGAAGTGTCCTCCATAGACTCAATCATTTGAGAACTTGGTCCTTAGCTTATAGCATTGTTTGGGGCAGATTGTGGAGCCCTTAGGAGATAGAGCTACTGACCGGAGGTGGTGGATCTCTGGGATGCAGGCTTTGGGTTTACACTAAGTCCGACTTTAGACCAAGTTCCCTGGTCAGTGGAAGTGTGAGGAGCCAGCCTCATCGTCCTGCGGCCATGAGTTCCACATGGCTCCCTCATAGCCCTGGGCCAAAACCGGACCTGTAAACCAAAGCAAGTGTTTTCCTTCTTAAGTGTTTCTGTCAACTATTTTATCAGTGTCAAGAAAAGTGACCAATAGGTCTCCAAACATTCATTGCTGGAAACCTGGTCCCTCTTATGGTAGATTTGAGGTGGGGAAGCCTTAGAAAGGTTGGGCCTCCTCCTTTTCACACTCAAGACCCTCCCAACTACTTTCCCTTGAACTTCTTCCACATATCCCAGCTGATAGTCTCCTTTGTTTTATTATTTCCACACGCATATATATGCATATCCATGTGTGTGCATGCATGAATATATGGAGATACAACCTGCTGAGTCCAGTTTTGTTGGTGGTGTGCATGTAGTTTCAGGTGCTGACCACTCTGCATTAGACAACCAATGAAAGCTCATATCCAGGAGAGGCTGATTCTCCTTTTCCCAGAAGTCACTACTTGCCTATAGTTCTTTGCCTAGGGCTGGGACCCCATGAGATTTTCTCTCTTCCATGTTAGCATATTCATTGATATTGGCATTGCTCTGGTCTTGTTTATGCAGCCGTTTCTAGGAAATAATTGTTTTGCAGCAGACTTTCTGATATTCTAGCTCTTAATTTTTTTAAAAAAATTTCTCTCTTATACATTATACCCTATTTTAGTTAGGGTTTCTATTGTTGTAACAAAACACCATGACCAAAATAACAAGGTGGGAAGGAAAGGGTTCTTTTGGCTTATACTTCCAGATCGTAGTCTGTCATTGGAGTAAGTTAGAACAGGAAGTCAACAGGGCTGGAACCTGAAGGCAGGAGCTGATGCAGAGGCCACGAAAGGGGAACTGTTTATTGATTTACTTTCCCTGGCGTGCTCAGCTTGCTTTCTTATAGAACCCAGGCCATCCACCCTCAGTGGTCTGGGCCCTCCCCTGTTGATCACTAATTGAGAAAATGTCTTACAGCTGGATGTCATGGAGACCTTTCCTCCACTAAGACTCCTTCCTCTCTGCTGACTCTAGCTTGTGTTAACACATGCAACACGTCCCAACTGTTGTTTTCCTTCCCTCTACTCTTCCCAGTCCTCCCCTCTCCCCCAGACCCACTCCTTCTCCATAGCCCTTTTTTTTTTTTTTTTTATGAAGACAGACAGACTTTGGATCTTTATTCAGGGATTTTACACTTCTGGTTAGATGCTGTGTCTGCAGAAACACGTTATAAAGTAAAAATTAGTAAGTGTGATAAAAAACATTTAGGATTTTTAGGCCAATATAACCTTTTAAAAAATTAAAAAAGCAGGCTTCGCAGGGATATCAACTGAAAATGGCATAACAGTAAGATTAGGTACAGCCCTTCAAATCAAGGCTGGATGAAGCAGCTCAGTAGGAGGAAAGGGGTTCCGAGGGCAGGCAAAGAGTCAGAGATAATCCCCACTGCTACTGTTTGGTATCCCGCAAGAGCACCCAGCTAGACAACCATACATATGCAAAGAACCTAACTCAGACTCACACAGGGTCCGTGATTGTTGCTTCGGTTTCTATGAGTCCCTATGAGCCCTGCTTTGTTGATTCTGTGGGCTGTGTTCTCCTGGTGTCCTCTACTCCTCTGGCTCCTGTAATCCCTCTTTCCCTACTCTGTGGGGTTCCCTTAACTCCACCTAGTGTTTGGTTGTGGGTCTCTGCATCTGCTCCCTTCAGTTGTTGGATAACCATTGGGTAGGCACCGATCTATGAATACAGCAAAAATAGCATTGAATCCCCCCCACCCACCCCTTTCTTGTTTGCATCTATACTGGATCTCTGGGCTGTTTCCTGGCCCTCCAGGCAGTGTCAGGGCTGGACTCCCTCTTGTGGCATGGACCTCCAATTGCACCAGTCTTTGGTTGGCCACTCCTACAGCTTCTGAGCCACCATTACCCCAGGACATCTTGGAGGCAGGACAGACAGATCTAAGGTTTTGTGGCTGAATTGGTGTCCCAGCCCCACTGCTGGGAGACTTGTCTGGTTACAGAAGATGGCCAGTTCAGGCTTCACATCCCCCATTACTAGGGGTCTTCACTGGGGTCACCCTTGAGGATTCCAGGGAGTTTCCACTGCACTAGGTTTTCACATTGCCCCCCTCCCGAGAAGTACCCTCAATTCCAGTCGTCTTTCCCAACACTGGGCTCTGATAATCTTTCCACCCCTCTTCCATTATATTCCTTGAACCATAGATGCAGGAGCTGTGTTGCAGATGTGTTCAATGGGGCTGGGCTTCCTGTAATCTACTGATCTCTTCCTCCAGTCCCATTTACTGTAAAGCGAGGTCTCTTTGATAAGGGGTAGCAGCTACATTTATCCAGGAAAGCTGTCTTGTACATCCTAGCTACATTCTTGATCCTCAACTGATTAAATTCAAGGATGTGGGGGAGCCTATACACATGAGGGCTGATTATACTTTTGGGGGGAAAGATTTATTTATTTTTTATATTTGTGAGCATGTGTGTGCATGCATGCATGCACGCTGTGTGTTTGTGTGCATGCATGTGTCTGTATATGCATGCAGGAGCCAGAAGAGGGTAACAGATATTCCCCATATCACTCTGTCTTATTCTTTCAGGGCAGAATCCCTCTCTAAACCTGGGACTTATGTTTTCTCAGTTATGTTGGAGGTAGTAAGGCTAGCGACTCTCCTGTTTCAATCCTCCATGGAACTGGCGTTACCTGTTTGCTACATGGGTTCTGGGACCTGAACTCAGGTCCTCATGATAGCACAGTTCTTTCAGTCACTGACCCACCTCTCCAACCCCTACCCACCTGCACACTTTAAAAAAGAAAGACTAAGGCAAGAAGCTTTCTTCCGAAAATTTTACAGTGATATTGCTACAAAGTTTTAACAGAATTGGGAGTTAAATTAACCAATACTTTTGAAGCTTCCATAATTTAAAAACAAGCTAATAGAGTGGGGTGAGTTTCTGACCCGCGGCAGCAGCCCGGGGCCCTGGAACTCAGACGTTCCTCATCCCCCCTATACTTCCTGGCCTTCCTGCAGGGCCTATATCCCACCCCCCCATACTGCCTCTCTCTTCCTATCCCACCAAGCTTGCATCG
Organism: Microtus oregoni; assembly: GCF_018167655.1. Lineage (NCBI taxonomy): Eukaryota > Metazoa > Chordata > Mammalia > Rodentia > Cricetidae > Microtus > Microtus oregoni. Next base: position 35,378,208 of record NW_024543066.1, read on the forward strand.
AGAACCCTCCCCCCTTCTGCCTCTCTTCCCTCTTTGGGCACATAACTTCTCCCAGCTCAGCCTGTCTGGGCACTGGGACTGAATCCTTTGGGCAACCGGGTGGGTGGGAGGTCCTTTGTTTCCATAGCCTGTCTGCAGCAAGCAAGGTAGGTGCTTTGTTTACGAGCTACCAAACCAGCTCGGAGATCTGATCTCAGCACCAGGAGAGCCATCATTGGGAGCTACCCAAGCAGCAAGGAGATCTGATCTTGGCACCAGGAAAGACATTACTGGAGCACCAGGAGAGCCATCACTGGGGACTGCTGTCACTGGGAAGATACATCAGAAGGCAAAGAGACCTGATCCTGTAAAAGAAGATCCATAGGGGAACATTCAGAGGAAGAGATGGGCAGGCGCCAATGCAGGAATTCACCCAACAATCTCACAACATGTGGACATGAACACCTTAATCAAGATGAAGCAGAAAAAATTGACTTTATGAAAGTGATTGACGCCCTTAAACAGCATGTAAATAATGCCCTTAAAGAAATGGATGAAAAGTATAACAGAAAGTTTGAAGAATTGAATAAATCAGTGAATGATACCCTTGGAAACCAAGGAAAAACAATCAAACAGATAATGTAAACAGTTCAAGACTTGAAAACTGAAATGGAGGCAAAGGAGAAAACACAAACGGAGGGCCGGCTGGACATGGAAAATCTAGGTAAACGAATAGAGACTACAGAAACAAACATAACCAAAAGAATAAAAGAGATAGAAGAAAGAATCTCAGATTCTGAAGATACCATAGAGAAAATAAACACACTGATCAAAGAAAACAGCAAGTCCAACAAACTCTCATCACAAAACATTCAGGAAATATGGGACACAACAAAAAGACCAAACCTAAGAATTAAAGGAGTAGAAGAAGGAGAAGAAGTGCAGCTCAACAGTCCAGAAAATATATTTAATAAAATTATAGAAGAAAACTTTCCCAACCTAAAGAAAGATATACCTATGAAGATTCAAGAAGCATACAGAACACCGAATAGGCTGGATAAAAAAAAAAAAAAACAAAACATCCCCTCGCCATATAATAATCAAAACACAAAGCATACAGAATAAAGAAAGAATATTAAGAGCTGCAAAGGAAAAAGGCCAAGTTACTTATAAAGGTAAACCTATCAGACTTACACCTGACTTCTCTTTGGAAACCATGAAAGCCAGAAGGTACTGCAGAAGCTAAGAGACCATGGATGCAAGCCCAGACTACTATACCCAGCCAAGCTTTCATTCACTATAAATGGAGAAAACAAAATTTTCCAGGATAAAAACAAATTTAAACAATACATAGCCACAAATCCAGCCTTACAGAAAATAATAGAAGGAAAATCACCAACCAAGGAGTCCAACAATGACCACAATAACTCAGACATCTAGAGACCCTCCACCAGTGCAACTCAAATAGGGAAACACACAAACTCTACTACTAAAAAAGTGACCGGAGTTAACAACCACTGGTCATTAATATCACTTAATGTCAATGGTATCAACTCACCTATAAAAAGGCACAGGCTAAGAGATTGGATACAAAAACAGGATCCTACATTCTGTTGTTTACAAGAAACACACCTCAACCACAAAGACAGGCACCTACTCAGAGTAAAGAGATGGGAAAAGGCCTATCAAGCAAACAGACCTAAGAAACAAGCAGGTGTGGCCATACTAATTTCTAACAAAGTTGACTTCAAACTTAAATCAATCAGAAGAGATGGAGAGGGACATTTTATACTCATAACAGGAACAATTCATCAGGACAAAGTCTTAATCCTGAATATCTATGCCCCTAATATAAAAGCACCCACGTACGTAAAAGAAACATTACTAAAACTCAAGGCAGCCATCAAACCGCACACACTAACAGTAGGAGACTTCAACACTTCTCTCTTACCAATGGACAGGTCAATCAGACAGGAACCTAACAGAGAAATAAGAGAATTAATGGAGGTAATGAATCAAATGGACTTAACAGACATCTATAGAACATTCCACCCAAATAGGAAAGAATATACCTTCTTCTCCGCAGCTCATGGAACCTTCTCAAAAATTGACCACATAGTCGGTAACAAAGCAAACTTCCACAGTTACAAAAAAATATTAGTAACCACCTGTGTCTTATCAGATCATCATGGATTAAAGTTAGAATTCAACAATAATCCTACCTCCAGAAAGCCTACAAACTCATGGAAACTGAACAGTCAACAAGTGAACCATACCTGGATTAAGGAAGAAATAAAGAAAGAAATTAAAGTCTTCCTTGAATTCAATGAAAATAAAGAAACAACATACTCAATCTTATGGGACACTATGAAAGCAGTCCTAAGAGGAAAGTTCATAGCACTAAGTGCCCACTTAAAGAAAACAGAGAAAGCACACATTGGAGACTTAACAGCCCACCTGAAAGTTCTAGAAAAAAAAAGAAGCAGACTCACCTAGGAGGAGTAGAAGACTGGAAATAATCAAACTGAGGGAGGAAATCAACAAAATAGAAACACAGAAAACAATCCAAAGAATCAATGAAACAAAAAGCAGGTTCCTGGAGAAAATCAACAAGACTGATAAACCCTTATCCAAACTAATCAAACGGCAGAGAGAGAATATGCAAATTAATAAGATCAGAAATGAAAAGGGGGACATAACCACAGACACAGAGGAAATTCAGAGAATCATTAGATCTTACTACAAAAGCCTGTATGCCACAAAACTGGAAAATGTAAAAGAAATGGACACTTTTTTAGATAAATACCATTTACCAAAGTTAAATCAGTACCAGGTGAACAATCTAAATAGACCTGTTAGTCGCGAAGAATTAGAAGCTGTTATCAAAAACCTCCCTACCAAAAAAAGCCCAGGACCCGATGGTTTCAATGCAGAATTCTATCAGATCTTCCAAGAAGACCTAATACCTATACTCCTTAATGTATTTCACAATATAGAAACAGAAGGGTCATTGCCAAATTCCTTTTATGAAGCTACAGTTACTCTGATACCAAAACCAAACAAAGACTCCACCAAGAAAGAGAATTACAGGCCAATCTCACTCATGAACATCGACGCAAAAATCCTCAACAAAATACTGGCAAACTGAATCCAAGAACACATTAGAAAAATTATCCATTATGATCAAGTAGGCTTCATCCCAGAGATGCAGGGTTGGTTCAACATATGAAAATCTATCAATGTAATCCATCATATAAATAAACTGAAAGAAAAAAATCATATGATCATTTCATTAGAATCTGAAAAAGCATTTGACAAAATTCAACATCCCTTTATGATAAAAGTCTTGGAGAGATTAGGGATACAAGGATCATACCTAAATATAATAAAAGCTATTTACAGCAAACCGACAGCTAACATCAAATTAAATGGAGAGAAACTCAAAGTCATCCCACTAAACTCAGGAACATGATAAGGCTGTCCACTTTCTCCATACCTCTTCAATATAGTGCTTGAAGTTTTAGCAATAGCAATAAGACAACATAAGGGGCTCAAGGAGATCCGAATTGGAAAGGAAGAAGTTAAACTTTCGTTATTTGCAGATGATATGATAGTGTACATAAGCGACCCCCAAAACTCCACCAAAGAACTTTTACAGCTGATAAACAGCTTTAGTAATGTGGCAGGATACAAGATCAACTCCAAAAAATCAGTCGCCCTCCTATACACAAAGGATATGGAAGCAGAGAAGCTTAACCTTTCACGATAGCCACAAACAGCATAAAATATCTTGGGGTAACTCTAACCAAGGAAGTGAAAGATCTATTTGACAAGAACTTTAAGGCTTTGAAGAAAGAAATTGAAGAGGATACCAGAAAATGGAAGGATCTCCCTTGCTCTTGGATTGGGAGGATCAACATAGTAAAAATGGCAATTCTACCAAAGGCAATTTATAGATTCAATGCAATCCCCATCAAGGTCCCATCAAAATTCTTCACAGATCTTGAGAGGACAATAATCAACTTTATATGGAAAACCAAAAAACCCAGGATAGCCAAAACAATCCTATACAATAAAGGAACTTCTGGAGGCATTATCACCCCTGACTTCAAACTCTATTACAGAGCTACAGTAATGAAAACAGCATGGTACTGGCATAAAAACAGAGAAGTCGACCAAAGGAATCATATAGAAGACCCGGATTTTAACCCACAAACTTATGAACTCCTCATTTTCGATAAAGGAGCTAAAAGTATACAATGGAAGAAAGAGAACATCTTCAACAAATGGTGCTGGCACAACTGGATGTCAACCTGTAGAAGAATGAAAATATACCTATATCTATCACCATGCACAAAACTCAAGTCCAAATGGATCAAAGACCTTAATATCAACATGAACACACTGAACCTGATAGAAGAGAAAGTGGGAAGTACCCTACAACATATGGGCACAGGAGATCGCTTCCTATGTATAACCCCAGCGGCACAGACATTAAGGGCAACATTGAATAAAATGGACCTCCTGAAACTGAGAAGCTTCTGTAAAGCAAAAGACACTGTCACTAAGACAAAAAGGCAACCTACTGACTGGGAGAAGATCTTCATCAACCCAGCAACAAAGGTCTGATCTCCAAAATATATAAAGAACTCAAGAAACTAGACTTTAAAATGCTAAATAACCCAATTAAAAATTGGGGCACTGAACTGAACAGAGAATTCTCAACAGAAGAAGTTCAAATGGCCAAAAGACACTTAAGGTCATGCTCAACTTCCTTAGCGATCAGGGTAATGCAAATCAAAACAACTTTGAGATATCATCTTACACCTGTCAGAATGGCAAAAATCAAAAACACCAATGATAGCCTTTGCTGGAAAGATTGTGGAGGAAGGGGTACCCTCATCCATTGCTGGTGGGAATGCAAACTTGTGCAACCACTTTGGAAATCAGTGTGGCGATTCCTCAGGAAATTCGGTAACCACCTACCCCTCGACCCAGCAATACCACTCTTGGGAATATATCCAAGAGATGCCCTATTATATGACAAAAGCATTTGTTCAACTATGTTCATAGCAGCATTATTTATAATAGCCAGAACCTGGAAACAACCTAGATGCCCTTCAACGGAAGAATGGATGAAGAAAGTGTGGAATATATACACATTAGGGTACTACTCTGCAGTAAAAATAATGACTTCTCGAAGTTTGCATGCAAATGGATGGAAATAGAAAACACTATCCTGAGTGAGGTAACCCAGACCCAAAAAGATGAACATGGGATGTACTCACTCATAATTGGTTGCTAGCCATAAATAAAGGTCACTGAGTCTGTAATTTGTGATCCTAAAGAAGCTAAATAAGAAGGTGAACCCAAAGAGAAACATATAGTTATCCTCCTGGCTATGGGAAGTAGACAAGATTGCCGGGCAAAAAAACTGTGATCTTGGGGGTGGGGTGGGATGGGGGTAAAGGGAGAGGGAGAGAGAAAAGTGAGAAGGGGAGGATGGAGGGAACTTGGGGAAACGGGATGATTGGGATATAGGAGGGTTGGATAGGGGAGTAGGGAAGCACATATCTAAGTTAAGGGAGCCATCTTAGGGTTGACAAGAGTCTCGAACCTAGAGTAGCTCCTAGGTGCCCCAGGCAATGTCCCCAGTTAGTTCCTTGGGCAGCTGAGGATAGGGAACCTGAAATGACCCTATCCTATAGCCATACTGATGAATATCTTGCATATCACCATAGAACCTTCATCTGGCGATGGATGGAAATAGAGACAGAGACCCACACTGGAGCACCAGACTGAGCTCCCAAGGTCCCAATGAGGAGCAGAAGGAGGGAGAACTTGAGCATAGAAGTCAGGACCACGAGGGGTGCGCCCACCCACTAAGACAGTGGGGCTGATCTATTGGGAGCTCACCAAGGCCAGCTGGTCTGTGACTGAAAAAGCAAGGGATAAAACCGGACTCTCTGAACATGGCGGACAATGAGGGCTGATGAGAAGCCAAGGACAATGGCTCGGGGTTTTGATCCTACTTCCTGTTCTGGCTTGTGGAATCTAGCCAGTTTGGATGTTCTCCTTCCTAGACCAGGATGAAGGGGGGAGGACCTTGGATTTTCCACGGGGCAGCGAACCCTGACTGCTCTTCGGACTGGAGAGGGTGGAGGAGAAAAGTGGGGGGAGGGGGAGAGGGGCGGGAGGAGGGGGAGGGAAATGGGAGGCTGGGAGGAGGCAGAAATTTTTTTTTCTTTTCAAAAAAAAAATATAAAATAAAAAAACAAGCTAATAAACACAAAACTCAGTTTCGTTTTCATTCAATTCATCGCAGGTAATCTTTAATACACAAACAGTAAAAACAAAATTTCAATTAATATTTATCCTGTCTAGGACTTCGCTATGCAGATCTGATACTCATACTCTTTATCCTTTCTTTAAAGCTTTAAGAAAAATAAATAGATCCATAAATAACGCATATAAATATAGGTTCCACCTGTTAAATAATAAAACTTTTGACCCTTAGATTTTGTCTTCTTCAGAGAAAGATGTAAAAAGGTAGACAATTCATTAATATAACTTATGCCCCCCCCCAAAAAAAGTTATCTCAGGACATATTAAATACATAAATAATTCAAAGCCCACAATTTAAAGCAAACAAGAAGCAAACTGGCACCCCTTTAAACCCCATTCTCAAGGAGGAGGGCAGACAATTCTGACTCCATATCTGAATCAGTGTAACTGAATCAGTATTGATGAGTAGCAATCGCACGATCTGTTCTAAGAATGCAAATGAGTTTGCTGAGAAGCATGGGAGTTTCTTAGGGGCTGTAGCTTGTCCTAACTGCCGTCAGTCTCAGGTCTGGGCTTAGGCCACGTGGCGGACGATGGAGGACACGCAGGTGCAGCCCACACCCACCAGCATCTTCTCCACCCGGAAGGAGAAGGGACAGTTCTCAGGCTCCCTCTTCAGGACCAGGATCTCTTGCTGGAGGAGAACAGAGTTCATGTGGTGCTCCAACTTCCCCTGAGCATTGACACAGCGCTGGTGGCGGCACTGTGCCTCCCAGATCACAGAAGGATATCTGTTAGGGTCCTCATTGCGGCTGCAGGGGAGACGGAAGGAAAGTGAATTCTGGTTAAATGGAAGGAAAAGCAGAATCAGGGGAAGGGAGGACGAGCATAGCGTGACAAATAGGAGCTCTGCAAAATCGCTACATGTTGGTTTGAAGAACTTTGGGTTGTCTGAAAGTCTAGGTTCTCTTCCTCCCATCCCTTCCTTCTCCTTCTTCATCTATCTCCTCCTCTTTTGCAGCAATAAGGATCAAAACCAGTGTCTCCCATGAGGCAGACACCCATTCTGTCACTGAACTACATCCCCAGTGTCAAAAACTTGGATTTTCAAGTTCATGAAGGGTTTTAGAAGAATGTCTTGAATGATAAACAAAATACACGAAGGACCACCATGAGGACTGATGCAACATAAAAAAAGTACATTTTAGGGCACATTTGATTTGTGGGAAGAGACAAAGGATTGAACCATCAAGGACTAAGGCGGCTGTTTCCCCGACTTGGTGAAGCTGGTCTTTGAAAGAGGGAATGTGTCAGAATTCTATTTGAGAACACTTCATGAGATGGAGCCCAAACGTTATGTGAAAAGCTGGAAACAAAGACAAAAGGCTCCTTATACAAACTGAATAAATAGTTCACTTAGACGTTTTGTTTGATTGATTGAACCATCCTTAATATTGGGAGCAGGAGAAAAGGAGAAATCCTGTAGATAGATGAATCAATAGGTCCCTTGAAAGATCTAAGCAACAATGTAAATCAAGTTTATTCATATAAACTAAAATGATCAAACAACTTTTTTGTATTGACCCCTCAGTGGGGTCTAAATACATACAACAAAAATATGTCAAGTCCAAAGGGGAAGAAATACCAAACACAATACTTCCTCCACCAGATTTCATGTTTTAACTTTTCAAGCTTTTTTCAGGACAGGCACAGAAATACCTAATTAATTTTAATTTATTTTCAGCAAGCCTCCTTAGTTGAAGCTCTGGTAGAGGAAACATAATGCCCTATGATAAATGTCCTGATTTCCAAAAAGTCAGCAATCAACTTGATGGCTCATAAATGCTAGAATTGCGCTTATTGATTTGGAGTGATAGAGAAAACACAGGCATTAATGCTCTGTGGTAAGGGTCTAGAATTTCCAAAAAGTCAAAAAATTGACTGGCTCTCACAGGTGCTAGCATCACTGTTCTCATTAATTTGGGTTGATGCTTGGCTTTAGTGACAACTCTAACAGGTTAGGGTGGAGTGTGAGGTTAGGTGGAAAACAGGAAATCACGCTCAGGGCTTGTGTAATGAATCAAAAAGCAGAAAAACACAAATTTTTGTCTGGAGTCCTTACGTACTGGAGAGTCCAGGGCGAGGTGGATCGGTTGAGGTAGTCTGAGGGCCTTCTGGAACTCAGTTTCGGGCTAAGGGAGTTCAGGACTGTCAGGTTGACCTTCACATTCTGGAGAAAGTTCTTGCCCTCTGTGTTTGGACATCCTGAACTTTGTGGGATAGGTAACCCTGCCTTCACCACAGCCTCCAGGCTCAGCAGCAGCAACAGCAGCAGAGACTGAAAGGGAAACCAGAGTAATGGGGGACTGGATTAGTATATGGGCTTTGCTGGCGAATTCATTACAATGAGTATATAGCTAACTATAGGAAACATGCTACATTCTGGAAAGATCTAAGCAACAATGCAAAACAGTTTAAATTAAAAAAATTCTTCAGATGACCAAAATAAAGCTAAAAATGTAGAATTTATTTTATTCTTAATCAGTTTCCTATAGACGTCTTGCGACTGAGTATAGGAATGCAGTACTTTAGACGGCAGTGGTTTTAGAAAACGTGTCAAGTCATGTCATCCCATAGGCTGCTGGCTCATGAGTCAACAGGACAACAAATGACCTTGAGTATAGGAGGAAATGTCCTTCTGCACCAGTGTTTGTTCAGTCAAGCTGCAGAAGTCCTACATGATGTCTGCATTCATGTTAGAATTAGAAACAGTGTTTTTATACCGGCTGCCCTTCAGATAAAAACCGGATTTCCCCTTACGTTTTCTTAGGTATATTTTCTGGTTGTTCTACAAATAGCGCGCATTGATTCTATAATGAGAATCAGATTTCAGAACATACTTTTTAAGTTAAGTATTTAAAAATGTAAAGCTTTATTCTGAAACAGTTATACATGTATCTAATTAGAATCAAGTGGTTTGAACACACTAAGACTTTGGTATAAAACAATGGTAACAGATGTTACTTCCAAAGCTTTCAAACCTGCAAGCATTAGTAACCCACTTTAGTCTAGATTAAAGAGCAAAAACTGACAAGAGAGAATGTCAAATCCTTTGCACTCAGGAAAACAGGCTTTTGACAGACACTGTTGCTCATTGTGTCGCACCACGTGACATTTCTGATGTGGGCTAATGCCATCAGAAGTATCTTTCAGGTTTAACCTCATCTTTCTGACTGATACTTATCAGTTCTTCAAAAGGCTGTACAATGACTTAGGTATCTACCAAAGGTTTCATTTCTGGTTCTGCGTACACAGATTCATGGGCCTCCACAGTTAGAGTCGAGCATTTCATACCCCGTACAGCAACATGACCTGGTTTCAATCAAAAGACCCTTGAAGATTAGTGCAGGACTCACCAGAGACGAAGATCTCCCGGGACTCATGGTTGCTGCTTCTGATCAGCTGGCACTGGATGAGCTTGTGCCTGGGGTGAGGTGGATGAAGTGGGGTGCTCCCTTCTCTCTTTTTATAGGGTTTTACACCTTCTGTGGTCACTTACGTTGAGAGTGGGTTGGGGGTGACACCACTGGAGTAAAGATTCCATCCTGTAATGAGGTCAGGCGGAAGCACCCTCTCATGATGGGCAGGGCATTATGTGTCTCTCAAGGTAGACGGGGAAGGGCAGAAGTTCACTCTGCAAAGGAGCGCTACTTACAGGGAGCTGAGCAGAGATACTTTGCTATGGTTCAGCATGATGTGTTTATGGACGTTATCTGAAGTTGCTGCAGACATGTGCTCCATCTTAATGGCTTGTGGGAAAATAGAAGCCTGACAGTCGACGATTACCACGTGCTTTGATTTTTGACTTGATCTTTCTCCTTTTTCCCTACCAGATTCCCTGATCAGAGACCATTCCACCAAACACTCAAGGTGTTGCTATATAAACAGACAAACCAAATAAATAATTTCACAATGACGGAATGTGTTTTATTTAACTGAGTATAACAACTGATTTTCTTGAATGTCTCCCGGGTGCAGGGAACAATCACAAAGTTCAGTTAGTTACCAGGGAGTAGCTAGAGACATGAGATTTACCAGTGAAGGCATGGCTGCCATATGTTATCAAGAAACTTGTTAACATTTGCTGCTTTGAGGTCGGTCGCATGCCTTTCTTTTAGGAGGAGGGGAAGGCACAGAAATAGAAGAACACAGTGGTTGACTAGATGAGATGAAAAAGGTATCTAAAAGAGAGATGGAGACTGAAGAAAGACAATGGGGAAATTGAAGTCCTGGGGAGTAGAGACTGGTACAGAGATGAGAAAAAAAAAAAAGAAAGAAAACAGCTCTCATGCTCTCTCCTCTCAAAGAGATGACCCTTGCCTTCAAGTCCTTGAGAAGAGTTTATGTTCAGGAAAAGATGGGGGCCATTACATCATTACACGTAGATGCCATCTACTTGTCATTTTTCTCTGCCTCTACCTGTAATGGAATGAGCCATGTCCCCTGGCTTCTCAGCTCTTTGGCTTCTGTCTCACATTCAACACAAACATGAGGCAAACCAGTAGCTCCTGTTTGGTAAACAGTGTCTGGTAGGATCGCTGAATTCCCTTTGCAATGGCATTCATCTCGGAAGTTGGCAGCCGCTCTCACATCTGCCTCCTCTCTCTGGGCCTTCAACTCAGACTTTCCCGTTTGGACCAAGTTTGCTGTTTGGACACTTCTACTGCCCCTGAAATGATTCTCAAAGTACATTTTCTCTCATTCTTTCACCTCCTGAATGCGAAATATGAATTCCTTAGCACCTGAGTTAGTATTGCAGTTTGAACAAACCTCCCTTTTATCCTCATTCGTACCATGCAGCGTGTTAAAGTTCATGGGGTCCTGGTTTTCTACCTGTCCTACTTCTGCAACTTAGATACCTTTTGTTAAAGTACATACAGCCTTGGCAACGTCCTCTCCACCCTGTTTATCAGCATGTTGCTGGCCTTGTAGGATCCTGTTCACATGGTTCTTCTAACTGGGAATAGCATCTACTGCATTGGCTTCTTTGCATCCTCATCTCTTGCCTTTGGTTTCCTTGGGTACTGCACTAAATTCACCTTTGAAAAGTATGCTTTAGACATGTGTATTTCTGGTTTTGGGTTGTACTGTAAGACTTTAAGGCTAATATGTTATTAATTTATACACTTTTCATTAAATATAATATAACCGTTCACATAATGTGGACATCTTTTCGGTGTCTCTTTTTGGTAAGTGGCTGTCTGCATCCCTTGACCTGTGTATTGTTTGCTTCCTGACTTCCTTGCTAGATTGCCAGCTATAGGAACACTGGTAGCTATTTTTTTTTTCATTTTTTTTTATTGAGAAAAGGAAAAAAAAGAAAAAAAGTTTCCGACTCCCCCCAGCCTCCCATTTCTCTCCCCCTCCTCCCACCCTTCTCCCCCTCCCCCCACTCCTCTCCCCCTCCCTTTCCAGTCCAAAGAGCAGTCAGGGTTCCCTGCCCTGTGGAAAGTCCAAGGTCCTCCCCCCTCTGTCCATGTCTAGGAAGGTGAACATCCAAACTGGCTAGGCTCCCACAAAGCCAGAACATATAGTAGGATCAAAACCCCGAGCCATTGTCCTTGGCTTCTCATCAGCCCTCATTGTTCGCCATGCTCAGAGAGTCCAGTTTTATCCCTTGCTTTTTCAGTCACAGTCCTGCTGGCCTTGGTGAGCTCCCAATAGATCAGCCCCACTGTCTCAGTGTGTGGGTGCACCCCTCATGGTCTTGACTTCCTTGCTCATCTTCTCCCTCCTTCCACTCCTCATTGGGACCTTGGGAGCTCAGTCCAGTGCTCCACTGTGGGCACTCTGTCTCTATCTCCATCCATCACCAGATGAAGGTTCATAGCCAAGAGGATAACTATATGTTTTTCCTTGGGTTCACTTTCTTATTTTGGTAGCTATTTTGTTGATCTTTGCAGAGGATTTAGTAAACAGAAAGCGATAGTTTTTATTGACTGACATTATGAAACATTATGTCAAACATTTTAGGAACTGTTTGCTTTTTAGAACCTGGCTGCATTCTAAGACACTACTGGATTGTCTCATCCCTTGGCTCCATAACCTGATCCCCTTGAAAAGAATGTGACGGTGTTATAGCCTATGCTGGACTCCACAGAGTGGCGCCCTTGCTGCTATGGGGCAATGATGAGCTGGTGGAGAATAGGCTTGCTGCCAATACCATTGAAGAGAAAGCTCTAACTGGACTCCGAGTGCACTGTCCTGTACTAGCAAAACTCAGCCTACTGCCTGGCCACAATGACAATCTTTGTCTTAAAATAAAGGGAAGGTGGAGAATCAAGACAAATTTTCATGATAGTGTAAAGATGGTTGTTTAGTCGTAGTGATTGGAGCTGGTTATGCCTGGCTTTGAGAAGAAGTCCTTGGAGGAGCGGTTGGGAACACAAAGGCTATCCACAAAAGGTCAGGGTTCTGTGCTTGCTGTCCCCTCAACCTCAAAGGTGAACCTTTGGGGGCAGAAAGATTACCAGAGGGAGAGCTAGTGTTCTCCTAACAGCAAAGGGATTGATGTCTTCTCTTTCACTATGACTCTGCCTTTGAAAGACTTCATCTTTTTCTAGGCTTGGTGTTTTGTCTCAATTGTTGATTGTGGTTGACTTTTTGCAGAAAAATAATAGCAATGAATAAAACAAGCAGTAAATTGGGAATGATGGTTTTGCTCAGGAACCATCGAGTTTATCAGTCTTGCTTCTCTGAACTCAAAATAGCAGCTATGACATTGAACAGCTATGAGTTGCTGGACCACAGCTGAGTGTGGAAGGGTATGCAACAGGCACCCGTGGCAGTGAAGTGGTGTTGAAAGGGAAGAAGTGTTCGTTGGTGTCTTGAAATCAGTAGGCCATTAAACAGTACCATTTCTAGCTATAATAGAGAATAATACAAAGGATAAAGGAGTATCCTTATTTTTGTAAACAGAATGGAGTATCTTTTGTCTCAGTGTGGTGAAAAATTAAGACATTGCTAAAAATATAGAATAAAAACCATTTTTTCTTTCTCAGATGGCAGGGATACCATTGAGAAATGATTGTTCTACTAATTTGTATTCTGCAGCCCTTTTCAGGAAAAACAACAATGGCAATGGTGTGGGTAAAGGAGGGATCAACATGGTTAGCATATATCCCAATTTAAAGAGACAGTGGTTGTTTAAGCAGGTGAGTGTACATCACTGTATAAGGCTCCTTCTCCATTGATTTTATGTAATAGAGAGAGAACAGTCTTGGAGAGAATGTTCTTGGAAGCCCCCTAATTGTAGGGGCTTCCACTATTAAGATGCCTCATCTTGACCACGAACAATCCTCAACAAACACTTAAAAGAAAAACAAGATGGTAAGAGAAGACTGTATTTGTGATGATGACCACTTGGATGGCTTTGTAGAATTGGCTAAGCTAAAATTTTATTGAGTTCTACATTTTGTCTCAGTTTTTACTATAGTTGTGCTTCTAAGGACCACTCTGCAACAATTCTGGGATGGGAAGCCCCAGGAATGGTACCAGGTTTTTCTAGAATCCCTGGTGGAAGAAAGTGCCTTCCTCCTGCCACACAGTGAATTGGGCATGATTAATAAAATGGTAATTTTAATTGAGTTAGCTGGTGCATGGGCTGTGTGTTTGAATGTTAGTATGTAGATGTACAAATAGTGTGTGTGTGTGTGTGTGTGTGTGTGTGTGTGGGTGTGCGCACGCACATCTGTGTGCACATAGAGGCTTGAGGTGTGTGTTGAGAATCTTCCTAGATTTCTCCCCACTTTTCCTTTTGAGACATGGATCTGGCGCTTACAGATTGACTGGCCAGAGAGCTCTAGGGATCCCTATGCCTCCTGCCTCTGTTCCCCCTACTACCTCTAGGTAGGGTTGGAAAGACTTAGTTTTGTACAGATGCTGGACTTCAAATGCAGTTACTCATATCTGCATGGCAGGTACTTATCGACCAAGCCATCTCTGCAGCCCCAGACGCCCTTTCTAAGTACTAACTTTTTTTTTTCTGAGTACTTACATTGGCTTATTTCATTACTGGTCTTTGGCCGTTTTTGTACCAAATATTGATTTCATTGTTTTGATTTGATGGAATCAGATCATATGACTGGACAGCTCTAAAAGTCAAACCTAACATACGTGACTAAAAAACATTAAGTATCCATTACCTTACCCATGTAAAACCAGTGTTCTTGGCTAGGTCTAAACATTACACAGTGAGTCTATCGCTTTGACAATAGAGATAACTCTTAGCACATCCTCTTCGCCAGTCCCAAAGCCCCGAGAATAATGCCTGGAAGCTGAGTAAGAGAAAGAAGATGTGTCATGTAATGTCATTTCAATGACCACAACCCGTCTGTTTCCCCAGGCTCTACCTAAAAATCCAATCAAGCAGACCCTTCGAGCTTGTCAGTTTCTCCTCTGAGTAATGAGTATAAACCTCATGGAAACTAAGGCTCCTCTCTAGGTGAATTTCTCACTGGGCTTTTACTGAAAAATTGCTTTGAAGTGGGTCAGCAAACTTGCCATTTTCTTTTTCCCAACGAAGTATACGTAGAATTAGATACCTTCGTGTTAGCAGGTGCATGCAAATTGTTTGGCTGGTGGCCTCCACTTTGGTAATGCTGACTTCATTTGATACCCTAAGAATCAAGGTCAGCAACTGACTGGCTTTCAAATCTAAACGGATGTCACTGAAGAGTATAGTCAAAAATTAAGCAAACTAAACCACACACTGTGGTTGGGCTACCTTTATTTTCAGCAATTTTGCACTTAATATAGGCAACCACAGAATATTTTAAAAAGAAAGATATAGGACATAAACTTGGAAAATGTTGCTAACTGGTATTCTGCTCTTTAAATAATATCAAGGATGCTGTGGTGAGGGAGTGGGTTCGAGAACTGGAAAGATGGTAAAATCAATACCTTGATATTTTTATTTCTGTGTTTCAAAATTTTTCGGGAGATTTTAAGATGACATATTGTAAAATAAATCAAGCAATAAAATTGTTGAATGTAAAAACAGAATCAAAAGTCCAAATCTGGGAAGAGAAATGCAGAGGCACAGTCTGCCAGGGCAACCTATCAGCTCACTTGCTGTCCATTTCCTTACTTTTAAAGTGAAACTAACAATAGAATTTGCATAATGGATACTTAGTTGCAAGAAATAAACTCCTTTCTGTCATCTGACTTGGATTCAGTGTACAATGGGTCTGGATAATGCTCATAGATACATCAGGCATTAACACCTATTAAATTTTTTTTTTTTGAGGAAAGAGGGTTTGCAGGTCTCAAAAATACTAAGTGTCTGGTAATTTCAGTTGTGTACTCCCCAGGGAATTTTAAGGCTTTAGGCTTCTACATGGCCAAGATGAGCTAGACTTCCCCTAAATAAATGATTTTTTTTTAAAGGCTATTACAGGCGGAACATGGTGCTGTGTTCTGAGCATATAGCCTATAAGCCTAAGGCTGGCTTTGGAAGAGTAGATATTCAGGGTAATGGAGGCCTCTTATTCTGTGTTCACTTACTGAACAATTAATGAAACAGACGTGTTGGGTAGATGACCTGGAAAGCAATGAATAGCAGACAGAAGCATTGCTAATGCAGAAAGGGACAGTCCCTGCTACAAATGATGAAGTTGTTGTTTTGGTTTGCATATCATTGCACTGACAATAAATAAAGTCTACAATTTACTTGTGTTTAACTTAATCCAGAACTGCTGTTCTGTATGCATCTATATTTTATCTATCTATCTATCTATCTATCTATCTATCTATCTATCTGCAAGATAGGTGCATTCAAGGTGGTAGTCGTAGTCTGTCTCCTATCTATGTCCCATCCCATCCCAACCACATATATGTGTTCACATTGCTACAGTTTGCATGTGAAATGCTACTCACAGACTCATGTCTTGAACACTTGGACCACAGCTTGTGGTGCTAGTTTGGGAAGCACTAGAAACTTCAGTAGGTAGGTTATTAAGGGGTGGGTTTGGCTTGTTTATCTTGTCTCAGGTTCTTCTCATCCTCACTCACTCTACTTACTATTCATCTGGAAGCAAGAAAGCAACCTGCCATATTCTCTCACTACTGTGATGTACTACCTAAATTTATGGGTCCAAGAATCATTTTAGGAGCCCTGTAAAATCCATGAGGCCAAATTAGTGAGGAGAGAGAGAGAGAGAGAGAGAGAGAGAGAGAGAGAGATTACTTATATATAATTTTAATTCTTAGAAAAAAGTTTTTGGAGTGTACCTCTTGTTGGGATCATTTTAAGTATTTAGAAACAGCATAGCATTTATTATAATACTGTTTTGTAATCATTTTCTCTCCTTATAATATATTCTAACATTAACACACAATCTCTCCCCCTCTTTCCCTGTCTTCCCCCCTCTCTCTTTGTGTGTGTGTGTATGTGTGTCTGTGTGTGTGGGTGTGTGTCTTTCTCCTTACCATCTTGAGGAATGGATGGACGGTATACCTCTCAACTAATTACTTACTATTAAACGTCTTTACTCTACGTCATCTTCCACAGCAGAAACAATATTAATATCTAGGTATAAAGTAGATTATGCAACCTTCAGTGTTTGCATAGCGACTGAGTTTGGTTATGTAGCACTGTTGTGAAGAATGAAATGTAAGGAAAGATAAAGAATGTGCTTGGTTGCAGAAATAAAGCAGAATTTGTGACTTCTTAACACTGGAAAATTGTGACTAATTTAGGCCTGGGGAGACGGCTCAAAGAGTAAAGAGTTTGCTGTGAAAGTGTGAGCACCCAGGCTTGGATACCCAGCACCCACTTAGAAGCTGGGTGTGGTGATGCATATCTGTAACTCCAACACAGAGGGTAGGGGGAGGAGGGTGGAGGCAGGAAGATTCGGGAGCTTGCTGGTCAGTCATTCTAGCCAAAATGACAAGCTCCAGGTTCAGTGAGAGTCCCTGTCTGAGAAAATAAGGGGGATATCCACTGAGGAATCCACCTGACCTCAATCTCTGACCCTCTCAAGTGTCTTCATGGATAAGCTCACACAGGCACAGACACAGGCAGACAGACAGACAGAGACACCACACACATGCAGAAAGAAAATTATGACTAATTTAAATGATGGTCTGACTCAGAAGTCTTGAATTTCAAGGCAAATTAAAAAAAATAGTTAACGCAACTTAGTGGCAAGGGTCAATAAATGGGTTAGGAGAACATTTACAATATGGAGAATAAAGGAATATGGAATGGTTAATTACGTGTTCGGTATTCTAATATGCCTGGGAAACAGATTATATATAAAAAAATTCCTTTTAGCTCTTTTAAGATTCTGTTGTCTGATTTGTGCTTCCCTTTGGTGGAGAAACAAGTAGCTATTTGGTTTAAGATATGTCCCTGACTGGAGAGATGGCTCAGGGGTTAAGAGCACTGGATGCTCTTCCAGAGGACCTGGGTTCAATTCCCAGCACCTACATGGCAGTTTACAGCTGTCTGTAACTCTGCTTCTAGGGGATCTGATACCTTCATACCAATGCACATAAATTAAAGTTAAATAAATTTTTTTTTTAAAAGATACGACCCAGGCATGGGGACCATGGCTCCTTAGACTAGTGTTTGCCTTGCAAGTGCGACAATCTGAGTTTGAAGGCTTTGGCTTGTACTCCCAGTGCTGAAGAGGTGAGACAAGAGGATGCATGGACTTTCTATCTTGCCAGACCAACCTAATTAGCAAGTGACCCTGTCTCAAAACACAGCTCCCGGGTAACAAGACCCAGGCTGACCTCTGCAGACACATGCACACGTGCACTGGCGCCAGCAAACACCCCCCCCCCCCAACACACACACCAAAGGATGCTTTTCTGCCAGTAGTGCTTGATAAGCATAGAAATTGCTTTACAGAAGCTTTTCGGTTTTAGGAGGTCCCATTTATTAATTGTTTCTCTCAGTGTCTGTGCTACTGGGGTTATATTTAGTAAGGGGTCTCCTGTGCCAATGTGTTCAAGTGTACTTCCCATTTTCTCTTCTATAAGGTTTAGTGTGACTGGCTTTATGTTGAGGTCTTTGATCCATTTGGACTTGAGTTTTATGCGTGGTAATAGATATGGGTCTATTTTCATTCTTCTACATGTCGATATCAGGTTATGCCAGCACCATTTGTTAAATATGCTTTCTTTTTTCCATTTGATATTTTTTGCTTTTTTGTCAAAAATCAGGTATTCAAACGTATATGGATTAATATCTGGGTCTTCTATTCAGTTCCATTGGCCCTTCTGTCTCTTTTTATACCAATACCAGGCTGTTTTCAGTACTGTAGCTCTGTAGTAGAGTTTGAAGTCAGGGATTGTGATGCCTCCAGAAGTTCTTTTATGTACAGGATTGTTCTGGCTATCCTGGGTTTTTGCTATTCCATATGAAGTTGAGTACTGTTCTTTTGAGGTCTGTGAAGAATTTTTCTGGGATTTTGATGGGCATTGCATTGAATCTGTAGATTGCATTTGGTAAGACTGCCATTTTTACTATGTTAATTCTGCCTCCTCAAGAGCATGAGGGATCTTTCCACTTTCTGGTGTCTTCTTCAATTTCTTTCTTCAAAGATTTAAAGTTCTTGTCATACAACTTGTTTGCTTAGAGTTACTCCAAGATATTTTATGCTATATTTGTGGCTATTGTGAAGGGTGTTGTTTATCTGATTTCTTTCCCAGCCTTTTTATCATCTGTGTACAGGAGGGCTACTGATTTTTTTTTGAGTTAATCTTATATCCTGCTACATTACTGAAAGTGTTTATGAGTTGTAGAAGTTCCTTGGTAGAATTTTCAGGTTCGTGTATGTAAACTATTTTATCATCAGCAAACAGTGAGAGTTTGACTTCTTTTTTGATGTGTATCCCCTTGATCTCCTTTTGGTGTCTTATTGCTCTAGCTAGGACCTCAAGAACTATATTGAATAGATATGGAAAGAGTGGACAACCTTGTTTTGTTTGTGATTTCAGTGGAATCGGTGGGAGTTTCTCTCCATGTAGTTTGATGTGAACCTTCTGAAACTGAAAAGCTTCTGTAAAGCAAAGGACATGGTAAACAAGATAAAATGACAGCCTTCAGAATGGGAAAAGATTTTTACTAATCCCACATCAGATAATGTGATCTCCAAAATATACAAAGAACTCAAGAAATTGGTCATCAAAAGAACACATAATCCAGTAAAAAATGGAGTACAGACCTAAACAGGGAATTCTTAACAGAGGAATCTAAAATGGCTGAAAGATACTTAAGGAAATATTCAACATCTTTAGTCATCAGAGAAATGCAAACACCAAAACAACTCTGCGATTCCATCTTTTACCTGTAAGAATGGCCAAGATTAAAAACACTGATGACAATTTATGCAGGAGAGGTTGTGGGGAAAAGGGAACACTTCTGCATTGCTGGTGGGAATGCAAGCTGGTACATTCCCTTTGGATGGGTGATTTCTCAGAAAATTAGGAAACAACCTTCCCCAAGATCCAGTAATACCACTTTTGGGTATATATCCAAAGGACGCTCAGTTGTACCACAAGGACATGTGCGCAATTATGTCCATAGCAGCTCTGTTCATCATAGCTAGAACCTGGAAACAACCTAAATGTCCCTCGACTGAAGAATGGATAAGGAAAATGTGGTACATTTACACAATGGAGTACTATACAGCAGAAAAAAATTATGACATCTTGAATTTTGCAGAAAAATGGCTGGAGCTAGAAAACATTATTTTGAGTGAGGTAACCCAGACCCAGAAAGACAAGTATCACATGTACTCACTCATAGGTGGCTTTTAAACATAAAGCAAAGAAAGTCAGCCTACAAACCACAGTCCCAGAGAACTTAGACAACAATGTGGATACTAAGAAATACTTGGATATATATAATCTACATGGGAAGTAGAGAAAGACAAGATCTCCTGAGGAAATTGAAAGCATAGGGACCTTGGGGGAGGGTTGAAGCAGGGAGGGAAGAGGCAGGGATGGAAACGAAGAAAAATAAAGAGCTCAATAAAAATCAGTAAAAAAAAAAATAGACATTGTACTAATGTCAATACTTTTCTCTAAAAATACCTTTTCCTTATTATTAGTATAATAAAGTTTAATAGAATTATATAGCAACCTAATAAAATAAAATAGAAAAGTTATTTGTAAAAATATTGACTTGCTATTACTTGCTGGTATCCTACTTTGCCTGGCGGAGATATTTAGTGAAACAGGAAGTCTGTGTTTTGCAATAAGGTGAATAAGGTGAAGCACCCTGTGTATGATGAAAAAGTGATGCTTACTAATTTGGTTCAAATCATTTAGGTTAAAAAGTATTTAAGACTGGAGAGATACTCAGTGGTTAAGGACACTGGCTACTCTTCAAGGGGACTCTGAGTCCACTCCCTTCCTTCTACAAGGTGGTTCCCGATCACTGTAATTCCAGTTCCAGAGGGTCCAGTGCTCTCTTTTGGCGTCTGGGGCACCAGGTATGTACACGCGCAGGCATACATGCAGCAAAACATTCATATCTTCACAATAAATTTAAAAATCAGAAAAGGAATCATTTGCTTTCTTAGTTTTCATTTAACCTGAAAGAGAGTTGCTCTTTATGAAATTAGCATCTTCATAGCTCAGTACAAAGTTATTTACAATCATCTGATATTCTTTTTTTTTTTGGATTTTTTGAGACAGGGTTTCTTCGTAGCTTTTGGTTCCTGTCCTGGAACTAGCTCTTGAAGACCAGGCTGGCCTCGAACTCACAGAGATCCGCCTGCCTATGCCTCCTGAGCGCTGGGATTAAAGGCGTGCGCCACCACCGCCCGGCTCATCTGATATTCTTGATGAATTGCTCCCTTTATTAATATGTAATGGCTTTTTGTACTATGAAGTTTACTTTGTCAGCTTTTATAATGCTACACCAATGTGTCTCCAGCTTTTGTTTGATTTTGACTTCTGTTCTTTGACTCTGTTGGTTTCCTTCCCTCCCTCTCTCCCTCCCTCTCTCCCTCCCTCCCTCCCTCCATCTTTCCTTCCCTCCCTCCCTCCCTCTTTCCTTCCCTCCTTTCCTCTCTCCTTCTTCTCTTTTCCTTTTTAAAATTTCACTTTCCCACACCTAGAAGCCCAGAACTTGGGAGAACAAGGCAAAGATCACCAGAGTCCCCAGCCTGTTTGTGCTACAGACTGGAACTTTGTTTCAAAATTCAACAAGTCAACAAACAAACCCTAAACAAAAACAGCCAGTGACCATAACAGAGACGCAGTTTATTTGCTGAACTTCTTGTCTCTTAACTTTTTTAAAATCCACATTGCAGATCATCTCTCTATTTGGCTGACTTTCTATGCCGCAAATAGAGTCTATTTTCTCGTTCAGCTACTTGTTTTCATTGGGATGTGTCTCCCAAATTCACTGGGATTGTGAGAAACGTCTATAGCCTGAGATTTGCACAGGTCAAGTGACCTGATTTTGTAGTTGAAAACCCATTAAGCATTAGACACTGTGCTGGAGGGATGTGGTGCAACACTAGGTCATCCCTATAGAGTTTCAGGAATTCTTGGGACTCATTGCAGATAGCTGGTTCCAGAGATTGCTCCCTCCTCTGATCTTAGGCTCAGAGATGTCAAACTCCAGAGTCCTTACTGATAGGTTTGTGACATCTAGCCCTCACTCTCTCCATGCCTGTGTCCATGTAGGTTGCACCCAGTTGACTTCAGGCTTCTTGACTTCTTATTTTGCTTTGTAACCAGGTCCCCAGTTGGCTTAGTTTTAAACAACTGATTTCCCCTCAACACGCAGTCCCTTTGAGCTAGGGAAACGTTTCTCCACTGCAAGACTCATCTCACCCAGGAAGCCACTGCCTTAGCAAGACCAGCAATTAATTTTGAAGCTTGTGAGGACTTGCTGGTTTATGTTTGGTGGACACTTCTGCTTCCTCTACCTCCATGGAGAGCCACAGCGGAACCTGTGTTCAGCTTGCCTTCCATTTAAGGCATCCTCCTCCTGTTTTTCTGCATCCTTCAGCTATACCAGTCAACTTCTGAAGCTCTTCCTCTTTTTCTTTGACATGTAGTCTCAATCTCTCTGTCTCTGTGTCTCTGTTTCTCTCTGTCTCTCTCTCTGTCTCTGTCTCTCTGTCTCTCTCTGTCTCTGTCTCTCTCTGTCTCTCTGTCTCTCTCTCTCTCTCTCTCTCTCTCTCTCTCTCCCTCCATTTCTTCAGGGTCACAGATCAGCTTTTAATTCACAATCTTACCCACATGTCATTACGTCATTAATGACTTCTGGAAAACTTAGTTTTGCTGCTGAATTTCTGGGTCTCTGATTTCTTTTTCAGAGAAGCAAATTTCAAACATTATCTCGATTCATTTCACCCTTCTGGTGGCATCGCCTCCTGCTTTTGTCATTGTTTGCTTCTCTCTTTTGCCCACAGCCTTTCTCAGGGTTTAATGTCTTGTTCTGACTTGAAGATGTTTTTCTAAAAAAAATAGTTGGACAAAATTGAATTTAAGTATGAGAATAATTTTGGGTAATACTATGCTGTCTGAGAATTAGATTGGTTTTCACCTTTTTCAGAGGAAATAGAACATGATAATCATATGCATTTTAGCACTGGGTGAAAGGGTCAGGATTTTGAATATTAGACCAGTATTTATTTAAGTTTTATGGATCTAATTCCACAATTAAGATAAAAATGGGTGAATAGAAAATAATTTAAAGATATTTCAATGCATATGTATTTTTAATATGCACCTAGAAATTTGTATGATATTCTGTTGTTTATTTAATCTCCTGTTAGTGCATTTAATATTCATTCTATATTAATTCATACACTGATAAAAATCTAATATGTTAGATCTTTGCTTAAATATGTATTATTACTACAGGGTATAGAGGGCTCTTCTAATATCCCTATGTTTTGTTGGAAATTTGTAAAGATGATTGTTCTCAGTGATAGAAATCCAACGGAGCTAGGATGAACAGAAGTCATGAATCAATGGAAACAGAGTTGCCTCCTCGGAATAAGGGCAAGACTCAGAATCAGGGATTCAGGCCTCCATTACAATAAGCTAAAAATGCAATCTCCCAACACTCTCTTGTCCTGACTTTCCCTCTGTAAATCCCCTTTCTCTGCTTCCTATGCTTCCAGCAATTCCAGATTGTCTTACTAGCTACCAGGCGCATGTCTTCCAGCTGTGGTTGACCAGGATCGTGTATTAATAGTGCAAATGAGTTCGCAGAAAAGAACCTAGCCTTCAGGAGGTTGGGACAGTCCTGATATATAAATTTTTAAGCTTTCATTTGGTAAAATCTGCTACATAAGCCTTTGTAACCAAATGTGGGCAGCTTTGTACCTAAGAGCGATATAGGGGGAGCCAGGGCCCCATCTAGGCTAAGCACAGCCTCTGCTGAAGATGATGAGTAGACACCAATCAAGGAAGTGGTTGACAAAGCATTTGCCACAAGTGGGAAACTCAACTCCAGCAGGAGGATCTTAGTCAGGTGCTTAGTACAGTGGAGCTTAATGTATACTGCCTGGGGAGTGGAGTCTGGATTTCTGCAGAAATAGATTGCTCACTAGTTTCCCCATTCATAGAACATATCTATCTCTCTATATCTATCTATATCTATCTATCTATCTATCTATCTATCTATCTATCTATCCTTCCATTATCTATCTATCCATCCATCATCTATGTATCTACCTATCTATCTATCTATCTATCTATCCATCCATCATCTATGTATCTATGTTTCTATGTATCTATCTATCTATCCTTCCATCATCTATCTATTAATCCATCTATCATTTATATATCTGTCTGCCTATCTATCTATCTATCTATCTATCTATCATCTGTCTATCTGTCTGCCCACCCATCCATCCATCTATCCACCCATTAATTTTTTCCATTTCCTTTGTTGGTCTTTCCAGTACAGACAGCAAGGCAAGGGCCTGGAGGTCATGGTTTACAGGGTGTGTTCTCAGTCATCATAATAACGAACATGGTGGTACAGTGAACTAGGCAATGGTAGTACACAACTTTAATCTTAGCACTTGGGAGACAGAGGTAGGTGGATCTCTGTGAGTTCAAGGCCAGCTTGATCTGCAGAGTGAGTTCTAGGACAGACAGGGCTACACAGAGAAACCTGTCTCAATAAACCAAAAACAAGCAAACAACTACAACAACAACAGTCTTCCGAGGCTCTGGGGACCTTCTCAGTAAGCTGCGCTCCATTGTTCTTCATGAAGCTGCAGAATGCAAAACACTTTAGAGCTGGATGCTGAAGGGGAACCTAAAATGAAATGGGTACTGAGGAAAACAAATTCAGTTAGTGTTTGCCTTGCAGGCTGGGGGCTAACGAAACCGCTGTGGCCTCTTCCTCTTAAGCCCCTACCAAGAGCCTATGACTCTATAACAACTTCCCCAGGTGACTGGATTTCAGAAGCAAAGTAGGAGCCAGAATTATGTCCTCAAGAAGGTTTATAGGCCCGTATGCCAGACTTGAAGACACGGAGGGCTATAGACAGTGGAATATTCTCCATTAATGTGATGTCAGGGTCACATATTCTTTCCCTAGAATGCAGGACTGTTTTTTTCCCTCCCTGGTACCTGGAATTAGGGACATCCCAGACTACTCATCAACTGAGTGGCCTGAAACCTCCCCATTCCTCTGAAACCTATAAGAAGAGACTATCACTCTCTATGTCTCCCAAAAACATCCACCATGCCACTGTTTGACTGCCAATGGTATTAATAATTCATCCTATACTCTCTGGTATGCTGGGACCAGGAGCAAAGTCAACAAGGCCCCCATTGTATTGGCAGGTGTGAAGGAAGAACTTGCCTCCCCTAGAGTATGCCTCAACCCCTGCCTTTTTCAAACCAGACTTTTCTTCTCCTCTAGTGGATCTTTAAGAGAGGCATTTCACATTTGAAGTGGAGATACATTTAGTTATTCGTGCATGTAATGGAGTTTAATTGGGGTTACCCTACACAGGGTGTATAAAGCTCCTAGAAGGGTCTAACTCACAGCCCAATGCCAGATGTAGGAGACCCTCCCCAAGGTTGTCAGGGCTGTCTACGAGACCCTCAAAACCACATAGGCTATTGCCAGTACTCTTGCTTTGTCATAGGATCTTGACAGTAAGCACCTATGTTGAGGATAACCACACACTTTGATTACAGGACATGGAGAAACCAAGTTGGTTCTGACCAGGAAAACTCCTCACTGCTGACTCGCTTTTGTAGTATTGGAAGAAACTATGTATGCTGCGGTGGTCATGGTGGTGAGGGAGTCATCAATGGTCTTACCAAACTATGAATTCTGTTAACTATCAGAGTGACCAATATGACACACTGTGCCCATTGATGCAATAATGGCATGAATGTTATGGGGATAACTGTTTTCTGATTAAGGACCATTCAGCAGGAGGAAATGCATTCCCAGGAATATGAATCTGGCTAAGAATCCATGGCCGAGAGCTCAAAGATCTTAGGGGTTAAACCTACTACTAATAAAGTATATAATAGGTGTAGAATCAAACTACCCTAAAATTGTATCTACATACCCATAGATTAGTGCAGTGTTCAGATTCTCTATTTGTACAGAAGGATGTGGTTGGCAAGAAACTCAAAACTCATCAAAGTTCATAGAACAAGGATCACAAATGGGACATCTGTAACATAGCCTGTACCACCAAGGTTCATGGAACATCAAGGAAGAAGGTTAGAGCTTGGGAAGATCTAGAGTGATGTTTTTCTGGATAGGACCAGACCGTTGCACTTGTGAATTCACAGAGATGTTGCTGCTAGCATGAGATCAAGACACTGACATTCTGGAATGGAGCAGGGAGAGGCTCATGAGCCCCCACCACAAAGTGCCGAACTATGGACCGTTGATGGCTTCTGGGGAGAGAGTCAGTTTATATTAAGGGTGCCTTTGGTAAGGTGACCACATATCAATGAATTGTTCAATGATTTGAATATGAATGTATGGCCACACAAATTGGACTGAGTGAGTTGATAAAAAAATGAAAGGACTTGAGGCTTTGAGGGGATGAAAAGGTGGAAAATGGTGGAAGATGGATCTGGGAGGAATGGAGGGTGAGTATGATCAAAATAAATCATATAAGCTGGACTTGGTGGTGCACGCCTTTAATCTCAGTGCTCAGAAGGCAGAGGCAGGTGGATATCTGTGAGTTTGAAGCCAACCTGGCATATAAAGTGAGTTCCAGGACAGCTAGAGCTGTTACACAGAGAAACCCTGTCTTGAAAAACAAAAACAAATAAACAAAATACATCATATAAAATCTTAAAGAAGTAATAAGATATTACATTTAAAAACATAAGAGGAACCAGGGCAGTATCCACCACAGTGTGTTGATAGGAAAGAGAATGGAGAGATTAGTGTTTGTTTTTGTTTTCAATCTGTAAGTGGGATAATCACAGCAACTCTTGCATGGTATTATGAAAATTGAATGATTTATACACTTAATACTTCTAAGCGAGTTCAGCACGTTGTATACATGGACTTGGAAATATCAGCCCTTGTTTTTATAACACTATAACATGATAACACTAGTTACATTCAGCTTCTGACATCCAAGACACAGTGGGTAATTGTCTGTCTGGTAGACATTCCATGTCAGCCATGCTTACCGCCTTTTAATTCCAAGCTGAGCGTTCAGTGCTCCCAGGGCAGCCTTTGCGTTCTCCTCACACTGTTTTGAGATCCATCCCATGGAAGTCCACAGGCTTTCTGTTACTCTGTATTCTTCACATTCGTAATACGTCTGTTCTCTTCTGTATCTGAGATCTGTGGACTGACATCTTTATTCTGTACTTTGTCGTATCCTCAGAACCTAGCCTATCTGTGTAATGGTAACAGTCCATTGTTACAGTATCGGTGGCGGCTAATGTGTTGGAGTGCTTTCTGGTTAAAGTTCATCCCATTCATATTTCTCTCAGGAAAGTGTGCTTGCTTCCATCTCCATGGAGTAAGACTTAGAGAAGTTAAGGGAATCTAGGTAAAAGAGCAACAGATGGCAGAGACAGAATTTGAACCTTGCTTTTCTCTTTCTTTCTTTCTTTCTTCTTCTTTTTTTTTTTTTTCTTTTTTTTGCTTTTCTTATCCTGATCTCTCACTCTCAAGAAACTTCCAGCTTGGGCAGTCTGCTGCCCTCTGGTGGATCTCAGACCTTTTGAGCCTTATTTTGAAAATGGAAACTCTCCCCCATGAAACAGCAGCTTCCCATTTTTTTCTCTGAGTGAATGGTAGATATCAGAATTTCTCTTTCTGTAGACCAGTCACAGAAACTAGAAGCCCTCACCTCTGAGATAAAATGGAAAAACCAGACTGGTTTATGCTTTCCTCTTCTCCCTTAGAAGGTCTTTAGGTGTCCTGTACCGGACGAAGGACCACCATAGGAAGAAACTATTGGACCAAAGGTGCCTTTCTGTCTCCATTTTTACCATCAGCTCGCACCACTTTCTCCTTGTGAAGCTTCCCTATACTTTTGTGTTGCTTTTCATCAGCTTAGCACAAATATGTACAGTTTCCCTGCATGTTTGAGTCTTCATTTCTGAAGGCCTTCACGTCACGTAGCTTTGTTAAATAAATAAATAAATAAATAAATAAATATGTCTTTCCTGTTCATTTGTCATTTGTCACAGAGCTGTCTGCTCAACCTGGTGCTAAGTGAGGAAAGCTGTCTCTCTCCACCAAGTTCCAGAAAGCAAAGGCATTGGTAGTCCTGACTCTTCCACAGCCCCTCCTCCACACACGTGTGCTTCATAGACATTGTGAAAAGACACTCTCAGTGCTTCAGAGAAAGGAAGGATTCTTCTCTTGGACCTGAACTGTCTTTTCTGTTGTCAACTGCTGTCATCTGGTGGCAAATTTGAGCAATAGCAGAAGCCATCAGTACAGGCAGTAATTTGCTCTTGTTATATTTGGGAACGCGCACTTCCAGCCTGTGGTCCTTAGGTGGCTCTTGGCAGAGCTGAAATTTCTTAGTACACATCATCTTGTCTGTCTTCAGGTTGTAACAGTGATAACTAGTGTGAAATGAACATGTACTGAGAACCAGGGTCATGGCATGTGCTTTACATGCATTGCCTTATTTAATGTTTGTGAGACTCCATGCTGTCTAGTTTTATGTCAATTTGATATAAACTAAGTCATCGGAGAGGAGGGAGCCTTAGCTGAAGAAATGCCTCCTTAAGGTCAGGCTGTAGGTAGACAAGCCTTAAGAGTATTTTCTTAATTAATGATGGGGGTGGGGGGAGAGCAGTTTATTATGGGTGTGGACACCCCTGGGCTGGTGGCCCTGGGATTTATGTTAGAGTAGGCTGAGCAGGTGGTGGTGGTTTGAATGAGAAGGGCACCCACAGGCTTACTTATTTGGATGCTTGGTCAGCAGGGAGTGGAACTGTTGGAAAGGATTAGAAAGATTAGGAGGTGTGGTCTTATTGGAGGAGGTGTGGCCTTATTGGAGGAGGCGTGGCCTTGCTGCAGAAAGTGTGTCATTGGGACTGTGCTTTGAGGTTTGAAAAGCCCATGCCAGGCCCAATGTTGGTCTCTCTGCCTGCTGCCTGAGGACCAGGATGCAAAGTTCTCAACTACTCCAGCACCACGCCTGACTGCAGGTCGTCAGCTCCCTGCTGGGGTGATAATGGGCTAGCTTCTGAAGCTGTAGTCAAATGCTTTCCTTTTGGAAGAATTTCCTGGGCCATGGTGTCTTCTCACGCCAACAGAACACTAAGTCAGACACAAGCCACAGGAGCAAGCCGGCAAGGAGTACTCCTCTGAGTCTTCTGCATCAGCTCCTGCCTCTATTGCTATGTGGAATTTTGAAACAGTTGTTCCTATGGCATTTACACTGAAAGCAGGGCAGAGACCTTTGACAATGGAAAGCCGCTGTTTTTACATTTTGAACAAAGATTTGGATTTAAAGTAACACATTTTTTTTGTAAGACATTTAAAACTTTTCACTCTTTCATCTCTCATTTCTCTGTGGCTAGTCTAACAGACACAACTAAGAAAGAAAATCGTACAGAATTCATTTCAAAATTCATAGTCACGCTTATTGTGTACCAAAAGCACATTGATGATTTTAGACATACTTAGACAACATACTGTTTTAGTCATATTCTCTCAATCGTACTGTTGTCTACTTATAGTAAATAAAGTCTTTGGGAGTTTTTGTCACAGTAATAAGTATATTATTTCCATCTTACAGCCTTCAAAGATATTTTGACCAAGGGCAGGAGCAGGGGAACATTCAGTCCATTTCCCAATACTTCCAAGAAGTCTTTGACCCCTGCAAGGTATAGCTGCAGCCCAAGCCACTCAAGAAGAGGAGGCATAGCTGTCTCCTCCAACTCTAGCTGTGTGTGGGTTGGTTTCTTCTAACCTAGACAAGACATTATTTAATCACATGCACTTTGGCCTTAAACCCCACATTTGACTATGACCTTCTCTTGACCCTTCGGTTGCCTGTCCCAGGCACCACTAATCTTTATTACCTGATTTCTTCCCTCTGGGACAGACAGATTCGCTTCTTTTCAGTTCACCTGACATTCCATCATGTCTTGTCTGTTTGCGTGTAATTTAATCTTTCTTTTCTTTTGGGTGCATCCCTGGCTGGAGGAACATGACTACCTTCTGACGCTCCTGCCTCCACTCTTAGTGGTGCGTGCACCCAACTCTAGGTAAAGTTTCGTCACACCATAAAGTTGGGGAAGGAGAGAGAGGCCTGGACACACCCTCTTACCAGTGGTTTGAGTCCATGTTGTGTATCTAAAGAATTAAACAGAAACCTCACAATCCCACAGTTTAAGTTTAGAATAAATAAGTGATAAATACAGTCAATTATTTAAAAAAGTTTATTGAATACCAGTTTGGTTTTCGGTACAGTTAGGAACACAATAAAAACCCATTTAGATCCCAGTCCTAGGTTCAGACCCTTTTTACATTGTTTTCATTCCCATGGAATCTCTACAACATAGGGTTGATATTTCCATTCTTGCCATGAGAAAACAGGTTCAGAGTAGAGGGGCAGGCAGCCAGCAGCAGCCCTGCTTACTCTCTGTTTGCCTTTAGAATACATGTTCCCCAGCCTCACAGACCCACGAGGCTCTGTGGTTATAGCCCAAGCTCAACACCTCTCAAAAGCAACGTCTTCCCAGGCAGTAGGCTGTCATGTGTGAAATATGTTTTTGTAAAACTTAACTACATACCGACAATACACACTAAAATAAAGTATGCTACATGCTAGTAGAATTAGTAGTGGGAATATAAATACACCCTGTGTGTTTATTTTGGAAATTTTAACTTTAAAAATGTTTTTCCTCTCCAAGGTGCCATGACTCTGGGCACAACATCATCATTATATTATTGACACTCAAAGCAGCAGGATAAGCATTTCTTGAATGCGTATTGCTGGCTATTTACAGACATATTCTTAACGTCCTAGAGCAATGATGAGCTAGGTGTCACTATTTCTATTTACTGACGGAGCAACTCGTAGTTTTGCAGAGTTAGTAGAGGTGATTTGCCTCGGGATCATACCACAACTCATACCTCAGGTCATACCCCAAGTCATAGACAAGAGGGGCAGGATTCAAACTGGCAGCCAGGCTTTCACCTTCATCACAGGTAAAAGCTACTGGACGTTTTGTAGACCCTTCATGTGTATTTTCGTTTCAATGCACATAAAGTCTTTGGGCTTCGTGGATTCACAGATCCAATGAACTATTTAAGAATTACATCTTGGACCAGCTATGTTCTGACCTTCAATTCCATTGAGCTGTGTTGGATTTCCATGGTCAATGACCTTCTACTGATTCTGTCTCCTATGTATCATGTTCTGCCCCTGAATGGTATAAGCTTGGCCCAAGCTCCATCCTTAGCATCACCATTGTGGTTGAAAGGTGTGTGCATGGCTGTAGCTGTGGGTGCCAAGACAGAGGATTCTGCATGTCGAGCATGAGACCCACGACCTCTTTTGAACCTAGGTTTCCTCTTTCTTCTTCCTTCCTGGGAGCCTAAGACTACAATGACAAAACCAGAATGCCTTTCGTAAGGAAGGCTGTAGCAGCCAATGTCTCTTCTCTTCTCTTTCTCCAAGGACTGGGCTTTGCCAGCCCTGCTGTAGCTGGTTGAAGGGGACCAAACCTCTCAGGAAGACGGACTTGGTTCCGTTTGACCAGCCAGAGCAGGGGGCCACTCCCTTGGGAGATGACTGCAGTCTCTACTGTGTGAAGACGTTGGAATGTCCAAACCTGTAACAGAGAGAACCACATCAATAGGAATGAACTCCCAGAGGTTACACTGCCCTGACCTACCTCTCACATGACTTGAAAAAAGTCTCAAAGTCTGTAGTTTGCATTCCAAGTTTGTTTGCCGCCCCCCCCCCACCCGCTAGCTCTTATTCTTTCCCTCAAATTGAAACACTGGGGACAAAAAAATGACATGCAATTGTAGAATATGGATATGTAGAAAGCAATAGAATATCCTTTCTTTCATTTTCTAAAATAAATTTTACATTATCAAGTGTATTTGTATATGTCATACAAATGTGCATCACACAGTCTCTATGAATGTGTCATGTTTATCTTAAAAATGAATGTAAGTAGGTAGAGAGAATATAGAGTAACTACAATACCAAGTTTCTTGTTTTCTTATAAATTAGATGCTATTCTAAACTTTTGTTATTTAGGCACATGTTCTGAAGCAATATATTTCAAGTATCACGTAAACATTCACCTGTGGCTTGGTATTTTTACTTTAAATAAAGATATCTGTAAGGTTTATGCATATTAATGTGATAACTACAATTCACTAATTTATATTGCTTGATAGTTGATTGTGTGAATATACTATCTTAATTTTTCTCCCAGTAATAGACATAACAGTTGTTTGGTTTGAAAGAATAGACAGACTTGAACTAGAGAGTCTACTGAGGGAGTCTGAGACACCTTTGGTTCTTGTAGATCATGAAAAAGGTTGGATTCCAGTACATAAGAACATACAAATTGACCTTGCAAAGGAAAAGTAGCATTTACCACCCCAAGATGTGCAGGAATGTGGTCCCAAAGCTCATGATCTAGTCTGCCTTTTGGGTGATTCTAAGTCATCTAAAGTATGAGAACTGTTAAACTAGAAGGGTATCCTATGGTTTTGACTTATTCCTAGGGAAGTGAGATCAAGTGTGGTTAAGAAGGAGACTCTCCCCAGAAATGTGGTATGGCTATCTTCATAAGGTGTTAATTTGGGGGAGTGTGGGGAGGAAGGGTAAAAATCATACTTAGATGTAGCGATGAGAAAAATAGCTATCACAAAATATGGTGGGGATCTAGAATGGTCTGTACAAGATAACGCTGAGGTTTCTTTGTGTCTTGAGTCACACCTGATTGGTGTGAATCCTCCTGGTTCTGCAGTCACAATCTTACCTTCTCCACCCTCCTTTTCCTAATGACAGGTGTCTTGTGGCCGCTACCTACCATCTTGTCCTGTGTCTGTCTTACCCCTAGTTCACAGTAGGGAGCAGGGAGGCCAGCAACTGTGGGGCAGAGGACAGCCTGACTGTCTGGGTTTATTACTGAAGAAGCACATGGAAGAATTCTGAACATGGTTTTCCCATCTTTTCCTTTCTTTTTATGCATTTTTTTTGATCCAGCCTCAGCTACACAGCCATGCATATCATATATTCCTGATTTCAGAGCAGATGATATGAGACCAAAGACCAGGGTAGAAAAAGCATATGGGCATAGCAGGTAAGATTAGAAAAAAAAAGACAGGCTGTAATTGGAAAGAAGTACAATTTGAAGTGAGCACTCAGTTATTTTGTATAAAGAAGACCAACATCTCAAAAATAAAGAGGACAGAGATTTACTTTGGAAAACGCCAGTGTCAGACACCTTACGTTCAAACACAGGGCTTCTTGGCCTTCACACAGTGAAGGTTTGAACTGGGTCCTTCTTTGCTGCATCCCTGATCACCACAGCCTAGACACCAAGAATCCTTAAAGTGTGACAATTCAGTAAGTCTAACAGCGCTATCCACTTTGCTGGACAATGATCTAAAGCAGTAAGATTTTGTGCTTAACCCTGTAGCTGGCCCAGCTCTAGTCTGTCCCTCTGGCCTTCCATCTTCTTACCTATCCCCAGAAGTATAGGATGGCATGCACTGATGAGCTAGGCAATCACCTGGTTCCTGAAAGAGGGATGCAGTTAGCCACCAATATAGCTATATCCCACTTGGGAGAACGAGAGAGCTTCTGTGAACTGTGTTCTGTGTGATGATGTCTTTGAGCGCTTTTTTATGTGTCAAGGAAATACATGTGGCCCTGCCTCTTCCTCTTCTCCCATGAACTCTTTCTGTGCTGCCCAGTAACACTCATCCATGCCTTCTGGGCTTCCGGGTGTGGGTTTTCAAATGCTTGGTGTTTCCTTTTACTAATGAACTTAGGCTGCAAGTTTAATGCAGTCCCAGCCTTTGTCTGACACATTATTCTAAAATACAGAGGCAGAGAGGTGTAAAGGGTGAAGCCCACCTGGGACCGGGACTCAAGTGAGGAAGGGAGAGGCTTTCATCTTTCTGACAGTATTCTAGGCAAGGGTGCCTCCTCAGGTGTTCCCTCTAGAGTCTACGTGGTTCCTGGTGTCAGCTTAGCCACAGGAGAGTCAGAACAGGAACACAGGGGACCGGGTTGAGAACAAAGGAAGTTAGGCCGTTAGATGACTGCACCTCTGTTTAGCATCTATGCCTTCCTCACACAGTGTGGTCCAGAGGTAACACACTGGCAGGGGCTTGTGGAGGAGAAAGAACAGTACAGCAGGACCAGGAGGTACCGCGGACTTCTGAGCCCAGTCGTGCCTACTCTCTATAACACAAGTCACTCACATGGCGATTGCTATAGATGTCACCTAGAACTGCCATTCAGCTTGCTTGGAGCAGCTTGCTCCATTTCAGGAGCAACATGAGTAGAGAAAGGAGCTGGAGGAGAGAGCTGATTCTCTTGAGAAATTCTGGGGGATGTGATCTCTCTCCCCGAAGGTTGGCTGTGAGGAACAGCATCAAGAAGGCTGGTGCAGAAGGGACTGGGGTGGGAAGCCACAGTCGGTGGCCCTGAGAACCAGGACTGAGGGAGAAGTCTGCAGAGGGGGAAGACAGTTTGGGGGGTTGCTGGTGAGGAGGGTAGCTGCAGGCAGGAAACGTGTCTGAGGAAGGAAGAAGCCACAGGTGTCTTCTCAGGGTCAAGCCTCGGGCCGTGAAGAAGCACTTGCCAAAACCACACACTTCCTTACATTCCATAGCGCAGTGATATCTATGGGGATATAAAGAAGCATGTGGCCTCGGGAAGCAGTGGTGTCCGAAGCAGTCGTAGTGTCAGAAGGCAAAGTCGTTTTGCTCCTTGCATAGGTGAGAAGTGCTCAGGCTCCCTGGGCTCTGAACCCCAGAAAACCATCCTGGAGTAAGTTGCTTCAAGGACTAGTGGTGCTTGACAAGAACAAATTTCCTCCTCGACACTTTGGTCAACATCCATGGGCTCCAAGCCTTAGTGGAGATTTCAACTCAGTTATGGCCTATTGGGTCTGTTGTCACTATTACTGACCAATCCATTTGCGGATGTTGCAGGGTGGATTTTGAAATGATTCTGTCTGAATATTTGAAACCCGATAGAACATTAAAACAAGGAGTGACTCCAAGCATAAAGGGAATCGCTCAGCTTCGATGCTGGCTCAGGCACTATTGCTTCCTACTGGACGGGTGCTTGGTACGTGCTGACAGGCTGCAGCTGCCGACAGCGCAATCCAACACATTGTTCATTGTGGGAAGGATCTTTCTGTTCAGGCTCTGCTGCCACGGCCCATCACCTGTCCCACAAGATGTAAGTACTGGGTCGTAGGAGAGCAATGGACACGGCAGCTGTTGAGCCGTTCAGGGTCTGGACTAGTTACCCTGGCTGCGGAAAATTAAGGGTTTGAACTTTGTGGCATAAAACTGTCTGCCAGGAAATAGAGAAGCTAGCTAAGAGAAGCAGGCCTCAGAGCCGGCAACCAGAGAACCATAATAATGGTAAGCAGCTCTTTTTTCAGACACGCTTTCTGAGACAGGATCATTTTCGACGCTTTCCATCTGCATGAACTTTGAGTCCTCATGTCTATGTAAAGTTGTTGTCTCCCCTTTTCTTTCCCCCTTCTTTCTGGTTTTAGAGATGAGGAAGGTGTGGCTCTAGAAATAAGTGAATTTTCTTCTATGCCAATGGCAACTCCTTTAAATACTAACCAGATTGGAGGAACAGCCTTGGATCAGTACAGGTTCTTTTCATGTGAGCTTGGAAGGTAAGAGGTGTTGAGAGGAGCGAAGGAAAGAAGGGAGGAAGGAAGACCGAGAGTTTTATACGCCATCTATTTTTATTCTCCTGCAGTTTTGAGTTTGGGGTGCTGGTATTGACTAGCTTAGAAACCGTGCTTTCTTAGGTGTGTAGGAAAGTATCCTGGGCATCTGGGTCAAAACCATTCTGGTTGACATTGGGAACGATCCAGTAACTCAGTTAATCTATTCTAATCTAATTGCTGTGTAAGGTTCTGCTCTGAAAAGACACCATTCTTCCAGGGTCAAGCCCAACGGAACTGGAGCTTCCGGCACATCTGGAGAGGTGATCTACCCAGATCAGTGTCAGGGACTGATGACTGCAGAGGGGCCACTCAGGTCAAAGGAAATGTTGCTCGGACTTTGAGAAAAGTAATACTGTCTCCTCTGTTCAGAGAGACAGAGGACGTAAGAGCAGGGCCAGTTCTCATCTTAACCTGTCAAATCTGTCCCATCAGAATCTTCCAACATGTTTGGCGTATGGGTTGTCAGAAGTGAGGGTCTGCAGGACTGAGGGGGGTGGGACACGGTGTTTTCTGTTCCTAAGAACTCGAAGGGCCCGGCTTTATGAGACTTAACTATTCATGAGCCAGCTTGATGGTGATTCAATTCACATAAAAACACAAATGAAGATTTCCTGGGACTCTATGTGGGATAACCAGGGTGTGTAACCATCACTGAAGATTATGTTTATCTTTTGGGCATGAATTGTTTGTTTTTATCAAGCACAAACCCACATGGCCAAAGTGTCACCTAAAAGTTCACTGTAAAATCTTCTGGAAAAAATTAAAAATTTTAATAACCACTAACTCTATAGTTCATGACTTCAGGAAGCTGACATTCTTATTAGTTTAGAATACCCAGAGAATTTTGAGAGTCAAGAGGAAGTTCATAAGATTTTACAGTGAAAGGTTCATCTCCATTCTTGTTGCACTTGGTGGACATCTAACTTCGGATGCAAGAAAGGACCTTCATAAGATGCTTTTGAAAAAGTTGTGAATGACAGACTGGTAAACATGAAGAAACAGCAACAAAACCAATACCTCCTAGACAAGAAAAATGGTATGAAAAATTGTAGGATGGGGAACATAAAGACACATGCTTCTCTGGGGCTGGCACAGGGCGAAGGGCATTGACAAGCATGTTGATCAGCTAATTAGTTTCGATCTGCCTGAATCATCTGCCTCTGATGTGGCTGGTGTTGAAGATAATAGTGAGTTGTGGCATGCCATCTAGACACATGTGCACTGTGTGGTATCGGCAAAATCCCACCTTTCTCCTCATCTCTACCCTAGATGCCAGAACACTTATCTGAAAGTAGTGATGATGTAACCCCCTCTGCCCACCCAAAGGTGCTGAACATTGATGACATGATACATGGGGAGGTCTTGAGTTTCTTCAGATAACAGGCTAATGGCAATATGAAATGTCACTCAGCATACTACTGAAAGCGAGATTTATTCCCCACCACCGAACTCTAGCCCACAACTGAAAATTCTTATAAGCATCAAATTCTAAACAGCTCTATCTTGTGTTTCTAAGAAGCAAGTCACATAGAATAGCAGCAGGACTCAAGCGGCAGTGAAAGAATGCCTGATCCACAAACAACAGCCAGGGCTCTGGTTCTACCTCTTCCTTTTTTCCTGAGCCAAATATTTTTTTATAGTTGAACACAAAAATAGTATGCAAACACTGACTTACAGAGACAAAGACTGTCCTTGGAACATCTCTGAGATTTGGGGAAAATCAGGGAGGAGTTGAGACAGGGAGAAGACCAGATTATAGAACAACACTCAGCTGTAATCTTCAAGGCTGTTGGGTGCAGGGTATGTGAGGATGAAGACCTAATCCTTTGGAGCCTCAGTTTCCTGGCATGTAAAGTGGGAATAATAATGCTTCTTCGACAAGAAACTTCAACTTCTGGAAAGTGTGAAGTGCCGTGAGCATAGCATTAGCTTAATAAATGGTCTTATTATTAATAATAGTGGGATTAAATATGTTGCTTGCTAATGTAGTGACTACATATGCACACTATGTGGGAGTCTTTATGCATGACCTACTTAAAAGAATTTAACTGGCATCAAATTATTTTTTATATATGGAGTTATTCCTAAGTATTTAGGAAAGCTTAACTATTATTAGATGTTCTCCTAAGAATTCTGGCCTGTCTTCAAAAAGCCCCTAAAACATCTTCACAAGTCTGAACAGAAGTTGAGAAGAAGAGTCTTCATCAGTATCATTTCTAACAAGAATCATCCTGTGTGCTGAGTTTCCAGGGTATGGGTCTCACTTTGGGGACCTTTATAAGTGACTTATCTGGTAAGATATTCAGCTGGTCCCTTTCTTGGCTGTGAGGCGTTTGTTCTCTGATGACAGATCTGACTTTAGACTGTCAGCCTTTCAGTGGATGAGAAGAAGAAACCTGGGCCGTGCAGACTGCTACCTACAGCTCATGCCCTGGGTTCCCAGTGAAGGCATAGTTGTGTTCCTGGTTCCTTCTCTGAGCTCTGTCAAGATTTGGGATGGGAGTGGCTCTCTTTCCTGGGGATTGAGTCTACTCCTGCCCACAGCAGGGGTAGCCTATACACAGGCCTCACTACAATGTCTGATGGCTTTTGCCTTACACTCTGGCATCTACTTCAGGTGACCTTAGTGGTTATTCATTAAACACCAGGCATTTTAGAGTTTAAGTCACTTGGGACTGTCATCAAGCTGAGGGGGTAGGAAACAAGTCAGAGTCTCTTTCTCAAGGCAGGTGAATACTCTGTGGTGGCAGGATTCTCTTTTTCCTGGGCTTCAGCCAGGAAATCTTGCTATTTTTAAAGCACTGACCAGTTCTGAATGTTGATTCACTCACGAGTATGAGTCCTTGTTAAGCATTTTAGGAGCAGTGCAGGGTGGAGACCAGTCCCAGGAGCCTACCTTCTCTCCCCCTAGGCATTCTGCTACCTTGCCAAGAACAGGATAGTGTTGATGGCATTACACTAACCTGTTGTCCTTGCCTGCTTCTCACCTAGGTGACTCAGAGCTGGAACTTTTGGGAAGGACAGGGAAAAGGGATGAGAAGAAGTCAACACTATGTGACAGCTTTGCCTTGGAATCTTTAAGTTTACACCAATCCTGCGAGGTACACTCTATGGCATAATAAAAAAATACCAAACAAACATTCTCAAACAGAAGGGGAAGTGGACCCAAGGATGCACTCTTAACCAAGAAGCTGTTTGCAACTGATACCTGCTGGAAAAGGACATTAGTTTTCTTCAGAGAAGTGACATTGGGTGTATCAAACCCTCAAGTCCGGGGCATGCTTAGGAGCAGTGTGTGTGTGTGTGTGTGTGTGTGTGTGTGTGTGTGTGTGCGCGTGTGTATGTTTGCTTTGTTTCTTTGCTTTTGTTTTTGAGACAAAGAACATGACATTGGGTAGATGGGGGGATGGTGAGGATCTGAGAGGAGTTGAGGGAGAGAATGTAATCAAAATATAGCACATAAATTAAGAAAAATAAATGAACAAAACAAAACAAAGCCCCATCTTAAGTGTGTTAATGAATCTGGGGACAGAAAGTGGTTAAGATCCATAGAGAAATCACACAGCAGGTAAGTTGTAGGTGTAACTTGAATCTTTTTCACCCAACACACACATCCATTTATATATGCTAACATTTCCCAGACTTGCTAATAGTTAGAGCCACTGAACACTACACTCTGACAGAACTGTAGTATCAGAATCTCTAGGTTGGCGGGGAGCACATTGGTGAGGGGTACCCTGGTAAACACGCCCATTTTGTTTTGTTGCATACTGTATTAGGACTTTGAAAAACATTGATAACAATCAAGGAGAGTCTGGATTCTAAAGTCATGAAATTTCTATTGCAAACTACACACTTCAAGACAATGCAGGCAAGTTTTAGTCTGGGTTAATGAAGAATCTCTGCACACATGGTGGACCCTGAAACACCATGGCCCTCTTTACAAGGAGAGGTTAACATATTGCTAACGGAAAGACTACACACACCTCTAGTGAGCTATCTTCCCAGTGTTCCCAGTGCTCAGTTCTTACTGGGATCTTGGCCTCCCCTTTTTTGCTCATCCCCAGAGGTAGTAAGTATTGCTTCCCTTGAGACACAGTTTCAGTATGCATCCCAAGCTGGTCCTGAAGTCTCAGTTCTCCTGCTTCAACTTCCAAAGTTCCTCGTCCCATGAAACACTTTATCAGATTTTTCTTCTTCATTAATGTTTGTAATTGGTCATATTGTATATCACACAGGTCTTGGTTGCACTCTTATTCCTTATGCACCTGAGAAGTACACCTGTCTCACTCCTAGATCACTGGCATCCCCATGGATTCACTTTTTTTTGGTTTCTCAATCTGTCTTTTAAGGCCTAGCACACAGCAAGAATGAAGCAGAGAAAATGCCCACTGACCCAGCGAGGCAAAATGTGTGTAGATGCTTTTCTAAGCACGGTAACAAACAGCTTCTATTAGAAACACTTCCACTGTAGATGAAAGAAACAAACAACCCGAACACAGGGAGTGCCGTTCATGGAAGAGTCTCCTTTGGAACATTTGGCCTTGAAGGCAATGCCATCACACCTGAAAAGCAACCTGAAAACAGTGCATTCAGGAAATAGCACCTTTCATAGGCTTGACTCTGGAATTCAGTGTCATAGTTTCCTGGTCACCCCTCTTGAACACAAGTGGCTAAGTCCCATGTTTGGGAAGTCTGGAGTAGGATCTGGTAGTAGAAACTGTAGTGTGTTTCCGGGGAGTATTGATGTTGCTGGTCTGGGAACCACAACGATAAACTACTATGTCAGTGTTTCTGATCCTGTACTGGTCAAGGCAAGGAAATGACCTTACATTCTGACCTCTTACAAATGAGGTGACAGGCAGGGAAAAAAGCCACTAGGAGCCCAGAAAGTGTGATCTCTCTGTCTTAGATATGCTTAGAGGTTCCTTTACCAGTGTTACAGCCAGAGAACACAGCATCCTTTAACAGCAAGGACACAGCCAGCCAACACGCCATCCTTTAATATTGAGGACACAGCCAGCCAACATGCCAAAGACAGGATCCCATCTGGGAAGGTTATCAAGTGTTTTGACTTGAGCTGTTGTATGTTACTTGAAATGAACCCTTTGCGCCAATGTTTATCAAGTAATTTTCTGTGGGGGCTTGGTGAAGAAAAGGTTCAAAATGAGGTAGTAGGGTTTTTGTTTTTGTTTTTGTTTTGAGGAGATAGCTCAGCAGGCTCCTGGCTCACATGTCCTCATGTGGTGTTTGCAGAGGGGTTATAATGATAATAAATAGTATAATAATGTAACAATACAGAGTGACAGCAAAGATCATTAGTTTCAAATTCCACCCCCCCCTTCTCTCCCACACACACTTTTTCTGTCCAAGTCACTGAATTGAAGGAGGATTAACAGTTGTTTAAAGTCCAAGGGGCAAGTCTGGAACATTGAGTTCGGCTCTAAGTTTTTCAAAGAACTACATGGTTCAGGGATTTATTTTCTTAGCTTTCAAAACATTGTAATAGTCCACATTGTCTTAGAGGGGATGGCTATGGGCTCATCCAAAACTCAGCCCTGTGGAGTGATTGGGTATTTGAGGTGCATTCGTTTTACACACACACACACACACACACACACACACACACACGCGCACACAAACACACACACACACACACACACACACACACACTTCCTTTGAGTTCTTTGAAAAGAATCAATATACATTTACAACATTTTCTTAGTCACTTAAAAGGCATGCTGCAAATTCAAGGTCACATGATGCTGAGTTCTTATCCCTCACCTATAACTCCCTACCCTTTAGCTCTTCCTGAGGTCATGTGCCAGCTAACCCCTTGGAATGATTATGTAGGAATCTCTCCCCACAGTTGGATTCGGGAAACAGCACCGTTCACTGTCCTTGGATGTTCCTTGGCCCACATCCTCTCACTTTTGCCTTCGCTTCAAGCTGCTTCCCACAGAAGCAAGCACCACTTCAGTACCAGCTAACAAGTCATCCACAGGCGCTACCCCCACAGGTGGAGACCTGTCTCTCATCCACTCCCCTCCCAGGCTTCTTTGAGATGCAGAACCCGGAGCTTCACCTGCTTGCATAGATCTGCCTGGCTTGCTGGCTTCACATAACAGAGGCAGATCACCCACAGGGCTCCCCAAAAATTCACAAAAGAAGAAAGAAAAGACAGCTGGAGGAGGCAGGAACAGCCAGGGGACAAATGGAGGAGAAAGCAGCATGCAGAATCAGCTCGGTGACATACCTGGGGGAAAGTTGCAGGCTGGTCCCTCCTCCTCTGTGGGCTTTCTTGCCCCGTAGGCTTCTACCCCCATTGAGGAGTGTACAGCACGG
Source organism: Microtus oregoni (assembly GCF_018167655.1). Classification (NCBI taxonomy): domain Eukaryota; kingdom Metazoa; phylum Chordata; class Mammalia; order Rodentia; family Cricetidae; genus Microtus; species Microtus oregoni. Next base: position 35,420,241 of record NW_024543066.1, read on the forward strand.
GTAGTTATTTATTTATTTCTAGAGCTGGCAGGACTGGCTTGCATTTCTGTGCCTTCCTGTCAGATCCCTCTCAAGGAAACAGCAGCTGGCGAGCTTAGAAATGTCAGTCAGAATCTTGGCCTAGTTTGGGGCCTTGAAGATTCTTACAGAAAGTTAAAAAGGTTTCTGGGCCAGTGTCTCCTTTGGGTTTTCCCTTGCCTGCATCTCACCTTTTCCATCTATTTTTTTTTCTTTTCTTTTCCCTTTTCCCCCCAGTAGCTAGCTACTTAAATTGCCTGCTCCTGTCTGTCTGATGGCCCCCTCTTGGGAAAAGCTGTGGCTCTTCCTCCTGCCCAGCAGAATAGCACGGTGACTCTCTGACAATTGGATGGCTATGCCTGCCCTGGTCTCTTAGCTCACCTCCTTCCTCAATCCCTTTCCTCATCTCTCCATCTCCTTTCACTCTTATCTCTGCAACTGCTCTCCCTCCAGTCACTCACAGAGAAAGCACCTTCTTGCTGCTCCTCATATGCTCTGTCCTCAGCAGCCTATCATTTAACCCTCTGTGCCCCGGGCCTGTTTCTCTTTCATTCCTTACCACTGTCATTCTTTACTGCTGACATTTGCCTCTGATAGTGTTCTGTCTGTATGTGTTCTGAGTTCCGGTTTCTCTCCTCTCCTCTCCTCTCCTCTCCTCTCCTCTCCTCTCCTCTCCTCTCCCTTCTCTTTCTCTCCTTTTCTCTTTCTTCTCCCTTCTCCATTCTTCCCCCCCCCCCAGCTCCTCTGCCTCCACTCTCTTCTCCCCTCTCTCCTTTCTCCCTTTCTTCTCTCTTCAGTCAGCCTCACAGTGCCCTTCATCTAGTCTCTGCCTTTTCTGGGCAAGCCTCTTCCTTTTTGTACTTTCCAGCCCTCTGCCCACCCCCAGTTCCCTCTCCCACCTGTTTGTGTCTTTTATGGGCCGTGGTCATGTCCGTGCCTTCTGTCCGCCTCAATCACTCCAGTGACGGGCTTCTGAAAGCTGTTAAATTACACCTCTTCAGCTGTCCCATCGCAAAGAGAAATGTCCTTGGCTAAATCCTTTCTTTCAAATAGGCAAGTCCATATTAATGTTCCTATTTATAGAATGCACTAAAAGATACATGGATTGTTTTAAAGAGTAAGAATATACTTTTTAAAATAAGCAAATCCTCATCTTTTCGTTTGCATTAATATACGCCACTTGAAATTCAGATTCTCTTAGCTTGCCTGAAACTTATTTTGAGTATTTGTCTGATAGGGAGATGGTTTTTTGCGAAAAATATGAGATTGGTGGGTGCTTGCTAGATTGCCCTGTACCTTGTTAGACAGAAGGGTTGGAAAGCAGTATTTATGTCCTTGAGAGACATCCTGATTTTTTTGGGAATTGAACCTGAATCTAGGGAAATACATGTAACCGAATATTGCTGTGGAGTGGTGGTCTAGAATGAGTACAGCTGGCATTCAAGGCTGGGGTTGGAAATCAGGCAGTCAGTGCTTCAGGGCCAAGGTGGGTTTCAGCTGAGGGACAGGGAGGGCTTGGGTTGTGCAGGGCTCTCTCAGAGGAGGGAACAGCCTGGGCAAAGGCAGAGAGACAGAACACACTGACAAAGTAGCTGTTCTAGGGACATAGGTTTATGGTAGGTGATGTAAAGTTTTTAGGAGTCCCTAGAGGGAAGATACTCATAGGTTATCTTTATTTAAAAATAACACTATAGGTTGGTATGGTTTCTGCAACATAAATGAATATGAGTTTGGATGTTTTATCATTATTATATGGATTTACATGGTCTGAAATTTATTGTTAGTGAATAACCTAAGAAAACTAAACATTTCTCTCTAATCGCCAAACATTACAATTATTTATCTTAAGATCTTCTTTTAAAATGTGGAAATGCCCAGTTTTACCTGTTTATAGCCTATTAGGGGTTCCATCTCTTTCACACAGAATATAATCTAGTCAAGATAGCTTACAGTTAGCTCAGATTCTAACTTGGGTGGAACATATATTTGTTATGAGTCTATCTATATGATGTGGGAAATCCTTCTCTATATGTGTTGCTTTTATTGGTTAATGAATAAAGAAACTGCTTTGGCCTGTGATAGGGCAGAGTAAAGCTTAGGTGGGGAAAACTAAACTGAATGATGGGAGAAAGGAGGCGGAGTCAGAGAGACGGCATGGAGCTGCCAGAGGAGAAAGACACAAGCTGTGGTAGGCCACGAGCCTTGTGGTAAAATATAAGATAGTCGAAATAGATTAATCAAAGATATAAAAGTTAGCTAGCAATATGCTTAAGTGATTGGCCAAGTAGTGATTTAAATAATATAGTTTCTGTGTGGTTATTTTGGGGTTGAGCAGCCGGGAACAAACAAGCGGCCTCCTACTACATCTATATATCCTTTAACATGCTAAGATACTGCCTTAAAATTCATTTTATATATTTTTAAGTAGTCTAAAAGTGACAATATTGAAAATCCCTAGGGATCAAATTTATGCTGATTTTGATTTCCTTGTTTCCCTTTTTGTTTCTAACATGGTACATGGCATACACCAGGCTCCTGATAAGTGGTTAAGGTCCAATCAGACCAAAGACTTTCTACAATGTTACTACAACATCTAATCCCAATAGGAACTCTACCAATAGGACCATAGCCTCTTTAAAACACACCCGTCTACTAGTTCTTCTGTGCTTTAGAGTCCAAATGAGAAGTTGATATTAATTTTAACAACATGATTTTATATAAAGTTAATTTCACACTCACAGTTAAAAGTGAGCCTTCAAGACTACCTGAGGTGGATAGATCAGAGAGATGTCTATATTGAGATTTGGAAGAAGACATGAAAGCCACTTAGCAGTGAGGGACTTGGTGAGTGCACAGAATATACTCTGGAGTGAGTTTTTTTTTTCCTAAACATCGGCAAGTTTTAGGGCAGAGACCTTGACTTCCCCAGCTGAAGAACCATGGTTGTTTATCCTATAGTCTTAAATAATTTCATTTTAAATGATGCAGGCTCTAGAGTGAAGATGTGAAGGTCGGGGTGGTGCTCTTCCTGAGGTTTTTCTAATGAGAGTTCTTTCCTTTGGAGTGTCAGGAAATGGTAAAATTAGAGCCAGTCTCAAAGACTTGAAGACAACCTCACCCAGCCATCTCCTTTAGTGTATGAGGAAACCATACGGTCCCATGGTCACAGAACCAGTGTCTCTTGATTCCTAAATCTCATGATTGTTGAGTGAAGCTGCTGTGAAGGACATTCTCTCTCCCTAGTCATCACCAAGGGGTCATGAAGAGAACACTCAGGAGGATATATCCACCTCTTCAAGCTCCTCAGGAGTAAGTGGAAACTGGACTGGCGGAAGGAGCTACAGCTGTCAAACACTGTCTTCTGTCTTGACGCTTTGTAGCAAGCTCAGCTGCTGAATTTCATAGGGGTGACAATAATAATACTAATGAAATCATAGGATGGTAATAATAAATCCTTTGAGATGCTGCCAGACCTGCGCACTGGCTTCAGATGCCAGTGGACAGCTGCTTGGCTAAATGTGGTCCCCAGTTGTCAGGGAGAGACCCACCCGGCTACAGGAGAAACAAATCAACAAGATATGCTGGACACATGGGGGCAGAGCCACATGGAGGTGAGGGGTTCAACTTAGACCTGGTCTCTGTCTTTATGGAGCTAGCCATTGCAAATGTGTTCAGACCTTCAAATTTGACACAGGTGTGTGTGTGTGTGTGTGTGTGTGTGTGTGTGTGTGTGACTCTGTGAATTGGTTTCAATAAATTAGGGATAAAAAAAATATCATGTGTCCTAGGTGATTTTACCGATTCCAGCCAAGTAATTGACAGTCGTTGGACACCTGTGAAGGTAGTGGTAGCCATAGACTTGGGATCCTTGCCCCAAGATAATTTCGTTTCCTTCAATTTAGAACAAAGGACTTTGGTACCTACCATATGGTTGTCAGAAAACTGCTGATTTTTACCTCGCTTTCCTCTTCTAAAACATAGAGTAATAAGATAATGATGTGATGATCTCCCCATTAGGTTTGTTTGGTAGGTTAAGGAAGTACCTTTTTTAGTTCCCATTTGTTTTCATTGTCCTTTGCAGGGTAAGCCTTCATAGTGTGTTGCAGAGGAAAGAGCAACTTTGGTTTGGTAAAGGTAGATTCAGCAGTGATGAAGTTTGTCCAAGGGTGCGGTGGCCTCACTTACAGTGTCTTTGGTTCAGGATTTTCCTTTTGCAGCAAGAACATTGAGTCTTAGATTCAAAGTGTATGTGTGTGTGTGTGTGTGTGTGTGTGTGTGTGTATGCATGCATGCATGTATGTGCAAATGTATGTGTGCATATGTGTGTATATATGTAGGTATATGTATATGTGAATATGTATGTGTGTGCATATTTATAATGCACATTTTGAATGAAGCCATAACTGGCATCAAAACACAGCAGACATTTGGTTCCTGATTCATGATGTGTGTGTGTGGGAGAGAGACCAGGTGAGATCAAATGACATGACCATGAGACATATCTGTTGCTAGCCTAATTTGAGAGGTGTCTTCAAAACCCCATTGCTATATGAGACCCTGGGGAGGGTAGAATGGCTGCGATCGAGGAGCTTAGATGTGAGGTATTCTGAGAGAAGATTTCCAGTAGGAACCAGTTTAGAAGCAGGTCAAAGGCACATTGCTTTAAATTGTTTGGGAAATAGACAAGAAGAATGGAAATCTCCTTTTGCTAAGTGTGCATTCAGATCAGCACAGAAGCTATCCAATTTCAGGGCTTCCCTTCCCCCTCCCCTTCCCCTTCCCCTTCCCCTTCTTCTATTAACATTTGAAGTTGTTAGGATTTAAAAGACATTGAAAGGTGAGTTAATTCTCTTTAGCTTACAAAGCCAGGTTCAAACAAAATTGATTACCAGCCTCGCAATGCACTCCTTCGTTGTAACAAGGCACATGTAATGTCAAAGCGGCAAGGCGGGTCTAATTAGATATAAGGGGAGCTAAGTTTATCAGATCTCTAGCCCCAAATGGCTCCATGCTTTCACAGTTTGTTCTTGATTCCTCTTTACAAAACTTTAAGTTTCACAGAGGTGCTAAATTCAGTCAGGGAGGGGCTTGTCCTGTCTTTCCAATTCTGTTGCACTTTCGTGTATCCAAATTAATATTTTTAGAAATGTAGAATGTATTTTAATTTGTGTACTATTTAAATTTATTTTTAAATGGATTATTTGTATTTATAGGTTTTAAAATGGTGATTATTCAAATGACTTAATTTCTGGTATGTTGTAATTGGTGCATTGATAGTTCAAATGTTTCACATTCTGTTGTATAATGTTACTCTAACTATGTAAATATGTGGAATACTAATTTAACTATGCAAGATATGTTACACTTGTTTATGCTGCATTTGTTTAATTGTGTGAAGATGTGTTGCTGTTTCACCTTGCCTGCCTAAGGCACCTGATTGGGCTAATAAAAAGCTGAATGGCCAATAGTTAGGCTGTAGAGGGAGAGGCGGGTCTGGTGGTCAGAGAGAATAAATATGACGAGAGAAGAGAAGAAGAAGTGAAGAGGAGAGAATGAGGGAAAAAGAAAGTGAGACACATGGGGCCAGTCAGTAAGGCAGCAGCCAGCCGGACACTGAATAGGACATACAGAATGAAAGAAAGGTAAGAATCCTCAAGGCAAAATGTAGATGAAAAGAAAGAGATTAATTCAAGTTATAAGAGCTACTGGGACAAGCATAAAAAGAGGCTGAGCACTCATAGGTAATAATAAGTCTCCGCATCATGATTTAGAGGCTGGTTGGTGGCTCCAAAGAAAGCTTGCTACACTACTCTTCAAAGTCCATCCAATGCTAACCACTCAATAGCAATTTGGCACTCACTGTTAATCACAAGCCACTCTAAACATGGACATTTGCAATATTTTTGTTTGTGTGTGTATGGTGTACATGCATGTATGTGAGAGTTTACATGTATGCCAGTACACATGCATGTAGGGGTTTGAAGTTTGTATTGGGTGACTTCCTTGATTACTCTCTATTTCTTGAAGGATACTTGCTGAGGAACCTGGGGCCATTTCTCTATCTTTTTGCCCTCACCTATAAAATGGGGTCTGGCTGTTCTCCCAAGATCTTTCTGGATCAGAACATTTATCTTTTTCGCTTATTCGAGACAAGGTGTCACTATCTGATTGTCTTGGAACTCACTCTGTAGACCAGGCAGGCCTCAAGCTCAGAGATCAGCCTGCCTCTGCCTCCTAAATGCTGGGATTAAACACATGCATTATTATTAAAACTATTATGGACATATCATGGACTACTTGACGAGGTTCTCCTTCAATTTTGTTAGAACTGATGTGACTTGCAGATGCTTGTGCTACCCAATCATGATAGTGTTCTGCTGGGAGAGGAAATGGACCAGGTCCCAAGTGCCACTGTGCATTCTGGCTATGTTGCAAACTTCCCACTCCTTCTACCAGGACCATTTCTCAAAGCAGTGGGCAATGTGACATGCGGCTGCAGCTCTCTCAAAGGGAGGACAGTTGGCTTTTTTTTTTGATATAGAATCTCCATCACTCATCACACACAATATCCATTTGATTCTATCCTTGGCGAGATATGAAGTATAAGAGAAAAGGTGCTGTACTCGTCTGTGCTTCTTTCTGGATTGACTGGAAGAAGTGGTCTCTTCCCCATGGATTTGATGCTCTGTGCTAATTTACAGTTACAGCCACAGCCACATACTGACTGGTTATCAATAGGTAGGGCAAAATCCCAGACTCTGAGAAATGTGGGCTTATTATTTGTGAGAACAGTACACGAAGGCATCCCACGGCTCACTGGATGATGGTTGATGGTAATGGTTCATCTTATATGTAAGGCATCTGTTTATTTTAACAAACTCAGGGTTAGAACAATCTAAATGTTTTCACCTTACTTTTAGCCTTGCATATGTACTGTTAACAATTAGATAAAAACATCTTACTTACTTTAATTATTTTTCACCCCAAATTCTCACTTATAAAATGCTTGCCATTATAAACTGGATGGTCCTTGCTGGTTATATCAATCAACCAGAATAAATTTATTCAGTGCCCCTTATATGTCTATAGTTTTTTGATTGAAATAAATATGTATGCTTTCCTAGAACACCCATTTTGTTCATGAATTCAACAATCAGTGAGTATGAATTTCCCCATAACTCTTAAAACACATAGACTCTCATTTCTCTGACTTTGTAACATTTGCCCTCTTAAAGGCACCATGCAGTGTTTAGAGGATTGAACCTAGTTAGTAGGTGGACAGAGACATAACATAATTTTCAACAAAAATTGTATTTCCATTGCTGCATGTAGACATGGGTTATTTATTGAGAGAGAAGGAAACAATCCATGAATCTATCAATTTGTAAAAGAGACGTTGTCCATTGTAATTTTTGCCACCATTTGCTGGATGGTATTTCAATGAAGTAACCAGATACATGAGAACAGAATCTGTTTGACCTTAGAAATGGTGTTTCCTTCAACGCTGAGGAACCTATTTTTGCCTGTCTGCAAACATCTACATCCATGTTTCCAACCCGTTTTCAAACTCATCGTCTCTAGACCTGATGTCCTAATCTTCAGTTCTAAAACTACGTGATCTCCAGCCTTCCTAATCTTGTTGGTGGCCATTTCATCACTGATTGTTTGGTCCACAGACTCTCTGTCTTCACTTGACCTCTAATCCAAGTCACCATGAGCTCCTGTGGATTTTCTTCAAACCAAGTACAGAATCTGGCCACTTCTCACCATTTCCACCATCTCTAGCTTAGCTCCAGGAACTGCCCAGTGTACTCTTCCAGCTAAATTTCAAGTGATTGGCTCAAGGAATTATTGGAAAACATGTGAAAACATTATATTCATACTCTGTGTGCTCTGCTATGTGTAGAAGAAGAGTTATGGTCTTTGCAATGGCTCACACGATCCTGTATGACAGCCACCCTCCTTCCCATTTCTTGAGTATATCCTTTTTATTTTACTTTTGAGATTATAATATAATTGCAACATTTCTCCCTCTTCTTTGCTTCCTTTAATACCCCTCTCTTCCATATACCTCCCCTTATTCTCCTTCAGCTTCATAGCCTCTGCTTTCATTGATTGTTATTATATATATAGACATACACACACATTCCTAAGTAAAACATGCTCATTCCATATGCTGTTGCTTGAATGTCTGTCTTTCTTCCCCTGTCTGCATCCCTCATTATTGGACTGATATCCTTGGTTTTATTTTGTTTTGTGGTTTTTGAATGACAGAGGTATTTTCACTTTGTAGTTCTCATTCACTTGTTTTCTCTACCTGAAATGCTTCCCACAAGTGTTCATGTGTCAAACACCTTTACATCCTTCCAGCTTTTGTTCATTTGCTGCTTCCAAGAGATGCAGTCTAGAAGGCTATTAAAGATGCTCAGCAATATTCACTGGCTTAGCATTATACTCTGTAACGATCTCCAAGTTGGTCCCCAGTGATCTCTACCTCTCCCTCATTAGTCATAGTCTGTGTGATCCTTTTCTGCATGGAACTGGTTTCCAACTAATTGAATGTGGTGAAGCTGTCACTTCTGAATTAAATAAGAATTTAATGTCTATGTTGCTAGCAGCCTCTGTTGGCTTTTCAACCTGCATATTTTGATGAAAACTGGTATCTATGTGGCTAGGATTATGTGGCAAGAAACCAGGGGCCTCTGACAACAACGTGCCGGGAAGCAAGTCTCCCCATTCCACTGAATTGCAATATATTGCACACTATAAACAATTACTGAGAGAATTCAGTAATGAATTCCCCTGTAGTGACTTTTAGATGAGACTACAGACCCAGGACCAATAAGTTGTAGAGAAACAGAGAGTTCCTCACCCACAGAAACTGAGTTTAAAAACATGGGTAGTTTATTACTTGTAGGTAACTGATATTTTTTTTTCTGTATTTCCAATTAAAAGATTATAAACTCTAGGGAGGTCAGGGAAAATGATTAGGATATCTTGTTACAGATATCCTAATTATCCCAATAAGTTCTGGGAGCCTAGTAGCTGCTCATATTTGCTGGAGGAGCAAATCATGTGTTTACGGAATGATGTTCTCTCTTCATTGAGCATCACTTTAGCTATTAAATGCAGTAACATCCTGGGCAGTGGGGGCTCACGCCTTTAATCCCAGCACTCTGGAGGCAGAGCAAGGTGGATCTCTGTGAGTGCAAAGCCAACCTGGTCTACAAGAGCTTGTTCTAGGATAGCCAGGGCCACACACACACACACACACACACACACACACACACACACACACACCTGTTCTAAAAAAATAACAAACAACAACAAAATGCAGGAATATGATATAGTCTCCTACAATACTATAATCCTCCATCTTTCAAATAATGAACATTCTAATTTGTAAAAGATCATCTAGAGCCAAGTGTGATAGCTGCATAACACAGCCAGTCATTTACATTCGTGTCAATACCCTTAGTATCCATCAATAATTTAATGATTTAATAATTTAATACTTATTTTTCAAACCAGATGGTAGAAAGTAAAACACAAGACAAGATGCTTTCGTACTAATATTCATATTTAACCTGTGACTCAGCTTGGGAAAAATGCCTCATTCAATAATAGGGAACAAGAGAGGTGAGGTCAATAATTAAAATTGTCTTGACTCTGGACATTCTGTTCACTTTCATATCTAAACTCAGAACAGCCAGCTCAGGGCTAAAGTCTCAGCCTAGTACCAGATTGTGCAGTATCAGAACTTCCTTCAGGCAGGAAAGTCAGGGAGCCCTGCTGTCGTGTGATGGAGTATTATATGAAGTAGGTTTGCTGAACTTGCCCATCTGCTTGGCATCCAACACAAATTTCCATTGTTGCTGTTTGTGGTGGTCTTTTATCTCTGGAAACACATTTAGGTAAACTAATGTAGTCGGAGACTTCTTGTTTATTTCCTGGCTACTCAGACCCTATATAATCACAGAGAAAATATATCAATCTCAACACTGCTTGGCCAATGACTCTAGCATACTCTTAACTAGCTCTTATATCTGAAATTAACCTGTTCCTATTCTTTTGTGCTTTACCACGAGACTTGTGGTTTACCGGTAAGGATCCGGACATGGAGTCTCTTTGACTCTGCCTACTCTCCCTATATATCTCTTTCAGTCTGGCTATATTCTGCCTTGGAATAAGGCAAATCAGCTTTATTCATTAATCAATAAAAATGACATATATACAGAGGGACATCTCATATAAAACGAATAATAATGTAAATATAGATAGAACCTAACTTGCTCATTTATATAAACTTATTTGTGTGAAGTGGAAGAAACAGGCCTGTGAAAGAAAGGTGGAAATGACTTTGAGGTGATGACAGGGGAGTTTTAGCTATATTTGATGAGAGCCAGGGATCTGAGGTGTGGTTGCCTTAGAACTCTTTATATCCTGATGCTTCGTAGTACATATTTGCTTATTCTAGTTCTCAAATGTCCAGTCTAAACAACTGAAAAGAGAATCTTGCTTGGGGTTAGGCTGTGAAGAGAAGGCTTGAGGAGTCAGTGACTATTTTTGTGGTACCTTTGGCTGACTTCTCATGTGTTAAAAATGAAATGCTATTCTGTCTTCAGAGGCTATGGCATCATCACATATAGCTGATGCTCTTGTACACAAAGTGTTAAAATAAGTTCCTTCTAGTGGCGCTGCCCTGAGGTATAAAAGCAGCAGGCTCTTGATTCAAACTGTATCAAGGGAATTAAAAACAAACTTATATAAATAAATAAATTAGACCTCACCATCCCAACTACTATTTTTAGTAACAAAGTGAGAGTTCACACACTCACTACACCCACCCAGGAGTCTTATCATATAAGAATAAACATGTGTGTATCTTAGTATCAAATATATACATAAATTTGTAGCATGATTTTGCCAGAGACTGTGTTAGTTATATTATACAGAAAGTAGTTTGGCAGTCATTAACTCAGACAGTAGAACCCATGTCAGTAGGATGTATGAGATGCCTTTGGCAGCTGGTGCATTTATCTGTGACGATATGAAAGCCTTCCTCAGGACTCTTGGAAATGTTGGCGCATACAGGAGGCATTGTCAGGAGCTAAAGTTCTGCTGAGCGTGTAGTTAGGAGCAAGTGTTAGTGACACGGGTTAATGAAACCACATTTGCCACCACATTCCAATGTCCTGGAGGCCCTGTAGAAACTCAGGTTACATATTAAAACCTTAGCTCTCTGTGAGCAACAACTGGTGAAATCCTTTCTTTTTTTTTCCCTATCAGCTGCCTCTAGATTTACTACCCTTAGCTTCCCCTCTACAGAAGCCATGGGCTGGGATTTCTATCTTGGCTATGGCTCTGGGTGAAATAAGTATTTTTTTGAATTTAAAATAGATTCTTTTCTCATATAATATATCCCTGATTATGGCTTCTCCTCCCTCTACCCCTCTCAGTTCCTCCCCACCTCCTCTCTCGCCAGAACCATTTTCCTTTTGTCTTTCATTAGAAAAGAACAGGATTCCTAAGAGACAATATAAAATACAGCAAAATAAAATATAGTAATATTAAAACAAAATCTATCACATTGCAGTTGGACAAGACAAACCAACAGAAGGAAAAGAGTTCCAAAAATAGGTACAAGACTCAAGAGACCTACTCATTCCTGCGAACCGCATAGAAACATTAAACTGGAAGTCATAAGATATATGCCAAAGTCGTGGTTAGACCTGTGCAGGCCCTGTGCATGTTGCCACAGTCTCTGTGAGTTCATATGTGATATGGGATTCACTTTTGTATGTTGTGAATATGTTGTATTACTATTGGTTAATAAAGAAGCTGCTTTGGCCTATGGCAGGGCAGAATAAAGTCAGCCAAGAAATCTGAAAACACACACACACACATACACACACACACACACACACACATAGAGAGAGACAGAAAGAGAGAGAGAGAGAGAGAGAGAGAGAGAGAGAGAGAGTAGGTGGAGTCAGGCAGACACCACGTAACTGCCAAAAGAGAAAGACATTGGAACCTTACCAGTAGGTCACAGCCTTGTGGTGGTACATAGATTAATAGAAATGGGTTAATTTAAGATGTAAGAGCTAGTTAGAAATACACCTGAGCTATTGAACAAACAGTGCTGTAGTTAATATTGTTTCTGTGTGATTATTTAGGTCTGGGAGTTTAGGAAACCAATGTGCAGTCTCCACTTATAAATGGTGGCCACTGTCTAGGACATGGATCCATATAAGACCTAAAAAAGATTAAGAAAAAAAAAGAGGGCTTTTAGACCCACAAAATGGGAGTCATTTGGAACTTCTTGGTGGCTGAATTTTTTCCATATAGGTTCTGTTTGCCCACCACAAGCAGAAGCGCAGCTTCTGTAAGAGCTGGCTTCCTGGTTCATGCTGGTGGTACAAATGGCTCTAGCTCTTTTGGGAAGTCCCTCTACTAAGCACTTAAATGGGGTTTGTGAGTAGAGTGCTACAAGTAGATTATTGGTGACATAGACCAGCTGCATCCCTGGAGCTGGAATGGTGAGCATGGCTCACAGAGTTGGTGGTGAACATACCTCCAACATGTTGGACTGAGCAGAGCAAACAATCCTAGCTGTTCTGCTTAGTATTGTAAGAAACACTTCTTGTTAAAAAAGGATTACAGATACACAATAAAGACAGATTCAGATTATAAAAAAGACCTCTAAATGGGTCACAGTGTTGGGTAAATGTACATTGGCTTAGGAGAGAGAGAAGAAAGAATATAGACAATCATAGATTAAAGGTGAAAAGATAAAAAATACTAAAAAGTAATAGAGTAAAAATAATAAGCCACATAAAGATGGAATATACACAGAGAGTCTGAATTAAGTGTTTTATTGCATTTTCTTTGAATTTCCTGACTGCAGAGTAATATTTGATTCTAGGGGCTGCTAAGCTAAATCAACACATATATTTTAAAGGTATCTTGACTCCAAAATTTGAGTCAAAGGATTATTACTTTGGAAAAGAGGTTCTGTTTTTGCTTCCACAGAAGATGAGAACCTGTGGATTCCTTCCAGGCTAATTTGTTTTTACAGAACAAGACTCCCCAAAAGGTCTCTGTGAACCCTAAAAATACTTAACCTAACAGACAGCAGGAAGCAGTTTGGAGAAAACAACACCTAAATTTTCAAAATGATTGTTTATAAATGTTTGTTTTCATTTAAAGGGAGTTGATTATAAGTGATTAATGGTGACAGGAAGTTTATAAAAAAATCTCAAGGGGGCTATAATATAGAGATGAATACTTTGCATTGGAACGAATCTTGCTCTCTTGATAGATATTTATGGTTGATTTTGTTATACTGTGTATATGTGTTTCTGCTCTTATTTAAGGTATTGTGTTTATGCATATCATTTAAAAATATAACATATAGTTAAATACAGATTAATAGGTAGTCATCTGTAATAATACATTAGTTAGGTTTCTAGATATACAAAGATATATTTCAGTTAAATAGATAATCTTCAACACTTCAAAGACCTGCAGAATATGGCATTTAAAATGTTTTAAGAACTTATGCTTTTCTCAACAGTGAAACATATCTGCTTCTAGCAGCACCAATTACTTCAGAGAGGTTGATGGGCATTGAAGAAACTCATTATGGAATTTGCCTTCAGTATGACAAGGCTAGCCATTTGGGCAAGAAACTGCCTAACAGTATGCTATATAAGTTGGACATGCAGGACCCATAGAAAAATTATGGCTGAACTTTCCCAAAGAAGGTGAAACAGTCTTTCAGGGTTCCTGCTTCATGAATGAATCTGCATGTCTTCATTAATGAGACATTCTGCAGGACACACAAGAAAGTGACTGACAAACTACTAATATAGGCTAAATAGTCTTTCAGTTTTCCTGCTTCATGGAAAAGTCTATGGTTGAAGATGGATGCCCCAACATTACAAAAAAACTTTTGGTAACTGTCTTGGCAGTGAGATGTCTCTGTCATTTCTAGAACTTTGGAAGTTGTTTGCAATGCACTTCCTGCTTACTTAGGTAATATTATATCCTTCTGTGGTTTTTTGATGGAGTTGAAAACAGATAGTTACAGTTTTCCTTGGTTATGATAAAAGATAAATTGGATATGAAACTTTAGACTCACAAAGAAATATTGTAACTGTAATTCTTGCTTGATACCTATTTTGTTATATGTAAGTTTACCATGTCAAAGTTAAAATCTTCCTTTTTATTTGGACAGAAAAGGAGAGATGATGTAGGATTTCCCTGTGTATGCTGTGAATATTTTTATTACTATTGGTTAATAAAGAAGTTCTTTGGCCTATGACAAGGCAGAATAAAGCCAGGTGGGAAATACACACAGATATATATATATATATATAGAGAGAGATTAAGCAGAGTCAGGCAGATGCCATGTACTGCCAAAGGTGAAAGATGCTAGAACCTTACTGGTAGGTCACAGCCCTGTGGTAATACGTAGATAAATAGAAAGAGGTTAATTTAAGATGTAAGAGCTAGAAATACTATTGGCCTGAGCTATCAGCCAAACAGTGTTGTCATTAATACAGTTTTTATGTGATTTACGGGTCTGGGCAGCTGGGTAACCAATGCACAGTCTCGGCTTACACATATAAGCTTTGATCACGTTGATTTCTAGGGCCTTGTTTTCTTGGTGTCCTCCATCTCGTTTGGCTTTTATACTCTTTCTGCCTCCTCTTCCTTGGGGGTCAACCAAATATTTTTAATCCTTGATTTTATTCCCCTCCAAACCAAAACCAGGTCTATTCTTTAGATCATCTGATGGACTAGTTGAGACAGAACCTTGGTCTACCTTGGGGCCATTGGAAGGAGAGGAAGGTGGGCTTTCAAAATAGTGGCAGGAAAATGGTGAGAGCAGGCTGCCTAGCTGGCTTCTTTCTGCAGACAGCAAGAGGCTCTCCTTTCCACCTGTTTCTCTAGCTTGGTCCTGACTTTTAAGACAAAGCCTGGTAAAGAGCCTAGTTAATGTTTAAAGTCAAAACCCATTAATAGAAGGAAATGTCCCTCAAAGCACAAGAAGTCCTTCATGTTGTGAGCCCCTCCTAGGTTTCTCTTGGCAGAGTACGCTAGATGTGTTATCTCAAACATTCTGTTTCTCCCAATGAGAGAGCAGTCCCACCTCCAGCTTCAGGAAAGAATCACATTATCATTTATATCTTTAAAGAAAGCTTTCAGACAAGAACTATGCACACAAGGTTAGTGAACACTATGAGAGATCAGTAAGCTTAGACACCAGTGTATGGATTAAGCTTTTGGAACCAACTACAAGGCTGGCCTTGAAGTGGTCTGCCAGAACATATGGATACTCAGAATGGACTTGGTCATAGTGGTTTTGAGGCAGGCTCCCTGTCTGATTTTTTTTGTGATAAGACAATCATTAACTTGTATGAATCACACTTGTAGGAATGTTTTGGAATCTTATTAAGTGTGAGCAGCAACAGCAGCAAAAGATCAGAGTAAATGTTTGGTGTCCTGATGTGTCATGGAGAAGAAACAGTGAGGAGAGCTTGATGAGAACAGAGGAAAATGTCTAAAATACCAACCCTCCCTGTTTAACAAGCTCAGAGTGTTATAGTTGAGCTTCCCAGTACATCTTCCCCTTTTCAATCTGCTAGGGAGCTGGAGACAGTCTCTTCCAGGCTACTAAATAACAGGGCATGATAAGGCTTAACCCTGCAGGTGGACAAATGAATGGTCAGTTACCTATAGGTCATTTTTATAGACACTAGAGAATAACTGTGTAAGATTTAATTGCATCAAAAAGATTATGGGAAAACAGAATTTTTTGTGGCTGATGTAACCTGAGTGATTAGAACAGTGATTATTCAAGAAATGGCTCTGCTCACATGACACACGCCTATTATGGAGACACCTGAGTGCTTCAGGCAAGGGTTCTATAGCTGACATACTGCTTCAGCCTCTTCCTTGACAAGGCTCAACTGTATCATGATGAAGGAATGTGGCCTATGTATTCAGGCCACAGTCCGTTCCCACTCTTCATTGATGCCTCTAGTTTCCGCTCTAATAGACTTTTCACAGGGAAAAGAAACGAACTAAATTTTAATGACGTCCCATTTCCAACTGATACCATTGCTTCTTCCTGCCTTAGGATAGCTCTCCCCGTTCCATTCACACAATCCTTCCAGATAGACACCACCTTCACGGTTCTAAATGAAGAAAAGGAGATGTACCTTTATCACCCATTTGGTTTTTGTTACTGGTTGTATGAATATCCTACATGTGAAGTCTCCTATGCACCCTACCTTCATTTTGAAGCTAGGGAGTTTAGATACTACTTAAAAGATATGGTAAATCTTTGTTAAACAGGGGACAATAATTGTCCCATTTTGGGTTAGGCTGATGTGTAAGTCCTAGGATGGTAGAATGAGGAACAGGGAAGAGCGAGGAAAAGTTATTTTAGCTCTTCGTTACTTGTTACTTGTTATTCTTTCATTTGACTCAAGTTTATTGTGCACTGCCTCTGGGCTAGGTACTGCTGCTAGAAGCTGAGAGTGCAGGGATAACACTAAGACGTGATTCCTCTCTTCCTGAAACTTACAGTTTTCCACAGAACTTAAGACAGATCTGTCTTGTTCCAGAAGTGCACTGATGGGAGTCACAGCTAGCCAGGAGGTTGGTGGCAACCTGTGAATTCTTCCAAAAGAATCTCTAAATAGAAAGCTAAGGGTAAAATTAGCCCGATGTAATCAAGATCCCGTGAACTCCTGGAGAGACCAACTTAATCCCGGGAGAAGAATTAAGAATAAAATCTAATGAAGTTTCAATCCAAATAAGAAAATCAGAGTGCATTTTGAAAAAAATCTCACATTTATTGTTACAGCTGCTAAGCTAAACCTAGGACAGGAAAAGTTCTTTTATATTGGAGAAAAATATAAGGATAACGTTAAAAGACAAAGTACAAATTGGGAGAAAAGTCTTAGTAGAGTGTATATTATAAAAGAATGATGCATTTGTGATATATTTATATGCAGTGTTCCTTCAGTCTGATAAGATATTAAGAGAAATTGCAATATACAAACCCATAAGAAAATGTACAGCAGAAGTCACAACAAGAAACGGAGGTCTCCCTGGGGATTTCTGTGGTAGAAGTTTTGCTAAAGAGACTGTAGTGTGGTTGCCAGGATTGAGGGAACATAGCAAAAACAGTGTTAAGAGCAGGAATCCACTATCATCCCTAGGTCTTGAGGTGCAAGAAAAACGAATGAGTTTTTTTTTTTTTTTAAGTTTAGAGTCGTTGAGGAGGGAACTTTGCTCTTGAAACTGAGCTTAAAAGGGCACAGTGTGTACAAGTCCTCACCCACAGTCTGGTGTAGTGCGTAGCAGGGATAAAAGTGCATCTGCGGAAAGGGCGGAGTAAATGATGGAGAGTTGACTGGACAGTTATAAATAGGGCTTACAACACAGTGTAAAAATAAACATACAGAGTGGATTTATTTAGAAGGAAATACTGGAAGATACAGCTCATACTAAAGATATTTTCAAAAAGTCATATAGAAACCTACTTCTGTATAAGTATATATGTAATAAGTAATATATATATGTAATATATATCACACACACCTACATATAAAGAAATGTTGAAATATTTTTGGAGAGATAGTCTCACTAATTAGCCTTGGTTGGCCAGGAACTGGCAATGCAGATGAGGCTGCTTTGGAATTTGTTTTTTTAATTAATTAATTTATTTATTAAAGATTTCTGTCTCTTCCCCGCCACCGCCTCCCATTTCCCTCCCCCTCCCCCAATCAAGTCCCCCTCCCTCGAAAGCCCAAAGAGCAATCAGGGTTCCCTGCCCTGTGGGAAGTTCAAGGACCTCCCACCTCCATCCAGGTCTAGTAAGGTGAGCATCCAAACTGCCTAGGCTCCCACAAAGCCAGTACGTGCAGTAGAATAAAAAACCCATTGCCATTGTTCTTGAGTTCTCAGTAGTGGAATTTGTAGAGATCTGCCAGCCTCTGCCTCCCAAGTGCTGGGTTTAAAAGTGTTCTCGGCTGACATAAAAGAATATAAATACAATCAGTTACTACACAGCAGAAAAAAATAATGACAGCTTGAATTTTGCAGGAAAATGGATGCAGCTAGAAAATATTATTTTGAATGAGGTAACCCAGACGCAGAAAGACAATTATCACATGTACTCACTCATTGGTGGTTTTTAAACATAAAGCAAAGAAAGTCAGCCTACAAACCACAATCCCAGAGAACTTAGACAACAATGAGAACATGAAGAGAGACTTACATAGATATAATCTACATGGGAAGTGTAAAGTAGAAAAAGACAAGATCTCCTGAGTAAATTGGGAGCATGAGGACTTTGGGGGAGAGTTGAAGGGAGAAGGGGAGAGGCAGGGAAGGAAGCAGAGAAAAATGTAGAGCTCTATAAAAATAAAAAAAAAGTGTAAATGGAGTTAGCCTATAGCAGGCAACAATGCCCCTACTAGACAGATACCACAGGTAAACAAATAAAAGGACCAGTAGCAGGAATTTTTACCTCTTTTGTAGTTATTGGCCAGTGAAGTGCATAAATTCCTAAACATATATGCTGTGGCCAATAACCTTAGTTGCCTTCCCGAACTTGACATTAATACCTTATCGATCAAGACATGATGTACTTGGGACTAACCTGGAAGCATCATTCCCAGTGGTAAGCTTTAATTGTACTGGAAGGTACTATGCATGCTAGAGGAGGTTATAAAGTAATCACCAATTGTATCCCACTATGAATGCTGCATGCTTCAATAACAACTAGTCTGGTCATAGTGGAAGCCACAGGTGTGGTAGTGGCATGGACATCATGGGAGGAAAAAAGCTACCTTATGATTATGTTTAAGTTTTATAAGTTGAAACCCATACCTGGCATCAATATTGGATGTCTGGAGAGATCACATGTACTAAGGAAGAACCTAAAACTATTACTTTGCTAAATTAACATATTATTAAACCAACTCCTAATCATTACATCATAGATTACTGTAGCTCAAATTCTTTTTTTTTAAAATTTTTTATTGAGAAAAAGAAAAAAAAAAAGATTACCGCCTCCTCCCAGCCTCCCATTTCCCTCCCCCTCCTCCCACCCTTATCCCCTCCCCCCACTCCTCTCCCCCTCCCTCTCCAGTCCAAAGAGCAGTCAAGGTTCCCTGCCCTGTGGAAAGTCCAAGGTCCTCCCACTTCCGTCCATGTCTAGGAAGGTGAACATCCAAACTGGCTAGGCTCCCACAAAGCCAGAACATGAAGTAGGATCAAAACCCCGTGCCACTGTCCTTGGCTTCTCATCAGCCCTCATTGTCCGCCATGTTCAGAGAGTCCGGTTTTATCCCTTGCTTTTTCAGTCACAGTCCAGCAGGCCTTGGTGAGCTCCCAATAGATCAGCTCCACTGTCTCAGTGGGTGGGTGCACCCCTCGTGGTCCTGACTTCCTTGCTCATGTTCTCCCTCCTTCTGCTCCTCATTGGGATTTTGGGAGCTTAGTCCGGTGCTCCAGTGTGGGTCTCTGTCTCTATCTCCATCCATCACCAGATGAAGGTTACCAGTGATGGCTCTCCTGGTCTGTAGCTCAAATTCTTATCTGAGATGCTTCTTTTGGCAATAGATTGTGATTAACACAGGAATTCTCAACAGGCCAAAATGTTGAGAATAAGAAGGTATAAGAAGCTTACAGAACACCAAATAGATTAAACCAAAATAAAACAAAAATAGAAACAAAAAAGTCTCCTCACCTTATAATAATCAATATGCAAAACATACAGAATAAAGAAAGAATATTAAGAGCTGCAAAGGAAAAAGGTCAAGTAACATATAAAGGCAAACATGAAAATTACACTTGATTTCTCAATGGAAACCATGAAATCCAGAAAGTCCTAGACAGATTTACTGCAGACATTAAGAAACCACAGATGCAAGCTCACACTACTATGCCCAGCAAAGCTTTCAATCACCATCTATGGAGAGAACAAGATATTCCCTGAAAAAACCAGATTTAAACAATACCTATCCACAAATCCAATCCTACAGAAAGTAGTAGAAGGAAAATTCCAACCCAAGGAAGCTAACTGAACCCACAAAAACACAGGCAACAGATAACTTCATGCCAGCAAACCCCAAAGAACTGAAACACACAAACACTACCATGGAAAAATAGCAGGAATTAACACGGGTCTTTAATACCTCTTAATAGCAATTGACTCAATTCACCTATAAAAAGACATAGTCTAAGAGAATGGATATAAAAGCAGGATACATTTTTCTTCTGTGTACTGGCACACTGAATCCAAGAACACATCAAAAAATCATCCACCATGATCAAGTTGGCTTCATTCCAGAGATGCATGGATGGTTCAACATAAAAAAAACCTATTAATGTAACTTACCATATAAATAAACTGAAAGAAAAAAACTGTATGATCATCTCATTAGATGCTGAAAAAGCATTTGACAAAATCCATCACCTCTTCATGAAAAAGATCTTGGAGAGATCAGGGGTACAAGGAACATATCTTAACATAATAAAAGTGATATACAGCAAGCCGACAGACAACATCAAATTAAATGAAGAGAAACTCAAAATGATTCCACTAAAATCATGAACAAGAGAAGGCTGTCCATTCTCTCCATATCTATTCAACATAGTTATTGAAGTTCTGACTAGAGCAATAAGGCAACTAAAGGAGATCAAGGGAATTCACATTGGAAAGGAAAAAGTCAAGCTTTCACTATTTGTAGATAATATGATAGTATACATAAGTGACCCATAAAACTCTACTATGGAATTCCTACAGCTGATAAATACCTCCAGTAATATGGCAGAATACAAGATCAACTCAATAAGGTCAGTAGCTCTCCTATATACAAATGATAAAGAAGCTGAGAAAGAAATCAGAGAAATATCACCCTTCACAATAGCCACAAATAACATAGAATATCTTGGGAACTTCCAGAGGCATCACCATCCCTGACATCAAGCACTATTATAGAGCTACAGTAATGAAATCAACCTGGTATTGGCATAAAAACAGACAGGTTGACCAATGGAATAGAATCGAAGACACGGATATTAAACCACAATCCTATGAACACCAGATTTTTGACAAAGAAGCTAAAATTATACAATGGGAAAAAGAAAGTATTTTAAACAAATGGTGCTGGCATACCTGAATGTCAGCATGTAGAAGATTGAAAAGATAGCCATATCTATCCTCATGCACAAATGGATCAAAGACCTCAGTATAAATCTGACCACACTGAACCTGATAGAATAAAAAGTGGGAAGTAGCCTTTAGTGCATGGGCACAAGAGACCACTTCCTAAATATAACACCAATATTTTATTGTTCACTTGTACATGAACTTCTCAAAAAGAAGGAAACATTGAGAGAAGAGGCTACAGCTCATAAGTATAGTGTTTGTATAGCACAGATAAGCCATTTTTCCAATCCTCTGTACTGGATTAAAAATACTCTTTGGATTTTGGTGTGGAGGAACACACTTTTAATCGTAGGACTTGGGAGAGTAGAGGTAGACATATTTTTGTGAGTCCAAGGCTAGCCTGGTCTATATAGCTGGTTCCAGGCTAGGCCAACATAATGAGACATAATGAGAACCTCCATCCCCCCCCCTCTTTCTCTACACACACACACACACACACACACACACACACACACACACACACACTTTAGTCCAGGGGTACAGCCTGTAGAAACATCTTACTCCATTAAACAATAATGGATTTGAATGAGTAAATTGTTTTCAGAAGGATAAAACCACCCCTGCCCACCAAGAGGTCATGTTTGTGAGGAATGATAGCCATTGTTGGGAATCGGTGTCTCGTGTAGGCTCATGAGTGCCTGTGGACTGACTGGTGTGTGCTGAGATCTTAAGCAGGCTCTAAACAATAACTCTGGTTCTTCTCTTTGAGGACTTTTAGTCTATACAGAAAAATGTAACATAAATAGGTAAAAGGTGGAAGGGAAGGGACATTAACAGACTGTTATTAGCTTGGGGTAGAGATATCCTTAGAGAAACTAATATTCACACTGAGAGATAACCAAGAATTACTGCAGGAAAACATGGAGGAATATGTACTTCAAATAAAGGAGGCTGCATGAACAAAGCCCCAAGGCAGGAAACAGAAAGCATGGGGTCGGGAGTAATAAAACCCAGCTGAAGTCAAAAATTACTTTTATTGAGATACATTAACAGGAAATGGATTTACTCTCCCCCTAAAACAACAGAAAAGCTCAGAGAAAAGTGCAAAATGTGGCTTTAGAGACACTGGACATCAGTGGCTGGGTAGTGGTCCAGAAGAGACAAAACAAACAGAAGTGGGGTTCTAGAATATTTCTACTTGTCTGCTTTGATACAGTCTTCAGGCTGTGGTGTGTGTGGTGGGTGGGGCGGAGAGGGAGACAAGTGAAGTCTGTTGGAGGCCCTTCATTGAGGAGACAGGCCTAATGGTGGCCCATGAGGCCCAGGAGTAAGGAGGACAGTCACAGCTTCGTCCCAGGATGCTTGCTTTGGGCCAACAGAAATGGTACCATTGGGTATCATTGTGGTGAGTGAGTATATGATGGAGAAATGGGAAAGAGAGAGAGGGACAGAGAGAGACAGAGAGACACAGAGAGAGATAGAAACAGAGAGACAGAGAAAGAGAGAAGGAGGGAGGATAGTATATGTGCTTGGGAGAGAAGTAGATCTGAAGGTTCAAAGACAGTGATCAAGTGGCTGATGGGGGTGACCTATTTACCCCCGGGGCCATGGTGATGTCCATGCCTGCTCTGTTATCAAGGGTCATGTCTGGGTCTGTGGCCCTAAAACAGTCTGTGTTGTTGATGTCTGTGGCTCCTATTACCACCAAGGGCCCTGAGGACACTGAGAGGCTGGGCCCCCACCTGTGGCCATATTGGTGTCTGAGGGATATGCCTCCACAGGTCATACAGATCTGGGTGGCCCATGCTGTCACTGGGGACCATGGTGATGTCTGGGTTCATGGTCTTGCCACAGTCATGGTCTGCACTGATGCCCATAGCTCTTCTTACTATCAAAAGCTGAGCAGATGCCCAGAGTCTGGGCTGCCACTTGGGTACATATTAGGCATTTCAGGGCTGTGCTGCCACTGGAGCCATGCTGATCTGGGTGACCTGTGATGGCAACTAGGGCCATGATGACATCTGGGTCTAGGTTGCTACCAGGGACCAGTTCTGGGTCCATAATCCTGCTACAGCCTGGGTCTGTGTTGATGTCCATGGCCTATGTAGGTACTGAAGGTCCAACAGATGCTCAGGATCTGGGGTGCTATCTGTGGCCATGTTAGTATATAAAGGCCACGCCACTGAGAGGGCCATATGGACTTGAGTGATATGTGCTACCAGCTAGGGCCAAGGCATACTGCTATGGCTCAGCTGCAGCCAGAGTCTGCATTGATGTCTGAAGTTGCTGTTGCCATTGAGGGCTGTGTGAATGCCCAGGATCTGGGATGCCACCTGGGACCATGTTGGTATTCGAGGGCTATACAGCCTCTAGATCCATGTCATTTTGAGTGGCCTATGCATGTCCCTGGTGCCATGGTGGCATCTACGCCCAGGCCGCCGACAAGGACCATGTCTGGGTCCATGGTATAACCACAGTCAGGATCTATATTGATATCCATGACCCATGTTGTCACCAAGGGTTACACGAACATCTGTCGGGCTGCCACCTCGGGCACTGTTTGTGTCTGAGGGCTGTGCTGTTGCTATACAGATCTAAGTGGCCTGTGCTCCAGGGCCATGGTGTCATCTGGGCCTAGGCTGCTGTCTAGGGCAATGTCTGTGACCACGCCCTAGCTTCAGTATATGTTGATGTCTGTGGCTTCTGTTACCACCAAAAACAGTGAGGATAAGGTTGCACAGAGTTGGGCCTGCCCCTCACTGACTGAGCCCTGGTATCATAATAGAGCTGACCCTATTGGTCGGGGTGCAGGTAATCTGGCCCTGAGGGCTTGAGAGCAGGAGAGCCGACTCTACTCCCTTGTTTGCCCTATAGTGGCAAGGGTGAGGGAAAGATGCCCCCTAACCCTCTTGGTACTTGCCATCTGAGGCAAGTGGAGAGCTGACCCCCAGCTACAAGAGTGCGAAGACTGTCTTTGCCCCTCATTGGCTGCAGCACACGAGACAGTATTCTGTGCACCTTGCCTGGGAAAAAACAGTAGAGCTTGCCCTGGTGGTGCAGGTATGGGTGAGCTAGACCCAAAGGGCGTTAGAGTAGGAGAATTGGCTCCACTCCTTGCTGTCTGCTGCAGTGGGTGAGCTGGCAGGGACAATGCTGGAGAGCTCACTCTCGTGACCATAAGGAAAAACTGACAGGTAGACCAACCCAGCTACCACCCAGGCCCGGAACCAGCACTATGAGGTAGCCTACCCCAACACAAGGTGAGTGTATTTAGGGACTTTCCAATAATTTTGGACTTGGATGTAGGTTTTGCTGTTCACATGCTGTGTTCCCAAACCTGAATGGTACTTCCATCATGGTGTCAGCTGTGCTAAATAAGGACTGGGGGTCAAGTCATCCTCTGTCTTAGAACATTCATTATCCCTATGACAGGGGTGACTTGTAGCACATCTACTAAATGTTGACATTCAGAAACATTTTACAGAGCAGTCAGCCATATGAGGCTAAGTCTAAGCTTGGTGCTGTAGGTGACACACCATTATCTATAGATTGTTCTCTCTTGTTCTATCACAATTGATTTGGCCTAGCCGCACTTTATTGTCCAGGCCCCTGGTAACTTATAACGATTTTCTCCCACAGTTGAAGGCACAATTGTGAGCTCCGGACTACAGGGACTGTAAACTAGAAGGCAGTATTGGGAATTTAGAATTAATTAGTATTAATTAGTGTGTTCAGATGAACAGTGCACTAAGGTTGTGCCCCTATGTGAGAATTAATTCGCCTGTCTATTGGAACCTTCCCACTGCCATAGAATCATAGTCTGAGACTATCATTGAGAACATGACCATCACTCCCTCCATCTCTGCCACCACCACCCCTGCTATAGCAAAACTTACAGGAAAACTGTTACCTCTGGGACTGTGTTTTTGTACCTTATCCTCTCTACTCCTGCAAGGTGGCGAGCCATGCTCGCCGTTAGTTCTCTGACCCCATATAAGCATTTCCTCAGCATTCAGATCCCTGCAGCAGCTTCTGTGTTACCCTTTTTTGAGCATTTCTCTCTTGTTTGACCTGTACATGTTAGAGAGCACCAACAACCCTAGACTGCTCTCAAATGACTGCTTTTCTTTAAATGACCCTGCATTGGTCCCAAGTCTTCAGATACAGATGACCCCACATTTAATCCCCACCTATTTTTAAATTCCTCGCCTGGCTTCTCCACATAGAAGTCTAAGAAGTATCTCAAATTATCTTGGCCAAGTCACAGCTCTAATCTCACTTCCATTCTCTGGTCTTTCCCATCTTCTGCATTTCATAAGAGAACATTCAGTGGCTCAGGACCCAAACCTAGGTTTTGTTCCATCTTTGATTTATCTTGTAGGATGCTAATGCAGTCTTTCAGCAATTTGCTTAAATTATACTGCATGTGTGTTTGCACATTTGCCCACTACTTGCTGTGTGTGTTGCCCATCTTCTCCTAGTAAAATGGAACGTCTGTAGGAACACAGATCTTGGCTGCCTCATGTAATCCTCAGCTCTCAGTACTCACAGCTACCTCCCAGAACACCTCATGATTGCTCTTAGGTCATCTCTCTCCTCATGGTCCCTCGCTTTCCTCCAATTTCATGTTGAGTAACATTTTGTGTTTAGACTCTGATGCCTCCATATGATTTGCCCTAAGCCTCTTCCTTCTACCACCATCTCTGAGTTCATTTATTCCAGTCCCACTGATCTGCTCAGTAAATGTTGAGAAACCTGAGCAAGGTCACTTCTCGGGGGTATGTGCTTTCTTCTGCTGAGAGCCTTTTCTCAATTGAGCGGTTATGGGCTTTCTCCTTCCTTTCTTGCAAGCCTTCATCTCAGAGCTATTCTACCTCATCCGGTGTTTCCTCTCCTCCATTTCATTCCTTGCTGACTTTTAGAGCTTGAACAACGCTTGACACATAGTAGTTTCCAGTAAATATTTGTTGAGTGAATGAAGTATTAGAGCCATTTCAAATTTGTTATTAGGAACTCATCCAATCACTTTGAGGAGAAAAGCGTCAACTGGTGTTTCCACTTTGGGAAACAAATCAATTTAGAGACCTGGGCAAATAGATCGGGAGAGTGAGTGTGAACGTGAAGTGACAAGCTAGAAGGATCTTGTAGGAGTGTGGGGTGGTTAAGGAGGAGGTTAGGAGCTGGATAAGGAGTGTGGTAGCGAGGATGGGTTTGAAACAAGAGATTGAATCTGTAAGCCTTAGTGACTGATTAGAAGTGGGGAGCTCAACTGTCAAGAAATGAATCTAAGGTTTCTAGAGTGGGTTCCTGTGTGAATGACTGAGCTATTCCTGGAGATAGAGCACACTGAAGGAGTAAGAGGTTGTGGGCTGAAGATCAAGGGCTCAGAGTCTTCGTGCTGGCTGAGTTTCAGGTGTCTGAGAGCCAGCCAAGTGGAAATACGGTGCTGGCAATTGGTCATTCAGGTCAGGAGCTCAGAATATTTGAGTCATCGGCACATATATAGTACATGAAGCCATGGATGTGGATGATAAACAAAAACCCGTATCAGGCTGCACTTGTGAGACCCAAACTCACTAAATGCTCTTGGAATTCCAATGAGGTTGTTTTTCTCTCAGAAGACTTGTTTGTTATGTTGAATGTCATGTCTCCAAGAGGAACCCAAATGTCAGTCTCTGCTTCCTGGTGAGTCCCACTCATGACCCTTCCCTGTGACCCTGCTCATAATCAACCCTTCATCGTCACCATATCCACATACAGAGCTTTAGATGACTCCGGGTAGAAAATATTTGGGAAAAAGCTGTGTCTCTCCCAAATGTGTACAAATATTTTTTTTGTCATTATTCTCTAAATTATATATTATGCTTATATGACATTTGCAATGCACTAGGTATTATAAATATGATTTAAAGTATACAGGAGAATGTTTATAGGTTAGATAAAAACACTATCATCCTACATAAAAGACTTGTACTCTTTGGAGCTCCTGGGATGTATTCCACAAGGACCCTGAGCAGTGACTACAGAAATTAGACTCCTGTCTTTAAAATCAGTTCTGGTTTCTGGTTTCCTTTTCACATTACCCCAGAGTGTGACCTTTCAACTAACTGACTAGGAAGGAGGGATGTGAGATGGAGACAGTCACCCAGCCCAACTTTAGAGGAGGCATTTTGTTTCTCCTTGGGATTTCTGTGCTCAGACCACTGCTACCCAGGGCTGCCTGGGAGCAGGGTACTGAAGACTCAAGACATAAAGAGGATGGCCTTCTCCAAAGATCTTGAACTGGGGGAGATCTTGGAATGAGTTCATGGGCACTTTGATATATTTGGCTTATCTGGAGTCAGTTGTAGGAAAGTATGAGCTTCTTTTCACTCTTTTTCTACTGAAGCTGTGCTAAAAACTGTGTACTTACCATAAAAATCAGTATATAAATACAAATGGGAGACGCATGCCTCCCCCTTTTCTCCTCTTCCCTTTTTATTCTCTTAAAACTGGCTCGATTGCTTATCCGATTAAGTTTTGTTTTAAATTCAAATTTGTTGGGTTCAGCAAGTTAGCATGATTCATTCTGGTCCCACTCGGGTTTCTTAGGAACAGCTGTCTGCCTGAATGAATATCTCACTTATGCTCGGGTCTTCTGTGTGGCTTCTCCAGGCAGCTTTGACTCAGGGCACCTGGGATGGCAGGCAGATCTTTTAATACTTGGACAGGGGATGGCATGCACTGAGGACAGGCAGCTGTCTCCCGTCAGGAGGAGAGGGGGCAGGTGGGGCCGCCAAATCCCTTGCAGATTTTCCCCCTTCCTCAGCAGAGACTGCCAATCAGGCTGAATAACACAGGGGCAGTTTTTTTTTCCATTATGAACAACTGTGCCTGGAACAGCAGGACCTTGATCTGGGGATCACATTTCAGGAATCTGGTGCTGCTCTCCAGAAGCCACGCTGATGTCTGTCAAGTGTGTGCAGGGGATTAGAAGGCTCCCAAAAGAGATGATGATTATGTGGCATTGGGGTGGAAGGAGACTTTTAGGGAACTGGTTGGTAAGGTGTGTGTGTGAGTCAGATACTCCTAGCATTCATTTCAAATGTTCCCAGGAGTGAATTATCAAGACTATATGCACACTTTGGAAATTGTTTCATTTGCCCTCATAATATATTTTATTGATATCAATTTGTTAATTTATTAAAGCCAATGAAACCAATCATAACTTGAGGATATTTTACTTTCTTGCTACCCTTAGGTGTGCTCCATGCCATTAAGATCTCCATGCTAGCTCTGTCCTCTAGCTTTCTCCAGCACGCATTATGTGATTGCACTAGTAGTCTCTTCAGAAGATGCCAGATGATATTTGAACTCTTGCATTTGAGTGTATCTTTTACTTGTAGATCACTTTTGTTTACAAGTATTTTCTCATCTAACCCTTCAGGAAAAAAGGTCAGTTACCTTTGTCTGATAGAGTTAGTGTCTGAAAGACAGAGAAACTGAGGGTCTGCAGGAGTCAAACTGTGATCTTCGCCTGGTAGTTTCTCCATTGGCACATGCGCATGGCAGAGAGGAGTCCATTCTGGATAGGGTCCCATCCATAGCAGGATAGGGAGACAGTAGGTCATTTCTATAGAAAGGAGTGGTGCACGCCTTTAATCCCAGCACTTAGGAGTCAAAGGCAGGTGGATAGCTGTGAGTTCCAGGCTAACCTGGTCTACAAGTAACTCCCCCTCCTTAAAAAAAGACTCTGGGAAAATACTCCTTGTCTGCAGGCTTTTTCAAAACCATAGAGATGAAGGCAGAGGGGAAAGGCAGGCTGTGTCAAGGTGAGAGGTGAGAAGGTAAATCTAGCCTAGTTCCTAATTACCTTAAACCACTGTCTAGAACATTCTGTGCGGCTTATAAAATTGGCCAAACCTTTTGTTAAAGTCACCCCATAAAGGAAGGGCTGTGGTGATGGTGCATTAATTTGCTGGCCAAGCTGAGAGGCAAGAAGAAATTTAAGGAACTAACTAAAGAACCCACAAACAGTAAAGAAGCTTTTTGTGCTCTCAACTCCCCCTCCTTCACGTGCCCCAGTATAGCCCATCACCACTAAGGCAGGCCAATCCCGTGAAATGGCCCTTCCCATTGCACTCCCTTCCATTCTCTCTGAGTACTGTTTTAATACATCTGCGTTTTATTTAAGACTGTACTCATAATTCATTTGGACAATATTTCCTTGGCATAAGTTTCTTGATGGGGAGTTGTAAATGTTGTTCTCAGTTAAAGAGGCCCAGACTTTCCCTTTCTTCCACTCTACTTTCCAGTGTTTGGTTGGGAACAAGATGAGGAGGTCTACTTCATCACATTTTAGCTACCTGTCTGTCTCTTTACAATGCCTCCTCTGTGTGTGTGTGTGTGTGTGTGTGTGTGTGTGTGTGTGTGTGCACGCGCATGCACGTGTGTGCGTGTGTTTCAGGACAACCTCGGTTGTCAGTCCTTGCCTTCCACTTTGTATGAGGGTTTTGAATACATTTGTTTCTGTGAACCCCATATGTGCTTCATATCCTCAGAGGTCATAAGAAGACATCGGATTTTATGGAACTGGAGTTACAGAAAATTTTGAGCCCCCATGTGAATGCTGGGAATTGAAACCCCCAATTTTCTGGAAGAGCATTCAGTGTTCTTAACTGCTGAGCCCAGAGAGATAGGATCTCTCTCTCTCTCTCTCTCTCTCTCTCTCTCTCTCTCTGTCTACCCCCTTTCTCTCTCTGTCTTCCTTTTATTTATTCTTTGTGTTTTCATGTTGTTTTATTGCATCAGTGCTTTTTTAATTTAAATATTTTTTTCATTACATACTAACCATTTTCTTTTCCCTTCTACCCTCTCATCCTGTTCCCTTTCCCATTTACTCCCCTCTGCATCCATTCCTCCTTCATCTCCATTCAGAACGGGTCAGGCACAAAGCATGGCACATCAAATTGAGGCAGCACTTAGCTCCTTCCCTTATGTCCAGGCGGATCCAGGTAATTCAGTGTGGGGATCAGGTTACCAAAAGCTGGCTAAGTGCCAGGGAGAAGTCCTGAGCTCACTGTTAGAAGCCTTACTAAGAGACCAAGCATTGTCACACCCATGCAGAGGACCTTGGTTGATCCCATTCAGGCTTCCTGAGTGTTGGTCCAGGGTTGATGAGCTTCTGCGAGCTCAGGTCAGCTGTCTCTGTGGGTTCCTTCATCATGACCTCTCTGGCTGGTACAGTTCCTTCTCCCTTTCTTCACAGCAGGACTCTCGGAGCACTGGGCAGTGTTTGTCTGTGCACCAGTGCTTTCTAAGGGGAAGTGTTTCTTGAGACAAGCTCTGGCTATATAGTCTAAGATGGGCCTTGAACTTGTGTGACTCCAGTGTCAGCTTCCTCAATGCTGTAATTACAGGTGAGCACAAACACACATGACCTCAACCCATATGCGTAATGATACTAAATGGCTCTGTCAGTTTTCCTTGATGGCTGCCACCAAGTACTGCAAACTCTAGGGGCTAAAATAGCACTCATTTACTTTCATACAATTCTGAGGATGGAAGGCTGAAGCCTTGTTTTCCAGGCTATAACGAATGCGTTGTAAAGGCTTATTCTTCCTGAAGGAGTGGAGGGGGCATCTGTTTATTTGTTCTTTCCACCTGCACTCTTTACATGTGATCTTCCCCTACCCCCTTTTTTGCAATGTATCAGACTCTGATACCATCATATTTCTTACATGGACCCTGATCTTTCTATACCTCTCTTACGATGTAAAATATAGTGGGATCAAATAGATGCTCCAGGATCACATCCCCATCCTAAGATGTTTAAGAGTCCCCTCTACATATACGGTAGGACAGTCAGAGATATGGTGGAAGGCCAGTGATTCTGTTTTCCACATTACCCTTCATTTTTTTCTCACGCTATTTTGGTTTTTTTCTTGTATTGAAAACAGATTTTCTTTACACAATTATACACTGATTACAATTTTTTCTTTCTCATCTCCTCTCAGCTCTTTACCCCCTCCCATTCAGACCTGCCCACTTTCTGTCTTTCCTAAGAGAGAACAAAAAAACGAACAAACAAAAGAAAAAGAGCCCAAGTGAAGGCACAAGAAACAGAGATCCCCTAGTTTGCACACTAAGAACCCCCATAAAACTAACCTGGAAGCCGTATACATACACAAAGGACCTGTACAGTAAAGAAAAAAAAAGTAAGATAAAAAAAAATGAGGTGTTTTTTTTTTGTTTTTTTTTTTTTAAAGCAAAAGCCCTGAGACAAGGAACTTCCAAAGACATCATCGAGTCTGTTTTCTTTTGGCCCTCTACTGCTGGGCATGCAGCTTACCCTTAAGAGTAGTTTCCCCAGTGAGACTCCCTTGGAGGAAACAAATTTTCATTTGCAATGGTTATCAATTGGAGATTGCTTCTGGACTAGAAATAGAGGCATGTTTCCTCTTCTTTCAGCTCTAGGAACCTATCTGGTGCAGACCAATGCAGGGCCTTTGGGTGCTGCCTCAGTCTCTTTGAGTCCATACGTGTGTTGATCATTTTTAATCTAGAGGGCCTTTTTTCTTGGTGTCCTCCACCTCCTCCAGCTCTTATAATCTTTCTTCCTTTTCTTCTGTGAGTTCTCTGATCCCTGAAATATATGATGGAAACATCCTGCTAAGGCTGAGTGTTCCAAAATCTTTCATTTTCTGCCTAATTTCTGGTATGGGTCTCTGTATTTGCTTCCATCTGTTGCAGAGGGAAGGTTCTCTGCTAGTGACTGAGCAAGGAATTGATCTATGAGTATAGCAAATATGTCATTAGGAACCATTTTATTACTACTTTCCCCCACCCCTTTTAGAACAGTAGTATTTGATTTTACCCCAGGTCCTTGGGCTATCTAATCTCAGGCTCTTGGACACCAAAGCAGTGTTAGGTATGGATTCTATCTTGTGGAGTAGATCTTATGTCAAATTAGATACTGGTTGATTACTCCCATAAGTTTGTGCCAATATTGCATTAGGAATCTTTCAAGCAGGACACCATTGGAGACTAAAGGGTTTGTAGTTGGGTTGTGTTTACATTTCTCCTTTGGTAGCATGCAGAGCACCTTCCTATACTAAAGACATTAGCACGTAGGGGTGAAGGCTCATTGTAGGCATTAGCTTGACTTCTCTACATTCAATGACTTATGTAGGCATTGTCTTCAGCAATGAGGTCTGGCTGTCATTTTTTTGGAGAGCAACCTATAGTATCAGCAACAGTCTTGGTTGGTTGGGGTTATCAGGGGCTGTTTGGCCAACAGCTCTATTAGATGTAACCCAATCCCCATATTGAAAGATTCATTAAGTATCAAGAGATGTCCAATTGGGTCTCTGTATCTCCCATTATTTGATTACTTCATTTAGATTGCCTTCATATATGTATATATTTTAGGAAGCTTCTACTATATTAGGTTTTCATATTACCCCTCAAATGACCCTTAATTTTCGCTGTCTCTCCCCATATTTTTTAGTCCCCCTCTCCCTTTCCTCTTTTCGCTTGAACCTCCAATTCCAGTCCTTCCCACCATCCACCCATAACTATCAATTCTATTTCCCTTTGCTAATGAGATCTATCTGCAGCATCCGCCCTCCAGTTCATTACTCTGAATGTAACCGCTGTGGTTCTATGGATTGTAGCTTGGTTATCATTGACTTAACAGCTAATATTCACATGTAAGTAAATACATACCATATTTTCTTTCTGAATCTGGGTTACCTCACTCAAGATGATTTTTTTTCTAGATCACTTACTCTTAATTTTCATGATGTCATTTTTTTTTAAAAAAGCTGAGTAATACTCCATTGTTTAAGTGTGCCACATTTTATCTATTCATCTGTTGAGGGGCACTTAGGTTGTTTCCAATTTTTGTTTACTATGAATAGAACAAATTATTATGGTTGAGTGAGTGTCTCTGTAGTAGAATGGAGCGTCTTTTGGGTATATTTCCAAGAGTAGCATAACTGGAACTTGAGGTAGATTGAGTCCCATCTTCCTGAGGAACTGCCATACTGATTTCCATAGTGGCTGTACAAGTTTACACTCCCACCACAAAATGATGAGTGTTTCCCTTACTCCACATCCTTGTCAGAATGAGCTGTCAACTGTTTTTATTGAACTTAGTCATTCTGATGGGTGTATGATTAAATCTCAAAGAAGCTTTGATTTGAATTTACCTGATGACTAACTAAGGATGTTGACATTTTCTCAGTCATTTTGAGTTTCCTTTTTTGAGAATTCTCTGTTTAAATCTGTAACCCAATTTTTAAATTAGGTTGGTTTCTTGATATCTATTTTTTTTAAATTCCTTTTATATTTTGGATATTAGTCCTCTATAAGATACGTAGTTGGTTAAAAAAAAAATCTTGTCCCATTCTGTAGGCCTCTGCTTTGTCTGACTGACTTCGCTGTGCAGAAGCTTCTCAGTTTCATGAGGTCCCATTTATTAAATATTGATTTTAGTGCCTGTGCTACTAGTGGTATGTTTAGAAAATCCTTTCTTGTGTCCATGACTTCAGGGTTATATCCTACTTTTTCTTCTATCAGATTCAGTGTATCTGGATTCATGTGGAGGTCTTTGATCCATTTGTATCTGAGTTTTGTGCAGGGTGATGGCTATAATGAATCTTTTTTGCATTCTTCTATATGCAGCCATTCACTCTGACCAACATCATTTATTGAAGATTCTTTTTTTTCCAGTATGTATTTATGGCTTCTTTATCAAAAATCAAGGGTCTATAATTGTGTAGCTTTATGTATAGGTTTTCAATTTAATTTAATTCTACTGATTAACATGTCTGTTTTGTGTTAATACCATGCTGTTTTTATTACTATATCTCTGTATAACTTGAAATCAAGGATATCTGATGTTACCTCGAGCAGTTCTTTTATTATTCAGGTTTTTTTTTAGCTATTCTTTTTTTTGGTGTGTATGTTTGTGTGTGTGTTTCTATATGAAAAAAATTAAAAAATTAAGTGTTCCTTTCCTGGACTCCTGTATCTGATGGCCACGGATTTGCTTGGTTAATCTGAAAAACTGTCTCAGTATAACAGAAAGTCAAGTAAAGCCCACAGAGTCACCTGCCTTGGCTGACAGCTGCACTTCTAGGGTGGACATAAAGGTTCTGACCATCTACCACACTGTGGGGACAAGTGGACATTCTTGGCATGGTTTGCAGTTGGGTCTCCAGAGCTGTTGTGGGCTGTCCTGAATTGAGAATTTAGCACTTCAAAGTGTTCCCTTCACATCTCAGCCTTGGCTCCGCGCCCCTTTGAAGTTCTGTAGCAGTTGTTGTCTATAAATAAGGCGTGCCCAATGCCATCAAAGTGCTGAGATGAAGGGCATGGCTCATTTATGGGAACAGTGCAAGTGCAGGACCATGTTAGGGAAAGGTCCTGGTTTCATCTTTTTTTATCAACCTGCCCTCTGCTCCTCTTACCTTCTATTTGGTGCAAAACATGCGTGAGGCTCCAGAGAGAACAATCAAAGCTGCAACTTGGCAGACTATTTCTTACTTCCCTTTAACAAGAAGGAAGAAAAAAAAAGGGAGAGTTTGGGTCAGAGCCCAATAGCCTACATCAGTTTAGGTTTTTGCCTGAGTAGATGTAATGCCAGGAGTCTTCCCAGGGGACAGCATTAATGACACCAACTGCCACTGCTTGGGCTTACTCTCAACTTCTTATTCTAGGTTTTCTCCTGTGCTCTTATCTCATGGCTAGAGCTGAAGAAGACAGAGTGAAACTTTGTGTATGGAAACTAGAGCTTCAGAGAGTTGAAGTAGCATGCCCCTGAATGTTGAGGATATATGAACTTGACGACAGAGTTGTTCAAGGTGAAGGAAACTGACCTTGGTCTCCAGCTGCTTCAGGTGTCACCTAGAAACAGTATTGAAGATGGCAAGACCTAGGCACACCTGTGACCCACTCGTACTAAAGTATCTTACTTAAGACTATGAGAGGAGGAAGTCGTAGATGCGAAGTCTTGTTTATCTGATATCTGATTCCACATTAAAAATAAATTCTAGTGTTTCTGGAAACATTTAATGGTGAAATTATTATTGCCTCAAAGCCATCTCTTTTCCTTGTTGTAGGCTAGTTTTCTGAGCTCTGAGACAGAGCTCTGTGGCAGACATTTTTGGACAAGGCATTTATTAAGATGAAGTAGACCCAGGTGATAACTTGTAAAGCTTCTGAGCAGGAAATGGAGGCGAGTGAACATCTAGCTTCAGCCTGATTCCCAGGGAGCTCCAGTGTGAGGGATGCTGGAGGTATCCCTGAGGAGAGGCCTGGCCATTCACATTCTGCTTTAGTTAGTTAATGAACCTGAGCAGTTGAGGGAGGTAGATAATCTTGTAGGAATTCTGGGGTAAGGTGGTCCCCACAACTTGCGGATCATTCTCCAGGGAAAGGTTCAACTATAAAGGAAGCACAGCAAGTGATGGATGGAGGCAATAGTCTAGCAATGGGATATAAACTACGTGCCAACACCCCCATCCCATGACTTCCTTCATTTACCACTTCCATTTTTATAACTGCTCAAACTACGACCTCACTCATCTTTGCTGATTCCTTACATTGCATTATATCACTAGTCAAATTCTCTTTATCTATATTAGATATTCATATCAGAATTGTTCTGTCTCCTTTGAGCTCTGACTGCTGCTAGAATTGGAACCACTATTAGTAGTATTAGTGAAAATATAGTCATCACTATTTATCTACTGTTTTCCCCTCTAAGATCATTACCAGAAAACTTTGCTTTCATTTCTATGTACATTCCCCCCACCACCACTCTATAGCCTTCTGTTATCTCTCAGTGTCTTTTAATATCATTGAGTGATGTAAAAACATGCACAGCCTTCCGAAACCTACATGATAGAAGACTATTTCTGTGATGTGGCTAAAATGCATCACATAAGATGACCAGTGCCACCTAGCTTCTAGTGCTTCTCATAGCCACACAGAAGTGTTCACTATTTCTTGGATATCCACTGCAATGAATAATATGGGTTGCCAACTTCACTGAATCTAGAATCACTGAGGGAACAAAGCTCTGAGTATACCTGTGAGGAAGTTTCTAAGATCACTTAATTGAGGTTGAAAACTTCCCATAAAATATGGGTGACACCATTTCATGAACCAGGGTCCTGGGTAAAGGAGAAGAAACTGAGCTGAGGGCTACAATTCATCTTTGTGGTGGTTTGAATATGTATGGCCTCCATAACTCATGTGTTTGAGTATTTGTCACATAGGGAGTGGCCCTATTAGGAGGTGTGATCTTGTTGGAGTAGATGCATTGGAGGAAGTGTGTCACTTTGGGAGTGGGCTTTCAGGTCTCCTATGTTCAAGCTACTCCCAGTGAGACAGTTCACTCCCTGTTGCCTGATCAAGATGTAGAACTCTCAGCTCCTTCTCCAGCACTATGTCTGCCTGCACACTGCAACTGTAAGCCAGCCCCTAATTAAGTGTTGTTCTTTATAAGAGTTGCTGTGGTCATGATGTCTCTACACAGCAACAGAAATCCTGATTAAGACAATCCCTGCTTTCTGATTGTGAATGTAATATGAACAGCTGTCTCATACTCTTTCCACTGTTAATTCTCCATAATAATGGATGTGACCCTTAAACCATGAGTCCAAATAAGCAAGGTAGAGCCTTCTGATGAGTAAGTGAAATAATGAAAAAGTAAACAGAGAGCTCAGTAAAATTAGTAATTTTATGTATTCACAGCAGACATCTGATGTAAGTATTCCTGGTAACATTCACTCAGGTATTCAACAAATGTCTCCTGAGTTTCTACTACATTGAACTTCTATGAATCACATGGAAATTGCCTTAAACTGCTGGAGTCTATTCAGTTTTACTCAACTAACCCTCAGAGATGTACAACATGGTTTGATAGTGGTGGGAGAGCAGAAACTGAAATGCTTTGAGATGCTGAATTTCTAAAGCCAGGCTTAGAAGTACGGGCCTTTAATCCATCAACTCAGGAGGTCAAGGCAGGTAAGCTTCAGGACCTGCCTGGTCAACAGAAGGGCATTTAAGATCAGCTTCAACAACTTAGGAAGATTTTTGTCCCTGCATAAAAGTCAAAAAAGGGGCTGGAAATAACCTTAGTGTCAAAGAACTTGCTTAATATGTTTGAAGTCCCAAGTTCAACCCCCATTACTGGAAAAATTGTGAGTATCTGACACATGCTTGTCTTGTAGTTATGGTAGTCAAATGTGGGATTGCTGCTGCCTTCTGGTGTTAAGTGAGTAAGTCACAGATCTGTGCAGATCCACAAGGTGAGAAATAATGGACTCTCTATTTAAAGATAGATTTGACAGAGAATTTATTGCTAATGTCTAAAAACCTACCATGCTACTTACCTTCTCAAATAAGATATCTGAATAGTTTGTTGTGCTACTGATAATTGCCTACTGAATGATCTGACTGATTACTTGATATCTCCATTATTCTCATGGATTATCCTCACTTGTATTGTTATATGATATCGAACACTATGCTATTTTAACTGTGCAACATTTTACAGAAAGGGTACAATCATTTCTTCCACTTTGAACATTTGTTTAAGATGTAAAAACTTGACAATATAGCAAGTGTCCTACTGGGCTACAGAAATGTGTTACTCACCATTTCAAAACGAAGTGTGAGAGACATTTTTGAAATCTCAGTTGGGCTTCTGGATCTCAGTAACAAGGTACTAACCAGAAAGAAATTAATTGCTTTAGTGGTATTGCTCCCTGATGGTGTGGTTTATTTTAAATTCTGCTGAACCTGGAAGAAAGAACTGCACTGTAATTCAGAAAATGACATGTGATGATGTGATGCTCTGCTCACATCCCTTGCAGACGTCCAAATTCATAGAAAATAGTCTTTCTGATTTAGGAAGCATCAACTATTGTAACATGTGTCTAGTCCGACAAAGCAGGGATCAAACTGGGAGAGCAACCAACATCTAGCTATTCTGAGTGCCAAGTTACAGAAAGTGTTATTTTCTCCTGGAATAAGATCATTCTAAAAATACCATATATCTATATTCATTTCCTCAAGTCTCTTAATGTTTATTTTTAATTTTTTAGATTTTAGTGGATCAGTCATGCTAATTAATGTGGAACTTTTTCTGTTTCAAAACTGGGACTCCTATGCACTGAGAAAATCCCCAAACCTATGCAGTTTGCTTGGTGTCATGGTTTTCTGATGACTCTGTGTCATCAGTGTGAACTTGCTCTGTGCAGTTCCATAGGCTGGTGATGTCCTCAGAATGACTATGGTAGAGAATATCATATGTTTTCAAACATCAGTGTGTAGAACAACTGGACAGCTTACTGTATCTTCAAGATCCACAGGCTTTCTGATCTAGTTCCATCTTTCATAACCCATGGTGTTGACAGAGGTTTCTGTCCTACCTGGTTCCACAGCCATTTAGTCCCAAAGTAACACACACAGGCCTACATTAATTATAAACTGGTTGGCCTATTAGCTCAGACTTTTTGTTAATTAACTCTTACATGTTCCATTAACCCATAATTCTTGTCTGTGTTAGCCATGTGGCTTGGTACCTTTATTAGTGAGACATTCTCATCTTGCTTTCTCTGTTGTCTGGATGACGACTCCAGACTGAGCCTTTCCTCTTTTCAGAATCATCCTATTCTGGTCACCCTGCCTAAACTTCCTGTCTGGCTATTGGACAATCAGCATTTTTATTAAACCAATACAAGACCACAGGAGCAAAGGACCCATGTGGTTTCAGAATGGCAGCTTCCTGGTTTATGCTGCCAGCACGAACTCTGGCTCTTTTAGGAGGCCAAGCACTTAAATGGGGTTGTGAGCAGTGTGTTATAAATTGCTTAATGGTGTCACAGACCCACAGCGATCCAGGATCTGGGGTGGAGAGAATGACTCTCGGAGGCAGTGACCATGCCACAACCATGTTAAACTGGGTAGAGCAAGCAGGCAGGACTCTGGAGTTAGTCCTAGTCAAGCCCACTTAGCATTTAAAAGAAAAAAATCACTCCTGATCAAAAACTGATTACAAATACACAATAAAGAATGATTCAGATAAAAAGACCTCTAAATGGACCACACTGTCAAATAAATGAATGTAGGCTTGAGAGAGAGGGAAAAAAAGAATATAGACAATCATATGTAACAGGAGTAAAGATAATAAAATAAACATTAAACTTACAGAAAAAGTAATAGAGTAAGAAAAATAAGCCATATGATGATGGAATATACACAGAGAGTCTGGATTATGTATACTGTTATGTTTTCTTTAAATTTTTTGACTGTGAATGTGCTAAGTTCAGAGAGACATTTCATTGTATGGGTTGCTCAGTTGAACCAATTTATATATTTTTAAAGTATCTTGATTTCAAAATGGGTGTAAGGATTTGTTGCTTTGAAAAATGGGTTCTACTTTTGTTTCCACAGAGTACGAGAGCCTGTGAATTCCTTCCAGACTGATGTGGTTTGATGGACCAAGACCTTCTGAAAGGTCTCCATGTACCTCTTCCCCCAAAATACTTCACCCAACAAAAAGTAGGAAGCAGTTTAGAGAGAACTATGCCCAAATTCCCAAATATTGCTTATCAATGCTCACTTACATTTAAAGGAGGTTAAGCTATAAAGATTTACATTGGTATGGATCTTGGTCTATTGATATAATTTAAGGTCAATTTTGTTATATGTATATTTCTGCTCTTAATTAAGGTATTGTGTTTGTGCAGCTCATTTAAAAATGTATAATTAAAAATATAGGTCAATAGATAGTTATCTATAATAGTCAAGCTTGTAGTCATATTAATTAGATTTTCTATATGTACAAATATATATTTCAGATGGATAGACATTCTTCAGATCTTTCAAAGACTACAAAATATGGCATTTAAGATGTTTTAAGAACTTAGACTTTTCATGACAATGAGACACTTCTGTTCCTGGCTGCAATAATCTACTTCAAGAGGAAGATGGGCATCGATGAGGCTCCTTATGGAGTTTGCTAGCCATCTGGGCAAGAAACTGCTCATAGTTGGATGGCTTAATGTAATGCTGTATGAGCTGGCCTTGCAGGACCTACAGAAAAATGACTGCTGAACTTGCTTAAAGATGAGACAGTCCTTCAGAGTTTCTACTTCATTAAAGTGTCTTTAGACATTCTGCAGGACACAGAAGAAAGTGACTGACAAACTGCCAATATAGGTGGAACAGCCTTTGAAATTTCCTGCTTCATGGGAAAGTCTGCTGGATACTATGGGAATGTAGGCTGAAGATGAATGCTTTAATGTTACAGATGAACTTTGGATGACTGTCCAGGCA
Organism: Microtus oregoni; assembly: GCF_018167655.1. Taxonomy (NCBI): domain Eukaryota; kingdom Metazoa; phylum Chordata; class Mammalia; order Rodentia; family Cricetidae; genus Microtus; species Microtus oregoni. Next base: position 35,460,796 of record NW_024543066.1, read on the forward strand.
ACAAGATGTCTCTGTCAATTCTAGAGTTTAGGAAGTTGCTTACAATGAACTTCCTGTGTACTTAGATAATGTTATATCTTTCTGGAGTCTTTGATGGAGTTGAAGAATAGATAGTTATAGTTTTCCTTAGTTATGATAAAGTAGATATAAATATTATAACTATAATTTTTGCTTGAGAGCTGTTTTGTTATATGCAATTTTACTATGTTAAAGTTAAAACTTTCCTTTTATTTAGACAGAGAAGGGGAGGTAAATATGGGTTTCCTCTCTGTGAATACCATTGGTCAATAAAGAAGCTACTTTGACCTGTAAGAGGGCAGAGTAGAGCTAGGCAGGAAAACTAAACTGAATTTTGGGAGAAAGAAGGCAGAATCAATGAGATGCCATGGAGCCGCTGCAGGAGACAGATGCTCTGGAACCTTGCTGGTAAACCATGAGCCTTGTGATAAAATATAAAATAATGGAAATGGATTAATTTAAGGTGTAAGAGCTAGCCAATAAGAAGCTAGAGTTAATAGGCCAAGTAGTGATTTAATTAATAGTTTCAGTGTGGTTATTTTGAATCTGGATGGCTGGAATGAGCCACCCTCTGACTACATCATGGCCTTGCTGGATGCTGTAACTATCATTAGAAATGTATAGGCAAGCACAGTACATTTTCTGGGTAAGCAGTATTACTGTTAGTACAATATGCCAATGAACAAAAAGGATTAGGACAGAAGCAATAAGAACAAGTTATCTTTGAGTAGTTTTGTTTGATGGGAAAGCAAGTTTGTTAAAGAAAGTCTAACACTGGTATTTTACCCATAGGTTGGGCTTTTGGTGAGGCAGAGTTATGTTGCCTCAAATCTGAGCCCATGGTGGTAATGTGAGAGTAAACTCAGAAGGATTTGATTGTCTTTATTTGTTCTTCATGAAGAAGATCGGATTGAAGAATAGGAAGGCCGAAGGGAAAGGGTAGGTTTTGTTTTGGGGGGATTCTGACAACACAGTGTGAGGTAAAGCTGTGTAAACTCTCTCACAAGAAGTGACCTTGGAGGACAAGAAGAGTTTGCTCTGGGGTCCTGTTGTCTAATGAAGTTGTTCAGTGCAATCTCAAGCTAGTGTCCTGCTTACTTGATGATATGCCCTCATTTGATTGGAAATATGTGTATAAGTTTAAGAAAATATAATAATTTCTTTAAAAAAAGTAAAGAGGAGAAAAAACCCAAACCAAAATGACATTGGGCATCCTTAGTTTTCAAGTTTTTGCTTTTGTTGCCCATATCAACTCAAGTATTTTTCTTCAAATAAATTCCTAATAGAATAAATAAAATTCCATTTTATGGGGGTGAAGCTGCTCTCTGTAAAGCATAATGCAATCTGCTTTGGTTCAGAGATATAAAAACTAATTTTCCCTGAATTGCATACACATAGTGTGGGAATGGCTTATATAAGTTAAATACTATTGGGCGGCAACAGCCTATTCAGTGCTCACGTAACAAGTTACACTCAAGTTTTGATGGCTGTTAACAATATATTGCCAATATGGAAGCTTAGTTATCACTTTGAGTATATGGAACAGTAGAGTCCTAGAAGTAAACAGATCATCTTTGAAATGTGATGTGCCCTGTGAAACCAATAAGACATCAGGTACAGTGGTGGAGACATGCAGACCACCTGCCCAGTTATGAGATGGGAGTGAGTAGATTTGTTGGTCCAGAAGGAAGAAGCCAAGCATAAGAACGTCAAAGTTCATGATATCCAGCAGGTGTCTCTTCTCTCCTGTTAATTTTCCTTTTTCACATCTATATATAGGCTCCTCCACATGGCCTTCCCTCTACCTTACTAGTTGCAGCTCTCCAGATCCATTGGCTTTCCAGTGGTTGCCAAACTATGGGACTCGGCAGAGTTGTAATGGGTTTTCCCTTCCAGGGATAGCTGTAGTGCTGTATTGTTTTTTAATCTTATATAATATATATTTTAAAGATTGATTTATTATGTATACAGTGTTCTGTCTGCATGCCAGAAAAGGGCCCCAGATCTCAGTACAGATGGTTCTGAGCCACCATGTGGTTGCTGAGCATTGAACTCAGAATCTCTGGAAGAGAAGCCAGCGCTCTTAACCTCTGAGACATCTATCTCTCCAGCCTTTGCCAGGCTGTAATGTAATCTCTGGATTAAATTTAATCTTGGTGGAGTATCTTCTTCAGGTATATTGGTATTCTTTCAGGCAGGGACAAGGCTGCCAAGTTTTCTCTGAGTAGGGGCATGGATAGATAAGTTAAATGTTCAGTAAGTATGAAGTTGATGTTGACTTCCTGTCTGCTGGCTCTCGGATTTTTCATCAAGTGACAACAAGCTGGTGACCCAAACTCATTTTGGAGTATCATTGGGCAATGAGGGTGATAATCAAGGACTTCTTGTTATGAAAGCAGGGTAGGAAGGGGAACAGAACGTACGAAGCTGAACTGGGCTAGCTAAGCACTCAATTCCTCCGCATCTTTAGGCCCACGCCCCTCTGAGAGTCCACAGAATAGCTATGGGCCACTCATGGAGCATGCCATCCTCCTCAGATGGTCTCTCTGTGCTCTCTGTTCACTAGCTATCCTCCTGGCACATTCTTTCAATCATTGGGCAGTCTTTTATTTGAAATTCTTGTCTGAGACACATACAGTAACCAGAGAAAAATGTAGGAAGGCCCTTCTTTGGGTCTCTAAGTAGTTCTCGTTAATAATTAAACTTGCCCTATGGTCATTTGTGAACTTTTAATCTGGTGCACATTTGACCAGGACAGAAACAGGTTGGGTGAGTTATAGTCCAACACGAGGGAGCTACCTGCATGGTAGCTGCAGGCTGATCTGTAACCAGATAACACGCCATCCTTTACAAAGGAAAGATTTCGCCTTTGAATGACAAGACAGGCACAGAACCAGGTACGGTTTGATTCAGAAAATCCTTTGTTTTCTAACTCTGCATCTCCTGCCGTCATTGCAGTAGGCAAAAGGAAGTGGGAAGTCTACGGTAAGAGCTTGGAAACTTTGTCTTTCAGGCACCCACAGGAGGGAGAGCTGAGAGAAGAGGGATGAGGGAAAGGAGGGGGCAGAGAGAAAGAACAGGAGCAGGAGGAGGACAGGATGTACAGCGTTCGCTCTGAGATTGAAAAATTCCACCTAGAGGAAACAGAGAGACAGTGACTTTATCTTTAGGAAGGACAAGGGGACTGATGAATCCACATCCAGGGAAGTGACACTTGCTGTGGATATAACTGTTTTGTTTTCAGAGGAAAATAAGTATTTAGCGAAGCCCACACTAGGCATTAAGATGTAGTGTGCGTCCGGAATGAACCACGTGCCGCCAGACCATGTAAGCAAGATCCTGTGCCTTTGGGCGGGGTAGCAAGTTCTTCTTATCATCATTTTTTTTTTTTGTGGTACTTATCACAGAGAACTGGATGCTTGCAATCAAACTACAGGTTACAAATAGACTGAAGAGCGTAAGAAATTTGCAATCTACAAGAACACTTAGTAATTTCAGCCCTCCTTTCATACCTGAAAAGACGCCATGACTAAGAATGGGTACATAGACTCTTGATTTTCCTAGCTTCCAGTATGGTGGTCAGCATTTCCTGGGTGTGAAGTAAACCTTCCCAGTGCTGAACTAAATGTGTTATTGTTTATTTTGAGTTAGCTTAATCACGATGTACCTGTAAGATAAATTCAATGCGTTTTGGGGTGGGGAAGGAATTCTTGTTCTGGGACTATTTGGGGGTTCTGTGCTTTCTGAAATGGTGTAACTACTACCATATCGAGGGGTTTTCTTAGAAATTTAAATAATGTATATGTAATAAGATGGATTTACTCCTTTTACTTTTCAAACTTTCCAAGAACCTCAGAGCCAGTGTTTTTGGAATATTTGTCTATTCCCGTCTCACTGGGGCTGGAGAACAGCTCGCCATCTTCCTAGAGCGTCATCCAAGGGCCCAGTCAGGCTGTGTGGGTTCCGTTTTCTTTGTCATAGAGACAAAGTCACATCTTTCAGATCTGTAAAATCAGAGGTCTTTGAGTACTAAATGGGACTTGCACACTGAAACCCGTATGGGAATGGTGGCTAGTCTCTGAGTTTCTTCACACTGCCCTCTAGAGGCAAGGCATGCATGGCAGTACACAGACAATATCTGGCTCCGGCTCTCACAAGATGTGAACTGGAGTTTTGAGGAGATCTCCTGAGTTAAGATTTGCTGGAGAATGAAGCCAGGGGCTCAGAAAGCGAAGGAGGGTTAGCTGCCAGAGCAGAGGCCAACACACGGAGGCCTTGCCTGGTTGCTAAGAAGAAATACATTATGGCTATCATGAAGGATTCAAATCCGACAGTCATGGGAGAGGAAGCTGGGAAGCTGGGATACGAGAAAAGAGCATGTTTGGTCACTCGACATCTGACAACTAGAAACTATTTCTAGGATTCATGTTTTGCACAATGGTGAAGTAATGAATGGTGTCACTATTCTTCACCTGATTTAAACGTGGATTAAATAAGCTACTGAAACAAGACGGGCTGAGTGATGATTTTCCTGTGTTCGCTCTCTCCTGAGCTTAAATCATGGGTGCCTTCAAAGATGAGCACTTCATTCTTCCTTCCTTCCTTTTTTTTTCTTTCAAATATAATGACATCACCAGATTCTCTTTAACCACTCCCACCCTCTTTTAAATTCACAGCCCCTTATTCTTTAACTATATGTGTGTGTGTGTGTGTGTGTGTGTGTGTGTGAATAAGTATGTAAGTGGAAGATGATGAGCCCAGCAGTTTTTAACTGAGTGTAGCTCTTCATTTAGGGGTGGGGCCGTATGTGATTTTCCCTACCCATGCCTGCATGTCAACTGGTGTTATCATTATTCAGGACGTGCTTACGAAGCCATATTGTGGAAATTTCATGAGTGTAGTCTCCCTGTCATATTTACCAGATGCTATCTTGGAGCAGACTTCCTGGTCCTCTGGCTTTTACAGTCTTTCTTTCCCCTTTCTCCCTGTTCTCAGAGGTTAGGTGTAGTGGTTGTGTTGTAGATGTTTCAGTGTGAGCTGTGCACCCCACAGCCAGTAGTTTGCTTCACTTTGACCGCTGTGGCTTTCTGTAATGGTCTCTATCTGTGGTCAAAAGAAAAGAGAGCTACACTTGTTGGGCTGGCATTACATCTGTCCCATCTTTTAGTTTTCTGTTTCAATATAGCTCATTGATGGTATTATTATTTTTTTTTTACTTTATGCTTAATAAGGCACAAAAGTCACATTCCATCAATCAACGCGAAAAATGCTTTTAATATCAGAGTCATCTCAAGAGGGCTAGCTAACTGGACGTCATGCCTGCCTGGCTGATCACTCTCCTGAGTATGGAAGTTCTGCTTCTAGCAGGTAAGTAGAAAGTGAGTGAACAGCTCGCACATCAGACCACTAGGCCGCCTTGAGAGCTCTATTAATAGGAAAGTATTAATGTAGCAAGTATAATAGCCTTGCTTGTATCCTGTAGGTAGATACAATTTTTACTTGCCCACTTAAAATGTGAGTTAAAACATCATTTGAGAAGGAAGTATTTGCTTCGGGATCTGAAATAATACATTTTTTTTCTTGTGATGAGTATCTGGGGTTATTTGTTAAATTGTTATGAGTATATATTTCAGCTTTTAGTGGCCGGTAGGGGTGGCTGTTACAAATCACATATTTTAACGATAACATGACTTCTTCTATAATCTATTTTTGAACTAGTAGATATAATTTTTATTAGATTTTATTGTTATGTATTCCCTAAGGAATTGTGTCTTAGCGATTAATGACTGCTTGTATTAAAATCACCTTTTATTTTTCCTAATCATGCCTTCAACTTCTCAGTGAGCTTGTTAATCCTCTGCATCTTGTCATATTTTTTTTGTCTTCTTTGGACAAAATTATCTAACCATCTTTGGGGGTCTAAAGATGGTGTGATTTGGTTGGGTTGTCATGACAATATGTTCATGTAAATGGGTGACTGCAATTCTTAGGTGTGTAGTGAGCTACCAAATGGTTGCCTGGGCTAGTTCACAGGCAAAATCTTGTTTATACTTGAAATTTTCTGACATGGATATGAAGCCATTTTTTATAGATAACACACACTTTGTTTGCCTGTTATCATCTGGAGATACCCAGCGATTTTTGCTAGTCTCCTTGAAGTGGCTTTACCTTGACCATGACAGATCTAGGAATACCCACAAAGATGTTAGTAGGCCCAGTTTAATCTAGCATTTCAAGCCCTCTCCCTTTTTATTTTAAAGGAAGTTCTACAATGTTTTTACTCTAGTCCCTCAATGATCATTCAAGGAAAAGTCATGGAAGTCTTGGTAATTCTTGGGAATAATTCTAACTATGTGGTTCATCAGACTCCAAAAACAAACAAACAAACCAACCAGCCCAGACGACAGGGTGGCAAGAAAGGAGAAAGGAAGCAGACACATCTCCAAGAAGGTTTTCCTCTTCCAAGGAAGTAGAAATAAAAGTAGTGAACTTTATATGTAAATGTGACCATCTGCACAGAGTGGAATAGAGGAGAGAGGCAGAGGGAGTTCATATAAGAAGCAAGCATGTCTCTGAGACTGTTTCTAAGGGAAGCAGAAATTCAGAATTGTCCGATGAACGCTGGGGTTCTGGACTGCTCAAATCAGAGTGATAAATTTTCCTTAAAATAGGACTCTAAAGGTTTCCTGGGCCATCAATGCCTGAATATAAGTGCACATCCTGAACCAGAAACTCTGGTAATGGGGCCTGGAGATTGATTCTTCATCCAACCCTTGATTGATGCATACATACATGCTAAAGTCTGCTTTAAGATATTGGGGGTGCTAGTGGATCATACACAACCTTCAAAACCAGTATTTTCTTTTCTTGACAGACCCTTACCTGAGTGTGCAGATTGAACCTGTGGAAGGTAGCCTTGCAGGGGGAACATGGATCACGGTTGTTTTGAATGGTAGGTTTGGGCTTCTCTAAATGTGAGTGCTGGATTTATAGATCCAAAGTTCAAAGAAGTGTGAATCCTTGCCTCCTGCTCTAAGAACAGTGCTAAAAAAAAGTCCGAGCAGGATGAACTGATTGCCCCAACTCTGTCTTTGCAGATGCTAACTGGCCAGTGTCATAGCAGAGGTCACTGTTGAATCCGTGTCCTCTTGACTGTTGCCCTTATACAGGATTCCATGTTAGGAGCCCCTAAACCATACCCATGACACAAAGTAGCCTGGAAGGTTGGAAAACTGTTTCCTAGAGGGTAGGAAGATGTGAAGGGAGAAAGAAAATTGTAGGTTCATAAGTACGAGAACTTTTGTAAAACAACGTTAACTGCCTTTGGAAATGAGTATTGATGGTATCCTCAGGCCAACACAATGTCTTACATTGCCCTCCTGTGGCCAATGTTTGCATTTCCCTATATGTCTTGTGTTTAGATTTGGAGAACAGTGTTCTTTACCCCAACAACGGCTCTCAGCTGGAGATAGACATGGTGAACTTGGCAGTTCCAGCCTTACCGAGGATCCCCTGTGATGTCTATCCTGTCTTCGTCGATTTGCCTGTGGTGACTTGCCAAACCAGGTACACCAGTCTGGAACACAACACCTGGCAGGATGAGTGGGCTTCCCTTTTCTCAGTAGCTTTGGGAGACATGACTCCTGCAGTGCCTCCAATGATCAGGCATGGCTTAAAAACACTCTACACGAATATACTTACATGCTTTCGAAATTCTTTTCCTTTAATCTCTCTCGGAGTAGACAACAGAAGCAGAGTTCTGTCTATGGCAGAAAGGACAAATGAAAAAAAATGGAAATTAACACTATCATCACACAAAAACAATCACTCTTCAATGTTCCTTTCTTTTGTAAATCTTTATTCTTGACTGTTTCATTTTATTTTTTGAGATTATAATACAATCACATCATTTCCCCCTTCCCTTTCCTCCCTCCAAATCCTCCACACACCCCACCTTGTTATCTTTCAAATTTGTGACCCCCCATCAACATCACCATTAATTATTGTTATGTGCATATATTTATATGTATACACATATCAGTCCTTAGATATTACCTGCTCAGTCTAGTGTTATGTGTATGCGCATTTTCAGAGCTGACCATTTGGCACTAGACAACCAATCTGTGAGCTCTTGCCTGGGGAGGATCATCTCTCCTGTTCTTAGCTGGTACCTGTAGCTCTTCATGTAGGGTTGAGGCCTTGTGGGTTTTTCCCCCATTCACTTTGGCATGATTACTGTTTTTGTTCAGCTCACATTTGGGCAGTCATGTTGGTGAGACTTTCTGGGTGTAACCTCTGACCGTTGAAGCACAATCTCACAGTAGACTCCTTGACCCCCTGGCTCTAGCAGTCTTTCTAAAGACCTCAGCATGACCTACATATGCAAGTATGTGGTCAATATTGGACAAAGTTCCATGAGCTGCTGAGAAGAAAGTATATTCTTTTGTGTTTGCTTGAGGTGATCCATCAATATCTGCTAGATAGCTTTGATTTATGATGTTATTTAACTCGAGCATTTTTCTGTGTAGTTTTTTTGTCCAGTTGATGTGTCCCTTGATGAGAGTGAAAAAGTGAAGTCATCCCGTCATTGTATGAGGAGCAGCATGTTATTTTAGCTGCAGTGGGGTTTCTTTTGTTAACTTGGGTGCCACTGTGCTTGGTGCATAAATACTTAGAGTTGCAATATCCTCTTGGTGAATGTTTCCTCTGATGAGTGAGCAGGTAGTATCCTTCCCTATCTATTCTAGCTATTGTGGATTTGACGTCTACTTTATTAAATATTAAAATGGCTATATCTACTTGCTTCTTGGGTTCATTTGCTTAGAATATTTTTTTCCATCATTTTACCCTGAGATGATGTCTATCTTTATGGTAAAGCATATTTCTTGGATGCAGCAGAAAAATAGATTCTGTTTTCTAATCTAATCTATTAGCCTGCATCTTTTTTATTTGGGAATTGAGACCATTAATATCAATAGTTCATGATGGGCAGAGGTTATTGACTTCTATGTTGATATATTGTGCATTTCTGCCAATCTTTTGATTTACTGTTCTGGGATTACTTATTTCATTTGTTTTCTTCGGTGTAGTTAACCTCTTCAGGCTGGTATTTTCCTTCTAGTGGCTTCTGTAGGACTGGATTGAAAATTTTGTTTTAGTGTTGAGTGTTTTTTTCCCTCTGTCTATTGTGATTGATAGTTTTGCTGCATATAGTTGTCTGGGTTGATATCTGTCATCTCTAAATCTCTAAGAGTTTACTGAATATCTATCCAGGCCCTTCTGACTTTTAAAGTCTCCATTGAAAAGTCGGGTGTCCATCCATCTACTCCTTCACTGTTTCTGTTCAGAAAGGGGTAAGCCTCCCATGTACATCACAAAGTATTTTTCTAATGGTTCTGTCTTGATATCTATGCGACTTGGTCTTTTCCCATTGAAGCTTTTAACATCTTTGCTCTGTTTTGTATGTATAAAGTTTTCATTATTCTATGTAGTGAGGAATTTCTTTCCTGGTCCAGTCTACTTGGTGTTCTGCTTGCTTCCTGTACCTTGATAGGCATCTCTTTCTTTAGTTTGGTGATTTAATTCAATGATATTGTTTAAAATATTTCTGGGTCTTAGACCTGTGTTACTTTGATCTTCTATTTCTATTATTAATAGATTTAGTTTTTTGATGGTGTCACAGATTTCCTGGATCTTTTGTGCCTTTTTTTTTTTAGATGTAACATTTTGTTTGACTGAGGTATCCATTTCTTCTACCTTGTCTTCAATGCCTGAGGTTCTTTCTTCCATGTCTTGAACTCTGTTGATGAGGTTTATCTCTGAAATTTTTGTTTGACTTCCTACCTTTCTCCTTTCCAGTTTTATTTCAGTTTGGGTTTTCTTTAGTGATGCTACTCCTACTTTCATGTCTCAAACTGTTTTCATTACTTCATTCCACTCTCTCTTTGTGTTTTCATAGACTTCATTAAGATATATTCATAGCCTCTTTAAGATCCTAGAACATACTCATAATTGCTATTTTGAAGTGCTTGTCTTGAGCTCTTAAAGTCCTATGAGCCCATAATCGTGAGCTATTAAGCTCTTAAGTTTAAAGGACTTTCATCATCATCATCAACAACAACAATAACAACAACAAGAAGTACAGTTTCTCTTGGTGAGGACTTGGCCCAAGTGGAGCTCTAGGGAGTAGTAGATCTAGGTGGTAAAAAGTGAAATATAGAGATATTCCCTCAGCTCCATCTTACAAATACAGGGGCGAAGCGGGAAGCAATCAGGTGGGAACTCTTGTGTGTGTGTGTGTTTTAATTCATAAAGATTTCTGTTTTCTGTCCCCAGATCTCTGCTGTCTGAAGCCCATGCAGGACGGTACTCTCTGGAGATACGCTCTGGGGAGCGAGTATTAGGCGGCCCATGTTCGGGATCGCTGGATGGCTGTACTTTCAAGGTGTGTTATGAGGAGAGAGGGTTGCTCAGATAGAAGATATGTTATCGATAACAAGTTATAAATCAACAGCATGTCTGCTTTAATAGGGAAGAAGAAATATAGAGAGAATGTTAGGGTTTCTCTGACATTGTGAAGGATAAATACTGACTACTTGTATGTCAGGCTCTAGTGAGTGCCTTCTGTATATTGTGTAGTACAAGGCTCCTGAACTGATTATGGAACCATCTATTATGCTTGCTACATCACCCAGGCAGTAAGTGGCAGAACCAGGATTCGAACTCTCATGTGACTGGGAATCCACATTGAACCTGAAGCTCATGCAGGAGCCTCAGACAATGCCTTTGTGGACAAGTGCCATGTCTTCAGCTGATTCTGAGTGTTAGAATACTGAAAGAACTCAGGGGTCCCAGGTCCTTTGAGGGACCCAATCTCCCTGCCCCCTGCTACAGGGCACCTTTTTCTGTTCTTCCTGACAGTAGTCTGAAAGCCCCTTTGCTGCTGGCACTCTCCTTCACAGTCAGACAGATCAAGAAGGCAAGATGGCAGACCTGAGGGCAGTTTCCTTCGGTCCAGCATCTGATATTATTTAATTTAGACCCTTCATATGTAGATTAGGCTTACTTTTATGTTTGATCAGCCTAAAATCTTGTAGGAAAGTGTGCTGCAAGAGAGCAACCCTTGCAGCAGGCACTCGTGAAAGGTGGTGCTCCAGCGGTGCTCCAGCGGTGCTCCCAGTGGTGCTCAAGAGCTCTGCTTAACAACTACAGAGAACAGAACGGAGTCATTAGGTCATGCTGCTTTACAGTCAAGACCAAACCCAACTTGACTATCAGATCAGCACTAACTTTTTGAAATTTGAAATTTGTTGTCCAATCACAGTTAACAATGTGATCCTCAACCCAAGAGAATATTACTGTCTAAAGAATTTGTCTCTGTAAGTACATAGCGAAAGGAAGAAACAAAGTTCCATTATTCTTTCTCCTTAAGAACCGCATCCCCACCTCTCCGGGGCTCAGGGACCATCAGAGAGAAGTGTCTGAGCATTCCCGAAACACCAGACTCCCTTCACCTCAGGAAGTAGTTTTCCTACTTATTATAAAGATCAGTAAGGACAGGGGTGGTGGAAACACACTTCCCGAAATTGTGCATTAAAGAAAACGGGTCGAGCAGTGGCTCCGCTAACTTGCTGAGTTGATGAACTATCAACAGGGGATGCAGTTAATGAGAGGCGCTTGAGTGAACTAAGATGCAGTGTGCCTTTCTGCTTTGGGACTGGGACTGAGGGAACCATGGGTATTAAAAATTAATTCCATCTTGCCAGCCCACTCCAAAGAGCCTGCTGCGGGCACTGACAAGTCTGAAGGACTCACAGAAGGTTTATCAGGCAGCTGGCGGCTGCGACTTTATCCTCCTAATCCGCTGGTTTTGCCACCCCTCTCTGGCCCACCTACCTTCCCATCTTGCTGTTGCTGACCTCACTGGGTTCAGGGATCAGCATGTAGGCAGCCTGCTTTGGAAGCTCATTAATTTCTCACTGTTTTCTCTCCAGCCTAGCGGGTGACCAGAATTCTGTTTCTCTGAGAAACGGTACTATTTTATGTTTTATGAATACAGAGAGAATCGCAAGTTAAAAATTGCATTGTGGTTTAACCCTAAATATATCCCAGGACTCTCTGAGGAGTGGGAAGGAAGCAATGAGTGAGTCTATGTGTCCCCACTAACTTCTTGAAGGATGGCAGATGTCACAGCACATCTCCTGTTTCAAGTTGGAAACCTAGAGGTGCGTGTCAGTATTTGCTTTGAAGTGGTCTGCTCCATCTGCCTCAGTTTTTAATGAGTGCAAGGAAGAGCAACAACAACTTCTTTCAAATTCCAACGGAAGTCACTTCGGAAGGAAGGGCCTCCCTGTGGGAGAAGAAAGGTAGAGAGCAGCAATTGGGTTGGTTTGGCATCATGTGTTGAACTGCATTAATTTTTATCCTCTGTTGAGATCACAGCGAGTTCTTAATCTGTGAAGTCACAGAAGCCTTCTCTGGACCCCTGACTGTGCGTGTTTTCTGTGAACTAGTTTTTAACCCTTTCCCATAGAGAATGGAGAACATGGCCTTGGAGGCAAACTGGGCCCCTGTGTAGATCAATACTTACACTCCACACTCAACAGGGCACCATCGGCTTGGTTGAAAAGCCTTTTCATTCCAGATGCCTGATTAGGGCCGTTGATTAACCATGGCTGTTCTCTGGTAATCGTCTCCCTGGGAATTTGGACTCCCAGGAAGCTGGATGCAGCCCAAATAAAACAGTTTGCTGTAGTTTGTTTTGTAAGTGGGAAGCATTGTAGGTGTTTAGAAGGGAAGCAGCCTAGGCGTCTAGTGTGGCGATTAAGTCTCTTTCCTGGGTGAAACATTAACTCAGGGGTCAAATCTTGGTCTGATCAGTCCAGCCTGTTCTGTATGTGTCTCTGTTTCCTCACGTAGCCTGGGACGCAGCAAGGCTCTCCTCTTAACCTAACCTAGGTGTCTATAGGTAAGACAGACTTCCAGAATTATTGCACGCTCCCTTTCCTTCTCAACATTTCATCAGTCAACCGTGAATGGGCTCCTAGATGGATTGACAGGAGTACAAACGTCTCCTGCATTTCAGGCCAGGCAAAGGAAAGCAAGTGCAATGTTTTAAGAAAGGGACATTGTAAGTTGGTTTTGTGTTTCCATGACTAGGCTTCAGCGTGTTCCCACTTCTTTCATAAATGTTATTTCGCTCCTGTGTGTGTGCCCGTGTGTGTGTGTGTGTGTGTGTGTGTGTGTGTGTGTGTGTGTTCACACGTGGGCTTGGTGAACATATGCAGTTCAAAGGAGAATCTTGGGTGTCTGTCTGTCTGTCTTTTGCTTCTACCTTGTTTCAGCCAGACTCTCTGCTACTTTTCCACGAATCTCCAGAGAATTTGTCTCCACTTCCCAAATCACCATAGGAGCACCAGGATAACAGATGCTTCTGACTTTCTGTGGGTCGTGGGGATTCAAACTCAGGTCCTCACGCCTACATGACAAATGTCTTATTCACTGAGCCGTGATAGACCCATGGCCTCCTTCTTGAAGGACAGTGTTCCTTCCCATTTCTTGAATATTTTCCCACAAACAGGTGCCTTTTGTTTTTCCAACTTTGCTCGCATATATCCAACTTCCTATTATGGCTAGCTGACAATAATTTAAACTACCCCCTTCCAGCTTAAAATTAATTCTTTTCTAGGTAAATATGAATCTTTACGTCTCAAAGATATTAGATTATAGTAATGGAATTAAAAGAGTGACACTCTGGAGAGTACCTTATCCACCTTTCTTTTTGGCAAAATATGTCCTTGGGTGTGGCAGGTAAGTAGATAGAAAGAGGCTTGCAAGATACTAATTGTATGGTACAGGGTAGAGAGATGCATGGCCTCGAACAGATTCCTTGAACTTGTCTGCAGATCATGATGATGCCTGTCATTCCTGCTTCGTGGGACTAGCGTGAGGATAACAAGAAGCAGGTGTGACGTGATCAGGGCAATACATCCTGTTTTTCACTCCTGCTTTCTGAGGACCAGTTTGTGGCTTTTGTGGTCAAGTGGATTCTAATAAAATGTTCCCTTTTGATGATACTTTCAGTTTTCCAAGGCACAGACACCTGTTGTGTATCACGTTAACCCGCCAAGTGGAGTTCCAGGTAAGACCTCTTCTGCTAACCATGAATAATCGTGAATCTCTTTGCCAACCTTGTAAACACTTGTACCAGTGTGTGGTCTCTATAGTCCATTAGCTTCTTATTTTGAAAATAAGTTTTGAAAATAAGTTTCAGCTTCTGGTTTCTTCTTAAATTAGTTTGTTTTTTTTTCCTTTAGGCACTTTTGTTCTATGACTTTACTGATAACAAAAAATTCCAAAACATGATTAAAAAAAAAAGAGAGAGTCCGACAAAATCCAAAGTATTGAACACAGGAGCCTGCAGAAGATAGAAATCACCATTACTCTATTCCCACATGAAATAGTCCATTCACACCAGAACTCCTCACTGAACCCTTACTGTGTGCTAACTTACATTTTTAACTCTCCATATGTATTATTATCTGAGGATCATAAAACATGATGCTACGGGAACTATTTCTCATATTGAAGACAAAGAAATGAGGTATCCGAGGAGTAAATGGTTTCTTCAAAGTAATGGTTCTCAACCTTGCTAATGTTGCCACCCTTTAATACAGTTCTTCAAGCTTTTGAGTCCCTACCCATAAAATTATTTTGTTTCTGCATTATAACTGTAATTTAGCTGCTGTTATGAATCATAACATAAATATCTGATATGCAGGATATCTGATATGTGACCCCCCCACCCAAAGGTGTTGAGACCACAGGTTGAGAACTGCTACTTTAAAGTCCTATCAGGAAGAAGTGGTGCAGCCGAGGTTTGAAGTGAGATAAAGCCCGTGTATGTTGCTATTTTGACGTGTGTCCACTGGTATTGGATACAACTCAGAATGCTATTAGCCTTGATGTTTACCTAGAAGATTTGTTCGTGAGTTAGAGAAACACAGACATATGTACGTGATCTTAGTTAAAAGACTTGGAAAGGAGGAAACACAGGCATATTAGAGCCAGGAGGGTGGACAAGGAGGAGGTTGTGCAAGGGTGGGGATTTACATAGAAGAAGCAGATGCTCAGAGACATAGACCCAGTAACGTTGTAAGTTTTCTTTAAAACTAAATAGTAAACACAGCTTTTAAAAAATGTACCTTACTATTTTTTTATGGGCAAATTCCTATGTGTACGTATATATCAGATTTTTCATTTGTTCTGTATTTTCAGTAAGATATACATCTGCGAACATCATTGCTAATTAAAAAAATCATTACATTTGCTTATTTCCATATCTTTAGTGTGTGTGCGTACCGTGTACATGAGCACAGGTATCACAGCTTGTGTGTGGAGGTCAGAGGACAACTTTCAGTAGCTGGTTCTCTCCTACTACCGTGTGGGTTCAGGGATGAAGCTCAGGTCACCGTGTTCAATGGGAAGTGCCTTTTAAAACCCACTCAAGAACAATGGCAATGGGTTTTTGATCCTACTGCACGTACTGACTTTGTGGGAGCCTAGGCAGTATGGATGCTCACCTTGCTAGACCTGGATGGAGGTGGGTGGTCCTTGGACTTCCCACAGGTCAGGGAACCCTGATTGCTCTTTGGGCTGACGAGGGAGGGGGACTTAATTGGGGGAGGGGGAGGGAAATAGGAGTGGGTGGCGGGGAAGAGACAGAAATCTTTAATAAATAAATTAAAAAGAACAGTGAATAATTGATTTTATTAGAGGTACACCCTGTGCAGAGCGAGTACAACTTAGTACTGTTTTTTAATCATTATTTTCCTATTGTTTACTCCTCTTTTAAATAAATTGATGCCTCTCTACAAAAAAAAATAAATAAAACCCACTGAACCATCTTACAGGGCCATGTTGCTAGGTTTTTAGGTATGATTATGTCAGACTGCATAATTTGTTCTAATTGTTTTTGAAATGATTGACTGGTTAAGACAATAAGAATGAATATCTGTGTTACAGATGGTGTTTGCATGTTACAGTGTTTAGGCAAGATTTATGTATGAGTGTATTTAAAATATATTCTAAAGAACAAGAATTTGGCATTGTCTTACTGATATGAGACTTTCACAGATATATTCCATTGCATTCGTTTGGCTAACCAAGACATAATCACGTCTCATGAAAAAGAATGCAAACTGAGACAGTTATACGGTTATTTGGGTTCCTGGTGTTTGTCTGTAGAGGCTCCAGATAAGGTGACAGATATCTTATTCTGATGAGGGATGAATAAGGAGCCATTGGCGACATGAGGTGGGATGTCAGCTGCTCTCCAGATCTGTCAAACCTGTTTGTCTCGCCAAGGTGGAGTTCTGCACACTGTCTCTTTCACCCTCTGGGGGCACGCAGAATGGTCCCTCAAGGTACAATCTGGTTGCATTTCTGCAATCACTTTCTAGACAATTACTCTCATTTCATTTGGGATGCTTGCCCAGAGTAGCAGCCAGGGGCACGCAGGAGGAGGTAGCTACATACGAGATGGCGTTTTATTTTACGGGTTGTTGGATTTTTGTATGTGCTTAACAGTCCTTCACTGTGGCACGCAATCCCCTGGCACTGTGCTCTGCTTTGCCCATTTGTCAGCCTCTGTTGGGCTTCTCTGTTTAGGGACAAAGACCCTATGGGATTTTCTAATTTCTGTAACCTGCTATTTGTTTTCAAGTTGAACATAACAAAGCTTGACCTCTTCCCAGAGAACTTGGAAGCCAATTGGGCAGCTTCATCCACATTAAGTAGAACTATTCTGCCCATTTAGCAGTAGCAGAAGATTTATGAAAACTCTGACCTTTGTCTCATCCATTAAGGACCCACCCTTTCTCTTTATGCACCTGAAAGGTTCAGTGCTAGCCATGCAATGACCACAGATGAAAGTCTCCCTTACCTATGACACACAGAACAGCATGCAGAGAATCCACAGATGGTGAGGTTCAGCAGCTGGAAGTGCTCATGGAGAAACTCAGAGTTTTCTGGACACAGTGACCCCAAGTGTATCTTGAGGTTTTACCGAACTAACACTATCCCTTTCATCTGCGAAGCTAGTTTATGATAATATTACTGCCTGTATATCTTGAGTAGCCGGTGTTATAGGAACTTGACAGTCCATGATTCACTCTGTCTTGGAACAGCATATTTGCTGAGTGAACAACATATGTCCATTATCCGGACTGTAGCCTTAACTCTTTTGCTGTTTTGTGCTTGTCTTTAGCTCCTGTCTGTTTGGCTCATGAGGGTCTTTTGTCTTTTGTACTTTGAGATATGGAAGATGATTAGGATCCTTGAAGACTAATCAGAGATTGTGTGATACAGCCTCTTCATTTAGCTTTTCACTTTGTGTTCTCATTTTTATTAGTTCTTTGAGAATTTCTGATACTGTATTTTATCACATTTATCCTCTCTTCTCACTCTGTCCAGATTCACTTCCCCTTCCTTACCTATGCAGCTTTGTGTTTTATTTTATCTTCCTTATAACAAATTAATACCAAGTACAATTTATGCCCCCATACTTTTGGGGGTGGCCTTCCACTGGAGTGTGAATGACTTACCAGGGGCCACACTCTTAAAGAAAATTATGCCTCCTCTCTCTGCAGCTTCCTGTTGTCAGTAGCTCTGTATCTAGGGGTAGAGTTTCATGCTAACCTCCCTATTCCAGGCTAGCATGTTGTCTGCTTTTAGCTTGCACATGTTTTGTGCATGCTGTTTCCTCAAGTGCTGTGAGTTTGTTTGTTCCAGCAACGGATCCATTGTGTCTGAAAAACATTGTTTCTTAGTCACCATCCCTGCCTCTAACTCCTACAATCTTTTTACCCCACTTCCACAATGATCCTGGAGTACTTGGGGGTGTGATATGGTTATTCCCAGATACAGCTAAACACTCCATAACTCTTATGCTTTATAAGTTGACCAATTTTGAGTCTCTGAGCTAATTGCCATTTATTGTAAAAAGAAGCTGCTTTCATGAGTGTTGAGAGATATTGCACATAAAACACACACACACACACACAGAGAGAGGGTATCATTTGCTGTTTAATGTGTGCATATGTTGTATACATTCATATCAAAATATGCATATCTGTCTCCTCAAATATAATTTTGAAGATACTCAAGGTCCTTCTAGATTTTCAAACATAGTACACCGATATTATGTAAAGTCACCAAATTGTGCAGTAGAATACCAGGACTTATTTCCCCTTTCACTGGAACTTAGCTGCCATTTGTCAACCTTGGCTTATCCCTCCCTCTCACTGATTCTTCCCAGCCTATTCTTGCCAAGAATAGGTAGGTACTATTCTACTCTCAACTTCTGTGAAGTCAATGTTTTAGGTATTTCATTATTTTAGCCTTCCTGGTGTGTAACTTTGATCACCGGATTCTAACACTCATTTTACATTTATATAATTTATTAAACCTGCTAATTTTATACACCTGTGCCTTGTTGGGTATATGTATGTAACAAAACGAAAGCAAGTAGAACTTATGTTACTCATTTGGAATTTGCACTAAGCTCATTGCATTTTGAACTGTTTTTAAAAACAGGACAAGTAATACAGGTGTATGGCTGGATCATTGCTGACCAATTGGAAACCTTTGATCCTGATGCGGACTACATTGACAGGTAAGCTTAGGTTTGTTCCTGTGTTCACCTGGCTACCCGTGTGCAGATGGGTAGCTTCCTCTGCAGCAGCAAATTGCAAGGGCCCAGCACAGAACTGCCATTTTTCTCTATGCAGTTTATGGTCCTTGGTGCACCAGATTTCAACTTTTACTCTGTGAATGTTTGCAACAGCCAGATTTTTTTTTCTGACAAGTAACAACTGGGCATGTGAATGGCATTGTAACAGCATTCAAGGGTTTTCCTTTCACCCATCCTCTCTTAGGTTAAAGTAATTTCATTCTAAAAGGATACATAAACACTAAAATTCATTAACTCCTTCTTTTTTTTTATTAACTCCTTCTTTTAATCATTGCTCATGCATGCATTCAGAAGTCCTGTTAGTGGGATGAGAGGGAAGTGTGCGCTCAGGTACCAAAGAGGGAAGGAGCCATGGGCTCAGATACTACAAACTGTGTAGCTTGTAATGTTTATTGGGAGTGATTAAATGTGAACATGCCTTTATTTAATGGCTATTTTAGAAGTATAAATTGTTGCAGACTGCCCCCCTTCCTCTGGGTTCCATACTAGGGCCCACAGCCCAGCAGCTTTACTGGAGGCTAGAGTGGTCCTAGGGACCCTAGGGAAGACACTATCCACTACCCTCTAAACTCCTTTAAGCCTGTGCAACAACTCCAAACTGCACTCTCACCCCTGGGCTCCATATCCAGGTCTACTACAGGAGCAGACTTCAGCTTTAAGGAGTATAGGCTGGATCTAGGGTGCCCAGTCCCAGCACCAATACTGGAGGCCAGGCTGGTCCTAGGGATCCCAGAGGCTAGATCAGATCTAGGGATCACAGACTACACCCTTCTCCTGAATTTCATCTCCTGATCTACAACTTTGGAAGAAGACTTTGGCTGAACCAGAGGCCAGAAGACCAGAGAGGAAAGAGAAATCATGGAACAAAACACACATACAACAAAGACGAATGCAGGAATCAACACCAATCATCTCAAATCCAAATGTCTAAATGCCAGTGTAAGAACACAATCAATAACAGAAAAGACACTGTGGCATCACCAGAGCCCTGCCATCCACAACAGCAAGACATGAACAATTCAACACAGCTGAAGCACACGAAAACAACCGTAGTGGTGATATGTGCCCATAATTCCAGTACTTGGGAGGCAAAGGCAGGTGGATCTCTGTGAGTTTGTTGCCAGCCTGGTCTATAGAGAAGTTCCAGGATATACAAACCCTGTATAAAACAAAAAATAAAGAAAATATTCTTAAAAGTGAATTTATAAAGATGATAGAGGTCCTGAAAGAAATGAAGAAATCACTTAAAGAAATTGAGGGAATGACAAACAAAAAATTGGAAGAAATCAATAAATTCCTAAAACAAAAAAGCCAAAGCAGAGCATGAGGACCATGGGAGAGGGTTGAAGGGTAGAGGCACAGAGGGGAGCAGGGAAAAATGTATAGTTCAATAAAATCAATAAAATAATAAATGAATAAATTTAAGAAGTAAACCAAGACAAAAACAAGCAAATAAATTAAGGAAACTGCCCAAGATCTGAAAATGGAAATAAAAGCAATCAATAAAACACAAGTGAATGGAATTCTGGAAAATGGAAAATCTGGGTAAGTGAACAGGAACTACAGATGCAAGCATCACCAACAGAATACCAGAGATGGAAAAAAGAATCTCAGGCATTGAAGACATAACAGAAGAAATGGATTCAACAGTCAAAGAAAATGTTAATTCCAAAAAAATTTGTAACACAAAACATTCAGTAAGTCTGTGACACTATGAAAAGACCAGGCATAAGAATAACAAAAATAGAAGAAGAAGAAGAAACACCGCTCAAAAAACCAGAAAACATATTAAACAAAATAATAGAAGAAAAAATTTCCAACCTGAAAAGAGACATGCTTATGAAGGTACAAGAAGCTTACAGAACACCAAATAGATTGGATTAGAAAAGAAAATCTTTTTGCCATATAATAATCAAAACACTAAACATATAGAACAAAAAAAGAATATTAAAAGTGGCAGAGGGAAAAGGTCAAGTAACATAAAAGGCAGGCCTATTAGAATCACACCTGACTTTTTAGTGGTTACTCTGAAATCCAGAAGGACTTGGGCTGATACCTTGCAGGCTGTAAGGAACTATGGATGCTAGCCCAGACTATATAGCCAGCAAAACTGTCTGTCAATCACCCTAGATGGAGTAAACAAGGTATTTCATGACAAAGTCAAATTTAAAAAAAAAATCTATCCACAAACTTAGTCTTACAGAAGGTACTAGAAGGAAAACTCCAATCCCAGGAAGTTAACTACACCCACAAAAACACAGGCAATAGGTAATCTCATATGAGTAAAACCCAAAGAAGGGAAACATACAAACACAGAGACACAGAGACACGCAGATACACACACAGACACAAACACATACACACTACCACCACAAACAACAAGATAACAGAAATCAGGGATCAACGGTCATTAATATCCCTCAATATCAATGAACTCAATTCACCAATAAAAAGACACGACACAGGCTAACACAACGGGTATGAAAGCAGGACCCATTCTTCTGCTGCATGCAAGAAACACACCTTAACATCAAAGATAGACATTACCTCAGGGTAAGAGATTGGAAAAAGATTTTCTAATCAAATGGACCTAAGAAGCAAGCTGGTGTAGCTATCCTAATAGGTAACAAAATATACTTCCAACCAAAATTAATCAAAAGAGAAGGGCATTTCATATTCATCAGGAAAAATCCACAAAGATGATGTTTCATCTCTGAACATTTATGTTCCAATTGTAAGGGTACCCAAATTTGTGAAACATTACTAAAGCTTAAATCACACATAGATCACCACACAATAATAGTGGGAGAATTTAACACCCAACTCTCAGCAATGGGCAGGTCATCCAGACAGAAATTGAGCAGAGAAATAACAGAACAGACGTATGACTCAAGTAGACTTAACAGACATCTACAGAACATTTTACCCAAACACAAAAGAATATGCCTTCTTCTCAATACCACATGAAAACTTCTTCAAAACTGACCTTATACTCAGTCACAAAATAAGTCTCAAGAGATACAAAAAACTGAAATAACCTCCTATGTCATATCAGACCACCATGGATTAAAGCTGGATTTCAACAACAACAGAAAGCTGACAGACTCATAGAAACTTAACAACTCTCTATGGAGTTAACACTGGGTCAAGGAAGAAATAAAGAAAGAAGTTAAAGACTTCCTAGAATTCAACAAAAATGAGGGCACAAGGTACCCAAATAGTGGATTAATATAAGTTATAAGAGTTAATAAGAAGCCTGAGCTAATGGGCCAATCAGTTTATAACTAATGTAGGCCTCTGTGTGATTTCTTTGGGACCTAACGACTGCGGGAACTGGGCAGGACAGAAAGCTCAGACAACAGTCTCCTACTCTTTTGATGGCTTTTGGGACCATACTCCTCATATTGGGTCACCTTGCCAAGCCTTAATATATTGCAAGGAGGAGCTGCTTGTTAGTCCTGGTTGCCCAGCTAGCTTAGTCCTGAAATAACCACACAGGAACTGTATTAATTAAATCACTGCTTGGCCCACTAGCTCTAGTTTCTTATTGGCTAATTCTTACATCTTAATTTAACCTATTTCTATTAATCTGTGTATTTCCACATGGCAGTGGCTTACCAGGTAAATTTTTTTTTTTCGAGACAGGGTTTCTCTGTGGCTATGGAGCCTGTCCTGGAACTAGCTCTGTAGACCAGGCTGGTCTCGAACTCACAGAGATCCGCCTGCCTCTGCCTCCCGAGTGCTGGGATTAAAGGCATGCGCCACCACTGCCCGGCCAGGTAAAATTTTTAGCATCCATCTGCAGCGGCTCTATGGCAGCTCTCCTCCACTCTGCCTTTCTTCCTCCCCATATTCAGTTCTGTCTTCCCCGCCTACCTAAGTTCTGCCCTATCAACCAGGCCAAGGCAGTTTCTTTATTCATTAAGAAATGAAAGCAACACACAAACAAAAGGCACTCCTACACCATTAATACATGGGGAGATGCTTAGTCTTACTGGACCTTAGTGTGTATGTTTTGCTGATACTCATGGGAGACCTGTCACCTCCTAAACAGAAACAGAGGAGGAGTGAATTGCAGGATAGGAACAGAGGAGGTGGGGTGGTGGGGTGGTGGGGTGATGGGGTGGTGGGGAGAAGAGGAGGGAGGGAAAACTGCTGCCAGGATATATGTTTGCATATAGTATAAACCATTACTATGAAATCATCTGTGCTGGGGAGAAGACCAGAGTTCATGGGGCACTCTAGACAGCTGCTGTCACCCAACAAATTCAGCAATCACAGTGATGATTTATAAATCAGAAGAACCATTTCCTCATTATTTACCCAACTGCATGCTGTCTATATGGTGTGTCTAATTTTTTTCTTCACCCCTGAAGGTCTTAGAGGCGTTTCCTATTGCTTCTCTATCTTTTTCATTCTGCCTTCTATTTTTAGCATTAAGATATGCTTAACTTCTTTTTTTACTTCTTTTAATAAAAAAATGACTTCTACTGGGGACAGAAAGTCCAAGAACACCCTTAGTTAATGTGCCATCTTCACTGCTTGGATCTGTCTCAGCCTTAATTTGGGGTTCAGCTTTTAAAAGGAGACAACGAGGGCACATGCTCAATGACTGTGCAGACAAAGCATTGCCATCATGGAGACGAGGGAAAATTTGGGATAAAACTCCACTAGCAGTGATGGAGGCATAGGCCCTGAGGGTACCTCTACTCTCCGGGAGGAAAGTTACCATCTTCACTGAGTCTCCTGCAGTGGTTCTGGTTAGGCTTAGAGGAGAAAGTTCACAGCATTCAGTCTTTTGGCAGCTGTGTTTACTGGGAACACTAAGCTATTATTTTTTGTCTTTGTTTCTCTTTTCTGCCCTCCAATCCAGCCCATTGATCCTGGAAGCTGGCAGAGACAAATGGCTTACTCCTTGTTCTGTTGTAAATAAGCAGACAGGAAGCTGGTGAGTAGTTTTTGTTGTTACTGTTTCCTTGTGAACGAGTGTGCTTCCCTTTTCTTCCACAGCACAACCTCAAAAGCATAGACTGATCTTTTTAAAAATGTAAGTCAAGTGCAACAGTTAGCTGTCTTATCTTTAAAGTCACTGGAAAAGATGAAAGAATTGGGAATCAGTTGAAAATAAAAATTAGATCAGAATCTAAAACCTTTTGTGAAAACATGTAGGCCCTGTTTATTAAAGGCACAGGCCCGTGCCAAAGCTTGTCCAGTGCTCTGCACTGAACAAGTCAATCATCGTGTGATACGTGCATATGATTATTTTTTTTTTCAGAGCACACAGGATTTCAGAGAGCAAGCAGCAGAGCTGAGCCTGTATCCCTGTGTGACTAACTAGCATCCATAGTCCATGTCCTAATCACTGTGACTATAATGACCAGGAATGCTTTACCTGAAACGTGTTATCCTTTACTCCCTTTTAAAACTCTTGTGATGTTCTTGTTGTGTATGCATGTTTACATGTGTATGGGGAATGTATATATGAGGCTTTACATGTGCATACATGTAGTTTCACGTTTGGTGTGTGGAATTATAGTAGATCTATTTCTCACCCTCCCTGTTCAAAGAGACAGGCCCTCTTATTAAAAGTCAGAGCTAGGTATGACTAGCCTTGCCCACACGAAGTCCCATTATGAAATATTTTAAAAACATTGTCTACATGCTCTAGGTCATATAGCCACAATTTGACTAGATGTTTACTTTGATTTCAACCAGGTGGATTAATTTTCCTTTGTGGTTATTATAAGAATTGTGTGCTATGGCCTGGCTTCTTGGGCTGAGTATTTAGTGAAGCCACATTCTATTCTATAGTTTTTTTCTAGTGTCTTCAATTCATTTGCATAAAATTGTCTGTTTTTAACTCTTATCTTTGATAGATTTTATTTTACTCATCATAAAGTAGATTTTGGAAAAAAACCTAGAAATTGGGAGTAAGTTAAATTTTGATTCCCACACTGCATTTGGCATGTGACTTATATATTGACAACTCTATTTAGTATTATCATAAGTATTTGACCATGACCTTACTATGCCTTCAATATGCTTCAGTTTCTCTGGCTAATTTGACTTCTATATATTGTTTTCTTAAAGAGTTTGGAATTCTAAGAAATTTCCTGGTTATTCTTACTTCAATATGTTTTTCTCAGTTTTCCCATCCAGGAGGAACATGGCCTTGGGACTGTGCAGTGCCGTGTGGAAGGCGACTACATTGGTCTGTTTTAGAGCCAATTATTTAAAAGACTCATCCATTTCTTTCTTGATATCCAGAAATGTGAAAAATATTCGTCAGATAGAATCATGATAATAATAATTGCTACAAAAATAACTTTAAAAAACACTACACCAAACAACTTCCATATCAACCGATTTATTTATCATAATCAGCAATTTTACTTTACAAGCGATTATATAGACAATGTCCACTAGTATGTTAGGATTTAAATCATACTTCATCTCAATCTAAGCCCTGGGCTTTATTTGACTTACATGTGTCCATTTTGTCATGAAAGTCCGTGATATCTTTTCTTGGGCAACGTAAAAGAAATTCCAGGCTTGGACAGTAATGATGATGTAGAAGCATCAATATCCTGGCCTAGGAGATTCATGTGTAGAACTGTATTCATAGCTATTTCCTTGTGTTTCAGGTTCCCAAAATGTTAGTTTCTCAGTATTTAACAAAGGGAGGTAAGTAACTGGGGCAGACAAATCTGTCTGTGTCTTGTATTATGCGTAACATCCTGTATACTACTCTCTTTAGCCTTCATCTTTCCAATCGTACAGCAATAGAATATAGAAAGTGTCCTGCATCTCCTTGCTTTCCTTCACTTGAGTGAGCATTGTGCTCTGTCTTATCTATGGGCATCACAAATGTTTCAGTTCAGGGATGGTACAGAATTTTAAGAACTAGTCCTTAAGTCAAAGCAGAATGCTGATATAGCTCTCACACGTGTTGTGGGATGCAGGTGTTGTCTTCATCAAGACATAAAGAGTTCATATTTCATCATTCTTTGGAGACAGATAAATTAGGATTCTGGATTTCTATGTGCACCTTTATTCTTGTTCTGCTAGATGTTTTGGTCCTTGAAAGTGCATTGTTTGTTAATTAATTTTATTGTGTTTATATTAACAACTACACATGGGTATATAACTCAAAGTTTGGATTTGCTTTCTCTTTCTTCTCAGCTCGAAAGTGATCTACTATATTGTAGAGCTCTACTGTATCTATTTATCTAGTGTAGGAATCTACTGTATCTATCTAGTGTATGTTAGCTCAGTATCAGGCCCATTCATGTTTGCTTCTAACGTTCTAAAAAAGAGAGATTATTCCCATACAATCATTTTATCTATGAGACGAGTTTGTATCCACTGATACTGTTTTCTCATTATCAAAAGAAACCGGTGTCCAAACTGTTAAATTTATTGGAGGTTATTCTGTGAACTTCCTTTCAAGCAATCAGTTTTTTTAGAAAATGCAATAGTAGGTGACATTTTACCAAAAGCCTTAATTTTCCTTTGAAGGTCGATGGTGCACAAGGAAGCCTGGCTGATCAGTGCTAAACAGGACCTGTTCCTATACCAGACACACTCAGGTACTCTGTCCCTTCATCCTGTCTTCTTCACCCAATGTTAGACTCTCCTGTTTTTCCTATGGCAGTTTTTCTTTGGCCATTAACATAACATCTTGATTCAGGTTGAAATGAAGTTGCTTGTGTCTGTGTCAGCTTTGGTATTTACAGTCCTGCTTTGTTTATTGATGTTCTGAGGAAGCATCATTAAGTGCTTTTGTTACCATGCTTTCCTCATAGCTTTCCTGCACACAAATGCAGATGCTGGGCCAGGCGATGGTGGCGCACGCCTTTAATCCCAGCACTCGGGAGGCAGAGGCAGGCGGATCTCTGTGAGTTCGAGACCAGCCTGGTCTACAGAGCTAGTTCCAGGACAGGCTTCAAAGCCACAGAGAAACCCTGTCTCGAAAAACCAAAAAAACAAAACAAAACAAAACAACAACAACAACAAAATAAATGCAGATGCTGCAGCTTAACTATGCATTGTGCCTACTTCATGCAAGTAGGAGATGAGGAAAACATGGCATGCATGAAGCTGGTGTCACTGTAATAAAGCACACTGTTTTACAATGAGCTCTTTATTTTATAAGCAAGAATAATAACCATCAACAGCATAAAAAGTATAGGAATAGTATAATATAATAAGCAGATAAATGCAATTTAAATGAACTATTATTAAATCTAGATTATACATGTTTGTGTTAGGCTTTTTTTATTGCATTTTAACACTGTGTTATTGTATGACAGTTTAATAATTTGTATAACAAGTTGCAGTTATTTCACTTGCCATTCCATTCGTTCATCCTCCCCCAATGGCAGCATAGTAGGTTTATATGCACCAGCAATACCACAGATATTTGTGGTGTGTACTGTGATACATCCTTACAGTAGGCTTGCTGATACTACTACATGGCAAGAAGTTTTCAGCACCAGTGCAGTCTATGGGACTACTGATATAGATGTGAACTGTTGTGGGTAGATGTCTTGTCAAGTGCTGCATCCAAAGAGGCTCGATTGTAGATGTCTATACAAAGTCTATGGATATAGACAGAATGAAATAAACAATAGTCATGTCTTCCTCTGTGTTCTAAAAAAAATAACAGAATAAAGGTGATGGTTAAAACATTTAACAGGATGTCTTTCTGGTCATTCTAGCGCCCATCTCTGAATTTATGCATTCTTCCAATGCTTTATAACTTGCCTATTTTGATGCTAAGCTCTGGTATTGCCCTCTGATGGTCAAACCCTGATACTGAAAGAACACTGAAATTGGAAACTTGCATGAAATTGTGAACTCAGTTTAGTAGTAGGCAGTTGGTTATTTAAAGAGTGCACACAGTGCCGGGCGGTGGTGGCGCACGCCTTTAATCCCAGCACTCGGGAGGCAGAGGCAGGCGGATCTCTGTGAGTTCGAGGCCAGCCTGGTCTAGAAGGGCTAGTCCAGGATAGGAACCAAAAAAGCTGCGGAGAAACCCTGTCTTGAAAAATCAGAAAAAAAAAGAGTGCACACAGTGTGTAGGTTTTAATATAATGACAAACCTACTGAAAACGGGTCTGCGAGAGGTTCAGATTTCAGAAGCAACAAAAATTTGCCTCTCCAAATGAGAAAACTATCATCTCATA
The DNA here is from genome assembly GCF_018167655.1 of Microtus oregoni. Taxonomy (NCBI): domain Eukaryota; kingdom Metazoa; phylum Chordata; class Mammalia; order Rodentia; family Cricetidae; genus Microtus; species Microtus oregoni. The sequence continues at coordinate 35,488,753 of NW_024543066.1, forward strand.
GATGGTGGGACAAATGCCATTCATTCTCTGGACAGACGATGCTGCTGGAACTAAATTCTGACCCTGGTGTGTCTTGTCTTTAAACAGTAGTGTAGTATGTTCGAGAGCTGCTGTGAAGAAACACCCATACCGATGGATACACAGTAATAGGAGCAACAAGATGATCAATCTCTTACTGAGTGTTTGGCATATAACTTCAATATTCATTTCTTTTAACTGAAAGAAAGAGTACATCACCATTAGTTTTCTTTGGAGAAAGCAGATTAAGACGGTATGCAACCTGTCCAAAGGTCCTTTCAAACTGGTAAAAAAAATCCCATGCACGTAACCAACACCCTTCAGGAAGCATGCTGTCTCTGGTACCGTACCTCAGGCTTTCACGACTCTGCTCTGATTGTAGAGCCCTGCCGTGCTGGAGGGGCAGGCTGACAATATCCATTATCATACACTTTCTGGGCTGAAGACTCAGAGGCACTAGCATTTTCATAGTGGCGGCATCCCTGGGGATATGGACAATCTGTAGAGTCTGGGGCTGAGCCTCTGCAGGCTAGCGCTCCGTAACTAGTCCAGTGTGGTTAAGCCCCTAAGTTGCTGAGCCTGGATTCAGTATCTGTGAAATGAATGATGTGGTGCTTTTCCTTTTAACTCTAAAATTGTCTAAAACAGCTGGTGAGGAAGAGTATTTTAAGTCACCCAAAATTCTCTGTCCTATTTATGATCATGCTCACAGAATCACAAATTCTTTCATTTTGTTTCTCATATGCTTCTTAAGTATGGCATGTCTACTTTTTATTTTATTTTATTTTATTTTGTTTGAGTTACGAGACAGAGATTCTCTGTGTAGCTCTGGCTGTCCTGGAACTTGGTTTGTAGATTAGGCAATCCTCAAACTCAGGTATCTGCCTGCCTCTGCCTCCCAAGTTCTGGGATTAAAAGACTGTGCCATTACACGTGGCTGGCGCATCTATTTTATCTGTATACCCACTGTGCCATTATGGGCTCCATAATCTCCTGAATAGATTGCTCTTGTGATCTCTAAGGGTTCTGACTTGACATTTATCTCCTGCAGATCCATATTCTACCCATTTGCCAGGAGTCTCTATATCAAGTACCCACTTGACTCTTCCTCACCATGCACATCCTATAAAGCAGTGGTTCTCAACCTCTCTAATGCTGTGACCTTCTAAAGGATTTTATCATGCTGTGGTGATCCCCCCACCATAAAATTATTTTCATTGCTACTTTATAACTGGAATTTTTCTACTGTCATGAATTGCAATTCAAATATCTTACATGCAGGATGGTCTTAGGCAGTTCCCATGAAAAAGTCACTCAGTCCCCATTGGGGCCACCATCCCACAGGTCGAGAAACATTGCTCTAAGGGATTATCATCTTCAGTGAGAAACAGCCCAAGACGCCTTCACTTACCTTCTATGCTTCTCCAGCTCCCTGTTCTCCCCTTCCTCCTCCCTGCCTCACTTCCACCTCTCTACCTATTCTAACTACACTATATGCATTGTACAACCTTTTCCCTATCCTGGCTATTATTTGTTTTAATATCCCCTCTCCCTTTTATGTGGTCAGTTATATATATTTTTTCATTTTATTCCTGAATCAGAGTCTTACTATATAACCTAAGCCAGCGTTGACTTTGTTAGACCCTGGTTTCAACCTTCCCGGTTCCAGGGCTATACCAGATGGACACCTGCATGCTCAGCTTTCCTTGGTGAGATTAAACTCATCAGTTCAGATATCATTCCCAGAAAGTTTATTCTCTCCTCGGTAACCCCAGTCTCTCCTGAGCCTTTCTCTGCCTCAGAGCCTCTCTAATTTAGCTGACCTGAAGTACTGTAATTAGATTCCTTATACATGCACTTCCTTACCATAGTCACTGACTTGAAGAAAGAAACTACTCCAAATTCGTCTCTGTCTTCCTAGTGCAATCGAGTAGACACGTTGAATGTCAGAAAAGATTGTGCTACCACAGCTGTCCTAAAAGGCCAGGAACCCTTTTCTGGTGAACAACAGTGGGCACAGAGACCTGCAGCTGCTCCAGATGCAGAGGATAAGCAATGACTCGAAATGAGACACTTCCTTAAATAAATAAAACACTTCCTGTAAGACTGGAGAAACACTGTGGGAGAGAGGGCAGAAAGAATGTAGGAGCCAGACACAGGGAGGGGGAGGCATAAGATGCCACCTTCAGGCACGGTGCAGCCACTGCAATCCTGAACTCCCAGCGGCTGCAGTTAACCTGCACGGGAGCTGCACGTACACAGGATGCAGGTTAACCCAGTAGCCATCAGTTATGGCAGAAGAGGGTGTCATGAGATCATATCCCTCTCTGTTTAACTACTGGAAACTGAAAGTTCTGGAAGAGGGGGAATCCTTGTCTTGGGTTTGGGGCCCACTGATGAGTGTACCAAGTTCCAGGGGAAAGTACTGAACTTATGGCTGAACAGTCACCCTTGACCAATCTCCATGGGTCACCAGACAAAATAAAAAGACTCAGATGTGGGAAAAGGATTCGTAGGGATGGAAGGGTCTTGAGAGGGTGGGAGATGAAGGTAATTTATTAGAATGCATCTTATTCATGCATGAAGATGTCAAGGAGTAAAGTGATTTTTAAAAACAGATTCCTATTTTGAACTTAGAAGCATTCATGACCTAAGTAAATACACTTAGTTTATGTCATGCTCTGAATATATGTTTACTGAATATTATAGTTATATATATGTATATAAGTTTACAATTATATACATATATATATATATACATATACATACAATTAAATAATCAAAGATCACAGCTCTTCTTCACCCTGAAAGGAACCAAACTTCAAACTGTGGGCATTTAAAGAAAGGACAAGGTGCTGAAGAGATGGCTCAGTGGTTAAAAGCACACACTGATCTTGCAGAAGACATAAGTTAAGTTCTCAGCACCAACACTACAATCTATAACCTCAGCTCCAAAATGGTCTCATGCCCTCTTCTGGCATCTGCAAGTGCCACCCACCCACACACGTAATTAAACCAAATCTTTAAAGAAAGGATAACATAAAATCCTTGTGGGAATTTATCATAATGCTATAGAACAATGACTCCCAACCTTTCTAATGCTGTGACCCTTTAATACAGTTCCTAATGGTGTGGTGATCTCAACCATAAAATTATTTTGTTACTACACCATAACTGTAATTTTGCTACTGTTAGGAATCATAAAGTGACTGCTCTGCACCCTCAAAGGGGCTGAGACCCACTGGTTGAGAACCGCTGCTGTAGGGGCTTTGGTTTGAGTGTGGGTCATCTGCGTGTGCCTGTGGTTGAAGCTTGCAGCATGGGGAAGAACTAAGATTGGGGTAACGAAAGTTCTGCCCTGTGCATCCATTAGTGATCCTTCCATGTTGTGTAAACTACTGTCCTCCATTGTCGAACTAAACCCTTGATGGGAAGAGACCTATTTCATAAGAAAGAATAAGGGGTACAAAGACTTTTGCTGATACTGTGAGCGACCTTGCCTATAAATACTGATCCTCTATAATATATGTTTATCATCCTTTTTATTATCAAGGACATTTAAAATGACAATTCGAAAAGCTTCAACTGCTGCCGGACTTGCGGCATAAGAATTATGTTATGATGCTTTCTCTTACTGTCCAGCGCACGTCACATTGCATGTCTAGAAGCTTACGTTTTTATAACCTCTTGCAGAAATCCAATCTGTGTTTCCAAAAGTTGGGAGCCTTGGTGGAAGAACAGACATCACCATTACAGGAGATTTCTTTGACTCTTCTGCCCAGGTTACCATTGCAGGTAATTATGTTAAAATGGATGTAAATGGTTCAGTTTTAAATGCTATAGGAGTTTCTATCTCTAATGACCCAGGACTGTGAAGGGAAGCTTTCTTACATTTTTTTAAAATTTATTTATTAAAGATTTCTGTCTCTTCCCCGCCACCGCCTCCCATTTCCCTTCCCCTCCCCCAATCAAGTCCCCCTCCCTCATCAGCCCAAAGAGCAATCAGGGTTCACTGCCCTGTGGGAAGTCCAAGGACCACCCACCTCCATCCAGGTCTAGTAAGGTGAGCATCCAAACTGCTTAGGCTCCCACAAAGCCAGTACGTGCAGTAGGATCAAAAACCCATAAACATTCGTCTACTTTTTAATTAATTAATTAATTTGTTGTGTGCGTGTCTCTTTGTGTGCATGTGTATCTGCAAGTGTATTTACGAACTTTACAAATTCTCCTTAGGCATCCCATGTGACATTAGACGTGTGTCTCCCAGGAAGATTGAATGTACTACTAGGGCTCCAGGAAGAGGAGCAAGGCTCACGGCTCCTCAGGCTGGTAAGGAAGTCACCACAGCTGCTCAGTGATCTCTCCACTATCATGCTTTGTCCCAACAATCTGGAGAGTAGAAGGAAACATGTTGACTGGATCCCTAATGTCGTGGCAAAGCCTTTCATATCAGGGACTATCTCAGATTCATTGAGTTGCAAATGGCACTAGATTCCTAGCCCTAGCCATATGTCTAAACAATAGACTCCAGGCAGAATAGAACTGCCATCAAGACACGGCAGCTCTTGGAAGGAATCCCCAAAGTGACGCTCTGCATTTGGTAGGAAGGGTGTATGTGTATTGGCCGAGGAGACAGGAGCAGTGGAGCATTCTCTTTTGTGCTCCTAGCAGCAGCAGTAGGTAGGTCAGTGAGTAGGGCATGCTGGGGTATATCTAAATGCTGTTTATTTCCCCTGTGGGCCTTTGCCCGCTGATATTACAGATGGGGATATGCGGTGACATGGCCACCAGCATCTTCCTCCAATAGACAGAAATGGAGGAGGCAAGGCAGCAGGTTCCACCTGTCCTTCTTAGTATGAAGCGCCCATATTTTAGCATTAGAGACTCTAGTGCAGTTAAGCATAAGGAAGGTTGGCAAGTTGCTCCGCAGAGAACGACAGTCCGATGCTGTGCATAAGGCACTGACCTAATGCTTAAAGATGTAGTGAGCCAATTCCAAAGGCTCAGCACCTGTAAGCAAAGCTGCCCTGCAGGAGCAAAACCTTTCTAAAGACGGGCCTTTGCTGTGTGGAGACACATAGAATTCTCTGGCTGGAGAATTCTGCAGCGCCCAGATCCCCAGTGTTTACTTGAGGAGAGCTCCCATCCCAGGAGACAAAGGTACTGAAACAAGTAATACAAAGAAAGTGTTTCCTGCAGCAGGAAGCAGGAGCCAGTTCCCTTGTTGAGCGTTTGTTGCTTAAGCTGCTCCAGCCATGGTAGGATCGTTTCCGGAAAGCAGCTGTTTGAGTTAGTGATGCCCTTTATGAAAGCTTTTGAGGTTTGTCCCATGGAAGTGGGGCAAAACTCCACGCAAAGCGGTACTGCTCCAACATGCCTGATTCTTGTCCTCAGAAGACAGGATGACATTAGCATCTATCGAGTAGACATCAGGGATGCAGCCCATCCTGCAGTGTACAGCACAGTCCAGCAACAGAGCTGCCCAGAGTAAAATAGCAATAGTGTGGAGGATGAGAATCCCAAAGTTACAGAAACATTCTTTTTTTTTATATTTAAATTTATTTATTTATTAAGGATTTCTGCCTCGTCCCCGCAACCGCTTCCCATTTCCCTCCCCCTCCCCCGATCAAGTCCCCCTCCCTCATCTGCTCGAAGAGCAATCAGGGTTCCCTGACCTGTGGGAAGCCCAAGGACTGCCCACCTCTATCCAGGTCTCGTAAGGTGAGCATCCAAACTGCCTAGGCTCCCACAAAGCCAGTACGTGCAGTAGGATCAAAAACCCACTGCAATTGTTCTTGAATTCTCAGTATTCCTCATTGTCCGCTATGTTCAGCTAGTCCGGATTTATCCCATGCTTTTTCAGACCTAGGCCAGCTGGCCTTGGTGAGTTCCCAATAGAACATCCCCATTGTCTTAGTGTGTGGGTGCACCCCTCGTGGTCCTGAGTTCCTTGCTCATGCTCCGTCTCCTTCTGCTCCTGATTTGGACCTTGAGATTTCTGTCCGGTGCTCCCATGCGGGTCTCTGTCTCTGTCTCCTTTCATCGCCTGATGAAGGTTAATATTCATGAGGATGCCTATGTGTTTGTCTTTGGATTCACCTTCTTATTTAGCTTCTCTAGGAACATGAATTATAAGCTCAATGTCCTTTATTTATGGCTAGAAACCAAATATGAGTGAGTACATCCCATGTTCCTCTTTTTGGGTCTGGCTTACCTCACTCAGGATAGTGTCATGGCAGCATTGTTTGTAATAGCCAGAACCTGGAAACAACCTAGATGCCCTTCAACGGAAGAATGGATGAAGAAAGTATGGAATATATACATATTAGAGTATTACTCAGCAGTAAAAAACAAGGACTTCTTGAATTTTGCATAAAAATGGATGGAAATACAGAAACATTCTTAACATGCTCCTAAGTCTCTGCTTTTCCCTTATTTACTGTTTATCTTTGGGCTCAATGAGGAGCAACATTGGTAGTTTATAATAATAGTTATCATGGATATCCTTTATTGAGTCTTCACTCTCTCTCCTAATCTTTTCAGATGTTGCATATTGTTTCTAGTTCTTATTGACCCTGTTTTGATGTATGAGTGAACGGGGACCCAGGGCATTGAAAAACGCTCCTAAACTTCATACCTAGTAAAGGGTGGAGCAAGAATCTGAATGATCAATCAAGATGACTATCCAATATTGATCAAAATTAGTTTCCAGTATCAATGCCCATATGCCTTTTGACTTAAGATTTTCTTAATATAAAGTGCACATTAATAAGTGCATAGCATAATAAGTGCATAGCATCATTTAAATGCCACATATTTAAATTGTGCCACTGATTGGCTTTGTGTGCAGGTCAATAAATTGAAATCATGATACTTGAAAATTTTAAGGGTTGGCAATTTTTCTAGGAAAAGGGAATTTTATGAAATAGAATTTGCAGGCTGAATCAGGGCTTTAAGGACACCGAAGGTCATGTCCAATTTCAGAAGTCACAAAGTCAGGCCACACCACAGCTTATTATTGCACAGATCACATCTTCTGAACAACAGCATTTTTCCTTCATGTCCTCTCCAGGACTTGGCTTTTTTCTGTGGCATGGCTGCGGAAAGGCTCCCTAGTCTCCTCTGTCCTCTGAGAGCATCTCTCTTTAATGTTTAATCTCTCATTAAGTTCTCTTTCCAAGAGACTAAATTTTACTGGGGGAGTATCTATCTATCTATCTATCTATCTATCTATCTATCTATCATGTATCTATCTATCTATCTATCTGTCTATCTATTTATCTATCTCTCTATCATTTATCTATCTATCTCTCTATCATCTATCTATCTTCTATATCTATCTATCTATCTATCTATCTATCTATCTATCTATCATCTATCTATCTATCATCTATCTATCTATCATCTATCTATCTTCTATATCTATCTATCATCTATCTATCATCTATCTATCTATCTATCTATCTATCTATCTATCTATCTATCATCTATCTTCTATCTCTCTCTATCATATCTATCTATCTATCTATCTATCTATCTATCTATCTATCTATCTATCAATCTTCTATATCTATCTATCTATCATCTATCTATCATCTATATTCTATCTCTCTCTATCATATCTATCTATCTATCTATCTATCTATCTATCTATCTTCTATATCTATCTATCTATCTATCTATCTATCTATCTATCTATCATCTATCTTCTATCTCTCTCTATCATATCTATCTATCATATCTATCTATCTATTTATCATCTATCTATCTATCTATCTATCTATCTATCTATCTATCTATCTATCATCTATCTATCTTCTATCTCTCTCTATCATCTATATCTATCTATCTATCTATCTATCTATCTATCTATCTATCTATCTAATCTATCTATCTATCATCTATCTATCTTCTATATCTATCTATCTATCTATCTATCTATCTATCTATCTATCTATCTATCTATCTTCTTTCCAGAAACTTCCTAGTATCTACAGACTCTCTCTTAGGACTCTCCCATCTTGGTTTCTGGCGACTCACCTTCATAAATAACACCCATAGTGCTTTTCACTCTGTAATTTAAGAAAGATCTTTGTGAGGAGAAACACCACTTGGTTTTGGGGTGTACATGTTTTACAGGCAATAGAGGACTTCTTTTTGAAGTTGGAGATTCTGTGGAGGATGTAGAGCTGACCAAAGCCACCCCAGGGTACAGGTGGCAGATAGTCCCCAATGCCAGTTCTCCATCTGGATTTTGGTCAAAGGAAGGGCAACATTTCAGGTATGTGGCAGATAAAGTGGGAATCCATATCAAAAGTCTATCGAATAACCCAGGCAAGCTAGGACACAGGGAATGGTGCAGTGATATTTCTAGGGGATCGTTTGTCACACGAGCCAGTAACAACTGGGGTGTTTTGACAGTGTTCTCAGCCAGTGTTGGTCATTCTGGTGATCGTAAGACCTTTTGTAGCTCTACAGTCAAATATCGACCAATGTGTAAAACCCATATTTCCTGTAGCTCTAAATCTGCTTTGGAGATAAGCGGTCTTCTCAGTGGAGCCTCCACATCATCCTGTGCTGTGGCCATGACCTCCTGAGAATTGTAAACTGCAAAGGGATTTGTGGATGACAAACTGAGACGGTGCAGGTGTGATTGCTTTCTCTAGACTCATCAGAATAATCATATGGTTTAAGAGTCAGTTTTTTTCCTTTGTCATTTCCATAACGAGCAAAGCACAAGGACTGCTGTATGTTGGCTCAGTGGCCCCGGCCTTGTTTGCTCTCACCTGACTCTCTGTTCCTCTGTGTTCCAGGGCACGGCTCAGCGGGTTCTTTGTGGCTCCGGAGACAAACAATTACACCTTCTGGATCCAGGCAGACAGCCCAGCTTCCTTGTATTTCAGTTGCTCAGAGGAGCCAAGGACTAAGGTACTCGCCCTCCTCTGGGTGGCCTTTCCTTTGTTCATGGCCCTTTGCCCTTGAAAGAAGAAAGGATCAGAGAGAAAGATTTTCTGTTCTATAGTTGTAAGACACCACTGAAAAGCAATTTGGAGGACTATACTAGTATTGTGAGCCTAGCATTATGCTACATTTTACAATCTCGCTTATTATTTTTATCTCTGTGAAATATGCACAATTCCACTCAGTGTTGAAGGATTGTATGGCCTGTTTGGGACCACTTGAATAATAAGAGAAGTATCCACCAATCAAAATCCGATTGGTCTGACTCTCTAATTCAACCTGTGCCTTTTCCACTATATTTGGGCTAGCATCATGTAGGAAGCTTTTTTTTTTTTTTTTTTTTTTTTTTTTTTTTTACCAGCCTTGTACTGTTGCCAGAGGTTTCTGTCCCACCCAGTCCCACAGCCATTCAGTCCCAAAGACACACATAGAGGCTTATGTTAACTATAAACTGGTTGGCCTATTAGCTCAGTCTTCTTATTAACTCGTATAACTTACATTAACCCATAATTCTTGTCTGTGTTAACCACGTGGCTTGGTAGCTTTTATCAGCGAGGCCTTCTCATCTTGCTTTTTCTATGTCTGGATGAGGACTGCAGATGGAGCCTTTTCTCTCCCCAGAATTCTTCAGTTCTGGATGTCCCACCTATACTTCCTGCCTGGCTACTGGCCAATCAGCAGTTTATTAAAGCAATACAAGTGACAAGTCTTTACAGGGTACAAGACCATTGTCCCACAGCATTGTACTTTTAGAAATCAGCCAACATCCACTTGTGCCTTTGACAAAGACTCATGATGCTCTTAGTATGCTCTCTGAAATCCATTTGCTGGTTGGAGAAAGACACGGGTTTTGATGAGCTGGAGCCTTTCTAGGTCTTTTACGCATTTAAAGTTATCTTTCCATCGCATCATACAGACATAGGGTGTGAGGGCAGGGGCTGCTCCTAAACACATAGCCACAGGGCCAAAGTCAATGGGCTAAGTTGTAGGAAAAGTGCGGACCACTTGAAAATGTCACGTCGGTAGGTTTAGAAATGCTCATTGTCTGAGAACAAAGATGCGTGGAAGAGTCACAGTGTTGAACGTGACCGGCTATTCGGGCACAGGTAGAAGTGGCCTCTGTTGGAGTTGGCACTGCTGATTGGTTCGACTCTTGGGAGCGGAACGGGAATGAAGGAAACTGGCAACAGAAGACGACTAAGCTAGAGCTACGGGGCAGTGCCAAGTACTACTTGGAAGCAGAGCAGCTTGGGATCGCCCCCAGCAAGGGGATGAGAATTGGGGTCCAGATCCACAACACCTGGCTGAATCCTGATGTGGTCAACACATACCTTCTGGAGAAACACCAGATCCGAGCCCGAGCCCAGAGACTTCCAGAAATACAGGTCTGTGTGTCATGAAAATAAGGCATGGGTAGAGAGGAGTCTTCCTCAGTAGAAGGACAGCTGGCTGAAAGTAAGAAAGCCTGAGATGCATTTACAGATACAGGATATAGGGTCATAAATTTTAAAATTATTTTCTTGTTTTTATTTTTAAACATTATTTTGTGTTTATGTGTATATATTGATTTATTTCTGAAATATTTAAATTCTTGGTAAATCTTTAATTTTTTTAAGATTTATTTTATGTATGATTATTTTGCCTGAATATATGTCTGTTTACCATATGTGTGCTTGGTGTCTGTGTAGGATAGAAGAGGGTGTGGGTTTCCCTGGAACTGGAGACTGTAGTTATAGACAGTTGTGAACCACTACATGGGTGATCGGGATGGAACCCAGGTCCTCTGAATGAGTAGCCGGTGCTTAACTTTCCAGTCTCTGGTCTTTTCTTTGTTGAGAACTTATTCCTCCAAGTATAGATAAGGTCATTTACAAACACACACGTGTGTGTGCATACACACACACACTCCACCATAGCTTTTTGACCCATTCTGAGCTTATTTACTAAATCCATGTGTTGTGTTTATTTGTCTAATCTGTCAAGATGTGCTCCACGTCTTTGCTGAGAAACTTCTATATACTTTCTGTTGTTGCTTTTTCTATGCAGAGGCAATCAATGTAGACCCCACTTTCTACAGCTTCTAGTTTAATAGTGACACGGACATAAAGAACCACTGAGAAAAGTAGAGCAGTGCAAGTGATTCATGAGCCCCATCTCAGGACGAAAGCATGACGCGCCCAGATGAGGACATCTGCTGGGAGCTGAGTAGACATGGAATGAGCTCCATGAGTGGCGTGCCATGTACTGCCTTCTGGCTCTCAGGCCTCTCATTCGAGGCAGCATTTGGTGGGAAGGTCCAAAGATGAGATGCGCTGTGGCCGCCTTTACATCACATCCTCTCGAAAGTGTAGTGTGCCGTGGCTACCTTTACATTATGTACTATTGGAAAAGCAACACAAATAAATAGAAAATCCCTCATTCATGTCATTCCAAAAAAAGTTTCCTTTGATGGTGACACTGTTTTCCAGAGGTTTCTAGATCATGTATATTTAGAAATCTGAAACGAATAAAATGGAAACGGCATGTGGAGGAGCTGTGCTCTGTTCCTAGTCAAACCCTCTGACTCCGGACCCTGCACATCAGTGAATTTTGTCTCTCAACTTTTCAGATGTTGAATGTGTCAGCTACAGGAAGCTTTTTTCTTGCTTGGAACAATGTGTCTAGCCAGCCAGTTCCTGCCAATGCTACAGCCCAACAGGTGAGAATCTCCTTCCAATAATGAAGGTGAGCATGGAGTTTAAGGCCTGACGTTTGAAAGACTGCCCTTTTATTCATTTTAATAGGTCCAAACCACCATTGAGGAGCTGCTTGCAGTAAAATGCCATCTGGAACCCATTTCAGCTCACATATTGCTCCGACTTGGATTTGAGCAAGGTGTCTCCTGGGTTGACCAGCTCTGGTCCTCTTATCTATCACCGATTTCCTCTTCTTTCTTACTTTTTAAAAAATATTTATTTATTTATTATGTATACAATATTCTGTCTGTATGTATGCCTGAAGGCCAGAAGAATGTGTCAGACCTCTTTACAGATGATTGTGAGCCACCATGTGGTTGCTGGGAATTGAACTCAGGACCTTTGGAAGAGCAGGCAATGCTCTTAACCACCAAGCCATCTCTCCAGCCCCCCTCTTCTTTCTTAAAACATAGGAACAATCCCTGTTTCCAGCCCAGAGTGTTAGTAGAGTCAGATAGAAGCAGGACCCTGGGTCTGGATGGAGTGACCACTAGAGTAGCTGTGCATGCAGGAGGAGATGGTTGGGATGCATGCCAGTCTAAGCAGTCTTCTGGGTAGTTCAGTGGAGAGAAACACTGTCCAGACAGTTTCTTCTAAATGTAGAGAGTAGACATGGCAATGGTAACTTAAAAAAAAAAATCTTGTTTAGTTCAAACTCAAAATTCCTGTCAGTGGTTTTTTGTGTGTGTGCTGATGGAGGTCAAACTGCAAAGCACTGCAGATGCCCTGCAGGAGCTCTTCAGCTGAGCCATACTAACGTCCTTTTAATTAAAGAAAAAAAAATGAGACAAGTTCTCACTAAGTTGTTTAGATCAGCCTTGAACTTGTGACCCTCCTGTCCCTGATTCCCGAGTAGCTGGGACTGCAAGCATGCACCACCACTTCTAGCTCATACAAGAAAATTAGTATAAAATAATGTAGGCAAGAAATTCTTTTTTCTTCTTTTATTTATTCTTTTGTTTTTACATTTCAACAAAACTTTTCTCTCCTTCCCTCTTCCCAATTCCTCACTCCATTTCCCCTCTACTCCCACCAACCACTCTTCCTCCACTCTATATCCTCTTTGGATATAGGCGAGTCTTCCATGGATATCAGCCAGCCAAGGTATATCAAGTTGAAGAAATTCTTAAACTGTGCTAATGTGCTTTATTGCCCTCCCCAGTCAATGGACAACACATTCTGAAACTATTCTTAAAGTGAACGGAAGTCTTATTGAGGGGCTAGGGAAATGGTTAAGAGTATTCACTACTCCTGCACAGGACTCAGGCTCAGTTCCCAGCACCCATCCCAGTTCCAGGTGATCTGACACTCCCCCTTGATGGACACCCATTGTCTCCCACATGTACACGGTACACTCCATACACTCAGGCACACATACACATAAAATAAGAAATAAAGCATTCCTTTTTCCATTGACCTTCCTTCTCTCTTGCTTGTCATCAGTTTTTTCTATCTAGGCACATAGAGAAAATGGTATTATTATTCCATGTTCTGTAGTAGCCAGAAAGGACTTCTCATAGCTAGAGCCTTCCAATTGGAGGGTGCTAGACCTCTGGGCTCTTCCCATCTCTCCATAGACTGAGAGACCGATGTTACTGTTTTTATTTTATACACATACTGTCTTGTTTCATGGCGATGCCTATGTTCCCTTTTATTCGGATTATATACAGGCCTAGAAGGTTCCAGCTCTGATGGGGTCCTCACCAGTTCAACTGAGCCCTTCTGTGGCAGATTCAGCCTTGGTCAACTTCGACACCTTATCCTTTACCCCTCTCCTGACAAAAATGGCTATCAGGTGGATCAGTACCCATATGTGAGTATCTACCTTCATGTTTCTGGACTTGGCAGGTTGGAAGGAGCTGGCATTATTTTCTGGGTTTGACACTAACATGACAGACACACAAGGAAATGATATAATTTTCCAGGTGCATTTCGAGCTGAAATTTAACATTTCTTAGCGGCTTCTCTAAGCCCCTACTTGTTGTAACCTAAGAACGTTACTGTTAGCAAGAAGACCTATGGACATTTTTATTTATTTAAATATTTTATTTGCTCTCTACTCTTGAGAAATAGTGCAAATCTTGCAGACAGACTCTGGTTTTGAACACTGATTCACATCTGTGTGTTCTTAATATTTTACTTAAGTATGACATGTCTTAATTGACTCATCTTTGAAACAGTTAATGTGGTCCAGCGCTCAGGAATAGGGTGAAGGTTAATATAGTAAGATGTTTTGCATCAGTGAGGACCCAGCTGTGGGTAGTTATTATTATCATTATTGCAATAATGTAAATAATTAATGGATCAGCTGATATACCTACTCCCCTTGTATTTACTTAATTTTTAAAGAATTTTATACATGAGTACTGACTGCATTTCCATAAGTTTCACCCTACCTTTTCCTCTTCCAACTCTTGTGTTCCACTATTTCCTCTTAAATTCATATTCTGTTCCTTTAACTATAACACACACACACACACACACACACACACACACACACACACCCTGGGGATTAGAGCAGGAGGGCTAGTGCAGATTAAATGACTCACTGAAGGCCCACAGAGGCCTGGGTTAAAGCAGGGATTTTATAACTGACATACTTTAAAATCCTTATTGCTGAACACAGTGCTTAGACTTTGAAAAGTCTCACATTGAATACCATTTCCATTTGGCTACAGAGAAAGCAGTTACTGTGTTATTTCCTGATTTGGCTTAGGGAGTAAAGAATAATGCTCTGTGCTTCCGACTAGACTGAAAACCAGAGGAAGGCAGGACTTAGATTCATGTACAGCATGCAGCAAGATCTGCAGAGGCAGACTCTTGTCACACGGTGTCTGAATCGCAGCTTCTGGCAGTGTTGAACTGAAGGGCATATTTGGTATCCACAGCTGTGCACTGCATACAGAAGCCACATAAACAGGACCCTGACGATGACCGTTTCTTTCGTATTTGGCTTCCAAAATGTCACAAAGAATACCACTTGCGACTGGAGTCTCACGGAACCTCACCCTGAGAGGTAGCTATGGTTGGGAGGTGTGGGTAAATTCTGCCTGTTGGGGGAGGGTGGATTGCTGTTTTAGAGACTGTGGCCCACAGAGATACTGAATATTTCATCTGGGTCTCAGATTATAACTTGAGACTTTGAAATTTTTTGACCTGACAAAGCAGTTTTGACAAGAGATATGGTTATGAGTATAGAAGGAACCCGTCAGGACCCTGGCATCATTTTAGGGACAGAACTTTTAAGATGAGGAGAATTGAGACTCAGAGACTCTGCACTTCACTTAAGTGCATTCAGCAAGTGGTTCTGTAATAAATTGAAGGCACCCTGGTCCATTGATTCTGTTCCCTGTCCAGACATTTCTCATTGCTCTGAAGTTATTTTAAAGCTCAATGAGTCGGTGATACAGGAATACCCAGGATGATTAGAGACTGGCATGTACTCTATCTATTCAAGATGCAAAATTGCATTGTTATTTGAAAGTACTGCTGATACCTAGTGTCACGAATGAATGACTGACTTGAGATGTGACTCACCAGTGTTGTAGATGAAAGTAGTCTGACCCCGGGTGTGAGGGGCTGTCTGGTCCCAGTCTTAAGGAGGAGGCCCGGAGACTTTACCCAGAGGCTGCTCCCGTTCTGCTTTGGCAGCTGGCAGTTCACTTGCATTAACCTCTGGGACACATGTGTGCGTCGCTCTGAGGATCTCCCATCTTCTCTGGCAAACACACCACGGCTGGTTCAGCGGATTGACATTCTTCCTGTGGCCCCGAAGGCAGGCCTGCTCTATCTGGATGAAATTATTCTTGCAGATACAAGCATAACAGGTGATTGTCACATCTGCTGTTCTCTTGGGCCTGCCTGTCAAATGCCTGTCTCAAAGTTCCACACTAGATGTTGTTTTTCTTTTCTGAAGGAGAGAATGGGTGGCTCTCTCCTGCCTGCCATAGTTTGAAGGCAAATGGGGTTGGCCTTGTGCACATTTCCTTCTATGTCTCTCCAACTAATCGCCCTTTCTTCCTTCCTTCCTTCCTTCCTTGCTTCCTTCCTTCTTTCCTTCCTTTTTCCCTCCCTCCATCCCTCTCTCCCTCCTTCTCTCCCTCTCTTTATCTCTTTTGTTTATCTCACTATTTTATCTTGCTTTTTGTGCTTATACTATTATGCCTTCACTTTACTACCGTCTGACTTTGAATATTTTTTTTCTCTTCTGTAAAGTGATTGTAATAAAGAGCCAACATCAGCAGTGAGCCATTGCTAATCATTTGCTCTGGCACACTTGGAAAATGATGCTGTTCAGACTCACGTTGAGACGACCGACTGAATTTGCTGGTGTCTGAGACAACTGGCTAGGAAACTTTTGTAGTCCCAAGTACCGCCCAGATGTTCAGAGGAGTCCGTATTTCAGACTTAAACATATAGTTTAGGAGACTCTAGACTAGATAACAGGTGCTGCTTCATTTCTCCTCTCTCCATTGCACGCCATTCTGCTCCTCCATACCCTGGAAACCAAGGACCCAATGCCTTTTCTTGCCACCTCACTTTTTACTGCAAAGCTCTTGTCGATCTAGACTCATCCGGGGAGAAAGATGACACATGGAAAGACAGCCAGGGACAAGAATGAAGACTGGGATGGGGAAGCAGTTGTCTTTCTTTGTTAGTTTGCTCTGTGGACACCAACTCCCCCACCCTGAGTTTTAGTTAATGAAAAGATGAACTATGTAAATGAACTCACTCATCATGATTAACAGTATGAATATCTGATCAATATATTATGTACTTATTCTGCTTAATAGTCTGTGGAAGTTCTTTGTGTCTATTATGGTAGCGTTCATTATTTATTATTATTTTATTGTTATTATTGATGTTTTCATAATCATCATTATCATCATCATTATCATTATTTCATGTAGTTCTCAAGAGCACCTGAGATGGTCCTGTCACCTCTATTCTATGTATGAAAAAAATCAGGCTGAGAGGGGTTATTCTCAAAGCCTTTCTCTCTCCCAGTGCATACAACTGGGATATGGTGACAGACTGGAACCCAAGTTTCCCAGCACCATCTCTTTAGAGAGCACATAATCATATTGAGCAACTGCTCTGTGCCAGTGTTGCAGTAAGAACTGGGCATGCAGGACCAGGCACCATGACATATGTCTTTAAACTCAACACTGGAGAGGATGAGACAGGTAGACCTGTGTGAGTTCAAGAATAACCTGGTCTGCATAGTGAGTTCCAAGATATCCAGGGCTACACAGTGAGACCCCTGTCTCAAAGTGAGCAAGCAAGCAAGCAAAAACAAACAAAAGTAGCTAAAACAAACAATAAAAGAAGCAGTCATTCAAAATAAATAAGACAAGGCTATCTCTGCCCTTGAACTCTTTGTAATCTGAACCGTAAGTAATGTTGAGGAAAAGCTGTGTTACCCAGCAGGAAGACAAAAGGATATTGAAATGTTCAGTGGTCATCAAAGTCAGCAGCCTTCCTGAATTACCTACCAGGAAGATTTCCATTCATCCCACATGCTGTGATGGTCACTTTAGACACAAGAAAGCTGAGCATTGTGGAGCTTATGTTGGTTAGCAGAGTGGCTGTCCGAGGAAAGTGGAAAACCCTGGATTTGAACTAGCATCTTTCTGTACACATATCACTTCACCATGAATAAGCGCTGGTTGTGATGAGAGCCTAGTCCATTCCTCAGGTGGATGGCATTCCTAGGGGGGATTTTCTGTGTGTCACTAAGGTTTCCACGGGCTGTGGAAGGAAGGGGTACCTGTCACCCACACATAGAGTGAAGGGGTGTTACAAGAGGTGTTTGGCTGGTGGGGGCTGGTTGATCGTTGCTGCGGAGTTTATCCTCATGTCCGTACACTGCTGCACATTCCTCTTGGTAACCAGTTGAATGTTGTCCTCCTGTGCCCTTCTTCGGGAGTTTTTCCAATGTAGTAGATGGGGAGGGATCTAGACTTCATGTCTGCATGTGACTCATCATCTTCAGCCAGAATCTTCCACTTTACGATCCTCCATCTTGAGTTATTTGGTACTAATTGGATCATTGGTCTCTAGTTTCTCAAGCTGATCCTGGAACAGCCCGTCCAGGTGGGAACCTGGTGGAGTCAGTCTTGGTGGTGGGATTCCCTCCAGTCTACAGCATAGCCTTCTGGTTGGCGGGCTGTGGTTCAGAGCTTCCTCTCATCACTGCACGGTAAGGAAGTGGTTTTCCTACACGGATGTCCTCAGTATCCACAGCTGGCTACGAAGCACACAGGTGCAGCTTTTATGGAGGTGGTGAAACTCCCTGCTGCACTGTTCAGAGCCATGGTCTTATCTCAAGTTATGATACACCAGACTCAGATGTAGGTTTGGTGTAGAGACAAATGGCCGGGACGTGGTAGTTTAGGTTCTGAAAATTTTAATTTTCTACGACCTAATGGTGCTGACTCAGCCGAGAGCTACATGTAGGAGCCCATTTCCATTGAATTTGTTTTTAGATGGTTTGTTATGTTTCTCAGGGTAAACACTGTTTTCCATTTATTCCCCTAATTGCAGTCCCGGTATATTGATCTTGTGGGAATTCTTTCAGTTTAAGGAACAAAAAACAGGCATTTCTGAGAACTCACCAGCAGATGGCACTAGAGCACCACAAGCGTGGCTACATAGCTGTGACTTATTTCTGAGGGTAATTTACAGCGCAGAGACTAAAGATCAGCCTCCTTGAAGTCCAGGGACCACGTGTATGTTACCCTTTTAAATTCACTTAAACTTTGCAGGATCAACAGAACTGAAATGCTCTGTCTTGTATGTGCACTGCATATACACGTGTGTGTATACATGTACACCATATACACACACATACACAAAATAGTGCCATATCGGATGGTTCTCAGCTATTAACTACGGAATGATAAAAGCTAATTTGAGTTACTGTGTACGGTACACTCAGAGGGCTCCTGATGACCTTCCTCTCTGACTTTACCTCAAGTCCCCGGGCTCCTCTGGAAGCCTGTGACCACGCTGGAAAAAGAGGACAATTCTGTCTGGAACACACCTTTCAAAGAACACCAATCCCATTCATGATCTAAAGACCTCCTCAAAGGCTTAACATCCTTAAGCCATGTCCTTGGGGCTCGGATTTCAACAAGTGACTTCTGTCTTTGTGAGGGGACACAACTAGTCAGCTCATGGCAGCGACTGGACAGCTTACAACCCCAGTTCATGCCACAGTTATTTGGGTCATTTGTTTATCAAAAGAAGGGCTGCGCTGGCACTGGGTCTATATATAAGAAGTTAGTGAGGTGGGGTAGATGCTCCAGCAGGAGGTGCTGGAGAGACACTGAGGGACCAGGGCACACTGACCCGGAGTATGCAAATGAGGCTCTAGACAGCCATCTCTTCTCTGAACCAGAAATGGGGGTGGCAGAATTGCTTGTTGCTCTGGACCCCTGTGTTCATAGGACCAATGTTCGTAGCATGTTTTTAAGGAGCCTTCTGTTCCTGCTGTGGTGGGAAAAGGGCATCCAGTATTTGGGAAGTCGAACTCAAAGCATAGAAGCATGGGAGTAAAACAGTCTTTGAAAAGAGCTGGGTTTTGTCAGCATCACACATCCTAACGACTGTGGTGGCTAACACTTTGCTTTTGATGTGCTGCAGCTACATGCCCGCTGAGGGGACAGGAGAAGGATCTGAACTGACTGAGGTGACAGCACAGAGACTCCAGAGGACAAGCCCGCCTTTAGGAGGACACTTCTTCCTCCAACTCTTTGATACAGTGATACCTGGTAAGGGGCTATCAGGGTATGGTGGCGGAAGTCACAAAATAATCCCACACTAGTTCAGAATTATGAATAATAAAGGGTTATTTATTTAGGGGAGACTTACAGATCACTGTCCTAGATAACAGTCCTCTGCACGAATGGGGAATAGGAACAGAGTCTAGTATCTGGAAGTGAGAAACAAGAGAGCGAGCACATGCTTTGCAGCTGCATTTATAGTATAAGGGACCACGCCCAAATGTGCTGTTATCTTGGAAACTATTGGCTGAAGGTGCGGAATGTGCTCACACAGAAAGGGTACAATGATTCTCATGTCCATGCTGGGGATACATAAAGGTAAACATCAGACTGGGAGTCCCACAGTTAAGGTGATAGGTCCGAAATGACTGTTTTAAGATTACAGACCTGAGAAGGGGATGGACTGTTCAATCCCAGCCTTTTTAATTCGTAGATGAGGAAAGTGAACGAATTGACTTCCCGAGACTGTGGTAATGAATTATCACAACTTGGAGACTTAGAGCTACGGAGGTTTTTTCTTAGTTCTGGAGTCTGAAGCCCCACGTGAAGGTGTGAGTAGGGCCCCAACTGTCCGTGCCCTCGGGGATAATGTGTTGGTTGTCCTCTTTAGCTTCGGCTGATGCTGTCAATCCTCAAGTGAAGCTGCGATGCTTTATCCTGTGCCTGTGGTCATGGCCTGTTTTTCCTTTGCTTCAAAACTTCCTCTGCCTTGGTCTTGAAGGATCCACAAGAATTTACTGCACGATTCATGATAAACTCTTCCTCTCACTTCCTCAACTTGGCCATGTCTTCTCTCACATGAGATAACATTTATTCTTTGGCCTTGCAAAGGGTTAAGAGGACACTGTCACATCGCTTTTTTATTGTGGGGGTTGGGATTCAGCCAGCCACACTGAAGCTTCCCTGAGGTTCTTAAAAATAATCGATGACAGGGTCTAGATGTGAACCTGGGTATTTCAGGTTCAAATTCATCTTCTCTCTGAAATTTCCTAGGCCAAAGCTCCTGATACCCGTGTCTTCAGAGTTAAATGTAGTGGCAATTATTTTGCTATTAAGAATTTTAGCAGTCACCCAAGTTTGAGATTATGGACACAATTAGCACCGTGCTTTAAGAGCTTCGATAATATAGACTTTTAACAAAGCACAGAATATGAGAAGAGATAGCAATATTGTTCAATAATCTTATTGATAAATACTGGCAGAAGTGCGTGGCTTCAGAAGCGAGGCTCAGAGGCATTTAGGAAAGCTGTATGCATAGGTGATACATGCTTCCCAAATCTTTTTTTTTTTTTTTCTGAGAAAGGCTCTTCCTGGGTGAGAGGCACATAGGGGCATTTTGACTATAATGGGATAGCATAGAAAAAGCTGAAGACACCTTGGTTATTGGAGCCTGGTAAATGGGCCAGTGTCCACAGCGCCTTTGTCTCTATGGCATGAACCACCACCAGGCTCTGCTTCTCACAAATGAGAGCTTATCTACAGAGGTCCTTTCCTGCTATCAGATACAACCTGATGCTTGTCACATTACTGCCGGCAGAGTCACCGAGGAAAGCCAGCCTTAGCCCAACTTTTTGAAATGAGTACAGACCCCCAATTATGTAGAGCAATGCTTTTTAATCATGGGACCGCTGTTGGCCTTGTGGAAACACAGTGGCACTTTATTAACCCTTCAGGGCAGCGTGGCATTCAAGAGGAAGGCTCTGGAGCAGGTGGACGGCAGCCTGAATTTTAATCCAAACCTGCCTCCCTGGCTTGGCAAGCTTTTGAATACCGTTAGGGTTCATTTTCTTCATCCCTCAGGTAGGCACGGAGGTGCCCCAAATGGCCCACCTCGCGGTGCCGTTGGGACCAGCTAATGAAATGGAAACTTTGGGTAAAGTGTGAAGTACAGAGATTTGTTATTTCTCAGTGGGGATGCGGAGTGGGGAAGCAGGTGGCTGGGCTTAGAGGAGATTCTAATAGAGAGAGCAAAGAGAAGTGCCAACATTCCTCAGCTGTGTTGCCTACGTTTTATGGGTGTCAGCTGCTGTACGCCGCCCCTACTCCCTGTGAAAGGTGGCCAAGATTTCTCTGTTCACAGGACCAGCTAAAATTTTCCAAGAGAAAGCCAACATTTAATTAGACTTTCAGCCATCACAAAGGTGTCTGGAGCGTGTGTGTTCAGTTGATAGCTGAGATCGTCTTGTCTGACATAGCACGGTCACTGTTTGCCATGTGATATATGACACTGAAGGAAGCATCTCAGTGTAAAAACAGGCATCTACTTCTGGGGAAAAGTATGATCTTAAGTCGGGTAAAGGTGCTCTTGTGTTATATTTTGATTCTGAAAGTTTAGCGTGATCCTGGTGTTTATTTTCCTCTATCCACTGACATCATGTTTTCTGCAAACTCTTGGCTCGCAGATGTGCCGGTGCACATGTCTTCCAGACAGCTTCACAAGCTATTGCAGGACAATGCTGACGCGTCCACATCTGGATACCTCAATGTCAGTGACATCACTGTGACGAAGGAGCTAAACTCCTGCTATGAACATGTCTGGACTCTTTCTTGGACTACTCAGATTGGGGATTTGCCCAATTTTAT
Source organism: Microtus oregoni (assembly GCF_018167655.1). Classification (NCBI taxonomy): domain Eukaryota; kingdom Metazoa; phylum Chordata; class Mammalia; order Rodentia; family Cricetidae; genus Microtus; species Microtus oregoni. The sequence continues at coordinate 35,510,837 of NW_024543066.1, forward strand.
CAGGGTAGGTATAACCAAACTTTTTTTTGTGGTATAGATTTGATGGTGAAATTTTGTAAAGAAATATAGAATTATATGAATAAAAATGGATATAGATTATTATTATTGTTATTTGTTGCCATATTATAGCAAAGGGGTTTTATATCTTTCATCAGAAAGTTTCAACCTGAATTTTACATCTCAGATATCATCGTATTAAACCCAGTGCTTCCTTCCCTAATTTAAGGCAGAGGGAGGAGCTGCTGGTCAGTGTCCACCACATAGTTTTTCACAGCTGTTTGTGGATAATTCAAACAGATGTGATCGACTTGATCATCATGAGGCAGATGGCATGGCAGAAGGGAATTTAGAAAAGGATTTTCTGTCTTTGGATAATGACAAAAGCAGATGCTCTTGCATATGTAGTGTTTTAAAAAATAATCGAATGATCATCAAGAACTTGCTTATTATAAAATGGAGCCCAAGATGAAATTTTATCCAAGCTTTATGGCACTGTCAGAGAAGTGATTTCTCAAGTGAAATCCTGGAGTGAGATGGAGGAAGAATGATAATATTTGTGCTGATCTCAAAGCACTATGTTCTTACATTTTATTTTAATATTTAGATTACAGCTAATATAAAAAGAGGCACATAGAAGCAAAATATCTAAAGACTTAACATTATTCTTATTATTTGAGTGTGTGTGCTTCTGCTTGACAACTCCTCTCACAAGCAGATAGCTCATGTTTACCTTTTATTAGCTACTTTTTATTTATTCTGTTAGGTTTCTAGACAAGGTTTCTCTGTTTAACAGCCCTAGGTGTCCTGGAACTAACTCTTAGACTAAAATTCTTTATCAATTCAAGCTATGAGAGTCTTTCAAACAGAATGTGGAATAAAAACTCATTTGTTTCCCTCAAGATGAGATTTCTTTTCCATGAAAGAATTGATCAGAAATGTAACTATCTCAGGTCTCAGATCAAAATCTCACTGGAGTGAATCCTGCTGTAATTGCTCGTGTGGTATATGATGGTGGAGTTTTCCTTGGCCCCATCTTCGGAGACATGTTGGCAACTGCCAACCAGCAAGCTCAGGTGAGAGTGTTGGGACACTAGCACCAAATGTATTTCAAATTCTTCACTTGTTTGCATTGAAAGCCAAATGGTTCAACTTCTGTGACTCATTTTTTTTTTCTTCATTTGGATTGCTTCCACAGCGTTTCCAAAGTACTATGAAAACATAATTGCTTTGCAAGCAATCATGGTCTTTATAAGTATTTATGCTATTATTGTGGTACAAAAAAACAGAGGACCCATATAGCTAAATACGTATAACTAATTATTAAGTATCCAAACTGGGAATGATTAAATATAATTATTATTTTTTAAAATTTATTATTATTTATTATTGTTGTTGTTGTTGTATATGTATGATGTGTGTGCAGGTTGGGGTAGGAGAGCATATGACTGGGCATGCATGTGGAGACCAGAGGATAACTTTATGGTGTTGGTTCTTTCCTTTCATTTTACGTGGGTTCCAGGGATTGAACTCAGGTCATCAGGGTTGGGTGGCAAGTGCCTTTATCAGTTGAGCCATCTTGCTGTTTTTGACCCTTATTTTTATCTTTTGAAAATAAATCATTACAAATAAGACTGAAGGGCTCTTTGTCACCCATGCCGTTCAAGTATGCCCTTCCTCTTACAGAGAACTTACATAACGTGGCTGCGTCTCTAGCCCTCTTTAAAAAATCCTACAGAATTGATCAAGTCGATCAAGTCTTATCTTTTATCCCCCCTCCCCAATTTTAAACATTATTTGAGGTAGCATTCAAACTGAGTTAGTATTCATTTAGTTCCACAGGAGAGGAGAGCTGTAGAGTCTGAACTTATTATCTAGGACAAAAACAACTTCAGACCAAATGTAGAAATACACTTTGGTCTGCAAGGAAGGCAGAAGGACAGTGCCTAATAGTTTGTACTAGCGGGGGAAAAAGGTTGTTTTCATGATGTGCAGGCCTAGGAATAAAAATATCCAAGTTCACGAATTTACTTACCAGATGAAAGAGGACACATTTTCAAAACAATTTATCCTATTCAGTCATGTACAATATAGGTGTCTGGAAGAGTCACAGAGCCTCGAAGTTCAAGGTGAGACTGGGAATTCCAAAATGGACACTAATTCAGAAAACTGTATATTAACGTATTTATTTGCACAAATGGATCTCAGCATTTCCACAACTTTGAAAAAATTTAATAAGTTTTGAGCCATTCATTTTTATAAGAACTTTCATTGAGAAAATAGAAAAGAGGAAATGAGAATGTATGAATCATAAAGACATTTTAATATAGGAAATGCTCACAAATCCTTTGTGACTGCCCTTGTGTTCCTTCAGTCCATACATTTTCTCTTTATTCTCTCACCTTCCTCCCTCAGGTGGCTGTGCAAGTGAATGACATTCCAGCCCATTGTTCAGGCTCCTGCTCTTTCCAGTACCTGCAAGAGTCAACTCCCAGTGTGGATTATGTGTCGCATTCCCCTGGTAGGCTCTAGATATGAATCTTAGCATCAGTGATTTTTAGCAGAGGCCATGTAGACCATCATCATTTTCAGGAGATGTGGATGCAATGGAAGGTGCATGTTTGGTCCATTCAGGGATGTCATTTCTTATTTAAATATATGTGTGTGATTATTATTAGTCCTTCAGTCTGAACTTCCTTTATATTATTATTGGGTGATTTACTTGTATGAAGTTATGGCATTTCATTGTTAGTCCAAGGAAGTTGAAGGTGGGGACTGTAGACAGAATAATGAATGCAGTTGTCTCAGCCATTAGTCAACTCCTCCAGTTTTGGGAGAGGAAGCTGAAAGAGAACAAGCATCTGGTGTTGGAGTGAGAGCTCTTGAATGGAGTGTTAGCACTGATTTGACGTTTGAATCCCCCGCCCCCTTTTTTAGGATGTGACGTCAACCTACTGGTTTATTTGACTGGAACTGGTTTCCCTAGAGATGCCCAGTCCTTGCAGGTTACAGTGAACCAAACAAGATGTGAAGTTATTTTCTCAAATGAAACAGATGTGGTCTGTGAGCTGGACCTGCTACCAGTTGGAGTGCATCCGATTTTGATGCTAGTGAGACATTCAGGGCTTGCTGTTAATGCCAGTGGAGAAAGCCTCTTCCTGTATGTGGAACCCAGGCTGGATGCTGTGGAGCCTGCTACGGTTGCAGAGATAGGTAATGTGGGCGGGCCTCCGCTGCGTACCTGTTCTCTGAAGTGACAGTTCTTGTTCATATGCACAAATCTCGGCCCAAAGCATGATACATTCTATATGCATTGAGATTGTAGCTTTTTGTTTCCTAGACATTTCTTCAAGTAAAGACACTTTTAAGCTGGGAAATGGACTTGCTTGGCACATTAAGATGAGAATTTGGCTGATGATGTGACACACTAGACCATGGAGTCACTTGGATGCTCATTCACCTGAAAAACTCCAAGACGTTAAATGAGACATTGCTAGTTCTAGGGAAAATGTGTCTTTCCTGAAGCTTCACAGGGAAGGGGTGGAGCCAAGGTACAAAAGAGCGTGCTGGGTGTCAGTGTTCACAGGTTCTCTGTGCTAGGCTGCCTTGCCTTTAGAAGCCCCGAGGATGCCTCATTTGTAGCTTGCCTAGCTTTCTTCAAGAGTAAATGGGTCAAGAGATGGCAACACTCTTGTTGAGCAGCCGTGTTTGGCAAGTATGCCCACTCACTAGGAACATTTTACGTAGTTTTTATTTTACAGCCTTCTCTAGTATTCTTGGAAACTTGGCTAGTATTCAAAGCCAACTACTGTTTGCATAGTTCAAGTCTAGAGAATAGAGGGTCTTGTCAACATCAGAATCACGGATTGGATCTCAGGTCCATAGGAGAGTAGAGATCTTTCCAAGAATTGTTACTTTCTGAAGGACTCTACTAGTTTAGGGAAAACTCCAGCTGGATTCTAGCAGATTCAGAAATACCCAGACTCACGTTTGCTAATGTATTACCATTTTAGAATGCAATGCACAATTCCTTTTTTTAATGATTTGTAATTTGTCATTGTTGATTCTGGTGGCCAGAAGCCTGTAGCTCGGAATACAGTTTAAAGTGGTGTGATCTAGACAGAATCATTGCTCGAAGGACAAGTTTGCTTCTGATTCTGTTTTGCCTTGGGTGAGTGAATCAGCAGGCCCACCCCTTCTCAGGTCCACACAAAATAGCAAAGTCTTTTTATTGATGTCAGGAGGGAGCAACGATACATGTTTTACTCAGAGCGAAAGACCATATTCCTCATTATCCCATGAATTATTGCCTTGAGTTTAGGGCTTTTTGCAGCCTTCTGACTAGATTTATTAGAGGTTTGATCTCACAGAGTGATTTTCCCAGTTCAGGCCACACTGCTAGATAGCAGACATCTTCCAGGCAAGCAGGAGGCTCAGTCAGCTACTTGCCCAACATAGAGCGATTTGGACTGCTGTTTTTCTGGAGTTGACAGCGCTCTCAAAATGCAAGACTTAAGGTTTTAAAACTAGAATGACAAACTTTTAGTGTAAAAAACCAATCCCAGGAGAATTGAAATGCTATGAACATCCCTGTCAGGAAACGTATCATCAGTAAACAGTGAAGAGACTTGAAGGTCTTGGAGCATCATCCATTGTCCTCCCCTGTTTTAGCAAAAGGCATGATGCTCTGAGAAGGGATTATTTCAGATGCTTATCAAGTAACTTTTTAAGGCTGGGAGGTGGGATCTGAGAGAGGTTCTTGCTGTTGCTTTCTTTGTTATTGCATTAGACTTTCCCAGTGAACCCATCTCCTGGCCCTGTCTCCTATACAGTGTCCATAAATGTTCATCGCTCCCTGTACATAGTACCATGCTGGCTGCTGATGACCTTAATGCTTCAAGTGTGTCCCTGGGCAAGCAGTATCTTTGTCAACTGGGAGCTTGTTAGAAGTGCGGTCTTCCGGACCTCTGGTGTCAATCTGTATTTTAATAGAATCCTCAACGTCTCTATGAATAGTCTAGTGTGTGAAACCCTGCTTTAGGGATTTAAAGAGAACCAGGCAAGGCCTGTTAAGAAGAAATTTAAATAAGAGCAGAGTACAGAATGAATAAATGTAAAAATGAGATCTGTAATACTCAAAGTCACCACTTATCTCTTCTCAAGCATTCTCAAAAGAAATGTTTGAGGACAATCTTGACTTTTCTTACACACTATTAATTCACTTTTGGGCTAAGACAGAGTTGCCTTCTTAGGCAGGGAATCCTTGTGAAGCACACATTTTCAAATGAAAATGGTGAAATCTTACCACCCCTATAATTTCTCACAACCACCCTTGACAAAATCATCATAATGAGATTATGCATCAAAACTCAATGCTGTGATATGGTAAATAAAAATAAAAATTAAATTAAAAATAAAATGACGATCTTGGATAGGTAGTGATAAAGATGTAGAGCAAAAATATTAAGGGGAGGGAGTGAAGCAGGAAGGAGAACTTTATTGGGATAGGGTGATCATTAGCATTTGCTGAAGGAATTTCTGGGCCACGGGTTTAAATACACTTAAAAATTTAACATATATTCCTGGAGGGATTTCTCAGTGTTAAAGTGCTTGCTATGCATAATTTGGACCCCAGGAAGCCCATGCAAATATCAGATGAGCAAGTGTACTGTATGTAACTCCAACCAGAAGACAGAAATTGGATTGCTAGAGCAAGCTGGCTAATAAAGCTATCTTATCAATGAGCTCTAAGCTTTATTGGGAGACTTTGCTTCAGAAAATAAGGTGAAAGAGCTAAGGAAAGGAAAATGACTCTTGACATCAACCTCTGGACTCCACATGTCTGCGCACATACATGTATATGTACCCACATGCATGAACATTTGTATCCACTCATGCACACCACATACATGCATGAAAAATTGGAATTCAAATATAATAGTGGTAAGTGTCAGAAATATTCTTTAAAGTTTCTACAATTTTTTACATATAGGTATGAATATCTATTGCCTACATCTTACTAATATATTTTTTAATTTTTTGATGTTTAATATCTTATAGATGAAAACTAATTCAGTATTGTTTTAAGTCATATTTATTTTAAGAGATATTGAATTTCCATGGCTTAGAAGATATTATAGCTTCCTTTCTGGGAAGTTTGTTCATCTCAGTCTTTCTTTCCAAATTTGATTATTGTTCTTTTTTTGATATTAAGAACTTGAAAATACTTTAATGTATTTGACTATTTTTTGTATTTCTATGATTAATAAATAATTTTGTGTAGTAAAATGTGTTTGACCTTTATAGCTTTAGAGATTGTAAAACACTCAGAGTGGGCTTCTCTGAAGTTGTGTGAAAATAAGATTTTTAGGTTTCCTTCCATTCTTTTCCCATTTCCTCTCTTTATGTCCAAATATTTTATTTGAAATTTGCTTTGGGTGAAAGATGGGAGTCAAGAATTCAGGTTTTATCTTTACTCATGCTATTTTCTTATTTTATTTACTCAATAAATAACCTATCTTTTGCTGGAGTGAAGCCACATACCTTTCATGCCCTGTAGACTTGCTTCTGGAAGTTGCCTTCCAGGCGCTCATTCTTTCTGCTCGATCTAAGCATGTGCTATTTCCCATTTTTATCCTGTTGGATTTCAAACAGGTTGTGTGTGTGTGTGTGTGTGTGTGTGTGTGTGTGCGCGCCTGTGTGTGTGTTTACTCTTATTTCTGAATTATTATTTTCTGGTTTTTCTTGTTCACTTTTCACTGAACTTTACAGTCCTCATCTTGTCTAATTTATACAAACATCCCACTAATTTTTATTGGAGTCATATCTATGCTTTTATGTTTAATTCAGAGAAATTATGATACTTATTCTTTTGACCAATTTATGCTAACTGTTTTCAGTTTTAATTTAATCCATCCGTTAAGGTTTTCAGCGGCATTTTAAAATTTCCCTCAATGTTTTCTTGTCAAGTTTATTTATAGATGCTGTATCCTTACTGTGTTGCTTTCGTATATTGACCTTTCATCCCACTTTTCTCTCTACCTTAGAAGTCTCAGGTAGTCTTGCTCTGACTCTTCAGAGCAAGCTACCCACTGAACTTCAGGTGTTATTTCTCTAAGTCACACCAGTCCCAAAGGTTTTGGTTGTGCTGTGTAAGTTCCCTCTCTTTTTTCTGCTTCCCTCTTGCTTTTGCAGCCCCACATAATCTCAGGAGACCTGAGTTTCTATTTGATGTCTTTTCACACTCTCTTACTGCAGAGCAGACTTATTCTTCTCATCAACAATGACTGCGTTTCTAGCCATATATGATAGTGTATGTCTATAGTCCCAGCTACATGGGAGACTGAGGCAAGGGATCATTTGAGCCCACAAATTCAGGCATCATAGAAAGGCCCCATAGTAAAGCAAAGAACCTGAAACAAGCCTCCCCCACCAGATGAGGACAAACAAAAAAAGTGAGCTTTTATTTAGCATTAGCTAAACTAGGGAAGTGTGCTGTGATGTTGGGAGGACCATATCACTGTTCTGGCCTATAGAGAGGACATGGTGGCCTTTGTGGCTAACTGGTAGTAGTCTGCAGAGAATTCCTGATGGCAGAGGCAGACAATATTCGTCATTATGTCCTGCTATGGTGACTAAACTCTCTTTGTGCGGTATTGGCTCTCCAGGTTGGAAAGGCTATTCTCGAAGGAAAATGAAAACGAGGACAGCTGAGCTTAGGGCCAATGCTAAAAGTGATCTCCAGGCCCTGGCTCTGCCCTCTTGCTATTTCTGCCGTCATGCTCTCACTTGTTGCTTCTTGGGAACGAATAAGCTTTACGGAATGGGCAAGAATGATATTTAGAATCTAGGTCAGACAATGTTTGCAGATACTACCTGCTTCCTTGACTCCTGGCTGTATCATTATATTTTATTCATAAAGGTCTCCAGAATGCCTCGCTACCCATTCCGTCCTCTGGTCACCATTTCTTCCTCTCTGTGTTTCTACACTTCAATTCAGTCTTTTCCTGCAGTTTGAGCATTGCCTTGTGTTTTGACTAAAGAGTTTCCTATTTCAACTTCATTTTAATTTTTCCTGTAATTACCTTCGATCTGCCTATACGGTTATATACGTGTAAAGGTGCTGCTTTCATTACAGGAGGACTATGGGTTACCATCCGAGGTTGCCATTTGGAAGGTACAAGTCTGGTGCTGTTTGGAACTCAGTCGTGTGCCATTGATGCCATTAGCAGCAATTCACAACAAATTCGGTGCAAAGTCCCACCCAGGGTAAGGAGATACTTTGCTGTCCTGTGCGAATTTTATCATATCCTTTGTGCAAACTAAAGTAACTAATTTGAGCTTTTTTCCACTATAACGATGTGCTATTTTTTTCTATTGTATGTTTTGCTATTAAAAAAAAAGATAAAACCCTGTGCTTGTGTTGTGATTAATTTCAGTTAATTCCTTATGTAATAATGCAACTCAAGCTTCCTAATTTGTGATCCCCTTAGAGTCCTGCCTAGTTGGTTCTGTGCGCCATGTTCTCCAGGTGTCCTCGATCCTTCTGATTCCTATAATCCTTCCTTCTCCTCTCCTGTGGAGGTTTCCCTGGCTCCACCTAGTGTTTGACTGAGAGTCTTTGCTTGTGGGTGGATGTCAACTCTCTGATGACAATTGGACTAGGCACCAATCTGAGTAAAGTGTTCATTTCATTGAATTTTTTACAAGTCTTGTTTGGCTGTTTGACTCTATCCTGAGTCTCTGCACTGCCCATCCTCTGTGTAGTGTCAGGCATTAGTTCCCTCTGGTGAGGGCCTCAAGTTGGACCAGTCATTATGGTTTCTGCTCTTTCTGAGATTATTTATTTTATTTTTCCATGGCTATAGTTTACCTTCTTGGGTTGGAGTTTTCTTCTAGTAACCATTGTAGGGCTGGATTTGTGGACAGATACTGTTTTTTATCATGGAATATGTTTTGTTCATCTATGGTGAAAGAAAGTTTGGCTAGATATGGTGGTCTGGGTCTGTGGTCTCTTAGAGTCTGAAGAACATCTGTTCAGGTCCTTCTGGCTTTTAGAGTCTCCACTGAGAAGTCAGATGTCATTCTAATAGGTATGCCTTTAATATGTTCCTTTTACCCTTGCCGCTTTTATTATTCTTTTTTAGTTCTGTAGGTTTAGTGTTTTGATTATCATGTGGCAAAGGGGCTTTCTTTTTTGTTTCAATCTATTTGGCTATTCTATAAACTTCTTGTACCTTAGTAGGCATGTCCTTCTTTAGGCTAGGAAATTTATCTTCTATATTTATATTGAAAATATTTTCTGAGTTTTTGAGATGGGCTTCTTCTCTTTCCTCTATTTCCATTATTCTTAGGTTTGGTCTTAGTGTTCCAGATTTCCTGGATATTTTGTGTCAAGAATTTTTAGATTTAATATTTTCTTTGGCCCATTGTATCTATTTCTTCTACTGCATCTTCAGTGCCTGAGATTCTCTCATGTCTCTAGTATTCTGTTGGTGATGCATATGTCTGTAGTTCCTGTTCACTTACCTAAATTTTTCTTTCTAGAATCTCCTCTGTTTGTGTTTTCTTATTTCTTCTGTTTATATTTTCAGGTCTTGAACAGGTTTATTCATTTTCCTCAGCTCTTAATTTTTTCTTGGATTTTTAAAAGGGATTTATTTCTTCCATTTTTTCTTTGTGTTTTCCTGGATTTTATTAAGGGATTTATCCATTTCTTCTTTAAGAACTTCTATCATCTTCATAAAAAATATTTTAAGGTTGTTTTCTTATGCTTCAGCTGTGTTGGAATATTCAGGGCTTGCTGTAGTAGGATAGCTGGATTCTTATGGTGACATATTGTCTTGGCTGTTGTTGGTTGTGTTCTTGTACTGGTGTCTACGCATCTGGGTTGGGGAGGATTATAGGTCTAGGTGTCTATAATCATTTTTATCTTTGTTAGATTGGTGTTTTGTTCCTTGGCTACTGTTTTCTTTCTCATCTTCTGGTTGGAGCAGCCTATGGTTGAATAGTGGGTCTCCATTTGATTTGTGGGCTGGACTTCTTTTGGCTGGGATGGTCTCTGGTTGAGCAGGGCATTTCCACTGGATTTGGGGGTTGGAGTTCTGGAAGCCAGTGTGGCGTCTGGTCCAGCTGGGGGTCCTCTACCAGGTTAGGTACTGAAATATGGTAACAGGGTTGGGTGGGGTGATTGAGGATAGGTTGGGCAGACTCTGAGTGGGTGGGCAGCCTACCTGGAAATCTGGGGGCCTGTGATGACTTTGGTACTCAGGAGACTTCTGCTGGCACTGGGGGATAGGATACCATGGGAGGGAGAGGAGGGGCAGTAGGGAACCCCATGTTTTAAGTGAATTTCCTCATTCCTTCATTCTTTTTTACTGAAGTTCTCTTCTTGCTTTGGTCTAGGTTGAACATATCTAGACTTCTTTTCTGTAGATTCTATTTTGTTCCTTGTTTTCTCTTACTAGTATTCACTGTTTCCTCTTCTGTGACAATTTTATACATGGATATAATGTATTTTGATGATGTTCTTCCACTACCACCCTTCCTTGACTCCATTCTACTTAATCTGGATTCTTTCTTTCCAAGTTCCTCCCTTTTCATTAAAGATTCATTGAGTTTCATTAGGGTTTCTTGAATGAGCATAGGATGGGGGGTTTACCTACCAGTGACTACACCTCAGAAGAAAGTGACAACTACGTTCTCCAGCAGTCAGTAACTGCCGGTAGGGCCTCAGTTGGGATAGAGTCCTTCTGAAACACTTCCCCCATCATTCTGGAGTGATGTTTTACCTATGTCTTGTGGGGTAACTGCAGCTTCCATGAGTTCAAGAATGCAATGATCAGACCATGTCTGGAAGCCAGCATTTCACAGCACCCCTCTCTATCCTTTGGCTCCTGCATTCTTTCTACCACACTTTTCTCCATGAATCTGGAGCCTTGGGGCACTAAGAGTGGTGTCTCCTTCACTTGGTTATTATTTATCTGAGATACCAAAAGCCTTAAGTTGCATCTTACAAAAGATAACATAGGAGGAAAATTTCTGAGCATTTTACATGTCTGAAACTACTCTCTCACATGATAGATAGTTTAGCTGAGTATAGACAGTCCGGAAACACCTAACGGCCCAGAAACAATTAGTGTGTTAAGTGCAGATTTCTCTTACTTACCGTTCAGGGCACAACCAATACTATTCAGTACTGCATTTGTCTAAGTTCTTGTCTCTCTGTAGAAACTATATACCATGATCAGCATTTTTATATTTATTTATTTATTTTTACTGATTATGCTTAGAGCTCTCCTTTACCCTCAAATCCAGCTAAGATTTGAATTATAAAATTGCTTTTCAGGGGAAAGATGGGTACACTGTGAATGTGACTGTGGTCACTGGAGAGCACTCTACAGTTCTTCCCAGAGCATTTACTTATGTCTCCTCTTTAAATCCAGTGGTTGTGTCTTTGAGCAGAAACAGAAGCAGCATAGCAGGTAAGATTCATGTTACCTCCAGCTGTTCTTTTCTGTAGAGTTTTGATCCTATTAAAAGTCAATGAATAGCCGGGTGGTGGTGGCGCACGCCTTTAATCCCAGCACTTGGGAGGCAGAGGCAGGCGGATCTCTGTGAGTTCGAGACCAGCCTGGTCTACAAGAGCTAGTTCCAGGACAGGCTCCAAAACCACAGAGAAACCCTGTCTCAAAAAAGCAAAAAAAAAAAAAAAAAGTCAATGAATAGACTTTGGATTTTTATTTACGATTTTATTTATTTATTTGAGGTATTGTCTCCCTATTTACTCCAGTTAGCCTGAAACTCTGTTTGTATGACCTTAAACTCATAATACTTGTTACACCCTTTTGAGTTTTTTTGATTGCAGACTGGATTCAGCTTATTGTAATATAGATGAAAGATCTTTTATAGATGAAAGATCTTTTTCAGGTTACCTGATAAAATTAATCTTATATCTGATTTTTTCTCTGTAGAAATGGGACTATTTTCTTATAAAAATCATGTGAATGTTATATTAGTATTCAATAAATATTTATTGAGCAGCTAATTTGTACTAACATTATAATTACCATCAATTAGACAGCAAATCTTAGAAAGAAATCATCTTCATAATAATCCTCAGGTAAAAATCCCCGGTAGAATGGGATATTTCCATGAGATAGACAGACTAATTTACAGGCAGTGGGATCTCCTCACACCCATTCACACCATACCAGATACCAGAGAAAGATGGCAGAAGCAACTGTGTGAAGGCCCAGCAGAAGCAAAAGACATCCTGGAGTCTGTGGTCTTGGGGCCTTGTCTTTCCAAGATTCATCCATCAGGGATTCACCTCCTGGTAGGCTGACACTCTAAAGTCAACTGCGATCTGCTGCTCCTCTGACATGGCTACTGGCAAGGCATTTTTACCCATGCTTTGATTTTGTTGTTCTTTTATCCTGAGGAACTTGCCATAACGCTGGCCAAATAAGCCTGTTTTGGGCTAGCATTACACTATTGTCTTTTTCTTGGTCCCCTTTGAAATCTGTTAAACTCACTGGATTTCCCAAAGTAGAGAATGGGAACACAGAAAGAAGTAAGGAGAATGGGGAAGTAAGGAAGAATGTGAAGGTAAGATGTGTGTGTGTGTGTGTGTGTGTGTGTGTGTGTGTCTGTGTGTGTGTGTGTGTGTGTGTGTGTGTGAGAGAGAGAGAGAGAGAGAGAGAGAGAGAGAGAGAGAGAGGGAGGGGGGACCTGATTCTACATATACCTTTTCAGAATTTCTAAGTTAATTTTTCCAAAAACTGTGTGGGAAAAAATTTGGCATCATTTTATTAATGAAAATGTCAAGGCTTAAGTCCCAAATGAGGCAGTAACATTCAAGAACTTGAATAAAGCATCACCATGTCCACTTTTCTCTTTTTAGCAGTGTGCTGGTTGGTTTATGTAAACTTGACAGAAATGTAGACACATCTAAGAAGAAGGAATCTGTAGTGTTATTTTGATTTTGTTTGTAATCTAACAAATAAAGCTTGCCTGAATATCAGCGTGCAGAGCTAAATTACTAGTTAGCCACTGAGGCCAAGCAATGGTGGCACACACCTTTAATCCTAGCACTTGGGAGACAGAGGGGGGCAGATCTCTGAGTTCAAGGCTGCTCTGTACAACAAGATTGAATATGTCTTAAAGAGAAACAAAATTCACACAGAGGAGATCCCACTACTTGGGATTATATGCCTTTAATCCCAGCATTATGGAAGTAGACACTGGAATGATATGGCTGGGCAGAGAAAAGAATTTAAGTGGGGAGACACAGGAGCTTAGATGCAGTCTGAAGATTCGTATAGACGGGATCACCCCTTTGGCCTGTGCATTGGGAGAGGTAAGAACTCTTTATGGCTTAGTTCTGCACTCTGATCTTCAGGCAAGTTTTATTTGTTAGCTCACAAACAAAATATCACTATAGGAATCTTAATTGAGAAAATGCCTTCATAAGACTGTTCTATAGGCTACTCAGTGGAGTATTGTCTGATTAATGATGGATGGGGGACAACCCAGTTTACCTTAGGAAGTGACATCTCTGGGCAGGTGGTCCTTGAATGTATAAGAAAGCAGGCTGAGCAAGCAATGAGGAGTCGGCCAGCAAGCAGGAACTGTCTATAGTCTGTTGATTGAGATTTTCTGTCCTGCCCAGTTCCCACAATCATTAAGTCCCAAAGAAATCACACAGAGGTCGACATTAGTTATAAACTGATTGTCCCATTATCTCAGGCTTCTTATTAACTCTTATAACTTATATAGCCCATTATTCTTGTCTATATTAACCATGTGGCTCACATCTTGCTTCTTCTGTGGTCAGGTCAGGACTGCAGAGAAATGGGCTTCCTTCTTTTCAGAATTATCCTGTTCTCATTGACCCACCTGTACTTCCTGTCTGATTGTCCTGCCCATACTTCCTGCCTAGCTACTGGCCAATCAGTGTTTATTTAAAATATAATTTCAGATTACAGGCCATTCTCCCACACCAATAGTCTCTGCTTCAGTTCCTGTTTCCAGGTTCCTGCTTGAGTTCCCTGATTGGTAGAGTATGACCTGGGAGTTGTAAGAAGAAAGAAACCCTTTCCTTCATAAGCTGCTTTTGCTCATGGTGTTTCGGTCGCAGCAGTAGAAACCCTGGCTGAGACAGGCAGTCCTTTCCAGTCTCATCTAATTAGCTGTGGTGTCCTCTGCTTGGGATCACTGCATTGACTCTGAGGTGCTTGTGGTTAATGGACCTTTAGGGTGCTCTATTCCAAACTGGGGGTGCACTGGGGAGTGTGAGGCAGAGGCATGCATTTCTGCTTTTGCTACTGGGTACATAACTGGCTTTCATTAAGGCTCTGATTGTCTGCAGACTGAGTTTGTCCTTCCTGCATGTTTGTTTATTCTCTAAGTATGAACAATAGCCCCAGTCCTATCCTTCCATTCCTTGCACACCTACGGATGTTTCCAAGGAATGTAGATTCCCTGAGGATTACCTTTTCTGATGATCAGGCACACAGACATCACCATCTCGGTTTCTTTTCCGGACATGTACCTGTGTCTGCACATACCTTTCTTCCTAAAAACCAGCTAGCTGCTGCCATTTCCTGCAAGTCACTCAATGATTAAACGATAATGTGCTACACAAGACTTGAGACCAAGTTTTAAAATTTTAAGAATTAAATATTAAGTCCCCACTTCACTCACTCTCTTTGAGATTGTATCTACCAAATTGAATCGGAAGTACCATCTTGTGCAATAATTCAGCCTCTCCTTATGTTCTTATTTGAATAATCAGGGTTATTCTTTGAAAAAGGACATTCTAATTTGAATAGTACTGCCTGTTAACTGACTCTTATAGTGTGTCTTCTACTTAAAATTAAAAAAAAAAAACCTATGGTTTTAAACTTGTATGTGTGTGTGTGTGTGTTAGTGTGTAGTTCAGAGGACAACCTATGGAATTGGTTCTCTCCTTTTACCATTTGGATCATAGGGAACACATTCAGGCCATCTGGTTTGGTGGCAATGACTTTCCCTCTGAGCCATCTCGTCTACCTCCTACCGACACAATTTTGTCAGTTTATTTACAAGTTTTGACAGTTATTTGACGATGAAGTCTATGCAAGCCTTTTTGTGTCCCGTAGCATCTTTGTCATGCTGATAGTAGCAAAAGACCATTGAACTACAGAGCAGAGATAGGAGTGCAGGGTTTGCCTTTTTCACTACTTAGCTATGACACTTTGATGACTAAGGTTTCCTCAACTTTAAAATGCTAGCTGTATTTCACTGGCACAGTGAATCATAATTAACCTCAGCTGCATAATTTATGCAAACCTAAAATCACTTGGAATATGGAGTTTCAAATGAAGAATTGCTGGATCAGTTTGCTCTGTGAGAGTGAGTGTGAGACATGTTCTTTTCTTTAAAATTTCTATTTAGATTTATTTATTTTATTTTATGCATGTGAGGATTTTGTCTGCACGTATGTATGGGTACCATATGTGTCCCTGGCACCCATGGAGGTCAGATTTCCTGGAACTGGAGTTATGGATAGTTGCAAACCACCATATATATGCTGAGAACCAAACCCAGGTCCTCTGTAAGAGCAGCAAGGTCTCTTAGCCACCAAGTCGTCTCTCTAATCTCCTGTGAGGCACTGCATTAATAGACAACGGATACAGGAGGGCTCAGGCAGTTGTGGGTGCTGGCATCCTGAGGATGGGCTGAGGGTATATAGGAAAGGAATAAGCCAGGGACAGCAAATAAAGCCGTAGTGTTCCATGGCCTCTGCTTCAGTTCCTGCATTGAGATCTCTTAGCATCTCTTGATGGTTTACTGTGACCTATGAGGCCAAGAAACCCTTTTCTCCCCACATTGGCTTTGGCCAGTGTTTGATCTTAGGGTCATAAATCAAGCTAGGACTCAGGGAAAGGACCACATGGGGTAATGGCACGGAAGTAGATGACCTGATAAAATCATGCAGGGCATCTCGGAGATGTAGATTTTTACTTTTCTTAGCACAAAAGTAGTAGCTAAAGGAGAGGACACAGAGCATTGTTTTGTAGGTAAGGAAGGCAATTGACCCTCCAAATTACTTAATTTGCCTTTCCAGGGATCAAAGTCAGCATAAGTGTCTCAATTTTGCAACATTAATGCCCTTGAGGTTTTAGGCTGTTGCTCTGTTTAAGGAATTGTTAGAAATTTCATGAGAGAAAGGGGAGCTGTTAAAATTCTTAGAGACTTACGTATAGCGCTGACTTTATTTAATCATAAAAGACAAGTGGTTGAGGTCCCAGGTCCAGAAGTAAATATAGTCTTCTTGATACAGGAGGAGAGATCCTGTTCCTTGGGATGGCAAGGCTGACGAACGACACGGATCTGGATGTACAAATCCATGTGCAGAACACCTCTGCTCAGGTCCTCACACAGACAGCTTGGGGACTGGAGGCGCTGCTGCCCCCACTGTCGACTGGCATTCACACGATTTCAGTCTTCATTAATGGAGTCAGCATTCGTGCCCAGGGGTAAGGTTGACTGGGGGTCTGTTTGGTGATCAGCAATTCACTTGGCATCGTCCATCTTGAGTTGGGTGTCTTCTTTGTTCCCTGTAAAGTGAGGTGATGAGGGTCTGAGAATTATAAACATACGAATGAATCTCGAAGCCTTGTGGGCGGTTCACTCCTTAGACCAACAGATGAGAAATGTTGTCTTCCTTGTGTGGGGAAAGGGGTATTGGAAGTTAGTGGAGGTGGGGATGGGTGGGCCTCTGCCTAAAGAAGGCAAGCCTGTGGTGGAGCACTTTATTAAGACTATGTCTTGTGTGTTGAATAAATGATTTGTAATAACTGAATTCACTATGCCTCCTGCCTCACCTTCTTCTCCCCTGTACTCCCGAATCACTCTAGATTTTCTGTAGACGTTCTCTTTCCTTCATCTAGAAAGTATCTAACCTGTGTGTGACTGATACTCCTGAGACTTTCCCAGGACAGCGCCCCACCCGTCCCTCCACTGTTTTTTTTTCTGTTTGATCAGAATCACTGTCATTTGCTCCCCACCTTACAAGTGTGTCTCCATTCTGTTCTGCCCATTTCCAGGCACTAACATGGACTGTTTTCTCTAGGGTTGATCTCCACATCCAATACCTCACTGAAGTTTTCAGCATGGAGCCTTGCTCTGGGTCTCTTCTGGGTGAGTGGTTCCTATGCCACACGTTATTTGTCCAGCAAGTTGGTTTACTGAATATTCAGATTTCATCCCTGGACTAATGGGCTGGTGAGGGCAGGGCTGCAGGCATCAGGGCAAGATATTTCACTTCGTTCTCAGATGATCACTGCTCTTTCGTGAGGTGGAAAGAGTTGTGGGACTTCAGCTCAATGAGTTCCAAAAGTAAAAGAGAATGAAAAGGAGAGAGGGCTGGCTGGCTTTCATTTCTATAGGAAATGTCGAAGCATCCAGTGGACACCACACTCAAGCAGGTATTAGGAAGGGACAGGCCAGCCTTCTGCAGTAGTGTTTTAGATACTGCATGTGGGAGGAGAGGAGGGGGAGCCTCAGTCTCTTCGCTGCCCTCTAAGGATGCAAGACAAAGGAGAAAGACAGAAACACAAACAGAGTAGTGAAGAGTAAGAGCAATGTAGAGTGTTCTGCCAGATAGTGTAACAGATGAAAAGAAAATGAAAGAACTGGATTTTTCATTCGCATATAAGTAGAGAGTAGTATAGCCTTCTGAGACATCCAAAGGTATTCTAAAATTTTGCCTTAAACACTAGAAAGTATCCCTCTTGGCGTTTGATGGTTGTGATTAAGATCACCTGTTGCTCCTGCAGAGAGGACTTGGCTCAGTTCCCAGCTCGCATTGGTCGGTAACTCCAGTTTTGGAGCATCTGTCAGGTCCTCTCTGGCCTCCATGGGCACAGGATACAGTGGTACACAGACATACATGCAGGCAACATGCCCGTACATGTAACATAAAAATAAAAAAAGTTTTAAAGGTATTCTTATAAAACAATTTGAATTGCTTTGCTGCTATGTGAATTTTGTCCTGTCTGAGCATTGGCCAATGCTCACAAAATTTAGCCATGAGGGGGATAAAATTTGCGTATACCGCTTTCCACTTAACTGCATCACATCTGTACAGGGGCTGCGGTTCCTGTTTGGAATATCAGCTTTTATGTGTGTGTGTGTGTGTGTGTGTCTGTCTGTCTGTTTCTCTGAGCACATTCCAGCAGGCATGAAGAGGTCAGAGTTCAGTTCTCTCCTTTCACCATATGGGTCCTCTTCAGGAACTGACCTCTGGTTATCAGACTTGACAGTGAAGGCATTTAGCTGCCGAGCCTTTCTGCTGGCCAGAATACTGCTTTTAATTTTGTATCATCCTTGTTTAAACTAGGTGGAACCATCCTCAGCATTGCAGGAATAGGACTCGGCAGAGACCCGGCTCTGATTTGGATACTTGTGGACAACCAGACTTGCGATATCGTGACCTTAACTGACATGACTGTCTGGTGTGAGACTCCTCCAGGTGCACTGTCACCTGGGGCAGATGTTCTCAGTGTCTCTGCTTCCGTGGAGATCTGGGTCGGCAACACTTCTTTCCTCCATGGTCCAAGCTTGGTGGGGAAGGGCCTTACCTTCATGTATGAAGCCACAACAACACCAGTGGTCACTGCCCTGTGGGAAGAACTCACGAACGACAGCCTGCGGTTCTATGTGGAAGGAAATAACCTTTCTGACTCAGCCATTCTTTTTGGAGCCTTGAAATGTGACCTTGAAGTGCAATCTTTTGTCGCGAACACAAGCTTGTCTGGGTGTTCCTTTCCTCTCTACAGTTTGGAAGCAGGAGTCTATCCTCTCCGAGTTCGTCACAAGTTGATGGGGTTTGCCAATATGTCTGCAGTGCCCCAGAAATTTGAGTTGTCACCGCAGATAACGGCCATCTTCCCAACAAGTGGTTCTGTGTATGGTGGGACCATACTCACTGTGAAGGGCATGGCCTTCAATTCAAGAAGGAGGTCAGTTCATGTTGACCTTTCGGGCCCTTTCACTTGTGTGATTTTGAGTTTAAGAGACCACACAGTCCTATGCCAGACCAAGTTGGTGGGCTACCACTTTTCTGCAGTGTCGTTTGCTCTAAATGTCACAGTTGTGGTCAATGGGCTGGCCAGCAAGTGTGCAGGGAACTGTACACTCTTCCTGCAGGAAGAAGCGACGCCTACTGTGGATGTCTTGATTGCAAGCCTCAATGGTTCTGTAACCACGGTGCTGATGAGATGCCAACGGTTAGGTACCACTGATGCTGCACTAACAGTGTTTGTGGATGATCAGCTTCCTTGCCACACAACTTTCTTCAATACCAGCCACGTGGCTTGCCAGATGAGTAACTTGACCCCAGGGCTCCACTACCTGTCAGCTGTTCATACACACACTGGTTATGCTTGCCTGGATAGTGTTTCTAGAAACTTCTTCATTGCGCCTCAGGTGTTTGACTATTTTCCTAAGAATTGCAGCATCCATGGTGGAAATCTCTTGACCATAAAAGGCACAGCTCTTAGGGGACGGAATGCTACATTTGTCTATGTTGGCCAGCAGGCTTGTCTCACAGTGAACATCAGTTATGAGCTCGTCCAGTGCATCATTCCGGCAGGAAGTGGCTCTGTGGCCCTGGAAATACAGGTGGATGGAGTTTTGTGCCACGTGGGACTCATTGGTTACAGCAGTGTCTTTACTCCGGAACTGCTCTCTGTTTCACGGAGTCATGACATCTTAACCTTTGCAGTCGCCCAGATCTCAGGGGCTGCAAATGTTGTCATTTTCATCGGGAAATCACCATGCATGGGTGTCTCTGGGAACCGTACAGTTCTCCGGTGCATGGTTCCTTTACTTCCTGCTGGGGAGTATCCTGTCACAGGCTATGACCACAGCAGAGGCTGGGCCTCTTCGGCTCTCATTCTGGAGCAGAGAGCAACTGTGACCTCAGTGACTAAGAACTTTGGTAAGTAGAGAAGACAAGATAGAACACACTCTCTATAAAGCGAATTAACTGTTACTGTCAGTTTTAGGAAGGAGAGTACCAATATCACTATAGGGTAGCAGGAACAAAGAGCTGGGAGACTTCTTGTAGCCACAGCTTCTTCTTCAAACCAAGAAGTTTTTGTGACATTTTGTTGATCTATCTTCATTTTCCATCAGGGAAATTTCACATATTCCCTAAGTATTTGATTGTATTTTACTTTAATACATCAACTTCACTGGGCATGTGTTTTAAATTTAATAATATAATTTGCTAAAGTTCATTATTTTATATAAATGTATTCACCTATTTTAGACATATGCTGATTTGTATTATATTTTTATTTTTTAAAATTGTTTTTATTGAGCTATACATTTTTTCTTCACTGCCCTCCCTTCCTCTCCCCTCCCTTTCTACCCTCTCCCATGATCCCCGTGTTTCCAATTTACTCAGGAGATCTTGTCTTTTTCTACTTCTCATGTAGATTAGATCCTTGTATGTCTCTCTTAGGGTCCTCATTGTTGTCTAGGTTCTCTGGGATTGTGATTTGTGGGCTGCTTTTCTTTGCCTTGTGTCTACAAGCCACTTATAAGTAAGTACATATTATATTTGCCTTTCTGGGTTTGGCTTACCTCACTCAATATGTTGTTTTCTAGATCCATCCATTTACCTGCAAATTTCAAGACATCACTATTTTTTGCTGCTGATTTGTATTATTTAAAACATATTTAACAGGATTAATTTTTGCCATTTTGTAACAGTTTACAGATGAATTTCTACTCCACTAATAATGTGCCAGTGGCATAGTACAAGTGAGCTGTTAAAGTTAAAAGATATTTGTTTTCTATTTCATGCGCATGTATGTATGCCTGAGTGCATATATGTTCTTCACATGTACTCAAGGTACCCATGGAGGCCAGAACAGGGCACCAGATCTCTAGAAATTGGCATTATAGGCAGCTGTGAGCTGCTCATTGTGAGCGCTGCAACCAAATTCAGGTCCTCTTGAAGAGGACCGAGTGCTCTGAACCACTAAACCATCTCTGTGGCCTCTAGTTTTATATTTCCTTTTAGGGACACTGACATTTGTCTAGTTAATTTTTTTTCCCTGTAAGGTCTTTATTCACTTACTCTGCTGAGATAGCTTAAGTCTGTAAGTAAAAAAAAAAAAACACACACACACACACACACACACACACACAAACAAACATAAAGGAAATCATTCAATCCAAATCGGAGGAGTGATACCCATAAGACACTTCAGCTGAGTGGGGTGCTGATGGGGTCAGGGTATATGTTTGAGGCAGTGGTTAATGGAGCTAATGTAGCCCTGTTTCTTCTAAGATTTGGCTTCCTTGCTTATAAAGGGTTTGGGCTGGATAGATAATTAGCTCCTCTCCCTACTCCTGGAGACACCATGATTTTTAGGGTGAATGAGCACTGGAAAAAGCACCTACAGCAGGAGACAGCAGGTGCTTCTAGAAGGACCTCCACCTCTCCAGTGGGATGAGGGCAGGGGAGACTGAAGCTCCTCCTCTCTAAGTGTTCCAGCTATCTGGACTAGTTTTTCCAACCCCCAAACCTTAAAATATGTTTTTACTGTAATACCCATCAATAGTGATGAAAAGAGAGAATTCTTTGGCGGTTTTAGATATTAATTTTTCACACTGAGAAAAATTGTATGATAAGATTCTAGATACCTATCAAAATGCTGCAGGATCTATGGTTTTGAAAGATACCTGTTCTGTAATTTTAAGTAAATTACACAGTTTCAAGATAATATGTACATAATGACCCCTTTTAATATACTCTATCTATGCATTATATATCCATGCATTACACACAGAGATGGACACAGAAGGCGTATTTGGTAATGCGTCACAGAAACTTTAAGATACATGGATTTCTCTGGAGATTCTTTTAGGTGGTTGCGGGAACTAAAACTTTTGTTTCCATTTTATGCTCTTTTTGTATAGAAATAAATTTTCATATAGAAAATTTAAAAGCTGTAAATCCCCACTAGTTATATATAGAGAAAGTGACTACATTTTTTTTTTTTCAAAGCTCCCAATCGAACAGCAAACTGCAGGTGAGAGCCAAGCAGAGAACCTGGAGATGCTGGGATCAGTAATACACCTTCTGTGGGGGTTGAGAAAATTGCACAGTGAGAAAGTGAAGGTTAAGCTTTGTGTGCAAGATTTGCCTCCTAAATAACGAGCTTGGGATTTTGTCTCTGAAGGCTGCCTGGGTGGAAATCTTTTGCATGTGTTCGGAGCAGGATTTTCTCCAGGGAAGATCTCAGCTGCTGTGTGTGGTGCTCCTTGCCAAGTCTTGGCTAATGCAACAGTGTCTGCCTTCAGCTGCCTGGTTCTGCCCCTGGATGGTGAGCAAAAGACCACACATTTATGTGAAGATCATAGTCTTTGGATTTTTCTGTTTCTGTTTTAGTACCGTATTAATGACAGCAGGAAATAGAATTTTCTCTTTTCTACCAAAAATGGTAGATGCCAGGGCCTGAGGAGATGGCTTAGTGGGTAAATTGCGGGGCGTGTAAGAAGAGGGCTCGTGTTCAGAACTTCTGCCCCCCATGATGAAGCTGGCCATAGCGGTTCGTGACTATGACTCCACAGTGGGCAGAGGTGCAGAGACAGGTGGATCCCCAGAACTTGCTGGGTAGGCACTCTGACTGAGAGGTGAGCCCTAGCTTCAATTAACCTGCCCCCCAAAATAAAGTAGAGAGAGAAGAAGACACCTGTAGCCTACTGCTGGCCTCCACACGTAATTGCGTGCATACAGCTAGAAGAGTATACACATGTACACACATTGAAACACACACATATACCACATACATGCATAGAACACATACACATAGACAAAAGACTGCTAACGGCCTTCTCATTGGGCAACTCTTGAATATTGGTTTTGTACTCAGCTCCTTGATTCTTTTAGGCAAGACTTGCCAGTCACATTGTTCTCTTTTCCCTCAATGCTGAGTTAAAGCCATGATAGCGCAATGCTTTAAGAGACGGCCATCATGTAAATTGCACAACGTGAAGCCCTGTCTTTATAGAGGGAGGGAGGAGTGTGCAAAGATTGAGGCTTCATAACTCGTGGTAACTGCCTGTTGAGCTTCAAGGGGAAACTCCCCACAGGAGGAAATGACTTTATGATCCCAGGGCCATGCTGCCTTTGAGAGAGCCTCAGTTAAGTCGGATGAGTGTTCTGTTTGTGTATTCCTGTGTGCTAAGCCTTTGTACTTTGGAAATCACACTGTGTCCTTCAGCATGGACAGATACGCTATGCTCTCTCTGTGTTGGTTTAGTTCATGTCTTTCTTCCTACATCTTTCCCCCTGAAATTTGAATATGGTCTTAGATTTATAAAGTGGTGGATGTGGAATTCCACCTGAATTTGGGCAATGATTCTACGGGATGTGATTCTATCATGATGGTGAATTATACTGCATCTTAGGCAGGAAGAAAGGGGGAGGAGGAAGGGGAGAGGGAGGGAGAGAAGAGTAAAGAAAGGAATGTGAAGAAAATCCTGGTTTACCATTGCAGGAGCAGTTTTCTATTACCATCAGGTATATAAGCTTAGCGCGAGGAAGGCGAGACCAACTCCACAGTAAGAAACCTAAGGTTCAAGAGCTGTTTTATCATTATCTGACCTGTGGCTGCTCCTCCAATGCACCAAACAGTGTCCACTCAGAGTGTGTGCAAGATTTCTCTAATGTAAAATTAAACAAAAGAGTTAGGTAATGGTGGAAATGAAGCAATAATTACTTCTATGAAGTAATCATTTTTTTTTTTGGTGTAGAGTTTCATTTACTTTTATTTTCTGGCAGTGAGTGTTTTGCCTGTATGCATATATACATGTATGCATGTATGTATGTGTGCATGTATGTCCTATGCATGTTTGGTGATCGTGGAGGTTAGAAGAGGGCATCAGATCACCAAACTGTGAGACCACGTGAGCCCTGCCTAGTTGATTCTATGGTCCATGCTCTCCGGTGTCCTTGACCTCTCTGACTCCTGCAATCTTTCTTCCCTCTCTTCCATGGTGTTCCCTGAGCTCTGGCCATGGGTCTCTGCTTCTCTTCTGTTCCCAACTATTGCTGGATGAAGTCTCTCTGTTGATGACTGGGCTAGTCACCAATCTATGGGTATAGTACAGTATCATTTGGAACCATTTCCTTGACTTTTTTTTTTTTTTTTTTTGGCGAGACATATTTGGTTCTATTCTAGGTCTCTGGGCCATCCAGTCTCTGGTTCCTGGTCATCTAGGAAGTTTCAAGTGAGGGCTCCCTCTGCATTGTTATCTAGCCTTAATCCATGGTAGTCTGATAGGACGGAGGGTGTTACTTCAATTTTCTTACATTTGTTGAGACTTGCTTTGTGTTCAAGTACGTGGTCAGTTTTAGAGAAAGTTCTGTGAGCTGCTGAAACGAAGGTATATTCTTTTGTGTTTGGGTGAAATGCTCTGTAGGTATCTGTGAGGCCATTTGGCTTATACCATCTGTTAGTTCTGGTATTTCTCTGTTTAGATTTGTCCAGATGATTTGTCCACTGGTGAGAGCGGGATATTGAAGTCTCCCACTATCACTGTGTGTGGGCCAATATGTAATTCAAACTGTAGTAGTGTTTCTTTCAGAAGTGTGGGCGCCCTCGTGTTTGGGCCACAGATGCTAAGAACTTAAATGTCATTTTTGTGGATTTTTACCTGTGATGAGTATGTAGTCTCCTCCATCTCTTTTGATTAATTTTGATTTGAAGTCTCTTTTGCTAGACATTAAAATGACTACTCCAACTTGTTTCTTAAGTTCATTTGCATAGAATATTATCTCTTTTGAAAACCTTACGCTGAGGTAATAATATCTATCCTTGATGTTGAGGTGTATTTCTTGTACGCAGCAGAAGAATGAATCCTGCTTTTATATATATTCTGTTAGTCTCTGTTTTTCTTTATTGAGAAATTGAGTCCATTGATATTAAGAGTCAAAGACCAATGATTGTTAATCCCTGGTATTTTGTTGCTGTTGGTGGTGCTAGTGTGTCTCTGTGTGTTCCCCTGCTTTTGGTTTTGCTGGTTGAGATTTTTTTGTGTGTGTTTTATGGGTGTATTTAACCTCCTTGGGTTGGCGTTTTCCTTCTGGCACGTTCTGTAGGGCTGGTTTTGTAGACAGATATAGTTTAAATTTGACTTTATTATGGAATATCTTATTTTATCCATCTATGGTGATTTAAAAAAATTGCTGAGTATAATGATCTGGGCTGGCGTCTGTGATCTCTTAGATCTTCAGAACATCTGTCCAGGCCCTTCTGACTTTTAGAGGTTTTTAGAGTATCCATTAAGAAGTCTGGTGAATGCTGATAGGGCTGCCTTTATAGGTTACTTGGTCTTTCTCCCTTGCAGCTTTTTAACATTCTTTCTTTGTTCTGTATGTTTAGTGTTTTGATTATTATATGGTAAGGGGGCTTTCTTTTCTGATCCAACCTCTTTGCTTCATATACATTTATAGGCAATTAGTTCTTTAGGTTAGGAAATTTTCTTCTATGATTTTGTTGAAAAATATTTGGGGGCCTTTGAGCTAGGATTCTACTCCATTGACTATTCCTATTATTCTTTGGTTTGGCTTTTTTTTTAGTGGGCCAGATTTCCTGAATGTGTTGAGTCATGAATTTTTAAATTTAACATTTCTTTTGTATCCGTTTCTTCTAACGTATCTCCAATGGCTGATATTCTTTCTTCTATCTTTTGTATTAGTGAAGCTGGTCTCCGGAGTTCCTGTTCATGTTCTTTAATTTTTCATTTCCAGAATTCCCTCAGTCTGTGTTTCTTTTATATTTCCTTTTTTAGGTCTTGAACAATTTTATTCATTCTTTTCAACTGTTTGTTTTTTCTTGCCTTTCTTTAAGGGATTTATTCACTTCCTCTTATTGTTTGCTTATGTTTGCCTTGATTTCTTTGAAGGATTTATTCATTTTCTCCAATTGTTTGTGCTTTCCTGGGTTTCTTCAAGGCATTTATTCCTTTCCTCTTTAAGAACCTCTATCATCTACTTATAGTTGCTTTTAATGTCTTTTTCTTGTGCTTCGGCTGTGTTGGAATTCTCAGCGCCTCCTGTGGTAGGATAGTTGGTCTTCAGGCAGTTGTGGCCTGTAGTTGAGCAGGGGGTTTCTGCCTGAGATGGGGGCTGGTACACAGTGGCAGGGGTGGGGAGAGGTGGGGTGTGATGATCTCTGGGATCCACAGCAGGTGTGGACGCTGGAGAAAGAGGCTGCAGCTGGTGTTGCAGAGCTAGGGAAGACCCTGAACATTTGGGTCTGGGGGACAGAGAGAGCCTCTTTGGGTTTTTTATTTTTAAAACTTTCTCATGTAGTTATCATGAGTGAGTAAACTTTGGAACTCCTTGGTTATCTTAAAACATTGAACCTTAACCAGAAGTACTGAGGAAAAGAAAATCAATGACGTGATCAGGGTCAGGTAAATTTTTGATATTATAAGTTGGATAATGCACATTGGAAATATTAAGTTGCTATGTCATAAAGTATTTTATTAAGTTTTAGAAATTGAGAATCAATTATTTGTATTTTGAAAGGAGCAACACAGCAATTAAAGGCTGTAAGTCTTATCATGGCCACTAGGTGTCACCAAACACTCATCAATTGCACAAACACAAATTGCTTTTTAGTTTTAAATATAACAACTTTAAAAAGACTCTTATTCTTATGGTCTGTGAGCACCTACTCCAGAGTTCCTTACATTCAGATGGAGGTGTGGGGAGTCTGGAACCTTCTGAAGCTGGCTAAAGCAAATGCTGTGTGTATAATTGCATTTTCATTTCTTCCTGTGAAGGTGTGCCCGGAATAGACATAAAGTGGCTAAGGGGCCCGTGCTTGCGAAACTGTTATGGTTCACCTGGATTCTCTTGCTTTAAAGGATTGCGTAGAATCAGCATCTTTGGAAATCTCTTTCTTTCAGAGATGTCAGAGGAGCAGTCCTTACGCCTGTATCCAGGCTGCCATTCTCAGAGAACCCATCTTTCTACATCGCTAGCACTGCCCTCCTGAACTGTTCCAGTATTAACCAGCCAATGGCCTTTGGAAAGTTACCCCATGCTTGTGTGCTAAGACAGTGGAGTGTACCTGTGCCCTGGAGTGACTTTTGCAGCATAGCCTACGAATTTGTTAGACATGTAGATTCTCAGGATTCATGTTGTCTGAAACTTTATACAGAAACATTTGACGTTCCTTCTTTGGTTTCCTACACTGTTGCCTAGCGAAGGTTCTAAAACCAGGTAGCTTGTGGTATTAAGCAAGGTTTAGACACACTGGGGAGCATCACTGATGTCTGCCTATTATTAACCTCATAGTGCTTTCTGTTGAACACTGCTCCCTCCCCCACCTCTCTCTCTCTCTCTGTGTACACATATGGTGAGCATGGATTCCTATGGCATATGTGTATGTTCTGTGTGACGCTATTTCTAAGGGAGTAGGAGAGAGATGAACTAATGCCTTTTCACCCCAGATACGGAACCTCTAACAGTCCAGGTACACATACCATTCAAGTCTAGTTTGGTGAACCAAATAGTTTCATTGGGGTTATTCACAGTAGTGTGGATGAGGGCTTACTTGCAGAAACAGAGTCTTCAGGGAGCTCGGCTGGTCTCTGCCTCTTCCAGGAGGCCCACCTTGTCTGAAAGTGTCTCTCTGCAGTCCTACTATTAATGCATGCTCAGGGAAAAAGGAATCCAAAAAACCTTGTCAGTTTCAGGGACTTCCTAATTTTTTTTAAGTAGTTTATTTCCTGAGTTAATGAGCTTGAAATATTTTATCTCAGAGAAAATTTCTATACAACATTCATGTTTGTGTTTGTGTATGCAAATCATGTGCTTGTATGTGTGTGTGCACTGAGCATACATGCATAGTATGTATGCATGCATTAGCGTGTTTAGGTACATGCATATGGCAAACATGCATCTGTGTTTCTAAACAGACTGCACAGCTGTAGACTGTCTTCCTGATTACACGGCTTCTTTCTCCTGCAGTTCACTGCCTCACGCTTTTCATTTGGTCTTCTGTTTGTTTATTTTTTGTTAACTTCTCAAATTTAGCAAGGTCACTTTGAGTTCTGTCCATCGGTTTGAAATATTTTCAGTTTGATTTTGCATGATAGACGGATGTTTCCGATCCCAGATTACAGATAAATGTCTCAGGAGGCAAACTTTCCGAATTACAGTTTGCTTGTTTCAATGCCATGGTACGAATGTGTTTCCTTTTTAGAGAATGATGAAGAATGAAAGATAGAGATGAGAAAAGTTCCTTTGCTGCTTTCGGGGTCATCTATCTTGACTGTCCCAAATTACACTTCTAGCCAACGAATGCTTTTCCATATGATGGGTGCTGAAACATCCAGTTAGGTGAATTTCATATTTCCTTTTTTGTTTAAAAACGCTCAAGATCTTTGATCTTCAGGTTTTTTACATTTACTTGGATTATACCAAATGACTTTTTCACGGAAACTTTAACTTTTCCATGAGGCATGAAGAGCTAAAGCGATTAAGGGCACAGAGCTATTTAGTGGCAGAACTCGGAATAAGACCCATGGATTTTGATCCCCAGCCTTGGGTGCTTTTCATAATCCACCTTGTCAATTTGCATCCACTTAATCACCTATAATGAATTCATTATTTTATAGGTGTTGAACCTGTTTTTATTTGCCTTGGGGCTTATGAACTAGAAAGTTCTCGTGTTGTGTCTCCCCACACGAGAATCTTGCTGTCAGTCATTTTGATTGCAATTATCTATTCCAAACGCACGCCCAGAGAATGTCCTAGGCGTCAGGTGCTCTGGAATGTAATGGCAACAAGAATAGCATTTGGTGTGATAACATAACTACAAATTCTGCTGTCTGTACTCACCTCATGTGGTCCTTGCTGTCAGCGCTGTGAGAGGCAGGCAATCATAGCTTCAATCCTGAAGGTCTTGGTAATGTTTGCTGGGTACCTGTGAGGACAGGCTAGCTGCAGACATAGCAAGCCAAAGAGGTTTTTCAGACAGTTCCTATGGAAACACCTCACCAGAAGACATTTGTTCTTCCAATTAAAGGTTTTTGTCACTTTATGTTCTTTTTGTTCTAGAACCAGAGTTCCATTCTCTGGTCGGCCTGCAGCTAGCCCACTGCATGGACCCTACTGGTCCCAGAGTCACCGACCGACTTGATGCCTTCCTTTGCTGAATTTTGGGATCATGCCTGCCTTGTTATTGCTTTTACATCTCTTCCTTGTACCAGAGAGAAAGGGGGCAAAGTGTTTACTTTTCTACCTTATGAAATATTACTGGTCATTATAATACAGAGAGAGTTCTGTTAAGAAAGGAGTTCCATAAAGAGAGAGAGAAGTCTAGCCACAAACTTGGAGGAGGTAATAATAACTTTTAGAGGACCCTAGAATTCCAGACCAACAGGAAAAAGATGAAGTTTCAAAGTTGAAAAATAGTCACATGACAAGAACAGGAACTTCACAGGAGAGAATTGAATTATAATTAGATGTAAACATTTCTCAACCTAAAGAGTAATGATACAAATGTGAATTAATGCTGTCGTGTGACACTGTGCTCCTCATCATAAGGAAAAGGTGGGGTCTGACAACCTCAAGTGCCACCAACCGTGTGCAATAGTGAGAACACAAATATAGACTGTAGGAATACAGAAATTGCTTTGGAAGATAAGATGGTAGTTTCTTTTCAAGTTGACCTTGTACCCACAAGCTTCTTTCTTTAGAGACACCTTAGAGAAAACTTTGTTCATATCTGCATTGATTGACCATGCATCTCTTTTTTGTTTTTTGAGAAATGAATCAATAATTTTATTTTCCTAGGTCAAAGAATACATCATTCCAGAAATGACATGAGATTTTGAGTTCTTTCCACAGGTTGAGCTAAACTCGTGCTGACTTTTTCCAGTGTCCTTGGCTTCCCTGTGTGACCTGAGGCCTGCAGAAGACAGCTGTGAAGTCAGCAGCCACACCTACATGCGCTGCGATTTGACCATCGCCATAGGGACAAAGAGACTGCCTGGCTCCTGGCCTTACCTCTACTGCTGTGAAGAAAGTCCCCAGTGTCTCTCAGCGCCAGAACACCAGGCAGAGCCAGCCTCCCCACCCTTCTCAGGCCTCTTCCTCAGGTAGCTCCATCTTTTACGTTCTCTTTGACTTTCCCACTGCTTTTGGCCACTGGGATCCACAGAGCCGGCAAAAAGCACAGGCAGGGTGGATTTGGCCTACGGGCCTCCAACTCTTTCAGAGGGGCCATTCCATCATGGATTCCAGCCAACCTTCATATCAAAGCATCTCTGTCTTTTTCAAGTGCTCAGGAGAACATCTGAAAAATATACCCAGTAAACAGCTCACTTTGTTCTTGCTTAGATTTTAATATTTATCTTCCGATCCAGCGCGACATCTGGTGCATGCCAATGGGGAGAAAGATTAGACGTTATGAAAAACAGAAGGCTTTCCCCCTCTCCTTTTTTCTTTTCTTTCCAAACAGATTCACAAGTATGAAAAAAAATCTTAGAGAAATCTGGCAGATTGCACAATGTTTATTCAAAAGAAAAGGAGTTATGCCCCAGAATTACTCTAGATCTGGGGTTTAGAGACCACAAACTCCTAAGGACTTGGAGATTTAAAAATATATATAAAAAGTAATAATATGACTTTCTAGATTTGACCACTTTCTAACCCAATTTTTATTTATTTTATTTATTTTTTATTTTTAAATTTATTTATTTATTAAGGATTTCTACCTCCTCCCTGCCCCCGCCTCCCATTTCCCTCCCCCTCCCCCGATCAAGTCCCCCTCCCTCATCAGCTCGAAGAGCAATCAGCCAACCCAATTTTTAAAAAAGTGAACATGCTGGTAAGTTTGCATGGCCTCATTTCTGTCAGTAGTTCAGTTCCATCGCAGGCTGATGTCTTATCACCAAATATTGCCTCGTGTCTTTATTGCTCATCTGGATAGAATGGTTATAACTGACTTTTTAATGGAGACCGATTTCCTCATTAAGATAGAAAACCAAACACGACCAGTTGCCTTCAGTTGCAGAAATAACTAGTCCTTTCTACGGCTATCTGACTTTGTGAGGTTCTGAGCAGTCCGTCTTGGTGGGAACTTTCCACCAGAGATTTGTGGTCAGTCAGAGGAAAAGAAGCTCTCCCTTGACTGCGGCCCCCTTGAAGGACATGATGTGCTTCCGAAAGGGAGTATGGGAAGTGAGGGTGTGAAGTCTGTGGTCAGGTGAAGCAGGGTCTCAGAACTCACTACCAGAGTCTCAGAACCCACTACCATGTCCACAGATTCTGTGCCACTGATTCAGGGGACTTTGCTTGCATATCCTAAATAGTGCTCTTGGATTCTTCCATGGTCTCCTCTTTAATGTCAGAGGTGGCTGAAGAAACTGTGTCTCAGACCCCCATTGCAACATGTACCGTTTACCTATAAGTATAGTTTCAATATGCTGAGAATCTTGCCCAGTACTCTGGCTATCGCAGAATTCCAAAGTGTATGTGATTTATTGAACTAGAATTCAGAGCTCTTTGGCTTAAACACAATCTACACTTCATGCTGAAGAGGACAGGGGAAACACACATGACTCTTGGTGGCTAGTAGGAAAACAGGTGTGATCTGCAGAAGATAGTTTGTTAAATTATCGATCAAAACCATAGAATTCCACGTACTCAGCATCCCAGAAATTTATTTTAGTAATTTATTTTAGAAGAGCAGAGAGCAGCGTATGGTTGACAAAGTGATGCTTTTTACAGTTAATAGCTGAAATGAGTTTAATAATCCATCCAAAGGCCATGGCACTAAGAGACTCCAAAGTCATGCTGTAGAGTGTTTAGTAGGAAATGCTTACAATGTCTGTGAAAATAAAAATCACAGACCCCAAAGCAGTGCCTTTTGTGACTCCTTCTTCTGTGTGTATGTACACAAATAGACGCTTGGAAAAACCTCCCAAGTGTCTGCCCCTCGGTGGCTAGACTGTTGCTAGCATTCATTCTCATGTAGTTTATATGTCTTTCTCTGGGCAACATATGCTGAGATAACAACTAGAAGACACAATAAACTCTGCAAGGGACGTTAAGGAAATCATGCAGCGTATAGCTGGTCCACTTCTTAAAAAGGTTCTGGTTGAGAACCTAGAGTACTACTTTCCAGGGTTGCTTCACAGAACCCTCTTCTATTAGATGCTGTATCTCCTTGATGGAACTAATATTGGGCCTTATGTCATTTGGCAAAGGAAGATGTATCTGTGACAAAGCTGTGCCCTGTGCATCCATCCATCTACCTATCTACTCCCCTTCTCAACCACCACCTGCCATTCATCTTTTAGTGAGTACTGCTGTGGTCTAGGTGTAGGTGCTGTGTCAGGTCAGAAACTCAATGATTCAAATGTCAACAACCTTAAGTGGTAGAAAGACAGCAGACATAGTGGTCATGTGTGATGAGTGTTATAAACATATAAAAAGCTCAGACTCTTTAGACATCCTGCTTAGAGGAGCATTTCTAAGAAGAGAAGGGGCCACTGTGGAAACTCAGGTACTGGAGGCAGCAAAGACAAAGTTACCATAGAGTTTTATGACCTGGTCAGAGGCCAGCTAAGCAGAAGCAGTGTGAGAAGAAAGTAACGTGACTCTAGGGAGAAAAGGAAAGTTCTCTAGGGGTATGAGAAGGCCTCCATTAAGTGAAGATGAAATCCCTGTCCAGGGTCTACAGTGAACCCCTGGCAGTATTGGGAGTGGTGGAGCCTGAGGCTCTTGGTTCATAGCGCACTTGGTCCAGTGTCGTCTGTCAGCATCTGTGATGAAAGCCATGGTAGAGATGCCTGTGGGAAGAGCAGCCAGAGCTATGCAAAGCAAGTTCTGCTTAAGTGGGGAGAGAGAATTCCCAGAGGCTTTTACTACTTATGCCAAAGAATGCAGGACCTTATTACCTGTTCTCTTTCAAATCTGATGACATCAACGGAAAGAGCAATAGATGGAGAGTCTACAATTGTAGATGCTAAAACTATTATTACCATTGCTTGGATGAAACATTTTCACCACATTCTCTTAACTCTTTATGAATATGCTTCTATATCTATAGTCGTCTTAGTATTTATATATTTGTTGATATCTCAGATATATATATATATATATATATTTCAATTTTTTAAATTTTTTTATTGAAAAAAATTTCCGCCTCCTCCCAGCCTCCCATTTCCCTCCCCCTCCATTTTTAAACAATCTGATCTACTCTACCCATTCATAAAAATTCATGTGAAAGAAAGCATGGAATAATAGTGTTTGCCAAACTTTGAAGTTTTTTAAGTGGAAATCTACTTTTGTTTTTGTTTCTTTGATACAGGGGCTCACTTTATAACACTGGGTGACGGTTCTTATGATCTGCCTGCCTGGAAGGTCTATTTCAGATACAGTGGCTTTGCTGCCACTTTTAGCAATGACTTCTAAATGACAAACATTTCTAGTGAAGTAATCAGAAACAAGTTAAACAAACAAAACCAAACAAAACAAAACACTAAGTTACCGGAAAGGGGACTAACCCTCCAGAACAGATGAACCTAAAGAGGGAAGATAGTAGGTTGGTACCAGGCGAGCTAAAGGAGGCCAGAGTGGCTTACATCACTTACTCAAAGTTTTGTCATAGAGCCCAATGAAGAGAGGGATGATGGGTAACCATTTTCCCAATTAACAATGGGAAATGGAGGATTATGGGAATTCAGACAACCCAGCTTGACATTATCCCTGACCACACTGTAGGAGGGGTTGTTAACTAGATGACTTATGAGCCCTCAGAAATAAGAGTAGCCGTCTGGGAGCCAGCTCACAACTTCATTTCTTTCAGACAGGGCTATAAGTGATTTATGATATGAACATGGCTGGAGTCCTTCACAAAACAGTCTAAGAATCTCCTTCAACCCAACAGCAGAAAAATAAATAGAAGGAAAGAAGGAGAAAACAAGTTGTACTTGCTCAGCCTCATGGAGGCTTGATAAGCCTCATGGTGCTTTAAAGGCAGCTATTTCTAAAACCCATTTTGTTTTTCTATGTTTAATTTCCACATTTTCAAATATTACATAACATTTTAGTTTTCTCTATTCTATTTTTTAATGATTTAAAATTTGTTCTTCAGAAATTTCATAAGCATGTACAATATATTTTGGTCATATCCACCCCAAACTCTCTCCAGTTCCCCATGGGACTCTAACACGTATCCATTCCAAGCTTTTTTTTTTAATATATGAGATGAAATGAAAGTTTATTCCAATAATAGTAATTGTTGAAGAAACAATCTTACCCACGTTCTGCCAAATATACTCCTTAAAGTGCCACAAAACCCCCTCATAATTACAAGGGTCACCCTCCCAAAACTGAAAAGAATGTATTTGTTCTTTGGAATATGAAAGTGGGCAAACCAGTGTGATGTCCCATTAAACTTGATGGACTAAAAAGGAAATAAGATTTTCATCTCTGAAGAGCCAAACATTTCCCATGCAGAAGTTTTAGTTTATCCAGCCTGGCGTGGAGCCAAATTACATTCTTTTCCTTTTTAAAATAAATAAACCACTAAGCCCAATTGGTGCTAACCATCCATGTATAGGTGTGGGGTCGTTCATGGAAACATAGGCAACACACCGGCAGCCACACTTTCCTCACTGAGTAACTTCCAATAGCTGCTCAGCTAGGGGTGGGGCTCTAAGAGCCCCTCCCCTATCCCTGCTGGAATTTTGATGGGTTTTATCTTGTGCAGATGGCCGCATTCCCATGAGTTCTTATGTGTCATCTCTGGTTCTTACTGTCTTTCTACCCTGTGTTTTGGGATCTTCCCTGGACTTTGGATGGAGGGAGGTTGTTATAAAGGACTCACTTATAGCTGAGTACCTAGACTCATTTATCCTCAGCACTTTGACTAGTTATGAATCTCTAAACTAACTACTCACAACCCTCTGTGACCAATGCCGAGAGCAACACAAATCAGTGCAAAAATAAATGGGTAGAAGGCCATTTGACCACTTGACCATTTTTTTTTTTTTTAAATAGCCCTGTGTTCCTCACTAAGACCCATGACCTCCCACTGTGGTCTTTTTTACCAGGTCTATATATTTTTTTTAAGATCTGATGCTACATTTCAGGAACAAATGTGTTATATTTACCCATTGATTCCATCTGCAATCTGGAGGGTGGTTTTACTAGCTAGACGATGGCATAGGATTTACAATGCATTTGAAACATGGGCTCAAACAAGTGAGGTGAAATATTTAGAGTTGAATGTGGATTACAACATCTCAACCATAATATGCCTAACATCACTGCTACCCAAACTAGAGCAAGCGTTACATTTATTTGGCACTTGCTGTATACTAGGTTCTGTTCCAGTCATCTCATATGCTTCCCTGTACTCAGTTTTCCACCACTTTTACAAAGATAGGTGCTAGATTCTTAGTAAGTATTTTATAAAAAGGAAAATAAAGTTTGGTGAGGGCTCTCTTCATTGTCATATGGAAGATAAGGATCCCCTCTGGCAATCTATCATAATTCACCTGCTTTCATACCTTTGTATGTGAAGGCTGCCCCAAGCCTCCACTGACTGTATTCGGTACAGTGAAACCTCAAGTCATTGGAGTGCAGAGACCTGGAGATCCTTACATCTTCAAGTCAACATCAGGCATGCAAAAGAATAGTGTTAGGTGCCATGGGTGGTGGGTTTCTGATTAAAGGAGAACAGAACCCCGGTGGTTAGCCTAAAGTCTATGTTAACTCTGGGTGGCGTGATGTTAAAATACCGTTGACACTCCGTAGGTCTAGGACACAGTCGTTAGGGAAGCTGTGTCTTTGCTAGATAAATACAGTCATCATTTCTAGCAAATTGTCTGAGAAACCATTTTGACGTTGATTTCAAGAAAGAAGCTAGAGTTTGACATGATTTATAGTCTCCCCGCCAGGGACCTTTGTCCTTCCTGCTGCTCCTTCTGATCCTCCTGTAGGATCTGCTATCTTCCCGGCTGATGTTCAGTCAGCGCCTGCAAACCTGAGGGCCCAGCATAGGAAGCATAACACCCCAGTTCTGATCTTGACACTGAATAAATTTGTGGTTTGACTTTATGCAAATCCCTCCGATCTCTTTGGGTTACCTACTTCATACCTCGGCTTAATTTACAGACTGAAACCAGACCTTGCATATAAAATTGCAGGCAAGTATGAGACATCATGCATTATTATTACTAATAATCTTTGAGTTAGTTGCAACAATGCCTAAAGCCAGGATTATTCTTGAATAAATATCACACCTGTTGGGGATGCTGTTCTGTAATATCCACAGTTCCTCTAGACTGCATATTTTTAGACTCTCTCTAACTCTGTGCTGCGGATTTCCAATGGAAATCCAGTCTGCCTTCTCTTTTTAAAGCAAAAAGGACTGTGTAAAGCGAGTGTCTGGGATATAACTGGTACATATATCGAATCTCCTTAGTCTGGGCTGTTAAGTAAGTTTAATTAATTTACTAAGTTAATGTTCGACTGCTAGCAACAGAGCCTCATTGCCATCAGCTGGGGAGAGGGAATTGAAAACCTAAATGAGCTCATTTTTTTTTTCACAGTTTGGAATTAGGGACCAGTTAGCCAGTTGTGAGGTTTTCCAATTTCTCCATCTGCCCTGGAGGGATTCAGGCAATTCTCTCCCCCAACACTAAGTGTGAGTAAGATCAGGAAGAGGTACAGGATAAGGGGGGAAAAAAAACCCCAAACAAAATAAAGAAACTCAGCTCAGGTTTTGCTTCCATTTTTTGACCTCAAAGAGCTCTCTGGGAGCTGCTTGCTAGGTAGGGTCTGGGAAGCAGATGCTCATGCGCCTAATTTGGGAAGGAAGAAAGGCCTCAGCGAAGGATATTTAACTGTGTGCATTCTCTCTGCTGGGTGAGCAGATAAAGGAAAAACAAATAAACAATAAAAGAATGGAAACAAAATTACAGAAATTTGCAAAATTTGACAAATGGTGGCCTCTAGTTGCCACAAGCTAATGGCTTGCAATGATTAATAAGAGTAAAAATAATTGCATTTCATTAAGATTGATGACACCCCATTTAACCTCCCCTCTTGTTTCAGCCCTAAAGTGGAAAGAGATGAAGTTCTCATCTATAATAGCTCCTGTAACATTACCATGGAAACTGAGGCAGAGATGGAGTGCGAGACGCCTAATCAGCCAATTATCGCCAAGATTACTGAAATACAGAAAAGCCGGGGCCAGAACACTCAGGTATAATCAAATCTTTTTTACAGACTGATTCAAACAGCTCAAATTAAATTTGTAATATTGTGTACATTAAAAAAAACAATTTAGTCCAAATGGCAGCGATATATAATATTAAATGCTCTCAGACTTTGAGGGGCTGATCCAATGCTTACCATCTGAATTTATCGTTAACTATGGTTAATCATATATTTCCTCCAAAATAAATGAGCCCTGCCTGGCTTCTGTGAGGCAGAATTCTGAACAGATAACCTCTACAACGTTTTGTCCTGATTTCTGCATGCATGTTAGAAAGGAGGTTCCTATGCTTTATTTCTTGATAAAACAAACAGCCTACAATTTAACCAGGCCCTTCTGGGAGGCTTCCAAATCACTCAACCATCTTCAGCTAGCAGGACAACAGTGTCGCCTGTCTATCTGGTTCTGTTCTGTGGGGAAGGAGTGTGAATGTCAGCCTCTGAGGAGATCCCTGGGAAGTTAGAAACAAGAAGGGCCAGAGGCCATTTGATCTGGCCTCTCAGTCTCAATGCATCCCCTTTAAACCACCCGAACCACTCTCTCCAAGTGGCTCTCCTGATTCTGTGCTCTGTAAGTCCCCAGTGAGAGATTCCACAGCCTCCCAAGGGAGTTTTTGAGAACTGAAATCAGAGGCTAAGAGTTCTTTGGAAATGTATCAGATAATCTCTTACAGCTCCTCAGGCTTCTCTCTGTACGCAGACCAAAAATAATATTTATTGAGCACCTACTCCCTTAGGTGCCTTTCCTCTTATGAAAGCAATCCTTAGGTCATCTTGTCTTTGTCTCTTTTATTTGTTACAAACATTTATTAAGAGCCTCTTATATGTCACACAGTATTCTAGGTCCTTTTGTGTATGCTGTTTGAGTCAACCCATCCCAATCCAAATCTCTTTGGCTTGTGATAAGTATTTCTGTGTAAGTTTCGTATTTCTGCAGAAAATGTGTGTTGAAGAGTCTGTCTTCTGTCCTTCCTAAACTGGGTCCTGCCTCTCTCCAACCCCAGGGGTCTCTGTGTTTATTTCCTCCCACTTCCACTCTTCCCATTCCCCCAAAGCCTCCTTTCAGGAGATTTCCCAGTGTCTCCACTTTTTACTTCACTGGTCTCCTCACAAATGCCTCTTCTTTCAGTCCACAGCTCACACCGACTTCTCCTCTCCAAATCCACTGTCCTATAATTGCAGGTCCCACTTTACTCTTTGCTTCCAACGCAGCTGTCAGGTGCGACTGTAGGGGACACTGAGCATTGTTAAGCCTCTCTCAATCTCACCTTTTAAATTATTTTTTTTTCTGACAGTTTCCTATGTGTATATATGCCTTTAAGCTATTTTCATGCCTTTTGACCTCTCTCATGTCCCCTCCCCTCTTGATGGAAACTTTCCTCTTTCCAACAAGTCCCCCTCCATTTTCATGCCCCCTCTCAGCATGTGACTATTGAGTTTAATCTGCATTTTGTGCAGGAGCTTGCACAGGCTGTTGTTTACTCCACTGAAGAAAATGATACCCTCTGCCCCAAACCATTAACTCTCAGTAGTCCTTTTACAGAGGAGAAGGGCCTCATGAGATGTCCCTCACCTGTCTTGAAATGTTGAGGGGCTCAATCTTGTGCAGGTAACCATAACTTCAGTGAGTTCATGAGTGCAACAGCCATGCCATGTGCAGAGATATCATTTTGTGACACCTCCCTTTCCTCTGCCTCTTACACACACACCTTCTGCAAAGGTCTATGAGCCTTGATATAGAGGTCTTGTTTAGCGATAAACACTACACCGTTTATTCTCAGGAACAGTTTTAAGTCTCTGCTTTTATCACCTTGGTGTCACTTTCATTCTGAATGGGTAACAGTTTAGCATTCTTGGGTTGTCAAGCTAAGCAAATTCTGGGCAAAGGATCCAAGAGGAAGGTTATCACATTGGTTAAGTATCTGAGCTTTGTAGTTCTACTACAAGATTTGAATATACTACTCACCTCATGGAAATTGTTTGACCTACCTGTGCATCAGTTTTCTTATCTGTACAGTGGGGATAATAATAGTAGCCTCCTGATCAGGCTGTTGTGAGCTTAACTGCATGTAAGACACTGGAAACTGCTTTAAGCACACAGCTAATGTCCAGTGTTAGTAATGACAATACAATAAAATGGTATCGAATGATTTATCACAGTATTTGCTGCTTTGACCAGATAATTTTCTTCTTAGATTTCATTAATTTTTTTTAACATTTCAGAGGCTAATTTTGAGATGTGAGGGATCTTCAGATGTTTCATTTATTTTAAAATTCTTGAGCAATGGATATGAATTGAGTTCTGATGTAGGATTCCCCTCTGTATGCTGTGATTATTGATTATCATTAATGAATAAAGAAACTGCTTTGGACCTACAGCAGGGCAGAACTTAGCTAGGTGGGAAAACTAAACTGAATGCTGGGAAGAGGAAGGGTGGAGTCAGAGAGAAGCCATGTAGCCCTGCTGGAGACAAACACCAGAACTTTAGTCAGTAAGCCACAGTCTCATGGCTATGCACAGATTAATGGAGATTGATTAAATTAATATGTAAGAGTTAGTAAATAAGAAGCAAGAGCTAATGGGGCAAGCAGTGTTTTATTATTTCAGGGCTGAGCAGTCAGGAAACAAACAAGTGGCCATCCTCTGTTGTAATAGGAGCAGCGGGGCTGTGTCCTCGGCACCCAGCTGCCCACATGGCTAGCTTATGCCCCGAAATAATTACATGGAAACTGTATTCTTTTAAACATTGCCTGGCCCATTAGTTTTAGCCTCTTAACCCATTTTTAATAATCTATGTAGCACCATGAGGTGCCCTTACCAGGAAAGATCTTAACCTGCATCTGTATCCAGTAGGAGAATCATGGCGACTCCTTGACTCAGCTTCTTTCTCCCAGCATTCTGTTCTGTTTACTCCGCCTACCTAATTTTATGTCCTATTAAAGGGCCAAGGCAGTCTCTTTATTTAACCAATGAAATTAACACAAAACAGAAGACTCTCCCCCATCAATCCTCCAACAAATTGGCACCCTAGTGGCCAACTAAAATCCACTTAAAACCTGAAAGAGCTTGGGAAGAAATCCTAGACACAAAAGAACAGAGGAGAAGCAAGCAGAGACGTGACTCCTTAAGAGAGGTTATCCTGATTTAGTGATAGCCATACCATTTTGTAACGTCAGCTTTCTGGGCCATGCTGCCAGAACAAACTCTGACAAGGTCTGGCTATGGGACATTTAAATGGGTTTTGTGAACAGAGTCCAACAACCTGCTTAATGGTGCGACATAGACCTGCTGTATACTTGGAAATGGGGCAATATGCATGACTTGTAGAGGCAGTAAATGGAATTCCACCATGTTGGACTGTGCAGAGCAAGCAGACAGCACTGCATTTGCTCTAGCAATGACACAGCTTAGGTTTTTAAGAAGCACTTAGCATTTTAAGAAGCACTTCTGGACAGTAAAGAATTACAGATATACAATAGGACAAGTCCAGATAGGAAAGACTTCTAAATGGGTCACACTGTTGAATAAATGTACATAGGCTTGGGAGAGAGAAGCAAAATAATATAGAGAGTTATAAAAAGAAGTAAATGATTTTTTTTTAAAAAAGCCATGTAAAATGGAATATACACAGAGAGTCTGGATTATGTATATTATTGTGTTTTCTTTGAATTTTTTTGGCTGTGAAGAAGTTAAGTAACCAACACATATACTTTAAAAGTATCTTGTCTTCAAAATTTGGGTCTAAGGATATGTTGCTTTGGAAAAGAGGTTCTTCTTTTGTTTCTACAGCAGATGAGAACCTGTGGGTTGTTTCCAGACTAATGTGGTTTGATGGACCAAAACACCCTCTAAGGTCATCATGAATACCCCCAAAACCTACTTCACCCAACAAAAAGCAGGAAGCAGTTTGGAGAGAACTACACCTAAATTCCCTAAATTATTGTTTATAAATGTTTGTTTACATTTAAAGGGGGATATGCTATAGAGATTTGCTTTGGTATAGATCTTGGTTTGTTGATAGAAATTTTAGGTCTATTTTGTTATATATGTATTTCTGCTTTTGCTTAAGGTATTGTGATTATGCAGCTCACTTAAAAATGTAATGTATAATTAAGAAATATAGGTTAATAGATAATCATCTATAATAGTCAAGCTTGTAGTCATGTTAGTTAGGTTTTCTAGATATAGAGATATATTTCAGTTAGGTATTCTTCAAATCTTTCAGAGACCTTCAGAATATGGCATTTAAAATGTTTTAAGAACTTAGGACTTTTCATGACAATGAGACACATCTGCTCCTGGCAGTTACTTCAAGAGGAAGATGGGCATTGAAGAGGCTCCTTATGGTGTTGGTTAGCCATTTGGGCAAGAAACTGCTATTGCCTGAACTGCTTGATAAACTGGACATGAAGGACCAGCAGAGAAATGACTGTTGAACTTGCCCAAAGGTGAAAAAGGGACTTTGGAGTTCCTGCTTCATGAAAGAGTATGCCAGACACATTCAGGACACAGAAGAAAGTGACTGACAAACTGCCACTATAGGCAGAACTGTCTTTGAAATTTTCTGCTTTTTGGAAAGTCTTTTGGATACTATGGGTCTGTAGGCTGAAGATGGATGATAGAGAAGAACTTTGGGTGACTGTCCAGGCAACGAGATGTGTCTGTCAATTCTAGAGTTTTGGAAGTTGCTTACAATGCACTTCCTGTTTACTTAGGCAATATTATATCCTTCTGGAGTCTTTGATGGGGTTGAAGAATAGATGGTAATAATACAGTTTTCATTAGTTATAATAAAAAATAAAACAGATATAAATATTGTAACTGTAATTCTTGCTTGACACCTCTTTTGTTATATGTAATTTTACTATGTTAAAGTTAAAACCTTCTTTTCTATTTAAACAGAAAAGGAGAGGTGATGTGGGATTCCTCTTTGTATGCTGTGATTACCATTAATGAATAAAGAAACTACATTGGACCTATAGCAGGGCAGAATTTAGCTAGGTAGGGAAAACTAAACTGAATGCTGGGAGAAGGAAGAGGAGAGTCAGGGAGAAGCCATGTAGCCTCGCAACAGAGAGATGCCAGAACTTTAGCCAGTAAGTCAAAGAGTCATGTCAATACACAGATTAATGGAGATGGGTTAAATTAATATGTAAGAGATAAGTCAATAAGAAGCTAGAACTAATGGACCAAGCAGTGTTTTATTATTTCAGGGCTGAGCAGTCAGGAAACAAACAAGTGGCCCTCCTCCAACAGAGTTCTAAATGTGTTCAAGTTCTGCTTTCCTTTTAAAAAGATAAGAACCCAATGTGAAAGGATGTCTTCATTGTTAAGGAATAGCTAGGAAGTGAGGTAAGGGAAAGGTTAAGGCTCACAAGAGGATGCCTGGAGTTGACTCATCCTAGTTCAGTGGAGCTTTGGGCATTACCCAGACTAGTATTTCAGAGATGAATCAGCTAAGATTCATAAGGACAAATCTTGGTAAAGATCAGATTGCTTGGTATTTGACATCACAGCTATCCAGCTATCAGTCACTGTGGAGAAACTAAGCCCTTTGCTTTTTGGGAACTGGGCCGGGGGAGAATGAGGGCATATCTCAAAAACCTACTGTGCTAGTGAAATATATAGGACATTCCATTCCTGAGGCATGAAGGAGATATATGCCACAGTTATGGCTACCACATGTGGTTGTGGTGATTATAATGTCATAGTTTAAATAGTCTAATAGGAGCAGAGTCCTTGCAAGTAGCTAGGAGGCATGGGACAGTGGAAGAGAGTTATGGTAGAATCATCAGAATCTGAAACCCATGTTAGCCTTAGCAGGTCCCCAATTAACCAAACAAATGTGTGGAACACATTTTTTACCTCTTGATTGTATTTATATATAATGAGTTGGATGTTATCAATGTGGCTTAAGTGGGCAGTCAGTTGCCCAGGACCTGGGAAAATATAGCTCTAGGTAATGGGAAAACAGTTAATCCTACATTATATTCTCTGATGGAGTGGTTCGGCTTATTTTAGGAAGTGGGTATCATGATGCCCACAATAAACTAAGTGGGACATAGAGTTGATTTATATCCCAGGCCATTATGATCTGTGTTTTCTCTATTACGGTCTTAGGGTCTTTGTTAAGACACAAACCAACTTTGTCTGAGCTTAGATTTGGAGAACTACAGTACTGGCAGACACTTAACTGAGACAAGTAGAATATTTGGCAACAGAAAGGTCCCACAGACAGATAAATTTGTGAATATTGTTTTTTTCTCTCTTGGTGTTTTCATGTAAGTATGAATGTATTTATACATTTATGAATATGTACCTTCATCAAGGTTATTTAGGAGCATTCTATGCATGATTTATAATGGGACTTTTATGAAGACCTATGGTATTAGCATAACTTGCCTTTGGAACATTTTAATTCTATGGTTTTTCAAAGGACTGACACCTCCCCTTATGCCCACATCTTGAAAATAGTTGTCTGTGTCGCTGTGACTGGATGTGTGTGTGTGTGTGTGTGTGTGTGTGTGTGTTTA
Source organism: Microtus oregoni (assembly GCF_018167655.1). Taxonomy (NCBI): domain Eukaryota; kingdom Metazoa; phylum Chordata; class Mammalia; order Rodentia; family Cricetidae; genus Microtus; species Microtus oregoni. The sequence continues at coordinate 35,554,692 of NW_024543066.1, forward strand.
TATGTATATAACCCAAGTGTTAAGCTTTGTGGTTGTCAAGATGAGGTCTTAACAGGGGAACATAAACCAAAGAGGGATGGTTTTTCTGGGGACGGCAGATGGCTTTGGTCTATTGTTTATAGCTGGGCTGATGTTCAGCTTGAGCAAGCCCGAGGCTACTGTAGAACTCTATGACAAGTGCAGAGAAGGGAAGGATATGGGAAGCAGCTTTCTCTTCATTTCTGCCTCCAGGAAATCCTGCCAAGTTCATCCCACTCACTCACTTGTTTGTCCCAACAGTCTTAGTGTGGTTACTTGAAAAGGCTTCTCTAAGAGGAAGTTGTTTCTAATATTTCATAGAAGTAGAAAAATAATCAGAAGCAATGCTTTTCAACTTCTCTGGGAAACACCTTTGTATCTAGAAACTTGTATCTATTAAAATCTTATTCTGTATGAGGATAAAATAAAGATATATAAATTGGTATGAGACAATACAAACTTTACAAAGTTTACCCTCCCTGTGTTTGCCCCAAAGATGATTGAGCAATTGTAAAATGAATCCAAGAAAATATTACATGACTTACAAAAAACAATAATGAATAGAAAACCAGAAACATAGTAGGAGCTACATAAAAGTTGTTGGCGGTATATCTCTAGACTTAATGTATTTTTTGTAGCACATATATGTGCGTTTGTATATATGCACATGTGCATGCAAAAGTCAGATATAAAACTCATGTTCTTTCCTTCAGGCACTGTTTACCATTTCCAAACATGTTCTCTCTCACTGCCTGAGCTCAGTAAGAAGGTTCTGCAGGCATGCCAGAAAGCCCCAAGGGTAGACCTGCCTCTTCCTCATGAGAGCCTAGATACTGAGCCCTTGCTACCAAGGCCAGCTTTAGTGTTTGCTTTTTGACTGTTTTGAGACAGGGTTTATCTGTGTAGTCCTGGCTTTCCTGGAACTCACTCTGTAGACGAGGCTGGACTTGAACTCATAGATCTGTCTGTCTGTCTCTGGAGTGCAAGTATCAAAGGTGTGCACCACCACCATCCATCCAGCATCCCACCTTTTTTTTTTTAAATAGGAAATTTGGTGATTAAACTCAGGTCCTCCTGCTTGCATGGCAAGAATTTTATTCAAGCAGCTATTTCTCCAGTTCCTTATTATAGTTTTCAAGAATGGTTTCTTACTAAAAGAAACAGTGAAATCCTTCAAGTAGATAGAAAAAGAAAAAAAGGAGAAGCATAAGTCCTTTCTTTGAAGAAATAAGACAAATTTCAGTTTAAAAACGGAGAGGTAGCTGGAGAATGGCATATGACGTAACAAAATGGATTCACAAAGGAGAATTCTGATAACAAAAGAAGACAGACCACCCTTAAGAACACCAAAACGTTGAATTTAGAGACTGTGAGATATCAGGAACTGAGCACACGAGTCTTAGGGTCTTGATTGCTGTAAATAGACACCATGACCCTGGCAACTTTAACAAAGAAAAACATTTAATTGGGTGGCTTAAGTGTAGAGGTTCAGTTCATTATCCTTATGGCAGGACATGGCAGCATGCAGGCAGACATGGTGGTGGAGTAGCTGACAATGAGAAGGAGCTACATTTTGATCCTGCAGGCAACAGGGAGTGAACTGAGACACTGGGTGTGACTGGACGTATGAGACCTCAAGGTCCACCCCACACTTCCTCCATCAAGGCCGCAGCTACTTGTAAGAGTACTACCCCCATGACTTTATAGGGATCAATTACACTCAAACCACCTCAACAAGATAGAACATTCTTAATTACTTGGCTCAATGTTGTGACCAAATACATGAAGCAAATTAAAGAAAGAATTTGGGGCTTACAGTCTGAGGGGATACAGTTCATCATAGTGGAAAATGGTAGTGATAGACTTGTGAGGCAGTAGCACATTGTGCAAGAAAGCAGAGCACACAGAAGTATAGATAGCCAGGCAATGAAACCTCAAGGCCTACCCCTAGCCATGGTAGATTTTTCACAATCTACCTTTGAAAGGTCCACAAGTGTTAGAACAATGAACCTGTGGGGACATTTTAAATTCTAACAAGGGGGTGGCTTGATGACTACCAAGGGAAGTGGTATCCCTGAGAAGTCCTCTCCCTGTTCCACTTACCTGGTGCAACAGCTATTGAAACCACACCCTCCAAGAAGCAAGCCCAGCACTTCAGCAGCAAATCTACTAGGAAAGCCTTGTGTTCTTGGGCATAATTGAAATGTGGGTGAATAAGCTGTCTGTTTTATCTTTAAGGAAATGTCAGTCCTTCCCTTCCCCACTAAGTTCAGCCTTCCAGCCAACCCTGGAGTCTTTACACATGGAATTGTATGTTTCCCAGAAAAGATATTGAGGGATGCTTCTCTGGAGAGGTTAAAATAGTGAAGAACTACAGATACTACATTCAGAAGCCTCTTGATATCCACTTAACTCTTAGGTTTTTCTTTTCCAGGATTTCTTCTTATTATTTTATGTGTGTGGGGTGTTTAGCCTGTATGTCCATCTGCTCACCACATGCATGCCTAGTGCCCAAGGAGGTGGTGAACCTCCATATCAGTGCTGGAACTCAAAACTGCTTGGGTTTTGGTAACAAATATTCTTTTTTCTTTTTTTATTGATTTTTATTGAGCTCTACATTTTTCTCTGCTACCCTCCATGCTTCTCCCTCGCCTTCAACTCTCCCAAAGTTCCCCATGCTTCCAATTTACTCAGGAGATCTTGTCTTTTTCTACTTTCTACTTCCCATGTAGATTAGATCTATGTAAGTCTCTCTTAGTGTCCTCATCGTTGTCTAAGTACTCTGGAATTGTGATTTGTAGGCTTTTTTTTTTTTTGCTTTATGTTTAAAAATCACCTATGAGTGAGTACATGTGATAATTATCTTTTTGTGTCTGGGTTACCTCACTCAAAATAATGTTTCCTAGCTCCATCCATTTGCCTGCAAAATTCAAGATATCATTATTCTTTTTCTGCTGTGTAGTACTCTATTGTCTAAATGTACCACATTTTCCTCATCCATTCTTCGATTGAGGGACATTTAGGCTGATTCCAGGTTCTGGCTATGACAAACAATGCTGCTATGAACATAGTTGAGCACATGTCCTTGTGGCACGATTGAGCATCCTTTGGATATATACCCAAAAGTGGTATTGCTGGGTCTTGAGGAAGGTTGTTTCCTAATTTTTTGAAAAATTGCCACGCCAACATCCAAAGGGGCTGTACCAGATTGCATTCCCACCAGCAATGCAGATGTGTTCCCTTTACCCCACAACCTCTGCAGCGTAAGTTGTCATCAGTGTCTTGGCCATTTTACAGGTGTAAGATGGAATCTCAGCGTTGTTTTGATTTGCATTTCTCTGATGACTAAGGGTGTTGACCATTTCCTTAAGTGTCTTTCAGCCATTTTAGATTTCTCTGTTAATGTGTTCTTTTGATGACCAATTTCTTGAGTTCTTTGTATGTTTTGGAGATGAAACCTCTGTCTGATGTGAAGTTAGTGAAGATTTTTTCCCATTATGTAGGCTGTCATTTTGTCTTGTTGACTATGTCCATTGCTTTATAGAAGCTTCTCAGTTTCAGGAGGTCCCACTGAGTGAGTTAACGTGTATATGGCTGTGTGAGTTTGAATGTGTGTGGAAATAGGTGGATAATGTACACGTGGAGACCTAAAGTGGATGCCAGGTGTCTGCCTCAGTCACTCTACTTGATTTCCTGAGCGTCTGTTCCTGACTGACTCTGGAGCTCACTGATTCCAGCTAGCTCAGCTAGCCATCTTGAGGATTCCTTCTTTGCTTCCTAAGTGCTGGAACTCACAAGTGGCCACAACACCTGCCCAGCTCTTCTCTGGGTTCTTTGGACTGAGTTCTGATCCTCACTTAGAGGCTTTACCCACTGAGCTGTGCCCCAACCCCAGACTCTGCATTTTTAAGTTCTTTTGAGTTTCCCAGCACATTTCTTCTTCAGGATATTTGTTGAAGGATTTTTTTTTAACCTTTTGATATCCCATAGTACTTTACCATACCTATGGAATTTATCTCTCTTGGATATTTAAGTTGCTTGCATTGACTTAAATATTCTATCTCCCAGCTAGACAATAAAAGTCCCTGAAGGCGAGCTCCATTTGAGATCCCTTTTCGAGGACTGAATAGGAGAAGATAAATACCTGGTTTGAACCATACTGCTTAATCTACTCTCTGCTTGTTTAAGCAGAGTGTTCTAGAAAATTCCCACAGATCAGTGGTGACGGCATCCAGCTTTTCCTTTCCAGTTTGTACAGTGATCCTGACACAGATATGAAGGTCTAATCAATTTTGTTTGTCCTACTATAGGAATTCAAAAGCAGTCTTCATCTTTGTTTTGTGGCTCCTTTTCATTTTATTTTCCCTTTACCTCCTTCTATTCTCTCTTTGCCCCCCTTCCTCTATTCCCCCTTCCCATCTCCTTCCCTGCTCTCCCTTCTACCACTCTCCTACACCATCCCTCATCTTGTTTTTGCCACCCCTTTTCTTCTCCTCCTCTTCCTCTCCCCCTCCCTTCTCCTTCCCTTTCTCTTCCTTTCGGATCTTCCTCTCTTACTTGGTGTTATGTGCTTGCAGACAGAAAGTGTGGGATGTAGGGTTGAACTAGTTTTTTGAACAGGTACACAGGAGATATAGGAGCTTGAAGGTTCCTTAGCTGACCTGCAGAAAACCAGGGTCCCTTGCGTCTGCATTTTCTCCATGAAATGAGGGTTCTAATTCATGACAGCTATCTACTGCCAGGAGAGTAGGATCCGCCCGAGCAGACATTTCTCCTCAGAAAGGGTTTATCTCCTTAGGATAATTAGGCAAGCAGCAGAGTCAAGTAAGCTGAAAAGTGTGCAGAATTCCTGAGGCCTGACATCTGTGACTGTGAGGCAGCTCACTTAACCTTTCAATCAATTAGCACAACTTGACACCCGGGTTTGGAGGAAGACAGTGTATATAAAATGGAACAGTCAGAGAATCCTAGACGTCCAACAGTGTCATTGTGGTACGATGCCTGTGACCTTGGGCTCTGGGAGAAAATGAGAATTGTTTATTATATCACTTTGGGCATGTTTCCTTAACTTCACCAAGTCTGTTCCTTTCTCTTTGCCAAGATTGTCAGGATTAACTAACGGGTGCAGGGCGATTAACAGTGTCTCATTTATAGGTCACCTCCAAATGTGCTATTTTTACTGTCTTTTCAATACATAATAAGATAAACAATCAGAAAAAAGAGATTTGTGTATGCTTTGAAAATTATTGTGTATGGTTAGAGTATTGTTTTTTGCTTACTGTGGTGATGTCACGCCTATAACCTGCTCGGCTAATGACACTATATTTTGTCATTGATTCAATCCTAAGGTCTTGTATGCTTCTTTATCATGCCCTTCTATTCCAAAGAACAAATCCAGGGAATATTTAGACTGATTTCAGTCTTTAACTCAGATTTATAAGCTTTTTTGCCCCCATCTTCTTTGTCAGAGAACTTTAGCACATCAGCCTGCTCCAGATATTAGGGTCACATGATATGTTAGGTTTATATTTCATGTTAGGGTCACATTACATGTTAGGGTCATATTACGTGTTAGGGTTACATGTAGCATACATTCACCATGATTGAGGCAGCAGTTTCAATGGCCATGTTTTATGTTGCAGACACAAAAGACCTCATGATTTCTAGTTACCATCTATCACTGAGTAAATCACTACATCACTACATGGGAGTCTGATCCCAGGTAAACTGCTCTTAATCTTTGCTTTAAAATCAAGTTTCTGTCCTCAGTGGAAAACAAAGCTTAATGAGGTCTCTGAAAATGACCATATTGGTGACAGACAGGCATCCCAGAAGAGGATTGGTTATGTATAGAAATTAGAAATATTGAATTGGTTTCTGTAAAAACTGTAAACAGCAGTTACCAGGAAGATACCATCAGTTGTGTGAGTGGCTATTAACTTGTTTTTGACCATGAGTTGGTCTCTAGATGATTTTTGGACTCTCTAATTCTTTCAGTGTGATTCAGTCTCAAGGGAATTGAGCTAACCTAGGTGAAGGTCCTGTTCTGCTATAGGCTCATTTTGTTACTATCTTCTTGACGTCTTCTCAGATTCAGCTTGGCTGCTGTGTACATAGGATACCTTGTCCCTAAGCACGGGAGATTTTCCCTCCAGTCTCTTTCTCCCACCTCTTGTAAGCATGCTGGGGTTCCAGACACACGCTGCTGTGTCCAGCTTCGTGTGGGATCTGAGGACTGGAACTCAGTTCCCTATGCTTGCATGATAAGCACTTCACCTGCAGAGCCATCTCCCCAGCTCCCAAGCTGGTTAATTTTCCTCCTTTCACGGGTCCTGTGTTTCTGTTCTCATTTGCAGTCCCCATGTGCTTAAGATGCTCTGTGGGATCTTCTAGTGCTGAGAACTAATCATCTTTTGTTGTATTGTTCCAAACAGTCGGATTATGTGGAGACTGGTGACTACCGTGGCATTTCTGTCTTAGCACTTTTTTTTTTATTTCTGCTTAGGAAATACCACAGAATATTAAGCATTAAGAAATTTATTCAGATACAGTCTATGTCTATATCTACAATTTATACTATATACACCTACAGTTCATTATAATCTATAGGGATTTTCTGTATGCTCTTTCTATTTTTTCATTGAAATTTACTTTAACAATATTAATGGAAAAAGACCATGAACTTGAAAAAGAGGAGAGAGGAGCATATGGGAGAGTTTGGAGAGAGAAAAGGGAACGAGAAATGTCATAATTATATTGTAATCACAAACATTAAACAGTTTGTTACTGTGGAGGCAGAGGCCGGGGCGATGGCTTACAGAAAAGCACTTGTCCTACAGGCACAAGTACTCAACACAATGTGAGAACCTGCATACAAAACTCAGGTGTGGTAGCGAGTGCTCGTAATCCTAGTACTGGGGAGAGAGAGGCTGATGGAGCCCTGAAGAAATCTCTGGCTTGCCAGTCTAGCCTACTGACTATCCCAGGGAAAGCCTCCATTTTAAAAAGTAAGATTGAAGGTGTTCTCAAAGAATGACACTGTAGTGGTCTTCTGGCCTTCGTGCATGTGCACACATATGCACGTGCCCCACCACATGGGTATGCCTGCACACAAGAACATGCACACACACATTCACACACACAAACATACGCATGCACACACACACACACACACACACACACACACACACACACACACACATGAATACCATTAGTAAGTCTTGGAAAACAAAAGGAAAACGATTCAAGTGTACTTAAATGGCAGGAAGGTTCTGTTGGCTCACCGAATGGGAGAATTTAGAGTTGTAAGATGGCCTGATTCTGCAGCTTGGGTCTCTTTCTAAGTCTGCTTCTTGTGGCCACAGATGTTTTTTATGGCTCCCAGAACAACATGCTTTCCAATTCAGATTGCACGGAATCCAAGGATCTTTTTTGACTCAGTTAAAGAGGAGAGGGGATTCTTTCATATACGGATCAATACAGCCACTCAAGATTGCTCTACGCTAAGCTGTTTGATCACCAAGCTCTGGACTCAGACTGTCCACTTTGTTGTTTGACTTTAGCCAGTGTGTATCCACTGTGACTCTTGACAGAAGCCTAATCTCATCCCAGATGTTGGGCTATGAAAATTGAAATCTGGAGGGTGTTGTTGAATGAGAAGCTTGCAAGTGGGAGTTAAGTAGTCTCAACATGCTTGCCCACAGTGGCTATGCATCTCCCTTAGAAGGCCTTGTCCTCCTGTCCTTCTTACTGAAAGCTTTTTGTAAGTAAGATATTGCAGTTGTGTGGGCTTTTAACATGGGTGAGAACCAAGGTCTGCTTTATATAAATGGAAAAGTTTGATACCGCCCCCCCCCTTAGCAATTAGTAAGGGTGTTTGCTTTCAACAAACAAGCAAGCAAATAACCCAGAAAGCGTAATGACTATATATAAAAGGTGCCTATCTACAGGACCTCAAAATCAGTTGTGTGTTTCTTTGTTGCTTATAAAACTTCCTGATTCAAAATGAGAGGATTTTTTTTTTTTGAATGACATGCTAGCTCCGAATGGGATGGCTCATTATTTAGTTCTATGCAAGGCAACTTTACTTTGATAGCGAAGACAAGATCAATCTGGGAAAAGAAATGCCCTGGTCTAGTGTTTGCTTCCACGTGATATCTTTTCAAATATGTCCCAAATATTAACTAAATCTCCCAGCCTTCCCAAGTAATGAGCACAGTGGAGTGGACCCAGGCTCCTGCATAGTCTAATGTCAGAAGCAATGGTCTCCACTATTGGGGCCCACAGCTACAGTCCCAACCACCTGGAAACACTGCCATTTAACTTCCTTCCCTTCCCAGAGGGGACACTATGCGCAGCGAAGCAGAAGCAAATGCATTTTGTTTGGCTTATTACTGTCATTGGCTCTTAGACATCTGAAGGACAGTACCTGATGACTTTGTTAGCATGTGGGATGTCTAGACAAAATGACCGGTGGGTGGGGCCTGGCATCCCTGTGATGGGAAAATGAAACTGTTTCATTTTAACCGTCAAACAAGAAAGGACTCAGAGGGTACCATTCACGGGTTAGCCCTGATACAGAACTCCTTAGGATGAATTCGAAGAGAAGGAAAGACTATGAAATAGCTTAAGTGTTGGATGAGTGGATGAGCTTCGTGATGGGATGGCTAGCCCAGTCTTCTGGACTTTGAAAGGGTTTTGGCCACTTTAAGAGGAAAATAGAAGAGCTTGCTCAAACACTAAGTCACAAGCACAGCGTAGCGATATAACTGAGCTGTCTCTTTCACTTTTTCAAAGGAAACAAAGGCAAAGAAAACTCTGGCTGAAAAAAAGTCACCTGGATATTCTTTAGTGGGCATGATAATTAAACTTAGGCTTAGAGAATGACCGGATTTGGATGAGGCACAGAAGTAAGGGAATATTTTAAGTACCACTCTTACAGAGGTAGTGGCGTGGGAAACATAGCACCTATAAATAATTAGGCTGGAAGGTAGGGTTTGAAATAAAGTCATCAGGGGTGAGAGTTCCAGGAAGAAAGTGGAGAGCACCGCTCATTGTCTTGAGCGCAAGGATGAGGAGTGTTTAATACAGGAGGAAATGGAAGATTCTCAGGGGATTTATTTTGTGGCCATGTCTCTTTCTCTCATAAAATACCCCTTAAAGCTCATATCAGAGGCAGAGAACTTGGGTGGCAGGTCATTTCTGGCTGGCATAGTTGTTAACCTGAAGCTCATATACATGTACGTGAAGAAGAATACTGACCACAGGAGAGGGATGCTGGCCACCGGCACAATGCCAGGCACCCAGGCATTTGAAAGTTGCAGCTGAGAGAGAATGATGCCTGGCTATTCTGGAGATGATGCGGAGGAGCCTGGGTTGAATGACAGCAGAAGTGGCTGTTGTCCCTTGGCTTTAGACTTCTGGTGATTTAGGGTGACAGTATGCAATCAATATAGTGCTCTGATAGCAACCAGGGTCCTGCCTCCAAGACTCCACCATTGTCTACCTGTGTGACTGTAGTCAAGTCTTGGACAGCCTATCCCTATCTCGAATGAAGATCTGGACCAACTTGGTTGTTTCCAGTGTGAATCCTGCGTGCAGTTCGTAACACAGGATTTCCCATTGGAAATAATCACTCGGTGGCCAGATAAGTTTAGGAAACAGGATGCTGTTCTGAGAGGCATGTCCAGAAACACCGTAAGTACTTGAGGAAGTCTCTAGAAGGAAATGAGCTTTTTGACGTTGAAGCTGGCCTTTACGAGCATTGCTGGGTCATTAGACCCTTATCCTCCCACCACCAATTCCCTCCTCCCCCGCCATGGGACAGTTTTTGGCTTTCTGTGAGACATTTTGAAGAATTTGGGACCAGATCCTCGGTAGGTCACCCTCAGTGTTACCTCCAAAGACATTTAACCACAGATTATTTTTTTTAAATATAAAGACTTTTAATAATTTTCTACTGCCGATATATTATTATTTTCACGTTCTTTCCCTTCTTCCAATTCCTCCCAGATTCTCCCCACTTCCATACTTATCTGCTTCATGGCTTTTTTTCTTTCTCCCCCCCCCCCATCAAAAGGAAAATCAAACAAAGAAATAAACTCCAATAAGGCAAAACTTTACCAAACCAAACCAAATCAAACCCCCAAATACACAACCCCCATGAGCTTGAAACGAGTGAGCTGAACAGGACTGAGCTGCAGGAACAATGGCGACAGAAGCAACTCAGATCCCGAGTCATCAGCACCGTGATTTCTCCTGGGAGCAGCACATACAGGCACGCGATTACACACAGACAGACAGACAGGCAGGTAGGCAGGCAGGCAGACAGACAGACAGACAGACAGACACACACACACACACACACACACACAAACGCACCATAGACAAAATCTGAAGCCCTGGAGTTCTTAAGTTGGCCAGCTATCCTTGGCATGGGGACTGGTCGGGAATGTGGTTCATATATGCAGTGGCACTCCACTGGAGAAAATGGACATTTTCCTCTCCCAGCAGGTATCAATGGCAAATAGCTTCTTTGTGACCTTCTTTGTGACCACTTCCTCCCACTTTTGTCTGTGATTTCATCTGGTTGGAGCTTGTGTAAATACAAGGGACGTTTTTTCACCCATATGGTCCAGGGAACTTTCCCCACTTCCAATCAATGCTGTCTCAGAGTTGAGGCACAGAGTTCTTTCAAAGTGTTTTGAAAAGAGCTTGGAGGTTCTGAGGTCAGCTGTCCCTGGTGGCTTTGTCATATGACTTCATTAGACACCTCGTATGCTCGGGAGCTTTCGACTTCACCTTCCAGTTTGGAATCATCGTTTCTGTAACTTACTCTATTAACCAGGAAAGATCTGGGGGATTTTTTTTTTCTCCGTTGCATCTGTATATAATGTAATTTAACCTAGCCCAAAAAGACACTGATTGTCCCACAGGACTTAATTATCTCCCATCTTCATGGTGCTCCGTGGAAATAATAAGAAAAAGTAAAAGTTCGGGTGTTTCGTACCTGTCCACTTCCACCTCTGCTGCATAATGAGACGCCAGGAACAGTGACATTGATGAGGTACGCGAAAGCTACTGATTACAGGAGGCGGAGATCTGCCTGCTCAGCTCCCGGGAAATCCGACCGGGCTGCAGGAACTGCAGATCCCGCCAACAGCCTTCGCCTTAGCCTTCTAATTCCCCACAGCTACTCCACTCACCTTGCTGCCACCCCAGCCGTGTGCCTTTGTTAACCTTTAGCTCTGCCTTCTGCACCCGGGGTGGATGTGATGTCAATTGTCACAGGGCAGGTGCCATGTTTATTGCTCTGCCTGTAGCAAATCCGGCCTGGAGGAGCAGGATTCTCCTAGCAAACCCTCAGGGGAGCCCATTAAGAAATTGCAAGGCTAATAAAAATCATGGTGGATGAAATTGCAATCCTCTGGTGCCACTCTGTGATGGGTTGGCTCTGCTTTTTTACATTTTAATGGGGGCAGGGCTTGAAGGTTTGAAAGAGGTCCCTTGTTCCAGCAATACTGAGAGTCACCCCGTCCTGACGCACAGACGGAATGGGCAGCTAGAAGACAGGCTTCCTTCCTTCTTTGTGTGAGGCTTCTGCATCTTCGAGATAGGGACTCATTAATGCGTCTGCTATGTTCACAGTTGCCTGCTCCCGGAGGAGAGCATCACCCTGCCATAGGGCATGAAAATTGGGGCACAGTTAGAGATTTTGTGCCTTTCAGGGAAGTCCGGTGCCCAATTTTAGGGGAGCCTAGAGAATGCGTGACATCTACTTCTGCGTCTTGGTACAACTGTTTAAAACATTTTTAAACTAGTGGCCTCTCCAAAAGGAAACTGGGTGGAAATAGGCATTCGAGCAGGCAGTCTTTATCTATGCCCCACGTCCTGTCTTACCCAGGGTCCGCTGGTGCAGAAGGCCATCCGTGTTTCCTTGCTCTTTCCTTCTCTTCAAGGACTTCGTAACTTTGCTTGAATGGCTTGGTAGTTTCAACTGTTAAAATGATACAATCAGCAGCAGATGAGATAGGTCAGTGGGTAGGGTCCTGGCCACTAGGGCCAAGCCTGACATCAATCCTAGGACCCACATGGTGGCAGGAGAAAACTAACTCCCCCAAGTCATTGCCTGACTTCCACACGAGTGTTATATAAGGTGTACTTCATGTGTGTGTGTGTAAATACATGAACATATGAAGAATCAATCAATACATGTAATTAAAAAATTAAGGTAAATAAATAAAAAATCAAACAACTAAATATATAATTTCTACTTTGGAAAGAATGAAGAAAATGGGCAAAATAGGAGAATTTGGTAGTGTGCAATGATATCTTCTAGAAAAGCATTTGTTATATTTTATTATAAAGAAATGCTATTACTATGAACAAAATGAAGGGCAGTGCCATGACGTAAACGCTTACTCATGTGGAGGCCATGGGAAGCTCTTTGCTTGAGCTACTCATTTGACCCTTATAAGGAAACATACACGTGACTGCTACAGCCATCTTCATTTTACAGATTAATAACTGCCCAGAGATGCTCAGAAACCTGGTCCTGGCAGAGCGATGACTCACACTGAAGCTAAATAACTCCGAAGTCTATACCATTACTATGGATTTTCTCCTGGCAAAATGTTCAAGTATGAAGAAAGTTTACTCTCGCTTGTAAACATTTTTTTCTGGGATAATTCCATGAAATCAATAATTCGTGGAAGTTGATTAGAATGTGGGTGGAAAAGTATGAGTATGTTCAACTTTATGCTCTCAACAGCAGTTACAGTGTCCACATAGGATAACCATAGTGCCTAATTCTTCCTGCCGCCTTGTGGGTATCTCCCTGCTCTTTGCTCTCTTCCTCCCTCTCTCCTTTTCTTCTTCCTTCCTCATTCCCTTCCTCTCTCCCTCCCCCCCCCATCTCTCAGTGCATATGTGAGACAGACAGACACAGAGAGACAGGAAGAGACTTGGTGGGGGTCTGTTTTATTTTGTGTATCATCTGTGACTACTAGAATATTAGAAATAATTTTGTTGAATGAGTGCCTTGACGACTATTGGAGGAGGGACCGCTTCTTAGCTTAGCCCCGAAATAATCAAACAGAAACTGTATTATTTAAATCACTGCTTGGCCCATTAGCTCTAGCTTCTTATTGCCTAACTCTTACATATTAATTAAACCCATTGTTATGTGTATTGCCACGAGACTGTGGCTTCCCAGTTAAAGTTCCATCCGGAGTCTGTCTCTGGCTGGGGTTACATGGCTCCATGGCTTCTCTCTGACTCTGCCCTTCTTTCATTCAGCATTCAGCTTGGTTTTCCTCACCTACCCTGTTGCCCCATAGCTCTGCTATAGGCTCAAAGCAGTTCCTTTATTTATCAATGGTATTTAAGCATACGGAGGGAAATCCCACATCAGACGACCATGATTAAAATGAGCGTCGCTCCTATGTACATGTAGTCCAGTCACTCAGAAGGCTAAGGCAAGGTGACCTTTTGGAAGCTAGCTGAGCAACATGAAGAGACACTATCTCAGCAAAACAAAACAAACCCCTGTGCCCCAGAACGAAATCATTTCTTAAAACATTTACTGTGAACATTTAGGAACCTTTGCTGAGACTGTGGATGGCATGAAATTAAAAAAAAGGAATCAGACCCTGATGAGAGAAAAGAGTTGCACTCAAGGTAGCTTTCCTCTGAAATGCTCTCCCACCTCATGGCCTCCGCAGCCCTGATGCTTCTGCCGTCTGCTGCTGTGTGGAATTTTCTGTGGGTTGCGGACACAGAGATATAATTACACAGACAGTTGTATTTTTTAACTATTGTAATCTTGGCAATGTAAATAATGTTCAGCAGAAAATTTCTTACTTTGTAGGCAAACTCTCATTTTTATTTTATTTTTATTTTTTATTTTTTGCTGTATGCTTTTTGTGAAGGAATGGGTGATCAGACCATCTAATTCTGGGACATTTGCTATATTTTGCTTTTTTTCAGTTTTCTAGTTAGTGAGGCCAATACATCTCATAAGATAGGGATGAGGAATGCTCGTGTGGAAGACATAGAAGTTTCATCATTTTTAATGTGTATGTCAACGACCATAATTCCGGCTTATTGAAAAAAAATTTAACCATGTTAGCTTCTCCAAAATACCACTTTAATATGCAATGAAATAAAACATGGCTTCATCTTATTTTAAGAGAGGCATACCTAGAAAAACTTGAAAGATAATCATTGGATAAAGAAAAAGAATTTACTACAGTTGTTAGCATTCAGTAGCTCTGACTGCAGCTAGGACAATGTCTAATATAGTGTTCTTAGAGCTCTGTGTCCTGCAGCTCACCAGTGTCAGTGTGCGGGGTGACAGTCTCAACGTCATTGTCTTTGGGTGTCATTAAGAGGTGTTCTCTATGCACTCAGTGAATTTGGACCAGTCTTCAGTTCAGTGCTGGCAGTGGCATGTTTAGGTACGTGTCTATGATTGTGTACCTATCCGCAAAATGCACCAGAGGAACAACTTTCAAGACATCTCTGTTTCATCTTTAGAAACCACTCTTTTATGTGTCATGGGAAATTGACCCTATTCTTTACCAGACTACCACATACTTCTACAACACAGCAGGTCTACTTAGGGCAATGCATACCTTTAACTTCTAAATTAACAGCTTTGAATATGAAAATTAAAGGAACTAGAATAATCATCTTTAAATACTCATCACTACAGCCATCAACTTCCTTGCTTTCAAAATTAAACTTTTAATTTTGTACCTTTTATAGATAGCCCATTAAAGGCGTGGGGAGACAGCTCCGTCTGTAAACTGTCCTGTAACATGAAGACCTGAGTATATCCCTAGAATTCATGTGAAGAAAGTTGAGCACGGGGGAGGTTTGCAATTCCAGGGCTGGGAAGTGATGACAGGTAGGTCCCTGGGGCTCACTCTGAGCCAATCTAGCCTAGTCATTGAGTTCCAGGCCAGTGAAAGATGCTGTCTCAGAAATCAAGGGTACGTTATTTAAGAAACAACACTGGAGGTTGATCTCTGGTCTGCATGCACCCACCCCACAGGTAGCTGTCTGTACACGTGCACATGCGCATACACACACACACACACACACACACACACGAATATCATTTTAAAAAGGGCAAATTACTAATAAGAATTTAAGGATGAATGCAGGTGTATTTTTATCTGAATTTCTCTTATTACTTAGTTTGAGAAAATAGAATGCATTTGATATATATTTACATTTATCAAAGCACAAAACACCTTGCATTCATATTTAAAAATCATTAGAGCAAAATTATGCAGAAAGAAAGTTTCCCAAACAAAGAGCCTCTTAGATTTCTCTTTTCTGAAATTTTCTTTCATTATGTTCCTAGTTAAAGTTTAAATTTAGAAAGTCTAAAATTTCCCTGGTGCATTTGCATTTTCAACAGATTTCTTGAGGACTCAAATAAATGAAGTTAAAGTAAATAAAAAAAGAAGAAAGATTAGCAATGAAGATGCCTTTTGCAGGTGGGATATCCTGTGCTTGGAACACCATCAAGTTCCATTGTCTAAGCAATGGAACTTTGTGGGGCTAAACCATGCTGCTCTGTGTTGGACATTTATCTGTAACAAGTACAAGGCAGCTAAGCATTTTTCTCTGTTATTTTTACAGAACCAGCAAGAGAGTATTGTTAGTTCCATTTAACAGATAAAGAGATGAATGCTTCAAATTGTTGAGAGTTGCTCATGGCCCCAGGTTTTATATGCTGTATTCGAGATTTTGAAATACAGTCTGCTAAATATTAAACTCCCTTTTAACCACAGCATCATCTTCTAGCTAAATGATAGGGTGAAGCTGGAGGGATATTATGGGAGGGCCGAAAGTCTAGGATGAGAAAGTAAATTTGTGGTAATCGAAAGAAAACTTTGGATAAAAATCTCGTATCTAGTGGGAAAAGAGCGATGCTACAGTAGGTCAGATGGATTTGAGGTATGTGACCATCTTTTCTAAGTGGCAGTGGAATTTCAATGCTATTTTGAAGTGTTTGACCCATGGGACGAGATTAGTTTTAGAGCCTCTAACGTGTATTCCTGGCCCTGGAATATGGAGGGCTCTGGAAGATGGGAGAGGCTTCACTTCGTTCTGCCTTTGGTAAGTGAGAAAATGGTGCCCACTGAAATGAAACAAAGAAATATGCCAAGCAAGAAAAGCGAAAGGACACAGGGAGATTTTATCAGTGCCGGGACTAGCCACCTCTGCACAAGGTTGTTGCAGTGTTAGCAAGGCAAGAAGGTCTCCGCAGTAACCACAGGCTATGCAAAGAGATAAATGGTTGACCCTGGCCCGTGTCAGGCGACGATTGATGCCACTATCAGCCCTAGTGCCTTCCCAATGATTTTTTTTTAAAATCTTTGATAGAGTGTGTTATCTAGTTACTGGCATGAGGGCAACAGCCTGGAGGGGTGAAGGAAAAGGAAGGAATAAAAGGTCACTTCAGGAGGACGTTCTTTGTTCCACTAAATGAGAAAAAAGGACCCAGATCAAAAGGGAGGAAATAAATAAATAACAATAAAAGCGATGGCTTGGTGCACGGATGGGAAAAGCAACCCCCCTTCCATCTCTGTGTGTTTCTCACTCCCTTCCTCCCTTGATCTGGCCTCCTTTCTTCCTCCACCCCTTCCCTTCATGCCTTCTTTTCTCTTTCCTTTTATATGTCCACTTTCCAAAAAGACAGATGAAGACAGACCAGCCAGTTCCTGTCCTCAAGAAATATTGAGCTATTGTGTGGGGTGGGGGTGGGGCTGGGGGTGGGGTGTGTTAGCTGATATGGCTCTAGATTCTACGTGTTTCTCTTTAACTTTTATAGTGGCATTTTGAAGAACAGAACGATGCTGAAAGAATATTCTTTTATTTAGTTGAATTTCCCTTTTTAATATTACCCTGAAAAATATAGTGTCTCCCTTGTGGATCTTTTTGCATAAGGTAAAATGGTGCAGGCTAAGAGGCCAGAAGACTAGACAGACAGGCCCCAGAGTACAGGGACTCCCTCTGGAGAAGATCCACACTGGATATGACCCCTGTGTCTCCAAAACCAATCTGCAATGAGTAGAGAAATTTTAGTGAGTAAAGTTAAACATTTCAAAAGCCACAGGGTCTTAGCCACTGAATTTTCTTTCTTTCTTTCTTTCTTTCTTTCTTTCTTTCCTTTTTCTTTTTCTTTTTCTTTTTTTCTTTTTTTTTTTTTTTTTTTTGCGAGGGTGGCTTTTACCCTTTCATGCCAGCAGGTACTGCACAAGGCTAACTTGGCACGGGTTGAGCTGTTTACCTTGAAATCTTGCTCTGTCAAAGGCATCAGAGTGGTAGATAAAGAAGAGAAACCTTACAGTCCAAAGACTTGGGTTCAAGTCCCACATGCCATCTAAGATGCCCTGGTCCTTGACCAAGAGCCATACTTCCCCCTGACAAAGGAAAAATGTGTTTAACAATAGCTTTCTGTGCAGTTTCTCAAGCTTGAATTGGGTGATGGGTATAAAAGCCCACAGACAACCCTAAAACCGTATTCAACTCATGATTATTGTATGGTTGCCACATGGCTGACAGCACTGTGTCCAAAATGTTTGCACAGAAAGATGCAAGGTGGCTACATGGAACAGAGCAATAAAGCAGTGTTTCTTGGAAATTTCCCTAGGAGTATTTTAGTGTAGAGCAAGGTAGGAGTTCTAGCTGGTTTGTGTGTCCACTTGATACAAACTAGAGTCATCTGCGAGAAAGGAGCCCCAGTTAAGGAAATACCTTTATGAGGTCAAGCTGTAAAGTCTCTTCTCAATTAGTGATTAATGGGGAAGGGTCCTGGCCATTGTGGATGCTGTCATCTCTAGGCTAGTGGTCCTGGGTTCGGTAAGAAAGCAGACTGATCTAGTTTTGGGAAGCAAGCCAGTAAGCAGCAGCCTTCCGTGGGCTCTGCAAAAACTCCTGGCTCCAGGATCCTGTCCTGTTTGAGTTCCTGTCCTGACTTCCTTCGGTGATCGACAGCAATGCTCAAGTGTAAGTTGAGCAAACCCTTTCCTCCCCAACTTGTTTTTTGGTCAAGTTTTGGTATAGCAATAGAAACTGTAATTAAGATGGTAGAGGAATTATGTCAAGGTCAGACAAAGAACACATTGCATATATTTTAGTTTCTAGATTACAACAAAAATATGCTGCATAATGTAGTTTACTGATATAGTTAAAATAGATGATATAAAAAACTTGAAATTAAAGTGTATTTTGTAAAGGATTATCTCAGGGTTAGGGACACAGCTTAATCAGGAAAATGTTTTTCAAGCAAACGTGTGTTTACCAAGCAAGCATGAACACTATTCTGATTGTCCATGTAATAACCTGCTAAGGTGTCCTTAGTCTGTAATCCCAGCACTGGTCAGGTAGAGGAATTAGAGGAGGAGGAGAAGGAGGAAGAGGAGGAGGAGAAGGAAGAGGAGGAGGAGGAGGAGAAGAAGAGAGAGAGAGAGAGAACGAATTCCTAGGTCTCATTGACCAGTCATCTTAGCCTCAAACAGCAAGCTGAAAGTCCCAATCAAAGCCTATGTATGAGAAAGTAATCATATGGTTCCCGAGGCTTGATTGGTGGCTTCCACACAAGGTGCACACAGGAGCATCTGCCCCATGTGGGAAAACACACACGCACGCACGCGCGCGCGCACACACACACACACACACACACAGTAAGTCTTTTTTATCAGTATAAATTAGATATAGCAAGCAGTTCTGATCTTAAGTGTACAGTTCGTTAACCTGTGTGTGGTGTGAAGGCCAGTTCAAAGCCAAGACATAACGCATTTTATTTAATCAAAGAAACTAATTTTACTTTATTTTTTCATAAATGGAGATGCTAACAATTGAATCTCGGAGAGATTTTTTATCCTTTTTTGTTTTGTATATATATAGCTTAGGCAATGATCAGTGACACAGCCAGTGTAGGAAGAGACTTGAATTTACATTTTTGCCTGTACGGCCTGATTTTTACAATTCAAATAAAGCTGTTATGATTTGGGAACTTCTGTAAACTCAGTGAGATACTCAGAGTTCACATTTTCAGCTGAAAACACCTCTGGGAAAAGAACATCTTTCTCACAAGAGGAGAAATCTGGCTGTACTCTGATCAAGATTTGGGCTGATTTGATCATCTTGCCACTTAAGAGGCTGAATTCATTGTACCAATTCAGATTTATGGAAGCTGTACCATTATTGACTTGTGTCTTTGGTGCTCGCAGGCATAGCCTCGGGATCCTGAAAGCAGATTTTCTGCTTGCACATCAGGCCAAAGTTTTGCTGGGGAGCATGCTACTCAGCTTCTGTATGTCTCAGTTTTATCACTTGTGAATAATGCTGAAAATGGACAGCCTCAAAGTGCTGTGGGATCTAAGTGGAATTTGGAAGCGAGTGTGCCAGTGCCGTGACTGAAGTCTACTCAGCTCTCAATGACTGTTCATCGCCATTATTCTCGCTATGAGCCCTCCGTCAGCTTCTACCCTCGGCCTATCATTGTTGTTCTGATTTTCATTTTAATAGTTTCTCAGCCCAGACACATTTAAATGTTTAAAGTACTAACAGAAAGGGAATGTCTGGCTAGAGTCAGCCACATGCTTATCTTGCCTCAAAATGCTTACCGAGATTTTCTGTTAATTGGTCAATCGTTGGTGCCCTTCTATAGTCTGTATTGACTGTACTCTCTTCTGTGTTAACTGGTACTCTTGTAGCTGAGGTTACACTTGCTTCCCGCTGGATTATGTGTGTGTCCCATGGAGAGCCCAAGCACCTAGTTAGGGGCTGGGTGTCTAGGAGATGCTTTGTCTGTTGTGCCAGTATTTATTTGATGAATACATTTCCAAATTCTTGTATCAAATTCAAACTACTACTACTACTACTACTTCTTCTTCTTCTTCTTCTTCTTCTTCTTCTTCTTCTTCTCCTTCTCCTTCTCCTTCTCCTTCTCCTTCTCCTTCTCCTCCTTTTCCTCCCCTTTTTTGGTTTTTTTGAGACAGGGTTTCTCTGTGGCTTTGGAGCCTGGAACTAGCTCTTGTAGACCAGGTTGGCCTTGAACCCAGAGATCATCTGCCTCTGTCTCCTGAGTGCTGAGATTGAAGTTGAGCTTAGTAGACTTCAGCCATGGCATTGGCACACTGCCTGGCTGGATCAAACTTCTAATGGTTGACCTATGTTTTGACAGTTTTAAACTTTTATAATACCTCTGTCGTATTTTTATTAAGGAATGAGTGTGGTGGGAATTTGGCCTGACATCCAATTGCATATGAGAAGAATGGAGTTTCTTCATAGAAATTAATTTTTTAGCTAAAAATTTCTGTTAAAATACCAAATGCTGTTTAATTTGAATATTATTTTCTAAAACATATTAAAGGTCTTTATGTCCTTTTTGAGGACATTTAGAGGCTAATATTCCCTTAACATTTCTGCATCATCATCTGCCAAACAATTTTATTAAATTTCAAATAATACCCCAGGATGAGGATTTAATTCAGTGGTGGAGCACTAGCCTGGTGTGTTCAAGGCCCTTGGGTCTTACCCGATACTGAGAAAAAAAGATAAAGACAATACTTCTATACTTGTCCATTAGTTGCTTTTCTCCTATAGCAACAAATACCTGACTGAAGCAAGTTAAGGAAGGAATTTGTTTTGGCAGCCTTTCATGGTGGGGAAGACATGGTAGCAAGAGCAGGCAGCCGCTGGTTACACGACATCTGCTGTCAAGAAGCAAAGAATGTTGGAGGCCCATGCTTAGCTCCCGTTCCTTTTTTCACTCAATGCAGGACCCCACCTATGGGTTGTTGAAACCCTCATGTAGGGATGAGATTCCTACCTCTATTAATCTAACTTAGGAAATCTTGCAGAAATGCAGATCCTGTCAAGCTGACTATTGTTGATCCCCACATCCAAGGGGAATACTGAAGTCTCATGAGGGTGACTGCTTCTCACTGAATGGCGTATGACTATACCAACAGATGCCATTCCTTCCTTTGCTCCAGGACTGTAAATTTTATATTGGATGCTGTTAATATCTCTGCTTCCTCCATCTGATGCCCTATTTCCACAAAGAACTGAAAAAAACCCCTTTAGATATATAAGCAAAGTCTCAGTTAAAATGAGCATTTCTTAAGAACTCCACAAAGCTTCGTGTGAAGATATTAATAGAAGATATTTTACTGTCTTCATTTCCTGCTAGTCATCATGACTAGGATTGCAAGAAATCAGCTTTGTGCTTTCATACCATCCAGACTTCACACAGTGTGTCCTGGTTATTTACTGTTTACATTTTTGCAACTTGTTCTAACTTCGATACTTATAGCCATACAGATTTCCATTCCTATTTATTTGATTCTTTTTGTCTTTATAACTAAAGTATGCTGACTAAAACATAAATTGTTAGCATGAACCATGATGTCAGTCAATTAAAAACTATCAAACAAGAGGTTCTTTGAGTTTATTATTATGGAGAAATACTTGGATATTATGTTGACTAAAAATATTAAAAGTGTACTATGATTCATTAATGAATGCTGTCAACTGTTAAAAAATACTATTTATATCTTTTAGAAATATTTTAGAAGTTGCATGGCAAGAGGAAATACAGGAACATATAAAGATTTCATCTGATATTTTTAAAAGAGATCTTTGATTTTTCTCTAGGATAAATAACTATTAATAACAATATCTTTGGCCAGAGCCCAACTTCCAGGCTCTCTACTTCTCCTTTCCTCTAGGTGTTCTAAGTCATCTTCTCTGACTCATGCTAGCTCTGGCATTTTATCCTTTCAGCTCTAAGTGTAGCCCGCCCTTGGCCTGGAGAATGCAAACTTGAAATAATATGTTATTTGGAGTTCACAGATTGTGAATTTCCTTTTCTTTGTAACTGAGATTTCCTCTCCATTCCTCAGACGCATTCCTGATTGGGTTATAATTTCTGTTTTTACTTTACTTGGTCCAAAATTGCCTCTGGGAAAGGAAACTTCTACATTCCCCAGTGCAACTTTGGCTTTGGGGAAAGGGTAGCGGTTCTGAATTCCATCCTGATAGTGGCGTGCAGATAAGTTCAAGGTCAAGAGCTTGTACAGTATCACAACACAAGACACTGCTTGTAGGGTGTTTGCGAGGCTAAGAATGATGCTCCCGACATCGAGGAGCAAACTGACTTTCTGTCATCCTGTGCAAACTGGGTGCATGTGGGCATCCTTTTATTTCAAGCTCATTTCTTCCATTTTTTTTCTCAAGTCAGAATGCCTTAAGCTTTTCTTCTTAAGGAGTCAAGTGAAGAGCTTCTTTCGAAGCCTTCCTCTTGAAGAATCAACTTAATTAATAATGGATTCGCTTTCATTGAGAGTACTCAAATTTTAGCCTAGAAAAATCCACACCATCTTCACAACTTCATTGATTCAGCCCCCACACTCTCTGGGAAAGGAACGCTTTAATGGCATTACTAATAAAGCGTAAGCATTTTCATGTCTTCCTAATGAGCAGTGGCTGGACTAAGGTCCCCATAGACTTGCTCCTTTGTACCTCGTGGTTTCCTTTTCTGTCATATGTCAAGGTTGGCAAATTTGCCCTTTTAATCTAGGTTTCTACAGGGCAATAAACTTCATTACCGTCTTCCAGTTAGACTTGAAAAGAATTCACAGGGTGACTAGGAAGAGTTAAAGCGGCCCCCCTCAGACCTGAGCATGCAGACTTCACAGTGCAGGGACAGCAGCGAAAGTGGCCGTTGTAAACACTTTCTCTTGAAAGCTGTGTCTTTTCAATAAACACACTGTTAGGCGCTAGCAAAATATTTCCAGTTGCCTTCATGGGTGGTGCAGTGCTGGAAGCCGTTAGCTCATGTTCAGTTAAATTTCAAATGTCAAAGCCCATTAATAGTGAGTTTAGCCAAAGACAGCTTGTAAGGAACTGTGCAAACTTAACTTCCTCAAATAAAAAAGAGAAGAAAGATGACCATTTAACATTGCCGTTCCTCCCCCTGCTTTCTTCACCTCCGTTCCAAGTTGGTTTTGGGTTTTATTGACAGTAGGCTTCAAGTTTATATTCAACATTTCCCTTAATTTGCCTTGTCTTTTTATTCCCTCCTCCTCCCCTCCCCTCCCCTGGGACACGGGGGCCTATTACAAAGGTGTTGGGATGTTTCTTTGAGTTTGCGAGGCGTGTTTTGAAGCAGGCCTTGAGGAGTCTGCACCAGTGTGAAAGCAGAAGGGTCGACTTTGGAGAGGGAAGCACACTGTGATATGATGTTCCTCTCAGGTGCTGCTTCTGCGGTGCTGAATACAAATGTGCACGAGATTCTGTTTATACAGCAATGAAGTTCCATGTTAATATAGCGGTGCAGCAGGCACCCCCGCTATTGGCAATGTTTGCGGTTACCACCAGTGTAGTAACTGAAGTCAATGAAAGCAACAGCAACAACAAACAAACAACAAACAACAAGAGCAGCAATTTTTTCTTCCCTAGTCTAAATTTACTTGAGCAATTACCACAGTGGCTGCCATAGGTTGTTGATCCATTGCTGTGTTAAATTCTATGACAAGCTAAAAACAATTGAATTACGAATTATAAACTCTCTATCAACCTGACCTCCCTGATGTTTCAGAGTTTCATTGGCCACACCCTTTTCTGGGCTCTCTGAATTTGCAATGGTTTCCTATGTGCAGAGGAAGCAATGCCTATCTTCTACATTTGGTTTGGGAGGCTAAAGCAACCAGAGTAAAACCTTCGATGTGGTCCCCAAAGGGATGTCTTGGATTCTCTCTAAAAGTGTGGTTTGAAGAATGTGAGCTTGAATTACACTGAGGTTTGTTTGAGTCCAATAAGAGGAACAGCACAAAGAGGTTGAAGGTGAATGTGTTGTCTTAGAGCATTATAAGTCTCTTCTGAGAGTTTACCACAATTCTCTCTTGGGAGCACATGGAGGTCCCAGTAGAGATATGAACTCTGAGGCTTTCCCTGCCTTTTTGACTCAAAATAAGACAAACATGCTCTTCTCTAGTGGTTTGTATAGATTTAAGCAGTTGATTGATTTAGATACATATTGTTATACTACTGAAAGTCATTTATTGGTAAACACTTGTGTACCTAAAGGATTCCTGTTATTTTCTTTAATTGGGCCATATCTAGTTAGTGTCTATGGATTTCAGTGGTGTTTGACTCACAGGAAAAGTTTGTTTTTTCTTTTTCTTTGTACATAAATACATACATACATATCACATATGTATTTATCTCCTTGTCCTCAGGGTCTCCATAGGACCTGGCTCAGTAAATGTTTATTAGTTAGATTTAGTAAAACTTCATTAATTGATACCCTAAAAACATTGAACTTGAAATATTTAACTTAACTGAAAAATCAATTTTATGGACTCTCACACATTAATTATCTGCATGCAAATAGGGGCTGCAAATTACAAATAACAGCTATCAAGCTACTGAAGTGAGTCTGTAGGTGTTCTAGTGAAAGATGCAGGCTGGCAGTGTGAGTTCTACCTGGATGAATACACACACACACACACACACACATATATATGTAATCTTAGGAAAATGTTCATTTTAAGAGAGGGCAAAGCAATTGTAAAATTTCAGGTCACTCTAATTCATTTTGTCATTTTCGGTCACCTGTTCCATCATTCCTCAGGCATAAACAAATGTAACACATCTTTACATAGTTAAAATAATATTCCACAACAGTTTCCCATATACATCACACATCAACAGATCAATTTGGACAGGGTGGGAGTTCAAACCCTATGTGACTCTCTCTCTCTCTCTCTCTCTCTCTCTCTCTCTCTCTCTCTCTCTGAGTGTGTATGCATGCATGTGTGTGCGTGAATACATGCACATGTGTACCAGTCTGTTGCAGGGCATTGAAACCAATGGGTGGCAGGCTGAGAGCGGTGCCGTTAAGCACCAGGGAAGAGTACGTTTGTGGAAGGAGGAAGTAATTGACCAGCTTCATTCAGGCAAATGTCACATGCATGGGAGCTGGACTGTTATTGGCTCTCATTCAAGGGTGGAAGATACCCTTCTATGGTCTGGGATTTACAGTCCTGACTGATTGATTTACTAGTTTCGAGCTGAGAACTTCTCTTCTCTTCCAAAAACCCTATCTGCTTTTTGAGGAAGATCCCTTTAGACCAGAAGTGAGCTCTCAGCTGTTTCTGTCACCAAGCCTTTGCTCTGCCATTACGAACTGTCCCTCTGAAACCATAGGGCCAGTTAACCACTTTTTTTTTCATGTACAGGACATATTTAATCTTCACAATAAGCCCCAAGAGAAGAGATACAACATTGGTCTCATTTCACAGATAGGGGAATAATAATGATGATGATGATGATGATAATAATAATAATAATAATAATTATTATTATACATTTTGAGATAGGACCTCACTGTGTATCTCTGGCTGGCCTAGAATTTTCTTTTCTTTTTTTTTGTATTTTACATTTATTTTAGTTTTTTTAAATTTATTTATTTATTAAGGATTTCTGCCTCATCCCCGCAACCGCTTCCCATTTCCCTCCCCCTCCCCCGATCAAGTCCCCCTCCCTCATCTGCTCGAAGAGCAATCAGGGTTCCCTGACCTGTGGGAAGCCCAAGGACTGCCCACCTCTATCCAGGTCTGATCCTGGCATTTTGTTGTAGCAATAAAGAAGTAACTAAGACAATAACAAACAGAATTATAGGGCACTAGACAGGCATATGAGCTGAAGGGCTCCTTCTCTGTTTTCTCATTCTGTCATCTGGTACTGGGACACTAAAAATGTCACATGACTTCCCTGAGCTCCATTGTCTTGAACTAAAAATGTGGAGATTGAATGTGTTATAATTTCCCAACATCAGGCTGGTTCCACTATGACCAAACCGGATAGGTTTAACTTTTATCTGTCTTGTGCTAGAATACTAGTAAACTTAAGAATATTGTTGATTTTTGTTAAACACTAAGAAGCATATTTCCCCCTACTTCTGAACATAACATAAAATTCACCATTTTTACTTTTGTTAATGTGCAGTTCAGTAGCACTGAGTGTTTCTCATTGCTTGCATCTATATCTAGAACATGCTTGGCTTTCTGAATGTAAAGTCCACAGCCACGAAAAGCAAGGTCCCCATCTTGTTTTCTTCAGACCATGGTACGTCTACATCATTCTCCCTTTGAATTTGACTGTTTTATAGACCCATCAAGATGGAGTCATTCAATATTTGCTATTGGATATCTGGTTTATTTCTCTTAAACTATCTCCTCAAAATTTACCCCTGCCATACATAGCATGCATCATAATTTTGTTCTATAAGCCCAGAGTGTGTTATGCACATCATTCTTTTTTTTTTTTTTTTTTTTTTTTGATTTTCGAGACAGGGTTTCTCCGTAGCTTTTGGTTCCTGTCTTGGAACTAGCTCTTGTAATTGAGGCTGGCCTCAAATTCACAGAGATCCGCCTGCCTCTGCCTCTCGAGTGCTGGGATTAAAGGCGTGCACCACCACCGCCCGGCTATGCACATCATTCTTTGTGCACTATCTACGGATAGCTGCTTAGGTTGTTGCCAACTTGTATATATGTGATCAATGTTGTTTATAAGCGTGGGTCCCCTGAACTGGTCCCCTTAAGATGCTGCTTCCAATTATTTTAGATACATATCCAAAATTGCTTGATTATAGACTAATTCCTTTTCACTTTTTTTTTTAAGATTTATTTATTATGTACACAGTGTTCAGCCTCCATGTATGCCTGCAGGCCAGAAGAGGGCGCCAGATCTCATTACAGATTGCTGTGAGCCACCTTGTGGGTTGCTGGGAATTGAACTCAGGACCTCTGGAAGAGCAGTCAGTGCTCTTAACCTCTGAGCCATCTCTCCAGCCTCTCCTTTTCACTTTTTTATCAACCCATCTTAATGCTTCTTGTAGTGACTACCCCACTGGACACATATTTATGCATGTGTGTTTAATGCATTATGCAAGATGCATATATGTTATATATGCATGTATGATGTATACATATAATATATACAGGCATATCATATGTATATGCATTAAAATTCTAGTTTTTCTGCATTCTTGAAAAACTTCTTGTTTTCTCTGATTGTTTTAGTAGCTTTTATGGTTGTATTTCTAAGTTGTATTTCATTGTAGTTTTGATTAGAATTTTACTAAAGATGTGAGGTTGCCCTCATGTTTTTATTTCCATTCGTATATTTTCTTTGGGCAGATATTAAAATATTCTGTTTGCTTTGAAAACCAAACTATTGTATTGGATATAAAAATCCTTGTATACTTTAGATATTGACCTTGCGTCAGATACAACATTCAGAAATATTTCTCTGCTTTTTTATTCTATTGATAGTTTATTTGGGTGGACAAAGGGTTTTTAATTTTGATAAAGTCTAATTATCTATGCCTTGTTTGATGCTGTATTTGGTATCATATGAAACAGATCATCATTAAATACAAGTGTAATATAAATTTCTCTTTTATGAAAACAAGAGAAAAAATTCTGTATAAATTGTGGTAACCTAGATTCTATCTTTGAAACTCAAATCTGCTTATGTTACAAAGCTTATTTTATTTTCCCATTTTTACCCCCTATCTTACTCTGTCTTATAACCGTGTGCGTCTGCATATGTGTGTGTGTGTGTGTGTGTGTTTGTATGTGCATGCATGCTTTTTTATGGTCATTTCTAGAGCATCAGGTAAATTTCCCATGGTGCTTTCATCACATCATCCTCAAACATTCTTAAATCATTCAAGAAATTAAAAATATCATTTGAAACTAAATAAAGTTTAATTTTGATTTGGTCTGTTCATGTCAGAAATTTAAAGACTTGATAGTTGAATATCACAGGAAGGAGGAGACTAGGGAAGGAAGTTTAACTATTTTTGGTTCATGTGATTAATGATGTAACAAAGTAATTCTCCCTTCCACATGCTGTCAGTTTTCTGAAGCACAACCAACTCGTGCTTTGTCCAGAGGCCAGTCAAGGGGAATTTTATCTTGAGATGGGGCATCAGAGAGCTGCCAGTCATTTGGGACTGGTGAATGAGGGAAGCGGTGGTGTATGCTCGTCAGGTTCCCATGGCATCTATTTAAGTAGGGTTTATCTGAGGGACTTAAGGATGTGCCACCAAGAAAAGAATTTTATAAATTAAACTTAAATTAATTTTTTAAAAGAAGCAACATTTATTTTGATTTGCCTCTTTCCCTGGCTCTACCCTTACTCAGTGCATTGAGTAACCTTGTAGTGATGACCTTGTTCCGCATTTATAAAATTAGATATTGATACAGAGAGCTAAACCTTCATTAAGCCCTGCAGTAATACAGGAAGGTACTGAAAACATAACTTCTTCTCATTGGGGAAACGGCAAAAGAAGTCTCTGCTTTCTACAGATGAGATGGAGCCACATGAATAATTAATTCCCAACAAGTTGAGCAATTGATTTTCAGCAAAGGGGCAATTCCCTAAAGTTGGGAGGATTCTGGGCAAAGGCAATTTGTACTTATTTCTGAGAGGTGTTGTGGCTTCTGCTAGCGCTCTAATATGGTTTATTGAACAAGCGCCAGGATCTCCTTCAATCCCTAGGTAGCTGCTTTACGGCTTGTTTTGCGGGGGTCTCTGACTTTTGAACTTGTTTAGTGTTGGCAGAGGGTTCTGAGTTTTCAACGTTCAGAGATGCATAACATGAAAAGGTTTCCAAGTGTTTGTATAAACTTACTGTGTGTATGCTGTAAGTCCGTGTTTACACGTTGTGTGAATACAATGGATTCCAGGTGATGGTAAAGCAATTGATTCAAGCGCTTGTCTATCTGGAAATTAGATTGCACTTTGTGAACTTTGGGGTGGGGGTCTAGAAATAATATTTTCCATGTGATTTTCTCCGAAGATGAAATACACGTATTACAGTCATTTTGTTTATCTGTAGCCTAAGCAATAAATTAGATTCACAAAGAAACAACTTTAAATATGTTATTCTGATGTACTACATATATGGACATTGAATTTTGAAATATTTTAGTCTCTGGAACATTTAAATTGTGTCACCACCTGATTCTTTCCATATTGATCACTTGCATAAGAAAACTTTAAAAAAATAAAAAGCAGATTATTTCCCCACCACGTCAAATGGCATGAGATTTTGATCCTGAGAGTGAAGCGTTTCCATCAGACTCCTCTATCTGAAATCTCTGGGTCTATTTCCTCCTTTGCCTGGACTGCTGCTAGTGGTAGTTGGCGTTATTTAATTATCTCTACATTTTAACTGTGGTGTTTACCTTTAATATCACTCCAGTCAGTGAGTGATTCATTGCATCTGGAACTAAACAACAAGGTTTGACAGAAAAAGGGACAATGTGTGGCAGATGCATTTGGACCCAGGAGGACAATGGCTTCGAAAGTGGGCTTTAAGAGCTTAGAAATTCAATTAAGCATTTATGACTGTAGAAATTCGTACTGCAATGGATGGCTTATGGTGACTTTCACAAAAGATGCTGGGGATTTTGAACATCACGGCTGCTTTATACTAGGAAGGCATCCACCCTTCAGGAGACAGGCAAGCTCTTCAAATTTCAGGTGCTTGAGATATAATCCCAGTTAGAAAATTCTGTCTGTGTTTTCTCATTCCTAACACAAGGCTAGTAATTTTGGGAGTTAGCATTGACAGGAAACACTGTGTGTCTTCTGCCTTATCAGAAACCCAGCAATGTCTATATAAATGGGATTTGTCTCTATGGCATGCACTGGCTTTTTGGGATCCTAGTCTGCACATCTTCCTAGGCCTGGATGGAGGAGGGAGGGCCTTGGACTTCCCACAGGGGAGGGTACCCTGCCCTCTCTTAGGGCTGGAAGGGGAGGGAGAGGGTGAGTAGGGGAGTGGGAGAGAAATGGGAGGAGGGGAGGAAGTGGAAATTTTGAATGGTATTGTTTATAAAGCAATAAAAATTAAAAAATACTTCATAAAGCACAATACTACTTTCAAGCGGTCTTTTAGCCTTAGCTGATATTTCCTTTGTCCTTCCTATAGAGTATGTAAGTAAATGCATTTAATCAAGGCCTGTGAAGAAGCAGGTATAAGATTATTTCTGTTTGGTTTTCCCCTACAATGAATTGCCATTCTTTTTATTGAAGTTTTAAGTTTTATTTCTTTTGAGATGTATGTGAACACTGCATTTTTATCTTCTCTTCCCTCCAACTTCTGGGACTCTTTTACCTTTCAAATTAATTTCTTCTTTACCTCTTATTGTTATACATATGTGAATATTCATATGTGTGTGAGTATATCAACCTATTGATTCCACTTATTATTGATCAGATGTACATGTGTCTGCTGTGGGATGATGCTTTGTACACTGTAAAGATTTGTCACTCATATTGGTTTAATAAAATGCTTATTGGCCAGTAGCCAGGCAGGAAGTATAGGTAGGACAACCAGACTATGAGAATTCTGGGAATTCTTGCAGTTGCAAGCCAGATATAGAGGAAGCAAGATGAGAATGCTTCACTGGGAAAAGATAGCAAGCCACATGGCTAACCATAGACAAGAATTAAGGATTAATTTAAGTGTAAGAGTGTAATATTAAGTGTAATATTAAGCCTGCGCTAATAGGCCAAAAAGTTTATTAGTAGTATAAACCCCTGTGTGTTTCTTTGGGATGGAATGGCTTCAGGACTGGGCCATTCTGTCTACATGTGCCCGGAACTTATTTCTTGGGATATGATAACCTACGTGGGAGTTCATACCTGGAGGAAACTGATTCTCCCTCTCTCAGTAATCATTGCCTGTAGCACTTCATCCATGGGTGGGACAATGTGGAATTCTCCCTTTTTATACTGGCATGTCAACTGAAATCACTATGCAGATCCTGTTCAGGAAACCTTATTGTTGCAATTTCATGAATACCTTTTCCATGTCATGTCTAAGGGATGCTTTTTAACAGCAGGTACCTTGGGCTTCTGGCTCTTACAATCTTTCAGCTTTTACTTCCAGTTTCCTAAGTCTTAGGTGTAAGGACTGTGTTGCAGATTGATAGTTGGGATAAACAGCCCACAGTCATTTGTCCTCTGTATTTGTTATAGTTTATTTTGTAAGTGAGGGAATACAAGTTCAATTCTTTGCTCCCTTCAGGAAGCAATGCCCATTAAAGAGTAGTGTTATAAATATCACGGATATTTAAATAGTTTCACAAATAATATAATGTGTGAGCTTTGAGAGTTCTCTTGAAGGCCATGTTAGGCATCAGGAGGATTTTTTAATGTCAGCTGGAAAGAGGCCGTGATAACTTTGGAATCCTCGTGGCATTTACTGTGTAGATTTAGGAGTCACAACTCCTCCCGAGCAAATGAAAGGTCTGTGTCTGGTCGTAATTTATACTTCTTGGCCTCATAAATCTAGAAGTTTTATGCTGTATATTTTGTATGTGTGGAGTCATTTATGTTGTCAGAACAGGCTGAAATTGGCCTCCAACATCATCTTGTTACTGACCCTTTTGAGAAGTAACTTCAGCTAATAAGGAGAAAAGCAAATGTAGTTCTTGGTGAAAGTTGTTCTCCAAAGGAGGTCACCATAGTGGCATAGTAGGTTCCCATTGATTCTTAGTTAATGACCAGATTCTTGGAAACTTCAAACAAGGCTGACTTAGTATGTTCCATTCTGATAGATCACAGTTCTATACAGAGTAGCCAAGTTCACTGATTGAGGTCTCCCAAGGCTGAAATAAGAGTGACAGTCACGATGTATCCCCATTTGGAGATCAGGCCATATTTCTAGGTCCATGTAGGTTGTCTGTTGAGGCCAGTTATTCGAGTCTTGAGAACTTAGGACCTCATTTCCTTGCTGACTTTTGGCCAGGGACTATGTTTAGCTCCTAAAGGCTGATTTTAGGTCCAAGCCACAGGATCAATACCTTTTAGAGCCTGTTGGAAAAATCAATCTTAAGGGCTTAACTTAGGTCAAATCCACCTCACTTTTTAAAAAACCATGTTTTGAGTAAGTGTATTTACTACACTTACCTTATGATGTCTCAATTCATGTTGAATTGCACAATGATATCTATCGATATCACCTGACTTACCCTTTGTCCCTATACATACATGTTTTCTTTTATTCCTCCAACGAGTCTCCTGTCTGCTTTTATATCACAAATCCATAGTATATACTAGTCTACTTTTGAGAGAAAGCATGTGATGTTTGTCTATGTTTCCTTCTCATTTTATCTTCCCTCATCCTGAGTCTCCTTCAGAATACACACACGCACATACACACAAACACACACATGTTATAGGGTTAAGGTATGTGTGTGTGTGTGTGTTCATAAACACATACACATAATATAGATTCCACATATGAGAGAAAAATATGGTATTTATTGTTCTGAGTTTGGTTTATTTTGCTTAACATACTAACTAGTCTTTAGTTCCATCCATTTTCTCCAAAATGACATATTGTTTTGTTTTCTTTCTTTCTACACATTGCATATATCTGCATTTTCTCTATTTATCTGTTAATTGGCATCTAGACTCATTCTGTAACTTGGCCTTTGTGGATAGTTTTGAGATAAACATGGGTGTGCATGCATCTCTGATAAATGCTGACTTAAACTTCTTTCTTGCAAACATTCAGGAGTAGGGTTGGGTTATAAGGTAATTCTGTTACTAGTTTCTAGGGGAACCCTCCACACTGACTTCCATAATTTCTTTATGAGTTTTTCTCATTCCTGCCAGTAGAAAACAAGTGTTCTTCTTTCCTAATACCCTTGCCACTCTCTGTGGCCATTGTGTTCTTGATAATTGCCGTTCTGATTTGGGAAATGGAATGTCAATGTGATCAGAATTGTGTGTGTGTGTGTGTGTGTGTGTGTGTGTGTGTGTGTGTCTGTGTGATGTTTATGTGCCTTTCTTTATTGCTCTCAATCTTATTTTTTGAGTCAGAGTCTCTCTGACCCTGGGGCTTGCCAATACGGTTAAACTGGCTGGCCAATAAACCCCTGGGATGCTCCTGTCTCTACCTTCACAGCAGTGAAATTATAGCTGCAAGATACCATGCCTAGATTTTTATGTTGGTTCTGAGGATTAAACTCAGTTCATTCTCATGCTTGTATAGCAAGCACTTAGCCAATTAAGCCATCTCCACAGCTGCTCAATGCAGTTTTAATTTAAGTCTTCCCTAATGGCTAAGGTGTATACACACACACACACACACACACACACACACACACACACTAGCTGGTCTTGGGCTGTGTTGAATTTCTGATAATATAGATGGTATGTTTGAGGAGATCCGTAGATTCAGCCTTTGTGGGATCGTCTTTCTTCTGCTGGAGTTGCTGGTATCTGTTAAGGTTTTCTTGTTTCCACATATTTCATTGTGTCTAAGGAATGGACCCAGTCTGGGTTATTTTTTGCTTCTGGAGAGTTTTCCGAGACTCTTTTGGCTCTATTTTTCCTTTAAGAAACTCAGGACTGAGATGGTCCTGAAGGAATTCATCACATGAAGTCATCTGAAACTTTGGATGACTACCCAACATTGTGATCAATATTTCTTAAAACCTGGGGCACTCTAGAAGACTTAGGCATGCCTGCTTCTGATCAAAATGTAAGGACTTCTACAGTGCCTTTAGTCCAATTTGTTTGTGTTAATCAGAGCCTTGCCTTGCCCATTCCCTAAACTGATTGCTCACTGCAGCCCTTCCTTTAGCTTAGGAGGCATAGGCAATCAACTTTTGTTTATTTCTGAATTTCTTCTTTCGCCCTTGAGGAGATAATTATTTCTAATGTACAAAAATGGTAGCCCAAACATTGGAAGCAGCTAGAGCAGCGGGCAGTGACGACTTCTGCGATCAGGGACACTGATGCCTGTAAACTAGGTTTCATTCCTTGGGCTTCTTCCTTCTTCTCTTCGCTATGACACATTCATTTGCTTCCCTTCAGGTACAAAGGGGACACAAAAATGAAAAGGAGGAAAAAAAATGCTTCCCCTGGTGTATGGAACTGAGAAGCTGTCAAAGCCTCGTAGCAGGGAAAGTGTGCTCCTGTGTATTCAATCACGGAAATTAAGTGTTTTCGAAGGCAGTGCAGTCACGGGTCTATTGCATGGGGAAATAACATGTTGTAGTCCATCACTTAAAATGTTAACCTTGTCTCTTACTAGTGACTGCAAGCAGAAACATGTGCTGCACGCTCGCTGGTTAAATGGCAGTGTGTCAGCTCTGTGAAAAAGGCTGGCGTGTATCTGTCAATCTTCAGATTTGACTCTGTGTGTGAGAATGCAAGCACATGCCCATGCGTACACACATTCAAACGTACACATACCGCTTCACCTTTCCTGTGTGTGGCTTTCCAAGACTTAGCTCATCACTTACTTACTAGAAAATAAGAATTAATTTCTGCCACTTGAGGATATATTCTTACTTTGCTGTTTTTATTCCCGATCCTAAAATTCTTTCTTAGCTTAGATACAATTACTTATATTTATCTATAGAAAGCTTTCTTTTGATGTAATTCAATAGTGGTGGAGTATACGTATGCTAGAATGAGCTCATTATAAGTAACATCCTAATAGTATGAATTACAGTGTTTGAGTAATCCACCAAGCCTAAAAGATTTATATGACAAATATTTTGGGTTTTGCAGGTCTTATCATCCCTATTGTGACCAGGCTAGAACCGTAAATATCATGAGTGAATTGCCAATGTGCTGCACCGATATCAAACCGAATAGGCTACATTTGGACTGTGGTTTGAGCACCATCATGTACTACTGAATATTTCATGTCATTCTTCTATGGCATATGAAAAGTTGATATCTGCTAGGTCTTTTCTCGGTGTTCTCCACTGCAGCAGCAGGAACGCTCTGTGCCACCCCCCTCCCTCGAGGTCCTGACACCCTACCTGTCCGTGCCACCCCCCTCCCTTGAGGTCCTGACACCCTACCTGTCCGTGCCACCCCCCTCCCTTGAGGTCCTGACACCCTACCTGTCCGTGCTGCACTCTAGACAAGCTCATTCTTCAGGGTCTCTCCCCACTGCATTAGCCTTGGGCTCACACTCAGTGTTTCTACTTCAGTCTCTTATCGGAGTTATGTAGCCAGTCACTCAATGTCAATAGTTCCTGCCACCCCCTGACATTTCTGATCCACTTTACCCTGCTCTTTTGTTTCTTTCAGGGCAAACTATTTATTTTATATATTTATCTGTGATCATGCTAGAAAGTAAGCTCCATGCCATCAGGGGTTTTCCGTGCTTTGTGCTTAGACCGATGCCTGAGGTGTAGTGTGTGCCCAATAAATATTTGTTGGATGTAGGGATCTATCATTCTGGAGCCGTAGACAAGGAGTCTATAGGGAGCCTATGCTTATTAAGCAAGATAACACCTGCTGAGTGAACTCAGTAAATCTTAGCCCTATTGTTGTTATTATTATTTTTTGAGACTAAGCATTAAGTGGAGAAGGTAATACCTTTCTGTATTTTTGTTTGTTCATTTTGTTTTGAAGATTAATGACCCTGAGAGTAAAATGCATAGTGCCATGCCTGGGACATTAGAGGCACTCAATTGCCAGGAAGTGAAATGATCCTCAGATTTAGAGTTTGGAAGATGCATTCTTAGAATAAATATGATGATTCAGGTGGAGGGGATGAGGCTCTGGGAATTTATTTTGCTTGTAGACTGTGATAGTTGTCTGAAACCCATAATGTTAATAACTAAAATATGTGAGTTATTTTTTCTTTGGCTACTCATAGTATGCCAGGCCTTATGGCTTGTGGGTCCTGGTGCTATAACAAAAGCTCAGAAGCAGTTATGAAGCTTCCCCGTCTGCCAGGGTTAGGCTTGAGTATGAATACATGTGCACTATATGGTCATAAGGGCTTTAGAGAGACTAAGGGGGTGGGGTAAAGGGCAGAGAAAAATTATTGACCGCCACTGGGCTTTCTTTTCCACATCCAAAACTTGCAGGCCATGCAAGAAGGCCTTCGGTTAAGGCTTCAGGAATTCTCTTCCTTGCTTTGGTCAGGCAGCTGTGACCACAGAGGTCCCCTTACCCCACCTCCTCCGCCACCCTTGCTCAGTTCATGCCTTCAAATAGACCCTTCCTTCGGCCCGATGTTCCATCTTGCTGATCAATGACTTCGTTCAGGGGAGCTCTCGTGGAGTTGAGAGTCCATTTAAGGTGACAAGGAAGATTTGCAGACATTGTACTTTCCAAGAAGTTCAGAGTAGTGCTGATGTGCGCCAAGAAGAAAACAAATTGCACCAGCTTCCTAGCTGAGGCGGGGAACCTTTTGCTTTTATTTACTTATTTAGTTTTTTTGTTGTTCATTTAAGGTTGGATATATGGGGCGGGATAAACAATTGAAGGCATGTTCTATCCTCTTAATTCTTGCACTACGCTTGTAAGGAAATGGTTTACTCCATCTGTGTAATAGAAGTGACAGATTTATCTATTGCTAGGAAGAAAACTAAAGTTGAAGTATAAGTAGCCTGGAAGCCATAAAGGAAAGAACTTACCTTATGTGGAAGTGAAGCCTTCACTGACCCACGTCTTATGACGGTGACAGACAGCATCATGGGAACCAGAAACATCTTAGTGTTGCCAATGGAAGGATTTCATGTGTTTTGACAAAGATCCCAGTGTTAATTTTGTCAGAATTATTTTCTTAATTGGCTCAAAGAGTGGTGGATTAGAAGATGACTATATTGAAAGGGGAGCCATACCCACTTGTCCATAGTACCCCAAGAGTCTTATATTGGGAGAGATTCTACCAATGCTGTCAACTGTAAAAATGGAAAACTACAATTCTTATGGCAGCAAACTTATCTTATGACATGGGTCACCGAAGACTTCACTTCCACTATGGCAGCAAACTTATCAGGACAATTACATGGAAATTTTGTAACCATGGGCATATATTGTTCCTCTTCTTCCCCAGGTACCTGTTAAATAGTTAAGGTCACACTCATATCTTTTGACATTTGAGTATTTAGTCCTTATTTTAGACAAAAGCATGAATTATCAATATGATTTTATATAATTCTCTATGCCTTTACTCTGCTAAAGAGAATTCTGGGCTCCTAGCCAACTGAGACTGAAAAATTAGCACTGATATTCTTTTGTTATTTAACATAAAGGGAAATGTAAAGGGAAAGAAATAAAATTGGATCAGGATATCGTAGGGAGAATCTCCTCTTTAGCATAAAGGCTGTCTCCTAGTAGAGCTACACAACAGGAAAAGGTATGCAAAAGGGTATAGACTGAACCCAGTTGGTTGAAAAAAGGCAGTATGTTTCATAATTTAGGTTTAGGCACCATTTGTTTATACACTGTGTTAGAAACATGTTTGTATGAGTGTGTTTGCAAGTATGTGTTTGTGTGTGTGTGTATAGTGTATGTGTGTGATTGTATACTCTGTGTGTAGTGAGTATAGTATGTGTTTGTGTGCATTTATGTCTGTGTGAGTATGTGTAATGTCTATAAAACCTGCATTGGATTAGTATATGGAATAGTAATTTAATGAGTTATGAAATAATTAGTAGTGGGGAAGACTTTTAGGTAGAATCAGCATAATAATGACCAAAAATAAATCCCCTGCCTCATTTGAATAAGTTCAAGAAATGATAAATTAATGTAGAGTGCATTCTATGATATCCTGCCAGAATGGTAGAAAGAAGGATCCACCAAAATTGAGTTTTGAGAAAGATATAGTTACAGGAAAGGGGAACATACTTAAGCAAAGGCATTGATGTAAAAATGGGGTGAGCCATGCCATATTTTAAGAAGAGCATCCCAGGAGTACCCAGGAGTAAATGATGTCAATGGGCCTTTGCTTTACATGACTTCAGTCTCCTTACTATGTTGAAAACATTTGATCCTCCATTTCCTCAGCCTCAAAATGAAGATAACACTTCATGCATCTTCCACTGGCCAGGACTGACTGGAACAGTTTCAGAAAGGCTGCCAGGCCAGGCCTGGCTCGCTCCAAGTTGGATAACAGTTAACAGAGCTAATTGTAGCAATTTAAAAATGTTCTCCAATCAATGGAAGACACCATGGAATTGTTTTCCTTTGATGCCCTTAAGTACCCAATTAATGTCTACTTGATCCAGATATTTTTACTGAGTGTCACGAGCTTTCAGTTCCTTTGTAGTTCTGTGGCTGGGCTATGGATCTGTGCACAAGATAAATATATAAGGCTTGTGCTGTTGAAGTCTTCATATGCCCTCGAGTTCACCCACACCACTCTTCCTAACTTAGTTTTGCTGGGTGACCTTGATCCTCAGCTTGAGTGTTGTTCAAGTGGAAATTCCATGGTTCATTTTTTTTTTTTGAGATCCATGTCTCTACCTTTGGCCTTTGCCTTGATTAGACCCATGGACTCTGAAGCCAGATTGCCATCTAGGTGACAAGTCCCTCTACTCTATCCCTTGCACTTTTAATTCCCTAGCTCTGTGGTGGCACTGAACAAGATTCTGTATTTTATTAAGTGCTGAGCTGAGAAACAGTTTGAAACATCACCTGTAAAGTGGAAGGAAGGGAGTTTGCTGCAACTGCTCTGTCTCTGGCCCAGATATCCAAGCCTTTCCATTTGTTTCGGTGAGGACTTGATGACAGTGCAGATAACCTGGTTCATCCAGTTTTATAGCTGGTATAGCCATCTCCATTTTTATAGCTTCCCCTCTTCAGTCTCC
Organism: Microtus oregoni; assembly: GCF_018167655.1. Classification (NCBI taxonomy): domain Eukaryota; kingdom Metazoa; phylum Chordata; class Mammalia; order Rodentia; family Cricetidae; genus Microtus; species Microtus oregoni. The sequence goes on from NW_024543066.1 coordinate 35,593,400, forward strand.
TCCCGCTTGCCTTTCTTTCTGTTTTCTGTATTGACATCAGTGAAATAAAGGAATACAGGCTGGCGGTATAGGCTTGGAATCTTAGCTGTAGTTTTCTTCTTTTGTTTGTTTTTGTTTTTTTAATAGGAGACATAGTCAGTAGAATCATAAGCTCCAGGTCAGCCTAGGTAACTTGGTAAGAACACATTTCAAAATAAATGTAAAGACAGGGCTATAAATGGAGCTCAATGGTAGAACACTTGCCCAGCATGTAGAAGGCTCTCGAAGGCTCGAGAAAGCTCTGGGAGGGTCTAGGTTCAAACCCAAGTACCTTTATTTTGGCTTTGCTTCACTAGAGTTAGCTCTATGGTAAGATCAGCTGGAGAGGAAGACTTAACTCATTCTTCAAGACCATGGATAGCCACCTTGGTGATGTAGCTCTTGAGGCCTCCAATGATGCTCAAGCACACTCCTTTTAAATTGCTGTAGCGTGTGCGCGCATGCGCGCGTGCACACACACACACACACTCCTTAAATTTGTAGATGTAAAAACTGAAAAGCCATGCTGTATCCAATCTTAAGCCCCATGGTGATAGGTTAGGTCTGCATCTTGGGACTATTGAGTTAGGAGGGTCAAAATCTTCTTTCAGACAATAAACTGCCATTTCTAGAACCAACATTTTCTATTTTATCTCTCAGAAATACTCCAGTACACAATTCTCTATGTGAGTATAATTATTAGCATTCAAATATGTACTCCCTTCTGTTATTTTTAAAACATGTCTTTGATGATCTCTTGGGAAAGTCACATCATGCATCCCAATCCTGATTGCCCAGTTCCACCATATCTGCCCCTCATACTCATAATGTTCCCCCCCCAAAATTAAAAAAAATTAACAAAAAGGAAAAAAAGCAAACAAAAAACCCCACTTTCCTTTCCCACTTCTCTAATACCTCCCTTTGTCTTAGTGGCACTGGGAGCTGTGCTGTGTCACACCGTGGACATGGTGCCCTTTTGTCCACTCAGCTTGACTTGGAAATGTCCATTGCGATGAGTTCTTGGTTTGGTTCAGGGCCCCTACATTTTTTTCTTTTCTTCTTTTTTTTTTACACAGTAATTAATTTTTTATTTTCATTTAAAAATTTCCCTTCACTTCCAAGCTCTTTTTTCCCTCGAAATTAAGAAACATACATAAAGAGATAAAATATATGTAATTATGTGCTTTATATCTGGGCTGTACATTTTCCTCCCTCCTCTTCTCCCAGTCCCTCCTGCCCCTCTGTTCCCATCCTCCCAGTATCCCCCCCCCCCATCCACTGCTCCTGCATTTTTGTTTAGGAAAGGGCGGGTCCCTCAGGAGTATCAACAAAACAGGGCATATCAAGTTGCAGTAAGACTAAGCACCTCCCCATGTATTACGGCTGGGCGAGGTGACCCAGTATGAGGAGTAGGGTCCCCAAAGCAAGGCTCCCTTCTTAATGACTGCCTCCCATCTGCCTACAACCTGTCACAAAGGGACTTCTTTGGTACATATGTGTGGGCACTTCAGACATTTGGTTGGAGTGTTGGTATGCCACTTCTGTTGATGCTTTTCCTGGAGGAAACCATATTTCCTATCCTGAGTTTTAAATATTTCCCTTCTTGTTAGTTTGAGAACTTCATAAGCCACGTGCTGAGTCTCACATGTGCAGTGACTTTTATGTCTCTGCTCTTTAAAGCCCGTGGCTTTAGAGTGACCACGAAGGAACAGGAAAACTGGAAGTTCTGTGAGTACAACTCAGGAGATGAGAGGCTGACTCTTCTCAGTCCTGCCCTCTGCCCTTCACATAAACCACCGGGCTGTTCATTTGTCATCTGAAGTTAGCCTGCCTCTCACTGGTGCTGGCCTCGGCTTTGTTCAACACAACTTGCTTTCTGAGAGGACAGGGCCATGCAGAAGGGTAGATCTGTGCCCTCCAGAGGAGGAAGGTTCCCATGAAACAGGGACACTTGGTGTCAGTGAAAAATTATACCAATTACATCAAGGAAAATGCCACCCATCAAGGAGAATATTTTAATTCTCTCTAGTCCAGACTATTCATGACATTTTTGTGTAAGATTCAATACAGGTCTGTAAAAGTAAGGCATGGAATCAGCTCTGCCTGTTAGGTTCAAGAGAGTCTGCGCAGAGAAAAAAAAATAGAAAAAAAATTAGGAGCTGAGCACAGAGGTGTAGCTTATATCCTTTTATATTTTTCTTCTGTTTCGGTTAGTTGTTCAAGGATCAGAGAGCGACTAATTTTTCCCGGAGCATTTACCATTTTCCATTGCTCGCTGTGCCATCCTGCTTCAGAAACAAGCCGAATCATTTTCTCTTCCAGGGCAACTTTTCCTTCCAGTTCTGTCGGAGGTGGTCCAGGCCTCACAGTTGGTTTCCCCATAGAGCGCCACAAGATGGCGACAGCGTCACGGTGGAGACCGGCCAGCTGCTCCTGCTGGATGCGAACACAAGCCTCCTGAATTCGCTGCACCTTAAAGGTCTGTGGAGTTTGAACAGCCTGTGGTCACTCGGAGGGTGTGGGAAGGGAGGGGGAAGGTTCTGGAGAAGTTTCAGCGTTTGATTGACAGTTTATTTTGAAACCAGATTGAAACGTCTTTTAAAATGAAAAGTAAGAAATGGTCGGAGGAGTTCAAAGCTAAAGGCCGTTCTTTTCCGCTCTTTTAAAGCTCGGAGCTTAATTATTTTATTTTTTTCAAAAACAAGAGAGTTAATAGTGTTCTCCAGGAGCAGCTGCCTTGCCCCAGCCCTTTGTAGTCATGCTTATCCAGGGCAAACCCCACAATATAGCAAAATGCCTTGAAATTGGTTAATGCTGCTGCCTTTGAAATCGTCTGCCAAGAAAGCAATGTCTTCCTGCGTTTACCCTGTTGTGGTTTTGTCTTCTCGGTCCCATGGAAAGTCATATAAATAGGCTTCCTTAGTGCAAAACCATCCACATAGCTCTAGGGTAGAGGAAGTTGGAGGAGCCTGAGAATTCGAATTTCAGCTCATCTACCATGTGGCTAAGTCAGTCACTTCACCTCTTTGTGCACTTATTTTTGTATCTGTGACATGATAATAAATCACACTTCCTACTTCATGGGCTGATAATAAGAAATAGTTATGAAAGTGCCTTTGCTCATTGTCAGATGGAAACTGTGTGGGAGAAAGGCTTAGTTATGGACGCCTCTAAAACTTGACACCAGTAGCTACTATAGATGCCGTAAACAACACTTGCATGCACTCTTGTTACAGTAAGAACGTATCTACACACCCAAACATTTGGAAGAGGATTAGCTAAAGTACTTTTGATATCCCTCCCTTCCTTCTTTCCTTCCTTCCTTCCTTCCTTCCTTCCTTCCTTTTTTTCAAGACAGGGTTTCTCTGTAGTCTTGGTTCCTGTCCTGGAACTAGCTCTTGTAGACCAGGCTGGTCTCAAACTCACAGAGATCCTCCTGCTTCTGCCTCCTGAGTGTTGGGATTAACGTCATGTACCACCACCGTCTGGCTATAATACCTGTTTCTTGTAGACTGAATCAAGATTTTTTGGCCAGTTATTGTGACATTCTTTATTCTGGAAGCTGCTTTTATTTTTCCTTTGTTCCCAGGCAAGAAGTTTTCTGTCCCGTCATTAATTAGTGCCCTTTAAGAGGTAGAATGTCTGTCATATTAAGTTTTTGCCTGTTTTATGCTTGCCTTTTTTCCTTCCTTCTTTCTTTCTTTCTTTCTTTCTTTCTTTCTTTCTTTCTTTCTTTTCTTTCTTTCTTATATATACATGTATGAATGTAGTATGTATGCATGCATGTATGTAGATCAGTGGCTATTGGGTTATGTATGCATGTATGTATGTGACTTAGTGACTATGGGGAATATTATGTATGTGACCTAGTGGCTATGGCGTGAGTGTGTGTGTGTGTGTGTGTGTAATTAAGTGTAGGTATGTAGCTTTGTGGCTATGGAAGTATTATGTATGTATATATGTAATGTGGTTTAATGTATTGTATGTATATATGTGGCTTAGTGGCTATAGGGATATGTATGTGTGTGTGTATGTAAATGACTTAGTAGTTAAGGAATATCAATAAACCAGTATAACCTGAAGACTGGCAATGACAAAGTAAAATCAGAGACTTAGAACTGCATCTCAAAAGGTTTCCTTGCTAAGCTTTAAGTGGGCACCATTCCCACAGAATCTGAATTATGACGGAGGATGGGGTACCCTGCAGCTTCTCAAGGGCCTTGGCCTTTTGTTGACACAACCATTTGAAAGACTCTTTCCTACTCAAGTCTTGGATTTCTAAGTCTGGTCTTTGGATATATGCTTATTTCTTAGGAATGTTTAACCAAGAAATAGTGTTGAAAAGACAAGATATGAAGGAAGAGGCCTCAGATGGGCATCAAAGGGCAGGAGAAAGGAAGGACCCTGTGCAGCAAGTTTACAGCTTTTCTCTATGAGTTCAGAGATGCAAGTAACTCACCCACTTTCCCCTCACTCATGGTTTCCCATGATCATTTTAGGTTAGACAATATTTCACTCTTGAGTTGTGTAGAATTGATGAGCGGCATTTGGGAGGACACTCTCATTCTGGGGAATGGAAGAACAGGAAGTGGATATCAGCCTTTGGACACTTAGCTTACAAGAGTTCTTTGCAGGGAAGGGAATTGCCTCCAGAGAAGCTGAGATTTTTATCATAGAGACACAAATTGTAGATCTAGAAATAAGGAATACAATGAAAAGACAAAGACCAAATTTTGCTCAATAGATAATTTTTGAATGCTTATTAAGTGGCCTAGGAATTCTCTCAGATGCCAGAAAAAGTGAAGAAAATCATTAATGGCAGCAATATTACTGAAAGGAAAATAGCAAGGGGAGTAAATACGACAGATAGAAGTTTCTAGTTCTAGCTAAAGCAGTTGATAGATACAAGCAGAGATGTACAGTGAGGAGTGAGTAGTTATGAGAGGTGACCTGTGGAGAGGATTCAGAACATGCCATTTTTTGAAGTGTGTTAAGCAATACAAGTCAGTTAAATATTTGCTGTGCAGGAAATAAGAACCCAGGTTCCATTCCAGAACTCACATGAAAACGTCAGGTGTACTGACATGCACTTGAAAGCCCAGTGCCAGAGAGACACACACAGGGAGTTCCCTGGGGCTCACTGGTCAGCCAGTATAGCCTAATTGGTGAGCTCCAGGGCAAGAGCCACCCAATCTCAAATGAAGCTACATAGCATTTCTGAGAATAGCAACCAAGGTTGACCTCTACATGAACATGCCCATACATTCTCAGACATGTACGTCCACGTGTTTAAAAGAGAGCATGTCATTTATTCTAGACTTGTGTTTGGATCACATGGAGAATCAATGTGGGACAGACTTCCCTACCTTACTTACTGAAATTGCATGTTTCTAGCAGTGAACCTAATGATAGACTTTCATGCTTTGTTTTACTATAACCACCAGTGATTCCTGCTGTTTCAAGTCTCACTCGGTGTTTGTACATCTCCACTTACATCAGTGTCATTTCATTCCTGATCACTGTAATCTTAGGTCTGAATTGCTAAACATTGCCACTAAGTTTTCCCCAGCGCTTCTAGCTTTGTGTGTGTGTGTTCCTTTTTTAGCAGAATCCCAATTTGTAACAGCAAGACGCTAAATTGTTGTGTGTTCGAGCTTCCTTTGGAGCTGGGCATAGTCTTATGCTAACACCTGGTCTAAGAAGAAACTTACATGTATAAGAAGTTTCTTAAAGTAGAACTGATGCAGTAGGACATGTCTGTTCTTCATTTCTTCCTCACTTCCTGTTATTTAAATATGACAGCTCAATCAGCCACTGTATAAGATCATTAGGTGATTTGGTAAGGATGGGGAAGAAGGAATGTGAAATGAGCTCAGGACCTTGATGACGCTGGAGTTGCTGTGGAAGTATTGAACTGGCCACTTTAAAGAAATTTTAATATATTATTCATTCTTCCCTATTTGCTTGCAATGCGTTTTCATGATTCATATCCCCAACTCCTTGTTTTAACTCCTTCTGGATCTACTCCCTTAACCATAACTCCTCCCAACTTTCTATTTGAATAAGCCTCTGAGTCTAAGCAGATAACCCATCTGTACATGGGTGTGGGACCATCCACTGGAGCATGGATGGCCTGCCTGTGGCTATAACCCTGAGGAAAATGGACAGTCCTCCCCGTGCAACTAACAGCTTCCTCTAGCTCCTGAGCTGGGGCTGGGAGCTCATGAGCTTCTTCCCACTCTATGCAAAAGTAAGTTCCTTTTTGAAATCACCTGTTTGAATAGAAAATAAGATTCCTTGTACTGAAGTCATTGCAATTTGCCTTGAGTTCTGTATGCTAAGATGTACCCTATCAGTGTTAGCTCATGACTTCTAATCTATCACACCCCCTTGTTGCTTCTTTCTCCAGAACCCTCTAATGACTTTACATGATGGAGGAAGGTCATTGGTTAAAAAAAATAAAGAAACTGCTTGGCTGGCCCTCATAGGTTAAAACATAGGTGGGAGGAGTAAACAGAACAGACTGCTGGGAGGAAGAGGAAGTGAGCTCAGAGACTCCATGCTCCACTCTCCCAGATAGACTCCACAGCTCTCCTATCAGGGACAGACGCCTCAGAGAGACGCCATGCCCTGCTCCCGGGCAGACACACGCGATGAAGCTCCGACCCAGGATGGACATAGGCTAGAATCTTCCCGGTAAGACCGGTGCTCACAGATTATTAGAGATGGGTTGATCGGTATGTCAGAATTAGCCAGTAAGGGCTAGAGCTAAAGGGCCAAGCAGTGTTTAAAAGAATACAGTTTCCGTGTAATTATTTCAGGGTATAAGCCATGTAGGCAGCCGGGGTGCTGGGACGCAGCCCCGCCACTCTTATTTCAACATTTACATCTCACCAAGACTGAAACCCAAGGTCCTTCTTTAACTTTGGATTTATTCTTTGATCTTGTCATCCTTACTCACCACAGCTAAGCACTTCTGTGAAACTACCTGACCTTAGACCTTGGCCCTTGATGTCCTTTGTCTGCAATATTTGTTCTCTAGGTTCATGTAGCCTGCTCATTGTGTTTATATGCTCTCTGAGACAATATCAGTGTATCAGAAAGGGCTTACAGTACACCTTTCCCAAAATTGCAACTACCCCTCTGTAATTGGAGACTGCAATTTCATTTTCTGGCTACTCAGACCTGCATTATCACACAAAAACTGTATTAATTACATGTTTGGCTAGTGGCTCGGGCATATTTCTGGCTAGGTCTTATATCTTAAATTAACTCATTTCTATTAATCTGTGTATTGTCATGAAGATGTGGCTTACTGGTAAAGTTCTGGCATCATTCTCTTTCAGCAGCTACATGGTGTCTGCCTGACCCAACCTTCTTTCTCCCTGCATTCAGTTTAGTATTTTGCCTTCCTATATTGTGCCCTGCAATATGCCAAAGTGGCTTCTTTATTAACCAAAGTTAATAAAACATATTCACAGCAGATAGAACAAAATCCCACATCACTCCTTTTATTATTCTTTGCGTTGGTTTGGTTTTCCTTCTTCATAATTTTATTACCACAAGTCATATTTTAAACTTAGTCATTGCTACAAAGTATGTCTCTTCTCATAGAATAATCCCCAAATCAAAAAAAAATCATGAATTTGTTGGCTGTTGTCTAGTCAGGATATAGAACAGTGTGGAACAAATGATGGAGATTAAAAGCTGCAAGGTGATTGTCGCATGAATGAGCAAGCAAATGGTCTATGGTTCAAGGTCTGGGTGAAACCTATTCCATATATGAAAATAATTCCTGATTTCTTGAATATTATCTTTCCCAATTAGTTTTCAGTCTCTTTAATTGTTTCAGTGATACATATCTCTCCTTTTAATCATTCTTAAATTGTTTGAAATAAGCTGGATTCTTGTGATCACGATAAAGACATCCAGATATATCTACTTTTGTTTTATTTTGGAGTGCAAACACATTTACCTGTTGAGCTGTTTTGTTGTCTCTCCTCAGCATTATTTTATTCTAAGTAGAAGAAGATACAAAACTTTAATTTGTGAGCCATCTCTACTTCTACTTCTTCTACTCTCCTTCTCCTGTTTTTGTATTTTTGAAGCAGAGTCCCTAACCAAAGCTGGGTTTTAAATCCTTATAGCTGAAGAGGACTTTGAACTTATGCTCCTTCTGCATCTAGTTCCTATTGCTGAGACTATAGGTTGACAACACAATGACTTGCTGGGAATGGAACTCTGAGCTTCATACATGCCCACCCAGTACTATCAGCTGCACCTAATGCCCAACCCCCCATTTTTTTCTTTTAGTTATTAGGGATACTGTTAAACACAAAAGAGAATTAATCACTTATTACTAATGAGATGGGGGTGGAAATAGGCATCTTGCCTTCATTTCATTAATTATACTTTTTGTGCTTTTATGTGAAGATGCCCAATAGCTAAAGGCATTTCTGAATTAAAACTTATCATTTTTATTCCAAGTAATTATGAGGAGCAATAAAAACAAAGAAGGAAAGTTCTCCTATTTCAAAGAATTATGCATCCCAGTCAAGGATCTTCTGCAGTTGAGGAAACATTTATATTTCGGAATGAGGCAATGAATCTCTTTCTCATCTGGTGGTCAAGCAGCTTGATATTAACTGGCTGAGAGATAATAATTAAGAGTTAATTAAGGGAGGACAGACCATCCTCATAATGTAGAGCCTTTATAATTTAGGTGTCTCTCTCATACATGCACAAAAATTATGATAAATGCAAGCTGGTGGATACATCAATTTCAGTATCTAGTGTGTGTATGCATATATAAATATGCACATGTATATAAGTGTGCACATACAAATATGTAATTAAAACATCATGTTTTACACTAAAAATACATATAAAAATGACATTTTGTACTTTCTTATTTCTCACAATGCCATTTCTTTAAAACCTTTTTACCAGAAGCTTGCTTCCAATTTCCATTGCTGCTTAGTAATACATTGCTTGCCCTTAATGCGATTTTCTATTTCTTGGTCTACTGGTGTATACCACGACAGTTAAATGCTTGGCAGACTTTCAAGCCAGAAAGAGCCAAGTTAGATCTAGGCCTCAGCATCTACCATCTCTGTGACCTTGGCTAAACTGAGCCCCTATGAGCCCCAGGGTTCTCCTTCCTGGGGCAGTACCAGATTGTAATGACTTCAAAAGTCACAGCAATAGCAAGAGCAAGCTCTTGGGATGGTTACGAGGCAGTATTACTATGCACTCCTCAGTCACAGGGATGTTTTGAGTTAAATGAGGAAATATTTTTAAAGCCATTAGTTTTTGACAGAGCCTGGTCCAGAATAAGAACTCAATTAACATCCGTTGTTCCTTTTGGACTAAGAGCGATAACAGAGGAGATGGCTGAGAATCAGACCGAAGTTAAAATTTGATTTACAGATAGCAGTTGCTTCTATATATAAAGCAAACTGGATTATATGAAAGAATTAGCTGGATAATAAAGGCCTTGGATTGCTTTTGCCCCTGTTATCTTCAGGATGCGCACTGAAGTGTTTTTCTTTCCTTTGCAAGGGAAGAAGGGACAGGAGGTGGAAACAGCAGAATCCTCATCTGCCTGCCTCCTTTCTCCTAGTTGCTCAGGAACATAAGGCTTTTCTGGTGCAACTTGGAATGTGGGCACATTTCCTTTAAAGTTGTTTTTAGTTCAGTTTTAAGGAGACTCAGATCTTTTGGATCTATTATAATCAGGACTTGGATAGTATAAACATGATTATCTCCGTTTTTTTGAGACAAAACATCATTTACTTTAAACAATGCAATATTTTATTTATAATTTGAGAATTTCATACATACCCAAAACACATTTTGATTATATTCAGCATTCTCTACTCGCCACAGTTGCTTCCAGATCCATCTTCTACTCCATTCCCTCTCCCCACATCATTCCCATTTTGAAAAATAACTGAGTCCAATTAGTGTAACCTGTGTGAGGTGGAGCCAATGGAGCATGGCTGATTCCTAAGAAAATGAGTTTTCTTCTCCTAGTGACCATCAATTGCAGTAGCTCCTCAGCTGGGGTGGAGGCTTGGGGGCCTCCCTGTCCCATGCTGGAATTCTGACTGGCTTGTTTTGTGCAGATCTTGTCCTTGTCACCACAGCTGCTGACAGTTTATGAGTGCAGTGCCATTTCTCAACTCACCGTTGAACCCGTTGTCAAATTTCTTCATCTTTGGAAAGGTTCTGGGGATTTTAGGGTACACCATTAGGTGCTGAACCCAGCTTGCCATTTTTTCCCTGATGTGTTGGCTTTTGCTAGTACCTGAGACACAATATAAATGGAGAAATAATTTTGTATCGCGGTGTGATATGTTTGTCTATTGTGCTAAGGGGGACGTGACAGAGCAGAAAAACTCATACGGGGGACATGAGGCAGAGGATGGAGAAGAGGCCAGGGCATGATTGTCTCTAATATATTCCTCTAGTGACCTAAGGCCCCCCACAAGGTCCTGCTTTCTGTGTCTCACCACCTCCCCGGGATGCGAATCTGTCAAGGGATCAATCCATTGATTAGGTCAGAGTCCTCAGGATTTAGTTGTCTTGGCAATGTCCTCATAAGCACACCCTGAGCTCTGCTTTCCTAACTTCAGTTCAATTAAGTTCATAGTCAAGACTAAGCATCTCTCCAGGGAACTGTATACGTTGTTGCTTCTTATTGACATTGACCTAACCTGGGATTCTGATGGGGCTTCAGGTCTACTTAGTAATAGAGTGATCAGGAAATGCTTTAAAGAGGGCTCCCCTGATATGCCACTTGTTGCCTTTCTTGTTAGCAGTTGCTTGACAGATTTCTCTATGCTTGCAGTATTTGTAGACACCAGCTTTGCTTAAAAAGAAGTGGAGGGGAAAGGCAGGAAGGAGAGCAGAGAAAAATGTAGAGCTCAATAAAAATCAATTTAAAAAAGAAAAAAAGCAAAGAAATAGTGAAGTTCCAGGTGCCCTGGTACACACCTTTCATCCCTGGATTGTGGAGGCAGAGGCAGAGACAGAGAGGCCGGAAGATTTCTGTGAGTTTGAAGCCAGCCAGAATGACAGAGTGGAACTGTATCAAAACAGCTTAAAAGGCCCTAAATTACATTATTAGAAATGTATTCCTGTGTAAATGCTATATCTAATATTCATCACAAAATTCTATATTCAATAAAATGATAAATTTAAAATGCTGAGCAGTCTAAAATAATAAAACTATTAGTTTTTCTATACCTACCCCCTCCAAAAATAAAAAGGAAGTGGATCTGATGACAGGCTGGAGTTTTGCTCCTAGTGAAATATTCCGTATTAAGGTTTCTTTCTGGAATAGGATGCTTGGTCAACATGTGATCTGAAGCTGCCAACATTTGTTTCAAATTAGTAAACTTAAAATAATTTAGCTATAAATTGCCTATGAAGAAGGCTGAATTACTTCCTTTGTTGGTCAAAATATGGGTTTCTATGCTGTGAAGAGACGCCATGATCATGGTAACTCTAAAATAGGAAAATATTTAATTGAGGTGGCAACTTATACTTTCAGAGCTTCAGTCCATTATCTTCATGGTGAGACAAGGCGGTGTGCAGGTAGATAGGCTGTATGTAGCTGAGTGTTCTACATCTTAGGAAACAGAGAGTGGACGGTCATGGTGGGTAGTATGGATGTGCATGAGAATACAGGAGACCCCAATGCCCACCTCCACAGCATCTACTCCAACAAAGCTACATCTCCTAAAGTGCCATTGCCTTCGGGGGACATTTTCTTTCAAACCACTGGACCACTCTTCAGACAGAAGATGGTAAAATGACTCACGAAAGTTTGGTCAGCTAGATGGACCCTGGGTCGAATCCGAGGCAGTCACAGATTTTTCGGTGGGTTTGATAAGTCTGCTAGTGCCTGAATAATAGCATCTCCTTCCTATTGGTAGGGAGAGAAGTGGATTGAAGCATATGTAGCCCTGGGGATGAGGAGTAGTGGAGAACAGGGAAATTGTGCTGCCTACATTTGCCAGCAAGCATCCCATGTGGTCCAGAGCTGAAGCTTGATGAAGTCTGTACCAGAAAGTATTAGCCATAGTTTTGAAAATTACCCATACTTTCTTTTACCTTGGATGTCTTTATGTATCTTTCCCAGGTTACAGGTTGATGTAACTTTCACTATGGAAAGATACTTTCTGTAAGGCTAACTGGGCTATTGACAGAATTTATATTCTACTGATAACTTGACATAATTTGTGTTTGTGTATGTGCATACTTGTTGGAATGTGTGCTTATACATGTGGAAATATGTGTGTGTGTGTGTGTGTGTGTTGTGTGTGTATGTGTAGGGTAAAGGACAACTTTGAATGTCATTCTTCAGGCTTGGTACACTCTTTTTATTGTTGTTTGATGTGGAATATTTCTTTACATTGTGTTAATATATGTTTTTATGTTTGGTTTAATAAAGAAGCCGAGAAGCTGACTGGCAAGTAGCAGAACAGAATAAGATTAGGCAGGAGAGCCAGACTTAGGAGAATGCCGTGAGGAAGAAGGGAGGAGTCTGGAGTTGCTAGCCAGATGCAGAGGGATCAGGAGATAAACATGCCATACTAATAAAGGTACCACCATGTGGCAGAGCGTAAATAAGGAATATGGATTAATTTAAAATGTAAGAGCTAGTTACTAATAAGCCTTAGCTATCATCCAAGCATTTGTAACTAATATTAGCCTTAATGTGTTTATTTGGGAGCTACTGGTAGGACAGAAACTTCTGTCTACAAATGAGATAGGGTCTCTACAGAGACCCACAATGGAGCACTGGACTGAGTTCCCAAGGTCCCAATGAGGAGCGGAAGGAGGGAGAAGATGAGCAAGGAAGTCAGGACCACGAGGGGTGCACCCACCCACTGAGACAATGGGGCTGATCTAATGGGAGCTCACCAAGGCCAGCTGGACTGTGACTGAAAAAGCATGGGATAAAACCGGACTCTCTGAACATGGCAAACAATGAGGACTGATGAGAAGCCAGGGACAATGGCACGGGGTTTTGATCCTACTTCATGTACTGGCTTTGTGGGAGCCTAGCCAGTTTGGATGTTCACCTTCCTAGACATGGACGGAGGGGGGCAGACCTAGGACTTTCCACAGGCAGGGAACCCTGACTGCTCTTTGGACTGGAGAGGGAGGGGGAGAGGAGTTTGGGGGGAGGGGGAGAAGGGTGGGAGAAGGGGGAGGGAAATGGGAGGTTGGGAGGAGGCGGATACTTTTTTTTTTCCTTTTCTCAATAAAAAAAAATTTAAAAAAAAATAGAAGAGATAGGGTCTCTAACAAGATTGGAGCTCACAAAAGGGCCTGACTGACTCATTAGTAACTCTTAGAGATTTGCCTATTTCTGCTTCCCCAGTTCTGACTTTACAAGCTTACCACTGTGGTCAGTTTTATTGTTTTATTTTATTTTAATGTGGATTCTTGGGATTGAGTTCAGATACTCTTACTTGTTAGGCAAGCATTTTACCATTTAAGGTTTATCCAGCCCTTTACTTTCTCCACCACACTTGTGTGTGTGTGTATGTGTGTGTGTGTGGGGGGGGTGCATACACTATAGCATGCACATGGATATCAGAGAACAACCTCAGGTGTTGATCCTAGCCTTCTACCTTGTTTGAAACAGAGTCCCTCATGGTTTGATGCTGCATAGGCCAAGCTACCTGGTCCGCAAGGTTCTAGAGATTCTCTTGTCTCCATCTTTTATTTTACCATAAGAATACTGTGTTGCCAGACCTAGAAAGACATATATAATATGAATTCACTCATAAGTGGCTTTTAGACATAAAACAGCCCTAGAGAAACTAGATAACAAAGAGTACCCCAAGAGAGACAAACATGGAGATATAAAAGAAGGTGAAAAAGACAAAATCTCCTAAGTAAATTGGGAGCATGGAGGTCATGGGAGAGGGTAGAAAGGGAGAGGGGAAGAATAAAGGGAAGTGGAGAAAAATGTATAGCTCAATAAAAATACACAAGAAAAGAAAATAAAAAGGAATAATCGTTGCAGATGGGTACTGCCATGTCTGACTTTATGTGGGTTCTGGGAGTCTGACCTCAGTTACTCATGCTATACAGTGATTATTTTACTGATCAAAGCATCTCCATAGCCCCAATTATTTATAAATATAACATCAATTTTTTATTTTTTTTTGACCATTGTGGAAGAGTATACAGTTCTAGGCTATAGGCTAAGGTGAGCAAAAGCCAGAATTGGTGATGTTTATTCTGACTGAAAGTACCCATGGGCTTCTGGGAAAGTAGATGCCCAGATAATTGCTGAGTGAATGAATGAACTAATAACTGAGTTTCTTAAGTGAGAAGACAGGTTAATGTTGGTTGTGAGCTTTCTATAGCTGGCATCCTTCCTGGTACCCTCACATGTTACTGGATTCACCCAGACAGTGACCAATTTCATTTGCTATTTGTGTATCAGAACATCAGAGACAAAAGCTTTTTTATGTGAGGGACACTTGCCTCTGAAGCCTGTTATTTTTTTTTTTGATCTGACAATGGCTTACATTATTTACTTCCAGAGAACCGTCCCAGACACACTTGATTAGCCATAAATGAAAGATAATCCGTTGCTGTGAGAAAGGACATGCTTTCAAAGGACAGGCAGACAGACAGATAGATAGATGCTTAACAATTTACAGTTTATGTCTTGACAACTTGGATACTGTAATATGAAAAATGCTACCGAAAAGGTCCAGTCCATTCCTAGAACAGCATTTTCAGTAATGAAAGATAAATGTTTTGAACTTTCTTACTTAAACCCCTCACTGGCTTTCCATTAGCCCTTAATTTCCAATCCAAACCTAATATGGTTTACAGGGTCCTTCAGGACTTGGCCTCTCCTTACCTTTCTGTCTCATTTGTTGATTAATGATCCCTAGATCCTATTCATCCTAACAAGAAAGGGAGCTAGAAGTTTGGACTTCTTATGTAACTAAGATTCTTGGGCTATGAGAACTATGAGACCAAACATTCTTTATTATTGTTGTTTTTACGCCCTGTGCAATATTCACAGGGCCAGATAAAGGTGGACATTCCAACCCAAGGAAACTAACGGCATCCTCAAAATTGCTATACAGAATAACTTTGCCTTGATTTCTCATAGAGCAATGTTATAACCAAATCAGAGAATTGTATCTGGAAGTCATTTAAAGACTAGAATTGCTCAGTCGTGTGGGCAGAATTTCAGGGAAAAGATGGAGTTTTATTTTTGTGTTTGTTTCCTTTTGCAGTTGCTTCCTTTGTGTGTGACTTTAGGAACCCATGCAGTAACTGAGTGAGGGATATGGTGGACTTCTGTAGCCCTAAAGGGAGTCAGTTTAGTTAAATAATTGGTAACAGTACCTGGGATGACAGGCATTTATTTATATTAATGTTTCAGTTCTTTTAAATATTTACATGTAGTTCCAAAAATATGTTTAAACTTGTAATTAGTGTAGAATTGATTCAGAAAGAACAAGTAAAAGTCTAAGTGAATTATAACATTTACCTCCTTGTTCAGTTATCTGAAAAACAGGTCAGTTCACTGCATCAGGTTATTGTCATTACCTGGAACAGTTCAACTCCACAAAAAAAGCAATTGAAAAAGATACAGAGACCATATGTTTTTACATATTTACTTCCATAGCTTGGAGAAGGTCTGGGAAATAACAGGAAATATTTATTGGATGAGAAAGAGAATTCATCCGTAATTCCAAGTTTGTATTCATTTCTCTGCCTGTTTTAGATGGGAGCAAGTATGGCAAGATTGTGGACACCCAAAGCCATGACATAACTTACCTGTAATAATAAGGGACACCTACAGTTCTCAGCATCTGGTACTCAGTCATAGCATCTAAGCATAGAGTCACCATCACGCACAACACATCTATGTTTTAAGATATTCGTTCAGGTTACACTGATACATGATCAAGTTTGAGAGAGAGCCTAAAACCATAAAGGTAACCCATCAAGCTGTCAGCAACGAAAGGCAATTAACAGTACCATTGCTCTTTTCTCAGTGACCATTTGACTTGTATGAAGAGCAGTGGAAACTGCACTGGGCACACTGAATGGGCTTCTCCTGAGTGTAGCATTTTAGGTTGGTTGCAGTTCTTTATCCCGTTGGGAACATCTAAACTGATGAAGATTATTTCTTCCAGCTGCTATTGTTTGTGACTGGGAGTCAATGGTTTTATTTCAGATACGTTTTCCCCTTCTGTGCTGCCCATATCACTGCAACACAAGGCTAATTAAAGAATTGGTATGTGGTATCCATTCCTGGGAGGTGTATAATTCTCTTCTGGCATCCCGAGAACCATTTTTTGCAAACACTTTCAGTTCATATTTTCTTTTTTTAATCAGGCAGAGACATTACAATTAAAATACCGTTAAAGTGATTCTGGCAAGTCTTGCAATAAGCATGTTTTTTAATTAAAGAAAGAACAGGGGCATGCATAAGCAGCATCAGCTAAAGGGGAAATTTTCAGCCGATATCTGCTTTAATTGAAAGGGAAAAGAAAAGGAGAAGAGACGCAGTAGCCTTTGCTTGCTTGCTGGTGTGTAAGTGGCTTCATCCCAGGTTGCTAAGCTTAGGTGTTCTGTGCTTGATTAATTAGTATCCAGCCAGAGAGTCCATTGTTTTTGCCCCTTATCCTTAAAGCCTGATTTATGCCTCACATTCTCCATGAATATGTGAGGACTCCGACTTCTATTTCCTGAGCTGCTAGTGGATAGGATTATGGAGCGTGGACTGAGCTCTTGGGGGCTCTCGTTTGCCAGCCAAATTGATTTTCCGCCTCTCTGGCCGGGGACAAGCCCACCTCGAAGGCTTCCCAGGCTCTGCTCCAGTGGATCAGGCACGAGTCTAATCTGGATCTTGCCAACAAAGGAAACTGTGTGGCGTGCACCCCATCATGATGCACGCTTCGGGCTGTGGCCTCCTTGCCTAATGCTGCTCTCTCCTGCTCTTCCTCACCTCCTCATAGCTTCCATTCTCTAAGCAGCACGGTACAGCAAGTATAGTGTCACAGCCCACAACTTCCCACATCGCAGCTAGCACCCCCTTATCAAGGCATAGTAGTATCTGCGCACCCTAAATGTGCAGTCCCCTGTCATTCTCTAGAAGTGCTAATACACAGACGCCCCTGACTACCCATTTGACAAGTCAATGGTTGAAAAGTTGTGATATATAGGCTGCTAAATTATTTACAAAAAATATTCTGAATGAAGGTTAGTCATTGTAAGTAAATAAATTGGGTAGTTTTCCTCTCCCGTTTCACGTCGTTCAAGGTTTGAGAAGACAGATGATCTAGTTTGGCGACAGACGTCATCTAATTAATGGGGGACCTCGGATCCTTTTTTGAGTTTTGCATCAATCTCAGTCTCCTCTGCTTATTGACTCTTGAGTTCATTATTTATTTCGCTTCTCTCCAACACTCACCTCTTCACCAAAAACGCTATCACTGTGAACCGTTACTCCCTTAATCCTGCTAAAATACGGCATATAACATTTCACATCCACATTACCACCTTCACAGCTCTTAAAACATTCCCCAGAGTCCATGCATTTGCAACCTTCTGATTACTCGAATCTATTTAAATCTTATTATTCTAGGTTTTATGTGGGTATGTCCTTTTGCCCCCTCTTCTGTTTTCAGTCCACTTAGCCTCTGTGGGAGACTTCATTTACTTCCAGAGCTTAAAGTTGTATTTATTCAACAATGCTATTTCCTATGGCCCAGGTACTGCTGTAGGCACAGAGACTAGGGCTGTCGATGAAGCTAGTAAAAAAATTTTCCTCTTATGGAGTTTACTTGTATAAGGAAAGAACCAAATAAGGAAATGAATTATGTTTTTTATTATACTTCCTACTTCCACAGAACAAAATTCAGCCTGGTTTGAGATGGGCAGGAACCCATACTGAGGAAGGGTCACTATGGGACTCTGGACACATCATTCGTAAATGCTTCAAGATGGGAGGAGGAGGCAAAATGGTCAATGCAACAGGAACACTTGGTCAAGAAGGGAGTAACAGGAGCCTGAGCCAGAGAAGACTGATATAGAAGGGTCTAGAAAGCTTTAAGAGTAATGGGGATGAGTGTAGGATTTTAACATAAATGTGGATCATATGGTTTCCATTAAGAGGACAAGCTCTTCCAATATTACTTCAGGACTGAGACAAAAGTGACCTAGACTTTAGGAGTGTACATACAGGTAGTGAGAAATAGCTGGACTACGAGGGTAATTTAAAGATGCGATGTATAAAATTTCCTGAGGGGTTGATTGTGGGGAAAGAATGAAAGTTGAGTCTAGTGTTGTGGGACTCAGCAACCGGATAGGATTAACTAGATTTCTGAGGTAAGGGGAGTTTGGATTTTGAATTGTTGAGTTTAAAAGGTAGTTGGACATTCAAGTAGAGATATTGAAAATAAAGATGGGTATATAAATTGAGTTGAGGGCCAAGATTATTAGGCTTGGAGATCAATGTTTGGGAATTATCTACAACTAGATACATAGATTTTTTTTTTAAACCCTTGAGTTAAAGGGGGACAAAGAAGGTGGTGTACATACGATGCTAAGAAAAGTGGCCAGAGGGCTGGGTCTTGGGACATTTGAAGTGTCTTAGGTTGGGATGACCAGAAAAATCAACTACCAGGGATATAGATGCCTGGGAAAAAGGAGGAAGCCTAGCGTAGTGGCGCTTTAAAGCTAGCACCTGGGAGGCAGAGGCAGGTGGATCGCTGTGAGTTCAAGGCCAGCCTTGTCTACACAGTGAGTTCCTGGACAGCCAAGACTGCATTATGAGAAGGAAAGGAAGAAGAAGGAGGAGGAAAACCAGGGCCAGGCAGTACTGGGCAGGCGAGGGGAAGGAGTTCCAGGACATAGTAAATTACAAGGTAATCAAAGATTGAGACCCATATGAATGAAATTTGTGACCTTGACAGCAACAGTGTGGTAGAGCAGCGAGGCAAAGTTCCAGCTGGAGGTGGGGATTACACAAGAGAGAGGAATGGAAGAATTGAAGATAAGGAAAGTCAGCTCTTTCAAAGACTATTGGTTTTAGTAAAAATAAGTTAAATTTTTTTTCTTGTAAGGAAGTCATCTTTAAAGCTGTGTATCTGTTTTCCTTATAAAACAAAGCAAATGCTTTTGTGGTCATTACAGATGATGATTGATTATACAGTTAGCCAAAAGTTTGTTTTAGTGTTCGTATTTTTTTTTCTTCAAACATCAGCTAGCTGCTAAAAGTCTCTTTTACTTCCCCTTCAAAGAAATAAGAGAGGTTTGATGGAAATGAGTGGTTACATGTAAAAGATGTGTTCGTTTATGTATTTAGAGGGGAAGCGACTATAATGATGGTTGATTGATTTTTATAAAATTACCCAAGACCACTTGTGAAGATACAGTCCGCTTTCATTCAAGTCATAACAAGCAATTTTAGGGTCATACCAAAAGGCTGATTTCAGCCCTGCTCTTTATTTTAGCTCTAAGAAATGGGGACAGACTCTGTAAAGTAGAGACATAACATCCTCCTACTGCCCTCCCGTGTTCAAGTCGGCTTCCCGTGAAGCAGCCCGTTCTAGATTGATTGCTAGCTGATTCTGTGAGGATGGAAATTCTGTGGCTTTTGCACAGGCTTAGAGAAAGTATCAACCTTAGGTTCTTTCCACAGGAAGGCTTTCTCTTTGGGTGCCACAGAATTATTTTATATACAAAAAACTGAATTTTTTAGTAAACTTCCTCCACTGCGTATCTTTCTGTTCGCTGCTACTGTTGAAGCAAGGGGATGGTTTTTAGCAGTGTTTATGATGCTGTGTTCATTATTTCATCTAGTCTTAGTATTTTCAACACAAAGCAGTTCTTTCTTTGGACCAAACTCTTCTCCCTTCATTAGCATCCTTATTAGGTCCGGTCAGTAAATGATGTTTACCGATGTTTCAAATTCTCTACCAATTTGTTTCAATGTGTTTAAAACTGTGCTTAATCTTATAACGGGCAGAGCCCGGCTTATGTATTTAGCCACTAATCCTTGTAATCTGTTAGATATCCCTTTTGGAAAGAGGGGAGGATATCTCCATTAACAAAATAAAAATAAACCACGTAGAAACAGGCTACAGGCAAACTTACTTAGGTTAACATGTTTTCACTTAAATACAGCTCTGAGAACAACTTCACTTAATTAAAATGTTGCCAGGAAATGTTTGTGGAAAGAGGTAAAATACTGGAGTTGTTTTCTAGTAGCCCTGGGTTCTAATTCTGAGCTTTTACTTCTCTCAGTTAAAAGAAAAGCAAGCTTCTCTAAGCCTATTCTACTATGTGAAACACAGAAAGGGGTGGTTATTTCACGAGCTAATTTTCAAAGGTTATTTCAAATAAACTGCCCAATGAGTTTGGCCTATAGTAAGTATTTAATAAATATCTGCTACTTCTTCTTTTTTAAATTCTTTGCTTTTGGAGTAAGTAAGTTGTGCTAGAACATATTTCCATTATAATATACATGGGAAAAATAATAAAACCTGATTCTAAATGTAATCAAAGCCTAAAATGATTTCTACAGTCTTATTTGAAGGGTGATTCTAAATGAACTATACCA
This sequence comes from Microtus oregoni, assembly GCF_018167655.1. Lineage (NCBI taxonomy): Eukaryota > Metazoa > Chordata > Mammalia > Rodentia > Cricetidae > Microtus > Microtus oregoni. The sequence goes on from NW_024543066.1 coordinate 35,614,044, forward strand.
CAGTTAATCTCAGAAAAACCTGGCTTCTTGTCTTCATTAGTATCAAATGAACATATACACACATTCTTAAAAGATGATTAAAAATTTGTTCTCTATAGGAGTCTCCTGGCTTCACCTAGTTTTTGACTGTGGGTTTTTGCATCTGCTACTATTAAGTGCTGCACACTGCCTCTCTGATGACATTTGATCATCTATGAGTATGACAGAATATCATTAGGAATCATTTCATTGGCTTTTTTTTTTTTTTTGCCAGTTGCATTTGGTTCTTTCCTGGGTGTGGGCTGACCAGCTTCTGGTTCTTGGCCATCATGAAATGTCAGGTGTGTAGGTCTCAAGTTGGAGCAGTCATTGGCTGGCCACTCCCTCTGGCCACTCGCACTGGCCTCTCCCACAAATCCTGCTTCCTCATTATTCCAACCTGTTTTGCAGGCAGGACACATGATAGGTCGAGTGTTTTGGCTGTGTTGATGATGCAGTCTCACATCTGGGAGCCTTTGTTGAAATAAGAGCGGCAAGGCTGCATCCCCGGCACCCGGCTGCCCGCATGGCTAGCTCTAGCTTATGCCCCGAAATAATTACACAGAAACTGTATTCTTTTAAACACCACTTGGCCCATTTCTATCTAGCCTCTTCTAGGCTAATTCTCGCACCTGGACTAGCCCATTTCTTATAATCTGTTTAGCCCACAAGCTGGCTTACCAGGAATGATCTTAACCTGCGTCTGCCTGGAGTGGGAAAATCATGGTGACTCCTTGACTCAGCTTCTTTCTCCCAGCCTTCTGTTCTGTTTACTCCTCCCACCTATGTTTTAACCTATGAGGGCCAAGCAGTTTCTTTATTGCTTAACCAATGAAATCAAGAGATTGATATATGACACTCCCACATCAATCCTTGTCTGGTTCTATAGGATGTCCAGTTTCAGCTCTGTATCCCCCAAACTAGGAGACTTTGCTGAGGTCATTCTCATAGATTCCAGGGAGTTTCCACTGCACTAGGTTTCTACATCTCCAACCCCCAAGTTCATCCCCTCCCCCAATTCCAGTCATCTCTCCTAATACTCTTTTTTTCATTCACTGTTTTTCCTGGACTCCCGTTTCCATTCCCATGCACCCCAGGCCAGTGAAAAATCTTTTCTATTTCCCTTTCCCAGGGGGATCCAGTCATGACCTTTTGAGCCTTCCTTATTACTTAGCTTCTCTCTGTCTGTGGCTTATAGTATGAGTAACCTTTAATTAACAGCTAATATCCACTTACAAGTGAGTACACATCATGGTTGTCTTCTGGGTCAGGGTTACCTTTCTCTGGTTAACTTTTTTCTAGTTCCATTCATTTGCCTTCAAATTCATGATGTTACTGTTTTTAACAGCTGAGTACTACTCCACTGTACAAATGTACATTTTCATTATCCATTCTTCAGTTGAGGGACATCTAAGTTATTTCCAGGTGATGTCTATTATGAAGAAAGCAGATACAAGCATAGTTGAACAAGTGTCTTTGTGGTAGGATAGTAAGTCCTTTGGGTATATGCTAGTTTGAAAGAAAATACCACCAAAGGGAATGGTGCTAATGGAAGGTGTGGTCTTGATGGAGTAGGTGTGGTCTTGTTATAGGAAGTGCGTCACTGTGAAGGTGGGCTTTGAGGTTTCATATATGCTCAATCCATGCACAGAGAGATTAAACACTTCTTGTTGCCAGCAAGTCAAGTGTAGGGCACTCAGCTACTTCTCCAGCACCATGTCTGCCTGGATGCCACTATGTCACACAATGATGATAATGGACTAAAACTCTGAAAATGTAAGTCACTCCAATTAAATGTTGTTTTTATTATAATAGTTGATGTGTTTATGGCATCTCTTCATATCAATGAAAAGCCTAATTAAGACAATGCCCAATAGTGGAATAGCAGCTAGGTCTTGAGGTAGAGCAAGTCTCAATTTCCTAAGGAAATGCCAAATTGATTTCCTAGTGGCTGTACAAGTTTGCTCTCTCACCAGCAATGTACAAGTGTTCCTCTTGTCCCATATCCTTGCCAGCATGAGCAGTCACTTATATTTATGATCTTAGCCAGCCTGACAGGTGCAAGATGGAATCTCCAAGTAGTTTTGATTTGCATTTCCCCGATGGCTAAGGATGTTGAACATGTGTCTCAGCCATTTGAAATTTCTCTATTGAGACTTCTGTTTAGGTCTGGACCTCATTTTTAATAGGATTATTTGGTTTGTTGATGTCTAGTTTCTTGAATTCATTATATAGTTTAGATATTAGCTCTCTGTCAGAGGTGGAGTTGGTGGAAATACTTTCCCATTCTGTAGTCCGCCATTTTTGTCCTATTGACAGTGTCTTTTTGCCTTTCCCAAACTTTTTAATATCATGACTTGCTGTCTATTGATTGGAACTAGAGGGGGTCAAGGACACCATGAGAATACAGCTTACAGAATCAACTAAGCAGGGTTCACGGATACTGAAGAGATAATCACAGACCCTGTATAAGTCTGAGCTAGGATCTTTGAATGTGCATTAGGTTGGTATAACTTGGTGTTCCTGTGGGACTCCTGTGTGGGAGTGTGGGTATTGCTGATGCTTTTGCTATGCTTGGGTCTCTTTTCCTCCTTCTGTGTTGCCCCCTTCATCCTTGATATGAGGGTTTGTGTTTAACCTTATTGTAATTTGTTAAGCCATGTTCAGTTGATATCCCTGGGAGTCTCTCCCTCCCTCTCTCTATTTGAAAGCAAACAGAGGAGGAGTGGATCTAGAAGGAGGGAAGTTTGCGGTTTGGGAGAAGTGGAGGTAGTGTGGTCTGAATGTAATATATGTAAAGAATAAAAATTTAAAAAATTCTGCCATCTATCACTGCACAAAATAATAGGCTTTCTTGAGTCAATTTTATGGATACTTCTGATGTACTTGCATCACATCCAGGCCCTCCAAATCCCCTTTTTATATTCCTTTCACCTTCCCACCAGACTCTGTCCTCTTTCCAAATCTGACTACATTATTATTTGGTAGATTTTAGATATGAATGGCGGAGGAAGGAGTCTTAGAGGAAACAAAAGGATATTACAATAACACATAGTCACAAGACCAAGTCTTGAGATCTCCTAAATGGGTCAAAAATTTGGAAGCCATCCAGTTCAGTTTAGTTATAGGTGAGAATATATACTGAAAGGAGGTATGCTTTTAAAGTAGCATATTTTAAAGCCACAGATCATAATGGGAGAAGATGACTGAAATGACTAGATGACAAGAAAAAGACATACACCAATAAAAAGCAACAAAAAGTAATCAATAAAATAAACCTGATATCCTGACAGGTCTCATCTCTTGTATGGTCTACTAATGCCAAGTGAGTATATTCTTGCTCTAAATAAGGTTGATCTACTATATTAAAATCTATTTGCTGACGCTCCTTATGTATTTAGTTAAAATCTTTTCAATGAGAATGCAAAAACCAAGGGATGCTGTATGGTCCTTATAGTTGGATATCAAATGTTCTAGAGTTAAAAGAATCTAGCAGGTGCATGGTTCTCCCCTCTACTTTGCAATTGAGAACTGTTCCAAATTAATGAAACTGCAGGTTCTACAGGTTCTGCAGGTTCTGCAGGTCAGTCAGTTGCTTCTAACAGGACTGGAGCATGACCTTCAATATTTGCTCATCAAGGTCAGTTCTGATTCACTGACTCTTTACAGTGGGAAGTCCTGTCATGCAATTTGTGGTCCCTCAGTCAAATGTAATTAGTGAGGATATGAGTGATGTGAGTAAAAAATTTTTAGTTGATGCCATTATATGAACTGCATCATAGCGTTCATTTCTTCTTTTTTGTTCACAATGGAGTTCAGATTCATTATTAACGTTTCTAATGTGATGATGAGGACTGGAAAAATTAATATCATGGTTGCAATGGGTCTTTTAGAAGCTTGGTAAGCAGAGGGCTACTGTTCTTCAGCACCAGGCCCAGGGATTTCCAAAGAGGAGATTCTTTGCTTTTAAGACAGTTTTTTTTCTGTCTTGTATGGTCTACACAGGATATAGATTGGTGTGGCATGTCTTCCTGTGTGTATGAATATATTTCATTACTGTTGGTTAATAAAGAAGCTGATTTGACCATAGCCAGGCAGAGTGGAACCATGCAGGAAATCTAAGCAAAGATACAGGGAAAAAGAAGGGGGAATCTGAGAGTTGCCAGCAGCTAATGGAAAAGCAACATGTGAAGTAATGCCACAGTTAAGTGACAATACACAGATTGATAGAAATGGGTTAATTTAAGAAGTAAAAGCTAGTTAGTAATAAGCCTGAGCCATTGGCCAAAAAGTTTTAATTAATATTAAGCCTCAGAGTGGATATTAAGAAACTGGAGGGTGGGAGAGAAACCTCCAGTTACAATAGTTCAAGAGAGAAGTCAATACTAACAGCAGTGAGCCATTGGAAGTCAATGGTTAGGTAGTGTCGAGTCCATTTTCTAAAGTGAGTGGACATTAACAGTAGTTGGGAAATGAAGGTGGGAAGTATAAAGCAACAGACACTTGCAATGAGTGGCCATCAGTATGAGCATTACTTTAATGAATTTCACCTTAATTCCCCAGAGAAACTCCCTTGAATACTTTATAAAATGATGAATTAGATGCCTAGGCCAAGTCTGTCTAAAGTATTTCTGAACAGAAGAAGTGTAGGAGTTCTTGTCCATGTAGACATCTTATGACTGTTACTGATGGTGGCGTGTGGATGGGGATTTGGGACTGAAGAGTAGAAAGTGTTATGATGATAGCCAAAAATGCTGGAGAGAAAGGTCAGAGAAATAGTCTCTGCATTTGACAACTGGTCAAACATTTCTTGATCATTATCTCTGCATTAAGATGAAGGTGAAGAAAAATAACCACAGGCATCTTAGCTCTTTCTGTTTCTCCTTTTCTTCATTGTTAACTACCTCCAGTTGTTGTTTCTGGAAAGCAACTTAAATGCATGAATTAGTGTACTGAACTCAAGACAAGGTTTAGCTAGTGAAGAGTCTTTGTTTGTGTACATCCCCTTGCCAACATCTCCCTTGTAAAAGTAGGATCTGCACTTTGAGACATTTCTAACATCTTTCTCTCTCTACATTTATTTTCTGCTCAATTTACTGTGATAATGTCTAACATCTCAAATAGAAATATACTATCTTTTTGGAGAAAATTGAAGTAAGTATATGTTCAAATTTGCATCAGATTGTCTAAAAAGATATACCTTTATAATTATTTACTTAACAATTATATACCAAGTTCAGTTATCTATCAGCTGCTGTTACGTACTTCAAATGAACAAAATCGGTCATTGCTTTCATAAAAAGTGCATTCTGGCATAGAAAGAACAGAAAATAAAGACACAAATAGGTAATATGTCTTTCAATTGCTAAAAAACACCCCACATTGTACTTGTAAGTAAAGAAAGTGTTTACCAATGTTAGAAATCTTGTTTGAGAATGTAGAGTCAAGTGTTGTCATAGAGCACTTGCCTAGCATGTACAACGTCCAATAGCAAATGGATATCTCCAACACCAAAACAAATGAACAAACAAGTAAAAACAATATCAACAAAACCATAAAGCCTAAAGCCAGACCATAAGATCTAGCAGACAGACCAATATGTTTGAAGCATGAATTAGTCAGCTTTTGTTAGTATAATAAGATACTTGAGGCCAGATACTTTGTAAAGAAAATTGCTTTATTTCAGCTGACATGGCCACATAGCATTGAAAAAACTTTTGCAAATTTTCCTTCCCTGCTTTTGCATTATTTTATTGTAGGAATATGTTTATATCTCTTTCTATGCACACTCTCCCTCCCGCCTCCTATAAAATAACAGGATTCAATCAAGGCTCTCTAATCTCTCATTTTATCTCATCTCTTTCAAAAGTCTCCACCTCCAAACACAGCAACAAATCAGAATCAAGGCTTTTGGAGCAGAGGAGGTGGGCAGGTGGTGGGCTCAGGAGCTGGAACTCTCCTGAGAATTTAGAAATTTTAGAACATCACCAATGGAATTAATGAGATCTAAAATGCCTCCCCCTTCCCCTTTGCTCTGCATGCCTCTCAAAGCTTCAGTCTTGACTTAACGTATGACATGACACGGAGTCTTGATTGATAGGCCACTCACCTACATCCAGTGAGGAAGAACTCTGAAATTAAGGTCTGTTGACAAAAGCAAGTGTGGAGGATACTGGATAACTAGCGTCCCACAAAATGCAAGGTGTTAGCTCACTGCTTCCTTTTATTGTATTTTTTTTAGCCCATTTTCCTCTAGCCTTGTCTCTCATGCATTGACTTTGTCATATGCTTAATTTTATAACCAAGTTTAATCTATTGTAACCTGTAAAGTCAGTGACCTCCTCAACCATTTCCTTAGCCAATTCTATGTTGCTGGATATTTAGATTGTTGCACAAAATAAATTATCAAAGCTGCAGCAAATAGTAATATCTTAGGAGAACTGGCTTAAAGATAAAAGGTTTTCATCCTTGGGTGTCTGGCCTACCTTATGGTGCTTCTAGAATACAGTTCTCTGTATATTAAGTTCAACTCCCAGAAGTATATAAACAAAAGCAATTTCATCACATGTTGCAACTGCCAAAACAGGGTGAGCCTCATTCTCCTGAAGACTGACCGCTTGCTCTTTGTTTGCCAGGTGGCAAGCTGATTTTCATGGAGCCAGGACCCATTGAGCTCAGAGCCCACTCCATCCTTATTACAGATGGGGGAGAGCTCCACATTGGCTCTGAGTTCAAGCCTTTTCAAGGCAAAGCTCAGCTCAAACTCTATGGAAGTTCCCACTCTACCCCCTTCTTTCCCTATGGAGTGAAGTTCCTGGCGATGAGGAATGGAACCCTTTCCTTGCATGGTAAGTAGTAGATAACTCACAAAAGAAGCAGAAATGGCATTGTTTCTAGCAAATATGTGGGCAAGGAACATGGATTAAATTATTTAAAAAGCCCAGGAATTTGTTCCTGAGACAGTGGGTCAATTAATGCATAACATTATTTCCTTAAATAACATATCTAATTATTTCTCTCTGTCAGACTGTGCTGTGGTTATGGTTCCAATGGACTGAATAACTTTGCACACCTTCAGATGGCTTTCTCTTTCGGAGTCATTTTCCCTGTCTCATTGAGGGTGAGCTTAGCCACAGCCATCCTCTGGTTTGATGAATATGAGCAATTAGATTGCACTTCATGCAAAAGTAAAGGCTTTACAAGCTATTGTGATTCTTTATCCATTTGTCTCTTGTCTTCTATTTGAGAATAGCCTGTCACAGGTAGGGACAATTTTTTCAACTTGGGACCCTGCATGAAGACAACATAGGCCAGAGGTGATGTTGACAGTGGTGTATGTCAGTGAAGAGTGAAATCTTTTTCAAGAATGTCACTGAGATTGACATTTGGAATGATTGTTGGACTCAGTGAAAACTGACTGACAATTATTTAGAAGAAGCTGGTATTTCTCAGCAGGTAATATCCTGACATCACAAGCCAAATATGGCCAACTCCTCTTCACAATTAATTGTTCAGCTCTTCTCTTCACTCATCACAACACATGCCGAGCTCAGTTATAGTTGTATCTGAAATCCCCCTACAGATGAGGATTTCAAGTTACATGATTTCCCCAGAGAAAACAGTTTCTGTGTCAAGTTTTTCTTGCTTTCTGATCATCTCATTCCATTTTGCAAATTGACTGCTTCTTCCCTTAAGACATAAGCAATTACTAAATGTGTAGGATATTGATAAAATATCTTACTGGAAAATGTAAGAATTAAATGAGTGTTTTAGCAGATAATTATATACATTTGTTGTCTGGTCTTGGTTAAATACAGAGCAATACTGTGGTCTCCAGGGCTGGGAGGTGACTCAATAACGTAGTATTTGCATAACATGGGTAAGAACTACAATTTCAGCAACCCCAAACAAAATTAAAGAGAATGAAAGAACCCTAGAATGTGGGCCCCAGGTAGCAGCCTGATCTGAAAAGGCCTGACGTCATCAATACCAGCACTTTTGTATTGATACGACAAAAATGGAACCCACTTGTAGAAAAATTGTTTTAGATGTGGGGTGGAAACTGTACTGAGGAGCCTGATATTGTCCTCTGTCCTGGTTTTGTTACAGACTGTATAATAATCATTGTACACACACACACATACACACACACACACACACACACACACACACACACACACTACTCTATGGATTCTTCTTCATCTTACTCTAAGAGGAAGCCAAAAGTTTTCTGTAGTATTTTGGTTGTGGGCCAGTCAAGGGTTGGAGAAACCATTGAATTTATAATTTTAAATACCAATAACTTATCTGGATGCGAACTCGGAATTCCTGTCCCATGGATTCTTACTCTTTTTCTCCTGTCTTCATGGATCTGTCAGCTAAGATCCACAACTATCTTTTGCCTTTGCACAGGTTAGCTGTGGTCTCCAAGTGTTTAGTCTGATGGTCACTTAGGCCACCTGCAGGGCTCATGGCTTGACTCCTCTAGAGACTAGAATTCAAAGGAGCAAAATGAAAACTTGCTCCATGTATTTTCTCTCTCTTATTTGAACTTCCATGTCCAAGTATGAATAATCAGTGAAAACATTCATAATATATCTTACATGGCTATATTTTAAAAATTCCGTGAACTTTATAAATAAGGAAATGTCAAATTAAAGAAAATCCACAGTGGCATGTGCCTATGTTCAATATGGCACAGCTAAAGCTGAGTAAATGCCATTATTAATAATAAGTTTCAAACTTTTGTAAATTAAGAGGAATATCCCTAAGTGTGTCTATGTGACACTCCTTGACACAGTTGGGTGTATTTCTTCTCTGCTTCCCTTTCCCATTTTCTTTTCTCCTCTTCTCTCCTTTTGTATTTTTTTCCTTTATTTCCTCTGTGCCCTTCTTTCCTCCTCCTCCTGCTCATCTTCTCTCACCTCTCTTTGGTTTCAGACTTGCCATCAATATTTCACTCACCCTCAAAGCCCCTCCCATGAAACATGTCAACTAATCTGCAAAGCCTGAGCATGGGATTTGGGATGATCCAATCTACACCCTCTCTGATATGATAATTCTATACTTCGTTCATCTGAAATAAAGTCCATGAGAAAAAAAGATTAGTCAGTTGGGTGGGAAGATGCCCTTTCCTCACTCATGTGTCAGGGCATCAAGTCCCACGTGTCCTTCATCAATCTTTCTCACCATCTCTTACCACCTGAGGTCTGGAGTAGCGTCTCCTTCAGGCACAGTGGAGTACCATCATTAAAATTATTATGTCACTTCAGTGGCCTTTCTTCCCAGGGCAAAGGTGGATCTAGTTACAACCAGGGATTAGAACCAAACTAATTTTCTTTTGCTGTCAAATATTCTAAAGGGTGAGCAGCTTGATTCACTGTCTTCCACCCAGAAAGTCCCTAATGAGGTGGTATCCGCTTAGTATTCCAGAAATATGTGGTGAGATTCACCAGCTTTAGTGTATCTCAGAGGACTAATCCAGGAAGAGTTTCTAAATCTAGCCTCCTGAATCTCATCCCCAGATTCTGATGCAGTGGTCACAGGATCGAGGAATCAATCCTCAAATTGAATATGCGTATCAGAGGAAACTTCAGGGGGATTGATTTTGAATCAGCGACTGAACTGAGAGATTTACTGGTGCACTGGACATTGTGGGATTAGGAATAGGCTTAGGTCTGTTGGTTTTCAGTTATGATTTTGAATAAATTAATTTCTATAAAACCAGGGTATAAAAACAGAGTCACCATTCTACACTTAGTACGTATAAGGTGTTTTAGAGCAGTGACAATACAACTCACACTGTTAATTCTTATTGCTTTGTTCATATTCTGCTTATACATTTTTTTTCCTTTTCCATAACCACAGGGGATGGAGTGCTAGGTAGCTCATTTTAGGAAATGTTGAAGAGACAGCGATTTCTAATTGAAAATGTGGCATGTGGACCCCTCTATCCAACATTTACTCATCTTATTAATTAATAACTTTTTTCATCAGCTAGAGATGACTTAGCCTTGGAGCTCATGAGGAAACAACATTCCCAGGTACCTTCTGTTCCATTCCCATCACCCAGTGGGCACCTTTAGATTTTAATCTCTCATGGTACAGTTGCTTCCCAGCACAGGACAGTCACCACCCCTAGGTGTGGTTACGATGAAATCACAGAAAACAGTCACCCGGGCCCTGCGTAGCCAGAAGGCCGATACTGTCCGGCAAAAGGTGTCCTTCGCAAGCTTGTTTCCTAGCGTCTAGTAGTGAGGGGATTGATGGATTCTAATTTAACTCAAGCAAGGGTCATCTAGAAACTTACAGCTGGGTCATTGTGTCCGTCATATCAGTCTCGCCAGTGCATCCCTGCTTGTTCATTCTTCATTACTGCCCTTCGCAACCCCTCTGCTCTAGCTGATTTTCATCAGAGATTAAAATTGCTAGGCAAACGGGCTTTGCTGTTCAGCTGTCACAAGGAAAGCTGGGCTTCAAAGCGCTTTTTATGGCTTTGTTTGGACGCAGAAAAACGGCACATGTTGGCACTCACACACACATATGCGGCAATACCTTTGTCTGTGTATTTGGGAGTGGATCAAGACAAGGTATTTTTCTATTGCAGTAGGAGTGCTGATGGCTTAGTAACTGTCACCTGCCCACCCCGATAAGTTAATATGACCAAAGAGTCCAGGGCTGGAAGTCTGTGGCTTGAATATTTAGAGGAAATAAAGAAAACCCACTCTCGCCTTTTGCCTTGGCCACACTCTTGCCTTTTACCTTTGCCTCTGCCAATCCAGTTTCACCACCCAAACTGAATGCCAATCAGTTGTCACTTTTCAAAGCGGTTGCGTCAGCCTGGGCAACTTGAATTTTTGACAATGTAATTACGGCTCTTGCCTCCACAGTGGGGGGCTGAGCAGGCCAGAGCGGGTTTTATTGATTGTTCAGCAGGGAAATTTATCAATGTCTCCCCTTTCATTTCTGCTTCTTCCCTGAGAAATTTGGCTGACAGATTCTTTGAAGAAAAGTAGTTTTACGGCCTTGACTGGACTTCCGCCTTTGTCCTTCTCAAGGAATTACAAGACAGAGGCATTAAATATAAATGGATATTTCTGAGGAAAACTGCTATGTGGGGCCATGATTGAGCAAAATTCTAGTGAAGCTGTTATGAGTGTAATGCTTCTCTAGGAATAAAAAAGGAAGGGGCTTATTTACATAAGCAAATGGCTCATTTTCCTTGTAGAGTTTCCAGAAATCTGTATTTCAGTTCCAAGGTTTGGACAGATCCCGTATTGATGCTGCTGCTGTGGTTGCTAAGGAGGGAAGCACGATCTTTAAGCACTGTGTAGTGCTCATGGAGCAGCGCAGAGCAGTGTGTTCCTGGTCAGTGATTTTTCATACTGTGTCCCACAAAAACCACATTTCCTAAGAGAGCCCCCGGGGGCTCCATAAACAGGGGAATATTCGAGGTCAAGGAACAAAAGCTTAAGCGGCTCGAGGAATCAATTCAGTGCCTTTATCTCTACTACCTGTTTAAAGTAATATTTCATTAGAAAGAATAAGAGTTTCACTGTAAAAATCGTGATTAAAAGCTCCATTAAGGGCCCATGAAGCACTTCTACTCAAACCTGATAACTGGAGTTTAGTCTCTGGAGCTCATACAAAGGCTGCAGGAGAGAACCCACCCCACCAACTTGTCCCCGACTTCCCAGCATGCTGCATGGTGTGTAGACACTCTCTGAGTCACAAGCACACAATAAATAAAGATTTGAAGACCTGAAGAAGCTCGGTTAGGCATTCTTTTAATTGTAGGATATGGACCTTTTGGGGTGCCTAGAGCCTCACTCTGCACAACTCCCCACCCCCACAAGGCCTGCTGTACTCTGACTTGCTTTCTGTGAAGTCTGTTCTTTGGTGTAGTATAGTATTATTTTTTTTATTTCTTCTATTTTTATTTTTATTCTTTGTTTTTGTTTTTAAATCAACAATGCATTTTTAATATCAGTGTTCTCTGCCCCACCTCTTCCATCATTTCTCATCCTGTCTCTTTGCCATCCAATACTCCTTCCCTCCACTTCTGTCCCTCTTAAATTCTATGTATGTTTCATTCTCTTGGACTGAAATATAAACTACTATAAAGGCTTGGTACTTTTTTGTGTGTAGCTTTATTAATATCAAATTGCTTGGTTAAAAAAGAAACAACAAAGAATCCCAGCATAAATAACTTTAGATGGAAAAGAATTTATGTCCTCTTGTGATTAAACTGAAGGCTGGGCAGGGAGGAAACTACCCATGAACAGGAGAGCCTTTAGTGCCTCCATGCCAGGAGGACCCTTGCTCACCTCTTCCTGCATGCCTTGGCTCCATTCTCTCCTAGGCTTTCATGAGCTTCTATTTTCTATTGCGGAAGAAAGGAGGAGTTCTGTGCTCATTAAAGAACAAAACAACAAACAAACAAACAAACAAACAAACCAGGGAAGGGCTCATAGCTCTAGAAGTCTTAGTGCCTTGGGTGGGAACCAGGACATCAAGACATTCTGATTGGCTCAGCTCACTCCACCTTTCCCTTCCTCACTCACTCCCGTAGCACTCCTCAGGATCAGAAAAGCGGGGCTATGTGAGACGATGTAATTTTGCCTTAATTAGGGAGGCTAGGGAGATGTGGGTATATCAGATATATATTTGTGTGTGTGTGTGTGTGTGTGTGTGTGTGTGTGCGCATGTGCGTGCATGTGTATGTGAATGCATGTGCGCTTGTGTGCAGTAATGTTACGGGACTCTCATCAATAAAACAAGGGTTATAGTCAATCCTCAAAAGAATTCTGTTACTGAGCAGACAAAACCATAAATGCATTTTTACACTGATTAAACCAAAAACTGGGGATTTTGATGTATGGTTCATCTTTAAAATCACAAGGCTCTTGAAATGCAGTGACAGCTTCAAGTATGGTATATTTGGGCCATAATGACCAGTAAGCCATAATATGATCATGAAAGCAAATGTGCCATTGAGCTTCTAATATAAACCTTAAGACACAGAGGATCATTTGTATGGTTCATATGTATAAATACATATGACATTACTAAAATCTTTTGCTTTAATTCAAAATTTGAAAATTTAAACCCTCCCCACATCCCAGTGTTGTAAAGTTCTGTTTCCTGTCCTGGAACTAGCTCTTGTAGACCAGGCTGACCTTGAACTCACAGAGATCTTGCTGCCTCTGCCTCCCGAGTACTGGGATTAAAGGCTTGTGCCAGAAAGACCTGGCACATTAGAGGTTTTTTTCTTTACCCTCTCCCCTCTTTTTCCCTCTTCCTCCCAATCTTCTGCTCCTGGGATGCTAGATTTCCTCACTTCTGTACTAAAGAGACTTTTTACCTTCTCTAGCATTTGTCACCACAGAAATGATCCTCAGCCTGTGTGGTGTATAAATCTCCACAATGGAAGAGATACAATTTTAGGGTTATCTGGGAGATGAAAACATTCTGGCCAGAACAATATTTTTCCTTCTGATCAGTATCTTCCTCCATATCCTGATGAACATTCTTTCTTGTACTTTAACAGAAGCGTCCAGTTGATTTTTCATATTTAAAAGCCAAGTCCTAATTTGTCCAGTTTTAAGTCTTCAGTCTCCTATCCACTTAATATACCTTACTCTTCCTTTAGGCCTCTGGCTCGAGGCACTCAGAGTGGTAGAAACATGGTCCACAGTTACATTCCCCCCCTTATCTGCATTTTACATTATGTTGATATTGGGCAGGTAGAAGAGGTAAGACCTTGATCAGGCTTTTTATTGAATTCCCTTTTTGTTGGGCATTCTCTTGGACAATCGTCAATTTAGAAGCCTTACTTGACTATGCAATCACTATCTCCTAACTTAATGTTGCTCTTGGATTCCATATGGAAGGTGGATTCAAACCAAACCACCACTTCCAGATCTCACTTGATCTAGAACAGTGATTCTCAACCTTCCTAATGCTGTGACCCTTTAATACAGTTTCTCATGTCATGGTGATCCTAGCCATAAAATTATTTTTGTTGCTACTTAATAACTAATTTTGCTACTATTATGAATAGTAATATAAGTATCTGATATGTGACCCTCTGAAAGGGCTCTTTAATCTCCAACACAGTTATGACTTAGACAGAGACTGAGAAACAGTGATCTAGATGACATTTGCAAATACTTTCTGATGTGGATTCCTGTGCTGTGGGCAGGCTTTTAAGCAGATTTAGTCCATCACATTGGAGTGCCAATTGTAGAAGGTGCTGTGGGCAGGCCTGCTTTTCATCCTGCTCGGCTCCCGCATGACTAGCTTTACACCCGAAATAACAACACACAAATTGTATTCATTTAAACACTGCCTGGCCCATTAGCTCTAGCCTCTTACTGGCTAACTCTCACATCTTGATTAACCTATTTCTATTAATGTGTATCGCCACTTGACTGTGGCTTACCGGCATTAGTGTAACCACCATCCATCCTGGGTAAGAGAAGCATGGCCTCTGCCTGACTTCGCTTTCTTCCTCCCAGAATTCTGTTCTGTCTACTCCACCCACCTAAGGGCTGGCCTATCAAAAGACCAAGGCAGTTTCTTTATTAACCAATGAAAATAACACATAGACAGATGACCTTTCTACATCAGATTCCCCTCTGTATTCTGTGAATCTTTGGTTAACTAATAAAGCTGCTTTGGCCTACTGGTAGAGCAGAATAGAGTAAAGCAGGATTTCCAAAAAGATAGTGGAGGAAAGTAGGTGGAGTCAGAGAGAAGCCATGTAGCTGTCAATGGAGATTGCCAATGGTTTGAGGAGGAGGGCCAAATGTCTTTCTCCCTGTATTTTATTGTTTTAGTTAGGGTTGGAAATAAAGTTAGAAGAAATAATGAAAGATGGGAGGGGAATTTAAAGTCTAACCATTGCTACCTGTAATCATTTTCTTCTAGTCCTAAGGTCTATGCATGCTAGGCAAGAGCACTGTCACTGACCTGGATCCTTTGTCATTTTAATTTTAGTTTTGTGACAGAGAATGACTAAGTTGCAAAGGTCAGATATATAACCGGGTGTGGTGGTTTGAATAAAAATTGACCCATAGGTTTATAAAGCATAGCACTATTATGAGTTGTGGTCTTATTGCAGTAGGGTTGGCTTTGAGGTCTTAGAAGCTTAAGTCCGGCCTAGTGTGGCTCACCATCATTTCCTGTTGCCTACCTATCCGAATATAGAACTCTCAGCTCCTTCTCCAGCATCCTGTCTTCCTGCCATGATAATAATGTACTAAACCTCCAACAATGGAAGTTAGCCCCACTTAAATGTTTTCCTTTATAAGAGTTGCCATGGTCACAGTGTCATTTCACAGCAATAGAAACTCTAACCAAGACACCTGGACTGGTCTCAAATTTGTGACCTTCTTGCCTCAGCCTTCCAAACCAGCTGGTTACTGCTGTGTGCCACTTAGTCCTAGCTGTTTCCTAACTGGACAGCGTGAATACAGCATTGGAGTTGTAGTCAGCTGGAATGCTGTGATGGCTCCCAGTTACATGGCTAACAGAAGTGAATTTTCTCAGAGTCCTACCTCAACCTGGAAACTGGGTAGATGACTAATTTCCTTTCAGGGTTGACAAATACTGGGTCATATGACTTTGAAAACATGACCCATATCACTAACAAAAAGTAAGATGTTTTGCTCAATAGTGCTTTTTAAAAGTTTTACCACTTTTTAAATTTGTATTTTTAAAACTATCTTTTCTCATTTTACATGTCAAATCCATTTCTTACTCCCTCCACTCCTCCTGATCTCTCCTCCTCCTCCCTCTCACCCCCTCTCAACCCCACCCACCCCACATCCAATCCTCAGAGTGGCTAAGGCTTCCCATGGGGAGTCAACAAAGTCTAGCACATTGCTTTGAGGCAGGACCAAAGTACTCCCCCTATCCCAATTATCTAGGCTGAGAAAGGTAATAATGCTTTTAAAAGGTCCTAAACACAACTGTTTTGTACACAGAGGCAAAAACACACCTACTGTAGTTTCTTGATAAGACAAGAATAGTGACCTCGGGCCAATGCAAATGGAAGGCTTCCCTAATTTGATAGTTTAAGCTAACGTACTTTTAAGGTCTTTTGATTTTAAGTGTTTGTATGTAAATGTATATTGCTAATTGGAAATGGGAGTTAGCTTTTTAATAACCTCAGTACAGTGGGTGCCCCACTTAGAAACACATTGTAAGGTACTTCAGGTTTCTATATATACTTGGAAGTGTTGGCATTAGTCAGGTCTCTTTTGGTTGGAAGTGACAGAAAACCCAATTCAAACAAAAAATAAGGGCATTCACTGCCTCATCTAGTTGAGAAAACGCGAGCACAGCTGTGCCCAGGTGCTCTTCTGCCATCCTACGACTGCCTCTCTGCAGCTCTGGATTGGGCTTTCCCATAAGCTGCCTTCTTTGGCAGTTACTCTCCACTCCCACAGAGGCAGAAACGGGGATCCTATGGCTCTGGATAGAAGACAGCTCCTCTTTCCAGGTGGCTATTTGACCCTTGAGCAAATCTCATTTGTCCCAACACATCACTTTGTTGCCTGCCCTTAGCTCTTAACCTTGCCCAATAAATATATCACGCAGGACTTATTTTTATAGTCGTTTTATTTATTCTACTGCCCCTGTCAGTAATATAAGTACATCATGGGGACAGGTGATTTTCATTATTTTTGTTATTGTTTCTGTTTCTGCTTATGATAGATCTTTATTGCCAAGAATATGGCTAACACTCAAAAAGGACCTTGGTAAATATTTGGTTCCTGAATAGCTTAATGGGAAGCTTAAGAAAAAGGCTTTGAAGTGACTTTGATGGTGTTTATATCATCTACTACTTGTGTTATTGTCTCTGACAAAGGAAGAGTTACTCTTATTCTCAAGTGGGTCCTTGTTGCAACAATGGTATGGAAAATCATTCAGAACTCCATGGCCTGAGGTTGAAAAAGGATGGCTTTATAAATAAGAGGTGTCTTTTCTACTATTGTGGATAATGTACAGTAAAAAAAATAGATTGCCCACCTTTTAAATATTGAAATTCGTTTTTTGCTATTTTTAATGATTTTCAATTCCAAAAAGATTTAGCTGGATTGCTTGTAGTAATATATTTAAAATTTGTTTAATTTGGCTGGGTAAAATTCCAGCAGATTCACCAGTCAAAACTAAAACCCTCACCACAAAGAAAAGAAAATTCAGAATTAAAATATATTGTGATGTTTAAAAATTTGATTGATTATATTTTTCAAGTGGCAATAAAAGGAAAAGGCTAATTTTTAAATAGTTTCCGGCAGAGGGTCCCAGAGCATAGTTCTAGCCTGACCTGCCTCTCTTTTGTGTAAATATTTACATATACTTATTTTTTTAATTAAGCTATAATTATATTATTTTCTCCTTTCCTTTCTTTCTCAGACCCCTCCTATATACTCCTCCTTATACTTTCTGAGTTTTATGAACTCTTTTTCTCTAATTGTCGAAAGTATAATGATCTAAATATAGAAACAAATCCTTATGTCATACGATGTCACTTGTATATTTATTTGTTTTCAGGGTTTACCACATGGTATTGGTGTGCTCTTCTCTGGGGAAGACCATTTCTCCCGCTTTCAGCATCGTACAATTGTCTGTGGTTCTTTGTCTAGGCTTGTTTTTGTTGTTCATGTTCAAGTCTTGTTTAGGTAGCTATATTGTTGAGACTTCATGGGTATAGCTTCTCTTACAAAAGCATTTAGTAGCATAAAAGTATATTGCATATTGGCATACTAATTTAGCTGCCATTACTCTTACTATGCAAACATTGCTGACTAACTACTCTGGTTCTATCATAATTAATTGTTGATTTTTAAGTATGATCTAAATGTTATGGAGAAAAGATATGTCAGGTAAGTTGTAACAATTATTAAAAATGCAAAATAATTTTAAAAAGATTTGGTTCTAATCCAAGAAGAGAATTATCATGGGGCAATGATGTGCCACAAAACTGTTTGTGTCTGAGCAAGAAGGGTACACAAGGAGTTTCTTTTCTTCCTTACCTTTAAAACTGCAAGCAGAACTGGAGACTTCACTGCTTGCAGGATGGTCAGTTCAGCCAAGAAGGAGCAAGTCTACCTTTGGGCTTAAGAGAGCTGGTCTGAGTATTTCTCTGCTTTAGAAAGAAGGTTCTAGGGAGCTACTTCTTCCAGAACCCTTCCCTATACCTATGAGGGAGAAAGAGTAGAATCAAAAGAATAGCAATACCACATCTCTTTCTATAATTGAAGTATTGGAAAGGGAAGGAGAGCCATGACTGTCACTCAGCAAATGACAACGATATCCTTATTTTATGCTACAAGCAGAGTTATTGTTATGTTACAATTATCAGTTATATAGGAGCATATTCATATTCCAGGGAAGGCAAACTAAGATTGCAGTTCTCAAGTTAGAAATATACTTTCTCCTGAAAATTTAATTATTGGTAGACTAAAGAAGCAAAAGCAGTATTTGAGTCTTTCCTGTATTTCTAAATTTATTCTTTTTATAATATTCTTCACAGATTGGTAACCCAATGTGATAATCAGGTTTTTTTTTGTACTAAACCATTTCATCACAGAGATTGAAAAGTCCCATGGCTAGCCATTAGCAACTGGAGACTAAGAAGAACTGCTCTGTACAATTCCTTATTCACGTTCAAGAGCAGGAGAAACAGGAAAACTGATGGCGTAAGTTATAGCTGAAGAGATGGCAGATGACTGAGCCAGATGCTGAGAGCTCATTCTGAGTCTGAAGACAAGATAAGATATAATCAGAGTCTGCATTTATGTATCAAGGAGTTTCCTGGATCTTAATTATCTCCCATTGTGGAAGGCAATTAATTTTGTTGAAATGCCAAGTTTTAGTTTTAATCTTACCTGGAAAATACCTTCACAGATACTCCCAGAATAGTATTTGACTGATGTCTGGGTACTCTGTAGTTCAAATAAGTTAAAATACAAAGTTATACATTACAGTCATCAATCTGTACCCCACTTTTGACAAATGGCTTTCTATTATGTTATAGACTGCAGTCAAGGAAGACCCCTGGTGTGGCAGAATGACTCCTATTTTTCCCCAATGAGCTAGATTTTGCTTAGAAATTGAGTACTAATATTGGAAGCATGGGGACCATGGGAGAGGGTTGAAGGGGAGGGGAGTGGAAGGGAGGGAAGCAGCGAAAAATTATAGCTCAATAAAAATCAATAAGAAAAAAAGAGATTGATTACTTAGTCATCTTCAGTGATCAAGCTTGAACTCTAAAAGACTTTATGGGTTCAAATCCTAACACTATCAATAACTAGATGATGGAACTCAAAATGTCACCTCCTAAGTGTTTCACCTTCTGTGTGTAAAATTGTTGTTAAATATTTTTTTATCGTGCTATTACATGAGACAAGGCCAATAAGACACATAAAATATGACTCAAGTCAGCAGGAATTAAACAACCAAGTATTCAATACAAGTTCATATTCTTATTCTTGTTATGTAGCTGCAATTGGATTTGGTGAAATTGCCTCATTATTAATCTAAGATGAATACAGGATTGTTAATTTTTTCTGCCAGCCAGAATCCTGATTGCCATTCTTAATACCTCTTTTATTATCATTTTGTCCTTTACTAAGTATTATTGTTGAACAACTTGTGAATCTGTGTTCTGTACACTCCTATTATTGTCACCTTAGCTTACTTTAGTGCTAATATAGCTTTTAGTTGCTGTTCTTATAACCTCTTCTGTTCAATCTCTGCCCTGGGGCCAAGACAATCTTTTAAAAACATAATTTGTTTTTTTTAATCATGCTGATGTTTGAAACTCTTTGTAACTTCTCATTGTTCCCATGAGAAAGTACAAAATGTCTTTCTAGCTGTCATACCCTGTCTGCTCTGGATGCCACCCTCAACTTTGGCCATCATCATTCTCCAGGCGCATCTTCTTTTAGTTTATTGACTGGTTAATATTGGTATGCTTTTACACTTGCAAGTATCAAAAGGGACTGCAGCTAGTTAAGGGAATGGGAATCTACAAAGGCAGCATCCCTCTTTCAAACAGCATCCTTCCATTCGCATCATCAAAGCACTGTTAATGGCCTGGTCATGGAGAAGGAGGAATTGGGTATTATATTCAGCATTTCTTGAAATTGGATTTTCCTTCCATCTCGGCACTTCACAGTTTTCAAAGCTGGATCACACCCTTTCCTCTCATCTACCTCTTAGGGCTCCGTGACGCACGAAAGGCTGGGATTAGGACTATTGCTTTCATTTTAGAAATGATGAAACAGGGCCTGGAAGGAGAGGTAACTAAAGTTTATTCTGTTTTTTTTTTTTCCCCCCATGGGCAGAAGAGGCAAGCGAGGTCTTTCTGCTTTTTGCACATATAGCCATATAGCTGGTTATTTACCTGTAGTAGAAAGACACACGGGGGTAAGCCTTCTTGAGCCTTATGGGTTCTGGAACAATCTTTCCAATTTAATCCTTTCAAGATACTTTGTGATCCCCAGTGGAGCATTGTTTCTACATCCCTCTATGTAATACTCTTGACAAAGTCATAAACTACCTGTTAATGCTCTTTCTCCAGTTTGTTATGTACTCTTCAGGATTTAATATTCTTTAATGTTCTTTATAATAACAACTCTAAAGACATTTTCCTGTATAATTCTTGTCTTAGATTTGTGTTTAGAAACTCTTTCCTCTAGAAGAAACAATATGCATTTCCCTACTAAGTTCTCTGATCTTTTATAATTTTTAGTTATTTTCTTTTCCCATTACATATTTAAATAAGTTTAGAAGATTACGACCTATGACCAAATCTGGTCCATTCTTTGTTCTTTTAGAACAATTTTTGTTGAAGCACAGTGACCCGTGTCTGTTGAGATTTTATCTATGGTGACTTTGCAGGACCGTAGCAGAATCGAGTAGTTATGCTGCAGATAAATTGGTTGTAAACACTATAGCTTTGAGTACCCACTTCTTTCAGAAAATGTTGTTGATCTCTGCTTTAATTCATACAGATTTTGTTGATACTGTTTGTTCACCCATTATCTGTTTTCCTCCAATGGCTAATCATTTTCTGAACACTATTCACCAATGTGATTATAATAATCTGAACATAATCCTTAATTGTATTTATGTCCCACTTGTCAGAACTCCTGAGTATTGGTTGCTTTATCTGGGAAAAGGAGGATATTGTGGCTCACACTTGAAATCTCAGCACTTGGGAGAGTTGAGGCAGGAGGATTCCAGGTTGGAAGCTAGTCTCGGCTACAAAATATAGGCTTGTCTCAAAAGAATAAATATGAGTGTGGAGACCGGACAGATGTGTTTAAATGGTAGATCTTGAGATGTGCACATTAATCTAAATTTTTTAAAATATTTATTTATTATTTATTATGTATCCAATAGTCTATCTGTGTGTATGCCGAAGGCCAGAAGAGGGCACCAGACCTTATTACAGATGGTTGTGAGCCACCATGTGGTTGCTGGAAATTGAACTCAGGACCTTTGGAATAGCAGGCAATGCTTTTAACCACTGAGCCATCTCTCCAGCCCCACACTATTATAAATTATCCACGTAGAAATCAGTAATCATAGTGGCAATTATAAGGTTATAGGAGAGAAGCTGGAGGAGAAAGTGATGATGGGAATTGATATGAGTGATGTGTTTTAAATATGGACAAATGAGTTATAAGTCAAATACTGCACATGGCCGTTGGAAACTATAAATACAATGGAGTTCTATTTTCTTCTCAGAATTTATAAAATGATGCAACAATGACAACCCTCCTTTGTTTTAGTGGAATTACCTTCAGAATTCTGATTTTTAAAGCCACGAGATTAAAAACTGTGTTCCCAGTGTTGGGTTATAGCTCTTGCCTTGCATGGTTACCACCCTAACTTCAATCCCCATTACTGCAAAAAAAAATATGTGTTCCTACTATATGGTATAAAGACATTTTAAGAAAAAAAGAGGTTAAACTCTTCTGCTTTTTTACACACCTTAAATGTTGGTTCCTCAATGAGCCCTGTCTTCCTCACCTTTGTCACAATACCCGTGGTCACCCAGATGTCAGGGGCTTCAATGCCTGCCAGTTTTGGCTTTTGTATCAGTGGCAGCAGTAGTGGGGGTTGTAGTAGTTTCAGCCATGACGCTTACCGGCAATAGCGTTATTATAACCCAGAGAGGCACCTTGAAAACTTCATATGTGACTATGGTCAGTTCGCTAAACAGTAAACACTAATGTATCATTGATGTACTTATTCCACCAGATGAACTTGGGAGATGAGAGATGAGATAGTCTTTTAGGTGGCAATTTTGAAGTGGTCAAGAATTGTCAGTCTGGAGGCCTTTGATGACCAGTACTGCATGGGTTGCCAGTGCCTTGGGCCACTTTAAGGATGTTGTTTTTTTCAGAGACATGTTGCATGTTGGAGAAAATGGATCCGAAGGAATTTGATATCATGCTGGGAATACATGACCTGGAAACCATGACAAATGAGCGTGTGACTTATTAGATGGCACTTGTGACATTTTGCTCCTATGCTACATCTCTTTGCTCTGATAAGAAACCTGCTTCCTCAGACTATGTGTCTAGTTGGCCATCTTTCAGAAATTTGAACAGAAACCAACCAGATTTCCCTTTTCCTTTTAAACCCCTTTCCCCAGGTCTGGTCCTCCAAACCAATTACTCCCTTAAGTGTAATTAAGCCGTGAAAAGAACATATCTGAAGAAGTTGGAAAACCTTATTCTACTTGAAGTTAATCTAATGGAAGATGCTTCATCATTAAACAAAATAACAAAAGTCCCAAATCCTGCCTTGACTCTCCCCAGCACAGGCTCTCTAACTCTAGCTGCTCTTCCCCCTTGTCTTTCTATCCCACAGCTTAAAACTGTCCTGAAGAAGGCAGATGCACAAGAAAAACAGGAGAAATTGGTCACGAAGTTGAGAAATAAGGAGCCTAACAGAATATCAGTTGTCAGGTTGTGCCAGGAGAATAGGGTGGAGTGAGCGGTGCATACAGGTTAATGTAAAGAGTTAAAAATGAAAAACAAGGTCTGAAAGAGAAGGCAGTCTACAGTCAGCCCAGCCTGAACACATTTAAGTGCATCTGCAAGAGAAGGCAGTCTTTGATCAAAGAGATCAAACATCTTATTGGATAGATGAAGCCACAAAACAGAGAAGAGGGGAGTGAGGGTGGTGTGTACTTCTCTGTGGAAGGCCAGCACTAAAGCCCTAGTATAATCATTATTTTTTAATGAAAGAACACATTTCAAAGGAAAGATACGTCCAGAATTAGAGTATTGCTAAAACATACAATTTTGCTAACATATAAATACAAAAAGGAGTAAAAAAGACATACATTAATATGTCATAGAAGATTATGAGCTATTTCATTACCTTTCTCAACTCAGTATTTGTACTTTAAAGATGACATGCTTATTTTTTTCCTAAATATAAATATTATTCAAAGTTCTTCCTCCTAATCCTCACTGACATTCTAATTGGTGGCATAAACCTACCCATATTCTTACCAAAATGATTATCTATCCAAATAATGCTGCATATGAATTTGACATAGCTTGGGAACAGCAGGTAAAAGAGGGTTTTTGTGACATTTCACAGCAACCATGTAGGATTTGTGTGTCTGATTGAAAGATGTTTCAAAGACTTTTTTTTTTTAATTTATTTATTTATTAAGGATTTCTGCCTCGTCCCCGCAACCGCTTCCCATTTCCCTCCCCCTCCCCCGATCAAGTCCCACTCCCTCATCTGCTCGAAGAGCAATCAGGGTTCCCTGACCTGTGGGAAGCCCAAGGACTGCCCACCTCTATCCAGGTCTAGTAAGGTGAGCATCCAAACTGCCTAGGCTCCCACAAAGCCAGTACGTGCAGTAGGATCAAAAACCCACTGCGATTGTTCTTGAATTCTCAGTATTCCTCATTGTCTGCTATGTTCAGCTAGTCCGGATTTATCCCATGCTTTTTCAGACATTTTGTGGTTAAATCCTGGTGCTGGTAGAAGTGGCTGAAACCTTCATAGGAGATAATATAAAGGTCCAGGTATTTCCGATGATATCACTATATACTGTTTCTTTTATGGTGCTTGCTTTGAATCAAAGTAGAAAAGCTATAATTAATTTTTTTTTTTGCACAGAGAAAGCTATCTTTTCTCTTATCCTTGCAGAGGACTAGAACTAATTTTCCTATCTTCACACCATGGTTGGCTTTATTCCAAACTCTTGTGGCAAAAGAACAGCAGGGCTCTTAGCACTGGGAGAGACTTAGTCTTCATTCCATTTCAATGCATTTTGGACATGTTGACTGATCTGCCGCAGTTGCAGATAACTGGCAAGCATAGTCAGAGTACTTATCTGGCGTACCTTTCTCTTTCCTGCAGGTGTATCCTCTCTTCTCCCTCATGACCACTGGAAATGAGCCAGTAACAATGCAGAAGGCTCACAGTGGACATATGGCACAGAGATGCTTATGCCCTACCAAGGTTTGCCTTAATATAAAGGAGACATTATAAAGTGATTCTCACAGACAGAAGGAATGGTACAGGAAAAAAATAGTTTGGGTGCTCACTTTATCTGGGCAAATTTGGCTCATTCTTCAAAACTCAGCATAGTTAATAATATTACTCTTTTGGGAAACATTTTCAGAACCAGCCAACCCTTTCCTTGTGGGGGATTCTGTGTTTGTGCTGTGGTCAATTCTGGGTGTCCTTTTATCGTAAGCTTAGCATGATACACCTTTGATATTCATTTGTGTATTTCTCACACTGAGAGTTAGCATTGGGGAAAAGAATCTTTCTGTTTATGTTTGCCTTCACAGCGACAGACCAACAAGGAAGGAAAGGAAACATTTAGTGTTATATTATGAGAAAGATGCATGCAGAAATTAGGGGGAAACAGCTTGTGTATAATTGAGAACGTTTATAGTTGATCTTTTTTCCTGTTTCTGTTATGATGTGAACATTGTTTTAACAGGTGAAATCTATCTGGCTGTCTATGTATGTATCTATGTATCTACCTATCTATTATCTATCTATCTATCTATCTATCTATCTATCTATCTATCATCTATATATCACCTAGTATATCTTCCTTATTTCCTTTTCCTTCTACATTTCCCTCCCTCCTTCCCTCCCTCCCTCCCTCCCTCCTTCCTTCCTTCCTTCCTTTTTTCTCTTTCTCTGTCTCTTTCTCTCTCTACCCCCTTTCCATCTTTTTTGAAGCCTTGTCAGTTATTCACTTAGAATAAAGATTTAAGTCCTATAAAACAAACAGAGGACAATTAGTGAGTTTTAAGTGTGTCAATCCATGAAGGTTATTTTCTTTCTTCCCATGCCAATTTGGTAAAAGTGGTTCTCTGGGGCTGCATAATTACTGATGAATGACAGCGAATTGCTTGGACAATAATTGGTAGGAAGTACAATTATGAGAAGTCATTAGTGGGAGAAAATGAATAGTTGGTTGCTTCGCAGGTCAACATTGAAAGCCCAATGTGGTTAGACATTGTATTAAATTACAGGCTTCATCATTTAAGTATATTTATAAATCACTGATCTTTGTAAGCTGTATTTTTACATAACCTTTGATTTGCGGCACAGTACAGGAGCTTCCCAATGTGGGTTTCAGGAGTTCAATGAAGAAAACAGTGCACATTTGAAGTGTGTGGTGCTCTATTGGCCAGGGGCTCAGCCGACCTACCTTGCACAAATAGCATTTACAAAGTAATACATATGGTGTTTAGAGAAGCCAATCTAATTCTGTATAATTGATATATGGTTCTATCAGAGGCAGAGAACTGTGTTACCCATCTAGTTCCTTGGTCCCAGACTTAGAAGTCCCAGGTTCAGAATTCAGACTTGATATCTCATTGCTTTGTAATCATGTCCAGGAGGAATTGTGGTTTTCTATCAATAAAATCTATTAAAACAATAATAACATTAATAATAAAAAACTAAAAAGGAAATCACAGCAATGATATATTCGCCCTTACTTCAGAAAGAAAAATAATTACTCAGCATCGTGTCTTTTCTTTTTGGTGTCTGTGACAAGTACCACAGTCAAAAGCAACTTGGGGAAGAAAGGATTAATTTTGTTGTAATTCCAGGACACAACCCATCCTTTGTCACAATCAAGTCAGGAACAATGCAGGAACCAGGAAGCAGGGACTGACTCAGAGACACAGAGGAATGTTGCTTACTGGCTTGTTCCCTCTGACTTGTGCTCAGTCTGCTTTTTATATAGCCTAAGAATTACCTGCTCAGGGTTGGCAACTATGTACATTGGACTGGGCCCTCTCAAATCAATCAATGACAAGAAAACCCACAGGCCAACCTAATGGAGGCAATTTTCCAATTGAGACTCCAGTTGTAACTCTGGTCTGTGTCTAACGGACAGCTGAAATTCCCAAGGAGAAAGAAAATTTAGGATTGTTTTAATTCTTCAATAAATGTATTATTTTATGCTTGTTATATATTGCATATAGCATGTTCACTCACATATATGTTTGCTGTACTTTATAAGTAATTGCTTAGAAGACAACATTTAGAACAGATATTTTAGGTACTGTGAATTGGATGCTAACCCTGTGTCCAGTTGTGTTTGGAATGGGACATCCATAAATGAGAAACAAAGTAGTAACTGTGCATTCATGGTGCCACCTGCTGATGTGGGTGGTAAGGTTCTAACAGCTGTAATAACTTCAGAATGATTTAGTGATGATAAAAGTGGCACTGGCTATAGGTTAGTAACTGTCTTGGCTTCCCGAGGCCTCTTTGGATCTAATCAGCTTGTAGATATTTCTTGATGGAGGAAGGTCATTGGCTAATAAAGGAACTGCCTTGGCCCATTTTATTGGTTAGAAGATAGGTGGGAGGAGTAAACAGAACAGAACGCTGGGAGGAAGAGGAAGTGAGCTCAGACTCCACAGCTCTTCTCTCGGGAGCAGATGCCTGAGAGAGACGCCATGCCCCGCTCCCGGGCAGACGCACGTGATGAAGCAAGCCGCTAGGTTAGACATGCTGAACCTTTCCTGGTAAGACCGGTGCTCACAGATTATTAGAGATGGGTTGATTGGGATGTGAGAATTAGCCTGTAAGGGCTAGAGCTAAAGGGCCAAGCAGTGTTTAAAAGAATACAGTTTCCGTGTAATTATTTTGGGTAAAGCTAGCCGTGGGGGCGGCCCGGTGCCGGGGACGCAGCCCTGCCACCCCTATTACTACAGGTGATGACAAAAATTGTATGGATGCCTCCTCAAGCTCTCAGAACATGGGCTTTGTTCCCACACACCCACCTGCTTAAGGGTGTACTTGTTATGAACGGCATGTGAAGCCAGCAAATGAGTTTGTCGACTGTGCTCACCATAAGGCACCTTTCATGCCAGTTTCCTCTTGCTTTGAATGTGTTGTCATTGCTTTATATTCAGGAATTGTTGTTAGCTACCGTAAGAATACTGGACATAAGTGTCCAAAGGTGGAGGTTTTCATTTTTCCCATCCAGTCAAACCCCAAGGTGTGGGAGAGTACTCTCTGCACAATAAAGCATATTCATTCAAAGTAGACATTCAAAGTTTGAGGTGCTTGCTTCCCTATGTCTTATTTGAAAATACACATATGCATATATTATAAACATATACATGTATATATCACACATGCTATATTGATGACACACACTAAATGTAGTGAGACATATATGTCATATGTGATAGATACACACATATATAAGCATATACATGTATATAACACACATTTATGTGAATACACACACTCATACACACATGTATATGTTTTCTGAGCATCTACTATGTGCCAGATACTATGAATGACCTTGGTATTGTTATAATGAACAAAATATGTATTGCTTTTGCTGCTCTGTTTAGCGGGTGAGACAGACTGCAGCACTAGAGATCCAGTTAGAGTTGTGTCAAGTGCTAGTCGACAGAAGAGAAGTGTGGTAATGTGTAGTCTGAGGCCACTCGTTTATTTCCCAGCTGCGCTGACCCAAACTATACACACAGAAGCTGTGTTAATTACAACACTGCTTGGTCAATGATTCTAGCATATTCCTAACAAGCTCTTACATCTTAAATTAACCAATTCCTATTATTTATATTTACCACCAGGTTTGTGGCCTACTGGCAAGGTTCTAACTGGTGACTTGCATCTTTCCCCTCTGGCAGTTATGTGGCATCTCACTGACTCCGTCTACTCTCTCTCTGTATCTTTTCCAGTCTGGCTATATTCTGTTAAGGCACTGGCTGAAAGCATCTTCTTTGTTAACCAATGGTATGCAGAGGGCAAGGCAATCCCACATCAATAATGTGACAAATTACTACACAGAGCTCAAATATCCAGTATGTCTTGGAGTCTTGCTTTATGGTCAACAATAATCACTCTAAAGAATGCAGCATGATGTCCCCCAGAGAATCTCAGGTGGAGAACATAAGATATAAAACGCTCTTGAGAGCCTCTTAATATTCATTTTAGGCTCAGTACGGATATGTGTAGTCTATATGGGTAGAGAAGGGCTCAGATCTGGGACATGCTGTGTCATAACTGTAATCCTTGTTTTTCTTATTTGCTCCTTTATACTATTGCATTCTCTCATACAAAACAATTCACATAAATGGGCTGCCCACTACTCAGTTTTGATTATGCAGAGTTTAAAACCCCAGATGTGCTCACTAATTGCTCCATCAAATATCCTATGTTACTCTAAGGAGTATGTAGGAAGAGGTAAAGAGTAGCAGGTAGCTGAAGTGTTCTCTGAAACTCCATGGAAAAGTTAGGCAGTGATCTTCAGATGGGTTGGTGCTAGGAAAATCGCAGGGAACAGAGCTGACAGGGAGAGGCAGGGATGATGCTATTAAATGAAACCAGGTTAGGAGATGAATTTCTTGGGATAAAAATGTCCTTACGAAGTCAGAAACTATAGAGCAGGGTCTACTGGGAGAGAAATAGGTAGTTAAGGAAAAAGTTTGGCGCTTTGTTAATGGGGTCTAAAAAGAGGGACTACAGGTGAGCCAGCAAAGAGATTGGTCGAAAGTGATTCAGCAAAATCTTTCATAAGCATGTGATAAGAAATTATTAGAATAAGATCAATCTGCAGAAGGTCTAGCTTAATTGATTGTTGTAATAATCATTCTGACATCTTGAGTTTGAATGATTGTAGCTCACAAACAGGTCGATATCTGCTGTAGATGAAAGTAAGAGGCTGGGATTCAGAATGTGTCCTGGTTTTATATATATCTTAGTCATATATGGAGAGAATACTTTTGTAAAGAGAGTAAGTGTTATGAAGTAATTTTGCTTCATTGAAAGACTGTCAATACAGTACATTAAACCTCTGAATTGCTGGCCCCAATTCAATGTTTTCTTTTATAAACATTCCTGTGGTCATGGTGTCTCTTCCCAGCAATAGAAACCCTAACTAAGCCCTCATTAGAAAAGCTTCCTCCTGAGGAGATAGAAACTAATACAGTGGCCCACAACAGGGCAATATGTAGAGAGTGAGCAACCTTGGAACGCTCAGCCCTTAATGGGATGTCTCCATCAAATCCCTCTTTTCTGGGTTCAGGGAACTCTGAGGAATAGGGGGTGCAAAGACTGAAGGAGCCAAAGAGTATGGGAGATACCAAGAAAACTGTCTTCCAGACACTAAGTAAATATTAGTGTCACAGAAAGCATACATAAAATCCATACAAGTCTAAGTCAGATGGGGCCCAGTGCTGAAAGCCAACATGAAAGCCAGTCCCTGTTTCTAACTCAGAAGCTGTCAACAATTGATAACAATGTGCTAAAAAATATTTTCTCCAATGGCATCTCTCTGGGTATACAAGCCACACTAAAGAGTAGAAATCCTGGCCACCAGTGAATGACCAACATGAAATGAACTCAATGTTATTTTGTTATGTAAAAGGATTATTTTTATAATTATATCACAAAACTGGAAATTTATAATTATAATTTAAAATTGAAATAATTGTTGTAATTTCAAAAGGGAAAGACTGTCAATATTTGAAAGGACATGAATTTATATCAATAGTTAGATATGCACTTTAAAATTCCCTGGGTTTCTTTGTTTATCTTGACTTGACCAGTATTTATTTTTGGTTGTGAGCCTAGTCTTTAATGACTGAGCCATCTCTCCAGCCTTTGGTCATTGCTTGTAAAAATGATTAGCTGGGAAATATGCCTTGTTGTCTTCACTTTTGGTTCTTTTTGATACAAGCAACAAACATCACAATGTGATCGTGTTCTATCTTTGATACATAGCCTTGTATGTAGCCAATAAAGAACAGGTTAGAGAAATTCACACATATGTATATACAAATAAATAAACTTTATTTCATTTTCTTATTCCCAAGGGTTATGATATACAAACAAGGAATAAAATTAAAATTATTTTCTTTTGGGGATGATTTATGCCTTAATTTCCACCTGCCCTATAATTAGAAATTTTGAACTCTGTAAATGTTTTTTAAGATAAAATTATTGCCTTGGTAAACTTCAGAAATTACATCATTAACCCAAGGACCTTTCTCAGCCTAGAACAACATGGTTGGTACAAGTGTCTGTGCACACACAGACAAATAAATAAAGAGGAAAGTTTAAAATAATTTGAAAATGATTTATTGTCGGCAACCCCCGCAGTTAGGAATTCAAGTATTATTACTTTACTTCAGTGCAGCTGGGGAGGACAGCAACTTGCTGTGGGCTAAAGGTAAATGATGATCTATTGCGGAGGAGGAAGGGGGATGAACTGAGGAAAAGGGGAAGGAGTGGGGAGTAAGCAATGCATTTTCTCAACTATCGCTTCACATAATGCCTTTAAAAATTTGGCTTGACCTCTGTTGGAAAATCCCAGTGTAAATGGTGAAGTAAATGACGTTCTTAAATCCTTGATAGTTAAGGGCATATGGGCTTGGTATGGGGAGTGTGATCAGGGTATGCGAGTGCTGTGCACACTAAGCTATGTCGAGTCACAAGCCTTCCTGCTTCAGCTGCTTGACAGTCTGATTCCAGATGCAGTCAGTTTTAGTTCAAAGGGATCAATAAACACACAAAGTCCTAGGATGACTTTTCTAAAGCAACCTACTCTGCTCACAGCATTTGTGGGTGGGTTAAACCTTTTGTGTTGTAAATGAATTATGGATTCCTACAGTAGAATAAAACACCTACTTTCTCACCTCTAAAATAAGAGTGAAGTAAAAGCTCGTTTTTCTAAACACAAAGTTTTACAGGGAAGAAAAGAATAAACCCTGATCTCTGCCCTTGATACTTCATTAACCTGCATCTCATTAAATCATCCTAAACCCCATGCTGGAAGTTTGTCTATGTCTCGGTGTAACTGAGAAAACTGAAGCCCCCCTAGATGTACTTCTCTATGTTAAGATTAGCTCCCATGTCAATTTTATCTATTAGCAGCTCCTATGTTTTCCATCTCATTTCTTTCTCCTTGGCTGCTTGTACAAGCACCTCCTATAAAATGGTATTTTTATTGACAACCAAAGTATTGAAACAAGTTTCCTCTCAACTTTAGGTGCAGTTCCAGAAGTGACCGTCACCTCTCTTCGAGGCACTGCGTGTGCAGGAGACACAACTTTGTTTCTGGAGGAAGCTGTGGACTGGCGCCCTGGGGATGAGGCTGTCATCATCAGTGGGATGAGTGTTGAAGGCACCGGATCAATGGAAGAGGTTGTTGTTGTGGAAACTGTGCACAATGCACAACTCCGTCTCAGGACTCCCTTGAGGTACTCAAATTTCAGCCTGGATAGGTTTACAGTGGGGGAAGGTGAGGTCTGCACAAATTGGCCTCGGGACATTTGTCTCTTGATGAGATATGTTAGTGTTAAATAGGGCTGGACACCTGGAAAACAAAATAATAAAGCTTGGATGTTATGAAGATGAAGATTTCTTGAATGCTTTCTTTAGTGGGACCCTAGAATTTCTGCGTTGGAACGTGGTCAGTATGTAATACTGTATACAGTGTGTTTTACACATGTATATAGGACTCATTCTTGGGTATTTGAGTTTAATGAAGAAATAGACACTCCCCAAAGAAGAATCTATTTGCTATTTCTGATAAGATGTAGAATGATGTTCTCAAGTGCATCTTCCACTCTTGTTCTTTTTTTTTTCTTCAGATATTCTTACAACATCACAGAGAACTGGGTAGCTGGAAAGAATCCTATTTTGAAGGCTACTGTGGCTCTTCTCAGCAGGAACATCGTCATCCAAGGAAATCTTACTCTGGAGAGAGTAAAGCGCCTCCATTCTTGCCAGGAGGCCAATGCTGCTGAAGGTATAAATGCAGATCGGTGGAAAACCCAAGGAGTGAATAAGTGTTCTCACTGCCTAGCAATATGTGGTGGGGCCGTGGTTGGTCTTCTGCATTAGAACACACTGTTCGTCTTTGAGTGTCTATATCCCTCTGTACTTTTTCAGAATCCTCTTGACGGTTTGTCACTTCATCTCTTTTCCCACTTATAGGCGAAAGAAATAGACAAAAGGCAAAGGAAATAGTTTAATGATTTGGCTCTGGGAAGACTTGTGTTAATGAATTAAACCTGGATAGTTGGGATGTCGTAATGATTTCTTTAATCCCGGGCTTCTCCCAAGATTCTCAAGAAAACCATGATTCCAGAATCATAGGCTTGGGCAGTTCATTCTCATTGATTAGATTTGTACCTCCTCTCTTTGGAGGTTTGTTTTCCAAGTGACCTAGTGTATACTCTAGGTAAAGGGGTAAAGGAGCCAATTTATCTTCTGGTAGAATAGCAGGCACTGAATCACACTGATGTGCCTATTAAACATCTATTTCAGGGATGGTTAGTTTAGGAGGTTATGTTTTGGTTTCCCAGACTGTAGATTATGAGGCTTTCACATGCTGTGAAGATATCATTTGTCAACTTTGGTCCAGGATGCTGTGGGTGTCAAGGATGACTTCCAGGCATGAGCCATGGATGGATGATGAGGCTTTTACTGTGATCAGAAGAGGAGAAGGTTTGGGGATAGGGGCGTAGTGGTGAATAGAAGTTTAATTTTGCACACATTGAAACTGAGAGGGCAGGCCAGCAATTGAGCAGAGATGTCTGACAGTATCTGGACCCTGACAGAAATATCAAGGCTAGAGTTAAAGATTTCAGAGATATGTACACAGAGGTGCAGTTATACACAGTGTTGGGATATAAGGGATTATTAATCGTGGAGAATGAGCATGACCTCACTCTTTTCCATTCAAAGTCATCAACTAACAAATATGTAATTTGAAAAGAAGAAAAAAATGTTTGGATAAAAGTGGGTTAGAACTGGTTGCCACCTTCAAAATTTCACCAAATCAGGATCACAATTGTGCCAAAACATTAAACACACATCATCTTTTCATTTACTGCTTATAGGTCAATTCTTTGAAGGATTAGACTTTGTAATTCACCAGACAGTGACACATTATTTTGAACTACTGCCCACTCTTTTGCTGGTTATTGAGTTATTAATATTAACCACAGTGCAGCAATACAGAAGGCCATGTATGTGAGCTGTTTAATCTTTGTTATCAGTCGGACAGAACCTCCTGTCACCTGCAAAGAAGTGGCCTCATTTAAAAAACTACCAACATTGGATAAACCTTTGGTCATTTCTGTGAGAGATTGTCTTGACTGCAGATTGACAGGGGATAGATTAGCCCACTGTGAGCAGCACCATGTCTATGTGGGTGAGTCTGGGCTATAGAAGAAGGTACCTGAGTATGAACTGGAGAACAAGCTGGCAATCTTTGTTCTTTCCTTAAGGATGGACTGTGGACAGGAAATGGAAAATAAAATAATACATTTCTTTCCTTAAACTGCATTTGGCCACATATTTATTGTAGCAAAAGGAAGGAAAGTGAGTATATCTGAATTTAGTTGACTTTGCTTCTTCTAAGTATGGACTGCTAGGTAATATGACCGATACCGAATCAATTCTGAAGATGACCTCAGCGTTTTGAGGTTCTTTCCCGTTATCAAATGTTGCATGTCCGCAGAAAATATTCTGAGTGCTAGTTTCTCATCACTGTAGTAATGGCAGCTGAGCATTCGGTACGGGCCACTTTTCTGTCCTTAGTAGGAAGATAGCTGGAGAAGCAGATTGGCAGTAACTCAGTAACTTTTCTGAGCCCTCTGTCCTTTCACCGAAGACATTTTTGCTAAAATCATCAAACAAATACTTAAGGGAAACCCCACTGGGCTCCTAAAGACTATAAGGTGCTATGTAGGATTCAGTTCTCATAACTTCCCCAAGAATTATCAAATATGAAAAATCCATTTTATTTCACCTTTCCTACAGGTTATCTTTTGCAATTAAATCAAAACCAGTGTATTTGGCTTGGGGATTGTAATCTGCCCCTTTCTGATAGGTTTTAAGCTGGTTATGTCTGCATGGGTGGGGCATGGAGAGGGGAGCATCTCCAGATATAAGAGAGCAAGGGGTAATATCATATTTTAGTTATTCGATCTATTTAAATAATTCATAGGAAGAAATCACAAACAGTGAAAGAAGACAGTTGGATGGTTTGCCCTGTGTAGCCATAGAACCTTGCACACAGAGATTTATCTAGAAGCATTCTTAGAAGTCTCCCCTGAACATCATTATGTGTTTCAGGTAACCTAAAGCACTGTTTGTATTATAAGAGTGAGAAAATGCTGGGAGCCAGGGATCTGGGCGCCAGAGTAATCATTCAGTCCTTCCCAGAGGAACCCAGCTTGGTCAAGCTGAAAGGAGTGCAGTTCCAAGACCTGGGGCAGGCCTTCCGTAAGCATCCAAGCTCACTCACCTTGGTGGGAGCTTTGAGAGGTAAGAGACCGCGTCTCCGTCTTCCCAGTTTTCTTCTTCAATGTTTACGGTACCAAACTGGTGATATGTCGGACTGACAAATTTAGAGATTGATAAATGCTTATAGGTTATATGTATACTTTCCAACCTTTAGTACCTAAATTAATCTCACGTGGAACTTATTAAATTCAGAGATGCACTCACTCACCGGAGAGCAGCTTGGACACGTGAGGAAGTGCTCGCAGTTCAGGTGCAGTGTGTTACGAGGGGGTGATGTTTTGATAGAGATTCAGAGTTGCGAAAAAAAAAATCCAGACAGTGTTTCTGAAAGCAGTGATTACTCATGAGTTAATTTATAGGTATTAATTTTTTTATTCTTATAAGAAACTAGATATTTTGCTCTAAAATTAACATAAAGCTGTGTGGAAATACAGATTTTACAGGCCAAATACTTACAATTTACCCTTAAATGAGGTCATTATGCTAAATATATATTGATGAAACAAAAGCAGCCCCCACCTTTCTAAGCTTCTGTGGTTTTGTTCCCAATAGAATACATAGAAGGAAAGATTGTTCTTAAGACTTTTACCCTGGGTCACCACACTGTACCAATGCTGTCCCCCAAATGTCACTCTAATTGTCATAATTTTATTCCCTTTTTCTTTAGAAATATATCAGTTAACAGATAAAGAGAAATGCAAATCAAAACAACTCAGATACTATTTTACTCCTATCAGAATAGCTAATATGAAAACATTCATAACAGCTTATAGGATGTGGACTAAAGGAAATAGTCCTCCATTTCTGGTGGGAATGCAAACTTGTACAGCCACTTTGGAAATCAGTAAGGTGATTTCTCAGAAAACTGGGAATCAATCTACATCAAGACCCAGCAATAACACTCTTGGGCATATTCCCAAAGGATATACATTCATACAACAAGGACATTTGCTCAACTATGTTCATAGCAGCATTATTTATAATAGCCAGTACCTGGAAACAACTTAGGTGCCCCTCAGCTGAAGACTGTATAAAGAAAATGTGGTACATTTACACAATGGAGTACATACTACTCAGTGGTTAAAAAGAAATGACAGCTTGAAACTTGGAGGCAAATGGATGGAAGTAGAAGCAATCATCCTGAGTAAGATAACACAGACCTAAAGAGACAAACATAGTGGATGTTAGATATAAGGCAAAGGATAATCAGCACTAAGAAACAAGGAGAAGTTTAAGAGAGAAACCCACATAGATCCCCCTAGGAAGGGGAAATAGACAAGATCTCCAGGTAGGTAAATTGGAAGCATGGGGTGCAGGGAGGAGGATGGAAGGGAAGGGGGATAAAAGAAGGGGAAGGGAGAGGAAAACATGAAGGATCTGGTTGGGTCAGAGATGGGGAGCAAGGGAAGAAATATCTTTATAGAGGGAGCCATTATGGGGTTAGCAAGAAACCTGGCACTAGGGAAGTTCCCAGGAATCCACAAGGATGACCACAGCTAATACCCTAAGCCATAGTGGAGAGGGTACCTGAACTGGCATTCCCCTGCAATCAGATTGATGGCTATCTTAACTGTCATCACAGAACCTTCATCCAGTAACTGATGGAAGCAGATGCAAAGATTCACAGCTAAGCATTGGGCAGAGCTCCCGGGGTCCAGTTGAAAAGAGGGAGGAGTAATAATATGAGCAAAGGGTTCAAGACCATGGTGGGGAAGCCCACAGAAACAACCAACCCAAGCAAGAGCGAGCTCACTGACTCTGAACTGACAGCTGGGAAACCTGCATGGGACTGAACAAGGCCCTCTCAATGTGTGTGACAGTTGTATGGCTGGGGCAGTTTGTGGGACCACTGATAGTGGGACCAAGGTTTAAACCTACTGCATGAACTGGCTTTCTGGAGCCCATTTCCTATGGAGAGATACCTTGATCAGGCTAGATATAGGGGAAGGGTCTTGGTTTTGTCTCAGTGTGACGTGACAATCACATGGGAGACCTCATCCTCTCTGAGGAGTGGACAGAAGGTGGGGTGGGTGGAAGTGGGGGGAACTGGGATTATTATGTAAAATAAAAAAGATTGCTTTCAAAAAATAAAATTAAATAAAAAACAACACCAGGAGTGTTTTATTGTTCCTTTTTTGGGGGGGGGTAGAATATTTGAAACTTCTAATAATTATTTTTTTTTCTTGAGAAGAAAAATGAAGCACAAATTTGAACTGGTGTTTCAAAAGCAAATGATTTATCTTCATTACTTTTTAGATTATCCATAAAATACATTCAGTGTTAGTTATGAGCCAATATACCTTTTTCTATATTAACCCTACATGATCTAAGACCTGATTATTCCAGGGATTTATCTTTGAAAGATATTGTACCAACTACATAGTACTCATATTATTAAAGTCATAATGGAATTATAAAGTTTACTAATATATCTTGACTGTTGTAGACTATTCATTTTTATTCAAATTTATTAATCGTGCAAACTAATGGGTTTCTTTATAAGATCTCATTCATGCATAAAATATACTTTGATCATCTTCAATCTCCTAATATCATATTCCATCACCCCATTCATTTACTCTTCTTCCAAGCCTTCATTCTGCTTAAATGTATTATCTCAACCAACACAGTTCATTTTTAAGACAGTCTATGGTGCATGTTATTATAAACCTAAAAGAGGAAAAACTGTCCATAATAAAAATAGGTTCGTTCTTTCTGCTCCTCATTGGGACCTTGGGAGCTCAGTCAGGTGCTCCAGTGTGGGTCTCTGTCTCTATCTCCATGCATCGCCAGATAAAGGTTCTATGATGATATGCAAGATATTCGTCAGTATTGCTATAGGATAGGGTCATTTCAGAAGTCGGGACCACGAGGGGTGCACCCACCCACTGAGACAGTGGAGCTGATCTATTGGGAGCTCACCAAGGCCAGCTGGACTGTGACTGAAAAAGCATGGGATAAAACTGGACTCTCTGAACATGGCGAACAATGAGGGCTGTTGAGAAGCCAAGGACAATGGCACGGGGTTTTGTTCCTATGTAATGTGCTGGCTTTGTGGGAGTCTAGCCAGTTTGGATGTTCACCTTCCTAGAAATGGATGGAGGGGGGAAGACCTAGGAGTTACCACAGGGCAGGGAACCCTGACTGCTCTTTGGACTGGAGAGGGAGGGGGAGAGGAGTGGGGGGAGGGGGAGAAAGGTGGGAGGAGGAGAAGGGTGGGAGGAGGGGGAGGGAAATGTTAGGCTGGGAGGAGGTGGAAACTTTTTTTTTTTCTCCTTTTCTCAATAAAAAAAAATAGGTTCGTTCTTAAAGAAGCCTGTGCTAAAAATAACTTTAAATTTTTGTTTGTTTAAATATAAGAAAAATAAGATTATAAATTTAATTTATAACTCAGTTCTTAGAAATGTCCTATTTGTTCTTTTTTTGTTCTTCAAGACATGGTTTATCTATGTAGCCCTGGCTATCCAGGTACTCACTCTGTAGATCAGACTGCCCTTAAACTCAGAGATCTGCCTGCCTCTGTTTCCTGAGTTCTGAGATTAAAGTTGTGCACCACCACCACCTGGTCAGCAATGCCCTATTTCTACGTATACAGCACAACATACTCTTTTAGTTTTCAATAGTACATGTAAATATCAGGTTCTGTTTTATGTGCATGTATATAAAGGGTGTGCATGCATACTATACATGTATGTATATGAACTTCAAAAGAAGTAAAAGAGAGAGAAACACATGTACCACCTGCCTCCAGTTAATGGCAGCATTCACTGTGGTAGAGTCAAAACTCAAAATTGACCTGAGAACCAGGTTTATGCAAATACAGGGGAAGCTGCTTCAACTCTATTGAAATGAAATGACATTTAGGAAAGTGATGGCTCTGCCTCAATATCTCCATCTCTGCATCCTTCAAAAAGAATGGCTTATGTCTTGCAACCATCAACAAATAATCGTTTGCTATCAGCTACAGTTGTGCAGCACAGGACAGAGTTTCTGTCAATCTTCCAACCCATGGCACTGTCCCTGAACAAGTGGTCATGTGTGTATAAAAAAGTTACTCGGGTATTGCCTATGGGAAAGTGAGCGAGTAAACAATCTTCTTTAGTGGTTTCTGCCTTGGCTTGCTCAGGGACAGAATGGAAGCTGTAGGCTAAAACAAATGCTTTCATCCCCAATTTCCTTGTGGCCCTGGTATGTAACAGAGCAATAGAAGCTAAACTGGAACAGTTGACAAGGTACAAACAGGAATTTCACATCCAAGAAATACTGGCCACCACTTCATATGCAAGGGTAGATTTTAAAAATCCAAGTGAAACCACATAAGGCCTTGATGGCTGCTCTACCATGTTGTGATAAAGGCCATTGAATAGGTAGAATTTTTGATAGCCAGGTGGCTTTGTGGCTTGGCCAGATTTTCTCTTTCATGTATGGATAACACTTTCTAGCATTTGTGTCTTGGATTTCAACTAGCTTAATCTTCAAGTTCTAGTGGCCTTAGTTGCCCAATTTCCTGGTTTGTTTGCTTTTTTCCAAAGGACAGAGTTTCATATTTTTGTGGAAAAATGTTTCCTGTTGATGGTGTATCTTGTTTGGATATGGTCAACAGAATCTGAGGAGACTCTAAAGTGTTAAGAAAATCTTCACCTTATTCTTTTTCGTTCAGGTTCTTATCTCCAGAGCTGTGCAATATGGGGTTCCTTCAGCAGAGGCCTTAGCATGCACAGGACCTGGGGCCTGAGGGTGGAGAGTAATATATTCTACAAGATTATAGGTCATGCCCTGCTGGTGGGTAAGTACATTTGCTAGGTTAATTTACATATTCTCGAGTAGTATGGGCAGTCTTTCATAAACATTCTTACTCATTGTTGAATTCCAAACTTACAAAATCATCAGCATTACCTAATAGGACATAGCTCAAAAAACAAATTTAAATTTATTCACCACTGAGTGACTTACTAAGCAGTATCAATAGGAAGTAAATCACTTGAAAATTGAATTTAGGCAAATAAGAGTCTAATGGGAGGTTTTAAAATTTACTGTCATGAAATTTCCTGCAATTCCAAGTTCACACATAGTCTCAGATGCTCAGGCTTGGATGATGTTGGCTGAAGATTTTAAAATCGGATTTGTGCATAAATGCTTCTGTTGTAGGCTGGGACTACAGTTTCCGGCCTGGCAGACTAGTTTCTGCCATTCTCCTTTAAGGTCATGACCAAACCCCAGAATTGTCCTTAGATAATTAAAAGTCTCAGTCGGCATCACATCACTCCCGGAAAGCAATCCAGAAGTTTTAGCTGGGCTAAAGAGTGCCCTGTTAGGGATTTCCACCCCAACTGATTTCGGCAAAGCCACCCTCATCATTTTCACTTCTTCCTCTGTGCTGTCTTGATGCAGGAGCTACTTTATTTCATTCTTCTCAAAGATCAGCCTTTCTTCTTCCACATGGCTTTTGCAGAATTTTTTTTTCCCTCTCTGATCATGCCAGTTACTCTCTTGGAACATTCTTTGTCCCCTACATCTCCAGGCTAGAACTTCTCAACTTAAAATTCCATGTCACATTCTGATTCCTCTTGTTTTGCCACTAGGTTTTGTGAGACACTGTCTTCTTGGCATTCGTGTTGATAGTTTGTTGTAGGGCGGGTGCCTGAAAAAATGAGTTAATAAGCAGTCTCTGATTGTGTCAAAACATAAAAGCAAACCAAAGATTTTTGTAGAAAGTAAGGCTATTACTATAATTGTTAGTGTTTTATTTTTAAATGAGGCCTGTGATGTGATCCAGGGAAAGTGTATGATTCATATAAGAGCAATCTTTTGAGATAAAAGGCTGAAAATGTTCTAATCCCAAAAGAGATGTTTTGTGGGGGACTATGGATCTTAAGAACTCACTTAAAAACAACTCAAGCTTGAAGACAAAGAGCAGTTACATGAAGTCATCAGCCATACAAAATCTTTTGATTAGAGAAGTGTGGCCACAGAAATCAAGACAACAGGTACAGGCTTAACTGTGTTCTTGATTTTCTCTGTGAAAGTCTGTGACTGCAAGCAGAGATTTAGGATGGCATCCTAACAATATGATTTTAGCATAAAATTATACTGAATAGGCAATAAAAATACCTGTAGGAGTAATTCAGCCTTGGTTATTGTGGATTATTGACTTTTGACATCCTTTGTAATCAAGGAAATTAAAATAATTGATTCACTATAAAATTCTCTGTCATACCTAAAACAAACACAGGTTCAGAGCCATTAAATAACATGGGAATCTCAGATAAAATAAAGTCCTAGTAATGAGGGGTTCTGTGGCACTGTGTACACAGTAGTGATCCAACCTAAATGAGTAATCCCTTTTGTGTCACATGGTTGGGACATTTGATGTTTTCTAGTCCTTTCTCATTGAGGTTGTAACTGCCTCATCCTGTCCAGCATGTCCCTTCAGAGCTTGTCTGTTCTTCTAGAAATAGCAATCCATCCAATTTGATAACCAGGCTCAGTTGGGCACAAGCTGTGTGACTTTTCATTGTTATGTATTTTTTATTAAATGTATTCATTGGCAAGTCTGTGTGCACATTTAAGGTTATCTGCTTGCTCCCATTTCCCACCCACCTCTTTATCTCTCCCTGTTTCCTACACTCCAAGTCTCCTTCTCACATTTACTTTTTGTGACCCAATGAGTTCAACCAGGGCCATCTGTCTGGTTGGGACAGTGAAGCTATTTACTTAGACTTCATCTAAGAATTAATATTGAAGCCCTATTCTGTTGCAAGATATTTGATCATGCCATGAACCCTGAGATTGTGTTATTGACTGGAAAAGCCTGTTTCTAGTTATGGTGTGGCTCAGCCCTAGTACACACCTTTATTTAATCCAAGAACTTTCTGCTTGAATATTATAAATAGGATTAAATAAGGTCAGCCATAGGTCAAGAGGCAGAGCAAGCAAGCAGCTGATAGGGAGTGAACATAAGATCATTAAAACATGATTATAGAGGGGGACGGATAGAGAGATATACAGGAAATAGAAGGGAGAGACATGAAGTTTGAGGAGGTTCTTTTGAAATGGCATAGTGTTGCAGAATCTTTGTTTAACTATGCAAAGATGTGTTATATTTATTTAACTATATACAGATGTGTTGCATTTGTTTATGTTATAGAATATTTGTTTAGCTATGTAAAAGTGTGTTGCATTCGTTTAATTACCTAAAGATGTGTTGCTGTTTTTCCTTGCCTGCCTAAGGCACCTGACTGCTCTAATAAAAAGCTTAATGACCAATAGCAAGGGAGGAGGTATAGGCAGGACTTCTGTGCAGGGAGAGTAAGTAGGAGGTGGAATTTAGGCTGAGGGGAAGAGAGAAAAAGAGACACCAGAAGTCAGTCAGCCAAATACAGAAGAACCCGGGAAGTAGGACATACAGAATGAAAGAAAGATAAAAAGCCCAGAGACAAAATGTAGATGAACAGAAACAGGTTAAACTAAGTTAAAAAAGCTAGAGTAGAGCGAAGTTAAGCTTATTATTAATTATGAATTAATTATAATTAATAATAAGTCTCCATGTCTTTATTTGGGAGTTTATTGGCAGCCCAAAGAAAATATCAGCTACAGTTTAGGAAAGGCAGCAGGCTTCTAAGATGTGGTCTGAGGAAGAAGATCAACTGGATGCTTTCTCTGCCTTTCTGAGCAAGCAGGCTTTTACCCTTGCATCTGGCTTATGAGACTTTATTGGTAAAATTGAGTGATTGAGAGTTTTGTTAAAAATATCACTATTACTATGATTATATTTAAAGGAAAGTTCAGCTCCCCAGGATGGTAAGACTCATAGTTGATACAATATGTATCTCTTTCTCTGCATCATAGATAAAAATTACTCAAAAAAGAAATCATGTTTTATTTTTCTCTTGCTTTCCTGAATGACATCAAATATGCAAAATTAATATAATCTTCTGTTCTCAGGGACCTCTATGGACAGAAAGTTTATGACTAGTGAGACTGTTATTGGAAGAAAAAATGGTAAATATGTAACTTTATTTTATTTTGAATCTGTCATAGTTCACCTTTGATTGTTATAATTTATAGGCAGATATGAAATGTTGTTAATTGCAAATTTGTTGAGCATACTCTTTCTATATTGCATATACTATTTTAGTATATGTATATTTAAATATAAATATTTTATTAATTCTTTGAGAATTTCATGCAGTATATTATGAACTATGTTCAACCTTCCAATTCCTGCTTTCAACTTTCTTATCCCTTCCCACTCAACTTTGAGAAGACTTCTGTGTCTTTCTTCTTTTCTCATCAAACCCAGTACTACTCTTGCTAAAGTGACAGAGTATTAAAATAATTTCTGATAGCTTATTGCTCTACCCATAGATTAGAACACCTCTCAATCATATACAAAGATATATAATTTTAAAAAATATTTTAATTTATGAATATGTGTGCAGGTGGCTATAGAGCTCAGAAGAGGAATCAGATTACCCATGATGTTTGAAATATTGGAGGTTGTGAACTGTCCAATATGAGTACTAGAAACTGAACTTTGGTTCTTTTCAAGACTAGATTATTCTTGTAGCCATTGATGTACCACTAATACCATCTTTATAATATCTAATGATATTTAAGATAGTGTTATACATTGATATATATATATATGAAATATAGTCTACATTAACAGAGTCAAAGAGTATTGAGTTATATAAATCTTAATTGTTTGTGAATCCCCTGTATTTGGTTCATTTTTTTCAAATTAGATTGGCGGGAACAGGGAAGTACAATAAGAAACAATGTGATCATCAGTGTTTCTGGGGCTGAAGGACTGTCTAATCCTGAAATGCTGGCACCGGCTGGCATCTACACCTTCAGTCCCACCAATGTGATAGAGGTAAGAGCTTCCTTTCTACCAGGAGGAGCTAAGCTGATGGTGTACGACATCTCTTCTAACAGTTCACAATAGCATCAGACATTTGATTTTGGCTGTTCACTCTGATTAGTATTAAAATATTTGTTTATGCTTTTTGTGTTAGATGAAGAATTTAGCAATTGTTCTCAGAATTCCTATGAAAATTAT
This sequence comes from Microtus oregoni, assembly GCF_018167655.1. NCBI lineage: Eukaryota > Metazoa > Chordata > Mammalia > Rodentia > Cricetidae > Microtus > Microtus oregoni. Next base: position 35,657,962 of record NW_024543066.1, read on the forward strand.
TTAATATGATAAATAAGACCAAGAGTGGTATTCTGGTTATCCAAACTGAAGCATCTTGTTTTGGATCTTTTGGTTCTGAAGTCAATGACTTATTAAATCACCTGTAGCCTATCATATTAATTTGACCATATTCTTGCCAAAAGAGGATTTTACATTGAATCAGGAGGTATATAAGACATAACGTTTCAGGAGCATGGTCTTAATTGTTATTCCATGATTTGGTGTAACTAAATGTAGTGAAATTATAGCCACATGGTGAAATAAGCTTTTCTATTTATCATTAGATTTGTGAGTGAGGAGTTGCACTACAATAGGCGAAGGCCGTTTAATTTCTCCTTTATTAGTTATTGTATCCCTTGGTCTACCTCCAGCAGGGGTTAATACCCTCCCTTTCCCAGGATGCTACTCTGGGCATCTGTGGACACACGATCCTCTACTGCTGTAGTATTCTGACATCTACGCCCAGTTTCTGAGGAACACACAGGGAAAACTGCTCTTAATTACGTTCAGTTGAGTAATCCCCAATAAAAGTATGGTCCTCTGCTCAACGCTCCTTACACTTTTAATTGTGTCTTCCCAAAGCACGGCACTTACACACCATTTTAGGTGCCTAATAGGGGTGGCTAATAGGCCAGTGACAAACAGAGGCAGAATTTCATGGATCATCAGAAACCAAACTCTAGACAAGTTGCGTTTAACTTTTTGGCCACGGCGGGCTTGTTGAACAGTTAGGAAGCCAGCTGTGGGGCCTAGAGTTCTTTTTTTCTAAGACTTGCTTGGGTAATGTAATCTCATCTACACTGAGGCATCTTGACAAAAGCAGTCAAGGTTTCCCAGCTCATCCCGTGTGATGCTGAAACAACCTTAGCTCCTGGGGTAGGTGACATATTCCCTGTCTAGAAGAAAAGTTGACCCATCTTACATCCTTCATACTAGCGTACCGGCCTGGAAAGCAGAGACCTGTAGACTATCGTGCCTATGTGAGAAGAACCAGGTAAATGGTACCTCTATTAACATGGAGATCATGGAATGATATCCATATGGGTATATTTCATGGGTGTGATCATATTGATTGAGCAAAATCTCCACTTAAACTTGTAGAAGATCACCTAATCTCTCAGTGTAGGCATTCAACCTAGAAAGCAGACCTAGTCGGCAACAGAAAAAGGAAGCTGAAGCCAGTCATTTGTTTCCTTCTCAGATGCCTTCCATTTTGATCTATCTGTTTGCTTGTTTTTTCCTTTTAGGAATATTTTTGTTTAACAAACATATATATATATATATATATATGTTTATATATATATTCCCACAAATATATGTACATCATATTTATTTTTGATATAAATACATATACATAATATACACTATATATTTATGCAAATAGAGTTGCATTAAAGGGAAATAGAGTGTAAGTTCTAAGATCCCCAAGCCATTGGAGGAGGAGTAGCATATGTGCACCACTACACTCCCTGTCGATGCCAGGAATCTGAGCTTGGTTCCTCCCTCTCACACTCGGTGAGCCTACTCCGAACCTTTACATTTTTAATTTACAAATAATTCCAGACTCATAAGAAGTTTCAGAGAGTTCTTCTCTTCCTTTTACCCAACTTCCTCCAGTAACGTATCTTTGATCACTGAATGATATCAAAACGAGTACATTACACTGGAGTACTATTTATTAATAGTAATTAATGGTGTACTGAATATTAATTGAGCAAAACCCCTCACTGAGACTTGAGGAAGGTTGTCTTGTCTTCCAGTATGGACATTCAACCTAGAAAGCACACTCACTCTCTTTCCACATATGAGCCTGCCTTTGACATCTTGACCTGGTGGTTGGGAAAGATATTTTTAAGTTTGGACAATGGTTTGTGGTGTTATGTTATTCTTGACTTGTTCCAGAACATTGAACCAGATTCTTTGTCACAGCGTAGAGAGTTATTCTTCACACCCAGGTGGACACCAGCTTCCTCACCTTCAACTCTGCATAGTACAAAGTGATTTTTTTGGGGCATTCTTTTTGGTTTTCATACCTGCAATTGGTCTGCTGTCACCCTACCCAGGCTGTGGGTGAATCAAATAAAAGTCAGTTTCTCTGAAAATCAAATCTGAGCCCTGTACCTTCTCATCAGTCAAAACGTTTGCAGTGCCTTGCTGGAGTCTACAGAAGCATGGCCATCTTTATTCACTCCTCTGTGAACCATTGACTTGTTTCCTAAAAGCACATTGGTGGCCCTCTCACTATGCACTGCCCTAGCTTCTGCTCTCTGTTCTAGGCCTGTCTTCTCTCAACAGCAATGGCATCAGCAGCCAGTCTTCCATTTCTTTCACGCAGATTCATGAACCCACTATTCCCAAACTCTCCTGCTGGAGTGATTATTCTCAGGCATCAGGGGACAGTTCACTCCCAGTGCTTCAGAGTGGCCTATATTCACAGAGATATTAGAATCTACCTATGAGCATATTCCTTTTCAGGAGAGCCCAAGGAAGAAGGAGCCTGTTGGTGACATCCATTTGATTTGGGGAAAATTTGTTCTAGTTTGTGAATCAATTTTGTAAGGAATTCTGTTTTAAAGGACCCAACCTCAGTTCTCTGGCTTTCCCCCACTCAATAGGTAATACATATTTAAGAGCTGCCTGAAGGGTTAACTCACCCCTTCCTTCCATTTTTTTTCTTCTACTGACTGCAGATATATACCTCAAAGAGCTGGCTTACTTGAGCAATTCATTCTCTCTAGAATTTCTCTTGCTTGAATGTCCATAACACATTGACTTCTGCAAAGAATTGATTTCCACACAAAATTCCCTGCTTGCCTTAAACCCTTTCCTGCAAGCCTCTGGCTGCCTGCATAAGTGTGCGGTTTCTTCACGAATCCTTTGTAGAGTACCCAATTGGAATTGAGAAGAAGGGTGGGCGGTAACGTGAGCTGACTGCTGATGTCCTTCTTTTATAAGAAAAGTGAGTCTTCCTGGCAAACATAGGACTAAAGCTGCAACATCCCTTCTCACTATAAATGTACTGGGACAGTGTTTGCGTGTGATACTCAGATGTTCCTTAAATTCTAATAGAACTGAGGCAGGTTCTATTAGAACTTAACACTTTTGTTTGTTGAACATGTATGCTTTCTGAGCACTGGTGATGGGCCTGGATGTAGCCTCTGGAATATCTTTCTGAACTTTCGGAACATTCTCCCTTCTCATCGAGTCTTGGTATTGAGCTGGCACACATGACAATGAAAAGGATGTGTGCGTTAAATTAATGTTGCTATTGTCAGCCTGTGGCGTACTTCTCATTATTCGCCGTGCTTGAAGAGAAGGTGGGTGTTTAAGAGTTATCTGTATTTGTGTGTGTGTGTCTCTGTGTGTGCTCATGCACATGTGCACTATATCAAAAGAATGTAGAGACTGACAACTTGTATCATTCTGAACTTTAGAGGAAATGTTTTCTATTTTTCACCATTTAATATAATGTTGATGTGTGCATGTGTGCCTGTTTGTGTGTATGTGTGCATGTGTATGTGCACGCACACGCGTGTGTGTGTGTGTGTGTGTGTGTGTGTGCATATGTGTTTAAGCCAAATGTTGATGTTAGGTGTCTTCTTCAGTAGATATCAAACCAATTTTTAAAAATTACATTTTATTTATTTATTTATTTGTGTGTGTGTGTGTGTGTGTGTGTGTGTGTGTGCATGCATATAATATGACCCACAAGTGAAAGCCAGAAGACAACTTATAGGATTTGGTTTTCTCCTACCATATATGCTCAGGGGTCAAACTCAGGGCAACTTTAGAAGCTGAGCCATCTTTCTGGCCCTCTGTGTTATTTGTTGATGTAGGGTATCACTGATTGCAGAGCTCACCCATTCAGTTGAGACTTTGCCAACAAACCCCAGGGAACCTCTTGACTCTATCTACAGCTCTGAGAATACAGACAGAAATGAGTGGCTACTTAGGGCTCTTTACATGGATGTTGGGATTCTCAACTTCTCTCCTCATGTTTGCCTGGAAGCACTCTATTAACTAAGTCATATCCCTGTCCCTAGAGATGTTTTCTTTGACTCCCAGTTCTTAGGTATAGCTGAATCATCAGTTTGGGTTATAGGTGTGCTCTTTTGTTGTAGGGGCAGACACTAGATAATCTGGAAGATGGAAATTCACATGATATTTGCTGGGGAAGGTTTCCTCTTGTCATCATGATAGGAAATAAGCACTATGTTATGCCTTTGTTTTGGACAGATATACTGAGCACTTATATTCATCTTCTGAGAGATAAGGATTCTTCCTGAGGCTGAGAATGAATATTGCACACTCTGTTCCTTTTTTAGCACAGTGTTGAGATGGCTAAGTAATACTCTTTTTGAGAATGCTTAGTGCCAGATTTGATTATTTTGAAATTACCTTCCATGTGAAGACCACTAAAATATTCCTCATTATAATTAGTTGCATTTTTATATTTAGCATAAAAATATGGAATTCCACCAAATGTAAGATATTAGGAGGTGGATGTAATTTACTCTTATGACACCTGGTATTTCTCCACACTGGTACTTCTGGTGGATTGTTACAGGTTTCTTCTATGTAGCAGTGTTTTAAGCACCAATGGTGCTTTCCTCTGCCCTGTGAATTGTGCTAACAGTAACTATTTCCAGATATTTCCACATTTCCCAGGAAACAAAATTATTCTTGGTTTAGATTCTTTAGACCGTGATTTCCTAAGACCATTAATGTCTTAGAGAAGGCCTCAAGTTCCTGAAGTCCTGTGGCCTCTTGAATAGTAATTCAACTTCATATACCACAGCGTCCAGATATTCCTAAGTGACATTTCCTGAGGGCCATGTGGTAACTGAGGAAATATGATTAGACTTGTGAATGACCTCGGGGAACAGAAGAACTGTTTGGAATCCCAAATAATGACACTTAGTAGAGAACAGGCCAACTTGTCCACTCGGGAAGAAAACATTCTGTAACTGAATAACAACAAGGAAAGACTGTTTACAAGCACCCAGGGTAAAGAGCCTTGGGGACCCAAAATAAACACTGAGCTAAAGTTAAGTAAACAGCAGGATGATTGTGTCAGCATGTGTTGGCCCTGCACTGGGTCCTGTGGGTCAGTCTTTTGGACTCAGGACAACTCTAGCCCTGACTCACACTTCAACAGCCCGAAGGCCTCTGAGGCAGGAACATTCTTTCACCCTTATTGATGTAAAAGCTCTTTTCCCATTTGTCCTCATGGACTTTGGACATGTGTTTTGTGGCACACGGGGCACTTCCAAAGAATAGGATATTCAAATTCTACCTTCCGTAGAGAGTGCTGGTACATGCCATCTGTCAGTGTGTCACCTCGATTCAAAGTCTAATAAGATCCCAAATCATTCTTTAATTTATAATTGAAGTCAATAAAAATATTGCTAAAGAATGAGTCAAACGATGGGACAAAGTGATTTTATTCAATCTAAGGAAAATAGAAAATAGCTACCGGTGCAACAGAATACCACAAGGAGGACGAGAGCTCTCAAATCTCAGCATTAAAAGGTCAAAATAGGACTGCAGAGATGACTCAGTGAAAGTGATGTTTAGTTTTTTTGTCAACTTGACCCAAGCTAGTGTCATTTGGGAAGAGAGAATCTCAACTGAGAATAGATCAATCTAGGATTGGCTGGTGAGCAAGTTCATGAAGCCATTTTCTTGATTAGTGGTTGATGTGGGAGAACATAGCCTACTGTGGGTGGTGCCATCCCTAGGTAGATGGTCATGGAAGGTATAAGAAAGGTAGCTGATGATGGCTGCTCTTCCATCCCTAGAGGACCACTAACCTACTCTAGGGTAGATTTTCTTTTGTAGCATTCTCCCTACGGAGGAAATCACAAAACTGCTGTCACACTTTGAATAGAGTGGTGGTTCCATTCTGCAGCCCCACCATCAGCATGTGACAGTCCTGATTTCTCCACCATGCACCGGCACTTACTAATACCCTGTGGTTTTAGCATCTTGTCAGGCTCATGTATTGTTTCACTGTTGCTTTGACTTTGCCTTCTCTTGATCCCTACTGACACTGGCTGTATTTTCCTATATTTATTGGCTACTTTACATATCTTTGGAGAAATACCTATTGGTCTTTTTCTCATTTTAAAAGTTCTTATTATTTAAAACAATCTTTTAAATTTAAATACATTTTGTTCATATTTCCTCTTTCCCCAAGCTCTTCCAGGTCCTCTTCCTCTCCATACCCACCCAACTTCAAGTTCTTTCTAAAAAAAAAAAACAACAAACCAATAAAACAACAACCCCCAAACCAAGAAAATAAAATAGACCACCCCTTCCAAAAAACTCACCATACAGTGACCAAGTAAAAGCCCATAAACAAGAAACTGTGGGTTCCATTATATGTTGCTGAAGTACTACTATGAGGTTTTTCCCCCAATGATTGCTATACCTAGTGTCTCTCTACTGGAGAAGACTGACTTTCCCTCTCCCAACAGGTATAAATGCCAGTTTAGAGTGAATTCTCCAGTCCTCGCAGTGTGCACTTGAGGCTGAGTTATTACAGTGAAGACATTTTGGGCTTTCTTGGTATTATACTAGCTAGCACCTGGCCACCTCCCAGATGACAGGAGATGGATTATTTGGGAGGCACTGAGCCTGTATCCCATAATCAAGAAGAGTAGTCTGTTTCATAATGTATATTTCTCAGGTAGGCTTGGCTATCCTGGCCTAAGAAAAGACCCTTGAACGGAGAAAAGCAGGTATATACACATATGTTGGAAGTATGCTTTGATCAAATATAGTTAAATCAACTATTGATTCTTCCTATAGATAGTACCAACTCAGAGAAGCAGCTGAGTTGACATACCCCAGTTTTTAATCTAAGTAACAGCGAGACTCAGGTGTAGGACCATGTCCAGGTCCATGACCCTATAGCAGCTGAGACCTATGTTGATGTCCATGGTTCATGTGGCCACAGAAGAACACTTGTCTGGGGTCTGGGCCATAACTTGTGACCTTGTTAATGTCCAGGGGCCATGATGCTGCCATAACCATTCTGGACTGAGTGGCTGGGGTTACATCCTGGAACTAGAATGTCAACCAGGCTGAGCTGTAGCCTGGTGCCATGTCTGAGACCATGGCTTAGCTGTAGCTGGGGTCTGTCACCAAGGTTGCCACTAGATGTCACACAGAGGCCCAGGATCTGGGCCAGAGCCTGAGGCTTTTTTGGAGTCTGATGGCCATGCCACAGCAAGGACAATACAGATATGGGTGGCCTGTGGTGCCACCCAGTACCATGGTGTCAGGCTATTGCTGAGGGCCATATCTTGGTTTGTGACTCTGTAATGGCCAGGGTCCAGATTGATGTACATGGCTTCTGTTGTCATCAAGTGCCACGAGGATGCCCAGAATCAGATCAGCCACCTGAGTCGGTGTACCAGGGCCAGGATACATTCAGATCTGAGTGACCTGTCGGTCAATGTCATGGTGACATCTGGGTCAGAGCTGTAGCTGGAAGCCATGTCATGATCCATGGCCTTCATGTAGCCAGGGTCTGTGCTGATGTTTGAGGCTCCTGTTACCATCAAAGGCCATATAGAAACATGAGATTGAAGACCATGTTTGGCCACACTGCTTCTGGGACCTGTGCTGACCTTGAATGGTCTACACTGCTACCTGTAGTGTGTGTGCTGTGCTGTGGAGGACCACATCTGGGTTTGGGGCTCTACCACAGCTGGGGTCTGTGCTGAAGTCCAAGTACCGTATTGCCATCAAAGGCCACACAGAAGCCCAGGGTTGGGGCTGCAACCTGAGGTGTTGGTGGTATCTGGTGGTCTTGTGGCTGCCAGAACCACCCTGACCTGAGTGTCTAGTTCTTCTATTTGGAGACAGATTGTGCTTCAGGGCTAGGCAGCTACTGAGGACCATGCCTGGGTTTGTGATTCAATGCAGGCAGCGACTGTGTTGATGTCTGTGGCCTGCATCACTCAGGAGGCCTTAGGAATCATGTAAGATGAAATCAGAGGACTGAGGGGTCAGTATCCCTCTTTGTCCTTGGTAAAACTGGCCTTACCTCTCACTGGACACTACAGCAAGAAAACTGGCCCCTGCACTCCAGAGTGATAGCACTACCCCTTACTACAGGGGAGAGTGAACTAACTCTGAGGGTATGGACATAGGGGAGCTGACTCCACCCCCTCACCTGAGGTAGGTGGCCCTGGTATCCCAGACTGACAGACTTGGCTACCACACAGATACATAGCAGGGCCTTATGTTGACCCACATTGTCATCTACCCCAACTAGGACCTACTGGAGTTCACGAAGGGACTGATACTGTGGAACAATACCTACAGGATGTCTAAGACTCAGGGCAACAAAGGTGTCCTAGATGAGTTCCTGTGAGGAGTCAGTGTACTGGACACCAGAAGCCTTTAACCAGACCAGGGACTCATTGCAACAAACATTTGCTATTAAAGCTGATAGGACAAAGGGTATAAGCTGTGTGACACACCCCTGTTCCCAAAGCCACCAGGATGAATGAAGAGGTGTTGGAGAGGCAGGGAAAGAAGCAGAAGCAAAGAGTTTTGTTGTTGTTTTTGTTTATTTTGTTCTTGTTTTTGTGTGTTTGTTTGCTTGCATTCTTGTTCTTTTTTTCTTTTGTGTGGGGCACTAAAGTGGTGAGGGAAGGATACGGGAGTATATGGAGGTGAATGGGATTGGGGTGCATGTTGTAAAACTCCCAAAGAATCAATAAAGAAGTTAAATTTAAAAACTAAAGCTAGCCCACACATCTTCATGCCACAGAAACTTTAAGAAAGATTTAAAATGGAAGGCTAGTTCTGGAGAGGGACAATTTAAAGTGTAGTTAAGTTTTCTGGAGTTTGGCAAGTAAGGGCACAGGTTGATCCTATGGTGAAATCTGGAACAACTCAGTCCACAAAATCTTTATCACATGTGAAAAAAGAATAAGTAAGAAAGTAGAAAGGGACAAGAAAGTTCTTTCTTTGCAGCAACCTCTGCATGTATGTAATAACTATTTTTAAATCTCCCTTAATTTTTGTAGGGCAACAGAGTGTGTGCAGCTGGCTATGGCTATGTTTTCTACCTTGTGACCAGGCAAACCTCACAAGCTCCACTGCTTTCGTTCATGTTGAACACTGCTCACTCTTGTACCAGGTAATTCTGGTTAAATTCATTTACATTTAAGTGGGGTGCTTGTGATTTCATGATTGGTTTTATGGACAAAGGATGAAGGCTTCTTGAAACTTGATTCGAGATGTGGCAATGATACATGCTGTGGGAACACAGACCGCTCCTTCAGCCAATAGCATTTAAGATACCAGCCCAGTTGGGCATGATCTCTTATACTGTAAGTGCAGCTATAAAGCATGCACTTCTTCTCCTTGTTACTCCTAGAATATGAGAGAAGGAATACATGGACAAGATCAAGCTATGGTAGAATATGAAAGTACACAAGAACAAAATGTGATATAAGTAAGTGCTAGGGTTTATTCTACTAAAAGGAGTAAAGTTATAAGGGCTGAGAGAATATCAGGAAACATGGCTATCTGTTTATGGTTAAATGGCAGAAGCAAGTCACAGGGTACAAAAAGAAAAGATTGAGAAATGAGCAGAGTCCATCACCGAGGAGGGTTCCAAGTTTTGCTTATGTCCATGCTCCCAAATTTCATTATTTTTATATTTAATGAAGCATAAATTCCAGACTACAGGAGACATTCAAAGAACTCAGTATAATGCGTTCTGAATAATCCAACTTTAAACTTGACAATAGAACTAAGAGGACATTTCTGAAATAAACATATGGAAGAGATGAACTAGTATATTAAAAGTACTTAAAACTGCTGAAAATTAAAACCATGAAGAGTTATAAGTTCACACCTGTTAGGATGAATATGTTCAGAATGATGAATAATGGTATTGGCATGGATTTGGGTAAAAGAAATCAAACGTATAAATTATTAATGGCGATGTTAGTATTACTGTTATACACACATAGAGGATTCCCTAAGAAAATTAAAATAGTAAGTATCAGTTGATCCATTAATTCTATGATCAGATACACACACACAAACACACATTTTACACACACACCTGTAAAGATGTCCATGCCTATATGTCAGTTTTTAAAAATGAATAAAACTCCCTTTAATCTCACTGGGGAAATATTGAATTTATTTTCATTCTTTGCCTTTCTTTCTAGGTATGGCCTCCTTATATATCCTAAATTTCAACCACTTTGGAATAATGACACAGGCTTCACTCTCTTCCAAGATTTCATGGTTTGGGGAAGTGCAGGTGGTGCCAAGGTATGATTTTAGCTTATACATACATACATACATACATACATACATACATACATATATACACAGTCTTTGTTTTCTAGAGGCAGACTGTTACATCACTCTGTCCAAGGGATAGTAGTTTGATGAGAATGAGAACACTGTGATGTTATCACAACTAGTATCAATGGTATCATAGGTGTGTGTGTGTGTGTGTGTGTGTGTGTGTGTGTGTGGTGTTGAATACACAAATCCCACATCAGAGGTCATTTTCTATATGGGTCCCCAAAACAGTTCTTGTAGAAAATAAGGCAACAGGGCTTTTAATGACATTTACAACCAGGAGGTGACAATTGTACAGATTCATCCACCCATACTTCCCTTTCAGTTCCTACTTATGACTAATAACTGAAGAACCCAAAAGTAATGGAATCGTCAAATGTCACACAACCAACTGCAGAGTAAAGACACAAACATGTGTTTGTTAGTGTAATCTCCTGAATAATGAATGCTACAGTGTTAAGAAAAACATGGTTCCTCAAAGGAAAATAGGTTCAGATCTAGCTGCCATTTTCTTTAATCAATATGTTTTATTTACTATTTTTTCCTCAAGAAAAACCCAATAGATTCATGTTTACTCATTTAGTTTTTATTGCCACAGTGACTTTTAAAAGGGAAATTTTGTTTCCTGTCAGTTAGGAACAAAATTACCTAGGGTCACCAGTACTACAAAGAGACAACTGCATTGACTTCATCTCTGCAATTTAGAGCTGCAGCCTAGGATACATAGATGAGGAAATATGTTTGTAAAGCATAGGAACTAGAACAAAAGCAAAATCATAGTAAAAGACAAATATTTACTCAAGTTCCTAATAAAAGGAAGAAAACTTTGATTGAAGAAAGCCTAAAATATACAATTAAGATAACTAGCAAGGAGATCCCTAATATGTTGAACATTTTATTTTAGTTTGTTTAGGTGTTGTTTTTGCATGTGGGGAAATGTTTTCTCATGTCTCATAGATAAGAATTATTTATTTGAACCAAATATTTCTTCATTTTCTAGGTATAATCGTAGTTTAAAAGCATTATTTTCACCATGTTTCAGATGGTATTTCTTCTATAACAAAGAGAAATGATAGCACACTGTGAAAACCGTACCCACACCTTTAATTTACACTTTGCTACTGTATAATTTAAAACCCGAGATTTGCGAACTAAGGCTTGGTTATTGTTTTTAAATATATTTGCAAATGAGTTATTTTTGAGTGCCTGTAATTAGGTAGTAGCTATCCAGTTACCACCTCAGGTTTTAACTGGTTTGCACTCATAGCCCGTCTCCAAAGAAATGTCATTTTATAAAATGTTTGCAGGCGGACATTTTAGGACATGGATGTGCAAAATCTGAACGACATGTGAAAGCGTGCTACATCATATGTGAAGGATACCTAGGCCTCAGCAGGACACTTTCAGTTCAAGTATGAATGCAAATATGATATGATTTAAAGAACAAGGCACGACCATTAGGTTAGCTGTTGGTCCTCATCTTAAAGATGGGGAACCTCAGGCCTAGGGAAGTTAAAAATCACCTTGCCCAAGAGCACTTGATACTAGGAGACCAAGGTGAATAGCAAGAACCCCATTTGCCAGAAAAATGGGATTATTTTCATCCCTACTAAACTTTGCTACTCCTTCATGCCTTTGTAGAGGTGTTAGTCCCAATACTCATAAGTAAGTATGCATATGTTAAATCCACACACAGACTTACTGATTTTGTATTTGCAAAATCTGACTAGCACTACTAATGCTGTGCTAAAATGCTAGACACTGAAGTTTTTTGTAATGCTACACTTTTATTAATTAATTTTGCACATTTGGGGACTATTAGATTGTTTTCAATATGTGGACAATTCACATCAACCTCTTAATGTATTGCCTGATAGAGGAAAACTGTAATTTCCAGGGGGATTTGTTAACGACTTTGAGATGTCTGTACTGATCTTGGTAGGCAAAACCTGCTTAACTATGCCAGCGTGCTTATTTACTTATTTATACTTAATCAATAATTAAAGAGATCGTAGAAAGTCTGAGAAAAAACAATCCTTAGACCTTTAGCATAATGTAGGCTGTTACTTTATAGATTTTCAGAAGCAGCAATCTGCACCTGAAAAACTTCCAGGTCTATGCATGCAGAGAGAGTGGAATCGACATCTTGGAAAGCGATGCGGACACCGTGGTTACGGACAGCTTTTTACTTGGTCATTTCACACACAAGGTGGGTGCTCTACTGTGGCTCTTGTGGGTTGTCCATCAAGACTGAATCATGGAGACTGGGCTCCCTGATGATCTAATGCATAATTACAATAGAATTTTTAGTGAAAAAAGGTTAAAAGGAGCATTTTATTTGTAAGAGTGATGATGTTCATAATAAGATGCGAATACTTAGAGATGGAGTATCGAGTCTATACAAACCAGAAGTTATTAACAGTCTGAAGAATTCTTATTTGAGTTAAAGCTAGGTCTTTTGATGTATGCAAATTCAATACTAAAAACCTAAGTTTGAGTGTCATGGCTCACACCTATAATCTATAAGTAATTTGGAGGCCGAGGCAGGGGATTTGACACAAGTTCCAAGTAAGGTTGATGTACAAAATGAAAGTCTGTCTCAAAAACCAAATCAAATGAGCAATTCCTCCCCATGTTGACTTAGTTTAATTTTCTAGAATCTGTCAAAGATTGTGAATAGCACAAAGCTACACTGTCCCCATGCTGAGGTTTTCTACACTTTGTGGTCACATTTTTGTTAACAGGGTCATTTCTCCATTTAGCCTGCCACCCCAAAGAACATGGATGAGGCTACCCAGGTTTATACAAATTATTATTATGTGAATACGTTTTGTTGGGTGATTCATCTTTTCACCTCTCTGGAACTTAGGAGTATGGTGGCTGTTTGGGTGGCTTCTGAGTTCCTGCCAGGTATGGATATTGTGGAGTTGGGGGTCCCAGATGGAATGTGTTCTAGGTATTGGGAGCTGACCAAAAGGAATGAGGATGGGGTAGAAGGGTTGAGAGGGTCCATGTGGGGAGGAAAGCTTGAGGAACTGTCAACTGCCCCACCCATCCAAGGAAATGGGAGAAGAGAAGAAAGATGGGACTCTGAAGATGGTGTGCTACGGGATGGGGGATGACACTGGGGAATTGGAATTGGGAGACAAGAGGAAGAATGAAGATTGTCTACCTGATTTACTGACCAGCATGCCCAATGGGCTTCAAGGAAAATGCCTCCAGTATTGGAGACTGAGACAAAGGAATGTGTGTGATAAGATTTTGGATGTGACTCATTGTCCTTCAAAAAATACTGATTTCTGTATTATAAAAATCAGATTACAGATGGCTTGTCCTTCATTACATAGTCCGAGGAAGCACATGAGTTCATTTTACATTGCTGTGACCAACATACATGACACGAACAACTGGAAGGAAAGATTCATTTTGCCTCAGAGTTGCATGGACTTCAGTCCTTCATGGTAGGGAAGGGGCGGCGGCTGGAAATTCTAATGGATGTGAGGAATAACATCACAGCCGATAAGGAAGGAGAGCATATGGTAGGAATCAGGGCTTGGGTAGAAGGATCAGTGTTCTCCCAATGGCTGACTTTTGTCAAGCCATCTCCACCTTCCCGTGGTTCCATAGCCTCTGTAAATGATGCCTCTCGCTATAGAACCAGTATCAGATATCAAGCCTGTAGTGGACACTTCATAGTCAAGAGATGGCAATCCTAATGTAGTCAAAAGCTGCTTCCCAGATTAACAGGATCTTTTCCTCTTAAGGAAGTTCCCGAATGCTCTCAGGTCCTCTTAGGCTCCCGGCCTTCAGTAATTTCCTTTGTCCTTGTTTCTAAAAGAGTCACGTGGATATAAGCAATGAACATTTATATTACTTACTTTTCTTGTGACTGTGGCAAATGCCTGATTGTGTCTGTTTCAGCTAACATTTGGAGGGTATGCTTATCAGGATGGAAGTCACTGAGACAGGAACACAAGCCAACTGCTTATGTCACATTCACATCGAGAAGCAGGGTGTGATGAACAAACACTTGTCCTCAGCTAGCTTGCTCTTTTTTTTTGCAGTCCTGGATGCTATCCCCTATTCAGGGTGGGGTTTTCCAGCTCAGGTGAACTAATCTAACCAAGCTCTACCAGACATGCCCAGAGCCACGTTTCCTAGGTGATTGTAGATCCTGCCAACCTGAGAACAATGAACCTACACACACTGTTACCAATTTGAAGCTAGAAGATGGCTTGCAGAATTCTAGGGATCCATGGCAATCATTTTGCTTCAGTTTGTTACCAAATGTATTGGTAGGAATTTATATAGTAATTGGCTCTTGTGCTTATATAGATTATTCATAGATATATGATAAATTAAGATTTGAAAAAAATTATTCAAATTATTAGACTTTTCTATATTTAGATTTCAACTTTTGAGTTCACTCTTTGAACTATCTATTTTCCTGCAGTTTTTCCTTTTCTTGAGAGAGTTGCTGATTTAGAGATGACTCATCTCTCTAGCCTGCGTTGTTTCCAGAAGGGATGTTGCATGGTCAACAGACCTTAAGTCCAGTCATGACTTCAGAGAATATGCTAAAGCAAGATGCCCATCAAACTGAGTAACTGTCCTGGTGAATTAATGTTTTAGTCTCTTAATTACTATTAACGAGACATCATAATTAGTGGAAGAGTACCATAAGTTAAGATGTAAATTATGGCCAAATAATGAGATAATAAAATACAATCACACGCCCCTGAGGTTATTCACTAGAAATGCAGCCGATGGCCATTGAGACTCTTAACAAATGCAGGCCAAGAGATTACTGTTAAAAACTCCTGAACAAGTTTGATCTAGAGGATTATGGATAAAGGTCAGTCACCCGAACAATAAAACCATTCAGTTTTATATCCTACTGTTACTTAAATGGTGATATTGTTTACACTGAATTAGCAAGTAAGATAAAATGGAGAAACCCATTGTCTTTACAAAGGTTAGCTCCATATTCGTGCTGAATGCTAGATAGGCCAGCCTTGCTGCTCTCCTGCGTGTGATCAAATACTATTGATTATCTAAGGAAGGTGCTTCAGTGGGAAACATTTATTAATAGGTATGCCATTTCCTCTGAAGAGTTCTCTCTGAAAATCTTGTCCTAGGGGAGTGTCCTATAAAGGAGATTCTTTGCTTAATTTCATTTACCCAATGCTGCTACTATAAATAAACCCTTTTGGGTCTGCAATCTCAAATAAATGCACTGTGTCCAAATGCACTGTGAAGATTACAGATAGCCGGATTGGGCTATATTAGCAATTTCTGTTCAATAGATAAATCTTAGCTGCTCTTTTCAAACAAACAAACAAATGTGTGGAATGATAGATATGTTAATTGTCCTCACCCATGTGTTCATGTGTATAGAATTCTTTTAATACTCAGGAAAAATGCTTGGGTATCAGCATGCCACATCTTAGTTTGGTTCGGCACTTTCTGAGGCTAGATGCTTAACATCCTATTTAATCGTCATCCCCTTTTATTTATAGAAACACCTTGGTTTGGATTTAAATTTTGGTCTCCTTATGTTTCTGAGTATCTTCAGGCTGGCTGTCTTTGTGTTGCTATTGGAAATAATTTGGTATTTGTTTAAAGCGGCCAGACAGTTTTGCAGATGGGATAATGGCATTATAGTTATATCAGACATGTATTTAAATGATGCACATTTATGTGTATAGGTGTGGTATAATGTATGTCTGTAAATATATTCCATGTGATTTACCAGAAAAAAGTAGGTGATAAGAATAAGATGGCATAGTGTAAATACTTGAATCTAGATCGTTGTTAATCATAAAATTCTCTAAACTTTCAACTTCTTCACTCATTTGAAAATATTTATAAAATGTGAATTAAAATATTCAGCACGTGTTGGTGGAGCTGTTTCATTCTTCGTCCATTTTCTCGAGGGGTTATTTCTCATTTTCATTGGGGATTTGTCTACCCCAGTTTAGACCTTTCATCTTTTTCGTTTCTCTGAATTCTGTTGCAGGGCCCCTCTTTTCTCAATATGCTCGCTCCTGCTGGGAGAAATCTCATTTTCTCTCCCGGTTTCAATTACCATCCGTGCTCATGTCTTCCACGTATTTGCATTTTCTACTGTCTTGTTTTGTGCTTTCAGTTTTAATCATTATTTTTGTTTTCATTTCCCCCATTTTTCTAACTTGATTTGTATTGTCTTGCGTTGCATCTTTTCAAAGATATTTTTCTCATTTCTCACATACTCATTATGTTTTGACATTCTAGCTATTGGGATTAAATTTTTAACATGCCTGCTGGTTGTGATGATGTTGTAATTACATTAACGATGCTAAACTATACCTCAGCAATTCCAGACTTCAATTTTTTAACTTCAATCTTTTTCTTCTTTTCTTATTGCTCAAGATCTTCAGTCATGCATATAACAGGGTATGATCAAGTCCACTCCTCCATTCCTTCCACTCCATCTTCTCCTTTATCTGCCTCACTATTTACTCTCATTGTCATATAATTTTTCTAAAAGATAATCCACTGAGTCCACTTAGTGATACCTGCAAGTGAAGGACATAGGACCATCCTCTGGAACATGGGTAGCTTCTCAGGGGCTACAGCCCTGAAGGAAACTCTCTCCCCTTTCCGGCAATCCTCAGTGGCCAGAAGCTTCTCAGCTAGGGATGAGGTTTTGTTTACCTTCTTTCTTTACTTATCCTTTTATCCTCTGCTTTTTTTATGCTCTATTGGTTCTACCTTTGAAAGTAAATTTTATACGAAAATATTTACAGAGAAAAGTACACAATGTATTTTGTCTGTAAAGTTTTAATTAAAGTAGAATTACATCAGCTTCCCCTTTCCTTTTCTCCCTTCAATCCCTCCTATATACCCTCCAGCTCTCAAATTGATACTCTCTTTTCCCTGATTGGACACAGGCTACTAACAATTGCTGGAGAAAGAATTAGCCTCTCCCAGGGATGAGCCCCCTTATTGGTTATCCAGTACATAGTGGTCAGTCCTGAAACCAAATACACAAAGCCAGCAAAAGAGAGAGAGAGAGAGAGAGAGAGAGAGAGAGAGAGAGAGAGAGATATTCAGCAGATTGTACTCATCTATTTGTGTGTGTGTGTGTCTCGCACACACATATGTCTGTATATAACAATAATGATCACAATGTGTTTTTCTTAATAAAGCAAACCAACCGTATACCACCCTGATAAGAAGCACTACCCATTTTCCTTGTGCTGGCTTCCTTTTACCCCAGATTTAAACACAAGTATCCTCAGCTAAAGGGGAACCATGATTCAGACTCCTGGTGATATGAATTGATTTTTTCCTTCTCATTATTTGATATAACACAGTCACAGAGCACATTATTGTTCCTGGGTTTCTTTGGCACAATAATATGTCCATGAGCTTTGTCTGTCTTCTCGTGCTGTGGTAATTTACTCCAGTCATTGTGTATTATTCCATTTTCTGACTGTACCAAATATTTTCTCATGATCAAATTCTGTTTATTGAATTTCCAACAGGAATTGTTGGTATTTGACAGTTTCTAACCATTTTCTACCTTGTTTTCCTCATTTGAAAAAATCTGTATAGACTCTTGGAGTTTGAAAACTTATACTCTGAGCTCATGTAATCCATCTTACTCCTTCTGTGAGAAAAACTCAGGTTTAAAGTGCTCTTCCTCTGAGCCAGTCACCAAAGAAGCAGATGGTTTTCAAGAGCTAGTCCTTTTATTCAGAGCTCTAGGGCCTTCCAGTGTGTGTGCTTCCCTGTCCTCTGCAGTGGTCTGGCGTCTGGTAACAGGGACGTCCAGTGTGTGTGCTTCCCCATCCTCTGCAGTGGTCTGGCGTCTGGTAACAGGGACATCCAGTGTGTGTGCTTCCCTGTCCTCTGCAGTGGTCTGGTGTCTGGTAACAGGGACATCCAGTGTGTGTGCTTCCCTGTCCTCGGCAGTGGTCTGGCGTCTGGTAACAGGGACATCCAGTGTGTGTGCTTCCCTGTCCTCGGCAGTGGTCTGGTGTCTGGTAACAGATCACCCACTTTGACTGTCCTTTCAGACATTTCCCCACCAGGCATTTTCCTTTATAAATTAATTGTTTAAGCTAAAGTACAAAGCAGCATTTTGTCATGATATCTGTGTAGACACATCAGCACACTTTGTTCTTACTCATCTGTCTTACTCATCTGTCTTCTCCACTCCCCATTAGCCATCCTCTTTTGCTATCACACCCCGTGTTTCTTATAGCTTTCAACTTCCTCCCATTCCCATTTTCCTATCTTTACATGCCGTCATTTCTTTAAGATACCTTCATCCCTGATCCTGAATACAACTCCCCAGCTTGGTCAATCAACAGTTTTCTATTCCTATATTTTCCATGCCCAGGATGGGTTGATAATTCACCTGGTGCAGGCAGTGTGATCACACCCAGGAACCGGTAGACAGTCACTTCTCTCTGGAGAACTGGAGAACTTTTGCTTGCTTCTTGCCCCCTTCATTAGTACTGTCTCTTTGTACATTTGTGATGTTTTCAACACTTACTTTATTATGAATAGGATCATATTAATTACACTGTTTTCATTTTACTTGGACTTGTATACTAACTTTGCTTACACCAAGATTTTATTTATTTCCATTGTTTGTTTATATTGGCTGCCGTTTTTTTCCTATTGCAGATTTTTGAAAAAGAAACGGTTCTCAATTGTGCAACGACTTTTAACAATGGACAAATTCAGAGCCAATAGCTTAGGTGAATGGATTTGCTGAGGAAGTTTTTGTGGGAAAATCTAGAAAGAGTTGTGTCATTTTGGATATTTAAACAAGATTCCTTTTCTATATTATCTGTAAAGAAGCTAACCTTTCTGATGTGTTTTTCTACATTTCAACACATGTATAAATTTGTGTCGCCACAACTACCATAATCAATATACAGAAGGGTTGTCTCAACCTCAGCTGCCTTGGGCTTCGTCTCTAACCACATCCTCTGCTGACGACTAATGCTGAGCCACCACTAATCTGCTCTCTGTTGCGAAGGGGTCTTGCTCAATAATTACATAAGTGAGATCATATGGCAGGCAACATTTTGGGATTGGTTTCTTTTGGTGCCAAATGTTTTCAGGTATTCATTCAACTTGTTATTTTTACTAGGATTTTATTTCTTATTGCTTATGAATTATATACTGCTGCACCAATGAAACATAGTTCTTTTGTTCTTTCATTTGTTGAAAACCATTTGAATTGTTTTCCAGGTCCTGTGATAATGAACCATTTGGGATAAGCATTTATGAATGATTTTTGTATGACCGTTCCTTCTCAATTGAGTGGCTGTTCCATATGAGGCATGATGAGAAGCTGCTAAGTGGCTTCCCTTGTAGCTACTCCATTTCATATTCCCTGATCAATACATGAGCTGTAGTAGTTTTCATAGCTACTTGAAGCTGATATTTTTTTAAAAAAAATCTAAAATTCTACTTGATGTATTGTATTTTAATTCTACTTCCCTATTTTACCTGTTAGACATTTTCAAATGTGGCTACTTACTGTGCATCTCTTGCACTTTAAAGAAATGTTTTACTTTTTTCCTTGATTGGAATTTCTGTATTTTTATTTTTTAGGTATATGTTTTCTGTTTTCTAGATATGTTATTTCATATCTATTAGTAACAAGTGTTTTGATGTTTCAATAATTTCACCATGTAGCTTTCAGTTTTCTCATTTTAATTATTTTTTACTTGTGATTACAACTACATCTCATATGACTGTTAGTCTTACTTTGTTTCTATGTTTATCTTTCTGTTTTGAAAAAATTTGTAGGGAAGTCTGTGTATGTCAGCTGGGATTAAAACGCCCAAAAGATGGGAACTGACGGTTTCTAATACAACTTTTGTTAATTTTGATCTGAACTGTGTGGCCATCAGAACCTGTTCTGGCTGTTCCCAAGGACAGGGTAAGTTTGAGCAGACAGGACAGATGGTAAATAAGAGCAGCATCAGATGAGTCTGACAAACAGTGGCAGAGGCTTTGATGAGTCAATATTTCTTTCAGTTGCAAGATTATATCAACACAAACTGTTACGTTCCTCAAAGGAATCCGGGAGGCTAGGTGCTCCCTGCATGTCATCTGTTGTCCTTGTCCTCTGCATATTTCAGTGACCATGACATTCTGTCATGTCTCATCTGGACTCAGAGCTTCATGAAATGGAGACATATCTCTTGGCTAGTGCCTGCTTTTAAACTGGTACATGGAAGAGAGACGGTTGCCCAGTGAGAAATTTTGTTGGTGAGATGAATAAATGACATTAGATGGGCGATGGGCACATGGACTTATACAGGTTTGCACACACACACCATTGCTGAAAGATCCAGAACAAGGGTACTTAAAGTTTTCAGCAACTTGGGCTGTGATGTGTACAAAGAAAGACAGGCAACTCTTGCTAACTTGTCAACTGCTACACAGAGTGGTGAGAAATAACTCCTTGGAGGACTCGTAGGCCAAGGTGGAAAGAGGCAGAGAACAATTTAGTTGATCTGATCGTTGTAAACAGCCAAAGCAAGTAATTCAAGTAAATATGCTCTTGTGGTTTGAATCACCAATTTAGATAATTGTTTGTTTTTTTAATTAAATGAATAATCAGCCAGTCTCCACTTTACTATTTTACCCCTGTGTTGGCAAAGATAGGGAAATTTTAGTTTAAGACTGTGAGATCGTCATAGGTGCCCTTCAGTTCATAGTTCTCCAATTCCCTGATGATTTTATTTCATTCATTGGACACCGAAAAAAGAAGCTCTTGTCACTGGGTGATGTTGGGTGAATGAACTTTTCATTTATTTAAAAACTTGTCTGTTATTGGATCTACATATGGATCTAGAGGGTTCAATCAGGAAAAACACATACTTGTTCAAAAATGAGTGTCTGAGAACCTAATTTCCAAAGGGTGATGAGAGTATAGCCTTGGTGAATTGAACACAGTCAGTGAAGGGCCAGGGATGGGTGTGCCCTGGAGAAGTGACTCTCTTGGGCATCAAAGGTTGAAGAGAAAACTGCAACAGGAAAGCATGATTTCTAAGTACTACAAATAACAGAGGCAGAATCTTAGAGATTTTATAGATCAGGTTTTCTTGGGAAATGAAACACATGTCCAACATAAGAAAATTATAGAGGTGAGGGTGTTTGTAAGTGTTATGTATTACAGAATTTGGAATTAAGAAGTTTTTCACACATGGCTTGCTTCACTGCATGTAATCCACTGATAAGCAGAGCAAAACTGTTACATCTGTGAGCATCTTGTTCTCATTTGTTTTTTTCTGTAGTTTATAAAGTGCATAACCCTATAGTATGTGATGTATGTCTTGAGCCTTGTGTGCTTTTCTCCTTCAGTGATAAGGATGTATGGTATAAACATGTTCCTAGGTAGATGGACTGGCAATGATCGTGACATGAGAGAATGAGCTGAGAAGTGTGGCTTGAACTAGTACTTAAAAAATGTGTTCTTAAGACCATTTATAATAATGATTAATAGGATATTGGTTTTGAAAGTGAGTATAATAAGAAACTTAAGGCATAAACCTCACAGTTTGAGGTATCATTGATGAGGTGAGGCTATGGTAGAGGGATGGAAGCCAAAAGATTGAGAGATTAGAGTGTAACACCTTTGGTATTCAGAGAACTAATGTTTGAGATATTAGAGTGTAACACCTTTGGTCTTCAGAGAACTAATGTTTGAGATATTAGAGTGTAACACCTTTGGTCTTCAGAGAACTAATGTTTGAGATAATAGAGTGTAACACCTTTGGTCTTCAGAGAACTAATGCTTGTTGTTTCTATTTCTTAATAGAAGAGCCCTCCCTCCGTGGTATGGTTGATATCTGAGGCTATTCTTTTGTTATCTAAAAAATTCTACTCACTGTAGGGAACTTAACAGCATCTCTTTCCCATTCTCCCCAGTTGTCAGTAGCGCCACCAATGTGACAGTTGTGACAGACAATAATAACTCAAAAGAATGTCAATTGTTTCTTGGAGAGTAAAATAACCTCTAAAACAAAATAACTGCCCCACAGGATAAACTGAATAGTGGCGGGCCATGCAGTTCTTGGCCCCCAATATCTCTAGCACATGTATCCTGATAGAAGAGAATATTTGTGTTCTTTTTTTCTTTCATGGATGACTGAATGAATTATGAAATTATAGAACATTCCAGATAAAGTACTGATAGAAACCTTGTGAATTTAGTTCTGTAATAACAGATTCATGTCATGTATAACAGTCTGTCTTCTATTTTGTAGGTGGATTTACTGTGAAGACCAGAGAATTAAAGTTTGAAAACTCTCCAAATTTAGTAGCATTTCCATTTCCTCATGCAGCAGTTTTGGAAGACTTGGATGGGTCCCTGTCTGGGAAAAATGGAAGTCACATTCTTCCTTCTATGGAGACCCTCTCCGATACATGCTTGGTCAATGCAAGCTTCAGTCATATTGTCCCTGGGAGCATTTGTGGGGAAAGTGTTGTCCTCCATCGTATGTCTATTCGTTTGTAAGTAGCATTAACTATACTTCTTAGCTTGTCAATGGGCATACACATACCACTCAGTCAGGCCTAAGCTTATTGAAGGGAAACTGTTTTCTGATGAGTTGAAGCTTTTATTTCTCTAAAAGTGAAGTGGGACTAATGTTGACCACTGTGAAACCATGAATCTCTGGCCGTTTTAGGCTAACTCAAATAGCAGCTGTCAATACCTTGAGGTCAGATGTTATAGCCCATGACCGCTTATTGACATTTTCAGTCAACAGCTTCTTCTTTAAAAGACTCATGACCAACACAATATTTGAAATTTATTTAAATGGAAAGTACTATTTAAAAAATTCCAATAATGCCATCCTCATTTATATACATGCACTTTCCCCAAGCTCTTTTTAAGTGCTCAGTGTGCTTCAGGGGAGCAATTGTGGATGCCTTCTCTTACGTGCCAGGTTGCTTCCGTCTAGTTCATTTTCCTTGTTAATTTCATGAACTATTGGATCCGTACAATACCTTTCCTATTAATATTGGAGCAAGGACTCCTTGGTTATGCTACTCAAACTACCATTAAGTCAGCAGCTGGGCTGTTTATAATGCATAATAGGATTGCTTTTGCTCTCTTTAATTTCCAGGTAATGATAGTGGAGTGTCTGGGGCTCTCCCTTTTACCTATTTCAAATGCATTGTATATATTTAGCCACACTTATTTCCTCCCTTTAAGTGTCCCAACTCCATGAATATTAAGCCAAGTAATTCGGTCAGACCACACTGGCAACTTACTTGAACCGGTGTTCTCTAGATGGGGGAGAGTCGAAGAATCCAGGGTTGTACTAGCTGCACACTGAGTGCATAGAAAAGTCCATTTTCTCATTTTCTTTTGGAAGGCTTAAAATTAGAGGTATCTTTGAATAGTCCAAATATTTTCTCTCTCTGCTTTCCAAAGTATTCATTATTTTCTTTGCTGCGAAAGGACCCCAAATCCCACCGAGTAGCATAAGAGTGATAAAGGGGGATATTTGCATTATCAGATTTTCTTGTGCTGAGAATAAGTTGCTTTCTTTATTCTCAGGAATGTAGCCTGATATTAATTATCATTATTATCAGTATGCTTTCACAAAAACCCGACTTGAAGGCATGTTTGGGGAATCTATGAAAGTTAGTGTTTTTATTCTTATATGATTTTTCCCCTATATGATAATAAGAAGTTTGTGTAGTGAATAGGGACATCATGTACATGTATGATTTTATCTATATGAATCTGTCAAACTCCTTCTAAAATGGCTTTCTATCAGGTTTGCTTAGGTGATTTCGTGTGTGTGTGTGTGTGTGTTTGTGTGTGTGTGTGTGTGTGTGTGTGTGTGTGTGTAGTGGTAGTAGGCATTGTGAAGAAGGCTCTGCTAATCATCAGGCTTGTCCCAGCATCTGTTCTTGGAGATCTTTGGGGCTGTGCAGCCCTTTGCTGCAGAGACAGGTCATGCTCATCCTAGTCTGTTATTTTCAAACATGCACCAAAGACTCATGGTAGGGTGAAATAGTGACCTTGTTTGATCTTAATGCACCTCCTCCCCAGTTTTAAAATACAAAACTCCATGCCCTGGAAACCTCTTTAGTACACAACATCCAAGATGATTCATTGCTTTTCTACCCAGACTTCTATTTCAAAATGTCAAGTGAACTCACAGGTCTAGGCACAAATGCTCAGCTCTCACAAATCAGTCCTAGGGAAACCTCAGCATGCTCCTGGTGGTGTTATGGCCCTTGTGCCCTCCCTAGAAGAAGACTGTTAGATTATATGAGCCGTGAAGCCAGGCAGTTCAAAGCAGTCTGTGGGCTCTCACACGGCAGCAATGGGAAACTCTTCAGACCTTCAGTCCGGACCCCAGACCTCAGACACCCTTAGAAAGCCTAAGTGATGCACAGGAACCTTTGGGCAGTCCTGCTCCCAGATCCTTCTAATTCTCCACTCCAGGCTCTCGCCCCTCCCTCTTTCTGCTCAGTGGCTTGATCTTTGTCCCAGAGCATTAGAACCTCATTAGGAACATGTCAGTGCTAATGAGCAATTTGAATTCAGCTTAGACCCAAAGTTTGTTGTGTTTCATGGAGAAAGGATTAATTTGTTGTGCTATTTACCCTGGAGCAAGAGCTGCCGTCTTTACTTTCAACTGTTTTCCCCTTCTCTCAGCAAGCAGTCCCCAAAGGGCAGAGAGCAAGGCTCTATATAGCTGCACAAACAAAGCTCCACTCTCCTTCCGTTTGCAAACATCCAATACTTGGGGTAATTTCTTTTGTTAGACCCCATCTCTATCTCCTTTTCACTCAATGTCCCTAAGTTCTTTGTTTGATGTGAGTGATCTTAGAATCCTGTCACTCACTGTCTTCCTTGCACTGACTGGAGCCCACATCTGTGCGAGAACTTTCCCAGACTCAACACCAACAGTTTGCTTGACAAAAGCAAGTAAATATTTAAAATTGGTCATAATACTTAGTGTCCAAGTGAAGAACAAATGGCCGCCTTGTACAAGGCAGAGTCATATTTATTATTTGTTAAGTGACAACATGCTTCATCTTCATGGTGATTCCTACGTTGTTGGTATCGTGGGAAGGGTTTATTCCCAAGCTCCTGATTCTAGCAACGTTTTTCTAGGAACCCAGGATGATGATCTCAATACAGGACCTTATCCTAGACTATTATGTCAGCAACACTTTCCCTAGTGATGAAAGGGCCCAGAGTTGTGGGAGTTTTCTTTTAAAATTTTTAATTCCATTTCTATTTATTTATTGTGTGTGGAGGAGGATGTGTGTGCATGCCATAGCACTTATGAAAGTGAGAGGAGAAGGGCCTACCATGTAAGTTCATGGAATTGGACTTAGATTTTTGCACTTGGTGGCTGGCATGTTTACCCACAGAGCCATCTTGACTCTTATATCTCTCTTTTATTCCAATCTCCAGATTGACATGAATATTTTCCTCTGCTTTTATGTATAATTACATGTACAATGTTGTCAATAGTGTGGGTTTGTGTGCGTGTGTGCATGTATGCTTTTAGATCTTTTTAATATTTTTATTGATTTAGACCTTCTTTTAAAGCTTTTCATTAAGAATTTTATACAGTTTGTTTTGATCATTTTCACCCCCTCCTCCCAACTTCCTCAAAATCTTTCTTGCTTCCTATTGAGTTAGGTTTATGCTGACCTTCTACTCCTGAGGATTGGAGCCTTTCTTAGCGTGTGATTTATATGATAGATACCACCCCATTAAAGAAATCTGGCTTTCCCTTGCATTAATCAATTGCCAATAGCTCCTAAGCTAGTGGTGGGACTGATGTCCCCTTCCTCTCTTCCTTGATGGCATCCTGTCTGGCTTGAATTTACACAGATATTGCTCATGCTATCATAGTCTCTGTGAGTTCATATGTACATTTACCATCTTGTGTCTGGAAAACACTGTTTTCTTGAATTCATCCACTTCTTTCTCTATCCTTTAAATGCAGTTGTCTTTAGAGAATCTGTGAACCTTCCTTTTCCTTCAAAAACATATGTGCTTCCCAAGTCATCTGAGTTATTTTCATATTCAGTGATAATTCCCCAATGTTTCTTCAAATTCAACTGCTCTACCGCATTTCAATCTTCATTGGCTGATATGTTAACACACGTGGTTACTGAACATATGAAATATGGCTAGTATAAATTGTGATGTGCTCTAAGGATAAATTAGACATCATATTTCTAGGATATTATGAAAAGATAATGTGACAAGCTTCAACAACTTGTGATTGCTGGTGATGTTGAAGTGCGATTTAGGGCACATTGAGATATTCTATGATCAGATTTACTTTTAGTGCTCTTTTTAAATAAAAGTGTCTACTACAAAATTTCAAATGACAAAGATCTGTGACTAGTATTTGTGGGTTGCTTTTACCTCTACTAAGCAGCTCTCAGTAATTCCACTTGTGTATTTTACATCCATTTCAAACTCAGTGTGATTGCTTGGATTAATGTCTTTACTCCACAGAATTGCTCCTCCATGGGTGCCTAAGACCACACCAAGATAAATGCTGGTCTTAACCAAACACATAAGTTATCTGTTTTTTTTTTTTAAAACCTATTTTGTCCCATTAGTTGACTACCAGGTTCCTTCTCCCCCTTTTCCTCTCCCTCCCTCTCCCCTCCCTTCCTCATTCGTTCCTTCCTACCTTTTTATTTCTTATCCTCCTTCTATTTAAAAAGTGTTTTTAATGTTAGCACACAATAGAATGGATTATTACAATATTTCCATATATGTGTTTACATATGTTTTGCTTTCATTCATTACCCCTACCTACCCTTAACTCTGACACCAGCCTACCCTCGTGTTGATCCCCTTCATCACTTCAAGTAGTCACCCTGTCTTAGTTAGTGTTCTATTGCTGTGATAAGACACTGTGAGCAAGGCAATTTATAGAAGACAGAATTTACTTGTGACTTACAGTTTCAGGGTGTTAGAGTCTGTGGCCATCATGACAGGAAGCATGGCAGCAGGCAAGCTGGCATGGTGCCAGAGCAGTAGCTAAGAGCTTACACCTTGATCCATAAGCATGAGGAAGAGACGTTTATACGGGAAGGCCTGGGCTTTTGAAACCTCAAAGCCCACCCCCAGTGACACACCTCCTCCAGCAAGGCCACAGCTCGTAATCCTTAACAAATCATTCCATCAATTGTGGACCAAGCATTAAAATACACACTCCTTTGAGGGATCATTATCAAACCACCACCCACCCCCTTGGTTTTCAGGTCACAACTATTTCATTATCTTTCTTTTTTCTTTCACCCATTTTAGGAGTTTTATCTCTGATTTCATGGTTCCATTGCTAGTTTCATAAAAGATAGATACACACACAGAGATGAGGAAGAGAGAAAGAGAGAGAGTTTTAATTTACATTGTGCATATGAGATACGAACTTGTGGACACATACCATGCAAATGCACACATAGGTTTAAAATTAGATTCCGTGTGTGTGATGAATCTTATGGGTGTTGTTCTAAGTCAGTCTTACTTCATTTACCAAAATAATTCCCTGTTCCATCCATTTTCCTGAGAATACCATGATTTTATTTTATTTTTTTCTGACTGCTGAATGAAATACCATTGTATGGTCTACATTTTATTTACTCGTTTGTCATTAGATGAGCATCGAGGTTGATGCAGTTTCTTAGCAAATGTGGCTACTATATCCATGAGCATGGACATGAAAGTGTCTCTGGAATGGTGACTCATAATCCTTTAGGTCTCTACCGAGAAGTGGCATAAGTAGATCATATGATATCATAGCTTTGTTTTTGTGAGGCACCTCCACAGTGGTTTTCATAGTGGCCATACCAATTTGACGTTCCCACAGGAGTGAGTGAAGGGTTTTCTTCACAAATCACCTACACTTGCTCTTGTTCGCTACCTTGATAATGGTCTTTCTGATTACCTTAAGATATAATGTCAAGATGGTTTTAACTTTAGGCATACGCCTGGTGACTGAGGATGTTGAATACATTTCAATTTTTCATTAGCCATTGGTATTTTTTCCCAGAAAACTGTCTTTTTAATTAGTTTTTATACTTATTTATTAATTGATTTGCTTTCTTTTCTCTTCCTGGTATTTTAAAAAATCTTTGCATATTCTAAATATTAATGCCTTGTCTGCACTCTAGTTAGCAAGCTTTTGTTTGTTCCCCCATTACAGGTTGTATCGTTGCTTCACTGATTTTTCTTTCCCTTTTCTCTTCCGTCCTTTCTTTGTTGTTGTTGTTGCTGTGCAAAATCTTTTAAATTTTGTGTAACTTAGTTTGAATATTTTGTGTGTGTTTGTGTTGGACCAGATGTGTGGATTTAGTTTCATTTTCCTGTATTTGAATAACCAGGTTGAGCAGAACTCTCAGTTGAAGAAGTAAGGACAGAAATCACATGATCATCAAAATCCATGCAGAAAAAGCCTATGGCAAGTTCACTACCTCTTCATGATGAAATAGAAGAATATTTCAACATAATACACATGACAGACTTTTAGCCAACTTTATAGTAAATACGCTGAAAACAAATTTTCTGAAATAATAATGAGATTTTTTTTTAGAATAATGGTGAAAGTCTTAGCTAGAGAAATTGGACAAGAGAAACAATAAAAGTTACACAAACAGGAAAAAAGCAACCCTAAAAGTATCCCTGTTAGCAAATGGCTTGAGCCTCTCCTGAAACATCACTATAGACTCTGGTAGTGAACTCATAGACCTGAAAAAAACTTTCAGTACTGGATATAAGATAACAAACTTTCTAAGGAAGAAATCAAGAAAAAAAATCTCATTCACAATAACTATAAAAAAATACCTAGAAATATATCTAACTAAAACAGTGAAGGACCTCTGCAGTGAAAACATTAAGACACTGACAAAAGACAATGAAGAAGAGGAAAATATCTCCCATTCCTACAGACTCAACATAACCTCCATTTAAATTTTTAAGATATTTTTTATGGAACTAGCAAAAGATACTATAATTAATTTGGAAACACACTCACAAACATTTGAAAAGTCATAACAATTCGAAGCAGAGTGAGAAAAAAAATGGAGGAATCAACTCCTGATCTCAAATTAGCCCAGGTTGGCCTCAAAGTCTCAGCAATTCCCCTACCTTCTCTATACCTGGGATTTTCCCAGTCTGACCTGCTTATAGAGGTTCGTTTCTAAGAGAGATCCATGTTGTGTCTTTTCCTTTGGCTATTGCCTGCTCGAGTCCAGCTTTATTTATCTTTTAGTTTTGTGCTAACAGACCCTTCTTTGCTTGCCACTTGGTGATGCCCTAATCTGAATAGACTTGGTTTTCCCTTTCTTTCCCTCACTTAAAATGTGCTTTCAAGAGCTTCCTGAGGCAAAACCACTCCAGCTCTTTATATCTGCTACCTGAATAAGGCCTTGGCATCACCCTATTACCCCAGCTCTCTGTCCTATGTTTACTTCTTTGCCTGTTTCTGTTCATAAGGTTCAGCTTCCATGAGCTCAGCATGGAGGTGATTTTCTCTGATGAGTTTCCCCTAGCATCTTGTGCACTCTGTTATCCCTGCTGTGTGCTCTCTCTTTAGACTTCCTCTGATCAATACTCATAATTCCTGCGCTGTTTTATAAGCTGCCTTCCTTTGCAGATGTTAAGGAGGGTAACTGTGTAGTTTTGTTTGTTGTATGTCTTTTGGTGCTAATACAACACTGAACACACATTGACTTAAATTAGTTTTATATAAATTAAAAAAAAACTTGTCACCTCCAAATGTTCTTCTCATCCTATTATTTTTCATGGTTTATGTCCATGTTTATGAGGTCTCCATGATGTTTACTTTTTCTTCAGAAGATCAAGGGATTAAAATGCTAGCTTTAATCCTTATCTCCAAAGTTTTAGAAATCATATAACCCTTAGTGCCCTTTCATGGTGTCTTATAGTGTTTTGTTATCCTGGGGCTATCAGTTAATTAGAGTATATATTTTAACAGCTATTTCTTTTCATCATTGCACCACACCCCCATCCCCCAATCTGTTGGCAAATGCTTTCTTTCCCTGGTGATGTAGAGACTTTATTGTGGGAGGGGAGAGTGCAATGAGGGAGGGAAAAAGAATTTAAGCCTCACAATTGTCAACTGGGAAACACATTTGTTTTCACTTGTTGGTCTCAAGACACTTATAGCCTTCAACAATCTTCAGTTTGTTTAGACATGAACACATCAGACTCTGATTTTGCATTCTATTTAGTGAATGGATGGGGGTAAGTAAGCGTTTGAAAATTGTAGGCTGGTCACCTGATCTTACCGAGCTTTGTAGGTTCCACATCAAGTGTGGTGAGGACAGATGCCTGAAAGCATTAGCCTTGAGAAATGGGAGGATGCAGAAGCAGCTGAGAATCCCAGCTTCCCAGGGTCTTGTGTGCATTCCTTACAACAAGTCCCTTAACCTGTTCTCACTTCATTTCTCACATTGGTAAAATGAGCATAATGGAATTTGTTTCAGATGGTCATTGTCAAACATACAACAGGTGCTCAATGAGCCCCACCTTTAAAAAGTCTATGTGGCACCTGTTATTCAGAAAACTACACGTAGGCATTCTATAATGGAAAAGAGTGATATAGGGTTTTATATTTATGAGAAAATGCACCTAGTAAAGCAATTAGCCATGCTCAAATATAACAAATATCTGAAGAAAGGGAAATGATTTCCAATAATCACATGGTAATATCCTAATCCAGGAAAATCCCCTGGAGGGCACAGAATCTGAGTCACTTGTAACTGAATCTTTGGTTCACTGTGTCCTCTGATTCTCCCTTCCTCCTTCTGGGAAAGGAAAGGTTAATGTTCTTGTTGATCATCTTGATTCTTAGATCCTGCTTAATACCCTCTCCTGTCGTGCTTGCGTTCAGTTTTTACCTTTGCAACTGCTCTTAATGTGTTAGTGTTCAAAGTATGAGGCACCCCCTGCCTCCATGAATGCAAAAGTTAAGAAGAGTTCAAATGGAAATTTTGGCCTAGCTTTTTGTCTAATAATCACCTAACTCTCCTTCCTAGGGATAAATAGGCAAAGCATCACTAATGGTATCATTCAGTCCTTTAACGAAGCACCCTGTGAGACAGGATGATTTTAAGATTTATTATCCTGTCTTGGCAACAGAGGTTGCACAAATAGAACAGGACATTATTTAACAATCACAATGAACCCCCAAACCGAGGCACACAAATAATACTACTATGCAATCACTGAATTTAGTGAAATGTTTATCAACTAACATTCCAGAATAAAAAGACTTGATTTGTAGCATTTGCATGATTACATGATGACCAGAGCTGCATTTGGTTTATTTGAAGATGATGAACTTGAAGTTTCGAGAAAGGCCAAGAAGCTGCTGTTTACTAGTGAGTTAAGCCCCGTACCAGGTATCTAGACATAAGAGAGAACATAGATCTTAGCCTATCTTCCTACTTAATACAGGCACAATTATTTTTCAATAACCTTGCTAAATAGTTTCCTACCTCCTAGTTGCATCATTCTAAGGATGCATTCTTTTTGAAGAAGGCTTTGTAACTAGATTCATAAGGCATGGACAAGAGAGAACACAGTGTATACAGTGTCACCCAAGTAGCATGGCCGGTAAAGTAGCATCATTCCTCACAGATTAAAATGGAATAAGTGATAGGTAGCATGTTAACATGGAAAGAGTGGAATCAGTTGCAAAAAGCACAGGGTACCTTTGAGGAACTATGGAGCCATCACTCAGGTTCCTCTACAGTAAGTTTTACCTTTGCTAAGTTTACACAAAGATAGAAATATGTAGTTGAATTCATGGAGGAAAGTTAGTGGGCCATACTCTTCAGCAACACAAGGCTGATTATAGAAAATGTTCTGGCTCTCTACAACCATGGAATATGATGGTGTGAGAGTTCTTGAAAGTTTGTGGAAGACTGATGTTGTACTCTTTCCTTTCTTTACGTTTATTGTAGCCTTTCTCAGAAGGCAGAATACTCCAATGTTTTGAAGGCACTTTCTTATTCTTTCTCTCCCTCCCTTTCCCCCTTTCTTACAAACACAGACAATGGAAAAACAACTAATTGTGTAAAATGTCAGTGTATAGTGGCTGGTGAGAGGTTGGCAGGTAGGCTAATGTAGGGGGATGTTTTGAGCTGAGAATGGTTTTGAAGGATGCTCATGGAAAGGCATGTCACCAAGATTTGTTGGTGCTGCTCAAAATTTTGATTTTGCTCTGTTTTGTGCAATAAAAACTGTGCATGCAGCAGCAAGTATAAATAGCTAGAAGTTGCTTGTGGCAACATTATGGCCAGCTATTATATATCTGGATTAGGAAATATATAATTATAGAGGTTTTGTTTCTCAGTTGTTCAGATTTGATAATATTTAGAGTTCAATGCAGTGTTTTTCTTAATATGTAGAGATATGGACCCTCAGAAAATCCCAACTAATGCTAAACACAATGAAGGAATTAGTGCTTGTTCCCACTGGTATTGTTTGATGGCCTAACAAATCCTTTGGGGGCACTATACATCCGACAGTTCTATACAGTATATGGCCACTGAATTACATTCCTGTTAAGCAACTAGGATGATAAATTGTTATGCTCGTTTGGAAGTTTTATCAATAAATACATTAGTATTCTAATGAATCATATCACTTAATTAAAAAGAATCATTCCTGGGGCTAGAGAGATGTCTCAGTGATTAAGAGCACTGACTGTGCTTCCAGAGGACCTGGGTTCAATCCTCAGCATACATATGGCAGCTCACAATTATAAGTTACTCTAATCCCCAAGATCCAATGCCTTCTTCCTGCCTCCAAGGGCAGGACACTGCTGTTGGGCATATACATACATACAAGGAAATATCTCTCCATATAAAATAAGTAGATAAAATATTTAAAAGGAATCGCTGTTTGGAGGATGTAGCTGCTGGTAAAATTCTCATGCTGTAGAGGATGTTTCTACAGCTATGCACATATGGACACAAATGACTGAACTGAATGAGTCAATAACCACAGTAAAAAAAAAAAAGAAAACATACGTGTAGTAGAGGGGGAAGTGGTAAGGGAGATATGGAAGAAAATAGGTGTCAGTGGGGTTAGACATAACCGTATTTCATTGTACAGCATTCAGTCCTTTAACAAAGCATGCTATTAGGCAGGACACGTTCATGAAGAAAGAAAATGCGGCCTGGGAGCCTCAGAGTCCTTTTGTGTTTCTGATTGTGTACAGGAATTGTTGCCAATGGGAACATAAGGGTTAACATTTAAAACTGACTGGTTGCCTCCTGATTTCTTGCACATAAAGCCATGCGAAGTTCAGGGAGAGACTTCTTCCCCTAGTAATGAAGCTCTCTGCTGCTAATGGCCCATGCAGACTCCCTTGGCTCCTCCAAATTAGAAATACTTTTGTGCTCCTTTGCTTCATTAACAGTAAAGAGAGGGAGATTGGTGGCTATTTAGGGCACAGGGAAATTGGTGGCTATTTAGGGCAAGCAAAGATTGTAGTAATTATGGTTGGTAAATTCTCTTCATGGTGTTCTTTGACTCGTGATGTTCTCTTGGTGCCTTTCAGAGTAGCCCACCACTGTCAATGCTGATATTTGGCCTAGAAGGATAGAACTCGATCTGACTTCAACGTTTCGGGCCCTGGCCGTGGTCAATCTTACCTGCAGGGAGATGGGTCTTTTACATTTTGATTTGCTCTTTAGAATGTACTATATGACTACACCACCAGCTGTGATGAACACATGCTTGGGACCTACTTCTTTATTTACACTACAGAAAGTTGGCTTGCTCATGGCTGCCTAGCAAACCACACCCTGCATGGTTGAGATGGATGAGAGAGGCTTGGGAGGCTCAGGGCTCTACAGGAGCTGTCTTGGAAGGAAGAAGAAAGTTGGTTTAGATTCAAGTGTGTAGTGGTGTGTCCCTGATTTACCTAGTGGCCATTATCACGTTATTGTGTGCTGACAGAAGAGAAGAATACTCAGTGGATGGCCCAAAGGGTCACAAGACAAGTAGAACTTCATAATGGTATCAGAGTTTTGACAATATTTAAAGAGGAAACATGTTTATAAAAGCCTTTAGGAAACTGGAAAAATGTACTCAATTTTTTTTTTTTTTTTTTTTTTTTTTTATTTTTTTTATTTTTTATTTTAATTTATTTATTTATTAAGAATTTCTGCCTCGTCCCCACAACCGCTTCCCATTTCCCTCCCCCTCCCCCGATCAAGTCCCCCCCCCCTCATCTGCTCGAAGAGCAATCAGGGTTCCCTGACCTGTGGGAAGCCCAAGGACTGCCCACCTCTATCCAGATCTCCTAAGGAGAGCATTCAAACTGCCTAGGCTCCCACAAAGCCAGTACGTGCAGTAGGATCAAAAACCCACCGCAATTGTTCTTGAGTTCTCAGTATTCCTCATTGTCCGCTATGTTCAGCTAGTCTGGATTTATCCCATGCTTTTTCAGACCTAGGCCAGCTGGCCTTGGTGAGATCCCAATAGAACATCCCCATTGTCTTAGTGTGTGGGTGCACCCCTCGTGGTCCTGAGTTCCTTGCTCGTGCTCCGTCTCCTTCTGCTCCTGATTTGGACCTTGAGATTTCTGTCCGGTGCTCCCGTGTGGGTCTCTGTCTCTGTCTCCTTTCATCGCCTGATGAAGGTTAATATTCCTGAGGATGCCTATGTGTTTGTCTTTGGATTCACCTTATTTAGCTTCTCTAGGAACATGAATTATAGGCTCAATGTCCTTTATTTATGGCTAGAAACCAAATATGAGTGAGTACATCCCATGTTCCTCTTTTTGGGTCTGGCTTACCTCACTCAGGATAGTGTTTTCTATTTCCATCCATTTGTATGCAAAATTCAAGAAGTCCTTGTTTTTTACTGCTGAGTAATACTCTAATATGTATATATTCCATACTTTCTTCATCCATTCTTCCGTTGAAGGGCATCTAGGTTGTTTCCAGGTTCTGGCTATTACAAACAATGCTGCCATGAACATAGTTGAGCATATACTTTTGTTGTATGATAGGGCCTCTCTTGGGTATATTCCCAAGAGTGGTATTGCTGGGTCCAGGGGTAGGTTGATCCCGAATTTCCTGAGAAACCGAAACACTGCTTTCCAGAGTGGTTGCACAAGTTTGCATTCCCACCAGCAATGGGTGAGTGTACCCCTTTCTCCACAACCTCTCCAGCAAAGGCTATCATTGGTGTTTTTGATTTTAGCCATTCTGACAGGTGTAAGGTGGTATCTTAAAGTTGTCTTGATTTGCATTTCCCTGATCGCTAAGGAAGTTGAGCATGACCTTAAGTGTCTTTTGGCCATTTGAAGTTCTTCTGTTGAGAATTCTCTGTTCAGATCAGTGCCCCATTTTATAATTGGGTTGATTAGCCTTTTACGGTCTAGTTTCTTGAGTTCTTTATATATTTTGGAGATCAAACCTTTGTCAGTTGCAGGGTTGGTGAAGATCTTCTCCCAGTCAGTGGGTTGTCTTTTTGTCTTAGTGACGGTGTCCTTTGCTTTACAGAAGCTTCTCAGCCTCAGGAAGTCCCATTTATTCAATGATGCCCTTAGTGTCTGTGCTGCTGGTGTTATACATAGGAAGTGGTCTCCTGTGCCCATGTGTTGTAGAGTACTTCCCACTTTCTCTTCTATCAGGTTCAGTGTGTTCGGACTGATATTGAGGTCTTTAATCCATTTGGATTTGAGTTTTGTGCATGGTGATAGATATGGATCTATTTTCATTCTTCTACAGATTGACATCCAGTTTTGCCAGCACCATTTGTTGAAGATGCTCTCTTTTTTCCATTGTATACTTTTAGCTCCTTTATCGAAGATCAGGTGTTCATAGGTTTGTGGGTTAATGTCAGGGTCTTCTATTCGATTCCATTGGTCGACTTCTCTGTTTTTATGCCAATACCAAGCTGTTTTCAATACTGTAGCTCTGTAATAGAGTTTGAAGTCAGGGATGGTAATGCCTCCAGACAATCCTTTATTGTATAAGATTGTTTTGGCTATCCTGGGTTTTTTGTTTTTCCATATAAAGTTGATTATTGTCTTCTCCAGATCTGTGAAGAATTTTGATGGGATTTTGATGGGGATTGCATTGAATCTATAGATTGCTTTTGGTAGAATTGCCATTTTTACTATGTTGGTCCTCCCAATCCAAGAGCAAGGGAGGTCTTTCCATTTTCTGGTGTCTTCTTCAATTTCTTTCTTCAAAGACTTATAGTTCTTGTCAAGTAGATCTTTCACTTCCTTGGTCAGGGTTACCCCAAGGTATTTTATGCTATTTGTGGCTATCGTGAAAGGTGATGCTTCTCTGATTTCCCTCTCTGCTTCCTTATCCTTGGTGTATAGGAAGGCAACTGATTTTTTGGAGTTGATCTTGTATCCTGCCACGTTACTAAAGCTGTTTATCAGCTGTAGGAGTTCTTTGGTAGAATTTTTGGGGTCGCTTATGTACACTATCATATCATCTGCAAATAACGAAAGCTTAACTTCTTCCTTTCCAATACGAATCCCCTTGATCTCCTTATGTTGTCTTATTGCTATTGCTAGAATTTCAAGCACTATATTGAAGAGGTATGGCGAGAGTAGACATCCTTGTCGTGTTCCTGATTTTAGTGGGATGGCTTTGAGTTTTTCTCCGTTCAATTTAATGTTAGCTGTTGGCTTGCTGTAAATAGCTTTTATTATATTTAGGTAGGACCCTTGTATCCCTATTCTCTCCAAGACCTTTATCATAAAGGGGTGTTGAATTTTGTCGAATGCTTTTTCCGCATCTAGTGAAATGATCATATGGTTTTTTTCTTTCAGTTTATTTATATGGTGGATTACATTGATAGATTTGCGTATGTTGAACCAGCCCTGCATCTCTGGGATGAAGCCTACTTGATCATAATGGATAATTTTTCTTATGTGTTCTTGGATTCGGTTTGCCATTATTTTATTGAAGATTTTTGCGTCGATGTTCATGAGTGAGATCGGTCTGTAATTCTCTTTCTTGGTTGGGTCTTTTTGTGGTTTTGGTATCAGGGTAACTGTAGCTTCATAAAAGGAATTTGGCAATGACTCTTCTGATTCTATATTGTGAAATACCTTAAGGAGTATAGGTATTAATTCTTCTTGGAAGTTCTGGTAGAATTCTGCATTGAAACCATCTGGTCCTGGGCTTTTTTTCGAAGGGAGATTTTTGATAACCATTTCTAATTCTTCGCGAGAAACCGGTCTATTTAGATCATTCACCTGGTCTTGGTTTAGCTTTGGTATATGATACTTATTTAAAAAAATGTCCATTTCTTTTGTATTTTCCAGTTTTGTGGCATACAGGCTTTTGTAGTAAGATCTAATGATTCTCTGAATTTCCTCTGTGTCTGTGGTTATGTCCCCCTTTTCATTTCTGATCTTATTTATTTGCGTGTTCTCTCTCTGTCGTTTAATTAGTTTGGATAGGGGTTTGTCGATCTTGTTGATTTTCTCCAAGAACCAGCTTTTTGTTTCATTGATTCTTTGGACTGTTTTCTGTGTTTCTATTTTGTTGATTTCAGCCCTCAGTTTTATTATTTCCAGTCTTCTACTTCTCCTGGGCGCGTCTGCTTCTTTTTTTTCTAGAGCTTTCAGGTGTGTTTTTAAGTCCCCAATGTATGCATTCTCCGTTTTCTTTAAGTGGGCACTTAGTGCTATGAACTTTCCTCTTAGCACTGCTTTCATTGTGTCCCATAGGTTTGAGTATGTTGTCCCTTTATTTTCATTAAATTCAAGGAAGACTTTAATTTCTTTCTTGATTTCTTCCTTGACCCAGGCGTGGTTCAGTAGTTGACTGTTCAGTTTCCATGAGTTTGTCGGTTTTTTGGGGGCAGCGTGGTTGTTGCCTTCTAACTTTAATCCGTGATGATCTGATAAGACACAGGTGGACACTGAGATTTTTTTGTATCTGTGGAGGTTTCCTTTGTTTCCGAGTATGTGGTCAATTTTTGAGAAGGTTCCATGAGCTGCAGAGAAGAAGGTATATTCTTTCCTATTTGGGTGGAATGTTCTATAGATGTCTGTTAAGTCCATTTGCTTCATTACCTCCAATAATTCTCTTAATTCTCTATTAGGTTTCTGTCTGATTGACCTGTCCCTTGGAGAGAGAGGTGTGTTGAAGTCTCCTACTACTAGTGTGTGTGGTTTGATGTCTGCCTTGAGTTCTAGTAATATTTCTTTTACATAAGTAGGTGCTTTTATATTGGGGGCGTATATATTCAGGATTGAGACGTCCTCCTGATGAATTGTTCCTGTTATGAGTATAAAGTGACCGTCTCGGTCTCTTCTGATTGATTTTAGTTTGAAGTCAGTTTTGTTAGAAATTAGTATGGCCACACCTGCTTTTTTCTTAGGACCATTTGCTTGAAACACCTTTTCCCAACCCTTTACTCTGAGTAGGTGCCTGTCTTTGTGGTTGAGATGTGTTTCTTGCAAACAGCAGAATGTTGGATCCTGTTTTCGTATCCAATCTTTTAGCCTGTGCCTTTTTATAGGTGAATTGAGCCCATTAATATTAAGTGATATTAATGACCAGTGGTTGTTTACTCCGGTT
Organism: Microtus oregoni; assembly: GCF_018167655.1. Lineage (NCBI taxonomy): Eukaryota > Metazoa > Chordata > Mammalia > Rodentia > Cricetidae > Microtus > Microtus oregoni. The sequence continues at coordinate 35,696,932 of NW_024543066.1, forward strand.
ATTCTTATTGCTTTTGGTAGTAGAGATTGTGTGTCTCCTTTCTTTGAGATGTGCTCGTGAAGGGCCATTAGATGCCTGGGTTATTGTAGGCAGTGTTGGCAGTGGTGGATTCCTTGGGTTGCGATTTTCCTTCTATTACTTTCTGTAGGGCTGGATTTGTGGCTACGTATTGTTTAAATTTGTTCTTATCCTGGAATGTCTTGTTTTCTCCGTTGATAGTGAACGATAGCTTGGCTGGGTATAGTAGTTTGGGTTTGCATCCATGGTCTCTTAGCTTCTGCAGAACCTCTATCCAGGACCTTCTGGCTTTCATAGTTTCCATCGAGAAGTCAGGTGTAAGTCTGATCGGTTTACCTTTATAAGTTACTTGCCCTTTTTCTTTTGCAGCTCTTAATATTCTTTCTTTAACCTGTATATTTTGTGTTTTGATTATTATATGGCGAGGAGATGTTTTTCTTTGATCCAGTCTGTTTGGTGTTCTGTATGCTTCTTGAATATTTAAATGAATTTCTTTCTTTAAGTTGGGAAAGTTTTCTTCCATAATTTTGTTGAAAATATTTTCTGAGCCTTTGAGCTGTGACTCTTCTCCTTCTTCTATTCCTATTATTCTTAGGTTTGGTTTTTTTATTGTGTCCCATAGTTCCTGAATGTTTTGTGTTGAGAATTTGTTGGCTTTGCTGTTTTCTTTGATCTGTTCGTTTATTTTCTCTATGGTGTCCTCAGCATCTGAGAGTCTTTCTTCTAGCTCTTGGATTCTATTGATTATGCTTGTTTCTGTAGACTCAGCTCGTTGGCCTAGATTTTCTATATCCAGCTGGTCCTCAGTTTGTATTTTCTTCTTTGCCTTCATTTCAGTTTTCAATTCTTGAACTGTTTCCATTACCTGTTTGATGGTTTTTTCTTGGTTTCCCAGGGTATCATGTACGTATTTACTCATTTCTTCAAACTTTTTGTTGTACTTCTCATCCATTTCTATAAGGGCATTTTTTACATGTTGTTTAAGGGACTCTATTATCTTCATAAAGTCGATTTTTTCCACTTCTTCTGTGTTAGGTTGTTCAAATACTTCTGTTGTAAGATCATTGGGTTCTGATGTTTTCATGTTGTTTTTCGGATTATTGGGTGAGTTCTTGCCTTGGCGCCTGCCCATCTCCTCCTATTGATCCTATCCAATGGATCCTTTAGAAACCGGATCAGGTTTCCCTGCTGGCCAAGGGCTCCGCTTACAAAATGCCCTCACTCTCTTTCGTGGTTCCTGCTGCAGGCCAAGAACCCTCTCACCCCTCCGAAGGATCTTCAGGACAGGACCAGGCTCCCCTTGTGCCAGTGACCTGGCCAACCAAAGGCCTACCTCTTTGATTCAATTGTAGTAGGGCGATCTGCTCTCCTTATTGCAGCCTGTCCCAGCTGCTTGGGTCTGGCCACCGCTCAGCCGCGTCTGGCGCCGCCGCCGTGCTGCCGCCGCCGCTGCGCCGCGTCTGGCGCCGCCGCCGCTGCGCCGCGTCTGGCGCCGCCGCCGCTGCGCCGCGTCTGGCGCCGCCGCCGCTGCGCCGCGTCTGGCGCCGCCGCCGCTGCGCCGCGTCTGGCGCCGCCGCCGCTGCGCCGCGTCTGGCGCCGCCGCCGCTGCGCCGCGTCTGGCGCCGCCGCCGCTGCGCCGCGTCTGGCGCCGCCGCCGCTGCGCCGCGTCTGGCGCCGCCGCCGCTGCGCCGCGTCTGGCGCCGCCGCCGCTGCGCCGCGTCTGGCGCCGCCGCCGCTGCGCCGCGTCTGGCGCCGCCGCCGCTGCGCCGCGTCTGGCGCCGCCGCCGCTGCGCCGCGTCTGGCGCCGCCGCCGCTGCGCCGCGTCTGGCGCCGCCGCCGCTGCGCCGCGTCTGGCGCCGCCGCCGCTGCGCCGCGTCTGGCGCCGCCGCCGCTGCGCCGCGTCTGGCGCCGCCGCCGCTGCGCCGCGTCTGGCGCCGCCGCCGCTGCGCCGCGTCTGGCGCCGCCGCCGCTGCGCCGCGTCTGGCGCCGCCGCCGCTGCGCCGCGTCTGGCGCCGCCGCCGCTGCGCCGCGTCTGGCGCCGCCGCCGCTGCGCCGCGTCTGGCGCCGCCGCCGCTGCGCCTCTGTGCGTCTGGCGCCGCCGCCGCTGCGCCTCTGTGCGTCTGGCGCCGCCGCCGCTGCGCCTCTGTGCGTCTGGCGCCGCCGCCGCTGCGCCTCTGTGCGTCTGGCGCCGCCGCCGCTGCGCCTCTGTGCGTCTGGCGCCGCCGCCGCTGCGCCTCTGTGCGTCTGGCGCCGCCGCCGCTGCGCCTCTGTGCGTCTGGCGCCGCCGCCGCTGCGCCTCTGTGCGTCTGGCGCCGCCGCCGCTGCGCCTCTGTGCGTCTGGCGCCGCCGCCGCTGCGCCTCTTGTACTCAATTTTTTAAAGGAACTGAATTATAACATCTATAAAATGAATCTAGAAATTAGCAGCCTAATTGATTAATAGAAAAGATAATTATAAAAATTTGATAAATAACTAGCTCTAGTCAAAATGACAAGGGCGTTCTTGGGACACATTCTTGTTCCTAAGACTTAAGAATAATTTCTTAAAAAACCTATCTGACTGTGTTGAACTATATTAAGATTTAAATAACTACAAAATGGTATAAATGATAACTAGAAAAACAATAAGAAATACAGACCATGAATGTTCAAAGTATTTGAGAAATTTTTTTCATTTAGTATATTATTTAAATTAGTTTTATTGACCCAAACTTAAGTTCTAGTTTTCTGATCTTTATCCTTACATAACATAAGCTCTACTGCATCTTCCACCTCCTTTCTCCATCAATTGTTACTTTTGGTTATCCAACCTGAGTCTGGCTAGCCAGCAATGTGATCTCTGAATATGCAGAATCTTTGGGTATCAGATGACCAAATGTCAGTGCTCTATTATATCTTCTCTTAGGGTACCTGATACTCCAGGGGTACCTGGTTGTGGTAATGCTGGGGTATTAGGTGGAGGTGGGTGACATTGAGAGTTTGGAAACCATGAAAAAAATTAATGGATGTATGACCTCCTCCAGGAAGCGAGAGACTGATAATTGAAGGCAGAAGAACAAAATTTGGGAATGCATGGAGGAAAAGGAGCATCAGGCCAGAGGTGTGTGTGTGGGGGGGGGGGGGCTATATTCAAGACTACCAAAGAGCTGAGTGCTCAGACCTTTGTAAATCCAGTGGTTAACACCAATAGCCTTCTGGAGATCAAATTGTATTGTTCCTCATTATTTTAGGTCAGGTGTGAGATGAACTGGTTATATGTTATCATAATTTGAATGAGAATTGCTTCTCCTAGGGCATCAAGAAGTATTTGAATACTTGGTCTCCTATTAGTGGTGCTCTTTGGGGGAGGTTTAAGAGGTGTAGGCTTGCTGGAAGAAATATATCCCTGGAGGCTGAATCTGAGTATTTGTAGTCTCAGACACTTTCTCTTCTATCTCTGTTTTATGCTTATATTGAAGATTGAGGCATTTAAATTCCCGTTCATTCCACACTTGCTGCCATGCCTTCCTACCATGATAGATTCTCATCATTCTAGAGGCATAAGCCAAAATAAATTCCTTCTCCTTCTTCCATAAGTTGCTGTCATTATGGTATTTTATCACAGTAAGAGAAAAGTAATTAGTCTGTGTTCTGATCTTTGGAGAGAAGCTATTACAGGCTCTTCATGGTCACTGATGATACCAGTATCATTTGACTGCAGGAGAGACGGAAAATTAAAACTCTCAAAGAGAGGTTGCTGTTCATAAAGATGAGCCATGAGGAGGAATTTAAATACTTATTGGATAATTGTCAACTTTGTGTTGACTATGGAGGTAGATGTCTCCAAACATCAGCAACTCAGCAATATCATAGTGGACTAAAATGATGAAATGGCTCAGGAAAAGGAATGGGAAATAGAAAAGTGCTTGTCCCAGCGTATTGAACATGGTGGTATTATTCATATTCATTGTAGCTGCTGCAATGACTTATGGAGCTTAGATGATGCTTATGGTACCAAGAGGGAGAACCTAGTCCTTGGAGATTACTTTGACTTCAACGAGATTTTAAAACACAGCTTGGTATGTAAAGGCCTATTGTGCCTTGCATATGGAGCTGTTCAACAGATTTTGCTACACATTGGTAGAACTCACGAAGACCTAAGCAAGCAGTGCCATGAAACCCAGAACTACAAGACCCTGAGGAACATCACAGGCTAGATGGATGCCAAGGTCAACCACTGCTGTGTCCTGGAAGATGAAGAAGTCTTAAATCCCCACGACAACCTGGGCAGCAGCAACATCATATAAATCTCATAAAAGATGACTGTCTATAGGATCTGGCCATTGTGGTGTCTGTAATGAACACCTCCGAGGTTTGAAGTACCAGTGTAGCAGAAGTAGGCAACCCTTTCAGAAGCAAAGGCTAGTAGACATTCATAGGTCATTAAATATTTGAAAAAGAAAAGTAAGATGCATTCCAAAGTGTTTAAACTGACAAAATCATGGGTAAAAGAGATGAGAATTTATATGAAAACTTCAGCATTAATCGTTGATTAATAAGTTTTGGATTCCTCTGACACTTGTATGGTTCTCTGTATCGAACCTTCATTGAGCAGACACAACACACAGTAGCTAGTCAGCATATTCAGACACAGTTATCACATTACTTGTTTATTCATTGAACAAATATCTTTTGAATGTTATTGCGTGAAAGACAATTAACATAGCAGATCAATGATTAGAAGTTTTGATATCTCATTTAGTCTCCTCTGGATTAGGTTGTACAGTTCATTATTCAATCTTTCTGTCCCTATAGAAACTGAAAGAGTCACTATTGAAGATGGCTAATATAGACCTGATCTGTGAACTGTGGAGAATCCCATTTCAAATTGGATCATAGTGCTCGCGAGAGCTGATTGATATATCTCCTTCATGTTTCTTGCTTGAAACTTTTCTCTCCTCATATCACTTTCGTTTTACATTTATTTCTTAGATGTCTTTTTTCATTTTTCAATGTATTGCACAAATTCGGCTGTACACTCCTAGGACTCGTCACTCCAACCAGAAGGTGTACAGTTTGGATGATACATAGCAAAGAGCTGAAGAAAAATGTTTATTATTCTAAAGGTTTTTCTAAATATTACAGTTCTGCAGTCCTAACTGTAGGGACGATGAGATGGAGAATTCAAAGCTGGCCTGAACAGTGAGTTTGAGGTCAGCCTTGACTATATGATGAGACTGTGTCTCAAACAACAATAATATTAAAAATGTACTATAAAATTCTATAAGTGGAACATGGATGTATCATTAACTGGGAAGAGGAAGAGGATGAAATGCAATGGGGGAGACTAGACCTTGGATTCAAAGTTGGAGCAAACTTTGTACGTGTCCATTCTGGTTCTAAGAATTTAAGTTAAGACTTGACCAATAGGATCAAAACCAACTGCAATTGTTCTTGAGTTCTCAGTAGTCCTCATTGTCCGCTATGTTCAGCTAGTCCGGTTTTATCCCATGCTTTTTCAGACCCAGACCAGCTGGCCTTGGTGAGTTCCAGATAGAACATCCCCATTGTCTCAGTGTGTGGGTGTACCCCTCGTGGTCCTGAGTTCCTTGCTTGTGAGCCTAGGCAGTTTGGACGCTCACCTTAGGAGACCTGGATAGAAGTGGGCGGTCCTTGGGCTTCCCACAGGTCAGGGAACCCTGATTGCTCTTCGAGCAGATGAGGGAGGGGGACTTGATCGGGGGAGGGGGAGGGAAATGGGAAGCGGTTGCGGGGAGGAGGCAGAAATCCTAAATAAATAAGTAAATAAATAAATAAATAAATGAATAAATAAGAAAAAAAAAGACTTGACCAATAGTTAGTTCTACTACAAATCTTAGTAGAAATGGGTGAGGTAAATCCTAGGTGTCTAAAACATAAAGATGGAAAAGTACTTCCTTTAAGCTTATAGTGATCTAGGTAATACCACCTAGGTAAATCCTGAAACAGAATAGTTATCTAATTCAAATGCAACAGGGTTTTTTGATTCCTCTTATTTCATTAGTAGGGGAAACAAATGTGTTTAATCTCACAAGAAATACCCAGGTCAATGGCCTGCAACATTAAAGCCTATAGTCGTGTGTTAAAGTGACAAGGCATCACAGTAAACCTTCCCTTCATGCCAAGTCATTTACCCATAGCCACAAGAAGACCAAAGGCACTCAGTACACACCATCAGAAGTCTCAAACATACTGAAGCATGAAACTTCTTTAATTTATTCTGTTTTATTTGATAGTGTAGTCCTCAATTTGTACTTTGTTGATAACAATTCTGCCTCAATGTCAAAAGGCAGTTTTGTTATCGTGTTATACACGTGACAGTTTAGGCTTTCAAACAGATGGTAAGGAATCAAGAATGCGTTTTGGAGGAAAAGAATCCAAAATTTATAGGGTCAGTAAGTTCCCAAGTTCACCCATGCTGAGATACACAGTTTACCTTTGTATTTTATGTCTAACATTTTTCATTTTATTCTAGCTGGCAAAGCCATTTTTTATTTCCTTTTGTTTATTTGAAAAAAAACTTAGTCTGCCTCCCATTGCTATGCTAAAACATCATTATCAAAACCAACTTGGGAATCAAGAGTTTATTTGGCTTATAGGTCCCTATCATGGTCTGTTAAGAAAGGAATCCTGGCAGGAACCTGGAAGCAGGAACGGAAGCAGAAGCCATTGAGGAGGATCATTGAGGAGTGCCTTGCTCCCATGACTTACTCGCTTCGCTTTCTTAGACACTCATGACCTGGGATGACACAGCCCATTGTGGGCTATGCCCTCCACATGGATAATTAACCAAGTAAAGGCCCCATTTTCTTGCCTATAATGCAGTCTTATGGAGGCATTTTTACAATCCCGGTTCTGACTTTCCAGAGGACCCTAGCTTGTGTCAAGGGGACAGAAACTACCCAGCATACACAGAGTCCCTCTCTGTGGCCCAGGAAGACCTGCAACTTGAGATCCTTTACTGAGTCTCCTGCTTACCTGCTATTCACTATTCCCGTTTTTATCTAGTTACAATGGTGCATCTCTCCAATTTCAAGGACTTGTGAGGCAAAGGCAGGGATTCATTTGAACTCAGGAGATCATGACAAGTTTGGTGATGTAGTAAGGACTGTGTCTCTACACAAATGTTTCCTCTTCATTAATAAACTACTGCGTTATGAACTGGGCTTAGATGCATTCAGGTTCCATCTCACTGTGAGAAGTCTTGAGCCTCTCTGTCTCATCTCCCCTTCCTTTCAGAGTATAATTATTTGCATGTGGCTAAATGCCATGGTGAAAAGTTCTCATGAAATCTGAACAAAAGGTGAAAAATACAGCCATATGTTTATTGAACTTTAAAAACATTCTTATTTTTTTGTTTCCATTTTGTTTTATTTCCAGAGTCTGAACTTTTGACTAGATATATTTATGTTCTAATAAAGTCTTCAAAATCACTTTCTGGGATGGGCTACCCAGAACAAGTCAGGAGGTCTAGGGATTGTTCTACTACAGTCTGATTCAGTTTCCTCATTTGGTAAAATAAGCTCTGTATACAACACTTTATTAAAGTTAGCAAGAATATCACCATAGAACCTTCATCTGGCGATGGATGGAGTTAGAGACAGAGACCCACATTGGAGCAATGGATTGAGCTCCCAAGGTCCAAATGAGGAACAGAAGGAGGGAGAACATGAGCAAGGAAGTCAAGACTGCGAGGGGAGCACTGAGACGGTGGGGCTGATCTATTGGGAGCTCACCAAGGCCAGCTGGACTGCGACTGAAAAAGCATGGGATAAAACAGGACTCTCTGAATATGGTGGACAATGAGGGCTGATGAGAAGCCAAGGACAATGGCACTGGGTTTTGATCCTACTGCATGTACTGGCTTTGTGGGAGCCTAGCCTGTTTGGATGCTCACCTTCCTAGACCTGGATGGAGTGGGGAGGACCTTGGACTGCCCACAGGGCAGGGAACCCTGACTGCTCTTCAAACTGGAGAAAGAGGGGGAGGGGCGTGGTGTGTGGGGAGTTGGGGGAGGGAAACGGGAGGCGGGGAGGAGGCAGAAATTTTTAATAAAAAAAATAAAATAAAAAAAAAGTAAGCAAGATAGCGCAGACTGCTCTTGGAAGACCTTATCCAACCCATCTCCATTTTATAAGAAGCCAGATAGTCAGCAGTGTGCATAGAACCCTGTGCAAACACAGAGGTCACCAAACCCAGGAGCATCAAGGGTCAGTGGTGGCATTATGTTCGTGCAGTAGACCAGGCCCTGGGAGAGAAGCTAGGATCTTCATTCCAGGGAACACTACTGATGTCGTTTCTCCTGGGCAATAGGAGAAGGGTACTGAGTAGTTTAGACCCAGCAGGTTCTGGGCTCATGAAAGATCTAGGAATATCAAGTTACTCAAAACATGTTCTCTGTTGTTAAGAAGTGTACTACCTGGCAGAATTCTTACTGTAGACAATTGTTAAATTAGTTGTATTTATTCTAGCTCGTATGGACATTAAGGTGACATTTATTAGTGATTTCAGATATGAATGTTGCTTACCCACTTCCACCACTGAGGTGTAATCTATGCAAGGTTTCTGGTGACAGTCTCCTAGTGGACTGTTCTGATCTGCATAGATTGTGAACTCCGTGGACACATATGTAGAACCCTCCTGACATCACCAGCAGGGAAAAATACAGACCATGGAAGAGGAAGGCATTTGATATAGAATGGGAAAAGTACCATGGAATTAAATTTTTAGAGCTTATTTATTCATTCATTTTAAATATATGTGTGTTTCGCCTGCATGTATATGTATGTCTATGCACAGTTTATGTGAAGTGTCCATGGACTCCAGAAGAGGGAGTTGAGTCCCATGGTACTGGAGTTAGATACAGTTGCCAGCAGCCCTGTGGATCCTGAGATTCAAATCTGGTCCTACAGAGGAGCAGCAAGTACTCTTAACTGCTGAGCTATCTCCCAGGCACTAAGTGGAAACTTTTACTTATGAATTCTTTTCTTTCTAATTCACTATAGAGATAAGGCCCTTGAGGTTCCTAAGAATTTAATTGTGACCGACGGCAAAAATAAGACAATCACGGTCAAGTACGTAGGTGACACATTGTCTAACTCGTATGGCTGGATGGCTCTGCTCTTGGATCAGGAGACTTACTCACTGCAGTTCCAGAACAGTGATTGGATGGAGCGCTCTTTACAGGTAATCCCGCCCACTGGTGCAAGTTCTTTCCACACTAAGGTGTTCTTATCTGCACCTCTGTGAAGGAATAGGTTGGAAATATTATCTGGTGCTCATGAAGGAAGCTGCAGCAGCAGCATTTTTCTAGTTGGTCTGCTTGTTAGCTTTTAGGGTTTCAAACCCATCCCGAATGCAAACCTTGTTCTACTAGAAATGTAGTAATTCTATGAAAAGTTGCCTTTGAGCATCTCCTATCATTTCCTTCCTCCCTCTCTCCTTCCCTTTCTCCATCCCCTACTCCCTTCCCTCTCTCCTTTCTCTCCCCTTACTCCCACCTTCCCTTCTTCTCCCCTCCCTCACCCCCTCTCTCCCTTATATAAGCTAAAACCTAACTTATCCTTTACAGTGGTTTGAAGCCAGAGAAAATTTCTTAACCAGGCCATCACATGGTTCATACTGCCACCTTGTGGCTGAAGATGAATTTACAAAGAGCTCTGTCTTCACATTTCTCCAGGCAGAGCTAGATGAGAAGAATGAAATTACTAGGGGTAATGACTAGGTAGAAAGTGGGCACATTTTTCAAGATAATAACAACAACAATAAATAAGACATAAAATAAAATTTGAAATGGAAACAGCAATTCAACAGGTTTCCTTTAGCTTATTTCCCCTTTCACACGGTTTGGTCTCCCTGTGCCACATGCAACCTGGCCCACATAACTGTAAAAGTTTATCTTAGGGATACAGGAAAGGCTTATGTGATCTTCTCACCACAGCTCCCAGGAAAGATATTGGTCCCCCTACCTCTCTTTGCTGTCCTCTGGGTTTACCGTGTGAATCCAAGGGATTTTCCCCAAAGTTAAGAATAAGGATAAGGCTCAGGAATGTTTGTGTCCTGGCTCGGCACTGTCCTGCCTTGCGATCTGAGGACGTTACTGTATGCTCTAGAATAGGACACTGAGATTAACCATCACCAGGCTCTCGGGGTTGAATGAATCACAGAAATAGTGCCTTGTGGTGGGGAAGGTACCCTGGCAGTGTCAGCCATGGCTGCAATGCATGCAGAGTTCCTAACAACTGCTTGCCTCTCCATCTTGTGAGGAAAGCTGGGAACGAACTGCAGACCTGCCTCCTTCTCTTACAGCTTTTTGACTGATTGAGAGAAGTCAGTTCACCTGTCTGGGCCAGGCTCTCCTCCTCTGTTAGCGGTGGCTATGAAAAGACGATCCTGGTGGTTTTTTTCAGTCTTCACATTTGATGATTTTGTAGCCCAACTGTGAACTTCCCATGAAGTAGATTTAAAGAGGCCTATTTCGGCCCAGAAAGTGTGGGGTGGCGTTGACCTGCTCTGATGCCAAATAACTCCTTTGAGAGGAGGGGTCTCCTTGTTTACCAGTGTGTTTTTTCCTTCTCACTTCAGTACTTAGCAACATTTGACAGCTTTGCCCCTGGAAATCATCTCCTGCTGCTGCACGGGGACCTACCACCTTATCCGGACATCCTCATCAGGTGTGGAAGTCGCCTGGGTCAGTCACTTCTGTCTCCTCCTTTGCCCAGTCGCGACAGAGGCTGTGATTGGTTCTTCAACAGCCAATTGGGGCAGCTCACCTATCTCGGTACGTGCCCACCATGGAAGTATTTTTTGAGGGCATATAGTCAGAAAGCTTTTGTGCTGTGAAATAAAGAATAAAGGGGATAGCTGTGCTATATGTTGTAATTAAATGGGTGGGCTCTAAAATCAGATCACGTGAGTTTAAATCTCAATTTCAATCCCAAGATTCAGTAGGTAGTGAGTGATAGACACATAGATACATAGGTGCTCTACATTTTAGTCCCATCATTTGTAAATTAATAATAGGACCTTCTTTAAACCTGCCGTTAAATAAAGGTTGGTGTGTAAAATTTTTTATAAAAGTGTTTAATTTATATTAAATGTTCAATAAGTGTTTGTGATACTGATAAATGTTCAATAACTGTTTGTGATACTACTATATTAATTGATATATGTAATTAATTAACATATTAATTAATTGGGTATTCTGTTTGTATAGTAAAATAATTGCAAATTAAAACTGCTCTGAGATAGGTCAGGACAGATGGCTCAGTGTTTAAAAGTACTTGTTGCTCTTACAGAGGACCTGAGTTTGCTTCCTAGGGCATCTGCCAGTAGCTCCAGCTCCAGGGGATCCCAGGGGATCTAGCGTTTGCAGGCATGACACGCATGTTCATAAAGCCATACTCAGACACACATGCATATACATAATTTAAAAAACACTGCTTGGAGAGTCCATTGCACTCCAGTCAGAATGACTATTATCAAGAAAACAACAGCGAACACTGACAAGGATGTACGGAAAGAGGAACCCTTATTTACCTCCATTGAAAATGTGACGTGCTGAAGGCATTATGGAAATCAGTATGAAGGCTTGTCCAAAAACTAAAGAAAGAATTACTCAATGCAATGGAAAAATTCTATATCATCATCCCAGAGCTTCTTGCTCACGTGTGTTTATTGATACACCATTCCCAATAGCTAGGAAATGGAGGCAGGCTTGGTTTCCATCAGCAGAAGAGTCTGCAGGCAGAAGGAGTTCCTTCTCACGTGTGTTTCCCAGTCTCCCAGTGTTAGGCTCAGGATTGTCCATTTTTGACCTCCTGAAGTATCTCAGTATTACGCTCAGGACTGTCCAGTTTTAACCTCCTGAAGTCTATGTGGTTTTATTTTTCTATTTCAGTGTCCTCATTGGTCACTGAGAACTAATGTTTCCACTTGTATCAGCCTCACCAACTCACTAATATGATCTATGTCAACTGGTGGTCACTATATATATATATATATATATATATATATATATATATATATAGTCACAGAAGACATGTCATTAGTTCCATCTGAACGTTCATTAACTGTTGAGTTTTGTGACCTTTTAGGGTTTAGTGACTACACTGCTCTTTTGTGGTGGTATGGAAGACAGAGGATCTGATAACGTGGCTTTCTGCAGTGATGGCTTTGTTATGAGTGTTTCTTAATAGATTCTGACAAATTCACCGAGCCTGATCAACACAGTGAGTCTCAGCCCTGCCACAAGCCAGACTTGGCCCTAAGCACAGCAAATAGTAGGCAGTTGCCCTGGGTCACTTGTCTTTCCCACTTGGGCATAACCATATGAAGACTGGGTTTGACCCACAAAAAAGCCTTGCCATGACTGAATTTTAATTCATATGAAGGAAGAGTTGATGCTGTCCTGGCATAAAAAGACAATTTAACAAATGCATTAAAATGTATGTTCCTTGCACGGAACTTAGCAATTCCTAGTTCATTTCTAATATGAAATAATCACATGGCAGTCATCATATAGTGGCATTTCATTTGGTAGGTAGATTTTACTAATAATATTTTTTATCAGAATATTCTCATAGTCTTTCCTTGGCCTATGATTTGGAAAGTCAAAGGAAGCCATGTAGGGTTGCTTAAATGTCTAATGTAGTTAAAGACTCGTGATCCTTGAGGAGGATGCCCAGTAGGCGCATGTGTGGTCACTATCACCTCTTTTAGACTCTAAATGAATGGGGCAAATGAGTGACTGCAACCACTTATGTTTCCATTTCTGGTCTGGAGTTGAGGTGTGTGCTCTTTCCCTCTATTAGCTCCCCATGCAGCTACATTGACTGTGCACATTTGACCGTAATTAAGTATATCCTATGTGTAAAGTTTGCAACTTCTGGGCGAATGTGGTGGAAAGAACACCATGGATCCTACAGACTGGTGTGCTTTCCCTAATATCCTATTAATCGTGATGAAAATGTCATAGCTGGTACTCCAACAAACACATAGGAAATACAATTTGATACTTGTGTTGCCCATTTGATAAATTAGAACCTTACTTTCATCTAGTTATTTAGTTTTGGTGACCTTTTAGGATTAGAATTAGAATAATTTACATAAAATTTGCAAGATTTCTTAGGTGTGTACTAGGATGTGAATCACTAGCCAAATTCCCTATAAGAAGTCTGGACACTGCTAGCCTACCAGAGGTGCGGCCTTAGGTCAGTTTTTCTGTTGTTCTTTGACTTAGCTGCTGTTTCCTTCTGAGGCAGCCTCTTCTGACAACTGGATGGATTTCATTCATTAACTACTTCTTTTATTATTATTATTTTTCATACAATATACATTGATTATTTTCTCATCCCTCCTCCCTCTCCCAACTCCTCATTTCCCTACCCATTTAACTTCATTATCTTTCTCAACCACCCCCCAAAATAACAAAAGTAAAAACAAGCAAACAAAATCCAATAAACAATTAAAACAAAACATAAAGTACACATACAAAAAAAACAAAACAAAAAACAAAGAAAAAACGTGGACTCTATTACTCCTGGGCATAGGGTCTGCTTTGGAGTGTGGTTGATAAATCCAGTGACCCTCCATTGAAGAAAACTGATTTTTCCTTTGCCAGTGGGTATCAGATTCTTGGTTAGAGATGAGACTTTGTTCAGGGGCCTTTTTTTTTGTCTGGGATTTATATCTGGGTTGAATATTAACTACTTCTAAGTGGATGATCTTCTGCGCTGTCTGTTTGTAATCTTACCATATCCCATAGTGGGAAGGTTATTTTTTGTCATTTATTATATCTCCCCTTCTTGACTTTATTACATATGACTTATGGTATCTGTCTAACTTTCAGCCCACACAAGAAACGACAGAACCCAGGCATTCTAGCTCCTGGCTCTGGATCTATCCACTAGAGTGTGCTACCCACTAAATAATCATTGATCACCAACCACAAAGGATGGGGAAGGGGCTTCTCGGCAGGCTACAGAAGAAAACTTCTCACTGGTCCCCAGCGACAGTGAAAAATAAACCATGCACATATTGTGACCCTGCCATTTCTCCTTTCCAGTGAGGCTACTTTTGTCTTTGTTCAGCGAACATCTTTATGGAGTGCTGGGTTTCCAGAAACCTCCCGGCCAGTGCTTGGAACTTAGGGTTTTAATCAGTGGCTGGCTGGCTCTTTTACCTGGGGCATGGTGTTATAATTGCTCCATGCCTCAATACCTTCACTTCTACAAGGAGGTTAAGAATATTTACTTGTCTCTTGGAAATGTGATACAAACCACTCAAATACATTAAAGCTTGCTTAGCATAACCTGCTATGCTGGTAAAACATTTCTCCATGGATAATTTCTCTTTCCATTAATGTGGTGTCTTCATTTCAGTGAACTCACTATAGTTTCTCTTTGCATGTCTGTGCGTGTGTGCTGGAGCACAAGTGGGCATCTATGTGAAGACCAAAGGTCAACTGCAGGTGCCATTCTTCAGGTGCCATGCCCCTTGTCTTCTGAGATAGGGTTTCTGGGTGGCCAGGAACTTCAGTTGGCCAGTGAGGCTTGCAACCCAGTTCACCCATCTCTGCCTCCCCAGTGCTGAGATTCCATATGTATATTCCTCCTGTTCTTGGCACTTTTCACACAGGTTCTGAAGATCAAATTTAGGGTCCCATGGTTGCAAGTCAAATACTTTACCAGCAGAGACATCTCCCAGCCTCTTTGCTATTTTCTAAACTGGATTTTATATTACTTGAAGTCCACCATCATATGACAATGACATTCCTGGCATGATGCTGTGAACAGATTTAAATTCATTCACTTAAATCTATCGTTGGGAGAGACTGGTTCGGGTGGCCTTTCCGAAGCCACTGAAAATATTGTGCAGGGAGTTGATGACTAAGGAGGACGCAGGAGAGTCGTGCTGCCGAAGCCCGGGTTACGACCCAGAGGAAAAATATTTGATGCGGTGAGCTGTAAGGAATGGCAGTCCACAGCTCTAACTTCCGAGTTATGCTCAGGAACACACGTAACTGTAAAACAAGCATTCTTTCCTGTTTGCCAGGCAGGAGTGCAACTCAGCCAGCCCGCTTCTCTGCTCACACGGTTTGACTGACGGCTCGGCGTGTCTCTGCCTTCCCAAGCTACTTTCTTACTACTTCATTGCTGCCGTCTTCCCCCACCCCTCCGGAATGTTTCAGTTCATGGTGAACTATTTTTATTTTTTAGTTACATTAACGCTATGAAATAATTAGTCAGCTAATTAATCTGGTTTACAAGCTTTGTAGGATTCTTCAGCTGTCAGTCAGGCCCAGGCCTGAGGCCTCCATCTAGTCTCATCTCTCTTGCCCATGTGATTCTCGTTGCCATGGCTACTGGCTACATCTGCTGACACCCCGCTCTCTATTTATTGCTTAATTAAGAATTTCACGCTCAGCCCTTATCTGCCTCTAAGAACAAGCGCATACTGTTAAGAAATCCCAAATTTAGGCCCAGACACAAGGAAAGTCTTTCTTATGGACTTGGCTCTGTGGAGCCTCTCTAAGGATCCTCTCAGCATCCCAGCCGCCACCCTTCAATCAAAAATCATTAAATGGGGCAGAGATAATGAGCATGTAGCATATCAAAAGAAGGATGTTTGCTTGGTCCAAAGGAGGGAAAGCTGCTAGGCCCCATGCTCTGCCCCACTTCAAAGGGAGATGAGACCCCTCATCACTGCGGCCTGATAAAGCCTCATTTGTTCTGGGCTTGACTTATGCAGAAGGTCTCCTATGTCAGACCATCTCACAGACTGGGTTTCCCCCACTCCTCGTCCCCACCAATACTGACCCCCCCCTTTGGCCTTCCTCATGCTCGTGTGTCAGCACTTAGGCAGCTGGGTCCCCCAACGCATCAGGCCAAGCGTGTAATCACTGACTCCCCACTCACAATGGCCACTTGTAGGGGGGTGGCCGGGAGGAGGTCTTCATCACAATAGGAACACAATTATTGCAGCTGCTAGGGAGGGCTATGCTTCTTCCTGTAGCAATATAATAGGACTTGCCCAAACCAGGAGGTGAAGGCCGTCGGGAGGTGGCGAGGGGGTGAGAGGAGTGGAGAAAACAACCTTGACTGGATTATTCATATTCTGACTCTTGGAAGCCCGATGTGGAGCCAGTGGGGTTCCAGCAGCTGCTCCTCCGCAGACTCTTCTAATAATTGTACATTCTGTCAAGGGTCAACTTACTTTTGACCCTGTCCTTTTATATTGGTAAAAGGCTCTTTAGGGCAAACTGTTGGGTTGTGGCAGGGTGCATTAAATACTCAGAGCCCCCACCCTTTGCTTCCCCTCACCCCGCACCCGACTGGCAGCCTGTGATGAATTCATATCAGATGCGTTTCCATTCACAGTTATCCTCCCGAATTCACACAGCCCCCCCCCCCCCCCCCAGCAGAGCAGAGACCATTACTGCACTGGGACATTGTGTGCGGCAGCAGCTGAAGGTCCACCTGCAAGGCTCAGAGGCTCCTATGCTACCACCTTCTGACCAGCCAGAAAACAAAACCAAAACAGAACTTGGCAGACTAGCTAATGCATGTGTTCAAATGTTCCCTTCACCAAGATAAAAGCTGCTATGTATTGAGGATCTGGGGGTTGTAGTCTCTGCAATCAAGCACGATGTGGCTGGAAAGGCAGATGAATTTTTGTTCTGTGTGCCAAATTTCTTTGGAGAAAGTCAAGTCACTCAACACAGATGCACTAGAAATCTTGTTGCTAACTTATAAGATCCTGAAAATAATGATGTTTTCTTGAGTTTGAGGCTAGATTCATGACCATGATAGCCTTTTAGCTCTCCTGTTCTCAAAGCAGTCAGGACACTGGCCACCATTTGGACTCCTCCATGTTTCTGTGTGCCTAAAGATGCCATGTGCTTCCTGGAGACGGAATCCTGTGAGGATATAAGAAGACAGGATTGAACTGCTCTCCAGAGCTCTTGGGAGCATCTGTAGGAAGGGCAGAATCATAATCTTCCACAAAGCGGTTGCCCTCCCCATGCCGAAGGCCTCTAAGGCAATCTATAGCATTCTAGTTAATAAATTAATTTACATTCTTATAGAAAACTCATTCTCCAAAGATCCCTAAGGACTTTACCAGTAGCCGATTGACTTGGAAATATACTAACCGTTATAGTTAAAAAAAAATCTAGAGAGTGGGAAGAAGCTTGCAATGAGCAAAGGAATTCTTTGCTTCCTGGTTATAGAAGTCCCTGTTCCAAAAGAAATAAAATCAAGAGGGGGAGTAGAGAGAATGAAGGAAGAAGTGGGTGAGTGGGGGGAGGGGAAAGAGCTGGGAAGAAAGGAAGGGAAAGAAACGTAGATGAGTTATTATGGATCTTTTCTAAGTTATAGGCTTAGGAAGATGATTCTTAGTAATGCAAAGTGGAAAACCATGATTGACACCGGTCACAGGTGAGGTGACCTTTATTCCAACAGAGCTGATCCGACCCTAGGTTCTGTGCTTTTTTCTTTTCTATTTTTCTATTATCCCACCCACTATCTTTTTAGAATTTAAGGTTGGATCCTTAGCCAGGTAAACCATTTCTTCTATTTGCAAGAAAACCGTGTATGTTTTAGCTGATGCTACGTTCAGCTACACGACCCTTATCCTTAGACTTTTGCCCCATTCAGTCCTCTTTTTGTTGATGGCTCAGCTGCCACAGCCTCCTGAGACCTAGGATCACAGGCATGAGCCGTCACACCCAGCCCTTTCCTCATACTTTCGTGCCCTCTGTATTATTTGCTTAATATTTAAAATCCACTTTTACACTGTTGTAGTTTTAAAATGTAACCTTGTCATGTGCAACACTATTCCCTAAAACTATTGAAATTAATGGGATACTTGTATCTTTCTAAAGTACCTGAAATGTCAGTTGAAAGAAACATGCTATGCTACCAAAATCATGGCTATGCATGATAATGTCGCTTGCAAAGTTTTGTCTGATTTCTTCCAGTTACTATTGTGACCGCAGGGGTCTTTCCCATGAGAGTTTCTCTTCTTAGTTGAGAGGAACACCTGTTCCCAAGTACAAGCTGTGTTGTTAAAGTCCAGAAGAAGTTATGTACTTATGTAAATACTGTTTTTTTTTAAATTTATCTCATGGGTAAACAGAATAGTCATTTCCAGATCCTTCTGAAAAAACTTTGTGTGTGTGTGTGTGTGTGTGTGTGTGCGCGCATGCGCAGGCAGGCGCAAGACATTGCAAATGCCTCCACACAAATATGGTACACACTGTTCTGAGTCAGACCCATAATTGTTATTGTTCTCTGCATTAATTAAGAAGGCTTAATGAGCCAGCTCCCAGGACTATGATTAATGCAGACATATCTGTCAGTCTTGATTAAGTTATTCTAAAAAATATTAGCAGCTGCCCATGAGTGAATATTACTGGAGGTAGAAGAAGGCTCGAACATAGGATTTTCCTCTTTTTCCATAAGTACCTTCCAAGGACCATGTGTTGTGAGGGAAAAAATAAGTCCCATAGCTTCTTAGTGATGCCAAAATCAGGCAGGAGTATGTATTATCCTATGACTCAAGTCGCTTTGGCACTCACTGGCAGGTAAGTGCTTCCTGCAGCTAAGTCAGAAGACAACAACTTTGGGGGCATGAGGTCAAGTTCAGGACTCAGGAAAGCTCACGGCAGATCCTAAGAGAAGAGATAGATCCAACAGTCATGGCAGCAAGAATGGAAACATGGAGAAAGGACCAAACACAACAGCTCTCTTAGGAAGCCAGCCCTGGAAGGCACTGACATACTTCTCTTAGAACACATAGTTACTTACTTTCCCTTCCAAAACTTCAAAAACGCCTTAGGCTAGCTTAAGGGAAGAGTGGGGGATACTCCCTCCCCTCTTTTCTAGGACTCTGGACAGGACAACATTCAACAGGCACAACATCTTAACTTATACACCTCCTGTATGTCTGTATAACTGTCTTCTTTTTCTCTTTTCAGGATCCACTTTCTTTAAAAAAAAAATGCCTGTTTTTCTCTTAGATGTCTCTGTTTATAGCAGGCTTACTTATAACATATAGCATTTACCAGAATAGTTTGTCACCCAGCGACCCGAACACTGTTTCTGAGGACCACTTCCTACAGTCTGGGAAAGATCAACAATGGGGCTTCCCTTATAAACAAAAATGATTAGCCACCCTCATATTTCAAATACAAAATTGGAAATTACAATCTCAGAGAAAACATGTGCACAATATCACAGCTTGGATAAAGCCTTTAAACTCTTCCTGAGTCAATACCCATTCTATTTAATGGTTTTCATCCCTCCTTCTCTTTATTCAAATTAGGAATAGTGCATCACTTTTACAGTCTTTTGAAGTTAAAACATTCAGTAAAATTAAACAGATCTCTATAAGTCGTGTGATACTGTTGCTCCTCTTGATGGAATACAGCTGGAGAAAAAGCAACACTAGTGAAAAACAATTTCTGGAGCCTTGTTAACAGGTGCCAAGAATGATGAGGATGCCATGAGAGTGGTGCCAACAACAGCTAATATTTGCTTCCTGTGTGCCATGTACTGTCTTATATTTCTTCACTCTATAAAACACGACGTTTCTCCTTCAACCCCCCCCCCCCATATTCTGCTGATGGAAATGAGGGTCAGAAATGGCTAGTTGTTCCTGTGTAGAAAGAGGAAGAACCAGGAAGGATTCATATCTCTGCTATTGGGGTCCAGCACTCATGTATTCCCCACCATCCTCTGTTGCCTCTTCAGATTCAGAAATGTTTGGGAATGTTTTGTCATCTGAGCCATATGTGCATACCCAGAGCTCACTCCAGTTGTTCAAAATTGAAGTTTGGGAAGCCATACTCTTATGATGATTTCTTCCCTATTGTTTATAGCTTTTCTCTGTCTTCCCTGATGCTCTGAATTTTGCCCTTGTAACTGAGGGACACTTTCACTGCAATAAAGTGGAAAATAGGTTTTCAGTATACTTTTAGTTTTGCAGTGTTTGTTTGGGTTTGGAATGACACTGGATATACTAGAGGGAATGTGTAGGGGATTACACTGGAGGGAATGCGTAGAGGAGATCACGCTGGAGGGGATACATAGAGGGGATCACACTGGAGGGGATGCGTAGAGGGGGTCACACTCTAGGGGATGTGTAGAGGCTGTCAGTGTCAACAACTGCTCACTTTAGGCACCATTTCTAAAGTGCTTTGTATTACGGGTAGCTTCTTCAACTCCAGCACTAACCATCCTGTGGTAACTACAGGGTGTGGATATGAGTGGTGGCCTTTTTCATTCAAGGTCTTTAGGGTGCATGAATTGTTTTTTCTCTAACTTTGATCTATTTAATGTGGAGAGTAATTACTATTTTTATTCCTCCAACTGTATCTCTTATGCTATTATTCTTTAGTTTTTGAGGGTTTGATGTTGTGTAATGTGTGTGTAGTTTTTTAAAAGTCTTTTGATATGTACCTATTACTACTTTCCATATCTCTAGCTGTGTCATATGAAACAGACAATGCATTCACTGACCACACATGTACAATGCTGCTGAAGTCTATGCTGCCTGGAAACCATGAATAAAAATGACTTTCATAACAACTTTAAATTATTTCATTTCCATTTTCAGATGTTTCCTGGAATACTTTCTAATTTGTCTTTCTTAGAGATTGACTAGGTGGTACTACGTAATGCCGACTCTTACAGAAAGGTCTTTTATCTTTGCCATTATTTTCATGTTTTCTAAGGATGTTTTTTGCCCGTATTTTCCTTTTCTTTTATTCCAGTGAAAACTGACATTATCATTATTACCATTACGACTATGCAAATGACTATTCTTTCACATCTTTGGGAGTAAGCAGAATGCCTTTTAATTGTTTAGTATGAGCAGCCAGACTAGAACACTGTGGATGTGGGTTTTGTAAATCAGCCCAGGAAAATAAAAATGTACACACGCCCAGAAGCATCCAACCTCAGAAGGTACCTCAGAAAAATGAAGCCCCGGACTAAATACTATGGGTTTGAGTGTACTTCAGAGGTATATTGCCTGCCCAGCAGGCAAGAGACTTTGGGTGCTTCCCCAACACTGTAAAACAAAGCAAAACAAAACAAAATTTAGAGATGATGTTAGTTACTGTTACAATCCTGAATTACTAATTACTATGACATTATTAGTGTTGAACTGAAAACAAACAAGTGGTGTGAAACTAGTAGCAGGTTTTCATGTTAGCAAGGCACAAAACCATGCAAACAGAAACGAAATGTTAGACCTTAACGAAAAGGTGAGATGGTTGACTGGTGACTTATTTTTAATACAATCGTCTCATATTACATACTAATCCCAGTTCCCACTTCCTCCTCTCCTCGCACTTCCCCACCTTTCCCCCACTCCACCTCCATCCATTCTTCAGAGAGAGGGTAAGGCTTCCCATGGGGAGTCAACAAAGTCTGACACATCACTTTGAGGCAGGATTAAGGCCCTCCACCCTATATCTATTCTGAGAAAGGTATCCCTTCAAAAAGAATGGGCTCCAAAAAGCCAGTTCAAGCAGTAGGGATAAATCTTGGTCCTACTGCCAGTGGCCCCACAGACTTCCCCAGCCACACAAATGTCACCGACATTCAGAGGGCCTAGATTGGTCCTAAGCTGGTTTGCCTGCTATCAGTCTGGAGTCAGTGAGCTCCCACTAGCTCAGATCAGCTCTTTCTGTGGGTATCCCCATCATGATCTTGACCCCTTTGCTCATATTATTGCTCCTCACTCTCTTCGACTGGTCTCCAGAAGCTCCGCCCAGTGCTTAGCTGTGGATCTCTACATCTGCTTCCATCAGTTGCTGGATGAAGGTTCTGTGATGGCAATTATTTTTATTTTACTTGTCATTATGTGTATATATATGTATGTGCCCTATGTATGGGTTTATGTAGGTGAGTACAATGCTTGCAAAGACCAGAAGAGGGCATTAGACCCTTTGGAGCTAGAGTTAAAGGCAATTGGCCAACATGGGTGATGGAAATTGCACTGGGGTCCTGTGGAAGAGCAGTTAGTACTTTTAACCAATGTACTATCTCTCCTGCCACATTAATTAGGGAAGAAAGAACAGAAGATGGGGAGGAGAGAGTGTGTGTGAGAGAGAGATGAATATGCAAGAGAGATATAAGACAGTATACAAGAAGAAGATAATAATTTAAGGACGATCTTAGAAATGATCATAGAAAAGAACAGTTTAGCCTAGGGAGACAACTCAGTGGATAAAGCACTAGCCATGCAAGCTTAAAGACTGACTTTAAATAATTAGAATCAATATACATAGTGCATGTGTGTAATTCTACCCAGTGTTCTGTGTTAAGATGGGAGGCAGAGACAGAATTCTACAAAAGCATAGCATATTCAGCAGAAAACCAAGAAAGAGTTCTGTATCAAACAAGGACCAATACCTGAGGACCAACACCAGAGGACCGACACCCAATGACCAATACCTGAGGACCAATACCTAAGGATCAATACCCAAGGATCAATACTCAGAGATCACTATTTGAGGACCAACACGTGAGAACCAATACCCAAGGACCAATACCTGAGGCTATTTTCTGCCTTTCCCACAGAAGTGTCACACTCATGAATGCACTGCCCATCCCATATACATGCATATGTATACATATGTACATACACACAAAAGGAACATATCAAGAGTGTGTTGTCAAGGTCCCTGCTCTTAGATTTGGTGATATAAAGGGCAAGGCAAGTCTCGTGTATTTTATAATTGAAAAACATGAGAAAGTGAGCAAAATGGGAGTAGCAGAATTGGAGAGACCTCATCTTGGATCTCTTTGGGGATTATTTTCCTTCTAATGTTCTGAAGCGTATGCTTTGTAATTAAAAAGAATGACATTTGTTCTGTCCCATCTGTGATGAAAGAAAGAGTTTAGGGTCCCAGTGAAACAGAAATGGATAGCATGAGTTTGGCCAAGACCCCGAGGCTGCAGCCTGCAGCTACCTTGGGTCCTACAGTGATGGGAAGGGCTCGCTCCCATGACATCGAATAAGGCAGAAAGGTAATTAACCAATAAGAAACAAGGTGTTACTCGAAAGATAGAGTTCGTGCACCTGATTACTAATTAATCAGGCATGGGAGCACCTTGTAGATGCATTCACTATTTAATTATAGCAGCCTCTCTTGGCAAAGGAGCATATGTTCCCAGCTTAATCTACTGGTTTATACTGACATCAAATTGCCATTATCAGAAAGAATCAGGCCTTTTGATTATTCCCACTAATTTATTGAACACTTAAAATTAATGAACCCCGGGCCTTTTAAATGTGCTTGGTTGGTTTGGAAGAAGGGAGAAGATAGGGGGAGTAGGGTGAGGGAAAACCTTCATTAAAAGGACAATTTGTTTGGGAAAAGGTAAACCAAATACATTTCATGGGTGATCTCAACTCTGTTGGTGAGCAATACATGCACTCTACAAACTGAGCCCACACAGTTATGGACATAGGAAATCAGGCACACCTGCTGGACCTCAGTGGCCTCCACAGAGCGCATGCTCAAGTGTTTTTCTCCTTCATTGCTTACCCCTCTGCCATTATACTTAATCAGATCAATGCAAACAAAATAGAATGGTAGACATGAAGCACACTCTTAATTAACAAGGACTCCTTTCCTCTTTCATTTCCCGATTTTGTTTTGGGTGGGAAGAAGAAAATGCAACGCCGTGATTCTCCTCTATGTGGGGCATCTTGACATCTCCCTCACCTTGTTTTGTTTTCTTTTAGTTTCAGGTGAAGGCCAAGTTCAGGTGTTTCTCCAGGTGAGGGAAGGTGTGCCTACGACTGTTTCAGGTGAGTACTAAACACTAGAGAGAATGTCCACCAGAGCAGAATGTCCTCCCGTGGTTCTATGGGTCCCTCCTCTTCTTTGTTTATGAACAGGCAAGCCTCAGCTCTCACACTGTTGAGCCTGACAGTGCTCTGCTGTGCTGTCCTATAATTCAATATATGCCTGAATGTCAAGGGAAGATATAGGATGCATTTGCCTTTCAAAACAATAGGATGTAAGAATTGTAACATGTAAATAAGCACATTTCATAAATTATGAGCCATATGTGCATGCGGGATTCCAGATCTGCAGATGGGCCATTAGGCCCCCTCCAAATGGAAAGAAAAAATCCAGGGTATCTCTAAACTTTAATTGTTCCTGGTAATTTCAGGAAATCAGGATAAACAAACGCTCCTCAAAAGTCAGATGGTTCTGTGAGATCCTGCTAACTCAAAAGAGCCGAAGTCCCAAAGACTAAACATCTCATAACCACCTTTTAATGTATGTCTCAGTTTGTTTTTGTTTATTGTGAGTTAGTTTAACTGTGCATTTGCAGGAGGAATAAAGCCTTTCAAAGGCAGGGTTCCCTTTGATTATCAGGAGGATATTTGTGTTATGTCACAGAAGAGTCATACTAATTAAAAACGTTCCAATTCTTCCATTTCAATTAAAAAACAAACGATGCTGAGTTACTGCACTAAGCTAAGGGAAGGACTTTTGGCTTCCAGTCCTTGCTTCTTATATTGCGGTAAGTGCAGTTAAGACTGACTTCACGGCGGCTTCCACGTGTCTGTTGTGTTTCACTCTGTATACCTTCCATCTTCATTCTGCCTTTGCCTTTAGGTGCCTCAAAATTCCCAATTTATTGATTGCCTCTCTATAAGGTATCTCTTTGTGGTGTGGTGTGGTGTGGTGTGTGTGTGTGTGTGTGTCTGTGTGTCTGTGTGTAACAACCATGAGCAATAAAAATGGTTCTTAACTTTATAATGTCTTATTGACTCTGGCAGGTGTCAAATAAATAAATAAAAGTAATTAATTTAACATTCCCTTTTAAATAACTATTTCCATTTTTTTTCTCTTGGAAAATCTTGTCTTCAAATCCCACAAAATTGGGAGAGTCCATATTTCATAAGTTCATATTGGTTGGAAAGGCTGTCTTGAGCTGGGATCCTTTACTGTATATGGGACTACATGTGATGCCTAGATATTAAACAGTTTACATCGTTATGTCAGCATTCAGTGGTTGAGTCTCAGTAAGCCCTCACGTATCTCAGTACTGTATTTTTTGCTATACCATGTTGCCTCTAATATGCTTATGTTATTTATGATATATATGTATGTGTATATATATATATATTAATCTACATGTGAAAGAAAATCATAGCCAGTTTTCCTCTCTTACATAACTTAGGGAAGAAAAGTATTGCAAAGCCTATGAAACCACAGAAACAATATATCAGAAAAATACTTCAGCCAAGAGAATTCCAGGGAGTTCCTTGAATTCCATGATAAAGAATATAAAGTTTAAAAATAAATTTAAAATATGGCAGTGCATTTTATTTAACAATCTATGGAGAAAATGCAATTATTGCACTATCAACACTAGTTTTTCATAAACAAGGGTATAATGATTAGTGAAGTTCTACCTATGTGTTGACCTATTGCAAGCTTCAATATGAGTAAGTAATGCAGTTGAAACTTTTGAGAATATGCTTCAAAGAGTCTCTCCATTAATCCATTAATAGACAGCTTATTATATAAAAAACTAAAACAACACGGTGTCGGTTATTGTGAGGATATGGTAGACAGGAAAATTCTAGGACCATGCCAAGAAACCAGTGTGAATCAAACAACCAACGTCCCCCCCCCCCAATACCATGTGTGATGAATCTCCTTGTAACTGTTATTTATCATGAGTGCTTCCTAAAAGACCATCTTTCTCAGTGCCGATTCACAGAAATCCAGGAGGAGGGGAGTGGAGAGGGAAGGGGTAACAATGGCAATATTTGGCTGATATATTCAGCTTGAAAGCACTTCAAGTTTGAACTGCTGCTGATTAAGAAATTTATATAGAGAAGTAGGATGCACATTTGTTATAAACGTTGGTCCTCACCAAAGGTGATCTGAAGGTTTTGGAGAAGATAAAAGGCTCACACCCTTCGTTGCTAAAAGCAATGATTATTTTGGATGGTCCAATATGAGCTCGTCTTTTTCTACCTCCAGGGCACCGCTCAGTCTTCTGTATTATGGTTTCTACCTCAACCATAGCACTAGGAAGCCTCTCTTTTTTTATTTGTAATTTTGTTCATACAACGTAGTTTTATCAATACTTTCCCATCCCCTGTACCTCCAAGATTCTTCCCACTTACCCAACTTCATTACACCCTGCCCTCTCCTTTTTCCCTCTCGTGAGTTGCCTGCCTCTGCCACCTTCAGCAAAAATCCTACCAGCGTGCACCACCACAAACAATTTTCTTCCCTCTCAAAAGGCCAAAATGTCCCAGGACAATATCAACCAAAAAAATAAATAAACGCTCATACACTCACATACACAAATATGGAGTTTGTTTTGTGTTGACTAACTACTTCCAGGCACGGGACTTGCACCTGAGTGTGTGTGTTTGATGCACCCCGTGACATTCTATTGGAGGAAACTGATTTTCTCTTTATCGTTTGCAAACAGCTTCTTGGTTAGGGTGTGGAACTTGGCATGCCCTTCCTTTATTCACTGCTGAGATTTTATTTGGTTTGAACCAGTAATGGGTCTTGGGCATGCTTTCACCGTCTCTGTGAGTTCATATCTTTATCAGTCCTATTGTGTCTGGAAGATGCTGTCTCCTTGGAGTTGTCCATCACTTCCGGCTTTTACAATCTTTCTCCATCCCCTTGCATATAGGTTCCTGAGCCTTGGGGACAGGGGTTTGATAAAGGCATCCAATTTAGGGGTACTCCTCCAAATTCTCTTGTTCTCTGCACATTGTGAACTTGTGAGTCTCTATGTTACCTGCCATCTACTGCAAGAAGAAGCTTTTCTGATGATCATCTCATCTTGATCACACATGGCCTGATTGCTAAACTTAATAGTTACACTATCTTTTACAGAATTTTACTGTTAATAAGATTTCTTCTTGATTCATTCTATTACACAAGATTCCAAGAAAAGATAAGCAGTATATGGCTGACTGCTTTTTTAAAACTCAGAGTTCATTTTCTCTCCCCAACTTTCAGCGCAATATGAGCCATATAGAAGTCATATAGAAATCTAGTAACTAACAAGAAACTGAATTAGGGTCTAAGGCAGAATGGAACTTGTACGTAACATTCAACATTAATATAGTCACTGGAAGGTTAGACTGAAAATAATTCCGGTCTTTTATAAACTGGAGTGAAGATGGCAGAGGTGCAGGATGTTTGTTTCCACCATCTGTGATATAAATTTGAAGCAACTGTTTTTCTGTTTTCTTTCATTTGGGTCTTTGTGAAATTCTGAAGAGCCTTGATATTGAGTATAGGATAAATTACTGTATATAGAACATCAAAAACCATGCCTGGCCTCTGTGATACTAGTTAGTGGTTATATCAGCAAATGCTCTTAAGCCTTTGGACTGTTTGAGCCCCATTTGAGAAGGAGGCACAATAGAGACGAAGCATAGAAAGGCACTGCAGTTTTAGTATTTATAAACTATTTGTAAAGCTTCATTCTGAGATAGGCCTGCTCTAAGAAGTGCCTTATTCCCAGGCTGTGTGGTATATTTATGTGCTAATTGTTTATAACTTCTGCATGCTTTTGAGCGATTCTGGAACTCAAATTAAACCATTAATGCTTCAGATTTGAGCATTGATAGAAAAACTGGCAGGTTTTCCCTATGCTTCTGACATCAGGGATTATGTCTACTCATGCTGCTATCTTTGGTGATATTACATTCATCTTCAAATACCGAAAGATATCTAATGGCGGATGACAGCCATACCCACCTTTTTTCTTCGTGTTATCTCTTTCCTTTCAGAATCTATTCTTTGCCATGCATCTCCAACTGGATACCTCAAATTTACCCCAAATGCCTGCCATCTGCTCAGTTTGTTAGAAGTTGACAGAACTCATCAACATTTACCCTAACGGTCTTGAAATCTTTAGCCTCTCTGCCTTCATAATATTTCACTCTTTGAGCACTCCTTAATTTTTCAGACTCATCTTTTGCTTCTTCCTAACTCTGTCTCACAAAGCTTTGAAGTAATAAGGGCGGCGGCGGGGCTGCGTCCCCAACACCCCAGCCGCCTGCCCGGCTAGCTTA
This sequence comes from Microtus oregoni, assembly GCF_018167655.1. Lineage (NCBI taxonomy): Eukaryota > Metazoa > Chordata > Mammalia > Rodentia > Cricetidae > Microtus > Microtus oregoni. Next base: position 35,725,064 of record NW_024543066.1, read on the forward strand.
TGCCCCAAAATAATTACACAGACACTGTATTCTTTTAAGCACTGCTTGGCCCTTTAGCTCTAGCACTTACAGGCTAATTCTCACATCCCGATCAACCCATCTCTAATAATCTATGAGAACCGGTCTTACTGGGAAGATTCTAGCCTAGTCCATCCTGGGTCGGAGCTTCATGCCGGGAGCGGGGCATGGCGTCTCTCTCAGGCGTCTGCTCCCTAGAGGAGAGCTGTCAAGTCTTAGAGCTCACTTCCTCTTCCTCCCAGTATCCTGTTCTGTTTACTCCACCCACCTATCTTCTAACCAATAAAATGGGCCAGGGCAGTTCCTTTATTAGCCAATGACCTTCCTCCATCATTTCCCCTTTTTCGGTTTAAACAACAAAAAAAAAGGCTTTAACATAGCAAAATTACATATAACAAAACAGTTATCAAGTAAAAGTTATAATAATCTTTATCATAACTAAGGAAAACTATAACTATAACTAACTATTCTTAACTCCATCAAAGACTCCAGAAAGATATAATATTACCTAAGTAAACAAGAACTAAGAAACTTCAAACTCTAGAAATGACAAAGACATCTCGCTGCCTGGACAGTCACCCAAAGTTCTTTTGTACCGTTGGGGCATCCATCTTCAGCCTTCAGGCCCATGGTATCCAGCAGACATTTCCATAAAGCAGGAAAATTCAAAGTCAGTTCAGTCACTATCTGTTGTGTCCTGCAGAATGTCTCGCAGACTCTTTCAAAATGAATCAGGAACCCCGAAAGATCATCTCACCTTAGGCAAGTTCAGTAGTCCTCTCTCTGCGGGTTCTCTGTGTCCAGTTTATGCAATAGTCCAGGCAAGAGCAGTTTCTTGCCCAAATGGCTATCAAAACTCCATAACGAGCCTCTTTGATGCCCATCTTCCTCTTGAAATAGATTGGTGCTGCCAGGAGCAGAGTGTCTCATTGTCATGAAAAGTCCTCAGTTATTAAAACATTAAATGTCCTATTCTGTAATCTTTGAAAGACATGAAGAATGTCTATCTAAAATATATCTCTATATATCTAGAAAATCTAACTAACATGACTACAAACTTGACTATTATCATTATCTATTAACTACCTATATACATTACATTTTTAAATGAACTACACAATCACAATACCTTAATCAATATCAGAAATACATATACATTTAACAAAATTGACCTTAAATCGCTATCAATAAAGCAAAATCTATACTAATGCAAATTATTCATATCTATATCATATCCCCCTTTAAATGTAAAAGAACATTTATAAACATTTTTTGGGAATTTGGGCACAGTTATTTCTCTCCAAACTGTTTCCTGCTGAATGGGGGCGTCGTTAATTTGGTCTTTTATGATATAACCTGTGTGCTAGTTTCATCTCAGTTGGCAGTTGAGCGAAGCAATTTTTTGAAGGCGTTCACACCAACCCTTCAGGAGGGCGTGGTCCATCATACCAAATCGGAGTAGAAGAAATGAACAGCGTCTCATCCTCTGTGAAAACAAAATAAGAAACTCCTTTCCAAGGCATCATGTCCTTAGATCCAAATTTCAAATTCAAGGCATTTTCAAAGTATCTATGTTGGATTAGTTCAGCAGCATTTATAAACAAATATCTTTTAGCAGTTGTTTGTCCTTCCTCAGCATTCAAACAATTCAAAGAGAGCATAATAGCATACAGTATCAAAATTTTCTGTGTATTTTCCATCTTTGTGCAGCTGTGTTTTAACCTCTATTTTGTTTATTTTTACTTTTAACTCTTTGCTTTTTGAGGCAGGTTCTCTGTATCTTTGACCTGAAGTAACTCTGTAGACCAGGCTGTCTTCGAACTCTCAGAGATCTGCCTGTCTCTGCCTCCCAGGCATTGGGATTAAAGGTGTAAGCTACTACACCTTGAACTCACAGAGATCTGTTTGTCTCTGCCTTCTAGGCACTGGGATTAAAGGCGTGTGTTACCACACACAACAACTCTCTTTCTTTTTTTTGTTTTTTACTTTAAGAACTTTAACTTTTAGTCTGCATATATTTTTAACACAGTTTAAACCATTCAGAAATTTTCTCTGTCTTTGAATCTCTCTTTACTGTATATCTCTCCTTTTCTGACCACATGAATCTTTAATTTACCAAGCAATATCAGTAGGATTAAAGGCGTGGCTTTGCCAGCTAGATCCAGTCCATTCCTTAGCTTTCCAGCCTCATGACGGATATACAGGCTGTAGCCACGTTTACTGCAACAACTGTATGGCATTTCAAGGTCCCTGCCAGCAAGTGAGCTACAACAGACAACACTCAAGTCCTCTCTAGGTAGCCGGCCCTCCTGCCTCAAACAGTCAGAGTTTGCCCTGGCAGGATGGCCCAGAAAGCTGGCATTTTTAAACGGCGCAGCTTTTTTCCTGCTACGGCTGAAAATCGAAAAGCATGCGTTCAGCTTTTCGTCAACACCATTTAAGTGTTTCGTGGCAGGACCTCTTAATGAGCTTTAGGCTTTGCAGCTAAAGCTGAGTCAGGAAGCTTCTCTTAGATGAGGCGCTTGCTTGCCTCTGGCAAGCAGAGCAGATCCGAGAATACAGCGAGTCTAGTTGCCATCAAACAAATCGTAGCACTTTACTCCAAATGCTCTATTCAAAAGCTCTGTCTCCTGCAGGAGCCAGACAGAGATCGCAATGGCGGTACAGCCCCAGGAAGTCGCGCTTTAAAATGACACAGTGTTTTTTCTGCTACTGTTGCCGAATCAGGAATTCTCTCTACAGCACGCCACCAACAAACAGCAAAATCTGTGTTAAACTCTCTCTCCCTTATTTTTAAGCCTTCTCAGGTTTTTTAAGTGGGTTTAGTCCATCATGTTGGGCGCCATATGAAGTAATAAGGGCGGCGGCGGGGCTGCGTCCCCAACACCCCAGCCGCCTGCCCGGCTAGCTTATGCCCCAAAATAATTACACAGACACTGTATTCTTTTAAGCACTGCTTGGCCCTTTAGCTCTAGCACTTACAGGCTAATTCTCACATCCCGATCAACCCATCTCTAATAATCTATGAGAACCGGTCTTACCGGGAAGATTCTAGCCTAGTCCATCCTGGGTCGGAGCTTCATGCCGGGAGCGGGGCATGGCGTCTCTCTCAGGCGTCTGCTCCCTAGAGGAGAGCTGTCAAGTCTCAGAGCTCACTTCCTCTTCCTCCCAGTATCCTGTTCTGTTTACTCCACCCACCTATCTTCTAACCAATAAAATGGGCCAGGGCAGTTCCTTTATTAGCCAATGACCTTCCTCCATCAAAGCTTCTTTTGATTTCCCTCTCAACATCTCACTTCTCGACCTTGCATATGCTTATGCACATTTCTTCATCTGGAACGAGGGCCTTCACCCCTTCTCAGCCTTTTGCCTACAGAAACTTTAAGTCTTTGAAATGCTGGTCAGTTACTACTTCCTTCAGGAAAGTTCTCTTAAAAGAGAGCTGTTCTCAATCTACATGCAAGTTTTTTATCTCCCTAGTATTTACTGACATAGACTCTTAGCTGCATGGAAACAGAGATAATGCTCTTTAAGTTTATCTGGGACTTACACCCCTATTAGAAACATCCTGAAAAAAGATGGTGGTCATTTTTTATGCTTAGTGAAACTAATCACTAATGGAAGAGATTCTCTTCACCCTGTCAAGAGGTGGCCTTTCATCTTTATTTTTTGGGGCTGTTTTGGGCCCCTAGTTGTGTTAGTGTATCATGGAAAAGAGCAAAATAACAACAAAAGCAGAGAAAGGCAACTGGATACAGCTCAGCATGGCAATGTCCATAATGTAGTTCTAAGACTCTCTTTATAAAGTGGTTAGTGGTTATCAGTCACATGATTGTGGTACCATTAGAATGCTAATGGTCAGGGACAGAATCAATAAAGAAAAATGATCTGCACATAAGTTACTATCCCAAGAAGTGTCCATGCCATAAGAGTGCCATTCTTATACTTCAGGAGCTATGAGAAGCTCATACTATGACTTGGCCTTTCCAAGAAAGAATCCATTTTAAAAAGATAATCAGGATTATGGTTAGCTGTGCAGAGAGACTACCCGCATCACTTTGTTTATCATTAGAAAGATGTTACATGTTGGATGTTACAGAGAGAGACTAATGGATTCTAGTATGATAGATACTGTGTAATTGTTAAAATTGTGTTTCCCAAGAGCTTTAATATCATTAGAAAGTACATAAGAAAAATAACTAAACTTACAAAATAAAACTGGAACTGATATAATTTCAATTATATAATAACACTGAGATATGATGGGAGGAACTATAAATAAAAGGTTGATTGTGGTAATTATTACGTGGTGAGGTTCTGGGTAATTATTAGCTTTTCTTTATTAGCATTTTCAAAATAATCCATAATAAGCACATATAATATCTATAATGAAGAAGAATGCTAATGTTTAATAAGCTTGCAATATATTTTCCCAAAGTGTAAGAATTGGGTAATAGTTTGCTTTCTTGCTATGAAATGTTTTATAGAAACTTCTTTTTGAAATTTTTTTATCGATCTTATTGAGCTATACATTTTTTTCTGCTCCCCTTCCTTTCTCACCCCTCCCATTCTACCCTCTCCCATAGTCCACATGCTCCCAATTTATTCAGTAGAATAATTGTCTTTTTCTATTTCCCATGTAGATTAGATCCATGTATGTTTATTTTAGGGTCCTCATTGTTATCTAGTTTTTCTGGGATTGTGAATTGTAGGCTGTTTTTTTCTTTATGTCTAAAAACCACTTATGAGTGAGTACATATGATATTTGCCTTTCTGGGTCTGGGTTACCTCACTCAAAATGTTTTCTAGATCCATCCATTTGCCTACAAATGGATGCCATTACTTTTTCTGCTGTGTAGTACTCCAGTGAGTAAATGTACCTTTGGATTATCAGTATGGTGATTTCTCAGAATATTAGGAGACAGTCTTCCTCAAAACCCAGCAATGCCACTTTTGGGTATATACACAAAGGATGCTCAATTGTACCACAAGGACATTTGCTCAGTTATGTTCTTAGCAGTATTGTTTGCCATAGCCATAACCTGGAAACAACCTAAATGCCTCTCAACCAAAGAATGGATAAGGAAAATGTGGTACATTTATAGAAACTTCTAATACTCAAAGCAGCTACTTTGAAAGGTGAAAATACCAGTCATAAATTAACAATAGATGCTTGACCTTGTCACAAAGATTTGGGTTTTCATAGTTAATTTTGCACCTTTCCTGTGTATTTCAGCTTCTACATCTGTACCTGAATCAGCTTTAAAATGGTCCCTTCCTGAAACGTGGAAGGACGTTGCAGAAGGCTGGGGAGGATACAACCAAACCCTTCCAGGATCTGGTGATGATGTCTTGATTTTACCCAGTGAGTGAAACCAGTTGTGAGCAGAAACAGATGAACTGAACTGAACCAAATCCGATCAGCGGTAACATTTCATGGTGTAATGCAAGACAGAGAAACAGTAGAAATGAGTAGCTACTTATTTTTATGACCCCTTAGGCAAGTTGATATAGGAGAGAAACTTTCTGAACTTTTTTGAGGAATCTTTATATTGTTTCATAGAGTGGTTGAATCAGTTTGCATTCCCACTAGTAATGAGTGAGTGGTCCTCCCCCCTCTGGCCAGCGTTTGTCATCATTTGTTTTCTTATTGGTTGCCATTTTGCTAGGATGGAATCTTCAGTGTGGTTTTGATTTTCATTTTCTTTATGATTAAGAATATTGAGTACTTTTCACATATGTATTGGATTTGTCTTTCCTTCTTTGAGAACTATCAATCAAATTCATCTGTTTATTTAATGACTAGATTATTTGTTCTTTTGGTGTTTAATTAAATTATTTGTTTGGGTGCTAGGGATTGAACTGAGGACTTTATATATACTATGCATGCACTCTACCACGAAGCGACATCTCCAACTCTTTCTCTTTGTACATATATTCTAGATATTAACTCTTTGACATAATGAATAGTTGGCAAAAATTCTACTGTTATGATGATTGTCTTCACTTCTGAAATTGATTCCTTTGTATATTGTACACTATTATTAGTTTTAAAACTAATTTGAATCAATGGAAGAGAATAGATGTAGAAAAAAAGATAATTTCAGAAATACACCAAAGCAATCTGCATTTAAAACATTCATTTTCCTTAAAAAGAAGTCCATTGAAGTTCCAGGTAACTAGAGCATTTATATTGAGCACCACAAAACTTAATTCCATTTATGGTCAATGTGAATATCTCAGGGTTACAGTGAACAAAACATCTGAGATGGGGAAAGAACACTTGTCTGTCTGTGATTCACTAATAATGTCACGGATTTACTGAACACTAACTGTGTATCAGGACTATTCTTTGCCTATGTAGTTAACCCTCAGAACGACTTTGCAAATAAAGTAAAGCTATTGTCTTCATTTTACAGACAGAGAGACAGAAATTCATGGCAGCTGAGTAACACACAAGCTCAGAGTTGCAAAACTTGCAATTCAGAAGAGTGGGGATTTGAACCCAATTTGATTCTAGTGCCTTATTTTTATGCGGCAGAGCTTGTTTCCTTCCCAAAAGGACTAAGAGAAAAGTAAAAATAGAGTAGATACGTTGTTCGTGTTATTGACAATGTCAGAGTCAGACAAAGCACCCTGGTCCCTTGGAAGCCCTTAGTGATGTGTTGCAACCGCATAGAAAGATGAATGCTAAGCCAAATGTGCTGTCAAATGCAAACTTGAAATATCGTCATCCCCATTATCCACCTATATCTTCAATGGAGGATGGAACTTTTTGAATTAATAGGCTTATGAGTCATTCCTATACTGCAAAGAAAAAAAATCTCTCCTTTTTCAGACTTGTCTTTGATGAATCTAGCCAGTATACTTGCCCCAGAGTGTGGTTTTCCCATGAAGCTGACAATTTCTCTCACTCCATGCAGGAAGTTTGTTCCAAGCTTCTAGTATCTTTGGGGCTTTGATGCTGAACAAACGGCAGCAGTCTCAACTCTCTTGCTTGGCGTTGCAAGCTATGTTGACTGTCTGCTCTGATGCCTGGGAGCCCTTGGTGTTTTCCGTTTCCCTTCATCCCCTGTGATCATCATCAGCTCAGATGACAGGCCTGAGTTCTTCAGGAAGCTGCTCAGAAACACGCAAATCTATGCTGTAGGGAAAGGAGGGCTGGGAATTCCGCTGCGGGTATAGGATATATAGAATGTACCTTTTAAGACACCCAGCTGTGTTACTATGAGAAGGAAAGAGGAGAGGGGTTTAAAACATCCCCAGTTATTGTTTGTTACATTTTGCATTCAAGTAAAAAGAGAGGTGAGAAAAAGGAGCCGCGGACTAGGTAATGAAAACCTTGCCCTTTGCCCATTGTGTTTCCTTGCTCTTCTGCCAGCAGATGGCCTCATCATGCCCAGCAGTTAAATCCATTTGTGCTTTTCAATGTTGGGGCTGGGACAGGAGCTTCTGTGTTGGCTTTTTTTTTTTTTTTTGACAAATCTTGATATTCTGGCCTCTGATAGGTCTTCATAATGAATCTACTTCCCTATAGATTTGCCTATGCCTGAATTCTTCACCCTTTCGTGATTGCTTTTGTTTCCCTAGTTCCCAAACTTCTTCCATTCAAGGGGGTTCACAAGTTAGATATTATCTGCTACTTGGATGAAGGACATGAGCTTAATGCTGTCAGCTGTAATTGAACAGCAAAAGCAAATCTCTGAAGTTGAAAGGTTTGGCACAGGACAACTTCAAGACTGTACTCGTCCGTGAAAAACTATTTCTATCCTTTGAACAGATTCCTAAGAAATGTGAATTATTTTATTTTCTGATAACAGCACTTGGGTGTGTTACCGACTATGCCCTCCTATGGCGACTTTTTCACTTGGTTCTTACACCTGCTTTGTAAGTAGATCCCGTTCCTATCCATGTTTTTACAAATGAGGAATCTGGGACATGGAAATGTGAGGTCACCCACTCTGATTCTACCCAGTTAATGAGTAAAGATGGTCACACAGGAAACCAGCACTGGATATTCTTCTTGCTCCCTCTCCTTCTCTCTCCCCTCTCTGTCTCTCACTCATATGTCACTTATGCTCATATGTGTAAGCATAGTTATACATATGAATATACATAGAGCACACACACATGCACATTCATACATACGCATGTGCACACACACACGCACTCATGCGTACAAGCACACGTGTGCGCAATCACTCACTGGGATTCAAACCTGGAGCCTTGTATGTTCTAGGAAATTACTTTACCATTAAGACCCATACCTAGCTTTCTTTATTGCATCACCGTCTCTTTTTAAAGTTACCTTATCTACCTGCTTTGATTCATGAAAATCAGTCTACACAAAAATTTTATTTTAATATTTATTCTTCACATTTTTTCCTTTAACTTGAAATAAATGAACCAATTTGATGTATGACATATTTGCTCTTGGAAAACCAGAGGGGAGTAGAGGAGGAAGCTGAGCAGCGGTGGCACACGCCTTTAATCCCAGCACCCGGGAGGCAGAGACAGGCAGATCTCTGTGAGTTCGAGGCCAGCCTGGGCTATAGAGCAAGTTCCAGGACAGGCACCAACGCTACACAGAGAAGCCCTGTCTCAAAAAACAAAAAACAAACAAAAAACCAACAACAGAGGAACTGCTTAGATGGGAGCCTATCACAGTGAACCACTGGTAAAAATCCTTTGCCTTGTGTCTGAGTTTATGTATCACATATTTAGGCACTGAAAGTGAGTAAGCTATACTCTCAGACTGCCCCTGATTTAACTGTGTTAATAAAACATACAATGAATAATAATAATCTCAAACTACAACAAACGCAGTGTGCTTAGATGCCAACTGTCTTCAGGGAAGAGAGGAAAAGTGGGTCTTGGAGAAACAGATATGTGAAATGGACTGCGAAAGATGGGGTATGAATTCATAACACAATTATAAGACGCTGGGAAAATGGGGAATTCCTCAATGGACATAACGTGAGCCATCAAAGAGGACAAACCTGGGTGTCCTATTGGATTCCTGACATTTACCAATTGTGTAAATGACCCTCATCTATATAACATGAGGGCTGAGATTAATATATCATAATATTAAGAAGATGAAATGAAATCTCATCAGCCCACATGACCACTGCTTCAATTGTTTGGAGTAATGGAATCGGAGGTGAAGGCTGTGATTTGTGGTGTGTAGGGGTGCTCTTTCCCTTCCTCATTGCCACCTGACTGCCCCTCTTGGCCTCTGATATTAGCGACACTTTGTATTTGCTTTCCAAAGGCTTATTATTTAATTTTCACAACATCCTTGGGAGCTAAATAGGTAATAACTATTATTACAGTAAAAACCCATTTTTGCATAATACGATTTTAATGGAACTGCTGATTTTACAAAATGAAAGTGACTGGTAAAGAAGATTTAAGTGATACTTGTGAACCTCTAATATAATTTTATGGTGTTTTGTGTATTTTAATTCATTAATAAAGGAAATGTGTAGAACATTCCCATCATTATTCAAATAGAATAGCATAATTTTTCAATAAAATTCTTAGAGTAAATTGCCTATTTCCATTTTCTGGGAAATCAGTTTTATGGAATGACCTCAGACCCATCCTTTTCCATAAAAACAGGGTTTTACTACCCCAGTTCCAGGCATCACTATCTACCAGTCTAAGGCACCACTGTCTTTACAATGATGCTATTTTTCTTTAAGGTGGTCTGTCTTTATTGACATTGGACTCCAAGAAGGCTGTCAATGTCTCCCTGTGGTAAAAAAAGCAGTAAGCTGAGGAGATTGTGAAGAACTTGATCCTGTGGTTTAATGCATGATAATCTTGCTTCTTACATCTGCGTTGCCTTATCAGTACTGGAAGAATTAGCTCTATCCATTCTAGATGTCCTAAGTATTGAGAACAAGTTCTATCTAATCTAAGACACCAAACCCAAATCTTCCTAAAGAACAGTTGATCAGCTGGAAAAGCAATTCATTTAACTTTTCACTTCATATAGTGGCCTGAACTTACTTGAGAGTGAGAGGATTTATATAAGATGCTTCCAGAAGATCTTCTAGACGAGCTCTCTCAGTCTTGGTAAACACACACACACACACTACAGTGAGGTTTTAATGGAAGGAGAATGTGTCATAATCCCAAAAGATAGGATTCTACTTCAAAGTACCTGGGTACATGTCATGTACCCTTTGGAATCTTTCTCAGTGTGTATGTGATAGTAGAAGACTCAGTTTCATTTCCTCTCTTGCTTTGAACTAGTCTTATTTGATGACATGAATGGGGGGTACTGTTTTTTCTTTTATAATGGTCCTTTTGTTTGCTCTGTTTTTCAATACTTGGGTACTTTCAACACCAGAGAGTCTCATCAAAGCCATGTGGCATTCAGACATGGCAACATTTAAGGCATTTCCTGGTTAAACTGCAAAACATTGTAAAATATTGGTGATGTAAGGCAAGATGATTATACCTAGAAAGTAATTTATGAAAGGAGAGATTTCTGTAAAATGATACAGTCATAAAATTGGTTTTACTTGGGGTGGGGAAATGGTCAAATGGTAAGAATAGGTAGTGGTCTTAGCAGAGGAGACCTCGGTTTTGGTTTCTAGCACCCACACTTGGTGGCTCACAATTCCCTACGATTCCAGGTCTAGTGAGATCCGATGCTCTCAACTCCATGGGTACTTGTGCTCACACACACATACCCCCACACAGACAGAAAGAAAGCAACCAGGAATGAATGAAAGTAATTGACTTCATTTACTTACTTTGTTTCACTAGTTGAGCCTATGTCTAATTTAGGATGGCTTGTATATACATATTTATATATATGATACCATTTATAAACCAAACATTATATACATTTATAGTGTTTCTCTAGCTGGAATAGTTCTTATCATTTTGGTCTTGTAACACTTAGGAGGTTAAAAAAAAAAAACAGTCATGATGACCGCCACCCACTTCTTCTGGTTTACTAAGAAATGGGAAACACGGGCTTTTAGGCTTGAATTACCAGAGTCCTTATTTTGATACATGGCATCAGAATGTGTGTTTCTAGTTGTGAATATTCTGTAGTTCTATTATTATCTTCTAAACTCCCCAGAAACCTAGCCTTTTAAAATATAGATTTTATTTTGCTCACAATTTGGTGGAGGAATATCAAACTAGAGTGTTTCCATTGAGGTTCTCGTCTGTATCATCTACTATCATGAGATGGTGTCTGGGCTGGCCATCTACAATCTCAACTTGAAGGAATGTGACCTGCTCTTAATATTGGTTAGTGCCTGGCAGCTTATCCAGGAAAACTGGCTAAGATGACTCTGGTACTTTCCTCATAGGGTTTCTATTTGGAACTCGTTGACTTTTCTCAGAGCATGGTTGTGGCATCCAAACACAAGTAGCCTAAGAGAGTGCCACCAGAGTAAGTGGGCGATGAAAGCTAGGGGAAACACGTGCTCCTTCTGAGCCAGTCCTCACAGCCTCAGAACATCTTGGCTGGCACATTCTGTTAGTCAGGAAAGGCCCAAAGTTCAGCTCAAATTTGTGGGAGGAGTGCTAGTCTTCATAGCTGACAGAGAAGACTAGCTAAGCATTTACAGCTGTCTTTAATCTACCACTGTATGTGTGTTTACATGTGTGTATGTGTATGTAGGTAATTAAGAGCAGATGTATCTGACTCGATTCAAAAGGTGTTTAGGGCGAGCTAAGCTTGTGTTGTCTTTCTTCTGGGGACAGATTTTTACTTAGGTTATGTTAGCCTGTATGAATCAAAAGTTCAGAGCCCTGGGAGACAGATTGGTCCAAGGTTTGAATTTCCTTGCCTTTTGTGTTATCTGTAATGCTTAGTGTTATGGCCCAGGCTCCTTTCTGGTAAACGATAATCTTCAGCACTTCAAAGAAACGAGGCTTCTAAGGTAACATCCCTTATTGTGACACTGGGATGTACAGCAGTATTTTGGCTTCTGTCTGTGCCCACAGTCCTTATACACAGCTAGGAATCTCTCCGAAGGATAGAGGACTATGGTGACATAAGCAGATAAATTAAAAAAAAAATATTTAGAGACCTTCATTTCAATACAGAAAATAATGAGACAACAGCTACACTGTTTGGGGGGCATTATTTGGAAGATGAGGATGGAAGGCATCTTGAAGGAAGGCATCTACAAGGAAACACACTTTTGTCATCAAATAGAAATAAGCAAATAGAAAGATAATCTAAAGCAATGGATGGAACTCTCTCTGGAATTGAAAGTTTAATAAACCTTCTGTGACCTTCATACATCTGCCACAAAAACAAAAAACCTAGAGTTCATCGTAAATTGTAGGTATTTCCACAGTTGTTTCCAGGAAGATTTTTGTTTACGATATTGAATTACTAAAATGTGCTGTTTAGATTTACTACCTGAAGTAACTTAAGTACAAAAATCCGATGTAATATTGAACCTTAGATTAGACAAGGGGAATTGTTTGTAATTTATTTGCTTCGGTTGTTTGTATTTTTATTAGTATTAAGTAAATACATGAAATTTTTATTTTTATAAAATATATGAGACTGTTGAACTGGCAAAAAACTTGGTGGCTATCAGTATGTTGCAAGAATATTATAAATTGTAAAACACCGCTCAACATGTTAAGTTAATATTATCCTCTCAAATTTTTATACCAAGGTGAAGAATAGAATTTTAGTCTCCTTATTTCAACCCTTTTCTGTAAATTGCCTTCTAAAAATGCATGAAGTGAATTTTAGAACTTTGTTGGTTGTGCTTTAGACTTAGGTCCCTTACATAGGATTGAATTCATGAGATGAAACACTGGAGACAAAGAATTCACATGGCTTTCCCAAGGGAAGAATGCCAGTGGCCCAATTTAGCCAGCAAGTCCTATATCTTGGTGCCCTTGCTAGGTGACCAACCTAGAAGTAGAAAGAATACCAAGTTAACTTGAGATCTATTTTCTTTTCTCTATAAAAGTGAAATTTCAATTAAAACAAGAGAAGCTACTTTTGCTTCCTATAAATTACAAAATGAACACAAAATGTAAATAATGATAGAATAAAGTGGAGATAGATTTTCACCCTTTCTCTAATTCCAATTTGTCAATCTCAGCTTGACTCAATCACTGGGCTAATTAGGGCTCACTTAGACGCTTCTCTTGGGATGCAAACTCCTGTAGGCCCTGACACTCTTTATGGCTTGCTAACTTGCTGGAACTAATGAGAGTTTTCTCTAATCGAGTAGTTTTTCAAACCCTTTATATTCTCATTCACCTGAGAAACGTTCTCACTGTGGAAGTCCATTAATATCAGTATCATAAACTGCAGAGGAGGGGGCATACTTGCCCATGGTGCACAGATTTGGGTGAGGTGAGTGTTAGGATTTGGTGAGCATGAGGTAAGAGACCCGTGTTTGTTTTGACTTTTAACATCCTCTAGAAAAATCACTGCTTTTAGTACTTTTCTTTATGCTATTACAGTCTCTTAGAGGTCAGGAGCTACTGAACACCTTGTGGGTTAGAGGAGAGGAACATAATAAGTGAATCTAGATGAGTACTCATGATGCATTTCTTTTTCAGATTAATGTTGTTCTGTGGTTGCCAAGACAACGTTTTCTTCCTGCACAAACTCTGAAAATGTAAACTTCCATGTGGAGTTTACAGCTACTTCTTTTGTTAATGGTATCTGATAATGTGTATTGCGAGCATGTGTGTGTGTGTGTGTGTGTGTGTGTGTGTGTGTGTGTGTACATACTCCATGGTACAGTTGCCGACGTGGGAGGTTACCCTTAGGTGTGGTGCCTACCATCTTGTTTAAGACTGGCTTTCTTGTTTGAGTATGCCAGGCTAGCTGGCCCAAGAGCTTCCAGTGATTCTTTTCTCTTCCTCACATGTTGTTTTAGGAGTCCTAAGGTTATAAATGTATACTAACAATTTCTGTATGTGTTCTGGAGATCCTAATTCTGGGGCCAGACACGGGGGTAGTAAGTTGTTTACCCACCCACGTCTCCTGGACCTACAGCTACTTCTAAAAGAAACTACCCATTAAGATTTTAAAGTAAACATTGGTCCTACTATTTCAAATTACAAACCTTTATGTAAAGACAATGATAATTGTGGAAAAATACATTTATTATAGAGAAATCAGAATTGTTAAGACTTGGCAATTTATCAGTTATGCAGGGGAAAGAAGTTGAGGGAGGGGATGACCAGATTGCTTGCACATGAGTTGGCACACAGGCTAGGGGTATTCTTTATAGAAATAGAGGTTGCAGGTTAGATGTTTTCAATAAATCATCACCTGGGAAACAAGCTTCTAGGCATCTATATGAGAAATTATCCGAATTACAATGGCCATTGGGCATACCTTGGACAGAATATCTAGATTAGATTTGCCTATGACCACACTTGTGAGTGATTTTCTATATTTTCTATAGATTACAAGACTCACCGAAAGTGAGGATGGGACTATACTGTAAATGGGAGTCCTGGACCAAATAAAAGGCGAAAACAAATGAGCTGTAACCTTCATTGATCTCTATTTCCTGACCATAAATACAGTGTGATAAAATGGTCTCCTGCCTCAGTGACCATACATGCCTTCCCTGCCTATTGCTATGTTGTCCCTGTTATGAGAAAATGATCCCTTTGAGTGATACATAAGAATAAACTCTTTCTCCTTTAAGTGACTTTTGACAAATATTTGTCACAACAATGAGAAAGGTAGCTAACATGTAGTAGGAAGTCTCTGGTTTGTTCCCAGATGTGCAGCCCTGAAGTAACCACACAGAAACTGTATTAATTAAATTAGTGCTTAGCCCATTAGCTCTAGCTTCTTATTGGCTAACTCTTACATCTTAATTTATTTAACCCATTTTATTAATCTGTGTATCGTCACATGGCTGTGGCTTCCCGGGGGAAAGTTCCATCTGGCATTTGTCTCTGGTGGGGTTACATGGCTTCTCTTTGACTCTTCCTTCTTTATCCCAGCATTCAGTTTAATTTTCCCCATCTACCTCTATTTTGCCCTGTGCAGGCCCAAGACAGTTCTTTTATTAACCATGGTATTCACAGCATACAGAGGGGCATCTCATATCACTAACACACTGGGGAAGGGACAGATTTATCAAGGAACCTGATAACTTTCTTTCTATATCTATGCAAAATTTTGTGTGTAAATGTCCAGATGGTAATAGGAGTTATGGAGCTGGAGACCCAGCTGAAAGTTCACTGGGAATGTTGGTTTAGATCTGGTGATCCTGGAAGAAGAAAGCCTTGAGAATACAATAAAGGCTGGAACATGGGAGCTGCTTCTTATAGGTGTGAGGAGGAAGAAGAGGACATCTTGGATGAAGTTACTATTTGTGCGGCAAGAAAAGTTATCAGAAAAAGCAGTTGTGGAATGAGAGGTTTAACACTGCAAGGAGCAAGTAAAGATCGTTTAATGCCGTTAGCAACAAACCAAGATGTTCTAAAACTTGAGAGTAAGTCATGTTATTCTTGGTAGCTCTTACAAATCAAACACACAATTGATGGAACATTTCTTGTTTGTCTTACAGTTTTGCATTAAAACTAAAAGCTGTTGCTTCCTTGTGAAACTGTGGACTTTCAGTGTGGCAAGTTCCTGTGGCTTGCTCTTGATTATAATGCCAACATAGACTTCTTTTCAGGTGGCTGCTGTGATAGGTACAGTCTAGTTGACTAGCCGATGTGTGCAGTTATCAGTTTACTGGGAAGGTAGAGTCAGCTATGTCCTGCAAGACATTATGGTCATTTTCTAAAGGGCTATAGTCTTATGAAAATTTTACAACATTTAGAGAGTGTGACTACCTCTTGCAGAAGTGAACTCATATTATCAGTCTTAGTAATTCAGAACATTGATGGGTTCTTTTCAGCTGTAAGCACTGAGCGCAGCATCCAATGAAATTGAAATTAATTCAGGAGCATTGTATTATAAATAAATCCCTTGAAAATCATTATAAAAATAAATGACTATCAACCCTAGTTTTTCCCAGGACTGAAGGGTTTACTGGGGTTCAGAGCCTTAGTGATAAAATCTAGAAAAATATGAAGTCAAGGAATGCATAATGTCATCCTAACGAGAAGCCATCACCTTTTAGCTTGTCCTATCCTGGATTCTTTGTATTACAACCCACTTGCTAACTTTTCCTCTTGATATACACATATACCCACTTGACTTAGTTTTATTCCACAGAGACCTCTGTTTTATGGAGTTAATGTTCTCTGAGGAGATGCTGGCATTTCTTGCAAGGGAAGAGGACCTGAGTGATTACATATGTACTTCCCTGCTGGCTAGTGCAGGGAGTGTGAGCCAAACGGGGAACAGTGCCCATGGAGGTTTGTAATGTAGAGCAGGGCTTTATTTGCTTGCTCTAATTGAATTACTCTTTTGCTCTTTTCTTTATGGTCTGTTTTCCATGCAGATATTTTTGGAATGCAGAATTAAATAATTCATGATTTCCTTATTATTGGCTTAGGTATAGTTGCCATTTCTTGAGTTGATTATACTCCCTTGAGGGGACTTCTGGATTCTCCTCC
The DNA here is from genome assembly GCF_018167655.1 of Microtus oregoni. NCBI lineage: Eukaryota > Metazoa > Chordata > Mammalia > Rodentia > Cricetidae > Microtus > Microtus oregoni. The sequence continues at coordinate 35,741,633 of NW_024543066.1, forward strand.
TAGGCAGCATTTAACGATAAGAATTTGGTCAAGTTACTAGGCATCTTAGGTGGAGAGGCCAGCAGGGGTAGAAATTTAGGTGGCTCTTTGTTGAATCTTGGACTGTCACACTGCCATTCTGCCCGGGGTTTCTTAATGTCTTTTGTGGCCTCAACCCCTTCAACAATCTAGTGAAGAATTGTCTTTCTCAGTATAATGGTATGTTACATAATTAACCTGTTAGAATTATAAAAGAATCCAGTTTTATGGATATAGTTATAAAAATGTTTTAAACAATTTTGTGATGTAATCATTCTCTTTTTAGGATTAATAGTAATGTCTCATGTAGGGTCTAATAACTATCATCATTTCAATATTGTTATTGCTAATATTTTCCATAAAAGTCTGCCATTAGTTCTATTTCTTCATTTGGTGGTATGTTGTTCCTTCCTCAGTGGGGCTCATTCCTCTCCTCTCTTCACTTCAATGATGTGCTATACAGGATGTACAGTTAAGTTCTAGGAGTTCACTGGCTGGGTAGCAAGAATTCTTGCATTAAAAACCATGTGCCTCACTTGCCATTGGGATTTTTCCTCATGTAACTCAGTTCACAGGGAATGACAAACTATGGGAATCACAAACCACATACAGAGTCTGTGCTTGTCCCACCAGTTGAAAGTCCTTGTAAATTCCAGCCAGCAACCAGCATCAATTTCTAGAATTCCTGTAAAGGTTAGACAGATGTGAAAGTCTCTCCGATCCTGGCACTCTGGAGACAGAGACAAGGGTTTCCTTCACAAGCTAGCTCCAGGTTCATTGAGAAATATTGCCTCAAATAAATAAAAGTAGAGAGTGATTGGTTGAGGGAGATACTCAACAACCCACTTCAGACCTCTACATATGTGCACACTCATGTGCACAAGTACCTGCAAATACCCTTGTACTCCTTCACATGTGAACATGCACTCATCAGCACATACCAATACAGATACACAGACAAAAGAAAGGGTAATAAATACAGGGTAAATTACATACCTGAATGGAAATGCCATAATGAAACTTCTCTGTAAAATCAATCGTAATAAAAGACAAAGACAGTCCAAGGTCCTCCCCCCTCCGTCCATGTCAAGGAAGGTGAACATCCAAACTGGCTAGGCTCCCACAAAGCCAGAACATGTAGTAGGATCAAAACCCCATGCCATTGTCCTTGGCTTCTCATCAGCCCTCATTGTTCGCCATGTTCAGAGAGTCCGGTTTTATCCCATGCTTTTTCAGTCCCAGTCCAGCTGGCCTTGGTGAGCTCCCAATAGATCAGCCCCACTGTCTCAGTGGGTGGGTGCACCCCTCGTGGTCCTGACTTCCTTGCTCATCTTTTCCCTCCTTCCGCTCCTCATTGGGACCTTGGGAGCTCAGTCCAGTGCTCCAGTGTGGGTCTCTGTCTCTATCTCCATCCATCACCAGGTGAAGGTTCTATGGTGATATGCAAGATATTCGTCAGTATTGCTATAGGATAGGGTCATTTCAGGTTCCCTATCCTCAGCTGCTCAAGGAACTAACTGGGGACATTGCCTTGGGCTCCTGGGAGCCACTCTAGGTTCAAGTCTCTTGCCAACCCTAAGGTGGCTCCCTTAACTAAGAATTGTGCTTCCCTGCTCCCGTATCCAACCTTCCTTTATCCCAATCATCCTGTTTCCCCCAGGGCAGGGAACCCTGACTGCTCTTTGGACTGGAGAGGGAGGGGGAGGGGGAGAAGGGGGAGGAGGGGGAGGAAAATGGGAGGCTGGGAGGAGGCGGAAACTTTTTTCTTTTTTTTCCTTTTCTCAATAAAAAAAAAATAAAAAAAAAGACAAAGAAAGGAATACATGTTTCTTGGATTTATGTCCCCAGATTTAGACATGGAGACTACTCAACTAAGAAAGTTCACTAGGGTCTAGTGAAATGGCTCAGTTCTTAGGAGCACTTGGTCTTGCAGTGGACCCAGGTTCAATTTCTAGCACTTTCATGACATCTCACACCCGCCTGAGGCTCAGGTTCCAGAGGATTTGACATTCTTTTTGACCTCCACAGGCACCAGGCATGCACATACATACATACACGAAATACAAAATAAATAATCAATAAAAGGACACAGAGAGACACACAGAAAGAGACAGTCACAGAATGAGAAGGAGAGAGAGAATTGTTGAGTGTGTGACACCCAATGTTTTTGGTTTTATTATACAGGTTTATCCTCATGTTTGTATTTTAGTTAGCTTGTGTACAGCATCAGTAATTCTCATCTGAAGCTGCTTACCAGTGTTCATTTATATGATAACACAATCACCTGATAATGCCACCAAGTGTGTGGAAAAGAACACAGGGCTTTGCTTTTGCCTCCTGTTTTAATGGAAGCCCATTCAGTAGCATTTTAGAGGCAGCAACAGCAACAGCAACAGCAACAGCAACAATATGTGAAAAGGGGGATCTGCAAAGCTCTTGCAGAGGAGTTGTTGGAGGTGATATGTGTTCTACATTCTGCCCATCTTGGTTGGCTGTGCCAATGGCAGGCACTTCTCCATTCTCTTCTCGAATATCTTTTTGGTACCCATGAGGTGTTTGTTCTTATCTTTGTGCTTTCATTGTTTGTATAGCTCTGGGATAGTAGCTTTGAAGAATCACCTATTTCACAGATCCCAGAGAATGAGTGTCGGGGTTCAGTTGCTTCCACTATGTTCCGTACTTACTATTGTGGCTTTTTAAAAACTCTGAGTATGAGAAAATAAGCATGGAGACACATGAAGACACACACATTTTAAATGGGGCTTGAATTTAGCAAGGTCACTGGTAGTAAAAGAATAGATACATACTTCTGATATAGAGAGAAGATTCTACATGGCAGTCCGTGGTGATATTTTGTTTGTGATCTAACAAATAAAGCTTGCCTGAAGGTTAGAGTGTGGAGCTCACCATACTAGTTAAACATAGAGACCAGGCAGTGATACACAGACCTTTAATTCCAGCACTCTGGATATAGAGGCAGATAGATCTCTGTGAGCTCAAGGACACCCTGGGCAACAGTCTAACAGAGAAATAAAGCCAAACAGAGGTGGCTCACACCTTTAATTCCAGCTCTAGGGAGGTGGAGACAGGAAAGGATAAGGCTGGACACTGGACAGAGAGAGGAATATAAGAGGCTGGAGAATTCTGTCCGATGCTCCAATGTGGGTCTCTGTTTCTGTCTCCTTTCCTCGCCTGATGAAGGTTAATATTCAGGAGGATATCTATATGTTTTTCTTTGGGTTCTCCTTCTTATTTAGCTTCTCTAGGATCACTGATTATAGGCTCAATGTCCTTTATTTATGGCTAGAAACCAAATATGAGTGAGTACATCCCATGTTCCTCTTTTTGGGTCTGGCTTACCTCACTCAGGATAGTGTTTTCTATTTCCATCCATTTGCATGCAAAATTCAAGAAGTCCTTGTTTTTTACTGCTGAGTCGTACTCTAATATGTATATATTCCATACTTTCTTTATCCATTCTTCCATTGAAGGGCATCTAGGTTGTTTCCACATACTGGCTTTGTGGGAGCCTAGGCAGTTTAGATGCTCACCTTACTAGACCTGGATGGAGGTGGGTGTTCCTTGGATTTCCCATAGGGCAGGGAACCCTGATTGCTTTTTGGGCTGACGAGGGAGGGGGACTTGATTGGGGGAGGGGGAGGGAAATGGGAGGCGGTGGCGGGGAAGAGACAGAAATCTTTAATAAATAAATAAATAAAATTAAAAAAAAGAGGGTGGAGACAGGAGCTCAGGATTTAGTCTGTGGTCTTGTAGAGGCAGGATACCCCTTTCAGTCTGAGGATTTCATAGAAGTAAAAACTTTAGTGGCTGGCTCTTTGCTTCTCTGATCTTTCAGCTTTCATCCCCTAATATCTGACTCTGGGTTTTTTATTATTAAGACCAATTAGAATTTGTGCTACAGCAGTCCTTCAACCCCCCCCCAAAAAAAAACAAAGAAAATAACCCCCCAAAAGCAAATCTGTGTCAGAGATCCCTCAGGGGAAATGCCTTGCCTCTATCACCCTGACTCATTCAGGTTATCTTTCTGAGACTAGAAAGAGGATCAAGGGCTTGATGATGACTAATTTCATCCTTGCTCCTCACACTGATGCTGGGAGCTTATGGGAGGAAGCGTCACCTGTCCAGACAGAGTAGATGGCCTTCAATCCTTGCTGGCTACATAGCTCACGACATATCCATGGGTACATTACCCCTGGTTACCTTTCTCATCTCTGCCTTTCCGTACTAGTTGATCTTCTCTATTTACAAAATTGAAAGCATGCTTGCAGGGACATACAGAAAATATAGGGGAAGTCCTTCTGTTTGAGCCATGTGTTTAACGAAAGATGGGCACGGGCTCAGATATGAAAGAAACCATGGGAAGAGCAGGACATATTGAAATGTTTGTTTTCACTCCTAGTATCTCATCCTTTGAAAACCTGTTTGTTCCAGTTTGCTTGCCTTCTATTGCTGCGACAAACGGTATCACCAAAGCCTGGGGGGAAAAAGGGTTTATTTCAGATTACACATTCAGGTCAGGGCAGGAACTTGATGCAGGAGCTCGAAAAAGTGCTGCTTACTGGCTTTCCCTCTGACTTGCTCTGCTAGCTTCCTTGTACACCTAACCCACCTGCTTTGAGACCACGCTGCCACAGTGGGCTGGGCCCTCACACATCAATCATCTCTCACAGATATGGCCATAGACAGACCTGATGGAGCCAGTGGATGTTGTTTAAATTGGCATTAAAGACTAACTAGAACACTATTTGTATATATTTTATTACATAGCCAGTGTTTTGTTTTTTTTATAGGATTATTGTGGTATGTATATGTATTTATCAGCTTATCACTGCATCAAGAAATAAAATAATATTTGATAACATATACTTAAAATTTTATTTTTCCAGTAAAAGTGTATTTAGCATTTGTTTGAGTTTGACAAAACGTATGCATATTTCAAATATGATATACATAGCTTTGGTTTTCATTTATTGAGCAGTCAATCTATGGATCCATGAGTGGACCAGGAATCACTTTAGAGCCCATACAGATCACAAATTTGAGGCTCTCTTCCTGCTCAATCTGAGTATTCAGATTTTAGACAACACCATTTGCTTAAACCTGCTTCCCTTTCTTTTTTCATCTCTCTTTTCCTGGTGTTCTACTCTTATTCTTTAACATTGAACTACTGGAATATACCTTTGAATTTCAGTTCATTTAGTCCTCCGCTGCCTGTGTTCCTACGATACTCTGGCCATCTTCCTATAGTAAACCACTATTCTGTAATAATTTCTTGCTTTTATATTACCTGGAGGTCAGAGAGATATTCCTCATTTTTTTTTTATTTGTCTACCAGGTAGAATATAGGGTTTGTCATGCTGCAGATGATCAGAAAGCAGGATGTGTTAAAACAAGAAATTGAGAACAATGGGCAGGCAGAATCCCATTAGCTCTTAATGTGTTTCCGGTGATCTGGGGCCACATGAACAGGAATATGCCACACAGAGAACTTTTGTCAACAGGAATGGAGGCCTTTGCAAGGACATTGGAAGTGCTGGCTTGGGACTCCTGCTGCTGGACCTGATCTGGACCCATTCAGCACAGTATTTATTCAGAATTCCTGGGTCAGACACTCCCTCTGTGAGAAGCCTCCCCCCCCCCCAACCCACCCACCCCCCGGAAGAAGATGCAGCATGCCAGAGAGGGAGGGTTTCTTCCTTTTCTTAATAGAGTTCTGGCTCAGTTAATCTCAGTAGGTGCCTCCAGTTTTCCTTCACCTTTGGCAAGCCTGTGGCCTCTCACTCAAGCTCCTTCATCGGGTTAGCCTGTTTCCTCCTCCCTTCACCTCCCACCTGGGCAGTTGATGGCCCCCCTGTGGCTCAGAACCCTAGGGCCTCTTGGGCCTGGTGTTCTTTGCCAATCAGGAGTTTAGAGCTCACTGGGGATTCACAGCCTCCCCTGCCTGCAAGCCTCCTGTGGCTCCGCATCCAGGATTTGACACCCCTCCTGTGGTTTCAGTAAGGGAGCAGCTTGTGCATCTGTTCACTGGGAAACGGTCTCAGAGGGTTACCTTCTCTCATTTGCATAGTGTGGATGCACCTGTTTCTGTCAGGTTCCTTTTTTTCTTAGTGAAATAATAAGGAAAGCTTGGAACAGCGACAACCCTGGTGCCAGCTGGACAGGATGGCATTCGCCATCAAGAAAGGGCCCGAACTGTGCTATCTGAGCTGAAATACCAGTATTGCTGAAGAAATCAGCCGTGACTGAGGGGCTGCAGATGGGCCTGACGTTCTTTGAGTCTCCTAATAGATGTATTTGGTGTGTGCTCAATGAGATCTTGCCAGCCTGAAGGGTTCAAATACTTTCTGAATCTTTTAAAAGTGATCTTATTCATCAGAAAGTGTCCCTCAAGGGGAGACTGTAGGCAGAGAAAGCTAGAAAGAAGGTGTTTCCTAAAACGCAGAAAGGAAATAGTTAAAAGACTTTAAACTGCTAAAGAGGGCTTTTGCTTTTTTTTTTTAATATGAGGAAAGCAGCAGTTTGCATGGAAATCACAGGTTTTATACATTAAGTATGGTTATGAGTCGTTTCCCCTAAAGCTGCATAAGAAATGTGGCCAGCCCCCCCCCCCCCCCGCACCCCAAGGAAAAGGCCCAGGACTAACGACTTACATGGCTCCCTGCCAAGGGCTTTCAGGTAACAAAGGGAAGGCAGAGACAAATTGTCTCCCAGAAAATATAGGATTTGATTGATAACGTATATTTTGGTACTTCATGTTTAGTCCAAGCCTCATCAGGAAAATAAAATTAGCAGTTTTTATAGGCTGGATTATCCCAGTATCTTCTGTTTCTCCTTTAATGTCACCATCACTCATCACAGGCAAACACAAACCACAATTCTTATTAATGAAGATTGTGGCTGTCATCTTTCATTGCTGTAAAAAAATGGCCAAGAAAAGTGAGAAACATTTATGTTGGCTCGTAATTCTAGAGGCTTTAATTCATGGTTGACTGTCTCAGTTGCTGTGAACCAGCACCACAGAAAGTGAGGCAGTAGAGTAACACCACAGGAGAAAGGATTGGTGGGGTAGCCTGCTCACTTGGTGGTGACATCACAGGTGGAGGGAGTGTTGGGGTAGCCTGCTCACTTGGTGGTGACATCACAGGGGGAGGGAGTGGTGGGGTAGCCTGCTCACTTGGTGGTGACATCACAGGTGGAGGGAGTGTTGGGATAGCCTGCTCACTTGGTGGTGACATCACAGGAGGAGAGAGTAGTTGGATAGCCTGCTCACTTGGTAACATCACAGGAGGTGGGAAGGGTGGGATAGCCTGCTTACTTGGTGGTGACATCACAGGAGGAGGGAGTGGTGGGATAGCCTGATCACTTGGTGGTGACATCACAGGAGGAGGGAGTGGTGGGATAGCCTGCTCACTTGGTGGTGGTCTAGAGCAGAAAGAATGGAAGGGGTAGAGACACAGTATCCCTTTTAAGGGCTTGTTCCAACTATGTCCCACCTCTTCATATCCCTTTTAGCTGTTAGTTTGTCAAGTTTAACATGTATCTGAACCAAATTTGACATTCTTAAAATGTGTAGTCTAAATGTTTACCAGGTCAGTAAGTGGTGCTAAGGTAGGGACTACACTGTTGAAATATCTCAATATACAGTACCCGACTCTGAGTAATTTCTTAGGTTCCCACAGCAGGAGAATGGCTGGTTGGGATTTGAGTGCTGGCCTGTACTCATTGCTACATTCCTTTGTTATCTCAGCCTGTTCTGCACGTTTCTGTGAGCCCGAATAAAAGATTAGCGTGTTCCTCATGTCATTCATCAAATTCTCTATTAATATTAGAAATTCTTACCAGACTTCTATAAACTTATTTAAAAATAACACATTAGAATTTCCTGTGAAAAATAAATCTACATAGAGATATAGAAATATCTAATAACACTTTAGTCTCCTCTTTATAAGTTTTTCAACTTCTTTGTGTACATGTATGTGCGAGTGTGTGTGTGTGTGTGTGTGTTTGTGTGTGCCCACGTGTGTGGGGGTGAATGTGCATGTCACTGTGTCATGCCTATGTGGAGGTCAGGTAACAACTTGCAGTAATTGGTCCTTTTCTTCAACCATATGGGTTTTGGGATGGAACTCAGGTGGTCAGGCTTGGCAACAAACACCTTTACCCAATTGAGCCATATCTTCCTCCCAGTTTTTAAAGATATGCTCAAGTATAATCAGGTAAGATTCCTTGAAGGAAAACAAAGATAGTTCCTCATACACATTTCCGGTTAATTTATGCAAGTTAATAAGTATGATACCCCACAGAAACAAAATAAAAGACAATAGATGCAGAAAAGACATTTCATAAAACTCCAACCTTTTTGTGAGAAAAGGAAACCTCTCTGAATAAATTGGTTTAAAGACTAGCATACTTCACCCTACTGAAGGCAACTATGACATACACCAGCTAATATTATCATGGATAAGGGAGAACTAAAGTGTCCTGAAACTCGGAACTAACAGGAGTGATCATTTCTTCTACTCTTATCTGACATCCTGTTGGATATCCTAGCCAGAACAACCAGGCAAGAGGAAGTTTTGAAGGGCACCCAAAGTGAAGAAGATAAAGTCAAATTATCACTGTCTTTAGATGGCACGATCTTATACATAAAAACGGCATATAAGGCCCCCTGAAACTAGTGAAAGTTAATGACAATGGAGCAACATTGTAGGATTTATATGTTTATTTATAACAAATGGAAATGTAACTAGTTTCAACTCTTAGTTTCATTCTCATCTTCAGAAAAATGTTAGTATTAATTAATTAATTACTCTGTGTGTGTGTGTGTATGTGTGTGTTTGTGTGTGTATGTGTAGGAAGTGAATGCATATGCCACTGTGTGTTTAGGTCTGAGAACAACTTGTGGAAGTTGTCTCTCTTCTTACAAATGTGCCCTGGAAATGAAGCTTAGCTCACCAGATTTGGAAGCAAGCACCTTCACCCTCTCACTCATCTTTCTGTTTTAAAGCTTTAAAAATAGGCAGCACATGTTTCTCATTCCAAGTCACAAAGGAATATTCCTTGCATTTTCCCATTAGGTTTTGTTTTTTGTCCTATCCCTTCCTTTACTTCCTGTAAGTGACAATGCTGCTTGCTCTTTGGGTGTCCTACCACAGATCCTATGCTATCTACACAAAACATTTACATCTAATTATATACACATATTTTCATTAGTTTCTACTTTTTCATAGATAGCACATATCAAATGATTACCCTTGCTTAAAAAGAGACATTTTATGATTATTCCATATTACTACATAAAATACTATTATCACCTTTTAAATTTTAAACTTTTTATTCATTTTATATACCAATCATAGTTCCCGCTTTATCCCCTTCCTTCTTCCAGCCCAGCCCCACTCCTGTAGGGGAAGCCCAGCCAATCACCTTGTTTGTGGGACGTGTTCCCTGGCGGGGCTTCCCCTACACACGCCCCCTATATCTTCTGGGCCTTAACATAGGACTGCACAGTGTTCGCTTATTGTCATGATTATTCTGATGATTTCATCAGAGGAGTATGCTAAAATGCCTTCAAATCCACTTCTTCCAAAGTAAAAATCACCTGATTAGTAGCATCCAAAGAATTTCTTCCCATGTCAGGTACATACTTACAGTCCCAATAGTCAAGTGATGTAACCCTGAGATACACTAAAAGACTCTATGTCAAAAGTAAAGAAAAAAGTTACTCTCTTTGCGCAGTGGGAGCATTTGAACGGCGCTTGTAATTGTCTAAGATTTGATAATATTGCCATATGGATGAACTGGTACATGGGCCTATATTCACCAAAGATAATGCTTTCCCTTACATTCCTGACCTGGAGAGTACCATATGCCTGCATTGAAAAGAGGGATTTCACAAAGGGAGAATTCCAGTTCCTGTCTTAGTCACACAGAGATACTTCAAGAACTGGGATTTTAGCTGAACTTGTAGAATCTGGATAGTTTTGTCAAAATGCTTGGAATTATGAATAAAGATTCTAGCGAACCTCATGATCTCTGAGAAAATATTTGAATTTAAACAGGAAGGAATTTGTTTTGAAAACCGAAGTAAACTCTTTTCTTCAGAATCACATAATTTACTGAAATCCACAGGCAGACAGATAGAAGCAAAAAGACTCTGGAACATTATAAATATTACAGATATTCAGAACAATAACAACCTCCACAGAAATTATTTGCACATTTTTGTATAATAAAATCATTCTATAAATTTATAAGTATTACATATAAATTGTTCTTGCTTAGCAATTAAATAATTTGCAATAGCATATTGAAGGGTATGAGCCAATATTTGTCAGGATAATATTTTAAGGCTTCTCAAACAATAAATATATATTCACCAAAGAGTGTTCATAAAATTAAAGAGCAAAATAGACTTTAAATGTCAACATCTTTAAGGAACATAGTAATGGTTTGGGGTTTTCCTCCAGTTAGAAAAATACATTAACAGCATGAGAACAAACAATCAACAGCAATGAAGAAAAATGAAGAACCTTATACTTTCTGAATATATTTCCCTCTCTGTTTTAAGTGGAAACTAAACATGGGGCCTTTGCTTCCAACTCATGGGGAAATAAACACTGGATAGAGAACATTCGCTGTACAGACATTTGCCCAAAGTGCTTCATTCACAAGCAAATGAGTGTGTAGGTTTCTACACTCTTTCTTCAAGGTTAAGCTGTGAACATACATGAACTCATTAGAAGTCAGTCTCAAGGGCAATGGTGGCACATGCCTTTAATCCCAGCACTCCAGAGGCAGAGGCAGGCAGATCTCTGTGAGTTCAAGACCAGCCTGATCTAGAAGATCTAGTTCCAATACAGTCTCCAAAGCTACACAGAGAAACCCTGTCTTGAAAAACAAAACAAAAAAGAAGCTAGTCTCATTGTTTCCTTAGGGAAAAAAAATCAAACAAACTTTACATGGGAATATATTTGATGCCTAGTCTGGTTCTTACAAACTGTAGCCTGTAAAAAATATATTAATTAGAGCAGGTGAGGCATACCAGCTTTTTCCTTCCCACAAAATATGTATTTTTAGTCACATATGCACTGTTTGGTTTGGAGAGAGAACTTTATCCCCAAGCCTCATGTCAGCCTATACTCTTCCACAATGAACTGGAGAAATAGAATTATGTGACTAAAGCCAAACTTGTAGCTTAACAGCTAATCTCAAATTTACTAAAATGTATAATTATTTGTAGTATTCCAAGGTTTGATTTCTTTTGTTTTTATTATATGTGACCTATTGGTTGAAGCAGAGGTGTTTGGTCTATGTTTGAAATTCCAACTTCAAGTCAGCCTATCTGAAGGTTTTGAGGCTTTGTGGAGGAGAACAGCAGTCTCAGCTATGGTTTCTATTGCTGTGATAAAATACCAGGATCAAAAGCCACTTGGGAGGAAAGAGTTTATTTAATCTGAGAGTTTGTAGTCTAAAATCTAGGGAAGTCAAGGCAGAAACTCAAAACAAGGCCCTGGAGGAACACTGGTCCTCATAGCTTGCTTAGCTTCTTCCTTCCTTCCTTCCTTCCTTCCTTCCTTCCTTCCTTCCTTCCTTCTTTCCCTCCTTCCTTCCTTCCTTCTTTCCTTCCTTTCTTCCTTCCTTCTTACCTCCATCCCCGTCTCTATCTCTTTCTTTTTAATAGCATCAAGGACCACCAGCCCAGGGGTGACACCACTTACCACTGTGAACTGAACCTTCCCACACCAATCATTAATCAAAAAAATGCACCACAGGCCAATCTTGTGCAAGCATTTACTCAGTTGAGGTTCCCTCTTCCAAAACGACTTCCAACTCGTGTGAATTTGACATAAAACTAGCCAGCACAGGAGCACAGCACGTGCCCTGCATTAAAATAGTAAGGCCAGATGAGAGGAGGAAAGGTTTTTCATTTTCTTTTATTATTATGAAAACAGCAGCACTCCTTGGCATTTTCCTTTCAGAATTTGGAGTTCAGAGGATTGATCTGATACTGTAGGTAATTTTACTTAAAAACCCTCCTATTACACAGATTCACAATATTTTTTTGTTTTTGTAGAACAGATGGTATAGACTAGAGGAAGAGACAAACATTGTATGTTAAACATTTTATTGATCAATTAAAATATCATAATTTAAAGTGTTGATTTTGCTGTGGGAATTATGCATGTCTGTAAAGGACTGGGGAAGACATTTAGAGTATATGTGCGATGGGAATGTAGTGTGTGGTTTAATGAGGAGGGCTATTACCTCCCCCTTTCCAATCTCCCTCCTTGCTGTCTTTATCTCTTTGTCTCTGTCTGTCTTTCTATCTCTATCTCTGCCTCTCTGTATCAGTCTCTCTCTCCCTGTCTCTGTTTCTCTGTCTCTGTCTCTGTCTCTGTCTCTCTCTCTCTCTCTCTCTCTCTCACACACACACACACACACACACACACACACACACACACACACCAGGAAGGCAGATGGTTTTCTGTCAAGTTGTGAGGAACCTGGCTTTCTTTCTTGAATCATGCCTTCAGGCCCTTTACAAACTGCTTCTTTTGCCTATTTTTAAGACCAGTTTGAAAAAAGACGATAGTCAGGGGGTGGAATAAAGAAAGCACCTGTGTTGTTTTGAGTTTTTTTTTTTTTTTTTTTTTTAAAGCAAGCACTAAAGCTTGCAGCTCATTGAACAGAGTATTGTTCTAGGGAGAATGGATACTTTTTGTCAAACACAGTCCTGTTCAGTTTTTCTGTGGGGAGGATACTCGTGAGGACCAAGTACCATTTTTTCCAGCAATGTGTCTCCTTGACACTAATTTTCAGTCATAGTAACCTTTCTTCCTGGTGAATTATTTATTTGTGAAAGCTCCACTCTTCTTGGAGCATTGTTCTGGGCCATATTTATAAGTTATGATGATATCCCTTTAAGTTACACAAAAGATAGGAAGTACCACCAATAACCACAGCATATTAACTTCATTCTGATCTAAAAGTACGTTTCTTTTTAAAAAGAAGGATAGCTCGTTTCCTTGAGATCTCAATGGCATTACAATTGACTTTTCATTTAGTTAAGGTATTTATAGGAAAATGTGGCAGCTGAGTCTGGATCTAGAAACAAATACATTATATATGGAAGGTGCAGGGAAATGACAACCTACAAATGGTCCTTGTGTGCTCTGCTGTGCCTTGCATGTTCTTGCTCTTCCGCAGAAGCCTCATTTATGTCCACTGTTGGTTCAGCCTTCCTCCCTGACAATGGAGAGTTGTAGTGGAAACTGTCCTCTCCTCCCCAATTAGTGGGCCTGATATAGTGCCTACCATACAAACAGTGGTGCTGTCTCCCCTAAATCATGCCTGTGCATGTGACCCCATCATTGTTCCTAAGATCTGTGCCCTTTGCCCCTGATCTCATTTCTGCAGGATTGAGACAAGTGTCAGACCCTTGGAATGCTAACCAAATTGTGACCTTGATTCTTAGACTTTTCTGGGGGAAAACTGAGTTTAAATCTAGGGTTGAAGTTATATGGAATATTTGGTGATTATATTAGTTAAATGAGTTCTGAAATAAAAGGAAGTCCCAGTTCTATGTTAGCAACATCTGTTTTTCCAGTTGGGTCAGGCCTTCAGTTTTCTGTTCTTGAAGATGATGATGCATTGGTACAAGACTGGATCTCCTTTGTTTCCATTATCCTTATATCAAGTGCACAGAGAGCTCCTAAAGATGCTACCTAGTGTTAAATTTCCAGAGAATTCTTTTAAAGCTTTATATTTCTGATTGTCAAAAGAGAACATGTTCAGAAACCAAACTATATCAAACCAAAACAAACAAGCAAACAACCCCCCCCAACCCAATTGTTTGACAAGAGATACTAGAATAATGATGGTGGGTGTTTAGTACTTGATGGATGAACAAGTGGTAAGAGAGTGTAATTCGGTACCCAGAAATGCCACACCATGGTTGGTCCTAAGCCCCTTTGGGGGGAAAGACAGTCTTTAATTACATCTGGAACTCATTATTTCTTTTTGGAGGCTCTTTCCAGATCAGCTCCCCCATCAGCCTCCCATTGAGCAACAGAAATTCCAGATGGTTCCCTCCATATGCCAGTGCTCACTCTCTGAAGTAGGATAGATTGGTCATTGACAGAATAGGATGGAAGAGCTGCATCCATCCAAGATGAGGTGGAAAGTATTGGGCCACAGTTAAGATAGAGGGGGTCCATCATTTGTATCTATTATATGGGTTGTATAACCTTTTATTAGAAATGCTTTGAGCAATGCCTCAGAAATGATGTTACTTGTAGAAAATGTAGCATATTGGTTCGATTTCATACCTGGACAAAAGGAAACAAACTGTCCTTGTATCTGAGGACAGTTTGGCCTGGCGGCTTATCTGCTCTGGAGTCAATACCAACATGAATTGTACATTCCATTGTTCATGCCAGCATCACCTCTACAACTGTGATACAAGGAGAACCCTTAAACAGAAAACTTTCTATGAGATGAATTTATTTCCTTATAGACTTGTGTTGTAAGAAGTAGATTTTCCAATTTTCCAATTAAAGGTAGCTAGAAATAAAAAGGTCAGACCAATATCCATTTAATTAAGATATAACATCACTTCAAGTCTAAAGTACTTATTTATTTATTAAAAATTTCTACCTCCTTCCCTCTTCCCATTTCCCTCCCTCTCCCCCCACTCCCCCTCCCCTTCCCTCTCCAGTCCTAAGAGAAGTCAGGGTGCTCTGCCCTGTGGGAAGTCCAAGGCCTTCCCCCCTCCAGCCAGGTCTAGGAAGGTGAGCATCCAAACAAACTAGGATCTCCAAAAGCCAGTACATACAGTAGAATCAAAACCCAGTGCCATTATCATTGGCTTCTCAGTCTGCCCCTCACTGTCAGCCACATTCAGAGAGTCTGGTTTAATCACATGCTCATTCAGTCCCAGTCCAGCTGGGCTTGGTGAGCTCCCTTTAGATCAGTCCCACCATCTCAGTGGGTGGGCACAACCCTCGCGGTTCTGACTTTCTTGCTCATGTTCTCCCTTCTTCTGCTCTTCATCTTGGCCTTGGGAGCTCAGTCCAGTGCTCCAGTGTGGATCTCTGTCTCTATCTTCATCCATTGCCAGATGAAGGTTCAGTCTGGATTGATCTCCTCAGCACAGGAACAGGGACTCCTGGTAGTCCAAGGACCCTGCAGACAAATGGGTAAACTTGTGGGAGGGCAGGGTTGTGTGGAACAAAGAAGCCCCTGCAGCAGGAGTAGGAGGTGCTGTGCACCTAAAGTATTATTTTATTAGTATATCCATCATGGTAACTATATAGTATATTTGTCTATAATAAAGTGGTATATAATATATGGTATATAGTAATATAGTTAATTATATTAGTAAGAAACACCTGTCACTCATCTGTCATTTTCAACTTCTTGAAAAGTTTGTTATATCTTAAGTAAAGACAAGGACAAAAAAGTTGGAGAGTCCTGGGATAAAACCGGACTCTCTGAACATAGCGGACAATGAGGACTACTGAGAACTCAAGAACAATGGCAATGGGTTTCTGATCCTACTGCACATACTGGCTTTGTAGGAGCCTATGCAGTTTGGATGCTCAACTTACTAGACCTGGATGGAGGTGGTGTTCCTTGGACTTCCCACAGGGCAAGGAACCCTGATTGCTCTTCAGGCTGAGGAGGGAGGGGGACTTGATTGGGGGAGGGGGGGGGAAATTGGAGGCGGTGGTGGGGAAGAGACAGAAATCTTTAATAACTAAATAAATACTAAAAAAAACACTAAAAAAATAGTTGGAGAGTCGAATTCAGGAAGCTTGAAAGCGCAAAATCTTACCCCCAAAGGAATAACTGTGATACTTCTCCTCTTGGCAGCCCATCACTCTTGTTTCTGCTGAATTTTATTGATGTGTGTGCCACTTGGTATTGTTCTGAGGACCTAATATACATTAAATTTTGTTTAAAGTCCTGATAAAATAAACACAGGAGGGAAGAAGTCATGTCTTGGTCCCAAGCGATTAATCTGTGTGTGATCCCTAGGGCATTGGTTGGCACATTTGGAGTAGGTAAGACAATTCAAAGGAAGAATTCCTTCTAGATTGGTATGCGAATTCTTTGCATTTGTCATATTTACCCGTGATGTACCTTTAAAGAGTCTAGTATCGTGTGTGTATTTGTGTGTATATTCTGTGAATGAAAGAAACATTTATCAACTGTGCTTATTGTTTAGTATAACAGTTTTATAAGCAAACACCAATTATGGCTTGGGACACATTATGACCATTTGCATAAAACTTTAATTTTTTAAGGTCTTTAAATAACTATTAATCTCAAATGTCAAGCCACAAACCATAGCATTTCACTGAATATTTCACTCCTTTATTTGAATGTTTTAAGAAGTACCAGAGATGAGGCTGACCTCTTTCTCTGTCTAGTCAGCCATCTTACCTGTACATAAAGTAATGGACTCTTGTATTGAAGGTATGTGTGGACTAAACTAACCAAAGCTGGAGAGACTTGTTTAATGTCTTTATTTCTGACACTATAATAAGCATATTTCTTTTCATTTAGAAATGATTAGTTTCTTCCCCTAAAAATAGGAGAGAAAGGATTGATGCGACCATGATGACTTTTAGACTTGCAATAATGTGTGTATGGAGCTCAAAGAGTACCTTTCAGTGCTCTGACTTGAGTGTGTAGATGGTGTCTTGGGAATGTGGAAGAGATGGGTTATTTCTCAAGAGGCAGAAGTGGTGGGGATCTCTAAGTAGGATGTGAGGAGTGCTTTATTGTCAGCTGAGATCCCGAGCAGTTCCTCATCCAGTGGCTGGTGCTGATGAAGCCAGCCATGGACATACTTGGAGATCTACTACTCTACATTCAGCTGAGAGAAGTGAGGAGAGAGGGAACCTGTAGAGGTTACAGGCTGGGCTAAAGGCATTATGCTGGAAGTGTGTGTGCATGGTACTGGCTACAACGCAGTCATATGGCATCCTTTAACAGTAAAGACAGCTCGAGCCTGGAGGCTCAGACTGTAAACTCAGGAGGAAAAAGGAGCCAGTTGGCTTGCAGCCTTACAGTTTGTGCCGTCTTTGTCACAGGAGGGCATGGCTGGTCTTCTAAGTAAAGAAACAGGCAAGGGCTAGCAAGACAACTCATGACAAGTTAATTTGCTTGGTCAGGTCCTTAAGAACAGCAGAGTCTGTTGTTTCCTGGGATGTGAAATGAGATTATGCTAACAAAAGAACTTCTTTTAAAAATCTGTACACCTGTCAGTGATTGCGATGCTTAAAATTTAAGCAGAAACATTTATTTGACATCTTGAATTCATGTTGAAGTACTTCAGAGGGCAATACTTAATACTTCAGCATACATAAAATAGTTACTGTTTTAAGTGAAAATGTTTTATTCATACATTACTTTATTGCTAAGATCAGGTGAAAACCATGATTATTTCTCTTGAAGTTATACAAAGAAAGGCTTTCAGGAGAGGATGCAGGGAGGAGAATAATTGTTTGAAGTCACCCATGAGCCCCATAAGCTTGCTACGCAGATGGAAATCTGTACACATACTGCTTCTCCCCAGCACTTAGCGAGTGTGCACTGTGCACTCTGTATTATATTCTAAAAATTAGGGAATTCCATGTGGCTTTCCGTGTTGTGTTAGCACCTTAATCTATCAACTCATCTAATACTCACAAAAGACCGAGGAGGATGCAGATACTATTTTTATTCCCATTTCACAGACAAGACAATTGAGGCATAGATGGATAAAACTGGTCTCTCATCTAGCAGGTAACAGAGCTGGGATTTAGAACCAAATTGTAGATCTTTTCAAGGCCAAGAGCTTATCTGTTGTTCTGTATGCTTTGAAATCGGTCAAAAGTGAGGACCTGGGTATAAAGCATATGCAGTTCATATCTTTATGTACTAAATTTGTACTAAATTAGGGTTGTGGTGGTGGGTGTTTGTAGTAATATGGGGCGGCAGGGCTGCGTCCCCCACACCCGGCCGCCCACATGGCTAGCTTATGCCCCGAAATAATTACACGGACACTGTATTCTTTTAAACACTGCTTGGCCCATTCTCTTCTAGGCTAATTCTCACATATTAATTTAGCCCATTCCTAATCATCTGTGTGTAGCACCCCAAGGTGCGCTTACCGGGGAGATTCTAGCCTAGTCCATCCTGGGTCGGAGCTTCATGGCGTGCGTCTGCCAGGGAGCAGGGCATGGCGTCTCTCTGAGGCGTCTGCTCAGGAGAGCAGAGCTGTGGAGTCTGACCTCACTTCCTCTTCCTCCCAGCGTTCTGTCCTGTCTGCTCCTCCCACCTATCCTCTAACCAATAAAATGGGCCAGGGCAGTTCCTTTATTAGCCAATGACCTTCCTCCATCATTTCCCCTTTTTCGGTTTAAACAAACAAAAAAAAGGCTTTAACTTTAACATAGCAAAATTACATATAACAAAACAGTTATCAAGTAAAAGTTATAATAATCTTTATCATAACTAAGGAAAACTATAACTATAACTAAATATTCTTAACTCCATCAAAGACTCCAGAAAGATATAATATTACCTAAGTAAACAAGAACTAAGAAACTTCAAACTCTAGAAATGACAAAGACATCTCGCTGCCTGGACAGTCACCCAAAGTTCTTTTGTACCGTTGGGGCATCCATCTTCAGCCTTCAGGCCCATGGTATCCAGCAGACATTTCCATAAAGCAGGAAAATTCAAAGTCAGTTCAGTCACTATCTGTTGTGTCCTGCAGAATGTCTCGCAGACTCTTTCATGAATCAGGAACCCCGAAAGATCATCTCACCTTAGGCAAGTTCAGTAGTCCTCTCTCTGCGGGTTCTCTGTGTCCAGTTTATGCAATAGTCCAGGCAAGAGCAGTTTCTTGCCCAAATGGCTATCAAACTCCATAAGGATCCTCTTTGATGCTCATCTTCCTCTTGAAGTAGATTGGTGCTGCCAGGAGCAGAGTGTCTCATTGTCATGAAAAGTCCTCAGTTATTAAAACATTAAATGTCCTATTCTGTAATCTTTGAAAGACATGAAGAATGTCTATCTAAAATATATCTATGCACATCTAGAAAATATTAACTAACATGACTACAAACTTGACTATTATTTATGATTATCTATTAACAACTTATATTTCCTAATTATACATTACATATTTAAATGAACTACACAATCACAATACCTTATTCAAAATCAGAAACACACACACACACACACACACTATATATATATATAACAAAATTGACCGTAAATCTCTATCAATAAAGCAAAATCTATACTAATGCAAATTATTCATACCTATATCATATCCCCCTTTAAATGTAAAAGAACATTTATAAACATTTTTTGGGAATAAGGGCGCAGTTATTTCTCTCCAAACTGCTTCCTGCTGAATGGGGGCGTCGTTAATTAGGTCTTTCATGGTATAACCTGTGTGCTAGTTTCATCTCAGTTGGCAGTTCAGTGAAGCAATTTTCTGAAGATGTTCACTGCAACCCTTCAGGAGGGCGTGGTCCATCATACCAAATCGGAATAGAGGAAATGAACAGCGTCTCATCCTCTGTGAAAACAAAATAAGAAACTCCTTTCCAAAGTATCATATCCTTAGATCCAAATTCAAAATATCTATGTTGGATTCTTTTGCTCTTTCCTCAGCATTCAAACAATTCAAAGAGAGCACAATAGCATACAGTATCAAAATTCTCTGTGTATTTTCCATCTTTGTGCAGCTTTGTTTTAACCTCTATTTTGTTTATTTTTATTTTTAACTCTTTGCTTTTTGAGATAGGTTCTCTGTATCTTTGACCTGAAGTAACTCTGTAAACCAGGCTGTCTTTGAACTCTCAGAGATCTGCCTGTCTGCCTTCCAGGCATTGGGATTAAAGGTGTACACTATTACACCTTGAACTCACAGCGATCTGTTTGTCTCTGCCTTCTAGGCACTGGGATTAAAGGCGTGTGCTACCACACATAACAACTCTCTTTCTTTTTTTGTTTTTTACTTTAAGAACTTCAACTTTTAGTCTGCATATATTTTTAACACACTTCAAACCATTTAGAAATTTTCTTTGTCTTTGAATCTCTCTTTACTGTATATCTCTCTTTTTCTGACCACACGAGTCTTTAATTTACCAAGCAATATCAGTAGGATTAAAGGCGTGGCTTTGCCGGCTGGATCCAATCCATTCCTTAGCTTTCCAGCCTCATGGCTGAGGTACTGGCTGTAGCCAGCAAGCGAGCTTCAGCAGCCTGTGCTTGCAAACCGCATAAACTGCCTGCGTAAAAGAGTCAGAGTTTGCCCTGGCAGGACAGCCCAGAATACCGGCATTTTTAAACGGCGCAGCTTTTTTCCTGCTGCGGCTGAAAACCAAAAAGCATGTGTTCAGCTTTTCGTCAACACCGTTTAAGTGTTTTGTGGCAGGACCTCTTAATGAGCTGCAGGCTTTGCAGCTAAAGCTGAGTCAGGAAGCCTCTCTTAGATGAAAGCACATGCTTGCCTCTAACAAGCAGAGCAGACCTGAGAACACAGCGAGTCTAGTTGCCATCAAACAAATCGTAGCACTTTACTCCAAATGCTCTATTCAAAAGCTCTGTCTCCCGCAGGAGCCAGACAGAGATCTCAATGGCGGCACAGTCCCAGGAAGTGGCGTTTTAAAATGACACAGCGTTTTTTTCTGCTACTGTTGCCGAATCAGGAAATCTCTCTACAGCACGCCACCAACAAACAGCAAAAATCTGTGTTAAACTCTCTCTCCCTTATTTTTAAGCCTTCTCAGGTTTTTTAAATGGGTTTAGTTGTCCACACGTCTGGGCGCCAACTGTAGTAATATGGGGCGGCAGGGCTGCATCCCCCACACCCGGCCGCCCACATGGCTAGCTTATGCCCCAAATAATTACACGGACACTGTATTCTTTTAAACACTGCTTGGCCCATTCTCTTCTAGGCTAATTCTTACATATTAATTTAGCCCACTCCTAATCATCTGTGTGTAGCACCCCAAGGTGCGCTTACCGGGGAGATTCTAGCCTAGTCCATCCTGGGTCGGAGCTTCATGGCGTGCGTCTGCCAGGGAGCAGGGCATGGCGTCTCTCTGAGGCGTCTGCTCAGGAGAGCAGAGCTGTGGAGTCTGACCTCACTTCCTCTTCCTCCCAGCTTTCTGTCCTGTCTACTCCTCCCACCTATCCTCTAACCAATAAAATGGGCCAGGGCAGTTCCTTTATTAGCCAATGACCTTCCTCCATCAGGTGTTTGAAGACAGCTTTAAGCAAGGCTTTTGGCCATAACATTGTTGTGTTAAAGAGTGGTAAAACTTACTAATCATGACTGACTTTCTTTCCTACAGAGTATTTGTTCTGGTTGCTGCAGTTGGCCTGACTCAGGTCTCAACATGAGCAGCTCCTGAATTTCCAGAAGCCTGGAACATCCATGGAGGAGATAAAGTGGAAAGTGGCTATTGTTATATAGGTGCACACATCTGAGTAAACTTTTTGCTTTCTGCAGACAGGACTGTTCTTGTGGATACTGAGCTCCCGGTGCTTAGACGCCTCTATGTGATGGGGACCTTAGAATTCCCTGTGGACAGAAGCAATGTTCTGAGTGTGGCCTGCTTACTCATTGCAGGAGGGGAACTGAAAGTAGGTGAGTAAGTGCACAGAAATTGGACTGGCAATGTAATGATAGTCATGTTCTGGGGGAATGTGTTGTGGGAAGTGGAAGACAGCAACGATCCTCTGTTTAACATAGGCTGTGAGTGTTAAGGCTAGAAATGTGTTTCCAAATACATCTTTAGATGTGGACAATGGTGACTTCTCTTTGTTCTTTCTTACTGACTCTATTGTCAATCCCCTTTTATTGCTCTAGAGGGACTCTAAGTTAGATAATCTGGGGCCAAACTCATCACATCCTCACACTGGCTGTTTGATTGTAAACAAATAAACTCCAGGGGACCTCCATCTCCTCATTTGTAACAAACACAATTATGGAGTCTACCACAAGGGGATGAGATGTCTAAATAGATGCAGCAGCTCACAATATCTTATAGTAGGTATTTGAAAAATATTACTTTATCAGCCAGGGTGTCCATATACAAATCAGTAACATGAACTGGACATTTTTAAAAACTTAAATAAATGCACTGTTTACCAAATTATGGTTGGAATGATGCTTTCCTTAGGGCTAGTAAAGCCAGATATTCTTGCTTCGCTTTTCTGTAAAGGGTGGAGAGAATGAGTTGTTCCTGTAATCCAGATTGGGAGTGTGGAGAGGGCTGTCAGACATATGCGTGAGTGTGAGCATGGTTGGGACTCAAGCCTCACTTGAGAATGTCTTATGGGAATCAGTACTCTAGCCTGTCTCTTCTCAGCAGGTTGGAAGCCAGAGAGGACTCCCCAGTTCTGTATTGCTAGGTCGGTTGCCACGTAGGACACTGCACAGATTAGAGATGGTGTCTTAGGAACATAGGCACCAACAGGAGTTTCTCAGTGAATTTATCTTCCAGTTATCAGAACAGAAGCAATGGTCCTACCAATAGACCCAAGAAGTCAGTTGCCCTTCCAGCCACGCCCCCATGCTGTTAGTCTTAGCAGAGAGCTTGTCAGCTGTAATTCCCGCCCTTTCTCCATGTGCTGCCTCCAATAATGGTTTTCCCAGTGTGCATGTGTGTAAGGCTTCTTTAATTTTGCCTTCTGTACTGGAGCACCCAAGTATACTTTTTCATCAGATATTTTTTTAAAATTTTTATTGCTTTATAAATAATACCATTCAAATTTCCACTTCCTCCCCTCTTCCCATTTCCCTCCCTCTCCTCCCTTCCCCTCTCCTCCCCCTTCCTCCTTAAGAGAGGGCAGGGTACAATGTACTGTGGGAAGTCCAAGGCCCTCCCCCCTTCATCCAGGCCTAGGAAGGTGTGCATCCAAACAGACTAGGATCCCAAAAAGCCAGCACATGCAGTAGAAACAAATCCCAGTGCCATTATCATCGGCTTCTCAGTCAGCCCCCTTTGTCAGCCACATTCAGAGAGTCCAGTTTGTTCACATGCTCATTCAGTCCAAGTCCAGCTGGATTTGGTGAGTTCCCATTAGATCAGGCACACTGTCTCAGTGGGTGGACCAACCCATCGCGGTCCTGACTTCCTTGCTCATATTCTTCCTCCTTCTGCTCTTCAACTGGATCTTGGGAGCTCAGTCCAGTGCTTCGATGTGGGTCTCTGTCTCTATTTCCATCCATTGCCAGTTCTATGGTGATATTCGAGATAATCATCAGTGTGACTATGGGACAAGGCCAGTACTGGCTTCATCTGTTTTCTTTATTAGATTATTTTCATCCATCTCTCTCCACTGGGGAATGACTCTATATTTTGTTATTTTCATTTCTGATTATGACCATTGTCCCATTTGTTTAGCAGTCTATAAAATTCTCATCTAATCACTGATGGAAATACTTACTAAATAATTGTGTGTTAGTAGAAAGCTATTGGCGGTCACCACTTTCTAACTAGAACTGCTCTTTTCAGGCTTTTGAGGCTGCTTGTAACATGTAACTCGTGGACTAAAAATCTGTACCTTTGAAGGAAGAGACCCTGTGCTTCTCTCCAGTTTTGCTTTAGATATTTCAGATGGTTTAAAATGATGCCTGCATCACTGGATAATGGCGTATCTTCTTTCTCTCTGTTCCATCCGTGTGTTTCATGCCTAAAGGTTTCTTATTGGAACCCATCTGCCCAATCCTGTGTGTGTTATGCCTCAAGGAAGGCTTTCAGCCCATCTGTCCACACCTACAGAAAGCCCAACATGAGACAGATAATACGGCTAGTTAGTAAACAAACTTAATACATGTGGACATTGGCACAGCATTCTGCCAAAGCAGATCTGCTAGGTGATGCCATTTGATCCAAATCCTAACAGTGTGGAATTCGGGTTCTTGATTTTGAGGCAATGGATGCTGGCAAAAGATATCACCTGACTTTCAGAATCATAGAAGGCCGGAATTGGAAGTAAATTTGAGATCAAAGTTGCATTACAGATGCCAGAGTAAATAAAGTCAGTTACATTCTTTGTTCAGTGCTGATCTTACTAGCCCAACAGAACATGTGCATGGGCAAAAGTATAACAGATGAAGAAATTGATAATTATCCTCTGGCTATTATTATAGTGGCTGATAAAGGCATTCTGAGCAGAAAATCTTACCCTGCCCTTGTAACAAAATAAATAAATAAATAAATAAATAAATAAATAAATAAAACAACCAAACAAAAAACCAGCAAACAAAACAAAGCAAAATTTCAAAAAACAATCGTCCAATAAACATTTCTTTAAAAATACTTAGTTTTAAATATGTACATAAGTGAGTGTCTCTGTGTAGATAGGTGCTTGTGGAGTTCAGAAGAGGATCTCAGACCCCACCCCACAGCCAGAGCTGGAGTTACAGGCAGGTGTGAGCCAACTGATAAGACTGTTGGGGACCTAACTCAGGTCCTCTGTAAGAGTAGTTTGTGTTCTTAACTGTGGATCCATTTGTCAGGCCATCAAGTATTTCTTAAGAGATGGTAAATTTTATAAACTCAACACCCTTTATCTATTCTTGCACAGCTTAACTTTTGCCTTTAATTTTCCTTTTATAAACTTACTATATCAGTATGAGTGTGTTTGTGTGTGTGTATGTGTGTATGAATATGTGTGTGTGTGTGTGTGTGTGTGTGTGAGAGAGAGAGAGAGAGAGAGAGAGAGAGAGAGAGAGAGAGAGAGAGATAGTGTGTTTGGTTTTGTGTATACTACAGTGCACAGTGCACTTATGGAGGTTCACGAATCACTTGTAGAGAAGTTGGTTCTCTCCTTCCACAATGTGAGTCTGGGAATCCTTGGAAGGTAATCAGGCTTGGGGGCAGGCCCCACTTCCACGTGTTCCTAACTGTCATTGAACATACCACATACTGAAAGTTAACAGTTATCCACGTTGAGTTATATATAGAAATACTTTCCTGGATGAAGAATGAAGTAAACAAGTAAAAATTAAGAAAGAAGTAATTTCTCAGTTCTGGTGATTTTTAGTTCCACATAAATGTCCATTTCTTGTTCCCTCTCTTCCCCCTTTTCTCTTTCCAATTTCTTCTTTTATTGAACAATTAGTTCAGTGCCAGGCTTTGCTTTGGGATTGACTATCTTTCAGCAATTGGGACAAAGAGGATCCTAGAGTTTTTTCATTTGTTTGTTTGGGAAAACAAATGATGAGAGAGTACAATGAACAGGAATGAGATGTTTAGATGATAACATATGTTCTAAAGGAAACTGAGGAGGGAAATAATTTGAAGAAAGGTGCAGGTTGGCTGTTGGCCATCAGGCTAGGTGGTGACTGAAGGACATGTTAATGAATCATGTAACTTTAGACTAAAGAGAACAGAAGGATCTAGCTCAGTGTTTCTCAACTTCCCTAACATTGCGACCCTTTAATACAATTCCTTATGTTGTGCTTACCCGCAACCATAACATTATTTATTTTTGTTGTTGCTTCACAACTGTAATGTTGCTACTGTTATGTGAAGTGTAGTGAATTGAAGTAATAAGGGCGGCGGCGGGGCTGTGTCCCCAACACCCCAGCCGCCTGCCCGGCTAGCTTATGCCCCGAAATAATTACACGGACACTGTATTCTTTTCAACACTGCTTGGCCCATTCTCTTCTAGGCTAATTCTCACATATTAATTCAGCCCATTTCTAATCATCTGTGTGTAGCACCCCAAGGTGCGCTTACCGGGGAGATTCCAGCCTAGTCCATCCTGGGTCGGAGCTTCATCCCGGGAGCGGGGCATGGCGTCTCTGCTGAGGCATCTGCTCCAGAGAGCAGAGCTGTCGAGACTCTGACCTCACTTCCTCTTCCTCCCAGCGTTCTTTTCTGTTTACTCCTCCCACCGATCCTCTAACCAATGAAATGGGCCAAGGCAGTTCCTTTATTAGCCAATGACCTTCCTCCATCATTTCTCCTTTTTCGGTTTAAACAAAAAAAAAAGGCTTTAACTTTAACATAGCAAAATTACATATAACAAAACAGTTATCAACTAAAAGTTACAATAATCTTTATCATAACTAAGGAAAACTATAACTATAACTAACTATTCTTAACTCCATCAAAGACTCCAGAAAGATATAATATTACCTAAGTAAGCAAGAAAAAAGCAAATTTTAAAACTCTAGAAATGACAGAGACATCTCGCTGCCTGGACAGTCACCCAAAGTTCCTTTGTACCGTTGGGGCATCCATCTTCAGCCTTCAGGCCCATGGTATCCAGCAGACATTTCCATAAAGCAGGAAAATTCAAAGTCAGTTCAGTCACTATCTGTTGTGTCCTGCAGAATGTCTTGCAGACTCTTTCATGAATCAGGAACCCCGAAAGATCATCTCACCTTAGGCAAGTTCAGTAGTCCTCTCTCTGCGGGTTCTCTGTGTCCAGTTTATGCAATAGTCCAGGCAAGAGCAGTTTCTTGCCCAAATGGCTATCAAACTCCATAACGAGCCTCTTCGATGCCCATCTTCCTCTTGAAGTAGATTGCTGCTGCCAGGAGCAGAGTGTCTCATTGTCATGAAAAGTCCTCAGTTATTAAAACATTAAATGTCCTATTCTGTAATCTTTGAAAGACATGAAGAATGTCTATCTAAAATATATCTCTATATATCTAGAAAATCTAACTAACATGACTACAAGCTTTATTATTATTGATGATTATCCATTAACAACCTACATTTCTTAATTATACAGTACATATTTAAATGAACTACACAATCACAATACCTTAATCAAAATCAGAAACACTTATACATGTAACAAAATTGACCTTAAATCTCTATCAATAAAGCAAAATCTATACTAATGTAAATTATTCATATCTATATCATATCCCCCTTAAAATGTAAAAGAACGTTTATAAACCATATTTGGGAACATGGGCGCAGGTTTTTCTCTCCAAACTGCTTCCTGCTGAATGGGGCGTCGTTAATTAGGTCTTTCACGGGATAACCTGTGTGCTAGTTTCATCTCAGTTGGCAGTTGAGCGAAGCAATTTTCTGAAGATGTTCACACCAACCCTTCAGGAGGGCGTGGTCCATCATACCAAATCGGAATAGAAGAAATGAACAGCGTCTCATCCTCTGTGAAAACAAAATAAGAAACTCCTTTCCAAAGTATCATATCCTTAGATCCAAATTCAAAATATCTATGTTGGATTAGTTCAGCAGCATTTATAAACAAATATCTTTTAGCAGCTGTTGCTCCTTCCTCAGCATTCAAACAATTCAAAGAGAGCGTAATAGCATACAGTATCAAAATTCTCTGTGTATTTTTCATCTTTGTGCAGCTTTGTTTTAACCTCTATTTTGTTTATTTTTACTTTTAACTCTTTGCTTTTTGAGACAGGTTCTCTGTATCTTTGACCTGAAGTAACTCTGTAGACCAGGCTGTCTTTGAACTCTCAGAGATCCGCCTGTCTCTGCCTCCCAGGCATTCAGGATTAAAGGTGTTTGCTACTACACCTTGAACTCACAGAGATCTGTTAGTCTCTGCCTTCTAGGCACTGGGATTAAAGGCGTGTGCTATCACACACAACTCTCTTTCTTTTTTGTTTTTTACTTTAAGAACATCAACTTTTAGTCTGCATATATTTTTAACACACTTTAAACCATTCAGAAATTTTCTTTGTCTTTGAATCTCTCTTTACTGTATATCTCTCTTTTTCTGACCACACGAGCCTTTAAATTACTGAGCAATATGGGTAGGATTAAAGGCTTGGCTTTGCCAGCTAGATACAGTCCATTCCTTAGCTTTCCAGCCTCATGGCGGATATACAGGCTGTAGCCATGTTTACTGCAACAACTGTATGGCATTTCAAGGTCCCTGCCAGCAAGTGAGCTACAACAGACAACACTCACGTCCTCTCTTGGTAGCCGGCCCTCCTGCCTTAAACAGTCAGAGTTTGCCCTGGCAGGATGGCCCAGAAAGCCAGCATTTTTAAACGGCGCAGCTTTTTTCCTGCTACGGCTGAAAACCGAAAAGCATGCGTTCAGCTTTTCGTCAACACCATTTAAGTGTTTCGTGGCAGGACCTCTTAATGAGCTGCAGGCTTTGCAGCTAAAGCTGAGTCAGGAAGCCTCTCTTAGATGAGGCGCTTGCTTGCCTCTAGCAAGCAGAGTAGAACCGAGAAATTGCTGCTACCAAGAAACCAGGCACAATGCTTTCACTTTGTTCTAGAATTACTTCCCAAGCTGTCTCAGGCTTTATGTGGAAGCAGTTGTCCACGTGGGCGCCATATGAAGTAATAAGGGCGGCGGCGGGGCTGTGTCCCCAACACCCCAGCCGCCTGCCCGGCTAGCTTATGCCCCGAAATAATTACACGGACACTGTATTCTTTTCAACACTGCTTGGCCCATTCTCTTCTAGGCTAATTCTCACATATTAATTCAGCCCATTTCTAATCATCTGTGTGTAGCACCCCAAGGTGCGCTTACCGGGGAGATTCCAGCCTAGTCCATCCTGGGTCGGAGCTTCATCCCGGGAGCGGGGCATGGCGTCTCTGCTGAGGCATCTGCTCCGGAGAGCAGAGCTGTCGAGACTCTGACCTCACTTCCTCTTCCTCCCAGTGTTCTTTTCTGTTTACTCCTCCCACCGATCCTCTAACCAATGAAATGGGCCAAGGCAGTTCCTTTATTAGCCAATGACCTTCCTCCATCAGTGAATGATCTGATATGTGACCCCAAAGGGGTTGCTACCATGGATTGAGAACTACTAAGACTTACAAAAATCTAGACCTGGAGAGATTACAGAAGACAACCCCAGCCTTGATGAAAAGCTCATAAAAAGCCTTGAGACAGGAAAATGTACTGCAGGGTGAAAGATGGAAGGATAGTTGCTGGACTAGAAAATGGTGTAAATTAAATTTTTAATTCTACTCTAGAAAAATCATTGTGCAGCTTCTAGAAAATTCTTCAAAAATAACTGTGATGAATCACCCCTCCACAGTCTTCATGAGAAAACTGAGCTAGACAGATATTACTCATTTGTTTTATGATCTTGTATTTGGGAAAGAACAAAGGCGTGTTCAGCAGCTGTTGCAATTATCTTTAATACGCCCTTCCCTGCTCCCAGCACTTCTGCCTCTATTAGAAACCCTTTCTTGTTTCCACTAGTAGATCACATTCAGTATCTTATTTCTGGCCCATTCTACCCATTCTTCTTGACCTTCCTATATTCACCTTGATAACATAATGTATTAGTTTTCAAGTATCCTTTATATTAAGTGGGTGGAGTTCTGTGCATATCGTAAAACTTATTGTTAGCTTCTGGTAGTATGTGTAATTGGTATATAGATGAATGCATGGGTTTGCCTATGTCTATTATTTACCTCAGTGCTTTTATTCTCTAGAACACACCACTCTTTCATGGCTATATCTATGAGGAAGGGATTACAGTTTTAATATTTCAGTGACCACAATACATTTATCTCCTGCAAGAAAGGAACTGAGCAAGTACGAAAACAGAGTAAAACTTTGGTAGTTCAAGTTCAGATTTTACAATCCTTCTTGGATGCAATCTCAAAATAAGCCTTGGTATGTTGATTTGTTAGTGTGTGTTTGTTTCCTCTGGAGCACTTGCTTGCACCCATCTCTTCCATTTATCGCACCTGGCTTTGATTGTCAGCGAGTAAAGTCCTAGGTGTATGGGAGCTTCCTTCATTGCTTCCATGATTGGAGCTTTCTCAATTCCAAAGAAAAAAAATATATAGTTTACTGCCTTCTCAACTGGCAGTTCTGCAAGACACACTGGATTATTAAGTAATAAGAAGTAAATAAACCTGAGAAAACTGTAGGTTACATTCTTCTGCCTAAAACCCGAGCAAACAGAAAACCATGTGTGTGATGTTTGTTAAAAATAATTTTTCATTGCTCATGTTCTCCTTCCTTCTGTTCCTCATTTGGACCTTGGGAGCTCAGTCCATTGCTCCAATGTGGGTCTCTGTCTCTATCTCCATCCATCGCCAGATGAAGGTTCTATGGTGATATGCAAGATATTCGTTAGTATGGCTATAGGATCGGGAACACGAGGGGGGGGGGCATCCACCCACTGAGACGGTGGGGCTGATCTATTAGGAGATCACCAAGGCCAGCTGGACTGGGACTGAAAATGCATGGGATAAAACCGGACTCACTGAATATGGCGGACAATGAGGGCTGCTGAGAGGCCAAGGACAATGGCACTGAGTTTTTTTTTTTTATTGAAAAAAAAATTTCCGCCTCCTCCCAGCCTCCCATTTCATGCCCTCCCCCCACTCCTCTCTCCTCCCCCCACTCCTCTCCCCCTCCCTCTCCAGTCTGAAGAGCAGTCAGGGTTCCCTGCCCTGTGGAAAGTTCAAAGTCCTCCCCCCTCCATCCTGGGTTTTGATCCTACTTCATGTTCTGGCTTTGTGGGAGCCTAGCCAGTTTGGATGTTCACCTTCCTAGACCTAGATAGACTGCCCACAGGGCAGGGAACCCTGACTGCTCTTTGGACTGGAGAGGGAGGGGGAGGGGAGTGGGGTGTGGGGAGTGGGGGGGAGGGGGAAGGAAAAGGAAGGAGGGGAGGAGGCGGAAATTTTTAATTAAAAAAATTAATAAAAAAATTAAAAAAACAAAAAAAATAATTTTTCAGCAGATAGAGAGTTGGCTCAGTGGTTAGATCACTTGTTGCTCTTGCAGAGGACCTGGATTCAATCCCCAGCACCCACATGATGGCTCACAACCATTTTTAATTCGAGTACCAGGGGAACTGACACTCTCTTGTGAAGTTGGTGGGCACCAGACATGTAATTCATACACATATGTACGCAAAGGCAAGTCACTTATTCACATAGAATGAGAAAATAATTTTAAAAATAAAATATCAGCTTAAAATAAACAGTAATGTTTTCTTTCAAGCAATTACACTTTTCATATATACATGTACCACACATATTTCCACAAAGACATGGTTCCTGAGAGCTTAAGTGGACCACACAGCAGGCAACCAGGTTTCACACTGACAGCTTATTGTTCTTGGTAGTTATCTATTATATAACCAGATGTTTGTCTTATCACTCTTATTATCCATTTTTTTTCCTTCTGGTTCCCTAGATTTCTGCTGTCTACAATTGGAAGCTGTCCTGTTAGGCGTATATATGTTTAGGATTGTTATAACTGATTCACATTTTTATTACTATCAGTAGTTTCTCTTTACGGTCGTTTTCTGCAAGGAAGTTGGTCTCAATGATCTAGTTCATCATTCTATGAAAAGTTTTAAAGTTAATTCTGGCGACACACTGTTTCTTAGCTCACAAAGAACAGAAAACAGGCACAAGGAACCAATGTTCTAGTTTTAAAAGTTTTGAGGTAAAATGTGGCCTGTTGTTATAGCTTAAGGGGGGGGGCGGTCACTTAACCCTGACTTACTTGACAAAGAAAGATATGAATAAAGATGAACTCTGAAGAGTTAGCTGGCATGGCATCCCAGGCAAAGAGAGGGAAAATTTGTTGAGGGACTTGCTGTGGCTCAGCTATGGAGCTCATTAGAAAAGGGAAAAGGAGGGGAGTGAGCATGAAATATAAGCACCACTTCTCCTTGTTTGCTATTTCAAAGCCTTTAAAAATATTTGCCATTTGTTTTTTGTAAATACCATGCTGAAGAACTTTGAGGATTTGTTCAACTTTATCCATATTGAGTGCTGAATGTTTAGTTCAAACTTTTTAATATATAACAAGAGGCATGGCCATTCTTATATACTCCAATTCAAGAACATAGTACATTCTTAGGAATCAATTAGAGTGGAGCCAGGTATGGTTGGAAATTTAAGGACTGGGAGAAGCAAAAACTGTGCACAGAAAGATTGGAAAGATTAGACAATTATCCTGAATGTGTCTGTCGACTCCAAGGTGTGGGGATTCAGGGTGATAGAGTAGGTTTAAATGCAAACTAGGCTGATACCTGATTCTATCATAGAGATTTAGTTAATAAAGTAATAAAGGCTCATTTCCCTTTTTCTTATGTTTTGAAATTCATGGAATCCATTTGTACCATATCCGCCAAATCAATAATGGTTATCTTTGGTATACCAGAACTTATTTTCTTCCATCTCCCCAGGTGATTTTAACATCTGGAACCAATTCTTTTCCCCCTCCATTGCCCACCATCATGCTAAGTAATAACAACTTTGCTTTACTTCTCCTTCATCCTCCGCATGTTTTAGGATGGTATTTATTAAATCTAAGCCCAATGCCACTTAATAATAGCTATGTAGTTTCTGACTAGTGGTGTAAGCTCTTCTTGCCTCAATTTCCCCATGGGAATCTCTACAGTCTTCATGGAAGACATGTGAAGAATGTAATGTATGCAAAAGCAGCAGTAATATCTTCATAACACAGTGCTGATTATCTCCCATCATATAAACTACAACAGATTTACAAAGACAAGCCAAGACCCCACTGCATCATCTCAGAGCTAGCTACTCTTATTTATTGGTAAAGTCTGCATTGAAAAGAGCATCTATCTCTGTGAGGTTGAGAAGACAATGAGGACAGCAGCCTGGGAAGCTTCCCTTTCACCTGCTTTTAATATCTGGGAAGCACAGTATTTTAATGTAGAACATCACACCTTTTCTTCTCCTGCCTCTGCCTGGTTGCGGAGTAGTTCTAGCCTCCACCTTTCCGTCTCCCATGTTAAGAAAAAGATTCCAAATTCCGGTTGCTTTGGATTCTGAAAGATCACGGCAGGCTGACTAATTTTGCCCAGATTTTCTGTGAAGGCCCCACATGTGCTGCAGTTTTGGGTTGCATAATTGATTTAATCTCTGATTTTAGAGAAACGCGCTACTCTTTTTATGGGACTCTGCATACATTTCTCTAGGGCAAAAAGTGTCCTACTTTTTCTCTCTGCTATCTGTTTAGTGCTAGGCCATTTTTTTTTCTCCCCATGTTAGACTTTACCCTCCATGAAATAAATGAAATCGCAGTTGGAAAACAGCTTACTGGACAGACTTCTAGCAGCAAGATAAGAGTCACACCAGGCATATTTACTGAACAGTCCCCAGTCCTTTGCTCCCTTTCTTCTTGCTCTCTGTGTCTTTGGGCTCAGAGGATACCTTCATTTCCCAGCTAAGACACTGTGGCACCTATACAGAGCCAGACCTTGCCTTAGTGTTGTATAGTTGGTTGTTTTTACTCTTTTGTTCTTTGGGGTCCACAACCCAGCTCTCAACTAAATACTACAGGAGACTTATGAATGCCTTACCTTAGCTTGTCTTGTTTTCTTGCTAGTTTTTTTTTTTGTTGTTGTTGTTTTTAGCTTAAACTATCCCATCTACCTTTTGCCTCAGGGCTTTTATCTTTCTCTATTTCTGTATACTTTTCTTTCTTTCTTACTCTGTTATTAGTTGTATAGGTGCGTGGCTGGCCTCCAATGTCCTCCTCTCCTCCTCCTTTTTTCTTGCTCCTTGATCCTTCTTCCTAGATTTTTCCTCCTATTTATTCTCTCTGCCTGCCCGCCCTGCCTCTCCTTTCTTCTGCTTGGCTATTGGCTGTTCAACTTTTTATTAGACCAACCAAGTGTTTTAGATGGGCAAAATAACACAACTTCACAGAATTAAACAAATGCAACATAAAGGAATGCAACACATCTTTGCATCATTAAAAATAAATGTGCCACCACATAAACAAATGTAACACATCTTAAAAAGTATTCTACAACAGTGTTGTAGCATGAACACCTAAGCCATACTTGCCCTTGACTCATGTGCTGTGCAATGATGTGGGATTTCCTTTTGTATGCTGTGATTACCATTAATGAATAAAGAAACGTCTTTGGACCTATAGCACGGCAGAACTTAGCTAGGTGGGAAAAACTAAACTGAATGCTTGGAGATAGAAGGACAGAGTCAGAGATAAGCCATGGAGCTTCAGCTGGAGGCAGATGTGCTGAAACTTTGATCATAGGTCAAGACCTCGTGGTGATGCACAGATTCATGGAGATGAGTTAAATTAAGAGTTAGCCAATAAGAAGCTAGAGCTAATGGACCAAGTAGTGATTTAAATAATACAGTTTCTGTGTGATTATTTTAGGGCTAAGTGGCTGGGAACCAACAAGCAACCTCCTTACTCCAGTGCAAATTGATTTATTTCTCTGAATCTTGCTATCAACACTTCTAACAGTAATGGCTCATGGGGATGATTTGAGGAGATACACATAGACCAAACAAACCCCAAACTTACACCAGGTGCATAGAAAGTCCTAACTAATAGGAATGTGGAGTGGTTTTTTTGTTGCCTGAGAGAAGAATAACCAAAATGACAAATAGATGATTTTAAATTTACCAATTATTCCATACCATATTTAGCAATCACAATTTTTGTTGGTTTAAAGCAGAGACTCATTTGATGGCTGATGATTTTCATGAGCCTGCTTCCATAGAATATATATTTTGGGGAGGACTTTTATACTGCTTATTTCTTCAACAATGGCTTCTGTAAGAATAGCATAGCTTTCCTAGGTCTGTATTCAATGATATCATGTTAGCAAGTCTCTGAACATTCATCTAACTGTATAGAACATGACTGTTTCCTCAAGAAGTTGTTGGAAGCAATTCCCATCTGTCTGTCATAGCCTTATATTTTCTTTGTTGCAATGATGCTAAGAGAACTTATGAAAAACAATTTATTACTGGTTTGATAAACCATGATTGTTTGAAGTCTGCTACATACTGCTAGTTGGATAGATTTAGATTCATACCCAAAGCTTTAGGCCTCTTTCTATGTGGATATTTACATCAAAATAAGAATCATGCCTCTTAGATTTGTAGTGAACACTAAATGCTAAAACCATGTGAAGGAAACACTAATTCACACAACCATGGTCACTGTATTAGCCAGGGTTCACTGTAATAATGGTTTTTAGTACATCACTCTTATACCTCAGTGGTTTGTAAAATGAGTATTCATATTAGACTAGGTTGAACCTGACTCCAGCCTGCTTCCTGGAGTCAAAAAACTTCTCAGGTTTTTCTGAATGTTTCTTCAATTAAGAATCCAAGTTCTTATAAATGAGGAACTATATAATAGAGAAGAGATGTGGAGAATACTTGGCAAGTATTTACATTACCAACTAACAAAAGAAATTAGTACTTTCCATCCGAACATCACTAACCCAGAACACGCCACAAAACCAGCCTGAATAATAGGAGCCAGTAAAGTGTAATCTGAGTCTATGATGAGAGGTAGCAGACGATTCATGAATGATAACCCAGACATCTTCAGAGAGGGTTGTAGGAACTCATGCTTTCTGCTGTCATCTCATTGATGTGACCATTGCCTCTTCCCCATACAAACAGTATCAAGACACTTACTCTGGATTCTTTCTTTGCATTTCAAATTATTTTAGATGATATGCTTTGTTTTCTTAACAGGTACTTTAACAAATCCCTTAGAAAAAGAACAAAGACTTCTGATTATCCTCAGAGCCTCAGAAGAAATCTTTTGTGACCATTTTGATGGAATACGTGTTGACCCAGGAACAATTGGTAAGAGTTAAATATAATGTATATTAATAATATGTGTGTCTATGTGTTTGCAAAACAAGAAAGAGCAAGACAGGAAGAAAGACAGAGGCAAAGGACTTTTATTTCTTAGACAGCTGTTAAATTCTGGAAAGTTTACATTTATTCTTTGACTTTTGAGATGTCCAATGTCCATTTACAGATATCATAACTATGACTCAAAAGTGATGAACTATGTATGTGTGGTGAACAGAAGATCATTCACTGTTGATAGTGACATTGCCATAGTATTATAGTATAAAATCCTAAACTGGTCTACAAAACCAAAGACTGGAAACTCAAAGATTGAAACATCTTGTACTGACAAGATTCCAAATCGATGGATATTACAGGATAAGAGTGTTTCCCAATGGCACTCACTGTATAGGCATTACTTACTCTGTAAAAGGGAAACCTCTTGAGTTGAAGTTGTTTACCTTCCTTTAAGAAAATTCATTCATTTCAAAACTACATTTCCTTTTACTTATTTTTTTCACTTCCCTATACGAAGAGAGTTGAAAAGAGTCAGGTCATGATCATTTACTATGTTTTTGAGCATTGTATTGCTATATAGACTAGATGTATGTGTTACTGTCATGAGCCAGAGTCGGGATTTCATTGGAATTTCCTTTAGATGAACAGCTGTGATGAACGTTCAAAGTCATACATACACACACACACACACACACACACACACACACCCCACATGTATGACATTTCTTACCATATTGGGATAAATATTCAGATAGTGTGAGGTTCATTAACTTACTTCCAAAATGTCTAACAATTGCTTTATAATATGTTGAAATGCTTTATAATTTCATTTTTTTCTATAAATTCTGTTTATCTTTTCCATGGCATGGGTAGAAGAATTTTTAACCTTACAGTTGACCAGGAAGAGAGACTATACTAAGGGCACTTGATTTGATCCATTTGTTCTCTAACCACATCTGTTGAAATCTTCAGACTGGAGTTTATACAAATAAGCATGCTGACCCTGGCCCCAGCTCTGTGCTTCAAGCAGTGCCTTTCAAATTTTTCTAATAGCAGTTTAAACAAAGAATACACAACTCACAGCATACTTAGCTTCTTTGGCATCACAAGCAAAAGGCAGGTTTTAATCATTTTAAGTCATTTATTACCTTCTTGAAGCAACTATGAAATGATACAGTGCTATTTTACAGTTAATCTTTGATCATAGAAATAAGCAAGAAATCTGCTTTTCCAGTTAATTGAATATTCAGGATAATTCAGATTTTAAAGATGTGAATTTTTTTGTAATAAACATTGTTGTTGGAAATCTCTTTAGCCATCCCAAAATTCTGTCTACCTAGGCAATTAGCATAAAAGATGATTTTAGTTTTATGGTTTGATATTTTGTGACATGTAATTATCAAACTCTATCATGAAAAATTGATTCTAGGATGTGCTCTGAAGTAATATTCATTCTGCATCTACTAATTCTTGTCTTTTTTATTTTCTAACATACCTTCCTGAATTAGAGTACAGAAGAAATACAGACATTGGCACAGACACTTAATTAAGGTCTCAGTAATTATGATTTTATTGTTTTGGTCCACACTGGAAACAAATTCAATGCATATGGTTAACATTGCAATGGTGTTTACTTTTTTCATTCATGACTTTTTTTTTTTACAAAATATTATGAGTATTTAGGTTGTTAAATTAGTTGCTTGCAACAAAATGTTTCCATTTGTACAGGGTTATTCACATGATCCATTTGAAAGTAGGGTGAAAAGATTAGAACGTCATGTCAAGTGCACATATTTCTAGACATATAACATATATAGACTTACAACATTTATAGCATATAACATAACAAATAACACATTTATTGTCTAAGTGACATAAATAAACATATGGTGACACATGATTATTTTTTGTTCTACTACTGGAAAACATGTTCACATATTTTAGAACACAAGACAATGAGAAATTATACTTAATATGGAAATGGTGATGAAGTAATTTTGAGAAAATCCTCGAACAGCTGAAGGCATACATGCAGGCTGAATCTCCCTGATAAGACTATTACTTGCGAGTCTAAAACAAAACAGCATTATCTGTCTGTTCCTGTTTCCCCGGATCATCTTTAGTGAGACAAATTATTAAATTTAAACACTGAAAACAAAATTGAGGTCCCATCTTCAGGAAATAGAATGAACCTTGCCTGTTGCACAGTCTAGGGTATATCATTAAATACCCAAACTGGTTGTCTTCCATCAGATCAAAGAAGTTTTGACATCACCTTAAAAGCAGAAGGACATACCACTTTAAATTGAACTGGCTCACCATTAGATGGTGTTTCTCCACTTTTAGATTTTCATTATGTTCTGTAGCTTTAATTTCTCTGTAGATCTTTGAGTTATATTTGACTTGTTATAATAGAAATATTCTTTTTTAAGATAAGATGGACATAGTTAGATACAGATTATATGTCACGTATTTTTGTGTATGAACCTTTGAACCATATTTCACTTATCTGCCCTTAATTAAGATGGAAATATTTTCTTTGTGATTTGTTGATTCAATTTTTTAGGAGTTTATGGGAAACTTTCCCTTCACGGTGCTTATGCTAAGAAATCCTGGGTACACCTTGGAGCCGATATTGCACCGGGAAATGAGAGGTAAGGAAAGAATTAGAGATCTTTATTTGTTGTTATTGTTTCATTTAGTTCTTTGTGATGTTTTATTGTGATATGAAATACTGAGCAACATCATTGAAGGCAGGGTGACTAGAGAAATTAAGCATGTAACACAGTAAAAGGACAAAAGGAAGGAAATGTAGGGGAAGCACACCGTATACTAAGGAGTAGTTTTAGAGAATGCATACTTTTCTCAATAATGTATAGAACTATGGGTTCCTTGAGATAAGACAAAGAGTATGAATTGAAAATGCAATAGTGAGGATTGACAAGGCACCATAGAGACACTGACAGAAATAAGGGCAAGGCAAAGCTTATGAAGATGAAGGTTGGATCCATCACTTCTTGAAGTGAACAGGTCATATGAAGAACAAACTGACAGAGATCTTCCAGAACTTTGAAGACAAGATAAATAGATGAAAGTAACAGAAGATGTGATACTCTAAGTTAAACCCAGAAAGTGGAAAGCTCCTCCAGGAAACTGTTCTTAATACAAAACAGGCCATCTCCATCAGAAAGAATAACAGAAACTCTCACTGGTTAAAACCGAGAAGAGTAATTTTAATATGGATAACGGATATTAAGTATATTCATTGTAACATTATGTGACTCTGATGGTACAGAAAGAAAATTGATTTAATGAAGAAAAACAGGGGTTTGTTAGTATCTAAATTCCAAAGAATATGGAGTTCTGATGTCCAAGGGTAAGAGAAAGATCCTACAACTCCAGGAGAAAGAGAAATGACCATTTCATTCACATATATTTATATGGAGTACATATTATATATATATATATATGTATATATATACTTGTATGTATGTAACTTGCATGTATTTATAGATGTAAGTGTATTTCATATATATTGGATGATGGTGGTACATGCCTTTAATCCCAGAACTCATAAGGCAGAGGTAGTCAGATCTCTGTGAGTTCAAGACCAGCTTGGTCTACGTATTGAGTTCCAGGACAACCAAGGCTATACAGAAAAACCCTATTTTGAAAAAACCAATCAACCAACCAACCAACTAACAAACAAGAAAACACCCCAAATCATATATATTTGAATATTTACATTCGCTCTATACAATCATTTCTGTTACATACTCTTATTTAAATCTCTCAGTGGAATTATATGAGTGAGGTTATTATCATCATTTTGCTTAACTGGAGTCACAAAAGTTAAAAGTATTCCTTTATAAAGCTAGAAGTTCTGATTGACTATTTCTTGGTTTGTCTAACCCTATAGCTTATGTTCTAAAAATTAGAAATATTCAGAAGGCCTAGTTCAGTCCCATGCAGGTTCTCTAGCTGTCAGTCCAGAGTCCATGGACTTCCATTACCTTAGGTCATCTGTCTCTGTGGTTCCCAATCATGATCTTGATGCTCCCTCTCCCTTTCTCCTATGATCCCTTCTCCCTCTCTTCAGCTGAACTCCGGAAGCTCAGTCTAGTGCTTGGCTCTGGATCACTGCAACTGTTTCCATCAGTTACTGCATGTAGGGTCTGTGATGACAATTAGGGTAGACACTAATCTGATTAGGGGAAAACCAGTTCAGTCACCCTCTCTGCTATTGCTAGGAGTCTTAGCTAAGGCCATCCTTGTGGATTCCTGGGAATTTCCATAGCACTAGGTTTCTCCCTCTGAAAAAAAAAAGGTGACAGTTATATGGCTTGATCTGTTGGGGGAGGCGCTGGCAGTAGGACCAGGACTTAAGGGTGCATGAACTGGTTTTTTGGAGTCCATTCCCTATGGCGGGATACCTTGCTCAGCTTTCGTACAGGGGCAGGGGCTTATTCTGAGGAGAGGATGAGGGGTGGAATGGTGAGAGGAGGAGGGATGGGAGAAAAAGAGGGAGGGGAACTGGTATTTCAAATGAAAAAAAATAAAATAGAAATATTAAAAATAGCATTTCCTAGAATGAGTCTCAAAGAGGATTGTTCTAATGAAATTGTATGAAAAAGTCTAATTATCATAGTGTATTGGTTTTATGTGTTGTATGACTGTTTTCTCCAAATTGAAACATCCCCTTCTGGAGGGAGGAGGAGGATTCATAAGACTTGGGGAGTTTGCCAGGCTCAAACTTGTCATTATGGTAAGCAACCAGTGAGGTGGGATCATTGTGAGTTCAAGGCCAGCCTGGATTATGCAGTGAGGTCTAGGCTAGCTCCAGAGTGAGAAACGTCCTACATCGTTATTCAGAAAACTCATAGATCTCAGGCTACTCTTGAGTCTTGCAAGAGTCACACAGCCATTTGCAGGGTTACTTATGAGGAAGTAATTGCTGGGAGAGAAAAAGCCATAGCTGAAGTTACTTCGTTTCCCCAAGACTCTTCCATAACTGAGAATGCTTTCCTTAGTTGTCACCCATGCTGGGAATGATTGGCAGTGATGCAGCTTCTTTGAGTAACCTCTGCTGTCCTTTGTTTCTTACCTACATTCCTGTAAGGGACCACAGTAACATCATTGATTTATCAAGCTAGATAAGTGCAGAGAGGAGGACAGAGACTGGTCACTGAGGACAAGAGTGGCAGAAAAGACAGAGAGAGTGAGAGTGAGAAGAAGGGAGAGAGAAAGAAAAAGAGAAAGAGATGGGAGCAGGGCAGGCCAACCTTTTAAAAGGAAACATAGCAAATGTGCATGAAGAGTACTCTTAGGAGCTGCAACTGAGGGAGTATCCTGTCAGGACCTTTAGGGCAGGCCATTACAGATGCCTAAATACTAACATCCTCCCTTTTGTTTATTATAAAAAGCTGCCTTAGATGGGGGTAGCAGGTGAGGCAGGGATGAGGACGCTGTGTTCTCGAGACTGCTTCATGCTGAGCTGGGGGTGCTGCAGTCTTTGGGGTACCTGAGAAAGCTGGGGTGTTGTCCATGTCCTGGAGTAGCTGGCTGTTTAACTTCACTGTCCAAGCTCTATGGAACTTTCAGGTGCCACTTGGACCTGGCAAAATACTATTCGAGGTGGTTCCAAGTCAACTCCCTTGAGCTCACAAGAAACATACAGAATTAAACAGGAGTTAATTAAAAGAAATGGAAAACTGGTGTGTGGCGAGCAAGACAAAGCTGGCGTCTCCATCTGACCCACATGGTGTAGCAAACAAACAGAGAGGGAGAACAGACAAACACAAGCAGGTTTTGGAGCAAAGAAAAAGAAAGAAAGTGGAGAATTCTTTCTCTGTTCCCAACTGTATGGTATAAGGAATAGTGAGGTCAGATTTGATTTAAAAGGAATGGTTAGTGGATCTATAAAAGAATCCCAATAGGAACGAGAAGGTGAATGGTAGAGTTCCCAAGGATGAGGCAGAGGAAGATAAAGAAGATCCAAGGCCTGAATATAGTGGCATCCCAGGGAGCCAGGGAGTATAAGACTCAGCAGGCACAAGCTATTTCAGTAAGAACACATAAGAACAGGGGTCAGGGCTCTGAGCATGAGAAAGACACAGTTCCTAATACCAGGACTTCAAGAAAAGTCAGAAGGCAAGGAAAGAACTGTGCTTGAGATAGGAAGCCTCAGATCCAGGGGAATATTCAGAGGTGGATAACCCCACCACAACCCAATTGCTGGTATTGAATGGAAGGCCAAACCATCAGTGAAGGAGAAAGCAGATTTGTTGCTGGTGGAAGAGAGCAGATCAGAAAGCTAAGGGATAGTTGGGCCAGATCTAACTGCAAAGATGAGTTTATAAGCCCTCAAATCAAGCACTGAATGCAAAAGTTGGAGGTGTAGATGATACCAAAGTTCCCTTGAGTGTGGTAGATAAATGAGACCCAAATGGTCTGTGCTTCCTAGCATCCCAGGAATTCAGAGAGGGTTGATTTTGACTTTCACACTGACAATTTTGTTAGGCAATGCCAGGTGGATCTATATGTTTTTCTTAAGATTCACCTTGTTCATTAGCTTCTCTAGGGTCATGAACTCTAGGCTCGCTATCCTTTGCTTTATAACTAGTATCCACTTATGAGTGAGTACATACCATGTTCATCTTTCTGGGTACACATGCCCTTTGACGCATTGACTTCACTTTCTTTTGGTGTGTATTCTATGGTGGTATTTCTAAGACAATTAACTTTTTTTTTTTTTTTGATTTTCGAGACTGGGTTTCTCCGTAGCTTTTGGTTCCTGTCCTGGAACTAGCTGGAGCTAGACCAGGCTGGCCTCGAACTCACAGAGGTCCGCCTGCCTCTGCCTCCCGAGTGCTGGGATTAAAGGCGTGCACCACCACCGCCCAGCTCAATTAACCTTTTTAATTTTTACGTTTTTTTCCCACTCTTTTTCCAGTATATATGTATATGAATGTATGCATATGTGTATATGCAAATGCACATACCTATTTATGTTTGAACTTAGGATCCAGAGGATGGTGATTGAGGTCCTCCTCTGTTACTCTCCACCTTAAATCAGGTTCCATGAACCAGAGGCTCTAGAATCCATGAAGTCCCAGCAATAATTCTGTTTCAGCTTCTCTTGGAGCTGGATGTCACAGTTGTGCACAAGACAGCTGGCTTATCACCTTGAGTCTGGACTCTGTTATTAATGGCAGAGCCGAATATCTGACTGCTGCGTCCTATTTTCTATAACAGCTATGCTGATTTAAATTTCTACCAGTGGTACACAATGGATCCCTCTTTCTTCTTATCCTTGCATCACTGAGTATTATCTTGCATCTTTTTTTCTAACAGACGTTTTAACAGGTTCAAATTGTTTTGAGTGGCTTATGAATACAGGCTG
The DNA here is from genome assembly GCF_018167655.1 of Microtus oregoni. Lineage (NCBI taxonomy): Eukaryota > Metazoa > Chordata > Mammalia > Rodentia > Cricetidae > Microtus > Microtus oregoni. The sequence goes on from NW_024543066.1 coordinate 35,784,667, forward strand.
TTAGCTACAAAGAAATTACTCACTGAAGAACAAATAACCATTTATTATGTTACCGTTTCCCCAGGACCCAGACCTTTAATTTGAACACCACCACTGATAGTATCTGCTCTGTTGGTTCTTGTATCACATTAGTGATGTGCTTTTGAGATATCTTGTGTTTAGAATATCTTTCTTTCCTCTCTTCTAAGCACTGCACGCAAGACTTTGTGTAACAACTCTAGTATTTCAAACTTAGACAATCAAATAAGAATATTAGATATTGTATATCATTGCACACCATCCTACTTATCTTGGGAGATTCAATTATTTTTTTCTTAATTTTGCATTCAATTGCTTAATCAGAACAACCACTAGGACATGATTTTATGGTTTAAAAATTTAGGGAATCATAAAACATGATTTTTATTTTTAAAAATACTAAAAATAATTTAAGACATAACAAGTTGATAAATAGTAATGCTTCCATAGACCCGTGGCTTGATTCCCTAATGGTAACCTCTTGTGTAGTCATAAAACATTGGTGTGGTTCTTAATGAATGATGGGTAAGCTATTTAAACTTCACTACGCTGGAGAGAGGAAATGTTTAGTGTAATCTGTAGCATCTAGGAAGAGCACAGCAAAAACATCCAGCTCGTATCTGCTTGCGTCTTTTCTAGAACTTAGAGCATGTTAGCTCAACTGTATATTTTCTAATATCTCAGCATTTCCCCTTCAAGTTAAATTTTAATCAATTCAAAATTTGTTATTACCATAATTATGATTACGTATTAGAACATAGAGTCCGTGTCCCTTTTCCCACTTACTAGTAATTAGTGATCCTGTGTACAGCTTCTAAAAGGAGTTCTTAGGATCTAGTGAAGCACTGTGTCCTAGCCTCAAATGGTCTACTCTTCCATGGAGGTTAAACACTCAACTTTAGGAATAAGGAAGAAAAGTACTCTGTAATGAGAAGGCTTCAACAGTGAGATTCGCTTGTGATTTACTAAATGTATAACTTTGCTAAATTGCCCTCTTGAGTAATAGTTTCTTTTCCTGTAATTATGAGAGTAATGGTGCCTAGATAATATAATAATTATACAAATCAAATGCATTAATGAATGGGAATTATAGCTCAATTTCTAGCACAAAATCTGACAGGGACGCTTATAGGCAGTCAAACTTCTGTTAGGGAAAGAAAATGAACATTTCTTGATTCATTTTGGATTGGGGCCAATCGAGCCCCTTCCTCCAGTTTCTAAATTTTTGTACTTCTCTAATTTGACCTCATCTTTCTACTTAACAGTTTTCCCCACAGCTGTAGACTATGTGCATTCGCAAAGTCACTGAGTTTTATCTAGCTTCCCAATCTGAGGAGGCATTACTCCCCCTTTGTGTTCGTTCATAGGCTAGGTTAATCTCATTCATTTTTAGTATAGGGTAATGTTTGTACTAATAAATTACACCATATTCGTGTTTCCATTAATTAGCGATGAATACTATCAAAGAAGAGGAGGTAGGACACCAGTCTGGGGTCTAAAGTTTGGTATGTCAGAAGTTTGATGATTAAGGACTTGGTCTTCCTTCAAGAAGTCTTCTTGAAGCACAGTAATGCAAGGCAGTATCCTTTAAAATGAATTATTTGCAGGAAGGAAGCAGACACATTTGATCAGAGTAGAAGGCTCAGGAAAGGCCACTTGCAAAGGAGGACTTACCTTTTTCCATAAGTTACATTTGGGTTCTCTTGATGTTGAGTATCCTGTGGGTTTTAACAAATGCATGAAGGTATCAATTTACTTCTCTACAGTGCTCTAAAGCCATCCTAAGCTCCATTTGAGTTGAGGCATGTCTCAGTTATAAGGAACTTTATTGACTATTATGGTTGTCTATTATCTGAAGAACTTCATTCAATAACTGTAAATACTAATGAGAAGACTCTCTAGGTGATCTAGATCATGATTAGAAAATCGTGTTACTGTCTATTCTATTATGGGTTGCCTGTGTTGTGGCTTGAACTAACAGTTGTTTTTCTGACCCATCTTCTTGTGCACCTCACCCCTTATCTTGTCTCCCCCCTTCCTTTATCCTTTTCCCCATTCCCTTTTTATGGTATTAAACCCTAGACCTTGGATCTGTGTGGCAGACACTGCTACTATGCTACATCCGAAGCTGTTAGCATAGTGTGCTATTCATTAAGTAAGAAAACACATTTCTAAGTGAAAAAAATTATAGGTTAATATTTTGAGAGACATTCTTCATCTTCCATTTTGTGTATGTATTATTTTTACTTTAAAAATGAGGCATATTATTTGATAGTTTCTTTTAAAAATTCAATACATTAGGAAGAAAGTTCTTTGTAATTCAGTTATGTCAAACATTGAATTTTTAGATGACTATATGGTATTCCCTTGACTTTTGCTTCCATAATTTTATTATTATTTGAGGGCTTGCAATAATGTAACTGAAATGTGTAACTACTGCTTCCCCCCCACCCCCCCATTACTCATTAGCAGCCAGGGAAGACCCTGGCAAGGTGATGCTATTTAGTCAAAATATCTCTGGACTGGGTCAGGAATCTTACTTCATCTAACCTAGTCTTTGACTCCATTTGATTATCCACCCTTGAGTTACTATTTAATCTTCGTTGTCAAAATTTCTCTTTCCTTCCTTTTTTCCTTCCTTCCTTCCTTCCTTCCTTCCTTCCTTCCTTCCTTCTTTTCTTCTCTCCTTCAGTACTATTCACTAAGAAAAAGCCATACATCCATGACAGGTCGAAGAGAAAATGAATTTAATGTGAGTCTAAGGAAATGCATCTACAAAACTCCCACTGACTTATAGAGTTAAAATCACAATGCTTAGAATAGCGCACCAGAGTAATAGACACCCACTATTCCACACAATGCAATTTGGATGGCAGGGTGAGATAGGAACATCCAACTGCTTCACTGATGATACAAAGCTTGAAAAACCAAACAGCTTTTTGAGGTTGCACAGATGGAACTAGAATTCTAACGACTCATAGCAGTATCTGTATTAGGATTTTTGTATATATTGCCAAATAAGTATAATTTACCTTCAGAAGACATGAAAAAAATATCTTTATTACTCAAATTGTTTCATTGTCAAGAAGGGAGTTGGCTCTTATCCCAAACACATGAAGGTATGATTACTAATCTCCGCCACGTTACTGGGAATACAGGAATGAACCACCATGCCTAGCTTTGTAAAATGTGGTTTCTGGGGGACCAAATTAAGGTCTTCAAACTTGCAAAACAAGGACTTTATTAACCCAGGATTTTCTCCATGCACAGGAGTCAATGTTCAACCAAGCTTTTTTCTTGAGTTTTATTTTGCTTCCCCCTTTAGTTTCCATAGTGAGATTTGCTTATTTTTATTTATTTTATGTATTTTACTTTTTCTTGGATTACTTTTTGATCGCTGTTGTTTCGTTAGTATATCTGACACCTGCTTTCTGAGTTTATAGAATTATAGTAGACGATGAAGTGAATTGGCAACCCCCCGACAAAATCGTCCTCAGCTCTTCTTCTTATGAGCCTCATGAGGCAGAGGTCCTCACAGTCAAGGAAGTCAAGGGCCATCACATCAGTATCTATGAACGTCTTAGACACCGACACATTGGTAAGGCTTTGCTTTATTGGTTAAAGGAAATGGGTGGGCCATGAAGGATTGGCTTGACAGCCCGCCCAGCCATAGTGTACTTGTTTAATATTAAGAGTGGAAGGAGGTTTCCTGATTACTGCCCTGCACTTATCTTAGAAACTTTTCTCAATTTTCTTCCCCTCTTTTCCTCCCTTCTTTTCATATCCTCTCCCTTCTCCTTCCCTTTCCTCTCCTCCTTCTTTCCTTGCTTCCTTCTGCCTTTTAATGTTTTTTGTTTGTTTGAGACAGGGTATGTTTAAGTAGTACAAGCTTGCTACTCAAACTCATTCTCTTACGTTAGTGCTCCAGTGCTGAAATTATAAACATACATGCCCCATACCTTTGTACCTGGTTTACTATTTTTTTATTTTATTTATATATTGAGACAAGGTCTCATTATATTGTCCTGGCTGTCTTAGAACTTGCTATGTGGACCAGGATGGCCTAAAGCTCAAAGAGATCTATCTGCCTCTGCATCCCTGGTGCTGGGATTAAAGCTGTGCACTATCATACTTGACATATTGTTTACTTTCAAAATAATGTTTAGATATAACAGACATTTAATTGCTCATAATGACAAGTCTAAGAGGAGAGTTGAAGTGTATTTAAAAATCAGATAGTTTTTGACTAAGTCAGAAAAAAACTCTTTGACACTAAGTATCCAGTTCATTTCATTTCATTGAATCCTGGGTCCCTTGGAATACAATGGATAGTATAAAAAGTCACTTTACTTTATATAGAAATGTATGCTTCTTGACACAAAATACATTTTATATATTGTCTAGTAAGATGATCAAGAACAAAGGAAACAAACAGAAGAAACAGGAAAACTCAGATACCTTTTTGTAAAAACAGGAAGTAAGTTTGTTGTAGAAATAATAGCCATCAAAGAAAACCACCCTCCTGTCATGCATGAAAGAAGTTTAACTCAGGAGTGATAATTAATAAAGCATGAAAAATAAGCATCAGTGAATTTTTATCAGATATAAGGGGAGTGTAAATGTTCATCACGACTGTCTAAAGTCTTTGTACGTTATTGTATCAGGGTTAACACTTCCTCCTCCACTTACTATTGTTGTTGAAGCTGGATTTTTCTATGTTACTTGGGCTGGTCTTGAATTTCTGAGCTCTAGACATTCTCCTGCCTCAGCCTTCAGTTAGCTAGTACTATAGGCATGTTTCACTATGTCCAGCTTGATTTTCTATTTTAACAGCATAGCATGGAAAAGAGACATCTTTATTAACCCTGGGAAACTGGAGTCACCATAAAATGTTAGTGGAAATAGGGAAACAAAGCTCCCCCTTACTTCCTGCTCAAGTAGATGGTCCAGGTTGCTGACGGCAGAAGCTCATCAGGAGAGGAGGTTACTGAGCTTAGCACCATCCCTTCTATGCCCTTCATTCTCTGACATTAATGTTTACTCTCTCCCACTGCCTCATCTGACCTGGCATTCTTTACTCCTATGATGGAAGTGTATGGACCATGTGTAGTCAAATGCCACAGCCTCACACTGATGCAAGAAAGGAAGGACCGTGTGGCCTCTACTAACTAGACAAATCTGTGAGCAAGTGGCCTGCCCTAGTACCCAGAGATACTGAGAAGAAATGAATTATTGCTCACACATTCTCTTTGATCCCAAAGAGGGACAAGTGAACAGATTTTTCATTTCTTGACTGACATCTGTGGAGTGTGCCTGAGGAGAGGCTGGCTTTCATGTTGGGGAGGACTTCTAACAGCAATAGGAACTTTCATTTGTGAGGTACAGTAGGGTCCCCAGCTGGTGGTTTCCAAGGCAGCCAGTTAAAAGTTGTTTGCCTCTGACCCCTGCTTCTTCAGGAAGTGCCCATATCATGGAGGATGGTCAGCGCATTCCATTGGCTGCTGAAGTTGGACTGTTGACTAGGAACATTAAAATTCAACCTGACTCATCCTGTAGAGGGAGACTCCTGGTGGGGTCCTTCAGGAAGTCTAGCAGAGAAGAGTTTTCCGGTAAGTGAAATGAAATTTTCAATCTCGTAGCATTACCGTTTAGCTACTAAGAATTCTGAACCACTCATCCGGGGCTCTCAGAAACTTCAGCTGCGAGAATTTTCACTTGTAATGCAAAATGATCGAATTAGGTGGCTTCTTTGTGCTCCAGGAAGCTATGAATTTTCAGCCCTAGTCTTCACTAAATTAGCAGTGTGAAGTTAAATAACATCCTAGAGATGAGCGCATATGTGCCTTTTAACCTCAAGGAAAACACCTTCGGCAGATGGGAATTTCCCTCTGCTTTGAAATGACAGATGACTTCATAACTGTTTGAATTTTGTCACTTTCCTAATTTTCTCTTACATTTTCCCAGTAGTATGCAATATCTAGTGTTAGACATGAGTCATGCTACAAACGAGTGGCTGCAATTTAAATACGAATAATTTCCATATCTTAAAAGTGTTTTAAAGATCAGTTCAGTCATTTTAAAAGATCAATGAAATCTTTTACTTCGAAATTTCTGCTTCACCTCTTTTAGAATCTTGCAAAATTGATGACCTTCTTTATTAAATGTTCTGGTTATAGTCTTGCAAATCTCTTCCTGATCAAATAGTTTGACAGATGTTGTCAGGATAGCTCCATCTTTGGAAACGACTGTGTGTCTGTCCATCATGATCTGAACTTATTTACAAAAACACTTCCTTTGATTCTTAGGAATTTACTTGGTTATTTCTTGGAGTACACATCCACTGCAGATTAATTCTATTTTCTTTTACCTAAAAATGTAGATTTTCTTCTACTATTCCCTAAAGGATATTTGTTTGTTTGTTCTTTCTTTTTAAAAATGTTTATTATTAGAAAATGTCTGGGTAAATCTAAAAATGATTCTTCTATGCTATAGTTTCTATAATTAAAGGAAATAATTTATTTTTCTATGAGATTTTTCTTCTGCAAGATAAAATGAGGATGCAAGGCAAATAATGAGCACAATATAATAAAGGAGAGGAGACAGAAGAAAGTTCCCACACAGCTAAAAATCTCCTCTCTTTATGTGGGGGCTGTCATTTCTACTCTAAGATGGAAGTTATAGGCGTCTATTATTCATTTGTACACCTCTTAAACATAATCAGAGATGGTTCTTTGTGCAGTGGGCAATTAAAATAGAAACACTAAACTGTGTAGGGTAGTATCTGGGAAGTGTTCAGCCAAAAGTGGTAGATCAATATCATTCCCTGTCTTTGTTAAGGTTCCTATTGCTGTGAAGAGACACCATGACCATGGCAGTTCTTAAATGGGAAAACATGTAATTGTGGTGGTTTGCTTACATTTCAGAGGTTCAGTCCATTATCATCATGATGAAACATGGTAGCAAGCAGGCAGACATGGTGCTGGAAAGGTAGCTCAGAGTTCTATATCTTTCAGGCAACAGGAAGTGAACTGTCTCACTAGGTGTGGCTTGAGCATATATGAGACCTCAAAGTCTGCCTCCACAGTAACACACTTCCTCCAACAAGACCACACCTACTCCAATAAGATCACACCTCCCATTAGTGCCACTATCTTTGGGGGGGAGGTTGTTTTCTTTCAAGCCACCACAACCCTCATCACTCCAATATTCAGGGACAGAGAAAGGAGTAGAAAGACTAAAAGGGTTAGAGGTTGAGGAAAATTAGATCAAAACCATATCTTTAAGGCATGATAAGACCACCATACTCAATAACTCCCAGAAGCTGTAGTTGCCTGTGTAAAACATATACAAGATCAAGCCAGTCACTATTACTATATGAACCTCTTCTCCCAAACTGAACAGCCATGGACAAATGATGGTTTCTTGGTAAGAGAGAGTCTCTTGTCTTTAATGGTGTGCCTAGTGGGTTGGGTACATTCCAGTGTAAGTCCCCTTACCCAGGACTTTATGAGTAGCACTAATTTGACTAACTGGGTTCAAAATACATTGTATGTATTTATGAAATTCTCAAAGACTTAATACAACAATATCTGTGTTTTTAAAGAGAAGAAAGTAATTTTGTACTTATGTATAATAAACATTCAGAGATGGCTTGGAAAAAAGTCCTCTAACCTAGTATAATCAGCATGGGATGATTCTTGGAATCATCCATTTATTATTTTTGGAATATTTTTATTTTAAATCAGAAGTTTATAATTTCTAGTGAATAGAAAAAACACTTTTCATAAGCTCTGCATCTATGTGTCCTTACTAGAGGTGAGTGTGCTCACTAGGAGGAAAATTACCAGCATTTGGTGGTATTTATTGGGGGATTTTTCTGAAACTCAATGGATAGTTGCCAAATGCACAGGGCAAGCAACATATAAGAAAGAAATGTCTGGCTCAAGGTAACATGAGGTTTAAGTTGGACAATCTTGCTCTAGAAGACAGAGACAAAATCTGTCTTGTAGAAATTGGTCTTGTAGAAATGATTGTAGTTGGGACATCAGGAGGGAAGAGCATCATAGAAACCAAGCTAATGAAAACCATTTCACCATAATAGGTCAGAAAGACAAATCTTACAGTTGAGGGCAAAGGCTGAGAGAATCCTACATCTCTGTAGTTGCTAACCTATAGCTTTTACCACCGAGAGGGAGAGGGAGAGAGAGAGAGAGAGAGAGAGAGAGAGAGAGAGAGATCATATGAAATGCTTCTCAGGACTGAACAGTTCTGGATTTTCCATAGTGGAAATTTTTTCCTGTTAATGATCCATTTCTGTCCAGTATACAGTCCAGGTTCTCTAACTACATTAAGAAAGAATCCTTGCTTTTTAAAATAACCCATGTCATTGCAGACGAGGGGTGGGGGAAAGAGTGTCATAGCCAGTGGACCCAAAAATTTGCTGTGAGACTGTCTAAACATGAGCGGAATAAGGATGACAATAAAAAAAATGCCACGGTAAAGCAAGAGAGGACCATGGTGCCTGCACAAAGAATAGCAGGCAATTATGAAATTCTAAAAGCTGGAGAAACAGCCTCCCTTAGGGAAGAGCAAACCAACTGGTTCTCCAATATTAATGGCCAGTCTTGGGAATGTACAAATGGGTAATAATATATAGACTGAGAAGGTTATATTTAGGAAAAAAAGATTGCATGGGAATTTGAAAGAGAGAAAGGAGGGGATCTGTACATGCAAACAAAACGATGCTGAGCAGTGTGAAACTGTGAATCACAACCATATTGAAATAAGATATTGAAATATTGCTCACAGGATATGCTAATGAGAGCCTAAAATTGCCATGCATAATAAGAAACAGGCTGTTAACATGTAAACTTGTATTTCTATTTGGTGTTGTTCATTTTAAAGTTCTATGAATAGGACAGGTACAACATACCTTCCAGTTGTGTGCTACTGGCAAAGAATATCAAGAGACATCTAGCATTTTAATGTTTTGTGCTAAAGTCCTTTCCTTGGGAAGATGTGAACAACATCTACCCCTCTCCTCTTTCATCACAAAATAAACTGAAATGTGACTACACCAAAGTTCACTCAGGGGCTCCTGTGAGTTTATAAGGCTTACTTGTAGAAAAATAGGCAAGGGTTCTGGGCAGGAGTATAGGTGGCCAGCAAGGATGATTGTTTTTCCATGTCTGTATAGATATAATACCTCTGCCATCCCCTCTCCCAATATCCTCTAGCTCCTTCCCAAAGACCATGTGCAATTAGGTATGATTGCATACAACTTGTGAGCAGGGGTGGCTGGATACCCAGGTAAAGTCCTATGACTCTCTCTAATTCCCTCTATGAAGGAAAGTAAATAGTCAACAGACCTAGTGGTGATGATCTTTTGTGAGTGGGGCTAGCAGAACTGCTGAAGATGTCGGAAGTTTAGCTCAGAGGTTACTATTATACAACAACATTTAACACTATTTCTATACCATCTACCATAAGCTTCTCCATCATTGCCAACCAGGAGTATTAATTATTGAAGTTCTTTTACCAGTTCTAGGAAAGGCACGTAGTCTTTCACTGTCCCCTTCTTACAGGGACAGACTTCTTTACAGCAACTGATTTGCAAGGCTTTAAGTTTCCTATCTCTGAAATGGAAGTGGAGAACTGAAAGTGTTAAGGCTGGTCTATCTTTGAGCTTGAAGTAAAAGTACTGAAACATAGTAACATTGACATTTCACATACCTAGTTTCCTCTAGGTTTATTGAAGAAGTAACTTCATGGGGTTACTTCATCTTGGGTATTGCCTCAAAAACCAAACCGAACCAAGCCATCTTAAATCCCAGCAACAACAACTAAGAAACAAAATGAGAAAGAAAGGAAGAAAGGAAGGAAGGAAGGAAGAAAGAAAGAAAGAAAGAAAGGAAAAGAAAAAGAAAGAAAGGAAAGAAGAGAGAGAGAGACCAAGTTGTCAAGCTGTAGCCTTCCAAGCAACAGATATATGACTCATGACTGACATACAGTTATTGTCTGGTTATCTGACTTTGTGTGAAGATGTTCCATTTATAGTATTGAACCTTTTATTCTTGCATGTGTGTATTTGCAATGTGGTTCATAACATTTAGTCATATGTTCAGGTTGAAATCTTAGTTTGTCAACTATTTTCTTTCTCAGTTTTCTTATCAACAAAATGGGAATAATAATAGGACTCAACTCATAGGATCTTTGTGATAAAATTGTGCTCTGTGTGTATGTATGTATGTATGTATGTATGTGTGTGTGTGTGCATGTGTGCATTTCAGAAGAGCTTGACATACAATCAGTGTTATATGGGAATTAGATGTTACAGTTATTTTATTTCATTATTAATTTATAATCTATAATCATATAGTATGTATTTTATGTATTTTTATCAAAAGCGTTTCCACTGTTATTGATACTCAAATTTAAAAACAATGTATAGGCTGAATTCTGTATGATTTTAACTATATCTTTTTAAGGCAGCACAGGTAGACATGTGGTATCCAATTGTAATCCTAACACTTTGGAGAGGGAGGCAAGAGGGTTGTGATGTTGAAGTCATCTAAGGCTACATAGTGAGTTTCAGCCCTTCCTGGGGTTTCATAGTCAAACTCTGTCTCTAAAAAAATAAAAACAAGCTAGGCATGGTTGCTCAAGCCTATGACCTAAGATACTCTGGAAGCTTAGGCAGGAAAATCACAAATTACAGACCTGTGTGACAAATTAATGAGACTCTACTAAAAAAAGAATAGGCTATATTAGAGGTATAGCTAGTAGTAGAATAATGGCCTAGTAGGGTCAGGGCTGTAGGTTCAAGCATCAGTATCGCAAAACAATACACAAAAAATGACAACATTCAAAAAGCTTGAAATCTTCAGTGAAACTATGTAAGTATTCATTTTCATCAAAAATGTACAAAATTTCATTGTCATAAAAATAAAGTGGAAAATATAGTGTAGTTAAGATTAAAATATAGAAAGGGTTTCATGGAGGTCATTTCTTTATATTTACTCCTGGGAATTGATTGTAAGGTCTTACACATGCTGGGCCAGTGCCCTTGATCCAGTCAATGCAGAGAATATGGAAACCAGTTGTGTACCTCCCCAAGGCCATTCCCTCCCTTATTTCTCTAATTTTTACTTCTTACATCAGAGTCCAGACTGCACATGGCTGTTTGTAGACAAGAATGTGTTATTTCCACTGATTAATGTTTGTTAGTGAGAATTTATGGTGTGATATATAGTTCGAGTGTAAAAATAATGATTTTATTTTACTTAAATATATGTATATTTTGATGCCCCCAAAATAACCTCCTTTGATATTTTGTGGGACATAAGTAAGGACTTGACTTGAATATGCACATTTTCTTTGCAGGTGTTCTTCAACTTCTAAATGTAGAAATTCAAAACTTGGGGTCACCACTGTATGCATCCATTGAGTTCACTGGTGTGTCAGCAGGATCCTGGGTGGTATCTTCTACCATACATCAAAGCTGTGGCATGGGCATCTATGCATCTACCAGCCATGGGATGGTTTTAAATGACAATGTAGTGTTTGGTACCAATGGCCATGGCATTGATCTGGAAGGTCTGAACCATTCTCTCACTAATAACCTTGTCATCTTAACGATGCAGTCAACAAGGTCATCTCCTTGGGTGGCAGGAATCAAAGTGAACTATGCAAAAGATGTCATTCTCCATGGCAATGTAGTGGCAGGATCAGAAAGAATTGGCATTCACATATGTGGCCATAGCTGCTCTTCTGAAATGCTTTGGTCTGACAATGTGGTCCATTCAAGCCTCCATGGCGTTCACCTCTATAAGAGACATGAACCCAACAACTGTACTGGTGTCTCTGGATTTCTGGCCTTTAAGAACTTTGACTATGGTGCCATGATACAGACGGAGAATAGTTTGGTTCTGCAGAACATCACTCTTGTAGACAATACTATTGGTCTTTTGGCGGTTGTATCTGTATCTTCTGCTTCTCCGAGCTCCATTATGGATGTGCAGATTGTGCTTAGGAATTCAGTCATTGTGGCTACTAGCTCCTCTTTTGACTGCATTCAAGACAGAAAGACACCTCAGTCAGCCAACTGGACATCAACAGACAGAGCACCTTCCAATGCCAGAGGGGGCCGGATTGGCATCCTGTGGCCAGTTTTCACCTCAGAACCAAATCAATGGCCTCACGAGCCATGGCACAGAGTGAGAAGTGGCCATTTTGTCTCCGGAATCATGAAGCTTCAAGGTAGGATTCTGGTGTTTGTCCTAAAATTGTGGCTTTGCAGACGCAAGTACACAACTTTCAGGAGCATTCAAAAATCATACGGCAAGAAGGTCCAGTGTGGTCTAATGCTCGCTTGTCTAGCTGACATCCGAATGTTGATGAGCCACATCTGTATATTAAAGGCAGTGAGTGAGTCCTGACAGAAGTTACTGCTTTCTTCTTGCTGGAGAGACTTCATTGTAACTATCTAACTCAAAGATAACTCTTGGATAGAAGTCATTTTCCCTATTGTCCACTAAAGTAACTGAGACACAGAAAGTGTACCTCAGCTTTGTAGGTGTCTACTATGAAGATGGCTAGGTTTAAAGTCAGCATTTGAATACATGGGTAGTTTATCTTCTACCAGAATGTTTGGGTAATTTTGTACTTATTCCTCATCTATTTAGTCTTATCTGGTAGTCTGTTTGAATATTACATAAAATAGATTTTCATCAATGTTTTTTTTTTGTTTTTTTTTTTTTTTTGTTTTGGTTTTTCGAGACAGGGTTTCTCTGTGGCTTTGGAGCCTGTCCTGGAACTAGCTCTGTAGACCAGGCTGGTCTCGAACTCACAGAGATCCGCCTACCTCTGCCTCCCGAGTGCTGGGATTAAAGGCGTGCGCCACCATCGCCCGGCTAATGTTTTAATTTAACTTTTCCTAAGGATTGTAATATGTTTGAATTATTGTTTCTAGAGGCATTTTTATTATTTTATGTGTATGAGTGTTTTGCCATATATACATAGATCTGTGCAGCATATACATGAAGTACCCACAGGGGCTAGAAAGTGGGTGTTAGACCCCAAAACTGATGTTAACGAAGACTGTGAGCCTCAATGTAGCTGCAAGGGATTGAACCTGTGTCCTTTGGAAGAACAGTCAGTGCCCTAGCCACTAAGCCAGGTTTCTAGCCTGGAATTGCTCTCTTTTTTTCACATAGTGTTCATGTAGGGCCCAGATATTTTGTTTCTAAGATTCAACTAAACTTCCTGGGGTTTAAATTAAATTGGTTCCTATAATATACATTATGAAAAGAATATGTAGTGTAGTATCTGTTTGTGGTTGGTGGTGCACATGATATAATCTTGTGGTATACTGTTTAATATTTCAGATGTCACATTTTCTAGTTTTGTAAAGAGTTGCTATAGTGGAGACCTGGATATCTGCATCCTGCCTAATGAATACAGCACTGGAATCATGTACCCAATAACAGCAGAGAGGACCAGGATGCTAAGGATAAAGGACAAAAACAAGTTCTACTTTCCTCCATCACAGCCCAGGTACCACTTTCAGTACTGACAAGATATTATAATTTGAGACAATTCCCACCTTTTTTTTTAAGTTCTTAAAACATTTTATTTTTTTTATTTTTTAAATTTATTTATTTATTAAGGATTTCTGCCTCGTCCCCACAACCGCTTCCCATTTCCCTCCCCCTCCCCCGATAATCAGGAGCAGAAGGAGACGGAGCACGAGCAAGGAACTCAGGACCACGAGGGGTGCACCCACACACTAAGACAATGGGGATGTTCTATTGGGATCTCACCAAGGCCAGCTGGCCTAGGTCTGAAAAAGCATGGGATAAACCCGGACTAGCTGAACATAGCGGACAATGAGGAATACTGAGAATTCAAGAACAATTGCAGTGGGTTTTTTTTTTTTTAAATAATTTTTTTATTAAGAAAAGAAGAAAAAAAAACATAAACAAAAAACAAGTTTCCACCTCCTCCCAGCCTCCCATTTCCCTCCCCCTCCTCCCACCCTTCTCCCCCTCCTCCCACCCTTCTACCCCTCCCCCCACTCCTCTCCCCCTCCCTCTCCTGTCCACAGAGCAGTACAGGTTCCCTGCCCTGTGGTAAGTCCTAGGTCCTCCCCCCTCCGTCCATATCTAGGAAGGTGAACATCCAAACTGGCTAGGCTTCCACAAAGCCAGCACATTAAGTAGGATCAAAACCCCGTGCCATTGTCCTTGGCGTCTCATCAGCCCTCATTGTTCGCCATGTTCAGAGAGTTCGGTTTTATCCCATGCTTTTTCGGTCACAGTCCAGCTGGCCTTGGTGAGCTCCCAGTAGATCAGCTCCACTGTCTCAGTGGGTGGGTGCACGCCTCGTGGTCCCGACTTCTTTGCTCATGTTCTCCCTCCTTCTGCTCCTCATTGGGACCTTGGGAGCTCAGTCCAGTGCTCCAGTGTGGGTCTCTGTCTCTGTCTCCATCCATCACCAGATGAAGGTTCTATGATGATATGCAAGATATTCGTCAGTATTGCTCTCGGATAGGGTCATTTCAGGTTCCCAATCCTCAGCTACCCAAGGAACTAACTGGGAACCTCATGTTGGGCACTTGGGAGCCCCTCTAAAGTCGTGCTCAACTTCCTTAGCAATCAGGGAAATGCAAATCAAAACAACTTTGAGATATCATCTTACACCTGTCAGAATGGCTAAAGTCAAAAACACCAAGGATAACCTTTGCTGGAGAGGCTGTGGAGGAACGGGTACCCTCATCCATTGCTGGTGGGAATGCCATCTTGTGCAACCACTGTGGAAGTCAGTGTTTCGGTTTCTCAGGAAATTCGGGATCAACTTACCCCTGGACCCAGCAATACCACTCCTGGGAATATACCCAAGAGATGCTCTATCATATGACAAAAGCATTTGTTCAACTATGTTCATAGCTGTATTATTTGTAATAGCCAGAACCTGGAAACAACCTAGATGCCCTTCAATGGAAGAATGGATGAAGAAAGTATGGAATATATACACGCTAGAGTACTACGCTGCGGTAAAAAACAATGACTTCTCGAATTTTGCAGGCAAATGGATGGAAATAGAAAACACTATCCTGAGTGAGGTGTCCCAGACCCAAAAAGATGAACATGGGATGTACTCGCTCATAATTGGTTTCTAGCCATAAATAAGGGTCACGGAGTCTACAATAGGTGAACCTAAAGAAGCTAAGTAAGAAGGTGAACCCAAGGAAAAACATATAGTTATCCTCTTGGCTAAGGGAAGTAGACCCAATTGCCGGGGAGAAAATTAGGATCTTGGGGGTGGGGTGGGATGGGGGTAAGGGGAGATGGGGAGAGAAAAGGTATAAGGGAAGGAGGGGGGATTTGGGGAATCAGGAGAATTGGGATAAAGGAAAGGTGGATAGGGGAGCACGGAAACACAATTCTTAGTTAAGGGAACCACTTTAGGGTGAGCAAGAGATTTGCAGTGGGTTTTTGATCCTACTGCACGTACTGGCTTTGTGGGAGCCTAGGCAGTTTGAATTCTCAACTTTTTAAATCCATAAGACATTAAACATTATAACACCATCACACAAATTGAAATTAATCCCTGTAAAAAAGGCTGGTGCCTTGGTTTATTGGCCCCAATGTTTTACCCATCAGCCGGTATTCTTGTCCTTTCGTATATGACTTTAAGAATTTTGCTCACAAACAACAAATGGTAGTTACTGATTTCTCCCTTCTTGAGTCTGTTTATTAAAGAAGTGATTTTGTGACAGTTTTATTGTTATTTTTATTGTTTTTTCTTATGGATATTTTCAAAACAGCTGATTCTAAACAACCCCATTCTCTCCTCTATCATGGAGCACAAAGTTTACAGTTTCAGATGGGGGCTCAGGGAGACTTTGATCAGGATGAGGTTATGGAAGGAGATTTCACCTATTGCTAGGAACTCTGAAGATAAACCATGAGCCATAGGCCAGGTGTAACACTTATAGTCTCGAATATGACCCGAGAGCTTTATTCAAGGATCTGAAAGTTAAAAAAAAAAAAGATGGGTTATGCTTTCTCACATTGGAAAAAAATTCTGCTTTAGGGAGAAAAGGGATAGGCTAAATAAACGCCACATATGAAAAGTTCATGTGTTTGACCTAAATAGTTTCCTTTTTAATGTCTATCCCTGAGCCTTTGTAGTAACTCACTACAGTTAGTCACACAATTTCTGGTGTGTTATTACTTGTTAATTGTGTCTTACTAGTGGGATGAAAGCTACACCCGTTGGTCCATTTGTGCCTATACCAAATGCCATAAGGTAGATGA
The DNA here is from genome assembly GCF_018167655.1 of Microtus oregoni. Lineage (NCBI taxonomy): Eukaryota > Metazoa > Chordata > Mammalia > Rodentia > Cricetidae > Microtus > Microtus oregoni. The sequence goes on from NW_024543066.1 coordinate 35,801,004, forward strand.
TTTATTATAATGACCAAATATTTATTTCTGATAGTTTTGGAGTGTGGGAGTACAAAAATCAAAATGTCTCATGACATTTTGTCTAGGATATGATGTTCAGGGAGGGCTACTATACAGGTCAACCCTACTAGGTGAAGGATAAAGCCTCATGTGGATGGGTACTCCCTTGACTGGCTAAAAGAACAGCACTGCCAATGAGCTTTTATTTTGCTTCCTATCATGAGATGAGAGAGTTGCTTTTTCCCTTTTTCCACAGGAAAGACTTAGAGGAAACCGTTTGCCATGAATCAGACTGGGAAAGTCCAAGAAAATACCTCTTCATAGATCTGGATGGGAGAACTCTGGGTCTGCCCCCACCAGTTTCTGTGTTTCCAAAGACAGAGGCAGAATGGACTGGATCGTTCTTCAACACAGGTTGGTTATGTCTGACCATGATGCCTATGGCAAAGGCAGCAGGCATGTAAAAGAACTAGAGGCCCCTGTTGTCCCTTGAAAACAGGAACCAAAGTCTAGGATTGGAGTCTGTACTGATGTACTACCAAATCCATATATAGGAGGCTCAGTCATTATGAGATACTATGACATCACCACTGGGACCTGTATGAATGCCTGTGTACATGTCAAATCTACATATTGTCATCACTTAGCCCTGAGCACAAGTTAGAGAATAGTCCTCATTCACCCCTTAGCCATGAGTAGCATTCACGTCACCTTGAACTAACCCAGTGACCCATGAATCCATCTTTCTTTTCTGTGAAGACCTGAAAGGTCATTCTGGAGAGAATGGTGAAGGAGAGCACCTTGAGATTCATCTCCCTGTTCTCCAAATGTCTCCTAAACTGTGTTGTGTTCAGAACTTCTGCTTTCTACTTTCTTTCCTTGCTCATACAACCACAATGCCACTGCATACTGGTTTTTGTAGTTGGGTCCTGGAGAGATTTCTACTTCTTTCAGCAGGGACATGATTTTCCATTTGAACTGAGTTTGCACATGCTGCATGAAAACTCGAAAAATGTTTCCACTTTCCCTGTGCTTATTTCTTTTTATATTCTTTTTCTGGTCTTCCTTCTCTTTGTTTTTTATCAATTTCATTTGTTCTTTTATAATTCTTACATTTATATAGTACATTCTAATTACTCTCTCCTTGACTCTTGTTACTTTCTTCCCACTGCCATTATCTCCTTCTTCCTTGCTGTTTTAAGTTCTGAGTGTACGACTCACCCAGGTCTAAGTGCTCAGACAATTTTCTTCATTCTAAGAGGATCAAGATGCTACCTATGGCTTATGATTTCTATTACTAACTCAGACCTGATCTTGAAATTTGGTCAAAAATACCCAAACTGACTCTATTAAGAAAGAGAGGCACCTCAGATTCACATGCCCACTATTAAATTCCAGTTCCTGCTCCAGTCTATGCCTATTATCCTGTTTTTTTGCCTTCATTAGTTGAATGTAAAAACATAGAACATACTCTTTGTCCCTTTTCCTAACCCAACCTCTCACATTCCTCATCTTCCTTATCTGCAGCCTCTGCACACAGAATAGACAGGATCATCTCTTGTCTGGAGGCAGAACATCCTTCCTGTTGATGTTTCCTCTCCTCAACTTCTGCATTCTGCATCCTCTTCACCTAGTAGCCAAGACCACCATTTAAGTTTTCCAATGACCTTTTACTCACTCTTCTGAGTCCAAACCATAAGTTTATCAGACTTGCATATTTGGATCCTGGATGCTATTTCCTACCTTCTTTGATCCCCACTTACCTTAATTATTGTAATCTTATGTTTCCTTTAGCACAGGGCCCTTGTATAAACTATTTCTTCTGCCTAAATATCTTATTAGTAGTTCTGTTAGGGATGCACTTAGTACCCCTGACTGTCCTTATCCCTGATCCCTCATCTTACAATCATACGTGTGAGTTCGTGTTGTCATTGATAGAGTGCTTGCTTCCCATGCAAGAGTCCCTGATTTTAATCCCAAGGCCAAGTATGAACCGTAAAGCGAGGTGCACACCAGTAAGTGAAAGCTCCAAGGTCATCCTCGCAGTGTGTTCAAGGCTACCTTGAGCTCAATAAGACCTTGTCTTAAAAGCAAGCAACAAAACAAAACAATGTTTTTATTATTTTCTAAATTCAGTGAACCTGCTTGATTGTTTTTAGATGTGCATCACCTGGCATTGTGCTATAAATATAACTACTTAGTTGTTTATTTGCCATTTGAACTTTTAGAACACAAACTTCATGAGGGCTGGGATTCTGGATTGCTCCCTGATGTGTATTTGGGTGGATACTCAACAAATATTGTTTGACTGACGCCATCAGTGGATGCTTTATGGATTCTTAGAATATTATGGGAGGAGTGAGAGTTTGAGCAAAGATTATTGGGATACCCACTGAAACAGCGCACTTGGGTTAATGCGAGCTCACTAACTATGGCTGGAAAGGGAAGGAACCAGCATAGGACCAAACTAGACCTTCTGAATGTGGGTGACAGTTGTATGGCTGGGATAGACTGTGGGGTCCCTGGCAATGGGACCAGGATTTATCCCTACTACTTGTACTGGCTTTTGGACCCATTCTCTTTTGAGGGATACCTTTATCAGCCTAGATATGGTAGAGAGGGCTTTGTTCCTTCCTCAAAGCAATGTACTTTACACACTCTGAGGAGTAGATGGGGTGATGGGTGGTATGCAGGGGAAAGTGGAGGGGATGGGAGGAGGTAAGGAAGTGGGAACTGGGATTGGTACGCAAAATGAAAAAAGATAGTTTGTAATAAAATAAAAATTAAAAGAATATTAATGAGTTTTTCTAAAGTTTTCAAGTGTATCAAGTTATTGATTTAATAATATATATGACACACACACACACATATATCTCAAGGCTTTTGCTGTTTGCTTTTGTTTGTACTTTCTATAGAGATAGGATTTTGTTTTGTACCCAGGCTAGTCTGGAATTTACTGCAGCGCAATATGACTTCATTCTTGCTGTGTATCTCATGCTTACCTTTAGCTTCCAATCCTCTTGTCTCAGTCTCCCTTGTCCTGGTATATGCATACATCAGCACATAAACGGGTATATATTTATTTGTTTATGACTTTTTCCCATTGAGTTTTTGGTGAAGTTTAACATTTGGCCTTTGAAATTATTTCTACAGATGATTGTTTAAATTATCATAAGATTTCATATTTAAAAATATATTTTATACTCATCTTACATTTTTCCATATGCTAAATTCTTAGCATTGCAGTTGAATGATAATATATGGGGTCTGTAGTACAGGTTTAAAATCATGTATATGCTGAGTGCATATAAAAGCTGCAAAAATATTCACTATGATATGTTGTCCACATATGTCAATCACAGGCTTCATGTTTAAATTCTAAAAATATTCATTTGACAAGCTTTTAGGATGTTGCTTACCATGTGATGTAATACATTATTGAAGTATAAATATGTTCTTGCTACTGGATACATATAAAAGCTGAGGAAGTTTTCACTTTGACATTGTTTACAACTACTTAATCCATTTCTTTCATCGTGGAATGAAATCCATACTGTGTGAATGTGTGTGTGTGTGTAAGACAAAAGTGAAAATTGAGATATTATCAGTAAAGATAAAAATAAAAGGATAGTGTGTGCTTTGTGGTCAATTGTCACCTTGATAAAATCTAGAATGGTGTCAATTGTCACCTTGATAGGATCTAGAATTATCGTAGGACAGGCCTCTGAGGATGCCTGTTAGGGAGTATCATGATTACGCTTATTGTTGTGAGGAGACACATCTTACCTCTGGATGCTGCTCTTCTCTGGACAGAGGATCTGGGGACACCATAAAGTGGAAGAAAACACACTGAGCAGGTAAGCAATAATAGGCGTTCATTTCTCTTTGCCTCTTAACTGTCGATGCATTGTGACCACCTGCTTCAAGCTCCTCCTTGCTTGATTTCCACGACAGGATGTGCTATACCTCCAACTGTGATCTCAAGTAAACCTTTGTCCCTTATTTTCCTTCTATCAAAGGGGTCTTACTTACAACAAGAAAAGCAACTAAGGCAGATATATAGATCTAATTACATCTATGCCTAGATTCACTCAAAGTTTTCTATAATAATATTTTCTATTGGTTTAAAAAAACTTACACCACTACTACAGACATCTATATCATGGCAAAAACATTCTCTACTTTAAAACACACCTATGGATAATTGTGGGCTTTTTATGGACTTGAATTTTGGTCAAACTTGCATTTCTTTTTGATTAAAAAGATGGGTGGTGGTCCACAGTGCTAGATAAAAGTTGAAATTTATCTTAATATAATAGGTAAAGGCTTGAACATAGTGTCTAATTTTGTGTTGAATCAGAAATACATCTGAGACAAAGCTTAGACTCAAGTAGTCTAGGCATCAAACTGACAAAAAAAAAAAAAACACCAGTAGGGAAGTGAGATTAGAGAGAAATAATGTCAGTAATGATGGGCTATCAAACTGTCACCACTGTGGAATTTGGAGCATGATTCTAATGGGACTCTTGGAGACCATAAACCCAAATGACCACAACAATGCCCGAGGAACTAATGTAAATATGTTTTATCCCTGCACACCCTTAGACTGAGAGATGAAAAGGAAGGGTACCTTTCCAGCCTGTTGACTTTCCCGGAAGACAGCTTGTATGTGCTCTTTCATATGGTCAGAAATATTTCTCATGTGGATGGCATGGGTCTTGTTAGTAGTGCTCTTTGGATGGGGAAAAGAATCGCCGACCATATGTTGCATCATTGTAAGCACTCTTACCAGTCATCACTACGATGTCAATCAAATGCCTCATGCTTAAATTATAACATTCTTTTGATGAGCTTTTAGGAGATTGCTTACCATGAAGGGTAATACATTATCCAGTTCTAAATATCATCTTGCTACTGGTGGCTGCGCTGTTTTGTTTGATTTTGCTCAGCTTATTGCCCTGTGTAGAAACATGATCCAATGGTATACAACAAACGTTACCTCATTTGCTATCAGAGTGTGAAAAGTACATCTGTATAAATGACTGAGAGCATATGCAGAGATTTATAAAACCAACTGACTCCTCATGCAAAAGCTGCCTAACATGCTCAGTGAAGTTGTTATAGGTGCGAAGATTCTCACGGTGAAATCTGGTGTCTACTGATCTAGAAACACAGTCAGAGTCCCTTTGCAAAGAAGACAACACAGTAAATGGTGCCTTGACTTCAAAAATATTCTTCCATAATGCAAGACCTTTGTATTTTAAAAATAATTGTTTTTAAAACTACTTTATAATTCTTGTCACCAAGCTAGCAGACGAGAGAAGCACAGATTTAATCATAAGAGAATGACATTCATATGTCCTTCTCTAAGCCCATAAAGGTGCCACAGATGAGACAGAAGTAGAAACCAGTAGAGGCCAGTCTTGTATTTATTCCCAGTATCACCAAGCTAGACACACCCTCATGTCTTTTTTTCAACTTTTACTAGCAAATCTCTCCAAGTCATTTTGAGTCCGTTGCCTCTGAGGTTTATTTTTAATTTGCAAAATAACAGATCTTATTTGCATATATTAGTCCACACACACGCAAACCTCCTCGCTCCATCATATATCCATAGTCAGTTCCCTGAATATTGTCAAGCACTTTGGCATCAGGAGCTAAATCCATCCATGTGGATCACCGAGGAGGAACACTCTGCCAGTGGGCTTCACTATCTTCGCAGTGCAGGCTGTGGAGCCAGGGGAAAAGTGAGCTGTCAATTTTGTTTTATACTTACCTATAAGTTTTCATTTGCTGCCAACTTTGAAAATTACATGGCAATAAGAGCAAGGCAGCTAATCACAAGCAAATGATCCCCTGAGAACTATTTACATTTTATTTTAGGAAGGATTTCTGTGGCTGTGGAGGCATCTAATGATCCAAAAGAATTCCAAAAACAATCCAATAAAACAAAATCTTGAAATTACTAACCCATTTAGGTAGGATAGCAATACCAGGCCTTTCCATTTGGGCCTTTTATTAATTTCCTGTCTATCTCTAGTTAGTGATAAACAGTATCAATTCACCAATTGGTTCATATATATGAAGGACAAATGTTGTAATGTGAGGACAGAATACTTCAGAGTTCTAGGTTGGTAGAAGTTGAGAATTCCTCAGGGAAATGAGGTAGGAGGGAAGCAAAGTCAAGCTAGCTTTATGTGAATACCCTTTGCCTGTGAATTACAGTATCTGACATTTTCCTTTATTCAGTAAATACGCCTTCCCAACACAGTGTCTACTAGCATTTTGTTAAAGGATGGATGTTATAATGTATAGTGAAGAAGATAATAACCATGCTTTCATTAAAGTTATATTTTATTGTAACCAAGATATATACAAAAATAGTAATGAAAAGAGAGGGGAAGGAAATAAAATAGTATTTTGGTCTACAGAGGAAAATTCAAGTAGGAGTTAGTTTATTCTCTCTCTCTCTCTCTCTCTCTCTCTCTCTCTCTCTCGTGTGTGTGTGTGTACATGCAGATGTATGTATGTATGTGATATTGCAAATAAGACTCCAATAAAGAGGGTCACCAGCCAGTACAGGCACTCTGGAAAAAGAATGTCCTCAACGCACATGAGGGGTGGATGGGGTAGACTATATGAGTGCCATGTAGTCAACTAAAGGAGTTGTGTAGGGAGATAGAAGCAAACTCTTTGAAGGCCAAGGTAATAAGTTAGGAATTTGTTCAGTTTTATTTATTTGTATTATGTGGATTTAAAGCATACAACACAATATTTTCACACACAAGGTTAAAGGACTGCTTTAGTTTAATAATCTGACACACTCATCTTCACAAAAGTCACTCCTGTTTTATTATGATAAAAGCACCTAAAATCTTCTTAGCAAAACTTTTAACTATGTTCACTATTATTATTAACTATAGGCCTCTCACTCAGAGGGTCTTCAGGATTATTCAATCGGCCTGAGTGCAAATTTGGGTCTTATGAACTACATCTCATTTCTGTCCCCTCTGCCTCCTGCTTCTGGTACCAATCATTTCATTGAGTTGGAGCATGACTGAAGGTCAGTGGTGGGATTTTGTCAGTTCTTGGAGGAAGCTGCAAGCTGTGATGTATGAGTGCATATGAATGGGAGCAGGCAGTGTAGCCACAGCTGCTCCTGATGAGAGGACCGGGTCTTCCAGAAGGACTGGAGTGCTCAGTGGTTTGTGCTAGCCAGAACCTCTTGTTGTCCCTGATGCAAAGACATAGCCACAGAATTTACTAATTGGTTAGCCTATCAATTTGACAAAATACTTTGTATCTGGGGGAATCAATTAAATACTTTTTTAATTTCTATTTTATATCTCCTTACATGATAATCTATACTTATTTTTAAAGTAGGAGCTTCCAATAGAAAGAATATTTAAAAACAGACCATCCCAAGAAAAATTTTTCATCTTTCTTATACTTCCAAAATTTTTTACCAATCAGGACACTAATTTTCAAGACTGACTTAGTATAAGAAACAGCCAAGGCATTCAGCATTCATATACACAAAGGAGGATTTTGATTTGTGTGTGTGTGTGTGTGTGTGTGTGTGTGTGTGTGTGTGTGTGTGGTGTTAGAAGTAAACCTAAGGCCTTGTACGTGGTAGGTAAATACTCTATTACTGAATTATACTCCAGCTCCTTTTCTTAATTTTTTTCCTTCAGTATCCAGGAGGACTTTGACTTGTGCATGTGTGAAATCAGCCTTTGGTATTAAAACACACACACGAGAGAGAGAGAGAGAGAGAGAGAGAGAGAGAGAGAGAGAGAGAGTCAGAGATAGGGGAAGTGAAGGAGTGAGGGCTGGTTAGAGGCAGAGGCATAGGGGATGCTAAGAAACTAAACATTTACAAGGATTTTGTAAATTTAAATATTATGGTTGTATACTATATATTTCTATTCGCTTAACAAACTGTTAAGAAGACAATGGCCTTTAGTGTATAGTTTTAATTTTTCTTTAATAATAAAGAATTAGTCTATGTGTTGTAGCTCAATCAGGAAATCTTAGTATTTGAGAGATTGAGGCAGCAGAATTACCCTACATTTGAGGCTAGCCAGAAAGCAGAGTTAGACATTGACTCTCTCTGCCAAATACAAGAGATGTAGACATACTTGCCTGGACACATATCAGAAAGATAAAAGAACATTAGAAAGATACAGAAGTGTTTATAGCTAAAGTTTTTTAATAAAATAAGTTGTTAGACCTTTAATATGTATCATCTTATTGTGTTGAATGAATGACCTCAAAAATACCATCTTCATAATGCATCAGTGGGTGAAAATGGGTTTGTTATTATTTATTCTACATTGAGTCATTATATTTAAAGCTCATTTCATAATAAGCTTTCCCCAGACTTCTTTGACATTACTCCCAGCAAATCACCGTGATCTGACCAAGATATCTGACCAAATCCACCTTCAGGGAAAAGTTGATTCCTCGTTCTTTACTGTGAGTAGCTAAGAAACATTTTTCAAATTTTGTTACTTCTGGGAGACTGCCCAAGAAAGAAAGTTATAAACCATTCTGAAGACCTTAAAAATGACTTGCCTTGAATCAAAAATAAAATATGACATTGATAAAAAAGAAAATAAAGTTGGCATTTGACTGTCAGTTCCCACATTGATGAAGTGTTTTCCGAGTGACTGATGGGAGAACCATAGAAGCTGCAATTGTTCCCGGCTTCCCAGGCAGAGGGTGGCCAGCACTCCCCTTTCTTTGTTGCTAGATCATGAAATGTGTCTTTCTTTAAGCTTTCTAGGCTCCTTGTTCTTCTCATTTGTTCCGGGAGTGACAGCAAGACGGTATTATAAAATGAGAGAATGGAGAGGGAGGGAGGAAATGAGAGGAGAGAATGGAGAGGAAAAACGGTTGTTAGAAGATTTGTCTGCCAATATCCGTGCTTGCCGAGGTCTTTTTCTTCTAGCTAGAGGGGGAAATGCTATTCTCTTTTCCCAGGCAATTATAGGCCCCAAAGATTGAAACTTGCTATATAGCTCTTTAATCTCAGCAGATATTTATGGTTAAACATTAGACTTTTAGGATTCCAGATGTCAGGGTATTAAAATATAAAGACACAATGGAGTCTCAGAAAATATTAGACTGTGGGATATGTGGCTGCAAGGGACTTTTATCCCAAGCAGAGAGAGACAGGCTTCCAGTGGTACTTTTTGACAGCCAACGAGCAACTTTGATCCACCTCATTTTCTCGCTCTCTTGGGTCTCCAGGCAGTACAGCATAACACCATTTGATTGCTTTTCAGAGAAGTCCATGCTCTGAGTTGCAATGATTTTCATGTGTGATTCCTGTAGGATGATATGAAAAGGAAGTAACACACTGGAGTTTATTTCCTTACCTTTCCACAATGTAGACAGTGATTGTATGGTCCTCCACACCTTCCATTCATGACTATGACTAGCACTGTCTCTGGCTCCCTGCTGAGGCCATTAGATTCATTATCTCACTTAATGACACAGACACGATCTGCCCTATGAGATGTGTACTCTCACTGCCCCCATTTTATAGGAGCAGCAACCCATATGGAGCTATTGGCTCATTGTCCAAGTCATGTCGCTAATTAAGGAAAGATTCAGGACCTAGCAGTGTGCTTCATTCGAAGTTAGAATGTTGCAGTACTGCAAGGGTTTTTCTCTCATCCTACCCTGTGTTCTTCTATGCAGTCTATCTTAGATCTCCCGGTCTTCTCGCAAACAACACTTGAAACAAATCAAACTGAGACAATAGTGGTTATTCTAGCAACTATCCCCTTCGACCCCTAAGAATCCTAGTTGTTATTTGTGTTGTTCTCTCCTTTGTAGCACTCTGTATTCATGACAGGTTATAAACACCTCCCGTAATTCTTCCCACACGCTGAACCTATTGTCAGGGTTGTTACTCACCTGAAAACATTGGACATTATGGGGTTTTAGAGAAATTAACTACTTTTTTCATAATATAACAGAATGTTTGGAACCCAGATTTAATTGTATCCTTGTTGGAATCAGAAGCTTAAAGCTCATAGCTACTTCTGGATAATTACGACATGATCTTTATTATCTAGTGAAGCTCTACAAAGAGTTGTGTTGACTGAATAATTCATATCCTCTCACCTTATGTGGGAGTAAATACATTTTTAGATTTTTAAACCATCTACCGTCAATTATAGCTGCAATATTATAACAGTCGCAAAAGTCTCATTTTGTTTCTCTCCTTAAACTCTCTCTATCCTTCCATCCTTCTCTCTCTCTGTCTCTCTCTCTCTCTCTGTCTCTCTCTCTGCCTCTCTCTCATATATCTTCTTCATGTACAAAATAAATGCTCCATATCATAGCCAAGAAAATAACTGTTTTTATTGCTAACCTATGAGGCTATATGACAACAGCTTTAGTCCTTGATTAGAATTTCATTTTGGAAATTTCCATTAGCTTCCCTACTTTTCTATACTGGGTTACTATGGGTATAATTCTCAGTTGAGTGTTTATTTTATTGAGTGTCCAGTAACATCAAGGAGTATGCACTTACTGAACGTGCAAGGGGAGGTATTAAGGTAGAATGAGACAGTTTCTGCTCTTATCCGGTGGGACAAGTGGGCCAGACTGTAATATCTCCTGCAAGAATGTAGTTAAAGTGGTACCCTGAGGAGATCATAGATAGCCAAGGATATGGACAAAATCATTAGGGAAGAAACGGAATTTGTGGTGAGCAGAAACCAATGTGTTAAATGATAAAAACACCTGGTGGAAGAACAGGGTGGTGTGAAACTCTTCCAAGCTGTTGCGCTCTACTAAAAATTTTATTTTTATTTTCTATGTATGTGTGCTCTGCTGCAGGTATATTTATGTATGTATGTCATATGTATACAGTGCCCACGCAGGTCAGAAGAGAACACCAGATCCCCTGAAATAGGAGTTTGGGATAGTTGGGAGCCATCATGTGGGTGCTGAGAATCGAACTCCAGTCTGCCGAATGAGCAGAAAGTGCTCTTAACCACTGAGCCATCTCTCCAGACCTAGATGTTTCACTATTAGACTCAGAAACTGTGATTCTCTGCACAAGATATGGAAAAGATTGTCCCATCAACACTATCATTGAGGAATAAAGGCTTTCACTGGGGCCTGTCTTTCTTTCTCTGGACATTTTTTGAGGGAAAGGAGAGAGATTTTCTTCAGTTGGTGTAGCTACCAGTGAGATATCCATTCTCCTCTACACAGTCACTCACCCACAATCCCAAAGCATCCCTGCCTTCAGTGTGAAGCTGTTGTTGGCTTCCCCATGCGGGTGGGTCTCTGTATCTACATGAGCTGCCTCTGTCGATCGGATTGCTTGACTCCATTACTTCAGCTGTCCTGCTCTCCTCTGACTGCTGTGCCAGCATGCTATCTCACCAGGATTCAAGGGCCATGAAGGCAAAGAGGTTGTGATCTTTAGTGTAATTCCTGTGTTTTAGTTCCTTTTCTTGTTTTTATGATCAAATACCCCCCCCCCAAAAAAAACAACTTGCAAAGAAAGGATTTAACTGAGTCATAATTTCCTCACTGTCAGAGAATCTGTGTGCCCAAAACCTGAAGCAGCTAGTCACGTTATTTCCACAGTCAGAAGCAGAGAGCAGTGAATTAACTAAGCTTGGTTTCTCTGCTTTTGTGCAGACCGGTGTCCTCTACATAGGGAATGGTGCTGCCCGCAGTGGGTGAATCGTCCCACCTTAATGTAGTCAAGGTAATTCCCTACCGACCTGCACAAATTCTAGTTTCGTCAAGTTGATAAGTAACACTGTCACATTCTAGAACATAATATATGTTTAGTAGACACCAAAACAACTGACTAATGAATTAATAAATAAAAAGAACATGAAAAATTTAAGATTATTTTGCCAGGAAACTATTCAACAAAGTTTACAGTTTTGATTTGATTGATGTATAATATCTTTTTAAAAATTTCAAGAATGTTTCCAGTCACTGAACTCAGGAAACTAAAAAATATGTTCCATCATCAAATTATTTCCAAAAACACAACTGATATTTTAGAGAGTTAAAGTGTATCTTAATAAAGTAAAAATATAAGTTGTACAATTAAATTAAAAACTATTTAATTTTGTATAAGTTTTTTTTTTTTACTGGAGAAAACTTGTTACTTGTTTATACTTGTAACTAGTTACTTAAAAATGAATCTGTGGGAAATATTGTCTCATATCAAGCTGTTTGTCCGTACAAACTGGTTGGAACGAAATGATAATATGAGAAAGTCTTGTATTTGGATCTGTCCAATCAGTTTTATTCTTCATTCACCATACAGGGGCTTCTTCCTTCTATTTCCTAATACTTCAGTCTTAATGTCTAGGATGTTCCTTCTGTAATTTCCACCTAGTGATCTAATTTGTTTTCTATTATAAAAGTGTATATGTTGAATTCTTTCCCATATAATATCCTTTTAGATATTAAAAACAATAAAACAGAGAATTTATGGCTAACTAATAATGTTTTCAGAGTAAATGGTGTAGGGACTAGTGAAATGGCTCAGCAAGTAAGAGGGCTTGCTGCTCTAGTAGAGGATTTGAGTTCAGCTCCTAGCACCCACATAAGGCACAGACCTATAAATCCTGTTCCAGGGGATTCACAGGCACCTGCACATAAACTCATGCAGGCACACTACACATAAATGAAAATACTATATAAATTGTGAAAAGCCCTAAGTCTAAATTCTTCCAGTGGGAACAAACTATAGTTTAGGCTTTGTGCTTCTCATCTTTGAACTATTATAATCTGATTTTGATAAAATATGCATTATATGAAATTTGCAGCTTAACCACTTTAAACATTTAGCTCAATGGTATTAAGTTTTTTCTTCAGGTCATGGAAAAATCACTACTATCCATCTTTATAAGTGTTTTTTTTTTCATCCTGCAAAACACCAATTCTACACCCATTAAACAGTAACTCTGGATCCCCCTTCTCCCTTCATCCTCAGCAGTCATAATTGTATTTAATGTTTGTATGACTTTGTCTACCCTAAGTGACTTAGATAAATATGACCACACATGCCTCCTATGAATGACTCATTTCACTTAGAATAATGCTCACAAGGTCCATACAAATTGTAGAATTTACTTCTCTCTGAAAGCCCAATATTCCATTTGTCTGCCCATGGACATGGGATTCTTCCTACACTGCAGCTACTGTGGATTATGCTGCTGCATACATGGTGTACACATGCCTCTTCTAAACTTTGTACTGAGTTCATTTGGACATATATGTAAAGGATCATATAACTCTATTTTTAGGGATTTTTGAGTAAACATTGGTTATCATCCATACTAGCTATACCATTTCATATTCCCATTCCCAGGACACATGACTTTGTCTTTGTCTATATTCTCACTAATATTCTTTCTCTCCCATATTAGAGATTCTAGTGGACTGAGGTGCTACTTCACTGTGGTTTTGATTTGCATGGTCCTTATTGACAACTAGTGTTGAGCATGTTTTCCTACGATCATTGGTCATTTCTGTCTCTTCTTTGGGAATGTTCCTTGCTTATTGTAAGATGTTATTGCTTATTTGCTTAAAGTGATTCTTTTTATTTTGCAAGTTCTCTATACATACTGGATGATTTCCAGGTTGGGGTGGTTTTTTTAAGTTGTTGATAAGGTCTTTTGGTGAAAATTTATGTTTTCATAAAGAGATGGTTTGATTCATAAATTAATGTCAGTTTGTGACATTTCAAACAGTCTAGTATTACATCAACACGCGAAATCAGCTTTTAAAGTTAGAATCAGTTCATCAATGTTTTTTACAACGTGTAGCAGTTAAAGCTGACAATGACCCTTGCAGCACAGTATGGCCAGCAGACTTCATGTAAATCATGATATAGTTTAAAATTTCTCAATATACCTTTTAAACAATTTAAAATATAAAAAATAAGAATAGGTGAAACTGAATTTACTAGCATCATTTAATTCAACATGATCGAAATAATCTTAAATCAATAAAAAATTAGGACCATTTGTTCTTTGTTTTTCATAGTATGTAATTTGTTATCTGTAGTTGTGGCACATATCAATTCACAAACCAATTTCTTTCATAAATTGTATTGTGAAAGACTTACAAATAAAAAATAATCACACAGCCAAATTAGCAAGACCCCAAGTTGTTATGTCTTAGTGAATTTTTATACAGTTAGAGTAGTACATTTGATATAGAAGCCATGAAACTTCACATTGAATTTTGCATTTTACTGTTGAATGTAATTTTATATACTTACATATCACGAAGAATGAAAAATCTTTGTCAGAGTTGAAGATAAAAAGGCAATTATTTTTACATCCTTCTTTGTAACTCATGTCTATTACCCTCATTCAGTCTGTCCTCATCCCTAATATTTAGTCTTTATTGTTCTCTTTTCTACATGTGATACCCCACTCACATGCTCACTTTTTATTTATATACAAATAATATTGCCTAAATTCCATATATGAGGGAAAATGTGGATTCTTTCCTTTCTGAGATTATGTGACCTTACCTAAGTTCATCCATTTCATGTAGTTTTGTGATTATATTACTTTAGAATGAACATTATTCCATTATATAGACATAAATAATTTTTATTATTCTTCTCATGAAAGAAGCTGAGTTGACTCCAGTTCTTTGCTATGCTGAATAGTGATGGAGGAAGGTCATTGGCCAATAAAGAAACTGCTTGGCCCTGTGGGTGGAGTAAACAGAACAAAATGCTGGGAGGAAGAGGAAGTGAGGTCAGAGTCTCAACAGCTCTGCTCTCCAGAGCAGACGCCTCAGCAGAGACGCCATGCCCCGCTCCCAGCATGAAGCTCCGACCCAGGATGGACTAGGCTAGAATCTTCCCGGTAAGACCGGTTCTCACAGATTATTAGAGATGGGTTGATCGGGATGTGAGAATTAGCCTGTAAGTGCTAGAGCTAAAGGGCCAAGCAATGCTTAAAAGAATACAGTGTCTGTGTAATTATTTTGGGGCATAAACTAGCCGAGCAGGCGGCCGGGGTGCTGGGAACGCAGCCCCGCCGCCCATATTACTACAGTTGGTGCCCAGATGTGGACAACTAAACCCATTTTTAAAACCTGAGAAGGCTTAAAAATAAGGGAGAGAGAGTTTAACACAGATTTTTGCTGTTTGTTGGTGGCGTGCTGTAGAGAGATTTCCCGATTCGGCAACAGTAGCAGAAAAAATGCTGTGTCATTTTAAAGCGCGACTTCCTGGGGCTGTGCCGCCATTGCGATCTCTGTCTGGCTCCTGCGGGAGACAGAGCTTTTGAATAGAGCATTTGGAGTAAAGTGCTACGATTTGTTTGATGGCAACTAGACTCGCTGTGTTCTCGGGTCTGCTCTGCTTGTTAGAGGCAAGCAAGCGCTTCATCTAAGAGAGGCTTCCTGACTCAGCTTTAGTTGCAAAGCCTGCAGCTCATTAAGAGGTCCTGCCACGAAACACTTAAACGGTGTTGACGAAAAGCTGAACGCATGCTTTTCGGTTTTCAGTTGTAGCAGGAAAAAAGCTGCGCCATTTAAAAATGCCGGCTTTCTGGGCTGTCCTGCCAGGGCAAACTCTGACTCTTTTACGCAGGCGGTTTGTGCGGTTTGCAAGCACAGGCTGCTGAAGCTTGCTTGCTGGCTACAGCCAGTACCTCAGCCATGAGGCTGGAAAGCTAAGGAATGGGCTGGATCCAGCCGGCAAAGCCACGCCTTTAATCCTACTGATATTGCTTGGTAAATTAAAGACTCGTGTGGTCAGAAAAAGAGGGATATACAGTATAGAGAGATTCAAAGACACAGAAAATTTCTAAATGGTTTGAAGTGTGTTAAAAATATATGCAGACTAAAATTTAAAGTTCTTAAAGTAACAAAAAAAAAAGGAAGAGAGTTGTAGTGTGTGGTAGCACACGCCTTTAATCCCAGTGCCTAGAAGGCAGAGACAAACAGATCTCTGTGAGTTCAAGGTGTAGTAGTGTACACCTTTAATCCCGAATGCCTGGGAGGCAGAGACAGGCGGATCTCTGAGAGTTCAAAGACAGCCTGGTTTACAGAGTTACTTCAGGTCAAAGATACAGAGAACCTGTCTCAAAAAGCAAAGAATTAAAAGTAAAAATAAACAAAATAGAGGTTAAAACAAAGCTGCACAAAGATGGAAAATACACAGAGAATCTTGATACTGTATGCTATTATGCTCTCTTTGAATTGTTTGAATGCTGAGGAAGGAGCAACAGCTGCTAAAAGATATTTATTTATAAATGCTGCTGAACTAATCCTACATAGATATTTTGATGCCTTGACTTTGAAATTTGGATCTAAGGACATGATGCTTTGGAAAGGAGTTTCTTATTTTGTTTTCACAGAGGATGAGACGCTGTTCACTTCTTCTATTCCGATTTGGTATGATGGGCCACGTCCTCCTGAATGGTTCTTGTGCACGCCTTCAAAAAATTGCTTCACTCTACTGCCAACTGAGATAAAACTAGCACACAGGTTATACCATGAAAGACCTAATTAACGACGCCCCCATTCAGCAGGAAGCAGTTTGGAGAGAAATAACTGCGCCCATATTCCCAAATAATGTTTATAAATGTTCTTTTACATTTAAAGGGGGATATGATATAGATATGAATAATTTACATTAGTATAGATTTTGCTTTATTGATAGAGATTTACGGTCAATTTTGTTATGTATAAGTGTTTCTGATTTTGATTAAGGTATTGTGATTGTGTAGTTCATTTAAATATGTACTGTATAATTAAGAAATATAGGTTGTTAATGGATAATCATCGATAATAGTAAAGCTTGTAGTCATGTTAGTTAGATTTTCTAGATATATAGAGATATATTTTAGATAGACATTCTTCATGTCTTTCAAAGATTACAGAATAGGACATTTTAAATGTTTTAATAACTGAGGACTTTTCATGACAATGAGACACTCTGCTCCTGGCAGCACCAATGTACTTCAAGAGGAAGATGGGCATCGAAGAGGCACCTTATGGAGTTTGATAGCCATTTGGGCAAGAAACTGCTCTTGCCTGGACTATTGCATAAACTGGACACAGAGAACCCACAGAGAGAGGACTACTGAACTTGCCTAAGGAGAGATGATCTTTCGGGGTTCCTGATTCATAAAAGAGTCTGCGAGACATTCTGCAGGACACAACAGATAGTGACTGAACTGCCTTTGGAATTTCCTGCTTTATGGAAATGTCTGCTGGATACCATGGGCCTGAAGGCTGAAGATGGATGCCCCAATGGTCCAGAGGAACTTTGGGTGACTGTCCAGGCAGCGAGATGTCTCTGTCATTTCTAGAGTTTTAAAAGTTGCTTTTTTCTTGTTTGCTTAGGTAGTATTGTATCTTTCTGGAGTCTTTGATGGAGTTAAGAATAGTTAGTTATAGTTATAGTTTTCCTTAGTTATGATAAAGATTATTGTAACTTTTACTTGATAACTGTTTTGTTATATGTAATTTTGCTATGTTAAAGTTAAAGCCTTTTTTTTTTTGTTTAAACCGAAAAAGGGGAAATGATGGAGGAAGGTCATTGGCCAATAAAGAAACTGCTTGGCCCTGTGGGTGGAGTAAACAGAACAAAATGCTGGGAGGAAGAGGAAGTGAGGTCAGAGTCTCGACAGCTCTGCTCTCCAGAGCAGACGCCTCAGCAGAGACGCCATGCCCCGCTCCCAGCATGAAGCTCCGACCCAGGATGGACTAGGCTAGAATCTTCCCGGTAAGACCGGTTCTCACAGATTATTAGAGATGGGTTGATCGGGATGTGAGAATTAGCCTGTAAGTGCTAGAGCTAAAGGGCCAAGCAATGCTTAAAAGAATACAGTGTCTGTGTAATTATTTTGGGGCATAAACTAGCCGAGCAGGCGGCCGGGGTGCTGGGAACGCAGCCCCGCCGCCCATATTACTACAGTTGGTGCCCAGATGTGGACAACTAAACCCATTTTTAAAACCTGAGAAGGCTTAAAAATAAGGGAGAGAGAGTTTAACACAGATTTTTGCTGTTTGTTGGTGGCGTGCTGTAGAGAGATTTCCCGATTCGGCAACAGTAGCAGAAAAAATGCTGTGTCATTTTAAAGCGCGACTTCCTGGGGCTGTGCCGCCATTGCGATCTCTGTCTGGCTCCTGCGGGAGACAGAGCTTTTGAATAGAGCATTTGGAGTAAAGTGCTACGATTTGTTTGATGGCAACTAGACTCGCTGTGTTCTCGGGTCTGCTCTGCTTGTTAGAGGCAAGCAAGCGCTTCATCTAAGAGAGGCTTCCTGACTCAGCTTTAGTTGCAAAGCCTGCAGCTCATTAAGAGGTCCTGCCACGAAACACTTAAACGGTGTTGACGAAAAGCTGAACGCATGCTTTTCGGTTTTCAGTTGTAGCAGGAAAAAAGCTGCGCCATTTAAAAATGCCGGCTTTCTGGGCTGTCCTGCCAGGGCAAACTCTGACTCTTTTACGCAGGCGGTTTGTGCGGTTTGCAAGCACAGGCTGCTGAAGCTTGCTTGCTGGCTACAGCCAGTACCTCAGCCATGAGGCTGGAAAGCTAAGGAATGGGCTGGATCCAGCCGGCAAAGCCACGCCTTTAATCCTACTGATATTGCTTGGTAAATTAAAGACTCGTGTGGTCAGAAAAAGAGGGATATACAGTATAGAGAGATTCAAAGACACAGAAAATTTCTAAATGGTTTGAAGTGTGTTAAAAATATATGCAGACTAAAATTTAAAGTTCTTAAAGTAACAAAAAAAAAGGAAGAGAGTTGTAGTGTGTGGTAGCACACGCCTTTAATCCCAGTGCCTAGAAGGCAGAGACAAACAGATCTCTGTGAGTTCAAGGTGTAGTAGTGTACACCTTTAATCCCGAATGCCTGGGAGGCAGAGACAGGCGGATCTCTGAGAGTTCAAAGACAGCCTGGTTTACAGAGTTACTTCAGGTCAAAGATACAGAGAACCTGTCTCAAAAAGCAAAGAATTAAAAGTAAAAATAAACAAAATAGAGGTTAAAACAAAGCTGCACAAAGATGGAAAATACACAGAGAATCTTGATACTGTATGCTATTATGCTCTCTTTGAATTGTTTGAATGCTGAGGAAGGAGCAACAGCTGCTAAAAGATATTTATTTATAAATGCTGCTGAACTAATCCTACATAGATATTTTGATGCCTTGACTTTGAAATTTGGATCTAAGGACATGATGCTTTGGAAAGGAGTTTCTTATTTTGTTTTCACAGAGGATGAGACGCTGTTCACTTCTTCTATTCCGATTTGGTATGATGGGCCACGTCCTCCTGAATGGTTCTTGTGCACGCCTTCAAAAAATTGCTTCACTCTACTGCCAACTGAGATAAAACTAGCACACAGGTTATACCATGAAAGACCTAATTAACGACGCCCCCATTCAGCAGGAAGCAGTTTGGAGAGAAATAACTGCGCCCATATTCCCAAATAATGTTTATAAATGTTCTTTTACATTTAAAGGGGGATATGATATAGATATGAATAATTTACATTAGTATAGATTTTGCTTTATTGATAGAGATTTACGGTCAATTTTGTTATGTATAAGTGTTTCTGATTTTGATTAAGGTATTGTGATTGTGTAGTTCATTTAAATATGTACTGTATAATTAAGAAATATAGGTTGTTAATGGATAATCATCGATAATAGTAAAGCTTGTAGTCATGTTAGTTAGATTTTCTAGATATATAGAGATATATTTTAGATAGACATTCTTCATGTCTTTCAAAGATTACAGAATAGGACATTTTAAATGTTTTAATAACTGAGGACTTTTCATGACAATGAGACACTCTGCTCCTGGCAGCACCAATGTACTTCAAGAGGAAGATGGGCATCGAAGAGGCACCTTATGGAGTTTGATAGCCATTTGGGCAAGAAACTGCTCTTGCCTGGACTATTGCATAAACTGGACACAGAGAACCCACAGAGAGAGGACTACTGAACTTGCCTAAGGAGAGATGATCTTTCGGGGTTCCTGATTCATAAAAGAGTCTGCGAGACATTCTGCAGGACACAACAGATAGTGACTGAACTGCCTTTGGAATTTCCTGCTTTATGGAAATGTCTGCTGGATACCATGGGCCTGAAGGCTGAAGATGGATGCCCCAATGGTCCAGAGGAACTTTGGGTGACTGTCCAGGCAGCGAGATGTCTCTGTCATTTCTAGAGTTTTAAAAGTTGCTTTTTTCTTGTTTGCTTAGGTAGTATTGTATCTTTCTGGAGTCTTTGATGGAGTTAAGAATAGTTAGTTATAGTTATAGTTTTCCTTAGTTATGATAAAGATTATTGTAACTTTTACTTGATAACTGTTTTGTTATATGTAATTTTGCTATGTTAAAGTTAAAGCCTTTTTTTTTTTGTTTAAACCGAAAAAGGGGAAATGATGGAGGAAGGTCATTGGCCAATAAAGAAACTGCTTGGCCCTGTGGGTGGAGTAAACAGAACAAAATGCTGGGAGGAAGAGGAAGTGAGGTCAGAGTCTCGACAGCTCTGCTCTCCGGAGCAGACGCCTCAGCAGAGACGCCATGCCCCGCTCCCAGCATGAAGCTCCGACCCAGGATGGACTAGGCTAGAATCTTCCCGGTAAGACCGGTTCTCACAGATTATTAGAGATGGGTTGATCGGGATGTGAGAATTAGCCTGTAAGTGCTAGAGCTAAAGGGCCAAGCAGTGCTTAAAAGAATACAGTGTCTGTGTAATTATTTTGGGGCATAAGCTAGCCGAGCAGGCGGCCGGGGTGCTGGGAATGCAGCCCCGCCACCCCTATTACTACAGAATAGATCATCAAAAAGCATGGACATGCCAGTGTCTCCCTTGTATGGTATAGAGTCCTCTGAGGATATGCCCA
Organism: Microtus oregoni; assembly: GCF_018167655.1. Lineage (NCBI taxonomy): Eukaryota > Metazoa > Chordata > Mammalia > Rodentia > Cricetidae > Microtus > Microtus oregoni. The sequence goes on from NW_024543066.1 coordinate 35,821,899, forward strand.
GGTCTGAGGTGCATTTTCATAATCATCATCTAGATTTCACAAACTTTACTGTACAACTCTCTGATATAATAATATATAAAATCATATATGAGTTCTTTCAAATGTGCTTTAATATTTTGTGATTGCTAAATTATGTGTTGCATCTTAAATATTTAAATTTGTGTACAATTTGAAATTTAACTGTCATGTTCCCCCAGGCACAGGATACCAAGCACCTGCATCTATGATATGTGTAGTCTTCTTCCTTGTTTTGGAGGGATTTATGTTAGACAGTTGGGTTCATTTTCAAACTCTATTGTCTATTCATCTCTGTTAAACTGTGTTTGTGTGAACGAATTGTCTGAGTTATACACAGACTCTATTACTAACAATAGAATAAGTCTCAGAATTAGATGTTTCTGGAGAGCATCTGATTGATCCTGATATCCAAATCTGTCAATGAAAGGGAGCAGTTCACCTACTAGCCCTGGGTTGTTTGCCATTCTAGAGAACTTTCACAGAAACACACAATCCTCTAAAATACTCATGGGGCTTTCTGAATCTGGGAGTTTTCCTCCCCAGTACACAATCCCTTATGAGAAAAATATTTTTATGAGAAAAACTGATGAAAAACACTAATATCAATATTTTGCAGGAGGGGGTATGCATGTATATATCTGTGCCCACATGTTTCTTGTTTGTAGACACATATATATCCCACTGGCATGCTTGCAAATATTTTAATCGAAGAGAATAATCGGACAGCCACATCATAAATAAAATACTTCTTCCTTGCTAATAGAATAACAAAAAACAAATTATTGAATGACATAATGATGTGTTGTTATAATATTTTGACCTTGAATGATTATTTCATCTGTTTTCTGCCTCTCCTTTGATATTTACGTTTTCAGCAGATGTAAATGATGAATGGTCTGTGATAAATTGAATGCGATCATTAATAACATCCCAGTGATTGTGGTCTGGGAGAAGGCTCAGCAGTTAAGATCGCTTACTACTTTTGCAGAGGACTGGACTTCATTACCCAGCATCCATGTAAGGCTCAAAACACCTGTAATGGTAGCTTCAGAGGATTCCCTGCTCTCCTGGCCTCTGAAGGCATTTGAGCACACTTACACATACACATGAATAATTTAAAAATCCTGTACAAAGAGATATTGGATGGAATTTTGAAGACCAGAAATATATGTAGGTACATTTGAGAATATAATTGTAATAATTTTTTAAATATCTGTGTTTTAAATTTTATTTATTTATTTATAATGTATACAATATTCTGTCTGTTCATGCCTGCAGGCCAGACGAGGGCACCAGACCCCATTACAGATGGTTGTGAGCCACCATGTGGTTGCTGGGAATTGAACTCAGGAACTTTGGAAGAGCAGGCAATGCTCTTAACCTCTGAGCCGTCTCTCCAGCCCAATTGTAATAATTTTTATTGAATAAAAAATTAACTAAGAGATAGAATATACCTCAATCCAACCCCTAGCTTGGGGAGATGGCTAAGTTGCCATATGAAAAATCATATGTTTCTGTTAGTTAATATATTAATAGGATTAATGCCAGAAAATGACATTTATGCTATCATTGAAAATCCTCAAAATGAATTGTTTTTTATAAAACAATGTGAAAGAAATGAACAATTAAGAAAAAAATCTTAGCTCTGTCAGCTGATCTCTGTGGTCTGGAATTAAGGACTTTCAGTGCCAATTCTTTCCAGCTCTACCTCCTTCACAGAGGACATATTGATAGAAATTGAGTTTAAAGTTCTGAGAGTAATCACAATGGATAAAGAGAGTTGAAACTAATTTTTAGGTTGCTATGAGAAGTAAGATTTTCCCTTTGGCATAATGCTGAGGACACAATTTTGGAATACAGACGGTATACAAACTAGCATATGCATATATCCAAACCATATTCTCTTTCCCTTGAACATGTTGTGGGCAAGAAGGAGACAGCATGGGTCAACAAAATACATACAAAAGCCTCAGCCCTATGCCCTAACAGCTGCTAAGCACTACGTGAGACATAGTCCCTTCTTTCCTACTTTCGTCACTGGCTCCTCATCATGGCTCTCCTTGGGATGTGCACTACACAAAAGTTGTCTCTTGTGTTTATTTCTTATTGCTGCTACTGCAGAAAACTAATACACCAGTGCCCTGAAATGCAGTGTACTATCGTATAGCCCAAGAGAAAAAAAATGTGGTGAACTTGCCTCATTTCAATTCTACATGGGTGAAGCTGACATCACATTCATCAGTCTGTGGCTATGAATCTACTTTCAGATTATTAGGCTCTGGACCAGATTCAATTCAATGTGGTTGTAGGACTGACAGGGCCATTTCCTATCTATACATAGTTTGAAGTTCATGCTCACCTTTTAAGGCATACATGGCTTGGAGCTCTGGTTATTTTCAAGGCATGCAGAAATGAAATTGTACTTCCTGTATGCTTTTACTTTTCTTTACTTTCTCTTCTGCAGCTCTGATTTCAGCCATGAAGTTTTCTCCTTCCAAATGCTTTTTGTGCGGCACAATCTCCCCCCTGTGTGATCTGTAGCCTTAAATTGGGCATGGTAGAACACATTTAGACATCCTAGAGATCAGGAGGCTGAGACAGAAGGATTGCGAGTTTAAGGCTAACTCAATTACATACTCATATTCTGTTTCAAACAAACAAACAAACATATACCCCTAGTCACGTCCATAAAGTTCCATTGCCATGGTCACATATTCATGTCATGGAATTAAGTACCTTGGGAGAAGGGGCATGCCATAGTTCTTTGCAAATCTTTAATGTTAGCTATGCAAGACGAAATAGGAAGAACTAAGGACTAGAAACGCTCAGCTCAAGCTATCTGTGCAAGATTTTCCTGTGTTAGGAAAGAAGTTGGGGTTTATTTACCTTCCTTCAGAACCACTGTGGACCTCAAGGATCTGTAATCCCTTTGCAGGCTAAACAGGTTTTTAATTGGGACACAGTAGAACCTGATTGTATTTGACATGATGGTGAAATACCAAGAATCTTAATCATCTTTTCGCTTCTTTTTTGACACAGCTGAGGCAAGGAAGCGCCTTACTTTAACATGCATTTTTGACGTGTACTTTGCTATTTGTATCTTAAGTGACTGTGTTTACTACCCACTGCCTTTTGGATATTTACTGTACTATTGATTCAAATATCTAGTCAGCATTTGCTTCCCCCACCAATTGCCCCTGAGTTAATGGAAGAGGAATGTAGGCATTAGGAACTTCTGGTTGTCCGGTGCCTGATGGTGCTCGGTGACACAACTGTGAACTCCTGTAATAAAGGAGAGAAGCTCATTTTCGCTAGCTCTCTCAAACACATCTATAGCCCACCCAAATAGCTGAGTGTGAGCTTGCAGAAGCTTAGATGAGGGAGTGCTGCGTTTTGCAGCAATTAATTTTGCAGAGGAAGCAGTCTGTTCAAAGATGCCTGCAGCGCTCACTAAAATGGGGGTTGTTTTTCAAGGCCACTGGAGCTGCGTTTGGCTAAGGCTGGCTCATCAACAAAACAACAATGCTAAAATATGGCCTTCTGGGTTTATTTTTTATTTTTTTTGCAAAAGAAGGAACTAGACGGGCATTGAATTATGCTCACCTGCTAGACCTGGGCAAAGTCATAATTGTTTAGCCCTGTAGCACAAACCTGCAAGGGTTAAAATGACAGAGATATTAGTTTGTGATGGCTAAAATTGTTGGCTTCAAGCTCTCGGCGATACGCAGACTGTTATTTACCGGACTTGGTCGATTTACTTCTTAATGCAATAATGACCTGTGAAATGAAACGTGAGCGAGACAATTGTTCCTCATTGTTTCCCCTGCAACATCCTTTCATACCCCATTAAGCCACCATTAATTCCATATGAAAGAGAGTCACGCACAAGCACCGATGGGCCCTTCCTTTCCTTCTCGGACTTTCTTGCCCACATAATTATGATTTTTATCCTTTCTTTCTATTTTCTCTTTTCTTCCTTCTTCCCTTCATTTCTTCCCCTGGAATATGGAAATAACAGGGTACCTAGTGAAAAATTCCTCTGAATCAATGCTTCTAAAACTGAGCAAGGCATCCCATATAGGATGCATGAATGACTTTGCCATTTCCTGGTACAAAAAATAATAGTGACAGAAAAGTTTTAAACAAGGAGCGTTCATTCCGACTTCCTGAAATTGATGTACTGATGTGTAGAGTAACCTCCAAGGCAAAGGCAAACCTGTACACTGGCTAAGTCAGGGTGGGTTTTTCTATAAGAGTAATGAATAGACATCACATCTCCTTCCCCATTCTTTTCAGTTGCTGGAATAGTGTTGACTTAGTTTTTATTCCTTGATCTACTTTACCTTTTCCATGATGATCCTGAACAAGAAATGGAAGGCTTGTGCATGAATCTGTAGGATTTCTTTCTTCCAATCCTGTTCTATGCACAGTACCACAAAATAGGATTATCTTCATTTTCTCTTCAGTCTTCATGGTTGCTGCTGTTGTTAGCATGACTGCTGCCTCATCCTCATTTCTGTCCCTGAGGCCACAGTGTCTTACAGTAATCAAATGTCCTTTAGACTCTTTTGTCAGGACGCTTGTGACTACTTTTACAGCTTAGCAGAGAGTGGGAGCCATTACTTTTAATTCAGAAGTCTTAACTTGATCATATTCACATTGTCCCTTTGGGATACACATAGGTAATGTTCACAGACTGTAAAGGGTACAGCATAGGTGTGTGTGTGTGTGTGTGTGTGTGTGTGTGTGTGTGTGTGTGTGTGTGACTGAGATCCAACCCAGGGTCTTAGGAAGGAAGTGCCAATGTTCTACCACAGAGCCACACTCTTACTTACTGGAGCCATAAGACAGATTTACATATGCAGTGATCCTAGCACAGGAAGGCAAAACATTTAGTCTTGTATTAAATTAAATACAGCAAAACTAAATAAGATTTTTTTCCCCCTCTGGTTAATCCCAGTGGGTCACAAAACAAAACGAATAGATGTAAAGGCAAGAGTGAGATTTGCAAGGAGATGGGAATGTTGACGGGGATGATATGGACATGAGGGTAAGAGTGGTCAGTATGTATGGTGTGCAAATGTGAAATTATAAAATAAATACAACTTCAACACTCCACAGGAAATAGTGGAAGAAAACTTAAAAGTACACATACCCTAAGAGTAGATCATGGAGCATGTCTCATCATCAATTTTTTTGTACTAAAGGTTGAACTTTGTGCATGCTAAACAAGTGCTCTTCCTCAAGCTCTACACTCAGCAGCAGTCTTTTTCTCTGTACACTTTTATTTTAATGTCCAAGATCAGAGATAGGTAGACTGCCACCTTTGGGAATGCTCATCATTCAATTTTCTAACATCTCTCAAAATTTTTCTACTTGGCTTTAATTTTTCTTCAATCATCAATAGCTTCCTGAGACATAAATGTGGTATTTATTTCTAAGGTTTCACCTAGGAATTAGAAAGTCCATATTTCTCATTTTCTACCTCCCCAGGACGACCATTTGTGTGCGGGGATGAGTGAGGTGAGGGTGTGTGCGAGAATGAAGCTCACTCTCTTCATTACAATGACAGAAATCCACTCAGATCTACCCTAGGAATACACACTGTTATTATACTGAGCTTACTGCCTTATTATTTCCTGGGTGGTTTTTTTTGTATAAAATACAGCTATGTATTTATTTCTATTGCAGAACATATTATGCAAGTATCATTAACAAACCAACTCTTTTAAAATTTTGAAGCTCATCATAACATACCTTTACACTTCCTCTTAACTAAAAGGGTGAGATGACTCAAAACACATTTTAGCTGCCTTCTCAAGCTAACAGCCTGATATTAGGATGCCTCTAGGAAGGATAATTAAAAAAGAAATAAAGTTAGTACAGTAAAAAATGATTGATTATTATTATTGTTATTTTTTGGTTTTTCAAGACAGTGTTTCTCTGTAGCTTTGGAGTCTGCCCTGGAATTAGCTCTTGTATTTTAATGAGTTTATTTCTTTAAAAGAAAACAATAGTTGAGTAACTCATTACAGTGTCAAGTAAGCGCACCGCTGTATTGTATGTTGTAAGAAAGTTGCACCTAGTGTTTGATCTGCTTCCTTCCTCACCCCAGCAGAGGATTGCTCCACACACTCAACCTCTGAACATAGTGATGTCGTTCATTCCCTGTACATTTTACTTAGAACTGTTAATGATATTAGTCTGTAGTAGGAACTCCCTTCCCCAATTGCATTATAATCTCTTCGAGGGCAGGAAAATTAATTATGCTAATTTTAGTTTAATTTGACAAACCAGTATCAATTCCGCATCACAGTGTAATAAAAATTTCTACTCTTACCATAACTCCCATCCCAGCCCACTGGCTGGATGCCTCTTTAATTTCAGAGACGGTTAGATGCTTTGTTATTTTTTTGAGAGATGGAAAGTAAGCGTCACTTTCATCATTTTAAGTATGAAAAAACTTGAATTGCATAGAATTTTGAGTCTTTCATAAGAGTATATATATATATATATATATATATATATATATATGTATCAAGTGGAAAAGTTAGGGTCATAGGATATGTACTCAGGGGGGTGTGTTGTATGTGTGTGCATGTGTGTTTATGTGTGTGTATGTGTGTTGCTGAAAATTTAACTCAGGATTTTATGTATTCTTCTAGAAGAATGCTCTCACTGTTACTTACACCCTGAGTAATATTAAGACTTAAGTATTTTTAATGAGTTTTGAAATACATTTCTTCATAAACTGACCAGGCTGTCTCCTGCCTCAGCTTCCTAAGCAGAGAAAATTAATTAGTGTGTAACATCATGGCAGCCATGTCTAATTTCATAATTCGCTGTCCATGATTCTCTCTTTTTATTATTCAAAACACCCATTTCCTTTCTTACCGTGTGTTCTGTAAGGAATTTACATGTAATCAGAATTCTGACTTGGCCCTGAAGGGGATAATGTAGAAGGAGGGACAACTGAAATTGTCACCTCTAATATGAAATGAAATATTAACCTCTATTTCTGAATACAATACTCTAAGAGTGCTTGTTGGCATAGATCTGCTATTCTTTTGGGGAAAGCAGAAGGGCTTTCCAAATTGAATATAAACATGAATGAAAAAAATCAGATATTGTAAGACTTTTAGTATTTTCATTTGGATGTAGCATGGAAAAGATGTTGAGAAGAGCCTGGGTGTAGCCCTCTGTTTGGAGAGTCTTCAATGTCAGGCTGAAGTCCTAATAGTACTTCTGTTGACTTCAATAACCTTTAGAAGGCTTTGAGCAATTCAGAATAGAGGAGGAGTTTAGGAAGCTGGGCTTTAGAAGATTAATCAGACTGCAGGAAACAGGGTGAAGAATGGATGAAGTAGGGACCAAATGCAAAAACTTATTAGGACAGTGTCCCAGTTGTTGAGATTTGAAAGAAATGCATTGACCTGGAAGAGATTAATGACAACCAGGATGGAAAGGATGGCACCGACCAAAGAAATGATTGAGCGAAAATAAAGTGGGTTTCTTATACTGACTTTTTGAGTGCTCTGAAAGTGAAAACAATGGCTGCTTTGTGCAGAGACCGTGCATCTCAGAAGATGGAGGTTTTAGTAACAGATATGGGGGAATAAACAAGAAAAGGACAGACGCCTATGCTTTGCCTTAGTGAGTTTGGGTACCTGGTGCCTCAGGAAATAGATACCCAAATTTTCAGCTATATTTGAAAACTCTGAGATTGGAGCATGAGAGAGAAAGTAAAACTAGACTCAAACAGAAGTTATCAGGAGTAAAAATATTAGGTAAAGATACAGTTCATATAATTATAAAGAAAAGAAAGAGGAAACAAACTGAAGCGAGAACATTAGGAAATGCACAGAGAGACTTTGTTTGAAAATGTTGCTAAGTAACTGAGCAACACATGACATTTTCCTATTTGCCAGAGAGCAAGAGAATGGTAAGATGACTCACTGTGGCTGCAGAAGCCCTGGCTTCTATGTGATTACCCGATTTCTTTCTGAGGTGCTCCAAAGAAAACAATAAACTTGACATTCAGAGAGGGGGTACAGAGATGCTGTGCCAGTCATACACTGATGAAAAAATAATAGATCGGGATACAATGTAACTTGAGATCATGTCCCCATCTTGGCTTTTCTGACTCTTACATATTTATCTGTTCACTTTCTGACTGACATCCAAAACAGTCTCTATATTGTGTAAGTACTTGTAATTGGCTATTTATTGTATATTTCTGTGATGCTGTCATGTAAAATATATTAGTATGGGGTCATTCCAGTGACTAGAGTTTTCACAAGCCTCTGTGAGCTACATGTCGAATTAAATGAAGCAATGGGATAGCAGAGCACTTTATTCTGAAAGTACAATTCCTTGCTATACTATAAGCAGTCAAATGATAATTTCTTGAATGTAAGTAGGAAATGAGCTGGAGACACTTGAACTTGTGTTTGCTCGCATCTTGATTCAGCACTTGCAAGTAGCAACACATTGATCTGCATTATCAACTTGAAATTCCATTTCCTTTTTTATTTGATTATATCTCCATTTATAGCTGTTCCCATTTTGTTTGACAGAAGCTGGAAATTTCATAAATCCTTTTCATTGAGAACATCTCTATTTATCTACAGATCAGATGGCAGATAGCAAATGTTATTTAATGATTGGGACACAGTATCACAGTATAATTTTCTTTCTGTGCTTAGTGTCAAGTCTTGCCAGTAATAGTCTTATTGCCTAAACTTCAGGTAGATAGTTTGTAAAAGGAGTTTTTACTGTTTCTCTTGATCCTCTAGAAATTTTAACTCCTAAGACACAGTGGCTGGACCCACACATATAGTGTGTAAACACTGATGAAATGGGCTCTTGTTTGTTTGACCCATAAAGACATTTCCCCAGCTTCCATTTCCAGAGCAATTCCTAGGACACTTAAACTATCCCCAGAGGGAAAGTAGTCATATGCAGAGAGAAAATGTGTTGGTAAGACTTGCTTGAGGCTGAGGATGTAGTGGTTCGAGATGGCATGCTTTGAAGACAGCAGGATTTACCCTCTTCCCCCAATGCCTATCAAAACTACTATCCGTTGTGCCTTCAGTTCTACAAAACAATCTGGATTGATTGTGATAGTTTGACTAGGAATGATCTCCATAAATTCATATATTTAAATTCTTCATCACAAAGGAGTTGATCTACTTTACAGGGATTTGGAGGTGTGGTTTGTTGGAGGAGGTGTGTCATGAGGGGTGGGATTCAGGGTTTCAAATGTTTAAGCCAGGACCAATGTCTTTTCCTGTTGCCTAACAATACAGATATAGAACTCTCAGCTGCCTCCTATGTCTGCCTGTGTACTCCCATGCTTCCCACCATGAAGATGGTGGACTAAACCTCTGAATGAATGTAAGCAAGCCCCAATTAAATGCTTTCTTTTACGAATTGCTATGGTCATGGCATCTCTTCACAAAATACAACACTGACTAATGTTTTTTTGAGTATCTTTTGGGTGGTGGCATGCATAGATCACTACTAAAGCACATTTCTTAAGTGCTTATACTGAGGATAGTAGCAAATCAAGGGCATTGAAGTATGGAGCTTCACATACTGCTGCTTAGTATAGTCAATCTCTTTGAGAACAGGTTACTCTCTTCTGTAATGAATTCTAATGTTCAAAAGCCCCTGGTCCTTCTGCTCTCTTCCCAGAATGTCTTCCTTGCCATGCCTGGTGGGTGGACACTTACACAGAATATTATTAACTGGGGTAAAGTAGTGAGCCATAATGCTTAAGAATTTTTAAGAATATATCAATACTTGGCTTGTGCTTCTAGAGGATCCTGTAATTCTTTCCAGACTGAAGGAAGATTTAGAATATACAGTGTCCTGAGATTTAGCAATAACACAGTGATTCCAGGCCCCTCTCCTCATTCTTGCTTCTCTACAGTCTTTGTGACCGATGGCTTCTTTTCCTTCTTCTGTCAGAAGGCTTTTTGAGTTTGGGATTGTGATGAGGGGGTAATGTTATTTTAGTCATTCTTGGTGTTTTCCCTTTCTTTTGTACACACTAATTACACCTGGGGGAACACTAATAATTCTTCGTATGGCTTTATAATTTTTAATCAAATCTACCCATCTTCCTTTCTCTTCAATTCCTTCCATACCTACTCCCACCATTTTTTTCCTCTCAAATTCTTGGGCTCTTTGTTTAAATTTACTGATTCCTCAGGTATGTGATTTGGTATAAGAGTCCTACTAAAGCATGGGGTAACATCTCTGAAGAGAAAAAAATTGTTCTCAGGAAGCTGGCTCAGTAGGATGACAGTGAGGTCTAAGGCATCTTGAGCTATATATCTATAAAATAAAAAGTAAGAAGAAATAAAGAATAGAAAAAAGAGATGACTATGTTTCTAGATTAATTTAATTATAAATTCTAAATTTTGGTGGGAAGAAGACTCAAATTCAGTCAACACATATGACTGAAAATGTAATAAAAACAAAACCAAGGGAGTTATTCATTTCTAACACCCATGAGTACCTCTGACCCTCTCAAATCTTCTTCCTCTCCAAGTTAGTTCTTTGTTGTTCTTGAAATCAATTTTGAAACCCAAGAGAGACATGAGACACTTACAGACAAGTAAAGGAAGAAGCTGTGGCTGTTACGGTTCAATGTATTCTGAACTCTTCAAATTGGGGGCCTATTTATACCTCAAGACAAACAGATATCACATTAACAATAGCAGATGTTTCAAGGAAAGATAGATTTTATTGCAGACTGTTTTGTGTGGGATCCGAAGCAATAGGGGTATCCTGTGGTGGAAGTCAAGTGGGCAGCTGCAGCTTGACAAGACAGAACTCATTGTTGTACTATGATGGAGGTTGAGAGCCAACTGTAGCATGATCTCTGTTGGTGGGGGCATGCCCATGTTTCTCACTTTCAGCATGGTTCCCTTACTGCTTTCAGTCTTTCATTCCAAATCAGAGAAGATTGATTAGATGTAAGGAAACTATTGATCCATTTTGAAGAGCACTGAAGATACCTCATATTCACAAGTATGATTGGAATATTTATCTTTCCTTCCTCCTTCCACATCTTCTAAATATTAGCATTTAATAAAATACACATTTTCTTCATTTATTTTGAACTCTTTCCAAAGCTAGCAAATACCAGAACCTCAAATGTTATGATAGGATAAGTTCTTTATTGGTTTGTTTTCTTTTCATTCTTTCTGTTTTTACTGCGTGATTCTTTTTCATTATAAATCCTTATGTTTCTAACTCAAGGAGCCTGACTAATCAGAAGGGCTTCCAGCAGAGGTAGACAAATATTCTCAACATGGTCTTCAGCCCCTACAGATGCAGATAGCTCTGCTATTCAAAGGAAATGAAGAAGTCAGGTCCATCTGAGACAGGGGATTTCCTATTCTGATAAAATATGATAGCTGTTGCATGTTAGTTCTGGAAAGCTGAGGAATAGAGACAAGACAATCACAGATGGTAGAGGAAATGGGTTCTTCTTATCCTGAATGGGACTGACAGAAGTGTCTGGCAAAGGTTATGCATTTGGGAGGTACTTCCCAAAGAGAGGGATGGAGGACATCAGTAGTGAAATAAAGGAAGTAATGCAATTTAGATAACTGATAAGAAATGATGAGTTGAGAAATTTTTTGAAGACATTTATGACAGGCATCTCAAAGTTGCACTTAAACAAAATAGGATCATATGAGTTTATTTCTCTGAGTAGCTAAAGTAACTTAACTACAATTTCATGAATGCCAGTGGTTCATCTAATGTGGTAGCCATGAGAGAGCTTCAAAGCTTAGGCATAATTAGCCTCTCCCTAAGAGGTACTAGGAGCCTGATATCAGTGAACGAAGTCTGAGATGAGCCTGAGATGTTCCGAAGCAGCATATGTGAGGTATCAAACACAACACCCCAAAGAAACAGGTAGTCATGATAGATTTGGAGAGGCAGTGCTATTAGCCAATTAACCCAGGTGTGAGCCCAGCCGTATCCAGTAGAGAATTCGAAACTCACAGTCACTGAATTTCTTTTCCTAAATCCTGTACTAGCTGGAGAATGAATGGGATGCAGCGAAACAAGGAGATGGCAAATACAGCCGAATTAAAACAAGAGAGGATGAGGTGGCATTGACTGATCTAATAACCTAGGAAACAGATGAATACAAGCTGCCCCAATCTGTCTAATCAGATTTAGATTTCAAAGAGGAAGAAGAGGCATGGAGTTATCTCCCTATTGGTGCCACGTGTAAAGGCTGGTCTCTGGTGGAAGAACAGACATGGAGAAGCAGCAAAGTTTTAAAACTAATGAACATGAGCTGTATGCAAGATGTCTAAGTGTTGATGCAGGGGTTCCAACATATAGCTCTGGAGTTCAGGGGTGAATGAGAAAGTAAATGTTTTTAGGATCACAGTACCAGTAAACAATGGGCTGAAAGGGATTGTGTGCAGCAGAAGAGACACTATTGAAACACAGAAGTAAGAATGTCTAGATAAGGAGGATTTAGCATGCTTGTAGAGAGCCTGGAGTGGTGACACACACCTTTAATCCCTAGTGGGCAGAAGCAAGTAGGAGCTGTGTGAGTTCAAGGCCAGTCTGGTCTACAAAGGAAGTTTCAGGACAGCCAGAATAGAAAAACTCTATCTCAAAAACAAAACAAACAAACAGCATCAACAAGAACCAACAACACCAACAAAAAAAATTCCAAAAACCAAAACTGCATTTGTAGAGGAGTATATGGTTATGTAGGGGGAATATAAGGTTGTTGTAAGGTCACTATTAATGATGTGAAAATATTTTAAGAAGTAGCATGATATTTTGTCAAAAGTTACAGTCAGGAAAACAAAATAAACCTTAAGAAAAAGATCATTGGATGTAGTTGCACAGGTAGTCTCAATAGAAGCAAATCTATTGAGACTTAAGCCAGGCAAAAAAAAAAAATGAGTTGAGGAGTAAGTGTGCAAACTTCAAGACAGTGAGAGTAAAGCTTTCAGTCTAGAAGGCTTTAGTACGTGTGAAAGATTAGAAGGGAAAAGAGGGAGAGAATGGTTCAGGAGTTGCTGCAATGAGAAAAAGATGTGTTAAGATCGGGGAGGTCTTGGTCATGTGTGATGCCGGTGAGTCAGTAAACATAAAAATTGAGAGGCAGAGTTTGGTGTCTAATGAAACTGAGAGAGTAGGATTCAGAGCTAAGATAAATGGAAGAACACAGTTGGCCAACAAGGTCACCCAGGGCCCCTGTCGAAACCTGTTCTCAGCTCTCTGTGGCATGCTTCCTAGAATACACAAAGCTCCTTGTTCTCATTTGCAACAAGTCACTCTTTGGGTCAGAGGTGATCCTTAATAAAGTCACCCTTTGGGTCAGAGGTTACCCTTAATAACCTGAAACATCTCAAATGTGACAAAAGAAAGCTGGAATAATGAATACATATGTTGGTCAATTTATTTTCAGATGTTGTTTAAAATCCTTATTCTTTTTGTTTGTTTTTAATTTTTTTCTTATGTTTTTTTATTGATTTTTTTATTGAGCTCTACATTTTTCTATGATTTCCTCCCTGTCTTTCCCCTCCCCTTCAACTCCTTCCAAGGTTTCCGTGCTCCCAATTTACTCAAGCGATCATGTCTATTTCTACTCCCCATATAGATTATATCTATATAAGTAAGTCTTGCTTAGTGTTCTCATTGTTGTCTAAGTTCTCTGGGATTGTGGTTTGTAGGCTAGTTTTCTTTTCTTTATGTTTAAAAACCACCTATGAGTGAGATATTTTATGCTATTTGGGCCTATTGTGAAAGTGTTGTTTTTCTGATTTCTTTACCAGCCCTTTTATCATCTATGTACAGGAAGGCTACTGATATTTTTTGAGTTAGTTTTGTATCCTGTTACATTACTGAAAGTATTTATGACTCGTAGAAATTCCTTGGTAGAATTTTTGGGATCTCTTATGTAAACTATCATATCATCAGCAAACAGTCAGAGTTTGACTTCTTCTTTTCCGATTTATATCCCCTTGATCTCCTTTTGGTGTCTTATTGCTAGGACCTCAAAAATTATATTGAATAGATATGGAGAGAGTGGACAACCTTATTCTTAATCAGGGTGATCACTAATGTTAATTGAGAAACTACTCTCTTTGATTATAAAAAAATTATTAGACTATTGCATTTTTGTTGGTCAATAAAATTATTGCTGCTACTGAAAATAGTTGTTAACATAAACCTTTTGTGTATTCTGCAGTTCTTTCAGAAATGTGTGTGTATATATGTGTGTGTGTGCATGCATTAGTGTTTGTGTTGGGTTGGCATTATATAATTTATGTGTGAATATCGTAGAGCAACTCGTGGGAATCATTTATATCTTTCTACCATGTGGATCCCAAGGTTTAAATTCCAGTCATTGTGTTGACTGGCTAGTGTCTTTCCATAACGAATCATCTCATCAAATCGTGAGCATATTTTAATCACCATGAGATTTGATAAACAAGTAAGGATCTATTTTTCAAAAGTTGTAGTTTTCTAGTCTACATAATGTTTACCACGTGAATATTCAGGTCATTTGCAATAATTTTGATCTATTGTAACTATGCCATAATGCAAAAAATACCTGTTACATTTATATGAGACTGATCAGTTTTGCAAATAGTTGAAGTAATTTTTATTTATATGTTGGATAAAGTAAGATTCACATCCTCCTAGAAATTACATGATAAGAGTTTGGTCTGGGGTTGGATTACAGGAAAAAGCCAACAAAGGCTGGTAAAGAATAGGATGGTTGGGTGACTAAGGATGGCTATTATTGAACACATAGAAAGCTCCTAGTGTTTAAAGGCCCCTCATCCATCTCTATGTCCTTCTTTCTCTTCTCCACTGTTTCACTAGTTATGGTACCCACTTCCTTTTCCTTTCTTGTCTTGTCACACCTTGTCTTTATGTTTTACTATAGAACAATACTTAAGTGTTTAGAATTAGAGATGATGTCTATAATATCTATAAATTTATACTTGGGTGATGGAAAGTAAGATCCAAAAACCAGAAAGACCTCCTTGGGAGCTGACTATGTTTCACATGTGTTGATAGCAGTTTCCAGTGTAATTCAATAGCCAACGTTTAGTCTATGAGAGAACACCAATATTAAGAAGAAGGAGATGCAAGAGTGAGGGAGAAAGCACAGATAGATGTCTTTGAATCATCTTTGGTTGTAAACTACAAGGAAAATTACAATTGATTTTCAGAAGTATGACCCTGGGACTTTTAACATTTGAGTGCCTTCTATATTAACTTAGTAGATTTTATTATGATTCACATTTTTATTAAGTTGATTTTTTTGTTATTAGAAAATTATATTCATGGAAGATGCCTTATTGCAGAAAGGTCTAACTTCAGCTGCATCTGGGATGATGGTTCAGTGCATAAATGCTTGCTGTATGAGCTTGAGGACATGAGTTTGGGTCCTCATCATGCATATAATAAGCCAAGTGTGGCTGTGTGCATTTATACCCCATTGCCAGGTGGTGGAGACTGGAAGGATCTAATCTGGTCCACGGCCAGCCAATCTAGCCAGCCATTAAGTTTCAGGATCAATAAGGAAAGACTCTGTGCCAATAAAAAAGATGGAGTTTCTTAGAGGAAGACACACAAATTTGATCTTCAGCCTCCAAAGGTGCATGCATGTGTGTATGTACCCATACATGAACACGCACATCTACACACACACGCACACACACACACACACACACACACAAAAGAAATTAAAGTAATAACAAAAACTTGAGCTAACCAATCCTTGCTTTCTCTTTCTTCTTCCATGTCCCATGATTTTCTGTTATTCCCAGTGAGGAGTCCGGGCAATATTAAAAATCAGGCCATGTTTTCTTTTCCTTCTTTTGTATTTTTCTTCTTCCTTTCCTTTTCCACTCCAAGCATGCATCCTGGCCTCATTTCTAGGTATTTCCTAGATATTTGCACTTTAGTACAAAATTGCTGCCAGAAGAAAGTCTTTAAAGTCTAATTAAATGAACCTTTCCCAGTGGACTCTTAGGTGGAAATGAGGCCCTATGGGTGGGACATTTTCTACAGAAGGGTAGCCATCAATTTGCGCTGCATTGCAGGTGAGCTGCATCAGGGTTCTGAGGAAGTAGCTCCAGACCAGGTTGTTACCTTATCTTTTCAAACTATCTTTGAGGTCTTTTGACCCAGCATCCCCTGTCATCTCCTCCTTAATTTCTGCATATGCAAATATTTTAAAGAAGCATGTGCCCCTATATGCCCTGCCTTACTCCTCTTATCAATCTCTCCCCAATGCAATGTGACTTCTCACTATTTCACTGAAATCGTACTGGGATACATTATTTAATAGATTATCAAATCAATTAGGTAGCTCTGCCTTTCTCTACATCGCTTTGTGGTCTGTGGTGGTGAGTCCAATCTATTTACTATTTATCATCTTCATTGATTTTCAAAACTTTACTTGAGTTCTCCTGTTTCTCCTACCTGCCATTAATGGATTAATAGAGAGGTAGACTAAGCAGGGAGCATAATTTCAATAGTAAACCCCATTCTTTGATATGTGCAACTGAATTTTCTTCCATCTTATTTTAAATATTATGCAAATTCATCTTTAAATCCCTCTCTGACCTGGTCACTGCTCTGAGATTTTGGGCTGAGAATGTAGTTATGTGTTGAAATGTTTGCCTCATTAGTGCAAGCATTGGGCTTCATCTCTAGCATGTGATTGTGTGTGTGTGTGTGTGTGTGTGTGCGCGCGCGCGTGCAGGGGAGCCACTGCTACACCAGTCATTTCACTTTTTCGTATCCACTCTCTGGTCTACCTTTACCTTCAGTGTTTCTTAAACTCTTCTTGTTAGCTATTCTCTTCTTTCCCACCCCTTCTTTACCATTTGGAACTTATCAGGGCCCTGAACTTTCATTACCTAGGTATGTGCTAAAGACACTGAGCTCTCTGTTTTTATTTGAGACTTACTCCTACTCAACTCTCACTAAATATTCAGCCACCTGTCCATCATCTCTGTTTTGTTGCTTTAGAGGAGCTGTTCTCAACCTGTGGGTTTCAACCCCTTCGGGGCTTGAACACCCCCTTCACAGGGATTGTTTATCAAATATTATGCATATCAGATATTTACATTATCATTCATAACAGTAGCAAAATTACAGTTGTGAAGTAGCAATGAAAATAATTGTATGGTTGGCGGTCATCACAGCATGAATGACTGTATTGGAGGCTCACAGCATTAGGAGCATTGAGAACTGCTGCTTCCCAGAATTATAACTCACATCCCTCCCTCAACCCAATCTCTCAGGTAAGCAGTCACTCTTGGCTGATGCTTTCTCTGGCTGTCTCATGCATCCAGGAAGTCTTCCCAAGTTCACCTTTGTAGTGTCTTTTAAACCCATCTTCTCTTTTCCACTTCTTGCCTCTCTCATAGCGTGAACTTTTTTTTTTTCTGAGCAATGGTAGTAACTGCTATTCTCCATTTTACGGCTCTGAGCCTCTAAAATCCTGCAGTCTGCCCAAAACATTGTCTTCTCTCAGATGCAAATGTGATTCTGTGGGAGTCCACATCAAATTTTTATTGTTTTTCTTTGGTTTTCCAAAATAAAATCTTAGTTTGCTAATGTAATGATATACTTTGTGGTCTAAATTCAAAGATCACAAGACTGATGTTATCAGCCCTTCCCATGTAACTTCATTCTCTCCATTTCTTGAGTATCTATGCCTCATCTACCTACTGAGAAAGGCAGATATCCACTTAGAAGGGATTATGGAATAATAGACCCTTTTTATACCAACTTTATGTTGGCTGGCTGAAATGACTGTCAGAGGAAGGATATGGCAGGGCAAGGATGGAGCATCTCATCAAGTTCCTGTCTCCTAGCACTCTTACTGTTGCTGGTGTGATACCAGGGCAGAAACAACCCTTCAGAAATGTACCAAGCACCCTCCTAATGATGATCATTAGAGCAGAGATGCAAGCAAACCATTTGTATTTCCTCAGAAACTGCAGAGTACCCTGACTTCAAACATCTTGACTTGCACATATTGACCTGAGCATCGTTTTACATTTGTTTTATTATTTTATGTGTATGAGTGTTTTGCTTGCATGCATGTATGTGTGCACCATGCATACCTGGTGCTCAGGGAGGTCAGAAGAAGGTGCCATATTCCCTGGAACTGGAGTTACAAAGAACTGTGAACTGCCATGTGGGTGCTTTTCATCAAATAAGGGTTATCTTCAAGAGTGAGTATTTTTAACTGCTCATACCTGAGAATCGTTATCTGAGAATCTTGACTTGGACATCTTGAGTTGAGGATCTTGACCTGAGCTTCTTGACTGCAAGACCTTTCGCTAAGTGCCTTGAGCATCTTGAATGGAGTGTCATGTGACTACATGTTTCACAGCATACAGTTGATGTAGAGTTGGGGGGAATACTCAAGTCATGACTGAATTGTAACAGAATAAAATTTTATTCATCAGGAGCCTTCCTACTTTTAAGTTACAGTTCGTAGAGTTGCCAAAGGAGGATAAAGCATGACATTTATTCTGAATTTACAGTATAAATATGAGGCTTTGGTATTTAACTGTATATCATAGGGCATATTAGTTTCAAAAACAAAAAAATAATATTTTTATTTTTCTTCATCTGATTTAAAACTATATTGACTAATCAGAATTTTTATTTATCTATTTATTCTCATGTTAATTCTTCAGATTGCTTGGAGAAATTTATTCATTAACTATAGCTATCAAATACTAAAGATCTTAATTGTCAGAAGAGAAGATTTTTATTATGACATAATACAACAAATAAAAAGATAAGATAAAAATAAGATATAACAAAAGAAAAAACTAGTACTTTTTATTTTCACTATGTCATTTCCAATGCAGGCATAATTGATTGGAGCAGCCAATGTTAAAAATATGCAAAATGAAAATAGTCATTTAGAAATAACACATGTGTTTTATTAATTTAAATTTACTGAAAATCAGTATCTTTCTTATTAAGATTGCAAAGGAAGAAATACATATAATTAGAAGTTATTAACCCAAGTTCTTCATATTTATTTTTCCCCTTTTTAAAAATATTTATTTCTACTTTTTAAAGAATGTCTCTATATGCTTATCTGTGTGTGTTTGTGTGTGTGTGTGTGTGATTTGAGTGTAGATGACCACAGAGTTTAGAACAGGGGAATGGATTCCCTGGAACTGGGGTTCTATAGAGGTATTTGTAAGCTTCCATGGATGCTGTGAACTGCGCCTGGATCCACTGCAAAAGCATTATGTGCTAATACCTATTGAGCCATGTATCCCCACCTCACATATATTGTGTATAGCACTTCCTATGAATATGTATAAGTGCCATATACATAGTTATCTAAACACATTGCATATCATTGTGATTGGTCTTTATCAAGTTTGTACCGTAACAGTAGAGAGCTATTTCTTTTCACTTTTTTAAGTTACTAGTACAAATTCTAAAAAAAACTCAATTTTATTATCAGAAAGCAAGTGCAAAGTCACCCCCACACATACATAAAAGATCTCTGTTAATTTTGTGTCCAGGGAAGATGCGATAATTTCAATTCTATATATTATTAATCACTCCCCCTACACACACACTGGCACATGCATACCACAATGTGTACAACCATGCTGTCAGAGGACAACATGCTGGAGTTGGTTATTTTCTTCACAAATTGGTGTCTAGGGGTCAGAATCATGTCGCGAGGCTTGACAGCAAGTGCCTGTTCAGCCACCTTGTCTACTCTCCATTGAGGTTCTGAAAGGCAAGATGTATGCAAATTATTTCTGCAAGTTCTATTGAGATGTGATAGATCTCATACAATGTTGAAATGGGTGAGTATTTATATAGAACTGTTGGTTTCATGTTAACCTATAAAGTCTAAAATCTACAAAAAAGATTGCTGATGCCTTATCTATGAAATCCCCATATACTTATACAGAGCTGATGAAATAATTAATCTCTAAAAGTTTCTCTAGCACTATAGTTTATTGCTAATTCAGGCATTATAATCACAGATTCTGTTTCCTTGTGTCTATCTCTTTTGTCTTGATATTTTCTCTCATTACATATGGAGCTGAGTAGGTGGGAAGCGGAGGGAAAAGCTGGGAAAGTGATTTCCCTACATGTTCAGTCATAGGAAAAGACCAACTTAACTTACTAGAATCGTAATTAGAAACACTTCAAATTCACTGCAAACCCAGTATTTCTAATGAGGATGTTTTAAAATGGCATGGTAGACTAGAGAAATACAGCCAGGAATAAATCAGATGCTTCTGATTTCCTGTCAGCTGAAGGTGCTGGACGATGTGAATGTTCATTTGCTCAGTGAACTCGGCCTTAGAGATTGTAGCACAGAGAGCAAGAAGTTAAGCTTTGCCTGGTTATAGTTTAATAGCTTCAGACTCAGCTTCATCAGTGACAGCAGAGAAAAACTTTCCAATGCCCCATAATTAGGTAGCTGAATAGCACAGGACAGTTCATTGGGTGAAATATAATCTAGGGTTATTGTCATGGTTATCAAGACCAGCATCTTCATAGACTTTTTTTCTTTTCTGTTGGCAGGGAAGTCTGTATGAAGTTCTCTGGTCAAAGAGATTGCAGGTTCAGTGGCTGGGATAAGGCATGTTGTTTTAAATCCTGCCTAAATTTAGCTGGAATAAACCACTCAAGAATGTAACCTCTGAGTTCGAGACCAGCCTGGTCTAGAGAGCTAGTTCCAGGACAGGCTCCAAAGCCACAGAGAAACCCTGTCTCGAAAAAAACAAAAAACAAAAAACAACAAAAAAAAAAAAAGAATGTAACCTCTGTTGGACAAACTAAATGGTTTGAGTTTTAAAACCATTAGTTATGTAATAAAACTGTATGTAGTCAATTAGGATGAACTGATTATGTCCAGGCAGTTTCATTTCTGAAGAATGTTGTTAGCTGTTGGACTCTGAGTTGTTTGCTGAACTTCTAAGGATGACCCGATTTCCAGCTTATGAATTACATGTTTCCAGAGGAGACAAGACTGCAGGTATCTGTGGGGCGGGAAGATTCTGGCCTTAGGAAATCACAAATAGCCTAGTAAGGTCAGTTTCCACTGAGTGGTCCGTGGTCATTTGAATAAGAATGGCCCCCAAACTCATTTGTGTGAGTGGTTAGTTATCAGTGAGTGACATTATGTGGGAGGAATTAGGAGGTGTGGCCTTATTGGAGTATGTGTGGTCTTGTTGGAAAAAATGTATCACTAGGGATGGGTGTTGAGGTTTCAAGGGTCCAAGCTGAGCCCAGTAGCTTTTTCTCTCTACCTGCTGCCTGCTGATAGAGATGCAGAGTTCTGACCAACTTCTGTCCACATGTGCCATGCTCCCATAAGGATGAAAAAGGACTAGACATCTGAAACTGCAAGCAAGCCCCAATTAAATGCTTTCTTTTGTAAGAGTTGACATGTCATGGTATCTCATAAAAATAGAACACAGACTAAGACATAATCCAAGGAAGAGCTGGGAGGAAGAGCAAGGAGGCTCAGAGTGGGAACATAATTCATTTTCAACATTTTTTTTTGTCTTCGTAAAAGTTGTGAGGAAAATAAAGGAGCCATCTACTCACAAGACAGAGAATGGTAACTGTCAGTAGAGCCTTAATAAAGAGGGAATCTGGGAAAGAGTTATTTCAGGGCAAAGATGCAGAGGAAATGGAATAAAATGGGATCCCTTATACTTGTAGTTGACCAAATCATGGCCAAGTTCTCTAAAAAACATTTCCAGCGAGTATGAGGGGAGAGTTCAGTTAGCAAAGTTCTTGCTGTACAAGCACAGTTTGAACCTCCAGCAATCCATGAAACATTTACTAGCTAGGTGGAGTTGTTTGTATCTGTAATTCAAACTCAATGGAGGCAGAGATAGGAAGATCCCTGCAGTTTACTCTCCACCCTGAGTACCCAGTCAGTGAGTGCCAAGTTCGGTGGGAGACCCTACCTCAAATATAAACTGAAAGGTGATGGTGGAAGAAGCTAAGGGATGATCATCTCTAAACTAATCATTCACATACACACACATACAAAAGTATTTCCAGATCATGCACACGATGCCCATCCTTAGAATGAACTCATGCAACTGATTATCATTTTTACACGCACACAAATGTGCACCTCATAAGGGTAGAAGACAAATATGTCCTCTTTGTTTTCGCCCTCAGCATAGTAATTCTCCCCAAATATTTGTCAAGCTGTGGAATGTGGTTATGAATAGTCCCCAAGTACAGAATACTCTTTTTAAGTAGCACAGATACAGAAAGTCATTAACCACATAGTTCATGGCCTTAAGATTATAGGGCAAGTCACAGAACCCAGTATGAAAGAATTTTATAGTGTTGAATAAAATACTTTGCGTGGTTTCAAATCTTAATTTTCAAAGTATTTCCTTCTAGATGCCTCATTGGAAAGCAGTTCCGTGTCTCTGGTGTGTTGACAGCTAATTGATATGAGCATGTGTCAATTATCTCAGTGTGCAGAGATTAATTTGAACGAGGTCATTATCATCCTAGCATTTTCAGATACTGTCAAACAAAGTTGAATGTGGTGATGCCTACAATCCTGATACCTAGGGACCTCTGCTAAAAGGGCCCAGAGTTTGAAAGTAACCTGGGTGACATAATAAATTCTAGACTAGCCTGATACAGCTCATAATTTTTTAAAAAAATATTTTAAAAACACAACAAACTTAAAAAAAATGTCAGACTCTTGTGTCAAGTGATGTAGAAAGACACAGAGTAACATACATCTGATATGAATGAAAAGTCATACGAAGAGAGAGTCTGATACTAATTTGATGATTTAAAAACATAAAGTTGCAGAAACACCTAACCTATGTTTAAATAGTGGAATTTATATTACAGAAATAGATATTTGTTTTCTAACAAAAGCCTGGAAGTGAATGTTAGTAGAGGTTTCATTTGTGATAGGTGAGAACTAGAAACAAACTGAGTACCCTTTATCAGGAATATGGATAAATAAAAGATATTGTTTCCATGTATAGAACTAGAGTTCCAAAATGTAAAAGAATATACTAATGGCATAGGTAGTCAATTGTGTGATGCTCAAAGACATGCAAAGTTTCAGAAACTAGTATGTTAAGAATACATACAGTATGATTCCAACTGCATGGCATTTAGAAAAATGGAAAGGTATATCGTGAGTGTGAAGATTCCCAAATTCAGAGGTATTAGCATGCAAGAAAGCCTAGGAGGTAATAGGAATGGTGGATTATGTCCTGATCGTGATAACAGTTCTAAGAATCTATACATTTGTTGAACTCAATAAAACTCTGTGGTGAATAAAAAAGAATTGAACCATATAACACCTTTTAAAAATTGAACAGAAAAGCCCTCAACATATAATATTTAGAAAACTGTAAAAGTAATTGAGATTTAAAGTCAGTGACGTATTCTCAGATCCATAAGTGAAGATTGTTGGTTTGGAAACTATGGTACAATTCTGTAGGAGAGGGTAAGGTAGAAAAATGAGTTATAGTATCACTTTCAAAACCATAAAATTGTCATTATCAACATGGAAAGTTACCTATAATTACTCAAAAAGCCAGGTGATGGAGGTTTGTCCAAACCCATCATATTATTTTCTGGTTATGTATCCCTTTCCCAGCACTTAATCTGTCATTAATTGACATCACAGCATTTGAAAAAAAAATTAGGAACTTTTACTAGATGAAGCATTTCTTAGGGACAAGCATATTATTAAAACAGGTGACACTGGTGATTTTCACACAGTTGAGTCTTTTCCCCACTCAGTCTGGAATACAGTGGAAACCACATATTTATAAAATGATTGATGCTTGTGCTGATGGGGAACCACGGGAATTTCCATCCTAGATCATGCTATCAGTAGGGAGCGTCTTAACCTCTCACTCTGGCTTAGGTAATTATCTGCTGGAGCATTTGAGGAGGAGGAGGGTTAGCTCTTCACTACGGAACATCTGACCAGTGTTTCTCTAGTGTTTATAGTTGTTGAGCTGTGCACAGGAACCCGGAGAGAAGATGCTCGATGGAGAGCAGCCAAGTTACTGTCTACTCTTCAAACGCACTTCTGTCTTTACTGTTCTGACAATATGCATTTGGGTCCAAATGGTAGGGAGTATATTAATATACTAATCCTAACTATGACTTTGTTTTCCTAGTCTATAATAAATCTATAAGATTACAGTCACACCCAATGTCACAGGCTTTATACATTTAGAGGTTCTGCACTTCATTTTTTTTTTCTCTGACAGTTTCCTTGAGGGTAGGACTTCATGACACCACCCCCATCCATATTTGATCTTGTCTGGCTTGATCTTGTGCATCTTATTCTTTTTGTTTTTGTTTTGTTTTGTTTTTCGAGTCAGGGTTTCTCTGTGGTTTTGGAGCCTGTCCTGGAACTAGCTCTTGTAGACCAGGCTGGTCTCGAACTCACAGAGATCCGCCTGCCTCTGCCTCCCGGGTGCTGGGATTAAAGGCGTGCGCCACCACCGCCCGGCTTCTTGTGCATCTTATGAAACAATCTTGTGATCTTGTCTCATATATGCATCACAGCTGCTATGGTTCATGTGTATAACCGGCTCCACATGCCAAGCAAACACGGTTTTGCTTCAGTCACCCATGGCTTCTAGTTCTTATAGTATTTGTGTCCCCTCTTCCATCATGACCCTAGGACTTCAGAAGGAACGGGTTTGTAATGGACAACCATGCCATATGAGCAGTAAGTTACCTCTTATGTTAGGAGCGGAATACTCTTTATACTACAGTAATTTGTCAACATCCTTTCCTTCACCAGGGCATTTGGCAGCATCTGTATATACTCTTGGTTGCCACCGTTGGCCTTGAGTATATTTACTGGCAATGAGTTTTCTCTTAATATACTACCATGCCTAAAACTGAGTAACTTTCTTTGCAGAAAGAAGTTACTTAGGCTACCAGGTCAGCATGGCTAAGGTCAGCGGAGGAAGCCATATGCTGCAGTGAGTAGAATGTATTTAAATGTTTTTAACATTGTGCAAAGGGCTATATAGGTCAATACAAAACATCAACTCACTGTATTTTCACCAGGGACTTCACAGTTCAGACTCAGGGCATAGAGGGAGTGTATTTATTATTGTAATCAAGCAAATTGCAAAGACGGGATAATGTAACACAAATTTCAAAGCATTCATGGCAATGATTTCACAGCATGTGAGATTAGGCACACATACAAAGTAGCTCATTAAGTGGATTATGACTAGTATCATTTTAAATCAGTGAGATTGAACGCTGCTTTTCCCTCTTCTCTATCACGGTGTATGTTTAAGGATCATTCATCAGATTGTTCTCTTCTCCCACCACTAAAAATATATGAAGTTTCTGAAACCCATGTCCTACCAGCTGCATTCCCTTCCTCCCTCTCAGGCCCTCTATGAGTAAATTCACTGGTGTTTGGCTTCCAGTCTCTCCTGCTTTAGCCAGTATTTCATTAATTATGGAAGATTTTAGAGCATCCTTCTGTCTAAATTCTGAATCTTTAAAATGAACTCTTTACACTGAGATAAGAAACCGTGTGAAAGATCTCTGACTGGGAGAAGATTATGAAGTAGCCTGTGATGGGGATAACTACAAGAAAAAAAGATGGGAGTACCTCAGTGCTTGGTTGTGGACCAAAAAAATGTAGTCCTTTTTGAATATTTGAGCAGCTTTTGTTTATCGAGAGGTCCTCTGAGATCTCACTTCTAAAAGTGTCAGCTCTATTTCCATTTGTGCAGAGGACATTCGAGGCATCTAATGGCTGCAGAACAGCTACTATTCTGTGAACTTTTTGTCTGCCCCTGTAAATCCTATAAGCTGAAGTACCCTAGAAATAACCCTCTCAATATGATGGCTTTGCAGAACAGGGAGGAAGTTGTTTTCAAAATCATAGCATGACCTGGAAGCCAGTGCTTGTTATTCCCTTTAAATCCATAAAAGTTTTTCTTTAGAGAAGCAAGTGTCTGTAGTTGGAAGCTGGGGGTGCATATTATAACATATTTTCATCCAATTTCAAATCAACGATTCTAGAAGAAGAGGCAATAGTTTATTTCCAGTTCACAAGTAGAAGAAGAGGAAAAGGACCATCAAAAGCCATATTCCTTTACTTCAAGCTTGTTTTATTTGTCTTGTATGCTATGTATATGGAGGGAGATGCATTGGCATAAGGCAGTTAGACAGGAAAAAGAAAAGACTAAGGTTTTTACTCTAGAATTTACTATTGCAAAGAATTTGACCCACCTATGATCTCCCAAGATGGTGGGATTTATTATGCTTCCAAGAAATATTCATAATATTCATATTAGTATCATTTTAAACCAGTGATTTGAGACTACTGCCATTAGTCTTACTTTTTGACCCTATGAAGAGAGTATGTTCAGTATGTCATGTCAGTTGTAAACCTGAGGTGCATCCAATACCACTGTAAGCTGAGTCAGTGTGAAAATGCATGCTAGGAAATGATAAGATGATGAAAGCCATGTCTGCACAATTTAGTGGATTTATGGACTTCAAGATTTCTCTTTCCCCTTCTCACCTTCCTTTCTCCTTCTCCTCCTTCCCTTCTCCTTCTACCCTAATGTCTCTTTCTCCTCATTGTCATCCTCCTCTTCCTTGAAAAAATTATCCGTACATTCCAGAAATCACACTATTCAATCCTGTAGAAAAAGGTTATAGGGTTGAGTTTGAGGTTGCATTATAAAGACAAGCTAAAAGCTTTAATTTATATTTGAGAATAACAAGATATGAGAGGGTTTTCATGAAAATCTTTTGTTCATTAGATAATGTTTATTTAGCAAGATCAGAGTTTTTAATAAGATTAAACTGTGTGTTTTATTGAAAAGATCTAAGAAGTAAGGTCTCTGTTCCTTAAATCCTGCTGATTTAAAGAAATATTGCTAAATACTTTAAGTCCAGTTTTATTTAGCTTTGTCTGCTTTCTATTGGGTATGATGGAATTAGAACCTTAAATCTTTTTCATTCTTCAGTTTCTTGTTCTAAAATGTTGGCATGATTTCTTACTTGGGCATGTTGTTATTTGAAGGACCCCAGTGGAATTTCAATCCTGTATTTGGTATTTCTGGAGAAACCACCGTCTTCCAGATGCTGGGGAAGCTGCAGGCATTTCAGAGGAAGTGTGGCCATTTCATTGTACTGTGTCTCTTAGGGCAGAAGCTGTAGGGCTGTATCACCCACTCTGCCCAGGAAAGTTCAGAATTTTGCCTGGATCAAGCTTTATTATAATGATACTCCCCAAAGTGTGTTGACTTAAATAAATTGATCACTCTGGATTTAGAAGGCTGTGAAGAAAGAGTGGTAATGATCACAAGTCATTCTCTTGTTGTAGTTGTGGTGATATGGTGATGTGGCTTATTAAAATCATCAGTAAAATTTGAATAGCCAGCTGAGTCAGAATGTGGTAGTGTCTGTGTTTGGAAGGAAGAGAGAAACCAACTGTGGATATTGCTATAAATCAAAAATTTAAAAGAAATCAGAAGGAAAAAAAGTAACAGTGGTCCTAATAACAATAGAAAAAAAGCCAGGTGGAATGGGAGAAGTGAGTTAGTAAGGTAATGTACATATTTCCCAAGATTTTATTGATTAATAAACATAATAAAGTGTTTATCAAGCACAAGTATATAATATAGTGGTTAATAGCATGGTTTTGAAAATTGGAATGCTTGGAGTTTACTTTGTAAACCATATAATGCACACCAAGGCACATTAACTCACTAAAGGAATGTTGGTAGCTGTTCTAGAAGGATTTCTATATAAACTTGCAATTTTTTTTTTAAGATCAAGAAAGCACTTGCTTTCTGGGCCTTTTAAATCTAATCCTTCAGAAATAGAAGGTAATGAATAATTTTGAACCACTGAGGGAATTACAGGGCAATAATAGTGGAGGTATGTGTGAAAGACACATAGATTGAGTGTTTGAGTGTGTGTGTGTGTGTGTGTGTGAGAGAGAGAGAGAGAGAGAGAGAGAGAGAGAGAGAGAGAGAGAGAGAGGGACAGGGGGAGAGAAAGAGAAAGTAAGTCCCAAAGAACACCCTCTGACTAAGTGAATGAGGATCAACACCAACAGAAACCTCTATAGTAGAGAGAGGGAAATTGGGATAGATGTGAATGAATGGTGTGGAAGAGGAGGCTCTTCAGCTATTAGTAAAAGCAGTGCTGGAAAGGTGTGACTGAGTCATAATCAAAATTTCAATAACTGTGACATATAAAAAAGACTCAATGATAAAAATTACAGTGTAAAATAAAATCACCAGAAAACAGATCTTTCTGAAGAGTGAGAAATTAGGAAGAGTACACTAGTGTAAGTGTCTGAGGAGTCGTGGGGAAGGGAATAACCACTGAGTAAGGAGTGGGAGAGATTGAATGTCAGGCAGAAGTTACTGAGGCAAAGAAATGAGGGGTAAATAATCAGTGGTCCAGGCAAAAAGGTAAATTTCCTGGTTTAGGATGCTAGAGACATGAGAAATAAAAAGGCCAGGATTAGCCCACTAGACAAAGCTGGCTAAAGAGTTTCTAAATGATAAATCCTTTTCACGGTGAAGGTTAAAAGTATTTATTATTTGATGGTGGCAGGTTTGAAGCCCTCAAAGCCAACACAATTTTCTAAAAAGTCCTAAGGCACACTGTTTAAGAGCCCTGAGATTTGGTAAAGTGTGAGTTTTTAGAACTGGCCCTCTAGATCTCTCTATGGGTCCATGTTTAATCATCAACATCATCATAGACTTGAAGTAGTCAAGTCCTGAGGGAAATCAGAAACACTGTAGTATAACATACCTTAGACTGTGCTTAGAAATTAACAAACTTATTGTTTTTGATACACTTCATCAAATAAATTTATAGTGTCAAATCCTGGCAGCCTAGTGTATCCAGTATTATGTACATCAGAGACAAACTGTAATCCAGTTGACATATGACTTATAAAGGTCACATTGCCAAACACCAATTCTTGCATAAGTCTAGTTAATTAGAGGTATGTTTTGCTTGATTCAAGTGGATGGACCTTGAGGCAACATTGAGGAATGCAACTTGAAAATTCAGTTGCTTTGTATATTCCATTTTTGAATGCTTTATGAATTCACATGGTTTGACTATGAAGACAATTGTAAAACCACTTTGGCGGTTATGACATCAGATTTTTAACTAACTAATGCATTTGTGAATCCATGTAGTCTTTGAGAGACATTTTTTTCTGCTAATGCACAGAACATCATGTCATGACAAGGACATTGGCTAAAGATGTCAGAGGACAAGCGTTAAATTAATGCATTTTATCTTTGTACGAGAACTGACTAAATTATACCAAACTGCATTCCTTACTTTAGGCCTATGGGAATGGCACCTCTTGCCCTTGTCTTTCTCAGAGATGCAAAAGGCAATTGATGATAGGGGAAATGGTGCTACAGTACCAGAGTCGAAGACTCCAATTCAGTTTCAGATCCTGGTTTGTCATCCCTGAGGTTATTAATTACAAAAGCTTTAGCTTTGTCACTTGAAAAGTAGGAATAAAGACTATTAATTTTCTTAATAGTGCTAACATATAAGTCAAACAATATGTCAGCCACACAAAAGAATTCGCATTAACACATTATAACAAGGGTAAAAAACTTTACAGTTTTTAAAATATGCTAAAGATGTTATATGTATATAAGAATGTGTGTATATATGTGTGTACCTGGGTGTAATATTCTTTTTCCCATTCATCCTCCAATTTTGTGTGTGTGTGTGTGTGTGTGTGTGTGTGTGTGTAAATGCCCTTGGATGGCAGGAGAATTTGTCAGAGCTCCTCAAGCAAAAATTACAGGTGGTTGTGAGTCACCCTCTGTGGGTGCTGGGAAGTGAGCTCAGGTCCTCTGTAAGAGCAGACAACACCAGCCCCTAATTTCTCATTATTGTTGAAACATTTTTACTCATATTTGATCTTCATATTATCTTGCTTCAGAAAATAGAATTATTTCCACACACCCAGTTCAGTGATGCTCTTGCCTTACATTTAATTCAGTGCTCCCTGTTGGTGGCAGGCTAAGTCCTGAAAAAAGGATCCATTTCCACACATGAGGACAATTTCTCTCCAGAGGACTGCAAAATAATTTTATTTTCCACTCTCTGTTGCTGATTGTGAGTTAAGCAGAACTTTAGAGCTGATATTTTTTTTTTTTTTTTTTTTTTTGATTTTTCGAGACAGGGTTTCTCCGTAGCTTTTGGTTCCTGTCCTGGAACTAGCTCTTGTAGACCAGGCTGGCCTCGAACTCACAGGAGTGTAGAGCTGATATTTTAAAAATGGGTGTGTTGACTCTCTTCATTTTAACACCTATTTTTTTTTCACGAAAGTAAAATGTTCTTTTAATTGATTTTATTGAGCTCTACATTTTTCTCTGCTCCCCGCTGCCTCTCCTCTCCCCTTCAACCCTCTCTCATGGTCCCCATGTTCATAATTTACTCAGAAGATCCTGTCTTTTTCTACTTCCCATGTAGATTAGATCCATGTATGTCTCTCTTAGGGGCCTCATTGTTGTCTAGGTGATTTGTAGGCTGATTTTCTTTGCTTTATGTTTAAAAACCACTTATGAGTGAGTACATGTGATAATTGTCTTTCTGAGTCTGGGTTACCTCACTCAATATGATGTTTTCTAGCTCCACATATTTGCCTGCAAATTTCAAGATGTCATTATTTTTTTTCTGCTATGTAGTACTCCATTGTGTAAATGTACCACATTTTCCTTATCCATTCTTTAGTTGAGGGGCATTTGGGTTGTTTCCAGGTTCTGGCTATGACAAACAATGCTGCTATGAATACAGTTGAGCACATGTCCTTGTAGTATAATTGAGCATCCTGTGGGTATATACCCAGAAGTGGTATTGTTGGGTCTTGAGGAAGGTTGTTTCCTAATTTTCTAAGAAATTGCCATACTGATATCCAAAGGTGTTGCAGGGGACCTGCTTATCTGTCCTGGTTGCCCCAAACCAAAATAACCACACAGAAACTATATTAATTAAATCACTGCTTGGCCCATTAGCTCTAGCTTCTTATTGGCTAACTCTTACATCTTAATTTAACCAATTTCTATTAATCTGGATATCACCACAAGGCTGTGGCCTACCAGCAAATTTCTAGCATGTCTATTTCTGGCAGCTGTTCCATGGCATCTCTGACTCTTCCCTTCTTTCTCCCAGCATTCCGTTTAGTTTTCCCCACCTAGCTCTGTTTCTTTATAGCTCTTCTATAGGCCCAAAGCAGTTTATTTATTAACTAATGAAAGCAACACATAGACAGAAGGATCTCTTACACCACAAAGGGACTCTACCAGCTTGCACTCCCACCAGCAATGCAGGGATATTCCCTTTACCCCACAACCTCTCCAGTATAAGTTGTCATCAGTGTTTTTGATCTTGGCCATTCTTACAGGTATAAGATATAGTCTCAAACTTGTTTTACTTTGCATTTCTCTGATGACTAAGGATGTTGAGCATTTCCTTAAGTGTCTTTCAACCATCTAAATTTCTCTGTTGAGAGTTCTTTGTTTATGTCTGACCCCATTTTTTATTGGATTATTCAGGAGGCTGAGGCAAGTAGATCTCTGTGAGTCTGAGGCCATCTTGGTCTATAACTAGTTCAAGCCCAGGCTCCAAAGCTACAGCAAAACTGTGTCTCAGAAAAAAGAATGATGAATTAACAAATATTTTCTTAGTATGTGCTATGTGCCTGGTTACCTATTGGAGTACAGAAATTCAAAAGCTTCATAAAATGATTCCTGCCATTATGGAGTTCAACCTTTAGATGGGAAGGAATTAAATAACACATATAAAAATGTAAGCTGTTTAGTTTAATTGAAAGTTATGATTGCTATGGCCCTAAGGGAAAAATGTATAGTATCTTGGAAGGCCATGAAGCTTTGTGCAAAACAGACAGCAGGGGGTTTACGAGGGCAAGTAAGAGCAGAAGTGGGAATGAGAAACGTGAGCACCTAGAACAGAGAAAATCTGCCTTGGCTATGGCCCCCAATGGGGTGTGAGCCTGAAGCATTTGAAGACCAGCCAAGGGGTGAGAGTGCTGGGCAGAGACATAGAGAAGAAAAGAAATGAGGGCAGAGGTAGAGTACCAAGCTTTTAGCATGTTTTTTTAGAGACCATCAAATCAAAGTTCTCAGCCTTTTATAGCAAAAGGGCCTTCACAAGGAAATATGAGTCAGTGGTACCCAAGGCTTCTCTGCATGAACCAACGGTGCCACACTGTATTTCAGGCTGGGTGAGATTCATGTGTTGTTGGTCAAGTCTGCCATCCCTGCATGATAACACGGTTAATTACAGAGTAAGTTCTTGCTGAATTCTGTCAGCTAGTATTCAGTACAAAAAGACCGTGAGAAATGTGTTTTTGGAATTCAAGCCACCACTTGATGTGGATTGACAGACTGGAACTTGAGGTAAGGCACATCCCCTAAGTGCTACTGAGTAGAGCATTTGTATAGGAGGAGTAGGCATGTTTGATTGACAGTAAGCACTGCTGGAGCTCCTCCATAGCTACTGCCATTAGTGTATGTGTGCATGCCCATGTGCTAAAGATATCAAACCCAAGGTATTTGCATGCCGAGCAACTTCTCTGTGATTCAGCTACATTCTCAGCCTGTACTGTTCGGTTGCTTTGTCAATTTGATGGAACATAAACTTTTCTGGGAAGAGGTAGTGTCAGTTGAGAAATTGCTTTCACCAGATTAGCCTATGGGCATGTTTGTGATTGATGATTGATGTGGGAGGGCCCATCCTGCTTTGGATGATGCCAACCCCAAGCAGGTGATCCTGGAATATATAAAAAAGACAACTGAGCAATCAATGAGGAAAAAGTAAGCAGTGTTCTTCCATGGCCTCTGCTTCTATTCCTAATTCCATGCTTCTATCTTGAGTTTCTTCCCTGACTTCCCTTCAACATGGACTATGACATGGAAGTGTAAGTAAAACAAACAATTTCCTCTTCAAGCTGCTTTTGGTCATGGTGTTTATTGCTGCAATAAAAGAAAAACTAAGAAACAGCTCTAATATCTTAAATAGTAATTTTAATCCTTGATATGATGTATTAGCAGCAATAAGAATATATCATCTTTATTTTATTTTATTTTATTTTATTTTATTTTATACGGATAGTTGAATAACATTGGCATGCCTGGACCAGAAGCCACATTGCTGCTGTAATTACCTGTGCCCTGCCATGCTTTCATCTGCCGCTACTCATCTTCATCCTTTTCCTGCTATGTCTGACTGTGGCCTGGTCTTGGCTCCGAAGCTACTGCTTTCTCAACTAGTGGCATGGAAAAACATGAGCCCTGGATAGCAAAAGCATCAAAGTCTGAAAAAAAAGAGAGCAGGTGGTGGTTTCCTGATCTACAGGCGATGGGTACTTCTGGCGGGGGAAGGAAGAAAAGGAAACACGGTGAGATACAGTAGGAGGCAAGAGCAAACATTTTCTCATTACACAGGAGTTGTAAAAACTTATTTTCTGTACTCCATTTCATCATATGAGAACAAGTACACTGTCAATGAAATTAATAAGGAGAAAATTAAAATAAATAAATGAAAATACTTCTACACATTGTGAATAATCAGCCCATAGACTTTCTGTTGAGGGAGGTCAGGAAGGCCAATGCTGAGGAGGAAGAGAAGAGAGGAAACTCTGGTTAGTTTTATGATAATCATAACATTGTAATTTTGCCCTCAGTTGAGAATAATGAGTCTGAAACTTTTGGGGTATAAATGATCTCTCCTTAGAGGGTAGGAAAGAATTCTCCTACTCTTACCCCTAATAAGCTAAATGGCACCAACGACTTGGCCAGATGCACTAGGGTAGTGTTCTCCCAGGGTGCCACTTTTGCTAACATAGGAAATCATTCTAAAAGGCTAGTGGCTGGCTTTATCTAGAGAATACTGCATCTCTAGGCTATTCAAATCAGCCTTGAATCTCAGCAAAAAAAAAAAAAAATTCTATAGTGGAGGGAATAAGCTCCCCACTGAAGGATGTGGTTCAATTTTGCTTTTGACCCAGTGTATGAATTACTCTTAACATAACATTCATATAACTGAGTTAGTCTTATACAAAGGATGGAAATGGATGCAGAAAGGTTCTAAGGGAACACATGAGCTCATCCGTGTCCTTAGGAATGGTTATGAATATGCTCTTGCCTTTTTGCCAAACTCCTTTTAACCTTTAAACCACTTGCCTCCGGCTTCTAACTTTATTTTGGTATGAAGGATTCTGCTTTAATGCTTCTATCCCAGACCTTAGCGAGGCTCTAGGTCCTTAATAGTCCCTAGGGCTCCCAAATTAGTTTTGAGCTGGCCGCCAAGTAGGGAATGCCTAGGAGGGCAAAGCTCATCAGTAGTCACTTAAAATAAACTCAAAAGGGTACAGGGCAAGGACAGGAATGGCCCACTATCTCCCCTCCCAAGTCTTAAGTGTATATGGAGCCTGGCTCAAAAAGTTGGGATAGCTGGCTTTGCATTGTAATGCGGCTTCTAACTACGGGTGCCCTGGCATTATTCATTCGCTGCCTCTCTATACATAGCCACTTGAAATATTTTGCTTCATTTGCTTAAATTGTCAGAGCTATCGATTCCCCCACGGTTTGGTTATTCAACAAGCAAATGACTGTTGCCCCCACATCTCAAACCTGAAGAAGTTTGCAGAGCTCTTAGCTGCCACCATTGAGATGTGACACTTGGGAGATCTTGGGTGCTGTTCCCGTACCCTTGAGTCCTTCAAGTCCAGGTAAAAGGAAGCAATGATACTATATCTCTTGGATCACTGTAGTAGAAAATCAAGGTAGAAGATGTATTTGGATGATTTGTCCAGAAATCAGCACATTATAGATGCTCAAGAAATGTTGATGTTTTTTTCCCCTTCTTTGTGTGAGTGAGAGGACATGCAACACACAGCCCAGAGGCAGCAGGAGCTGTGGTGTCTGGTAAGACTGATACCCGCACTCCACTGTCCCATAAACTGGATGTTTTCTAGAGATCAGACAACTTTTTTTTTCCCCAAAGATATAACTAAAAGCTTTCCGAGGGCAGGCATTGTCTTCCGTCATTATTTATTATCATTTTATTCCCCAAATTTGCTATTCTATCAGAGTAATGATTAAAGCCCAAGAAATAGTATTCAGCCCATGCTTAGATGCCAGAACTAGAAAATGAAGGGGAGATAATTAACATTATTCCCTATATTTCTTCTCAGTCACTCTACTGCTCAGAGTTTAAAAGACACTGAAGTGACACACTCACTTTCAGGTGATTTTTGATTTCCTACTTCTCCAGCAGGTTTCATTCAAATCTGAAGACATGACTTTGAAGTTTCCCCGTAGGCAGATCTTCTTGTGTACTACTTGTCACAGTTCACTCATACATGGGTAAGCAGAACTAAAAGGTTGCTGACTAAAGTATTCTGCTTCATGTGGAGTCTCTGTGCTGTATTTGTAGTCAGACTAGTCTCTACAGACACATTTCAAGTGCCTGTCTTAAAACTTCAGACCCCACTTTGACATGTAGTTTATTAAAAACTTCTGTCAGCAATAAGATTTTCTCTTTTTTTTTTTGCATGGATGCGGTAGATGTATATGTACATGTGTGTGCATATTTAGATATGTGTGTGGGTACATACATGCACATGTGTGCGCTTGCATGTAGGGGACCAAGGCTGACACCCAGGAGCTTCCTCAGTTGCTCTGGTTCTTATTCATTGAGGCTGCTTCTCTCCAAACTCAATGACAAAGTGAACTGAGCTAGCCAGCTTGCTTAAGGGATCCCCTTTCTCTACCTCCTGAAATTATGGGGGGGGGCACCATGCTCAGCTGTCATTTCTGTGGGTGCTAGGGATATGAGACACACAAATAATGTATCTCAGCAACACAGCTTGGGTTTGTTGCTCAAAATTGAATTCCATATGATCTTCAACATTCATGTATCTTGTTTAGTAATGAAGCCTAGGTCTCAAGAGTCCCTGAAGTGGAGGATGAACTGGGAACAATGTACCTAGAAACTTGTATCCTGAAATTCTAGGTGTCAAAAACAGGAGAGTTGATTTGTTTAAATGCCTAAGTAGTACCTTGTCAATCTCATTGTGTTCCCCGTCCGTTCTCTCCTGACTTCCATTTCTCAACACTAGATGCTCAGGTGACTCCTTTCTTTCAGCCCAACCCATCCTCTGTCTCCTGGACCCCTGTGTATTCATTTTTATATGGTTTTCCTGCAGTATGTAAATGTCAAGATGTATACCTTTGCATCTATAACAAAGAAAATGAAGTGATTTGTAGCCTGTCACTACTCAAATCTCACAAAAAGAAGGAAGAAATTAAATTGGAATTCATATCTCGAATATGTTTCTGTTTATCAGACCAAAACACTTTGCTGGGAAAGATTCTCCCTGGCTAAGCCTTCCTCCAGCTGAGTCCAGGGACACAGAGTTCGATGCCGCCATGCTTTCTATCTCTATGGGTTACCAAAGAGCTGAAGTGGCAGCAGGTTAGCTCAGCTTGCCCATCTGTGAAGCTGAAAGGCCATGGTTATTCCTTCTAAGAAGCAAACTTGTTTGTTTTACTTTCAAAAGTGAAGATCTGTCTTCAGAGAAAAAAAAAAAGAGCAAGAACAGCCAGTTATATGCATGGTTCACCCACTTTAAAACTGTTAATGCCTAAATATAAGAACTAATAAAAGATTTGAGCATGTCAATTCTGGGCTTATGAACACATCTTCCTCTAGTGATGTCAGTAATTATTTTGTGAGTACCACACCAAGGAAACTTCTTCTGCATAATTAGATAGCACATTTGCAGTGGTGCATGGAACGTGTCTTCCTATCGTGCTTTGCCAGAGAAGTTTGTCCCCAGACACTAGATGAAGCAGATGCTGGGATGACGTCTACCAGGGCTATTTGTGCTTATTGAAGGAAAAGTTCTAGACCATGTCTCTAAGAACCCACTTGTGTCCTGAGCTCAAGCTAAATGGAATGAAGACAAAGGGTCCCCATGTTCTTTTTTTCCTCTTCTTGAAGCAGGATGCAGTGGGTATGTTCAGAGAAAAAGAATCATCTGTATTTAGCACATGCGTATGCTAACTTCCATCCAGGGAGGCTAGGCTAGGATGCATATCAATCCACATATTTCAGTGCCCCTAAATAGCAAAGGTTTTTTTTTTTTCCTTTTTTTTTTTTCCTGTTTGTGTTTTTGGTCACAGTGTGCTTGGCCGGTGTCCAGGCTGAGGGATTAAATTCAATCTTCTACTTCAACTGGTCACTGTCTCAGAGACAGGCTCAGAGCTCAGAACAGACACTGGCATGAACACCAAGCAAGAACACACTAAATATTTCCATGCTTTCGACCACATGGTTTCTTTTGAAATCACTCAATTCTGCTCTCAAGGTGAAAGCAACCACAGACAAGACACCAACAAATGACCATGGCTATGTTCAGAGGAAAAGCCCGTTAGAGCATTCGTCAATGAGCCAGACTTGGCTTGTAGCCTGTGGTTTGCCAACTCCTTCAATTAAATTATATGGCCCCAAAGGAACCTTCATTCCCTCTGCTCTATGGTTAAGGACTAATTAATGACTCCATCTACCCTTAAAAAGAGATATCCGAGCCTCGCACTTCCTGAGCTACAACTAGGCTCATATATGCTTTCATAGGTACCCAGAAAATACTGAAACAGCTTGAAAGTGTTCCCCCACCCTGGACACATATACACAGATATACAGAGCCTGGTTAAGGATCCTGGTCTTATAAAGTTTCTCGGTCACCTTGTGTGTTTCCCTTTAACGGAGAAAAACAGACTTTACAAGGTGACAGTGTGCACTTGCTAATTAAAAGGCAGAAGCCATGGCTGGCCAATCAAAGAGGTGCTACTCAATGCCGTGTTTATTCAGTGTAGGTGGCCCTCTGGCCCCAGGATCTGGAGTCATTCATAAATCTTCATATGTAGGAACCCTAAATTGAGTCAGCAAAGGTGTTCAGAAGCACATCTTGGGAAAGGATTTGCACACAGCCGTTTATCAGTTGACATTTTACAACAGATTGCCTCCCGCAAAAAGTCGTTTTCCTACAGACTAACTCCTGAGAAGTTGCTGTAGGTTTCTGTCTGTGCACGGGGCACAGTGATAAGCCAGGGCTTTCAGTTGATTTGATCATAAGCGGAGTTGTACTGAAGCCTACTTTACCTAGAATACCGTTTACCTCCCAGTTCCCAAACAGCCTGTTTCGGACAGCGTATTTGTTTTATCTCCTTCATGTTTGTCATTTTTCTGGAGTCACAGGGTTCATTACTTTCAGTTATCACTTTCCAGTTTTATTGGCATTGCTTTAAGAAGAAAACTTGAATAGTCCATTTATTTTTATGCCGTTGAATGCATCACTCGTTCTGACTTTTCTCCACAGTTTGACTAGATGTGAAGAAATCATAAACCAGTAGATCTGTTGGGTTGTTAAAAATGAAGACACTAAAACATTGTGCAGGTAGTAGGAACACTGTATACTGAAATACCTACTTGCATTTATCCTTATGTCTGCCTGCTAAGTTACAATCCATTTGCACTGCATTTATTTATGGTGTGTATGTAGGGGTTCATTTGCATGTGCCACAGTGCACACGTGGGGTTCAGAGGAATGAGTTTCTGGGATCAAACTCAGGCCATTGGGCTTAGCAGCAAGCATGCCAGATCTCCCACCCTGAATTTGCTGCCCACCATTAGGGGAGTTCTATAGACAGTGATTGATTCACCATTGCAGAGTAGAAATACTTTTTTTTTACATAAAAATACTTGTGGGGTCCATGTGATATTTGTATTGTAAGTAAATTGTCATTGAAATCAATAGCCATCGGCTTGAATAGAGTGATTATTATGATTTTTGTCCTGGAATTTTCTACTTTATTTCTAAAATGTTTCTAATCATATTAAGCTGTCACATAAAAGGATGGTATTGTTGCTAAGGAGACTGACTTTCAGGTTTCCATGTTTGGCCTAACAAAAAACAAATAATACCCCCCCCCCCCTGTAAAGGGATTTGTGGCCCTGAAACAGTGGGTAGGTTCTCCTGAACATGTGTGGCCCCTGCTTGTCCCCTCTTTGTATGAGCCCAATGGTCCTTCCGTGTTTCCACTTACGAGACAGCCATCACAGTCTAAGAGCAAACCCATGTTGCTGCTCAGTCTTGTATGTCTGGTCTGGAGCATTGTGAGCTAAATAAAACTGTTCTTTATAAAGGCCCCAGTTTGAGATGTTGTTATTCATAACCTACAGCAATGAAAACCAGACTGAGATTGTGCCATACTGTTAAACTTCCTAGTTAACAAGGAGGAAAGAGAGGTGCACTGAGGGGAACTCGCTCGAGTGTGGTCCCAGAGAATGTGAGTCACTGAGTCAGAACTTGAACGCAGCAACTTGCTCGATATCATATAACCTGGGGTGAATGTAATCACAGTGTGTGTCACACTCCCAGCGTACAGATGCCATCCAAGCTGGTGCAGATATTTGAGGTCTTTTAGATGACTAGACCATAGAACTGAAAAACTGGGCTATTATATTTGTTGAAATGGGTTCAAATTCATCAAATATGGAAAAATCTCGTTTTATGCCGACTGTGATGATGCAGGGAAAATCCTGGCTTCTTGGAGCAACTATTAGGTGTGGGTGTTGTGAGTTTGTGCTCGAACAAAGGCGTGATAAGAAAAGGAAGGAAGTGTTTGGAGGTGTTGGTTTACTATTTCTATGGAGCAAGTAAACTGTCACAGTAGGCACCTCACCCTTTCTTCCCAGCCATTACATGTGGCTTCTCTGCCGTAGCTGCCTTAGCGACCTTTTGCTAGAGCTAAGATCCCATACCTGACATTCAACATTCACACATAGATTAACATGTACCAGCCAAGGGCTTGGTAGCCCCAGCCTACATTTTTATGTCAGAACAAGAGGAGGGAATTTATCTCTCGTGTGTCACAGGCACTGAGAGGCTGGGAAAGTTTTCTCTGGCAGGGCAAGTTGGCAAAACTAGTCCCGGTGGATTTCAAGTTAATTTGACTAATTCTTTCACCACTTGTCAAATGAAACTCCTTTTGTTTAGGTAACAAAACAAGCTGTTTCCTCTGCCATTTCTCCAGTGGGTAGTATAGGCACTTCTGGCGAACACACATTACGGCTAACTGTTATGATGTTTGCTGTCAAATTCATTTATTTATACAACTGCTGTAAAGAGCCCGAGGCTCATAAGCAGCCATGAAAGATTTCAGAGACATGGTGTGGGGTCAGGAGAGGGGGAAAAAAAGTCTCCACTGGTTACAAGAAAGGAACTGACACAGGAAATGGTCACATATGGCGCAGATTTATTGTGTCCGGGGCTTCCCATTCAAATCTCATTATAGCCACGGCTCGGAGCAGGCCACAGCACTGTCCCATTCATTTCGGTTTTGGCATTCAGCAGAATGACTGTGGCTGCTTCAAAAAGGGGGCTGGAGAGGGGGCAACTTTATCATTCTGAGGAAAGAGGGTGCCAGGAGCTGCACTTGTAAAGAAGGATGTTGGTTGTCCTTCTTTTTAAACTAAGCTCTGAACACTGCTGTGTTTAAAGGCAGCAAACAGGGCTCGCTAGCAAAGGATGAGAGGAGAGGAGAAGAGGAGAGGGATGAGGTGCAGTGGGACCAAAGAAATGGGGAGTTTGGATGGAAGTAAACATTATCCTGAATTTTCAGGGTGGGGTTGTTTTC
Source organism: Microtus oregoni (assembly GCF_018167655.1). NCBI lineage: Eukaryota > Metazoa > Chordata > Mammalia > Rodentia > Cricetidae > Microtus > Microtus oregoni. Next base: position 35,862,731 of record NW_024543066.1, read on the forward strand.
TTCAATGGTGCAAAGCAGATTTTCGACTTGAACCCACGAGCACATTTCTGGGAATGTATGAAATTTCCATTATCTATGTTTTCTAAAAATAGGCATCATTAGGGCAAGGTTTCAGGGATTCGCTTTGCCTGCAATTTGTCTCTTTCCCCTCTGTTCATGGGAATGAATAATTTCAACACTTACCACAAGGTGAGTATTAGTTTGAGCTGAGGGACAAACCAAAGTTGTTTAAAGGATGCTTCTCTTGCGGTTACGAAGAACGTAACAGCGTGGATTTCTTGGCAAGTGCTCATTTTGGAGTCTGAACATATATTATCTCACTTTAGAGTGTGCATCAATCCATGGATTGTGTGCAGCTGTTAATTCCTATACGTGTGGGACAACTGAGTCAGAAGGAGGATGAGGAGCCTCTCCAGGGCTTCAAAGTGGAGAAGGCAGGATGCAATCAGTGCTAAACCTGATCTCTCACAGGGCTTACTTCCTGAGCCCACATTTGCCTGGGATGTTTCTAATGTAGTATTCAAATAATAGATTTCATAATTGGGACCATAGCCATTGAGGTTTGTAGGTGAAATTTTATTCCCCAGATCCTCCCCCCAAAATACTAAGCCACTTTTTATTTCAAGTAGCGTACAACTAATGAGATTTCAACAGTACGAAAATATAAAATGAAATAGTCCCTGGGTTTCATTTGAATGCTCTCTTATCAAAAAAAGATACCAAAAACATTAAAAATGGCTGGCTCAGAAGAAAGAGCTGTTGGATCCATACGTTACCCCCACCCCCACCTCACCCCTTTCCTGTCATTCCATCCCTTATTCTACCCTTTACCATTCATTATTTTTCTCAAAAATCACAGCTATTAAAGATTAAAAAAATTACTGTGAAACACCCACCAAGATAACATGATACAGAGGTCCTGCAAAGCAAGCTTGCATTGTGCGCTTTGAGGTCTCTGTGGTTGTCTGTTTCTAACTCCTTTGGGAAGGTGTCCCCACTGACAATAAGGAGCAGTCCCAAACCACCAGTGAGACTGCTCATGGCAGTGTGGGAGAGGTGGTGAGGAGAACTCCTGGCACACCTGCTGCCCTTCTCCACAATGATCTGCTTCACTACCATGCTTGTCTTCACCTGCGGGCTGTCTTCCCACCTGCCTATCTCATATCCCACAGCCATTGGAAGCCATAATGCGGCAACTGTTGGCCTGGTCTTCTTTGTTGCAAATGGTGTCTTACGTAGTCACCTTTGATCCCAAGTGACACTCTTTAGCTAATTGTAAAAGTCAACCCAGAAATTCACTATTTTTTGACATTCCAGGACTCAGCACCAAATAAATGATGCACCTTTTATGTCCAATGACACAGTTTCTCAAAATTTTACACTGATAAATATTTTGAATTCACAATTACCACTCTTACCTATATAGATTACTTATTAAAATTGTAGTATGTATCAATATATGAACAATTATGTGTTCCCTTTATAATTACTGCAAATGACACAGTATAATCACTCAGCAGAACTTAAAGACCTCAAATTCTAAGCTTTATATTAGCATAGTTATAGTTCATTTAGATATCGAATATATTGCATTGTTAGAACACTCTCAACTTGCCTTTGCCAAATAATCCCAACACATAATCATTAATTTCAAAGTTTTAAAAAACAATATTAGTTAACAATTCTCCATTTTGAAACAAAAAACCATTTTATTTACTCTATCTAAAATAAGCAAAACATGTTTTCTTTAACAATCCTTTTGAATATTTCTATTGCTTTCTTTGGTCTTGAGAAGCACAGTTTTGAGATTTTGGAATGTCACTCTTTGTAGTTCAAGGATAAGCAACAGCCATAATTGGGGAGAAACTGAACCTATCCTCACTTATCTTACCTGTGCCCATTTATATTTGTTAAATTGGAAATGATGAGCTATGAATATTGTTAGGCAGATGAGAATTGTAAATTATTCATTTTCATTTCTTGAAAACAAGTGAGTGATTATTTTGTTTATGTCAAGATCGCCTATAGTTTATGGTGCTTTGTGAAATATATCACAGGATGGCTAAAAATATTGTTGAGGGAAATGGTGGTGTTAACCTCGAGGAAAAAAATCATTAATGTTGATGTATTTCATTCTATTTTAAACATATAAATTTTTCTCTTTTGTTGAAATGGCAAGATGGAAGGATTCTGCGTGCCTTTGAGTCAAAACATTTATTTTAGAACTATTTTTTTCCCATTTCTTCTGATCCATTTTTCTAAATAAAAGATAGAAGTTATTTCTTTGTTTTTTCTTTTCTGTTAATTTTTTTCTCGAGCAGAGATGACCCCTTTGGCATATTTTCTTTTCAAACGTGAAATGAGGTGGAAAATCCTCATTTCACGACAGGAAGGACAAATATTGACACAAAGTTAATATTTGTTAGAACCCTGGAAGCAACCTGAGAGAGAGAGAGAGAGAGAGAGAGAGAGAGAGAGAGAGAGAGAGAGAGAGTGCATGTACACACACACACACACACACCATAGAGTTCTTTCTCCTACTAAACCAGACACAATTAACTTTTCTCTTCTCCTGGCGTTAGGTCTATGGCTTCTTCTCTGGTGAAAGGAGGGCAGAGTGTGTTTTAAATACAGGATATTTTAGGAAGGTGACAGACACACAAAGCAAGCGCTCATGTGCACATGTGCATACACAAATACAACCTGCTTAATCAAATTTCCCGCACTTAAAGTGGAGCTTCTGGATTTTGTCACTGTGCTTGTGCACCCTGAGTGCAATAGCATATGCCAAGCCTGTGCTTACTGGTCACTCAGCATTCATTATGACCTGTCCACTCTTGCCTTTTCGAGAAGAATGCCCTGGGGTGATTGGGTGGCTGCCCTGCCAGGCTGTATCACTTATCCATTCCCATTGATTATCAAAGTCAGCTGTGGCCAGGCCTTGCTTTCTCCCCTTCTTCTCTCAGCCCCTCTTACAAGCACCCCTGCCTGGATTTTCATGAGGAAATAATCAGATTAGGCCTTTCACGGTGAGTTCATATGGAGTTCTCTTTCTCCCGTGTGCTACTAACTGAATAAACGTGTTTAGTGGTAAATTGTAAATGACATTATGATTACCAAAGCCAGCATGGGTTTCATTTAAATGTGATCAGAATTGCAGACCACAAAAATTGTGACTGGCAGATGAGGCCATTTGGTGAAGTGGGAAAGGGAAAGGCAAAAACAAGTGAGGAAGATAATCATTATTCAAAACTAGCCTTCTCCAACCGAGAAAAGCAGGAGAGAAAAGCATCTGTACGAGGGAACAATGGAAACCTATTCAGACATGAGTCTAGACGGTGATCATGGGGTCTCACCATCAGCACTGGGGGTTTAGCCAGGAGGTCGGTTTGCTGTGTGTAGCCTTTTTAAAAGCAGTACCATGCATTCTCTGCTATAATTAAGAACTGTGTCTGTTTGGCTGCTCTTCAGTGCTACTGTGATGCGTGTTTTTGCTTGAAAACTTATTCTTGTTGTTATTATTAATATTAATTTTGCCTCTTACAAAACTGAAAAAACTAGCATTGATTAACTGTGCAGATGTCACAGGAAACTGAATGACAGGATATTTGCAAAACAGTGCATCTCTTAGTCATGACTGAATTCTAAAGACATTAAAATAGAATTTCTAATTTAGGAATAGCAAGAGTTTACATTTAGCTACAATGGTGGTCAATTAATATAATTTATTGATAAGATTTGGGCAATTGTCTTTTGTTAAGATTGTAGTGATAATTTTCTTTTCCTAGCATATCATGTTTGAATATTGATTTGAAGGTACAAATAATAATATACAAAAGCAAAAGAGATTTTTGCCAAATATGTGATTTGACAACATCAGGAATTTTCCCATATGTGCTCATTAAGAAATTGTGCAGAGAAAGCTCCCAAAGTTTTGTGACTTTTCACTGTGGTACACAATATTACAGAATTTTATGTCTAAAAATTGTTCTCTGGAGAGTCCTTTAGACATCATTTTATTTTATCAGGTTCAAAATAAAAACTAAAAGTTTTAGAAATTCTAGTTTCTTCTTCTTCTTCTTCTTCTTCTTCTTCTTCTTCTTCTTCTTCTTCTTCTTCTTCTCCTTTCTTTTCTTCTTCTTCCTACCCTGTCATTGTTCCCATCCTCATTTCTAAATAATGTAGTTCACTCAATATGACTGTGATTTAATTTTTTATCTAAGAACTATAAATAATTAAACTTACAATTTAAAAGGGACTAAGGATAGAAGAATGGAAGGAGGGGAAACAGGGAAGACTGAAAAGACAGAGAGATTACAGTAGAAAGGTAAGGAAAGAGGAAAAAAAGAAGGAAGGAAGAGAGGAAGAGAAGGTCTATTAGATTTATGGTGTGAAGGCTACTTTAAGATGTAGCAAAGTTCTGGGCCATTGAATACCTATCCTACTGTGCCCCCTTCCTGATGCTGCTTTTATAGGTTTTTGGGCTCCTTGTCCAGATATTTCTGAATCTAAAGCTTTCCTCAGCTACCATGCTATGACGTGTTATGATGCATGGATTGACCACTTTGCTACCACTAAAATCCATTGAATAACTCAGAGAACTCCATTGACCAAAGGTCTGTGAACTTCAAATGCTTGTAATCTTCACATAACTGTTAGAATGAGAATGGAGTGTGTTTTGATTAACACTCATTCTGGCCACAGTGCAAGACCACTATCTACCTAACTTCCATCTCTTTCCTGAGATGCTCAAAAGCTACCAAACTTCTTATTCCCTTTGTTCAAAATGTGTTCCCTGAGCTGTATGAAATCTCGAACTTATAACTAGTGCAATAATTATCTCCAAGGAACACATTTTCCCCCTTTACTCCATTAGGTCTCTATTGGGCTGTGAAGATATCAGTTTGTTTAGGTCACACCGCAAACCCTGTTTCCTTTCCTGATCTATGTTGCTCCCATACTGTGTGCAATATCCCTCTGTGTAACCACTGCTCCTCAGAGGCTGACAGCATACAGTTGTCTCATTGATCTCACTGCTGTCTTATTTTCACACAGTAGGCAATGTTCTCCACTCCTAGGAGGTCATAGTATTTGACCCACTGTTTCATCTCCATCCTAGCATACTTACCAAAGTGTGATTCTTATCAAAGTAGGAAAATTACTCCAAACCTTGACAGCTGTAAGATTAAACAAAGAGTATCGAAAGGAGAATAAGCAAAGACCAGTCATTCTGAACTTGGTACAAAGCAATCATCCCATACCTTTTTTGGCAGTATAGTGGAATGGTTTTTAGTGGAAAAAATAAGGAAGCATCAGTGAGAATTAGAGGTACGCTGGGGCTTCATTAGAGACTCCCTGAAATAAGCCAAACCAAAATGAAATGAACTCTATCAAAAAAGCTCAGCAGCCTATCATCCTAGGTAATTCGTTAGGGGTACATATTTGATTTTTCCAATTGCTTCTACATTGGAAGTTAAGAAAAATAAAAGAATACTAACAGGATAAAAAGTGAAATGGGAACCTATTAATAAAGCACTGCTGAATGTTTAGGGTTTTTTTGTTTGTTTGTTTGTTTTTTCCCACATGTCTGGTTGGTGCAGATAGAAATATAACCACCTGGTCTGGCTAGTGTACATTGTAGGTATGTGGCTTATCTCTTTATACTGTCTGACTACTGTGCTTCTACATACAGGCCTTTATGTAGATCATCTTCAGGTATTCTCTTGAAGCCTATTGACCATATTTTTGAAAATTATGTAATCAGGTATGCTTTCCTTCCCAATACACTTTACTAGTCACATAGTTCTAAACCAGGCAACGTCCCACCACTGAGAAGGGGAGGCAGACACAAAATTCCAGCCCTGCCAAGGAGCTGTTTGCAAACTGACTTTCTGGGAAAAGGAAAATCAGTTTTCTCCAACGGACTATCATTGGGTGCAACAACCACACTCCAGGGCAAGCCATGTGAACAGGAGTACTTGGCCAGAACAAATGAATCTCACATTTCTTCTGTGGGCTTTTTGTTTCTGCTTTACTTTTTAATTTTGAAAGAGAACAAGGGAGTTGGGTGGGTAAGGAGATGATGAGGACCTGGAAGGACTTTGAGGACCAGGAAAAACATAATCAAAATATATTGTATAGAACTATTTTTAAACAAAAGCTAATCTTAAAAAAGACTTAATAATTGAAATAATTGCAGTATTGTGTAGCTTTTTAATATAGAGGCACAATATGTATATTTCCATAAAAAAATTTACCTTTTTTTCATTAGAATATCTCTTGGATTTTTGAATACATTTTTCATTAAGCACACTTTTTTAAGCATTTACAAAGAAAATCAATGAGAAAAGAGAAGAATAAATTGCATTTAAATAAATAATAATATTTTTAATTTAGAATTAACAATTTTGTGCCGTCACAGTCTCTGTGAAGTCATATGTGTATCAGTCCAGTTGTGTCTGGAAGATGCAGTTTCCTTAGAGTCAATCACATCTGGCTCTTAGAACCTTTCTGCTTTCTCGTCTTCATAGATCCCAGAGTCTTGAGGGAATCAATTTGGTAACACATTTTGTTGAGGACTCTCCCTCTGCTCATTGTCCAGTTTTGAGTCTCTGTGTTAATTCCCATCAACTGAAAGAAGAAGCTTCTCTGATGAGTGTTGAATGAGGCAATCATCTTTGGGTATAATGGCATAGAACCTCCTTGATTTGGAAAGGAAGAACTCTTAATTAAAAGCAGACTGAGTGAAATTATGTTAGATTGAAATGTTTTCATTTGAGGAGAGAAGTCGATGTGAGGAAAGTATGATAAAAACATCTTATAATAGACAATGTCTGGTGAAACTCTTTTTGAATATGATTTGTACACTTCAAATATCAAGTTGAAATTTATTCCCCCTTTCAAGGTTATTGCAAGGAAGTCTGCTTGTTGGTTCCTGGCTGCTTAGCCCCAAAATAATCACAAAGAAACCATGTTATTTAAATCACTGCTTGGCCCATTTGTTCTAACTTCTTATTTGCTAACTCTCCCATCTTAATTTAACCCATCTCCATTAATCTGGGCATAGCCATGAGGATGTGGCCTACCAGCAAAGTTTCACTACATATGTCTCTGGTGGCGGGTCCATGGCTTCTCTTTGACTTCTCCTGCTTTCTCTCAGCATTCCGTTTAGTATTCCCCTCCTTGCTCTGTTCCCCTATAGTTCTGCTATAGGCCCCAAAACAGTTCCTTTATTAATTAATGGTAATCACAGCATACAGAGGGAAAACTCACATCAGAAGGTATCAGTAGGATAAGAATAACCCAGGTATAGTGTTGGGAGGCAGGCCTTTGAGCAGCTGATTAGAATTAGATAAAAATCATCCAGGTGGAACCACATGATTGAATACTGGAAGCTTGATAAGTGAAAGAGACTAGTGACTCAACAGATACATTCTCCGTGGGTCATTTTAAGTAACCATATTGCTGAGAGGTCATGGGTACATTTTCCCTGCCATTGTGTAAGGGACATTAATACGGCAGACATCCTGGACTTCTTGTTTTTATAATCTTTCTGCTGGCTTGTCTTTTATTTTCCTGAGCCTTAGGTATAGGTGTTACATTCCAGGTGTATTGGTTGGGGCAGGGCACCCCACAGTCACATCTTCTGTGTTTTGGCCAGGTTTGGGGCTCTGTAACAGTGTCCAACTGTTCCAAAAAAAATCTTCTTTGATAAGATATGAGAGCTACACTCACTTGTGGGTACAAGGAAAAGGATTCTACAAACAGTTAAATTGTTTTGGTTGAGGAAACTGGCAATAGTAGATTCTCCTCTGAAGTCTATGATCTTTTTGGTCATAGGTACACTTCAAATATCAGACAAATACCCTCCTGTTAAACAAGCCTTAAGTCAAGCGAGGCAGCTGTGCCAATGATGCCCCATTCTAGATGCCTTGCGGTTCAGGCATTGCTGCAGTTTGTAGGCTTACAGCTAGGTAGGACTTTGATTGTTTATTTCTCTTGTCAAATAATCTTTTGTTTTCTAGCTTTAATAAGTTATAAATGTCCTTGCTGTCTTCCTTTTATTATTATTTTTCAGATTAATATACAAAGTAAAAGATTTAAGTGTGGAATCCCATGCATAATTGTTTTTATTGGTCTTTTACTGATTCCCCCACCCCCAATGCCCCTCCTGTGGTCCCTCATCATCCCCCCTACTTTTTTCAGGTCACATGCATTGTGGTATGCTCTTTCACCCCAAGTGAGATACTTTTCCTCTCCTATATCCCCTTTCTAGTTTCATTAGCCCCATACCGCACACATATAAGATATGAGATTAAAAGCTAACATACATGCATGACAAAAAAACATGTGGTATTCCCAATTCTTAGGGTTGGGAATTATTTGCTTATGATAGTAATTTCTTCTTGCTCCATCAATTTTCCAACAAATGCCATTATTTCATTTTTCTATACCACTGAATGAAACTCCACTGTGCATGTACACCACCCATTTTCATCATCCATTCATGAGTTGATAGATGTCTAGGCTGACTTTACCTTGCTACTGTAAACAAAACACAAATAAACATGTAGATGTAGCTATGGTAAGACTTTAAATTCTCAGCTGTACCACAGGATTCTACTTTTTGATTTTTTTTAAAGAAACATTTATAATGATTTTCATAGTGTTCTCACAAATTTGCAATCTCTCCAGCAGTGACTAAGTGTTCTTATCTACCCACAGTCTCCTGCCCATTTGTTTTCTTGATGGTAGCCATGCTAAGGTGGCATGGAATCTTACATCAGTTTCAATTGTCATGTTTCTGAGATGCTTAGATTTCTACTAGTCATATGAAAGATCTTTATAGGGAAGTAAATCATGTGACTAAAAGCTTGGAACGTATAATCCCACCCTGTAACAAGCAGGGAGAGAAGATGGTTGGATGTCTGAATTAACCAATGATGACCAGTGAGTTCATAAAACTCACCTTCATTCTGAAGAAACAAGATTTAGAGAACTTTTGTGTGGATGAAGAATGTGGTGGGAGGTGTACCTGGAGTGGGGATAGGAGTATCTGCCTTTCAAACAAACTTTTTGCTGTACATTTCTTGAATCTGGTTTTTCATGTCTCTTTTTCTTTTACAATTTCCTCTACAATAATTAAATAGATAAATAATGTATTGCTCTGAGTTTTGTGAGCATCTTTTATGAGCATCTCTATCAAGTTTAACCCAGAGTGAGGGTCATAGGGATCCATAGTTGGTTTAGAAGCATAGGTCACAACCTAGTACTTACGAATGACATAGGAATTGAGGCTGTCATGTGACATCAAACACTTAATGTGGGTTCTGAAGTTTCGACCAGGTAGTGTCAAGGCTTCAAAAGTAACGGAGAACTGATTATTAATAATAGGGAGAAACACCAAGCCATTTTGGATACTTTGTGTCATATGTGCATATAAGAATATGGCAATTTAGTTTCTTTTCCCTTAAGCGCCCCCACAATTGTTCCTGATGCAATTATTTTACATAGTCAAATCTGTTTTCACTTAAACATTGTTTTTGTTTTTAATCTTAAAAGATATTTATCATTGAATATGTCAGGTGACTTTTCTTTAATGCCTATAGCTTTTCATATTTTGCTTAAGATTTCTTTGTGTTCCCAATATCTAATATAGTCAAATGGTCAGTAAGTATTTGACAGCATAACAGACAATGATGAGAAGAGTGGACTATAAATCCTCATTAGATGTCACTCATATGTTATTCATTTGTTTGCTTTGTTTCACAGGTATCTTCAGAGAAGAACAGAAATGCACATTCCGAGCAATGATCCAGGGCTTCTTCTGCAAGCAGACTGACCATGTGATCCTTATTCTCCATAATGTAGATGTGCCTTGGACAGTTCCGAAGTCATACCCACTTGTATCTGTTACTAATGGCTTTGTTGACACATTTAGCAGGGTGAAAGACAGTACCCTATGCTCTAGCACTTCCTCTGTGTCTACTTTCTATTCCATCTTACCGACCAGGCAAATCACCAAAGTATGCTTTGTGAAGCAAATACCTCCATTATTGCGCTTTTTTCTACTTGGCAATAGACGTGCCTCCAAGCTAGTTCTGGCTGTGTTCTACAATGAGATTCAGAGTCCTCGTGTTTTCTTAGAAAAAAGATTTATTCCACCTACTCCAGTAGAGTCAGCGTCTTCATTGTTGGATGAGTCTGCTGGTGCCAACTACTTCGACATCATGAATAACCTCTTATATGTTGTCCTGCAAGGAGAGGCGCCTATTGAAATACACTCAACTGTTTCCATTCATTTGGCTTTCACTGTGACATTTTCAGTCCCAGAGAAAGGCTGGGAAAGAGTGATGCTTGAAAGGCTAACACACTTCTTACAGATTGACCCAAACCAAATCAAATTCAAGCTTGAGATGCCTGGCAACAAAGAGACCTTAGAAGCCATTGCAGACAGTAGAGGAAAACGAAAGCGTAATTGCCCAACTGTAACTTGTGGTGGTGCTTCTACCAGATCTGGTCAACGCAGACCTCTCATGGCAGAAGTGATGCCATATAAGATCACACCAACAACCTCCGTGGAAACTCTCTCAAAGGTGATTGTCATTGAAATAGTTGATCTACCAAATGTAAGGAGCACTGAATTTATTCCATCCTTACCAAGCAACAGGCTGCAGAATTTGGCTCACCAAGTTATCACTGCTCAACAGACTGGAGTCCTGGAAAATGTTCTCGGAATGACTGTGGGGGCCCTACTAGTGACTCAGTCAGAGGGAGTCACAGGCTATAGGTAAGCACTATCAGAATATCTCTATGAAGGATGATTTCTTGGGCCTGTATTCTTTACAATCAACTGTAAACGATTCACTAGAATTCAAATTTTAAAAAGCCTAAGCTACACACCTAATTAGAGAAAAATTCAATCAATTTATTTATTGACATTAAAAAAAACACATTGTAGGTGAAATAGAGTTCTATCACTTTCTCTGTCTCTTTCATCCATCTAGCCCTTCCCACTTATTCTCCCACTAACCCCTCCCATTCTGCTCTGGCAAATTTATAGCTTCTTTTTCTTTTTCTTTGATTTTATGGTTTTACATGCACACACAGACACATACACATCTCGTATGTGTATGTTTCTGTGTGTGTATGCATAAAATATATAAATATAATATGCTCATTACATTTTTGTTGCTGGTTTGCATATGATTTCAGGAACTTATCACATATATTGGCTAACCAGAAAAAGGTTCATTTCTGAGAAAGGGTACTTAAAATTTTATGTAGAGTAACTATCTATATGGAAGCTCATTAGTTAATAGTTTGTATTACAGTTTCCACTATAACAATGAGAACACACGTATTCATTTTGTTGATAGACACAAAAACAACACCATGATTATTCTTGGTTGTTTCTAATATAGAACAGTATTTTTGCCAAGCACAAAATTTTAACCAATTATTGATACTATTATTTTTAGATTGTGTTATTTTATGGGTACAAGTGCTTTCCTGTATGTACGTATGTATGTATACCACATGTATGTCAGGTACTTGTCGAAGTAAGAAGAGGGAATTAGATCCTCTGGAACTATGGTTTCATGTGGTTGTGAGTCACCAGGGAGGTATAAGAACCCAAACCCGGGTCCTTTTCAAGAGCAATAAGTTCTTTTAACCACTTATCTGTCTGCCATGCTGCCTAGTGTTACTCTTACACTCTGTATGGTCATATGGGTATCAACGGCGCCAATGCGTTTTGGTTTTGCTTCATTTTTTTCTCTTAATGTCGTTTCATTTAGGCTTCACTGAGTTCTTATAAACTTTTATGTATACTAGAGATCAAAGCTTAGCCTGTTGCTTTATTTTGTTCACTGTTCCAAAATATTGAATGTTGCAATGTGTACTCATCTTTTAGTACACGAGAAGACAATGAGTAGAACTAGTGAAGGTCCATCAGGGGACCCCTGCAGAGTGAACGGGGAGCAAATAGAGAATGTAGCACATGTTTGTGGGGCAAATCATCCTAACCTGTAGACATGAGATGGCTTCAGCACAAAGGTCACCTCTACCACCTCACCATCAGACATAACATGTCAACTTCACTCCTGACTCAGAGTTTTCTGATTTAATAAAAAACCATGAAGCATGAATAATACGGTTTGGACTTCCCACTGAAATTGGTTATGTTTCCCCATCTTTGTTTACCTGTTATCTTAAGAGAGATTTTCCAGATGTATGGCAAAAACCATAAATCATGAGAAAATAAAGAAAACCGTACCTGATGGAAATGTCTTCTGAGTGAGAATCAGCATGCATAGAACTGACAAATCCTACCAATATTCCCTTTGTCACTGAACATTGCACAGTACGTTAAAAAGCCTTGGAGCCATCCATACACAGGCCCCAAGGCCAGCTTGGTGTCTTTCAGCTCTTACCAATATCAATTAGGATCTTTACTGAACTCCGAGAGTCATTGGCACACTAATAAATTGACCTTGAGACACCAGAGATGAGTCTGTGCATGAGCTCCTTTCAGTGGAGAACCACTAACGAAGTCCTTTGGAAGTTCCTTCTGGTATATACAGGGGTTGTGGGAATTTCAACAAATGAGGCTATTTTGGAAACATATATTACCAGACGATCACTACTTATTTTCAAGAAACTAGCACTTTAGACTATGAGGGGAAATGAAGTTGCTGTCTACTTTTTGGATATGCAGTCAATTTCTCCCTTTACTCCTGTCAGGAAATTTGGATTTTAACTTCCTCTGCCTGCTTAGGACAGTTGCGCGAACTTGCTGTTCATTTCTCAAACTATTGTTGACATATGCAGTCATTTGGCTGTCCATTTGCCTATTTTCTTTATTCCTTTCTTTTTTTTTTCCACACTGCCTTACCCAGTTTTATGCTTTAGGTAGTTTCAGTGGAGATTTTGGTGGGATGAGAGGAACACATATTCCACATTCCCTCTTTAAGGTAGAAGTACCCCGCTGGGATCTTGTTTCCATGTGTTGTATTCAGAAGTCCCAACAGAACATGTACTGCTGCCTGCCGTCCTTTCTCTGGAAGCTTGATCTTCACCCCTGAAGGTCTGTCATTTCTTTCTCTTTTCTCTCCAGTCCCTTTACTCACTCATTCTCATACTAGACTATGAATGCACAGACTCATAGGTACCTGTGCATATTGATATCAGACTGAGATGTCTTCCTAGATTGCCCACTACTTCATGTATATATAATCTGGTACATACACACATACAAACACACACATACATACATACATACAGTATCAGTAAATAATAAAATTAGTTTTGGTTATCTCCCTTACAGAAGTTTAGGTGTCAAAATACCAACGCTGACTTAAGGAACTATGGGGATGGCTCAGTGAGTAAATGACTTACCCTGTAAGCATGGAGACCAGAGTTCAGATCCATAGCACCAATGGTCAGACACTACAGTTCAATTGGTTGAGTGTTTGCTTACTGTGCTTTAATCTTTGAGTTTGATGCCCGTTGCCACCTCACTCTACATACGAACACACAGTTACAGTAAAATCACTTGTGTGGAGGAGGGTGAAGATCAGAAGTTCATGGTGATGCTTGTGTACTTAATAAATATGAGATCATCCTGGACTATAAAGAAAGGAAAGAAATACAAAATTTCAGTTAAAGTTGAATACATAGCCTTATTAAATAGGACAAAGCAGGACATTCACAATTCATTCCCAACTCACAGTCTCACTTTTATTGATGATTCACCATGGTCATCAGTGGGATTACCATGCATTTCAGAGTCCTATGTCTGCACTAATGGCTTTAAGGTCTACTCTTCTTATACTAAATGGTTTGAGAGCAATGCATCCTTGATTGCTGTTTTGGAGCTTGTATGCTATTCTGTGCTTTTCCTTGGGAATAAGTTGTTATCTCTATCTGTTAATGCTATAACATCCCTGCATCTTTCAGGTTTCTGTCCTCATGCACAATAGATTCCTGTTCCAAAAATTAGTCCAAACAACTTTAAAGGTGCATTAAAATGTGCAGAAACATATAGTGAGTATATAGATAAATAAGATACCTAATGAAAATTCATATTTCAGCAATTTTTATTCCTAAATCTTATCTGAACAGCTCTCATGGCCAACATATTACACCAGTTTAAACAATATATATATATATATATGCATATTAAAATATTTTATTATATCACTATTGAAAACCTAGAGAATTTGAAGTAGATAATTAAACCAATTTGGTGAAAACTTACTCTGGTGATAATTAACACAAACCCATGTGCACAACTAAGTATGCCTATATCTTTTTGAGGAACAAAGTAAGCTGAAGATGGATCAGAAGTAAATACATGAAACCTCTTTGTGAAGCCCATAAAGACAGGTTGTATAGACTTACTATGGAGGAAAACAAATTTACAGTAAGGGTCTGGGGAACAATCTGACACTAGGACAGTCTCTGTCCCCACAGATAGAGTAAAGTACACAGATCTCCCGGCCTTCTGGGTAGATAACAGGCAAATCATCCCTTCCCTGGAAGGAACAGCCCTGTGTGATTAATACTCCAGGTTCCCCTAGTGCCTACCTGTGAACACAAAGATCTCCATGCCCACAGTTTTCACCACTTTGTATTAATCTCTTCTGTTAAGAAGGTGTTGAGAGGTTTTTGTTTCCTTCTTGCCAAACTTTTACAGCTACTATTAGTGAAGTTGAAATGTATGTCCTGGCAATGCTGATGCATGCATGGGCTTCCCATGTATGGCGGTTCTGTTGAATTTGTCCATATTGGGTTTCATGGTCTAAGTTGATGAGGACGACTGACCAGGTCTCTACCTCTTTACCACTAAAATCCCTCCATATAAACAGAAAAATTTGAACATTTGTATAGAATCTTCTTATTTTCATTCTTCTGCATAACTTGGAAAGCTAATGAAAACAGGGGGATTTCTTTTTGTTTTGTTTAGTGGAAACCCAGTTAACGACCTTGGATGGGTGAAGTACCCAAAACCCCCTGCGCCACCCTCAGCCTCCACAGGCGGTCCTGTTGGAAAACCGTGTGCTCCACTAGGATTTGCTCATTTCTATTTTCTATGTTTGCCATTGTCTCATCTTCCAGGATGTAAACATGCCATGTGTGCCAGATTTAGAAACACGTGTTGGGTAGAACGATGGTGGTGGTGGTGGTCTCTGGGCTGGGAAGTTTCTGCATTGTCACGCTCTTCCTCCTTCAGCCAGCACTTAAGCATCGCAAGGAAAAATATGTTTCACATACTTGACTGGGTATTGCCAGCTCCTAAATAGCAGTTGAAACTGGAGGAGATGGAGGGAATGTTCCTCCCCCATTTTTTAAAGTTTGGCTGTAGGTCCTTCTGCCTGCAGGCTACAGTCACATTAGCGGTTGGAAATTGGATAACGACAGCACAATGACAAATCCAGGTTGCTTGCAATAAGTTGTTAATCCCTTTGCTTTAATATTGGAGCAGCGTGTAATGATGTTTGGACATCACTCCAGTTTACTGACGACCCCACTGGGGCCAGCAATAGAACCTTACAACTGTCTAACAAGGTGTCAGGTGACTCCCGTCGTCACAGCAACGGACACTGGAATCTAATCTTCCCTTCATCCCTTCTAGCACCCAATAACGCCTAGATTATATAAGCGGCCCATCATTGCTTGGTAACTTGAATCAATTAACGTTAATTCGCACAATGCTATGATGTATTGTGATCACGTTCATTTCAGGGAAGGGGGAGAAATTGCTATAAGTCACCTAAAATGAGGTTGTCTGTGGTACTGAGGTATTAATTGGGTGTCCATATTAAATGCAAAAGGAGCCCCGTCATGAAAGGAAAGTGGATGAGTGACTCTCTTGGCTGCTATTGACCTATCAGAAGAAGACAGTGCCCTTTTCCTTTGCTTTTATCTATTACAGTTTTCCCTATTGCGTGTCAAGTTGATGTATTATAAAAAATTCATTTGGTGACCTTTCACCCCCTTAGCAGATTAAACAATTTCACTTCAATGGCATCATTAACAGGACCCTGCATTTAATGATGATTTCTCTAAAAGGCCACGGAGATTCGATTTTAAGCTAACAGATTTATTGCACTATTATAACATATCGTAAAAAACTGTACCACCTACGGTCAGGTTTTAGGATAGAAACTGCTTAAGAGTTTATGTGGAGCTTAAAGTGGTATTACCTTGGGATATGCTGCAGCGGCGAGTCTCTGACCTCCAGTGAGATGCTGTTTACATTTAATAAGAGGTGTTTGCTCACAATAAACTTTAAAGTATGTCAGGGACAGGCCTTTCTGAAGCCTTCAGACCAACCTCGGGTCTCCAGATACCAATTTACTTGTGTCAGAATCTTTAATGGGTTTCTCAGTTTCCTTAACCCAGTATGTTTGTCTGTACCCATTTCTTATCAGGAAGCATTTAAGGATGAGGTTATTAGAGATCTAGCAACAATGTTAAATGTTTCCAAGAGCTGTACCCAGCAAAAGTATAAGGTTTAAAAAAAACCCAACACTAATATACACTGTTTCTTTAAAAAAACAAAACAAAAAAAAAAAAAACAAAGGAAGGAACCTTAGCTATTCAGACTAATCAAACAAATACACTAGGGTCAGACACAGATCTTCTAGAGAGAGATTTCAGTAGCCAAGATCTTAGCTAAGTGGAAAAACCAAGTTCCTAGGACCACATGCTTCAGTACCTTTCTGTGGTTCAGAGGGCACAGGAAATTGCTTCCTATAGAAACTTAAGATGGTTTTACCCATCGTAATCATTCCTCTGTTGTTCAAGATTTCAGGACTAATGTCCTCCTCGAACTGCCATTCATGGCCTCTGAGAAGTAAACAATACTTTATCCTTTCTTACCCTAACGAGGGAAGAGTAAAAGACAAAAAATTGCATAAATCACTCACAAATATTTAATTGGGGCTATGGCTTAAAATACAATAAAACTTTATTAGGCCAGAGCTAACTGCTCTACATGCCGCTCATCAGATGACACTGTATGTTGGAGCAGAATGTACAGTATTTGATCTATAGATCTCCATTTGCTTGGGAAATAGATGTTGCATGTCTATGATGAGGAATCCATAAGTTAAAAGAAATAATAAGTTTTCAATGTTCTCATAAGCTCCACCTGTCAGCACACCAGACACTGAAACAAAGTTGCTTCTAGGTATCATGAGTTATGTGGTTATTTTATGCTAGGTCTCACCGGTGATTAGCATGTTTGGGCAAGGTGAGATGCAGTATACTTCACTGGTGGTATAGATAAGCGGCAAAAATAGTTATGGTTTACAAGACTTGTGCTACATCATTCTTTTTTAGCCCCTCACTCCTCAAAGCCTAGTAAAAGCATCTAACTGACAACGTCTTTTTAAAGACATAATGAGGTTGTACAGGAAAAGCTGATAGTATATGGTACACTGTCACTTAGCACATACTATCATCATTATTGGTACTATATGACTCTAAAATCTAGAATTAATGTGTAGGTATGGGACCTAGTTAGTGAAAGTACCCTTGGAAAGTATGAATAAAAAAATGTCAGTGTTCTGATGTTGGGTCCATCTCTTCCCAGGTTTGTTTGTGGCATCTTGTTTTGTTTTCTTTCTTTCTTTCTTTCTTTTTATTTATTTATTTTTTATTTTCGAGACAGGGTTTCTCTGTAGCTTTTTGGTTCCTGTCCTGGAACTAGCTCTTGTAGACCAGGCTGGCCTCGAACTCACAGAGATCCGCCTGCCTCTGCCTCCCGAGTGCTGGGATTAAAGGCATGCGCCATCACCGCCCGGCTTTGTTCGTGGCATCTTGGTATTTTGGATTCAGCCATGGTGAGAAAGTATTTGGGTCACAGACATTGCAGCACAGTACAAATCAGGGAATATCCCAGGAAAGCTGGTTCAGCCGCTTATGGCCAAGCATATATGCCCTTGCCTTATAAATATTTCAGGGTCATCATATTTTTTACTGAGTTTTTTTGGGAGCCTAACTTAATATATATTGATGAAAATTGTAAGTTAATAAATTTTACTTTCCCATTGCTTTACCCACATTTTAAAGCATTGATAATCCATAAAATATCAGATACATAATTTATGTATAAAAATGGAATTATTCACTACGTGGCATATTTATGTGTTTGTAAAAATACAGGCAACTGCAAATATTCTGACCAGTCAAACTCTTCTATGGAAAATAGCTACTGAAGCTATCTTTGTAATCCTATGAGTATATTGATTGATCTCTTTCATCCTTGTATTTTCTAGAAATGCAAGTCACTTAAGAACTGGGAACCGCATATATACCCGGCCCTGTATACTTTCCATTCTGGTGCAGCCTTCAGATGGGGAAGTGGGAGTAGATTTGCCGGTTCAGCCACAGCTCATCTTCCTGGATGAGAAGGTAACATCTCAGATCTGACCGTCTTTCCAAAGCACATACTTTATATTCAAACATCCCTCATCTTCATTTACAGAGCTACTGCCATGAGAAATTGGCAACGTGTAGAAATTCTCAGTACATTGGTCATTCTTTTTATTTTAATTGAAAATAGATTCTTGTCTTATACCATGCATACTGTCTACAGCTTCCCCTCCCTCCACTTCCCCAGCTTCCTACTATCTACCCTCTCCCCCAAATCCACTCCCACTCTCTTCCCTCTAAAGAAAAGACCTCCAAGAGACAACAGCCAAATAGGACAAAACAGGATAAAATAAAACATGGAAAAGTCCCATATTGAGACTGGACAAGGCAACCCTATGTGGGGAGGGGCCTCCAGAGCATGCAAAGGATCAAAGATATGTGGAACTGTTAGGAGTCCCACAAAATCACCAAGTTAACAATCTTAACATAAATGCAGAAGACATGGTGCAGACCAATGCAGGCCCCTTGCTTGCTGTTTCAGTCTCTGTGAGGCCATGTGAGCTCTGCCTTGTTGATTTGTTGGTCCTTGTTCTTCTGGTGTTTTCCATGCCATCTGATTCCTACAGTCTTTCCTCCCATCATCTATGGAGTTCCCGAATCTTCAACGGGAGGGACCTGATGAAGACCTCCAACATAGACTCTCTCTATATATATAATATTTGGCTGTGCATCTCTCCACCCACTCCCATCTGCTGCCAGAGGAAGCCTCTCTGATGACGACTGCATAAGGCACCATTCTTCTCTGGCAAAAAGACTAGAACATAGGGATGAAGGTGCTATGCAGATGCAAGCTTGATGTTGGTCATCTTTTGAACACCACACAGTGTTTTCTCACATTTACTATGAAGGTTCAAGATTTATCAGAAGCAAACACAGACCTGTGATGCTTTTCCTCCCCAATGCTCATTCTTGAAGTCAGTCACTCCTGTGTTTCCTGAACTCTCACTTTTAGACTCCATAGCCTTGTTTCTATTTTATTTTATTTTATTCTGAGTGTATGGAAGGTTGAGCCCAAAGATGTGCCTAAGCAAGGCAATTGCTTTGCCACGAGGGATCTTCCTAGCCTGCCATCTTCTCCTACATTTTCTTCTTACCAGCCTCCTTAGGATACCTGTGATGTCCTTGTCCTCTTCCCTGCACTGCTTTAAATTTACACAGAATAGCCTCCATGGTCTTTTTTCAATAAGTTAATTTTGAACACACCCCCCCTTTTTTAAAAAGAACTTCAGAAAATGGTATTCTAAGTCCACCTTTTTTTCCTCCTTCTTGTTTTATTGCCAGAACCAAAGAGTAGAGTCTTTGGGTCTCCCTTCAGAGCCTTGGATTATTTCAGCTTCCCTGGAAGGGGCTTCAGATTCAATGCTAAAAGGTAGGTTCCAGCAACTTTCAAGTCTTTGTTACAACTTTGAAAAATGAAGATTCGTATTGTCTTCATTGTTTGCTTATAACAAAAGCCCTGAAACTGGCTATTCTATAGAGTAAAGGAGGTTATTTGGTTCATCACTACAGAATCTTAAGGGCCTGGTGATCATTTTGTTTACAGAGTGCCACAGGGTTTTACGTGCAAGGAAGATGAAATGTATATACACATATATATTTATGTATGTTTGTCTTTTGATGAACTCATCAATTTTAAATCTCATTTCCTTCCTCAACTTCTATTGAATATGTGTTTCATATAATTTTCTATGTTAAAACTATTACAATTAGGAAAACTTGACAGAATATACACAGCGATCCCATAGTTACCACCCCCAAGTAATGTTAAGGGATGTTAAGTTTCAGCACATGAACACTCAGGGGACATCCTCTAACACTATCCAAACAATTACAGCCCCATTCAAAATTCATAGCAAACACAGCACACTCAAAGAGTTCTCTGAGTTCTTTTCCATCTCTGTCAACAGTGCCAAATGTGTCTGAAAAGGAAGACTAACCTAGAAATAAATATTTACAGCCTCACTTTTTGGCTGTGTCTAAGTTCGAGGTTCACTACAGTACTTGGTGCTCCTCTGACACATACTTTTTGATAAAGGGTAACAGATTTGCCCAGGGATTCATTTGCCTGGTACCCGTGGCTCCCATTAGGGAAACTGAAATACATACTCTCAATGGCAGGAAGAATAAAGACATTAGATGTGCAGACATTCTGACCCAGGGCAAATCTTCATAGTGAAGTTTTGCCTCTGTTGTTTTCATGCCCACTCTTACTGTCTTGTTTCATCCTGTCAGCAATGCTAGCTCCATCTAATGTCCTTGGGGCTTAATTATATTTTAATTTTAATGTGTATCTATATTCTATATGTATATAGATATTTTATTTAATATGAAGAGTTTTGTTGTTGGAAAAAGAGAACTGAGATTATGTATTCTTCAGGAACTCCCCAAATTTTGCATTTGTTCATGAACCAAGGAGAGTAAACATATATGACATGATTTTTCTGTAGCAATGAATTGTAGTCAATTTTAAGTTACTATGGTGTATTTACACTTTAAAACTTCTTTATCCTTATTTTTTAAGCTTCTTCTTTGAAAATTCCTTATGCGTATACAGTGTGCTATGATCACTTCTACCTACTATATTCTCCATTCCAACTTCCCTTGGGAGGATCCCAATAAACATCCCCATGTCCTCTTTATTTTCTATCCCACTGCATCTAGATCATTCTACCTTTATGTGTGTGAGTATGGGGTCTTCCATAGGACATTACAAGTGACCACACCTCCAAAGAAAAATCACAGTGCCTCCTCTAGTAGTGATCAACTACCAATAACTACTCAGCCAAAGGAAGGTACTTGTGAGCCTCTTACCCATCCAAGCTGCTTGGTCTTGTGCAGGCATCTGTGAATTCATGAATGTAGTTCTAGGTCATATCCAGAAGAGAGCATTTCCAATACTCCTCTCCATCTTCCTGTTATGACCTTCTTTTGTTCCCTCTTTCATAACGTTCCCTTAGCCTTGGTGAGGATTTTTTACAGATGTCTCACTGGGGGATGAGTACTTATGGTCACTTATTCTCACTACTCTGCTCACTTAAGAATCTGCATTTAGTCCTGCTCATTGAAAAAAGAAAGCTTCTCTGAACAAAGATAAGAACAGCTCAAACTATGAGTATAATTAGAAATATTTATAAGGCTGTTTGATAACACAAACTTTTAGCAAAGAGCAATAGTAAGTTTCCCCATAGTGCCTATGACCTTCATGACCATAGGCTTTTGATCAGGTTTAGACCAGGCATAAATTCCCACATGTGTAACAGACCTAAAATCCATTTATAAAGTGGTTGGTTATCCTTTTTATACTCATGCCACTATTGCAGCAGTAACTGCCTCTTGTTTGGAAGGTAGATAGTGTAGCATGAGTGTCTAGGATTGGATACCATTGATAACAGTTTCTGTGCAGCAGAGGTTTCCAAAAGAGCACAGGCATTTGTTAATGCTCTTCATTACTCAACATAAGCAAATATTAAGATCTTACAGCTACACTATGTAGTTTGATTGGGTGAAATAGAGAAATAAATCTTAAACAATCAGGAAATTCTTCCCTGATGGCTAATTCTCAATGAACCCATAAAGTGCTATGTTGTACATTGTCATAACTGCTCATATATACATGCATTTGGTGAAAATCTACTCATAGACAGGTTAGATGTACGGTTTCCTCTCACCCTTTTCTCTTTGATCGAGTTGACATGCATATTGACATCACAGATTTTGCTCTGGGTCATTTTTTATCTAAATAATACAGTCTGAAACTAAGATTTAAAACATCAGGAAAAAGTTCAAAGATGCCTTGTGCCATTTTTTCTAGAACAAACCACGTATTGGAGAAATCAAGTTAATAAGCAATTCAGGGCTAGGAAATACAAAATTAAAACATTCAAACCTGTATTAAGACAGAGTTGTGCTAATTCCTGTTTGGTTGCTGCTGTTCTGTCCATTGCTCAATGCCATGTTGTTGTTGGTATTTCAGTATAGGTAGTACTTACGGTATACAGCAAAATCAGTTTCTAATCAGAAATAAAGATATCCAGGCTTTTTTTTTTCATATTTAGTATCATCTACAAAAGATAACCACACATAGTACATGCCTCTACATTCTCTAGAAATTACTCATATCTTGTTTTCACTTATTTCATTCTGTATTCATTTGTTGTTCTCTTACTAATGCTTCATTCCCTTTTCATACTCAATGAAAAACATGTCATCAATGCAGAACAGTGGGTTCATATACAAAGGCAATACTCCACTTATACTTTGTATCTTGTGTTCACTCACTACCTTGGTCATACTCGACAAGTTTTCCAGTAATATCCATTCTTTAGACTCTACGCTTCGTGCTTTTCTAAAAATTCTTCTGACTCACCCTTCTTTTATGTACTTTCATTTATCCTAAGGATGACTTCACTAACTGTCTTAAAATAATAATGTGGTTATGAAATGTAAATGAAGCAGGAATAAGTTTGTTGTTTTGTTTTACTAAATAATAAGACATGTCAATCCAACTAGTCTACTTGGATTGATATTACTACTATGGCCTGTTTCAGGATATCCAATAGAAAAGTTGATAGAAATATTCTTTTTTATGTGTGATGAAACAAGATAAAAATTATATACTTTTGTGTTTTTATAATGCTCACAGACCTTTATTTCCTATTATTGAAATATTTCTCCTTAACTTCATAAAGAATGGAAGTTAAACAATTTTGAATGGATTTACTAACTTACTTCAGGTAATTCTCAGAGGAAAAAAAAGCAACCCATCGAAATATTCTCTCTTTGTAATCCTAAGTCTTTTATTCTGCATTTCATGGTCTTTGATTTCTGTTCTTGTCCCTACTCAATGAAAAACATGTCATCAATGCAGAACAGTGGGTTCATATGCAAAGGCAATTAATTTAAGGGGTCTCCCTGGATCCTCTGAAACTCAAATGAATCACAATTGCAGAAAAATAATCTACACATTTAAAAATATTTTCCCAGTATTATTGACATATCAGTTGGCTAGCATGAATTACAAGTAGTGAGTTGGTGATGAAAGATGCTTGGGTATGAAAGGATTCTAGAAACCATATACTCTGCAGAAACACACCTAGGTGTGATTTCTCGGTGGCTATATAACCCAATTTCAGTGCTCTTTTCAGCCTGCCTCCGTACTTCATCCCGAGGTCCCTCAGTCAGTACCTTGTTAATACCAGCTTGATCAGGGGGCCTGTATATTTTATAATAGCCATTCCAAAGCTATGATGGACCCTGGAGTAATGTACTGTACTTGGCAGCAAGTGCTTCCGCTTTGGGGCACATATGCTTCAAATCTGAAAATATATATATATATATATATATATATATATATATATATATATATGAATCTTCGTGGAGATCTGTAAGGCAAGCTGGTATTTAACGCAAAAGCAAACCCATTTGGAGCTAAAGCACTTTCCATTAGGCAGTTTGGCGGCTGTTCTACGAGGCAAACCCACAGTGCTCGACGGACACATTTCGATTAAATGCTGCTTTGCATTATTCCAAAGATGGGAACAATAAGGACGTTTGTCAAAGGAAAAACTGCAGCAAACGATTTCATGTTGAACATCTGTACTCGGCAGTTCATTGTTTGCAAGAGTTTATTGACCATAATTTTGATGCATATTGGTTTTAAAGAGTATGAAGTACATTTATCTTAGGCGCCTATCATTTATTTGAATCTTGGCTTATTTATTTTCATTTTTCTAGGCATTTTACTTATTTTGGGACTCTCTAGAGATGGAAGAAAATATGGTTTGTGTAAAGAAACTTTTAGTTAGCTCTGCAAAACTGATGAGGAAAGACATTGTTTTCATAAAAAGGACTGAGCAATTGAATTGAAAAATGGTAACACTAAATGTACTAAATCTTTATGATTCTTTTCAGCCTTAGACATCACAAACAAATTCAGAAACTTTAAGATCACTCTTTTAACTCTTTGCCCACCATGGTGGCATTCTCAGTGAGACGTGTAACAGCTATTCACTTGAAAAGTAATTTAGGTGTAGTAGATGTAAGGCAGTTTATGGTACAGGGATGTGAGCTGGAGTTACGTTGCCCCCTTTAACTTCATGTATGAGTACTTTATTAGAAACCATAAGCTTTGCATCTCTTCTTTTAAACCTTTTCTTTTAATTCAGAGAAAGCAAGTCCCATGCAATACATCTTGCTAAAGCAGTGTACTCTTCCATTCATGATTTGATAACAAGCTGTTGTCATCTTGATGTACTAGCTGAACTCTACAATTGCATTAATGCAAATTCCCTAAATAGAGAGATAGAACCCATGAACTGGTGGTTCTCAACTTCCCTAATGCTGCAACCTTTTAATACAGTTCTTCATGTTCTGCTGACCTCCAAACACAAAATTATTTCTTTGCTACTTCTTAACCATTATTTTGCTACAGTTATGAATCATAATATAAATAGCTGATATGCAGGATATCTGATATGTGACCCCTGTGTGGGTCACGACTCGCATGTTGAGAACCACTGCCGTAAACAAATAACAGAATTTATTTCTTGATGATGCTACAGTTTGAACTCAGCATGTTTCATATGCTAGTCAGGCATTCTACCTCTAACGTATAAACCCAACCACATGATGGAAATGTATCAAGAAAGTAGTCAAATGCATAGTTGTAGTTAGGAATATAAACTTATAATAAGGTATATTTGGGGCTACGATCTTACCATAAATTATGTAATTAACTTAAGAATGCTTATTATAACATATTGCATAGTGTTTTTATATAGACTGTACACAGCTATTTATAAAGAACAGTGTTTTGAATATTATGGTTTCAATAAATTTTGTTTTGAATTATTTGGTTCCAGTGTTTGTCTAAGAGGAAATGGATAGATAGTATGATCTTTTTAAATACTTTTGAAATATTTTTTCTTTATTATTCAATTCCCTGACTGAAGAAAAGACTTAAAGATATTGTCCTCGTTTTGGTAACTGTCACCTCAGTTTTTTATTTGTTTATAGGGTGCACCCAGGCAGAAACACAGGATGGCTATGTGAGCTTCTCCAGATTGGCCGTCTTGATCTCTGGGTCCAACTGGCGCTTTGTTTTCACTGTTTCCTCCCCTCCAGGTAATTTCAGGCCTGTGTTCTATTAAATCTGTGTTTTCTGAAAAAGCAGCCCTTCTCCTTTGTGACTGGAATGGCCCCTTTCGTGAATAAGAAGCAATCACAGTTTAGAGAAGACGTTGACTTGGCCAAACCATCAAGTATAAGTAATACCTCCTTTGAAAATTAGGGTTCAAGGGGTACTAATGAAAAATACCCTCAATGTATATTTTCCTGTAGGAGCTGATATTTATGTCACATCTCCCTTCTTTTTCCCCTTTTCTCCTTTTTTCTCTTTTTCTTTCTTCTATGTGACTTGCACTCATTAGAAATTCATGAGACAGTTGGGCTGTTGAATATCGTGGACCCAAATTTGGGTCCTGTTTCCCTCATCCTTTCTACATGGAAAATGGAAACAAGACCTGTTGACATTCCAGAAACTGAAAGCACTCATAGAAGGCATAGGTAAACTGTAAAATGATCCTGTAACCCTTTAGAAGGCATTTGAAAATGTCTCTCTTCAAATATATCTAATGTGTCTCAGATGGAAATATATAATGAACACTTGACTATAAGTAGTTTAATTCATTAGGGAAGAAACCAAGACAATAGCAATGGCATTCTAGAAAATCTTTGATTTAAAATATCATGTAGAGATATCCGGAGAAGCAATTGTTAGTGGAGATAGAGAAAGAAAGACATAATCTTTGAGATAATGTTCACAGATATTTTTTTTATATTTTTGTCAGACAAAAATCATTTGTAATGTACCGATCTTCTCCAAAATAACAAATCAAAAAACCATGAAATGATAAACATTAGCATGTACTTGATAAACCCCGATACTACTATTATTAAATAATTGTCAAAGCTAGGTCTGTGAGACAAAGCTCTGCATAAAGAGATTTTTATAAGATTTAAATTAAAATAGAAGCTTAAAAAGACAAAAAAAGGGAAGAAAAGCAAATAATTGGATACTCTGCTTCTTTATTCACTACTGACATCATGTTGATCGTATGGGACCATGAGTCTTTGAAACAGGTGTCACTCTTAGGATCATTTTAGTTTAGAAGTAGCGTCCCTGGGGAGCTGAGAAATTAAAGAAATCTAGTGTGTCTGTATGGGATCCTCTTGAGTCCTTCCTATGCACTAATGAATCCAAATTTTATGTCTTCCTGAGATACTATTTATTAAATGATGATCGGAAGAGGCTAGCGGTGTTTATGTTCCACCTGGCCCTTCAACATCTGTCACCACGGTATGGGTCATGACAATTCTTGCGACTATTTTTAGCCATAAAGTTCTTTGGTGAATCACAAGGGCCAGGATCTTTTTCCTTACCATACCTCATTTAATCTAAAGAAATTTTGCTTGTAATTAGCATTTTATATGAAGATTTTCCTTAAGTCCACATGATTCACTTAGCAAGTCTCCCTTCAAAAGTTTTATCTTCAGAGAGTCCAGTTAGGACAACTCAGTCTGTGATACCCACTCCTGACACCCTGCTGCTCATGGTTCTGTCGTCTACCCTCCTTACTTTGGTTTTCTTCACGGCCCTGTCCATTGTACTTTGCATACATTGCTCTTGTTTGTCTATAGTTTGTGGGCTAGGTTCCCTACTAGAAATTGAGTTTCTGAGAAACAGTATTCTGTTTAGGTAAATATATTTGAGGGATATATCCCCAGGTTATGGAACTATCTAGTACAAAGAAGTATTTGCTGATGGAAAAGTGAGTATATTGGGATTACTTTTAATATTATAAATGTTAAAAATATCTGAAGGCTGTGGATCTCTGTATCTTCTTCTATTAGTTACAGAATAAAGGCACTCTGATGATAATTAGGATAGTCACAAACCTGATTATGAGGGAAGGGCACCCTCTCCACTATTGCTAGGGTCTTAGCTGGGGTCTACTTTGTAGATTCCTTTATCTATAGATAGAGAGCCTACATGAGAACTGACCTAGGCCCTCTGCATGTGTGTGACAGTTGTGTAGCTTGGTCTGTATGTGGGACTAACATTAGGATCAGGAATTGTCCCTTGTGCTTGAGCTGACTTTTGGGAACATATTTCTCATGCTGGGTTGCCTCACCCAGCCTTGATGCAGAAAGCTTGTTTCTTACTCAAATTGATATGCCATGCTTTGTTGATGCCCATTAGAGGCCTGCCCCTTTCTGAATGGAGACAGAGGAGGAGTGGATGGGGGAAAAGGGAAGGAAGGAAAGGGGAAAATAGGGAAGGGAACTGTGGTCAGAATGTAAAATAAATGAAAAAAATTAATTAATAAAAAATACATGAAAGCCAGGTGTTTCCACCATGGACTTCTGTTCTCTCTCAGATTCCAGTTGGAATTTCAATGAAATGGACTTCTCAGCCATTGTTGTTGTGGTGATGATGGTGTTTTACATATCTAACAGATTAATCTGTATCCCTGTGATTCACATCACTTCTCCGCCTAGAATCTTCCCTTTATTACAATCCATTACAGTCAGAATGCTAGTTAGAGTGTCTTGACTGACATTTAATGCCTGTGAAAAGTTCCCTGGCTTTCAGTATTTTACCTAAACTGCTGTCTTCTCCTGCTTTTGTTTATGTATGTGCTACTCCTTTGAAGTTTCTTCTGGACCATTTTTTTTTATTTTTTATTTTTTTATTTTATTTTTTTAACTTTTTTTTTTATTGAGAAAAGAGAAAAAAAAAACAAATTTCCTCCTCCTCCCAGCCTCCCATTTCCCTCCCCCTCCTCCTACCCTTCTCCCCCTCCCCCCACTCCTCTCCCCCTCCCTCTCCAGCCCAAAGAGCAGTCAGATTTCCCTGCCCTGTGGTAAGTCCTAGGTCCTCCCCCCTCCGTGCATTTCTAGGAAGGTGAACATCCAAACTGGCTAGGCTCCCACAAAGCCAGCACATTACGTAGGTTCAAAACCCCGTGCCATTGTCCTTGGGTTCTCATCAGCCCTCATTGTTGGCCATGCTCAGAGAGTCCAGTTTTATCCCATGCTTTTCAGTCACAGTCCAGCTGGCCTTGGTGATCTCCCAATAGATCAGCTCCACTGTCTCAGTGGGTGGGTGCTCCCCTCGTGGTCCCGACTTCTTTGCTCATGTTCTCCCTCCTTCTGCTCCTCATCGGGACCTTGGGAGCTCAGTCCAGTGCTCCAGTGTGGGTCTCTGTCTCTGTCTCCATCCATCACCAGATGAAGGTTCTATGATGATATGCAAGATATTCGTCAGTATTGCTCTAGGATAGGGTCATTTCAGGTTCCCCATCCTCAGCTGCCCAAGGAACTAACTGGGGACCTCGGCTTGGGTATCTGGGAGCCACTCTAGGTTCAAGTCTCTTGCCAACCCTAAGGTGGCTCCCTTAACTAAGAACCGTGCTTCCGTGCTCCCCCATCCAACCTTCCTTCATCCCAATCCTCCCCCTTTCCCAAGCCCCCCCCTATTCTCCCCCTCTCCCCCCTCTCTCCCCATCTCCCCTTACCCCCATCCCACCCCACCCCCAAGATCTCAATTTTCTCCCCGGCCATTTTGTCTATTCCCATAGCCAAGAGGACAACTATATGCTTTTCCTTTGGTTCACCTTCTTACTTAGCTTCTTTGGGATCACCAAGTGTAGACTCCGTGACCCTTGTTTATGGCTAGAGACCAATTATGAGTGAGTACATCCCATGTTCATCTTTTTGGCTCTGGGATACCTCACTCAGGATAGTGTTTTCTATTTCCATCCATTTGCATGCAAAATTCGAGAAGTCATTGTTTTTTACCGCAGCATAGTACTCTAATGTGTAGATATTCCACACTTTCTTCATCCATTCTTCCATTGAAGGGCATCTAGGTTGTTTCCAGGTTCTGGCTATTACAAATAAGAATGCTTACTGTGATCATATTCATTTATGTTATTTTTCTGGAGTATATTGCATTCTGACATTTTATAAATATTTGTTATATACATTTATTGAGTCATTACTAGCTCCTACATATCTTAAATAAGAGCAGGACAATTAGCATCACTATCATTAATAAAAATGAGTAAGAGAATTAAGAATTTTGGCTGACTTCCTTGAGCAGTTAGTAAAATCCATTCCTCCATTTCTGGGGTAATTGGCCTTATGCAGATGCTCACACCAAGAACGTATTTGAGAATAAACAAGATGAGTTTAGCTCAGACCTAAGCTATGTGCTTGTACAAGAGAGCCACTGTACCTGATGTTATTACAGCAGCTCTCGGAGCCCTGAGGTGAGTCATCCCAGAGTCAAGACATCCAACATCTAACTGTGGCTTCCAAACAAATTGTCAGGCACACACATGAAAACTACAGGGGAAAAAATGTATGCTGTGTCTTTGAGTAGAGAAAATAACAATTTGGGTTTTTTTTTTAATAAGTTAGAGGTTTGTTTTGAATTAGCTATGTGGGAAAAAGGCCAGCTATAACTCACGATCACAAGCAAATTATCATCCTGATTTTTCTTTTTTAATATTTAGAGTAGTTGAATATGATAAAACATAAACATAAAGCATGCAATGTGGTAAATTCTGATTAATGTCCTCTCATGTAATTATCTTAATAATAAAGGCATGCAACTTCTGAGACTATAGACAAGTTTGTTTAAAATGTTATTTTTCAAATTTACTTGTGTTTAAGTGAGTGAGTTGTTTCTGGATTTTTATGACTTGAAATACTTGTATAGATTACTGTAAGCAGCAAAACAATCATGATACAGATAATTTTCATTATTCCTCCAGGAAGTTCTGCCCTACTCGTGCACACAGCTAAGCCTCCTGCTCACCAATGTGTTCTGTATCCAAAGTATGGTCCTTTCTAGAATGTTGTATAAATGGAATCATACAGAGTCTGCCCTGTAGACATCATGCTTCTTCAGTACATTGTATTTGATATTAAATTTAGTTTTGGAGGCTATTTACCATCCTCTACAAAACCATCACTTCATCACTTTCTTTTTTGGGCTGAGTGAGAAGAGAGTTGATTTCATGGATCAACCATTTTGTTTATTTCTTCTCCTTTTGAAGGACATTTGACTGAGTTTGGTCAGTTATGAATAAAACTACCACAAACATTGCATCTAACATTTTTGAATGTTCCTAAACAAATTCTCTTGTGTCTTTTTTTATACACAATAATGAGATGAGAACCACATTTTTTTAATCTACTGAAAAAAAAATGTGGTTTTAGGTAAGTCTATCTATCTCTCTCTCTCTCTCTCTCTCTCTCTCTTTCTCTAAGTAGTACTTCGCCTTGCCCCATCACCTACAGCCACAGAAGTAGTACCTACAGCTGATCACCAGTACCTGATTGCAATGTTTTAACTTTGGGACTGTTAGCACCATATGTACAGATCATGTGATCTGGTGTGAAGAACACTGTAAGCAAATTCAACAAACTTCGAATTTTAAATTCATTTATTTGTTTGGCTCTATGTAAAACCATCCCATCTGGGATAGATAAATGGCTCAGCCAATAAGACCACTTGCTGCTCATGAAGAGCACCCGAGTTTGTTCCCATCACCCATGTCAGACAACTTACAAATGCCAGCAATTCCAGTTCCAAATCCAGTGTCCTATTCTTGGCTTCTGTTAGCACTTACACACAAGTGCACAAACACACACAGACACATACATATAAAAAAGAAAAAAATCTTCTAAAGTACTCTCTACACTCTTTGTGTGCTTTGAGATGGAGAGTTGTGAGCTGTAGGCAGATTCCAGATTGCCATTATTTAATTTTTATTTATTTTTGATGTGACTATTATCAAAGTGAGTAGTTCTACCCATTCCACCCTTTCTGGAGCAAAGAACATGTTTTCTCCTAACTAGGCCATCAGAGTGAACGAAGTTATAATTTTGCAGTGACAGAGAAAATAGGTCTGAGCATCAAATTAAGGACTCAGAAGGGTTTCTCATCACGATAGGACAGAACTGACTTCTTATTATCATCTTAGAGTTCTTCTAGAACATGAAAGTTAAATTTATCATTGATTCATTGGCTTAATAACTTTAAAGAGATACTTTTCAAATGCCTGCTCTGTGCTATATATTGATATCTGAATGTGTTATTGAAACTTTTTTTCGTTCCCAAACAGGTGCTAATTTTACAGCTCGATCCAAGACCTTTGCTGTCTTACCAGTGGCCCACAAAGAGAGATCCACTATTATCCTGGCCTTGTCCCTGTCCTCAGTGGTGTCATGGCTGACTCTGAGCTGTCTCATATGCTGCTGGTTCCGGAAAAACAAAAATAGAAGTATGTAGTTCAGAGGAGGGGATTGATGAAAATGTCTGAAGTAATCATGGATAATATATTAATGATTTATCTGTCTTCAAAAGAAATTTTATGTCATTTTGTGATTTATACAACTACATGGAATCTACTGTTTCAATTAATATAATAAAGATGGGCAGTGCCTGATCTTTAATATTAACAATTATATTAAGTTATTACATTTATTGATCAGGTTCTAAGTGCGTTAGATCAATAAGTTTATTAATTCCTTAAACAACTTATTGGCAGAGGTAGTGATTATTATTCCCACAATCTAGGTATTGAAGAGTGATATCCAGTAAGGGTAAGTAACTTGTGTATTATCACACACCACAGAAAAACCATGTGGCTTGGCTGTACAATCTCATCTTTGCAAGTGACGCTATCAGAGACGTTAAAGAGCTGGGTTAGGGATGCAGCTTGCAACATACAATGGTGGCCTAGCGTGGAGGAAGCCCTGAGTTTGATTCTGAGAACCTCATACTACTGGGCACAGTGTGTTACATCTAAAACCCCAGTTCTCACATTCCTGAGGTGGAGACAAAGCATCAGATGTCCAAGGTCACACTTCGGTACATAGCCTTCCGACTGTGTTGGGTACGTAGCTGCGAGAGTCAAAGAAGAAAACCACAGAGGCAAATTCTCTGGAAGGAGGAAAGTCAGTGTGGGTGAGAAGATACAAAAACCATGTACCTCCTCGATGATTTCCCCAGAAGCAGAATGTCATGTTTGTAAGTTAATACACACTCTGAGGGGAGTCTTGGATGCAGCTTCTTATCGTTCTTCTCCTGTTAAGGCAAGAAAGACAGGGAAAGGAGGCAGATAAGTTATTGAAAAATCCCTTCCTGACACCCAAACCTCACACTGTGTACCTCTGAGTATCCGGAAAAAACAGTAGTGATGTAAGCTGCCAGCATGAAACCTCAACCTTAAGCAGTGATTACCTAAAAAGTTTAACGATAAGTAAAGGCTACAGGAAAAGATTCAAATACAGGAACCCCATGGGATGTAGCCAGGCCTTATTACTAAGATGGCCACTGTGTTTGGTCTTTCAAGGGCTATTTCAGAGAAGGCCAGCATTAATTGATAAATATCATATCTGACAGCATTCAGTCTGAGACCCTGTCTCTCTATCCTGGTGACCAGGACTGGATTAGCTACTAGCAAAATCTTCATCCTCTAAAAGGGAGTACAGTCCCAAAGGGGTTCTGAACTGTATTGCCTGTAATGTGTTGAACTGCTGTTTTTATTTTGTTTAGTGTTTAAGCCTGCAGTTAGTTCTACCTACAGTTGTGCGTATTTATGTGTCTATGTGTGTATTTGTGTATGTGAGCATGTTTTGAGTATGTATGTGTGTACATGTGTATATGAGTGAGGATGTGTGTTTGTGTATGTATGTGTATGTTTGCGTATGTTTCCATGTGTATGTGTGTTCTTGTAGCTACGTATGCATGTGTGTTTGTGGAATATATGTTGAGCGTATATATTTATATATGATATTTTCTGGTTTTAACGTAGATTATCATGTTCTTTTATGTCATGTGATCCTGTGAAGTAGGTTGTATAATTCTCACTCTAAATTTAATACCTAGTTCCACTAGCCACTCGCAAGCCATTCACTAAGCCTTGCCAATCTTATCACTCAGTTCTAGAAGTAGCTTCTTCCTACAGTTATCAGTATATAAGTTGTCCATCCTAGTCCCTTTCTGTTCATTAAACCTGTAAATATCTGTGGATACATTTTTCTGTAGTACATTTTATGTTTCTAGGAGGTTATAGACATGTTTGAAAATTATGAAACGCTTGAAAGGACCTTTAGTGAAGATTACAGTCGTTAATCTAAAGTGCTTCCTTATATAATAGGCATTTTGTGCTTTTTGAACCTAAAATTAACAATCATTAATTTCTTACAATAGAGATGTGCTCTTTCTCAACATTCTAGGAGAACATAATTCTCCGACTTAATGATACATTTAGTTTTTAATTCTGCTTTGTCTCATTGGATTGTGATTAATTACTGAGAAGCTAAGCAGTTTTTTTCTGTATGTGCTCTATCCATCAGTATTTCCATGTAAGAAGTTAGAACAGAGTATTTAAATGTTACCAATTAATTTACACAAGCATGTATTGCTTATAAATGTAATTAACCTTTGTTTTTAAAATACTGAGTGTTCAAAACATAGTGAAAACTGTTGCATTCTTCTAAGCCCCTCTAGTGGCTTCCTAATTAGACTCTCCAGCCACTGCAGTGTTAGTGGAATGATGGGCATATTTATGCTGAACTTGATGAAGACAACCAGCCTCACACAGACAAAGAATAAGAAAGAATCATAGTCGACTTTGGGGCGTTAGATACACTTTTATCACATATCTAAACTTGACAAAGTGAGGTTTTTTTGTGTCTTTTGATGTCCATTTTAAAGTACTTTTTGTGTTTTATTACATGAAAGAAAGTAGTCTCCTTTGCAGTTTATTCTTTTTCTTATACTTTAAATGGCTTTTACCCATGCATGAGTTTGAAATATTATGCCATGACCCCATGAATATCATTTTAGTAATTCAGGCAGGCTTTTAAATGTTGACAAATTTTATTCCACAAATTAGAAAGAATTTTTGTTAATATCATCATGAATCATGAAGATTTCGAAATTGTGGAGCTGGAGAGATTATTCAGAAGCTTAGAGCACACACTTTTCTTGCAAAGGACTCAAGTTTGTTGCTCAGCACCTACAGCAGGCAACTAGAAATTGCCTGTAACTCTAGCTCGAAGGGATCCAATGTCTTTGGTCTCTTTATACACCTGTACATAGCCACATACAGATAAATAAACATACACAAAATTTAAAATGATATAAATATTATAAATGGATTCTAAATCTGTAAAATTCCTAGCTATTGATGCATTTCCCAGAACTTGAAGTGTCCAGTGCACTTTGAATTTTCACACTGACAACTGATATAATAGCAAATCACAATTGATTTATAAATCTTCTAACTTCTAAAGTATGCAGAATTTGTTTTCTGGTGATTCTTTCTAATTGTTTGAGTAAAAATTGTGTTTTGTACAACATCAGCTAGTTCAGCCTGAAGTTCAACCATGCAGTTCTGTTTCCTTTAGAGAATTCTTTCTATGCATTTTGTATTGCATTTTTATTTGTGCATGCATGTATGTGTGTGTGTTCATGCGTACTCACACACGCATATTTGTATGTGGAAGTATCAGGGTAGACCACCCATGGGGAACATGTGGAAATCCTAGAACCTCCTATGTACGTCTTCACTTTCCACCTTGTCTTAGACAGGATCTCTTATTGCCGGCCACTGGGTCTGCTGAGCCATCTGGCCTGTTGCCTTCCTGAAAGTCTCCTGTTTCCATCTCATATCTTAATGTAGGAGTGTAGACATTCCATATATGCGATTACATGTCCTGCTTTTGTGGACTCTGGACATCAGAATTCACATCCTCACACTTAAGTGGCAAATGTTTTATCCTGAGCCAACTTGCCAGGCCACAGATGTATTTTAATGTTTACATTTATCTGATGAATGAAGACATCAAAATGAAGTGTCCTTTCAGTCAGGGATAGGTGGAGGATCTTATTTTCTTTTTTGAGCCCAAAGTACATATCTGCTTGTATTATGTGAATGTACCAATGTTGATTTCCTTGTTTTGCTGCTATGTTAGTCAGTTTCAGGTTACCACAATGACGTTCTTGAAACAGTTCCTTTAAAACAGGAAATGTTTGTTTATCTCATAGTTTTGAATATTAAGTATGCAGTGAGGAAGTCCTGTTAATGTGTACTGTGGTCAGGGCTGCTGATAGAGCCCATCATGATGGGAGCATATGAGGAAATGAGTGTTCACATCTGGGACAAAAAGAGAATAGGACTGGAAGTGGGGGATCAAGTCGTACAGTTCCCTTGAAGTGCATGTTCTTAGTGGTCTAAGGATGGAGGCCCCATTTATCAGCCGGTATGTGTTGACAGAGGTTCCTGTCCCACCCAGTCCCACAGCCATTAGATCCCAAAGAAACACACAAAAATCTACATTAATCATAACCTGGTTGGCCTGATAGATCAGGCTTCTTATTAACTAATTCTCACATCTTACATTTACCCATTATTCTTGTTTGATCACATGCTCATTCAGTCCCAGTCCAGCTGGCCTTGGTGAGCTCCCATTAGATCAGTCACACCGTCTCAGTGGGTGGATGCACTCCCTCACAGTCCTGACTTCCTTGCTCATGTTCTCCCTTCTTCTACTCTTCATCTTGACCTTGGGAGCTCAGTCCAGTGCTCCAATGTGGGTCTCTGTCTCTATCTCCTATCATCGCCAGATGAAAGTTCTATGGTGATATGCAAGATATTCATTAGTGTGGCTATGGGATAAGGCCAGTTCAGGCACCCTCTCCCCTGCTGCCCAAGGACCTTGCTGGGGACATCTTCTTGGACACCTGGGAACCCCTCTAGAGCCAAGTCTCTTGTCAACCCTAAAATGGCTCCCTTAATTAAGATATCTTCTTCCCTGCTCCCATATCCTCCTGGATATTGGAAGTAGACAAGATTGCTGGGCAAAAGTTGGGAGCCTGGGGCTGGGGGTGGGGTGGGAGGAAGGGAAGATGGGGAAAGAGAAGGGAGAAGGGGAGGATTGGGGAAAGCTTGGGGGAATGGGATGTTGAGATGGAGGAAGGGTGGATAAGGGAGCAGGGAATAAGATATCTTAATTAGGCCCTTCTTGTAAACAAAAAATGTCTTTTAATCTGACAAAACAACAGAAAAAAAACTTCTTTTTTCATCAATACAGAAATAAAACCTGAAGATACATCTGAATCCCAGGCTAAGGATCAAAAGAATACCCATAACTCTTCCAAACACCGAGGAGTACAAGTAAAGACAACAAAAGAAGACACCGTGATGCGGGAAGGTAAGCATGAATCAGTGAAGACGACTCTGTGTTAACAATGTTCCTCCTTCCCTGGTGTCAGGCTATGAAGGGCTTTAGTTTACAGCCCCTTCTTTGTTTTTTCATTACTTTTTCTTAATTAAATAATAACCCAGTCCAGGAAGACACAGGTACTCGCATTCACTCAGCTAGTAGCCACTTATTCGAACTGACATTTATATATCTTTTCGTAGAAAAAGATTATTGGTTTCACATTTGAGTTTGTTTAGCAGAGAGAAGGGAAAGCCAGGGTATAGGCGTATAATCTTCCCCTTAGCTGTTGCAAAGCTGCCAATTTGGCAACATTATTGAGTTTGGAAAAGCAGAGAGTGTAGTTGCCAAATGCCCACTGTGCAAATTAGATTTAGTGTAGAACCCTCAAGAAGTGAGTCAGTATTGCTTAACCCTGCTTTGTTGTTTCTTGGTACTGTTAGCAGCGTGTATCATTTGCTGTGCTGTGGTATGTGTTCGTACTTGTCCCACAGCTAAGTTACCATTAGAACTGATATAAAGCAGAGAAAGTGAAGCCATTGCCTCAACTGAGTGTCTGGCTTTTAGCCTACTAAGGGCGCACAATGGGAATACAGTAACCAGAGCATATGAGCTTGCCAAGTATGAACACTGTGTATGAAAAATATTCACATAGTTTCCATGACTCTGAAACATTTTAAAACATATGTTCTAAATAGAAAAACAAGTCTAGTTTTCCTAGGAGTCAAATAACATGTTTTCTAGTAGGAAAGGATTACCAGTTCTATAGTTCTGAGTTCATTTTGACCAAAATCTGTCAGTCTGAAATTCTATTTGAGTGAGCTATTCAGTTGTGTGCTTGCAGGTGAGTGTAGCACAAACAACAAAAACCCAGACACAGATATTGGGGTTCAGTTTAAAGATCAGGAAAGCAAAGCAGCCAAACACTAGAGATGCGTTTTGCCTCTGCCAAATCTTCATACTAAAAGCACAAGACTCTGTCTCCACGAATCCTCAAACTCTACACTCCGGTTAGTTCCTGTCCCTTCCCCTTTATATTCCTCTCTCTGCCTAGCCATATCACTCTTATCTCCACCTCGCTAGTGCTGGGATACTAGTTTTAAAGGTGTGAACCACCACAGCTGGATCTGTTTCTAGATCGATCTTGTGTAGCCCAGGGTAGCCTTGAACTCACAAAGATCCACCTGCTTCTGTCTCCCTAGTCATGGGATTAAAAGTATTTACCACCCTTCCCGGGCCTGTATGGTTGACTAGTGTGGCTGTTTTACCCTCTGATCTTCAGGCAAGCTTTACTTGTTAGAGCAAAAATAATATACCACTCTAGGTCAGCACATGTGTGTGTCCATGTGTGTGCTTACACATACACAGACAAGCTTTTTTGAATGTTCCATTTCCCATGAAGGAAATATAATATTTAATTTTTCAAAAGTAGCCAGCTATATAGCACAGTCTTTTAAACTATTCTACATAATGATAAAAATGATAATGAAAATTAATAATAAAAATAATAATAATAGGAAGTAGGAGGGAACTGGGGATGTGCTAGTATAAAGAATGCAGCGACGAAAAAGAACACAAGAATTCTTTGTGATCCCAAGCCATACGGATCTGGGGTACTACCCACCTCTTGGATGGGAAAGTCTCTTGTTCTCTATTGCACGCAGCTCAGGGTTCTGTTTGAAACTGCCTTCTGACTCTATCACCTCCTCTTTAGCCACTGACTGGGACCATGCTGTGGTTGCACCTATCCTAATATGGTCATCTACATGGCTCATAGTCTCCTTGCTTAAATTAATATTTTAAACACTCCACAATGCCTGGGTTTTATGGGGCAGCTTATTAATAAGTTAACATGAATGAGACAAGGAATGGGACTTTTGGGGATCAGTTTAGACTGAAGAGATGGGATTGAAGAAGTCATTTTATTAGGACATCCAAATTAAAAAGAAATGTGTTGTCTGAGTCCTCCATGAGGACCATCCTAGGTTTGTTTCCTTATCTTCCAAGTGTTTTCTGGATTATAAAAACAAAACTGCCTAATTATTAAAAGCTTTAAATAATTTGTTTTTTTCCATGATTTACATGACATTTTAGTTTTCCTTTTCCCTCTGTGTTTTTAAACTTTAGGCATTTACTAATAAAGTGGTTGATTTTCTCACCTACCATTGCCTTCCTTCAGGAACAACTAACTCCTTTAGCACTGGAGATCATGTCGATGGTAGGGGTGAGTTTAGATATAAAACTCATTATGTCACCGGGCAGTGATGGCGCACGCCTTTAATCCCAGCACTTGGGAGGCAGAGGCAGGCAGATCTCTGTGAGTTCGAGGCCAGCCTGGTCTACAAGAGCTAGCTCCAGGAGAGGAACCAAAAAGCTACGGAGAAACCCTGTCTGGAAAATAAAAAAAAAAAAACTCATCATGTCACCACTACTAACATAAATGTTATGGATGCAAGAGTGGAAAAAGGGGTGAAGTGTGAAGATGGAGCTCGCAAAACGCACTGCTACCAAGAGGTTCGACACACCGACACTCTTTCCAAGTTCATCTATAAGTCTTCTCTTCTACTCCTCAGACTTAACGGGTTCTTCTTGTCAGGTGGGGGAGCAGAAGAATGTGACAAGCGAGGGAACAGAACCACAGAGTCGAACAGATTGGGTTTGGTTCTGAATATACCCTTTGACAGACTTTCTGTCCTCAAACTTAGCAACTAGCTTCCCGAAGCCTTACAGTTTCTAAATTTGTAGAATTGTCATAATAATACTCTGCACAGTTAGTTTGTTACACAGATTCTATATCAATTTAGAAAATTAGCGTCAACAAAGATCACAGGACAAATCATAGCACACAGTGAGTTAACCATGTGCTATGCATTGTTGGGGATTCTCATCACTATGCAGCGTTCACTGAACTAACTGAACTATGAGAGCCTAACTCCTTCTTAGTTTGCTCATAAACTCTGCCCATTGAGACAATAGGTGATATGCATTATTCTTCATACAGCTTTCTCTAAGTTCTTCCTTTGAATAAAAAGGGAATGTTTTCTGTATTGGATTAAGACACACTGAATGTGTGCCTTCATTATAACACCTATGGCCTTGAGAAATGCTTTGTAGGAGTGACTGTCTCATCCATAGAAATCTGGTCCCCTAGATATGGTGACTCACTTATCATAGTCTTAGAGAGAAGTGTCTCAGTGGTAAAACTAATGGAAGTATGATCCAGTCATTCCCTCCGTGCCAGAATTCTGGGGAAGGTTAGTTACATTTGCTTTGAAGGACATTTGCAATGTGCGGAGAAAATTTCTCACCAGGCCTTAGGAAAAGGCAGAACACTGTTGGTAGTGTATAGAGACCAAGAGTACTAGAATGTTATGTAATTCCTGGTGTCAAGCCCATAACAGAAGCTATCTGGTTCAATACGGCAAGAGCATCTTTGCTAGACTGGGGTGAGAACCCAGTAGAATGAATGATGAGTGACGTTTAGTGTTCCTCTCACCATAATTAAATATTAATTACAGCATCATATCTACTAAATACTAACTTATACATTTTTTGTGTAATTTCAAGGAGATGTTATTTGGTCCCCTGTCTTACATCAAAAATTCTAACATTTTGTGGGCCCAATTTTAGGGACAATCAAAGAGGGATTTCAGTCAATAAGTATAAAGAAATCACAACAAACTACAGAATGTAGATATGGAACTAGGTGCTAAGGTGAAAAAGAGCATTGTCTCAAGTGACATAGCTAGCCCCTCTAGGTCCTGAATTGTATTATACTGTTTCAAATCTCATTTGTTAGGGGCCTGGTTGTCCACTGTGCAGACACCAGTTTGTATAAACACCAGAGAAAGAGTCTTCCATTGCTGGGAAAGCTCAGACCTGCAGTGTGTTTTTCTGTCCTCTCGTTTTCTTAAACTGGTTAATAACACCTGAGTCTCCCAGGCGACACGCCTCAAAGTTCTGTGTCTTTCTTACATCAGTCTTCCTCACCTTCCCTCTAGCTTGACTGCTGAATTTTATCAATTTGATTTCTTTTCTTGTGCTTGATCTACTCTTCTTTTGCTTCATTTCACGATATCCTTAATACAGTCACATTTACTATCTTGCGGTCTGTGTCTTCTCTTCTCCTGCCTCTTTACCTTCAGTGACAGCGTCCTCTGTGTACAACAAAGGCCTCCCTTCCAGAATGTTCTCATATGTGTCCACATCTCTAGCTCCTCACATTTCTTCAAATTCAAAATGAAACAATGTTCACATTCCTTTATCTAGGAGTAGTTACAACACTCTTCTCTTGGCTACTTAATGCAGACTTATTTGTGTCTATCTTATCTTCTGATATAAATTTATATCTTCTCTAAGCAGAACTTTTTTACCACAGTAATTATCATATTAAAAAACATTGGAAAAGACAGGAGAGTACTTTAAGACATTTCTCTAAGCCCACAGGTAAGAGTAACTGTATTTGAAAACCATTGACTAATAGTTTCTCTATGTCACATAAAAAAGGGAGTAAATATTTCCCATTTTAAAAACATGAATAAAATCTAGTGCTTATTTTTCTAAAATAACTGTAAATACACACTAATTGAACAGTTCCGTTGCTAAAAAAAAGTTAATTTAATTAACAATAAAACTTTAGATTTTCTACTCAAATAAGGACCAAACAAGTAAATTGGTCATATCATCTTACAGCACATTTTTGACACTGGAATGTAGGCATATTAAAAAGACAATGTTGGAGACCATTTGCAGATGATGTTGGCATTTAAAGCTGATCTTTTTTTGTGTGTGTGAAGTTACCCTCCATGGTTTAGGTATTTCATAGAGCATCACAAAGTGAACTAATATAATAAGCTATTAGGTTGCACTTTGGAAGTATAATGAAGTTGGCTTTAGTATGTGGTTGGCTTTGAAGAAGATTAAAGAAAGATATGGTGAACTTATTAAAAACTATATTTTGCCAAATAGTTTGAAGAGTATATTCAGGGGTAATGACATGTTTGTAAATAGATTTAATAATTACAAAGACATATTAATTTAATTTTAACCCTTTTATACAATGTCAAGTGGCATAAGATGACTTTAAATTTCATCATAACGTATAAACCAATGAGAAAGAGCTAATCTTCTAAAATAAATTAAGTAAATTGATGACATGGGAGTGGGAATGTCATGATCTAGCAGAGAGCTGAAATTTATGTTACTATTCTTAAGATCATGTGATACTAATACTAGCGTATACTAACACAATAATGAAATTATATGTGCATATTAAACATTTGTAGGGTTAGACACATAATCTGTTAAGAGAGGAACAAAATAGAGTTGTAAAGAATGCCAGTGGTAAAGAGAAATAGAAGAGAACCAAGTACAATAACACATGTATAAAAATGACAATAAAATCCAGTTGTTTATATGTTAACATAAAAAGATTTAAAAGCAAAGCAATCTACACAAGAAACAAGTCAACTTGACTATAGTGTTTACCTAGAGCTACATTTTTTAAAAAAAATGAAACAAAAAAGAAAATTTCACAGACATATCGTAGCTGGATAAAGTATCTCCAAACCAAAAGTGTGCAGGGCACTAGGAACATTATTTTCTCTAAGTTTCTTGACTTTCTGATGAACAATGTGTTGTTTATTAAACTAAACAATAACTTCCACATAAAGGAGTATGGAATTTAAAGAGAACACAGGCAATAGTGTTTATGAACTACGTTTACATTCTGTAACATGTGGGCAAGATTCTCAACATTATTGACAAGTTAGGAGTGGATTCCTTCTACTAACTGACCTCTGCTTTAGACGCCATGAGTCTCATATAAAACAATCCTACTAAGAACTCCAGTGAGTCAACACTGAACACCATACATAAAACAGGGGTAAGAAAAAAAAGGTGAGCCTTTCAGATGAAGATAGAGAATGAGAGGACACTCGTTGCTAATGCTCATGATGTAAAACAAAAAGAAAGAAAAAATGAGTGAAGGATACTTACCAGAGCAAACTTTACAAGGGAGAGGCATAACATGTGGTTGATGTTTGAGAATGTTCTGAAAGTAAAAAAGACTAAGAGAGCTGCAGAAGTTACAGTTAACGTGCATACACTCAGAAGGTCCTCAACACATGGTGTCCTTATATTAGTAGAAGATAGATGCATCTTGCCCACAGCTTATATGTTCTCCCAGAACTTTCATCATGCCTGATAATGGATGCTAAGAAGCATTGTTGAGAAATCTGAAGTCATGTTTCCATTTTAGTGGAGACCCATGAGCAAGGCTTTTTGTGGGAAGGAGGCATGTTAATTCATATGTTTTGATACTCACTAACCTTCCTTCCCTTAAACCCAAACATTCAGCTGAATGCCTTAGGATACATATCTACTATAAATTTATTTTTTATCTAATTTGTCTGAGATCTAAGCTTCCTGTGGAGGTCCAAGATCAAAGGAGCTGATTCCTTCTGATGTCGACACTGACATATAATGTGTGCTGACTTAGTTCTGTCTGTAAGCTCACAGTGGGAGGTGGTCAGCCTCCCTGAGCTTTACACTGTGAATTTTCATTTCAGCTGGGGTGTCTGTCAGGTGTGTTGCTGATTGGAGCAGCCATGTACATAATTCATAGGCGATTTTAAAAATGTTTAGAGATCTGCAAAAAGAAAGCTAGTCTTGAATTAGTCGTTCATGAATAAACTTGAAAAACAAGAGGTCAGGGGATTTCCAAGGAAGGTCTCTCAAAACCAGACTAAGAACATCTTCAAAGGACTGAAAAAAAAAGTGACTTGTACTGTTTAATTTCTCAGGTATGATATGATAATGATTTTATCCAGGGATTAAAATTCAAAACCCATGTTTTCTTTTAAAGTCTGCATCTATATGACAATTTATTATACTTGTTCCCTGGTTATTTGCTGATTCTGGTAAACTGCCTTTTGCTTCTGGTGGGAAAAGTAGTCATGGACTTGATATCAAGTTCAGTAAAGGCTACAGGAGGGGACACAAGGACTGTGCAAAGTCAATGACAGGAAACAGCTCCTCCCTTGAAGGCATTCAGAAACCTTAGAGGAGGAATTAGCCGCCACACACGTGAAGATGGACAACAGTAGAGACCGCTACATAGACACTCTAGTCAGTGTGCATTGAACAACCAATGTAGTTGCACTGTCAAGAAACACTTCAGGTTTCCCCAAGTTCCCCCCATCCTCCCCTTCTCACTTTTCTCTCCTCATCTCCCCTTACCCCCATCCCACCCCACCCCCAAGATCCCAATTTTTTTGCCAGGTAAGTTTGTCTACTTCCCATAGCCAGGAGGATAACTATATGTTTTTCTTTGGGTTCACCTTCTTATTTAGCCTCTTTAGGATCACCAATTATAGACTCCGTGACCTTTATTTATGGCTAGAAACCAATTATGAGTGAGTACATCCCATGTTCATCTTTTTGGGTCTGGGTTACCTCACTCAGGATAGTGTTTTCTATTTCCATTCATTTGCATGCAAAATTCGA
Organism: Microtus oregoni; assembly: GCF_018167655.1. NCBI lineage: Eukaryota > Metazoa > Chordata > Mammalia > Rodentia > Cricetidae > Microtus > Microtus oregoni. The sequence goes on from NW_024543066.1 coordinate 35,906,987, forward strand.
GAAGTCATTGTTTTTTACTGCAGTGTAGTACTCTAATGTGTATATATTCCACACTTTCTCCATCCATTCTTCCACCACTGAGACAGTGGGGCTGATCTATTGGGAGCTCACCAAGGCCAGATGGACTGTGACTGAAAAAGCATGGGATAAAACCGGACTCTCTGAACATGGCGAACAATGAGGGCTGATGAGAGGCCAAGGACAAAGGCACTGGGTTTTGATCCTACTTCATGTTCTGGCTTTGTAGGAGCCTACCCAGTTTGGATGTTCACCTTCCTAGACCTGGACGGAGGAGGGAGGACCTTGGACTTTCCACAGGGCAGGGAACCCTGACTGCTCTTTGGACTGGAGAGGGAGGGGGAGAAGAGTAGGGGGGAGGGGGAGGAGTGTAGGAGGAGGGGGAGGAAAATGAGAGGCTGGGAGGAGGCAGACACTTTTTTTTTCTTTTTCTCAATAAAAAATTACAAAAAATATATTGACACCATGAAAAAAAAAAAAAAAAAAAGAAACACTTCAGGAAGGATTTGTATACCTTGTGGGAAAACTAGAGTGACCAGAAAAGTTCTGTAGATCTCAGCAAGGGAATCATTCCACAGATAGGCAACTCTGGAAGATAAATGGCAGGCAACAAGATTATGGAAAGAGATAGAGGAGATATGAATAACATGTGCTTCTCAGATATTAATCTATGCACTGTGGAAATAATATGAGCTATAAGATTTCTTCTCATTTTTCCACCCTGAATAAAAAAGCATCACTCACATATTCATAGGAGCCATTCCATTTTTATGTCTTCATGTCATTTTTCAATCCACTGTTAGACTGAACTGGAGTGCTTTGTGCCCTGTTTCTTATGTTAAAATAAAGATGTGCTGTCTCCTAACACAAAACAAGGCAACTGAGGGTTGCAACTGTGTCCTGTACCAGTTAATCAATTGCCATCTGCACTGAGTGCCAAAGAGTAAAGGACTAGAGGGGAAATACAAGATAAATGGGCACTAACTACCTCCCAAGAATTTGGATAGATCTCTCATTGTTGTAAATAACAATACACATGAAAAGTAGCCATTTGCATGCACGACATTGTCCCATACATATTAGGATAGTATAAAGTTATGCAACAAGAGTCAGGAGATGCTAAGTGGTAGGATGACCATCTCACAGCCAGGTAGTAGAAGAGGATAGTGAATGAACACCCTCTAGTTTTCACTATTATATTTGCTTCTTAATTCTCTGTGGTTGTCCTAATCATTACACAGTATTGTGTAGTCTTGGCTTCACAGACGCTGTGCAGACAAATAACTGAATTTTTATATAAGGTCTGTTCCTGCTTTATTTGTTGTCTCAGAAAGTTACTTAACTTGTGTCTTAATTCCTTTACAACTAAAGCAGAGATCATAGGACCCCATACTCCAGAAAGTTGTTTTAAGGACACAATTATATGTGAAGCTAGTGTGGAACATACATTGATTTTTTATCATTGCAAATATGTGTTATTTTACATTATTAAAAAATTTGGGGAAAAATTACTGGTGTTTTTTTAAAATTCAGTTTCTTTAATACTCATGTTGGTTGACCTTAGCCTTGACTGTGATATAGATTTCAGATTTGACCCATGCTTTCAATTAAAAATACTTGTAATTTAATAACATTGTATGAGTGATTTTTTTTCTGAGAATGATATAATTGCATTTTTGTTACATGGCTAATATCAATTACAAACTGAGTATGAGGCATATTACTTTTTATGAAAAATATCTCTAAATTTATTTGGAAATTGGTGAATAGATGCCATTCAATATTTTATTCTTTGACTATGCTGCTATGATGGTCAAATATATAACTCGTGAAAGTCATGTAATCTGATTGAAAATGAAATCCATTCTTCCTTTGTGTTTCTTTTTATAGATATGAGGATGAAAGTCATGCAGGGAAGGCAGAACCAGTTTCCCCAACAGTCAATGGATGGAGTGTCCAAAAGGAACGTTAGTCGCCCTGCTGTCCCAGAGGAAGGAGCCGCTACCCCTGCCCCGAGGATTCCCAGAATCACATCCCAGGGGCTCACCTGTGTTCCAGGATCTCTTGCTCAGCAGCTGACCCTACAGGAGCCTGGGAATTGGAAGGAAGCCCAAAAGCAGTTGCTCAGATACCAGCTGGCAGGCCACAATCAGCTGCTTCTGTTATGCCCGGACCTCAGACAAGAGAGGCAGCAGGGTCAGGAGGCTAGCCAGCGGAACAAAAAGAGCAACTGCATGGGACTTTCCCCAGAGGAGGGTACTTGTGTTCCCTCTGAGGCTGTCTGCCTCCACACAGCACCACCAGAAGCTATCCAGTAACAGCTGTGAGTGTGGAACACTGTGGGTGTTTGTATGAGAAGGGAAAATGTTCAAAATTATTTCTACATGGTAAATGGGGGAGGAGCGGCCTGATCTGGTAGGGAGAATATGAACTCTCAATCTTTTGACTTTAATACGGAAGACAGTCAGATAAGGGCTTGTAGACTGAGTCTGGAACCGATTATGTCTCTTGTACCTATCATTGATCCTACCCAATTCCAACAAATAACAGGTTCGCAAACACTTGCTGATATTTTCATGAGTTCAGACTTGTTGTAATGCAGCCAACTTTATACCTGTGATATACTAAACTTCACTATTAGGAACTGAGATTTAAGATTCTATTGCAGTGAACACCCACAATGCTTCGGGGTTGTCTTGCAGAAGACTTGGATTCTGTTTAGGGAGTTGCAGTTGTGTCTACGGTGTTTGAGAACACTCAAGAGGCAGCTTGTTCCTTACTATACCAAAGCTTAGTCTCCAAGAAGGGTCAACTTCATGACTGTTATTTTTAGATTTTATTTCATTGCTTAAATTTATTCATTACTGGGAGATTTCTGCATGATAGATATCATTTGTATGTCATGAGTATTTTTACTGGAAAGACTGTGATCACATGGGTTTTGTTGGGATTTCAGTTAATAAAGAAGTAAACATACTAAATTTATGAAAATTTTTCTTGATGTATTGTAGTTACATTTTACATTTCTCTTATTGTTTGGATCAAATGTACAACTAAAAGAAAATTCTCTTGGCAGACAAAAGATAATTCTCCAAAGTTAAAATTGATTGATTAAAACTTACTTGATTATCAGAGAACTGATATTTTTATCAAAGGCTTGTATAAGGGCTTCCCAAGAGAATAAGAGAGATTTCATTAGGTGTAGTATCTTGAAGCTGTGCTAAGGGAGACAAAAGGTGAACATGTGCTTTAAGGAAGGAAGAGTGAACTATTTTACCACATGCATATATTTGCACAGCGTTTATTTCTACTCAAGGTAAATAATTATTAAATGTACTGATTATGACTTTTGTCTGGTTCCCAGGGGCCCTTATGACCTGAGAATATGAAACAAAGTTTGCAGAAGTGAGGAGAATTTCCACAAAGAGATACTTTAAGATATTCCCCTGAATATAAGCCAGGATTTCCCAGTATCTGACGGGCTCTCCAGCAATTGAGATAGAACATAAGCAAGAAATACTGTCCTATATTGCTAACACTTCAATAATGGCAGCTGAGAACTAGAATCCATAGGAAGCATGAATGGAAAGCAGCCATCAACTGGAAACTGTATCTCCTCTTACCACAAGTTGGCTAGAGCCATATCAGTCTCTTTCTCATTAAAGATTCTTGAAGCATCTCATGAAACTCCCAGTGTCTAGAACTACTCTGTTCCGAGGCAGCTTCCCTTCTCTGTGGTGCTATACTTAATGCTGAGGGGGTGAATGTGATCCTCTCTGGTAGACATAAACACAGTTTGTTTGTATGCTGGGAACAGCATGAGACAATTTAGACTATAAAAACTTACTCTTGGGGTATAACCTAGCTGCCTCAGGATAAATCTTTACAGATATATTTTGCGGGGACAACAAAGGTGTCTTAGTAACAAAATAACTTCAGAAACCTTGAATTACTCCTGTGTAGCAATCCTCCCATTTAATTCATTTTGTAATAACTACTTCATTATATTTCCTTTGCTAACTTCCTGATCTATGAAAACATTAGCCTTCACAAACTCTTGTACACACCTTGAATTCTCAAGAGCTAATGATCTTCACAAAGGTTCAAAACCCTTCATACTGTAACAGTAATCTAAACAACCATGACTCTTTGTCATATGTTACCCTTCTCAATCAACTACCAAGACTCTTATGTATTCTCCCTTTTCTAATCTATCTCCTCATCCATACCCTATGAGGTGTGAAATGATAGGTTTTGAGCTAGCTCTCTTTCATACTGCTTAAAAAGAAGAGGATGGAGCAAATGCTGGGCGCATAAAATGAAGCTAAGAATTAAGCTATTAATTAATAGCTTAGAATAACCTATTACACACAGTTTTCTGTAATCCATCACTCCACTGTAACATTGATGAGGTAAATATTTCTCAGCTACTCCCATTAACAAAATAAGCAGTGAGTTAAACATCCTTTTCATCTTTCATCTCAGAGAACTTATTTTTGTTACTCATGTCTATTGCTCTCTATATGATGTGCCCATCCTCTTAAGAGATTATTGTACTAAAGCTCTGGGGATTTAAAAATATTTGAGAGTGTATTTTAAGAGATGCTCATCATAAAAAGCTGGGAAACATGTGGGGTGATATGAATGTCACTTTGCTTTACTGAGCTATTTTGTACCCAATAAATAATACAAATTAAAATTTGAAAAAAATATGAAAAAATTCATAAATGTTTTTGCATAGTAAAGTGGAAAGTCAAGCCAGTATAATTTGGCCCATTTTTCAAACTTTTTGCATTGTGCTCAAGGAGGTTTAGATTGACAGATGCCGTTCCTAGAGAAGAGACTGAGCCAGCTGAATCAAAGGTAGGTAGCAAAGAATTCTTGTCCATATTACTGCTAGTGAAGCTGCCAAAAACAAAGATACCTTGAGCTCTCTCAGGTTTTATCTTTTCCAACGGTAACTCAATTGAACCATTTCTTCCCATCTTGCAGTGGAATTCCAAATGTATAGAATTGCTGTACATTAAATGCGCACAAAATACTTTCAACAACAAAAACAAAATGAAAAAGCATTGCAAGCCTCATACAATTATTATTCAACTAAATTTCTTTAAAACTATGTATGCCTCATGACATTAAAGAATTTTGTTTCTGTCATTTAAAATTTGTGCATTTATTCCATCATTTGTTTTCTAAATTCAATTTTAAAAATGCAACAAACAGAAAGAATTTGAACTGAATGGAAAAGTTTGTCTGAATCTTCATCACAGCATTGTGACCAATTACAGAGAGAATAGAGAGAGGAAGTCTCAAAAATGTAGTTTTAAAAGACAAACAAAGGGCTTTGAGCCTATAGTTCATGATCCTAGAGAAGCTAAGGAATAAGGAGAACCCAAAGAAAAACATATAAAGACCCACGTGGGAGTTAAAAACAGACAAGACCGCCTGACAAATTTGGGAGCATGGGCCTGGGGGATAGAAGGAAGGGGAGAAAAGGAGGGTTGAAGAGCACTTGAGGGAATGGGATAGTCAAGATAGGGGAAGGGCAGATATGAGAGCAAGGAAAGAGATATCTTGATTGAGGGAGCCATCATGGGGTTAGCAAGAAACCTGGCTCTAGAAAAATTCCCAGGATTCCACAAAGATGACCCAGGTAAGATCCTAAGCAATAGAAGAGAGGGTGTCTGAACCGGCCTTGCCTGTAGTCAGACTGATGAGTCTCTTAAATATCACCATAGAACCTTCGTCCAACAACAGATGGAAACAGAGGCAGAGAACCACATTGGAACACTGGACTGAAGTCCCAAGGTTCCCAAGTTGAAGAGTGGAAGGAGTGAGAATATGAGCAAGGAGGTCAAGACCATGAAGGGTTCACCCACTGAGACAGTTTGCCTCAGCTAATGGGAGCTCACCAACTCCAGCTGGACTGGGAGTAAATGATCATGGGATCAAACGAGTCGCTCTGAATGTGGTTGACACTTGGGGCAGACTGAGGGGCCACTGAGAGTGGCACTGAGATCTGTCTCTACTGCATGTACTGGCTTTTTAGGTTTTTGGATGTAAACTTTGCTTAACCTAGATGTAGTAGGGAGGGCCTTGGACTTTCCACAGGGCAGGATGCCTTGTCATCTCTTAGGATTTGGAGTGGGAGAGCTGTGAGGGTGTGTGGAGGGAGTGGGAGGAGGGGCGGGAGTAGGAATTTGGATTGGTGTTTTTTTATAGTAATATAATAATAATAATAAAAAGACAAAATATTTTTATGTAGTCAAGTGTAAGTTTTATATAAGTTACTGACAATAATTGGGAATCTATTCTTTCTGAGCAATTCCTTTTTTGTTTGTTTGTTTCATTGTTCTTTCTTTCTTTCTTTCTTTCTTTCTTTCTTTCTTTCTTTCTGGTTTTTCGAGACAGGGTTTCTCTGTATCTTTGGAGCCTGTCCTGGAACTAGCTCTTGTAGACCAGGCTGGCCTCAAACTCACAAAGATCCACCTGCTTCTGCCTCCTGAGTGTTGGGATTAAAGGCATGCACCACCACCACCTGGCCTTTCTGAGCAATTCTAAAAGAGAGTGGATTTTTCCTAGCATGATGGTCTTTTGTATGAAAAAGAATTCTTTAATACATTTGGACTTTCTAAGTTTTATTGAAACCCAAAGGATTGATTGTGTCTATGTCACCTCTTATTTTCATCTCAAAAAGATCTTATAATCATTACCATGTTTTTTACTTCAAAATTAGTAGCTATAGCAAAAGAACAGAGTCAAATTGATCTTAGAAAATGTGTGAGAATTTTATCTCCTATCTATTCGGTAGATGAAAAATAGGCAACTGTCAAACCTCCTTTGGGGTCAAAGGCAAATCCCAAAGTCTAAATCCATGATTCATCCTTCTTGTAGATTATAATGCTTAACATAGAAAACAATTTAATTCATGTGCTACTGATATAGTAAAAAGTCAAATTAAACAATGTGCCAAAAAACATTCACTCATATGAAAGAAACAATGGGGAGGCAAGACTCCTTTTAAGTTAAGTGTGAACCCAAGATATGCTCATACTGCTTAGACATGCTTGCCACATAGATTGACTATTCATCTCAGGTTAGCAGCAAACTGTGTGTGTTTCCCTATATAAAGTCATAAAAACTTAATTCTAAACCAATACCACTTGCTATAACTTTGAGATGGATGACATGTGTTAGAAGCTCCCTATATGGAGACCCTTAAGAGAGAGACATACAATATTACATGCTTTAGTTTGTAAACAATGGGTATGGTTTCAGAAATAAAAGATTCTAGATTTTTTCTTAAAAAAATTAGGTAAATAAATATTGTGAGTGTGTCTTGACAGCTCAAGAGGTATTACATATTTGGAGTTATAGATGCAGTAGTAGCATCAACTCCTATCCCCCACGTGAAATTTTTTTCTATTCCCAACAATTTAGCAACTTCAACAATCTCCTCTTTCTAAAAATATCACTCTCTCCCCATATACTAGTTTGTCTGTATACTAATCCAACATATTAAGAAAATCTTACCCTAAAGGTAAAACAAAAAAGAAGAGGAAAAAGGAAATTTTTTATTATTTCTTGTTTTTTGTTACCCTATAAATTCATTAATACATCACTTGACACATTTGTAGAACGGAGACTCCTCTTGTAGTGACCACAAATGACATCTTCCAAAAATTGTAAGAAATGACAAAAACCAGCTGGCTGCCTGGTTCCTCTGCCATGCTGAAGTATCCATCTTTGACCTATAGTCCTAGCACATCTGACAGACTTTTCTGTGAAACATGATATCCTTAAGGACTGTCTCTTCTTGTCTTGACACTGTTTGGCAGTCACTTTCTTTGGGTCTTGCTTATCCGATTAGGTCAGCATACTGTCAGTAGTCAACACAAGGGCACATTCTTGCTTGTTGGCTTCCTTTTGCCACAAAGAAAATAAGCTCCATGTGGAGTTTCTTTGATACCCATCATTTTCTCTGAAGTAGATTGGTGCTGGTAGCACCAGATGTGTCTCACTGTCATAAAGAAAGAACCTATACTATTAAGCATCTTAAATGCCATATTCTGTAGATCTCTCAAGTGTTTGAATATGACCTATGTAAAATATATCTTTGTTTGACCTTGAAAATATAATTAATGTGACTACAAATTCAATTATATTAAACGATTAACCACTAACCTGCATTTCCTTCTTATTACCCTAATTTTCCAAGACTATAAATTTGCATTACAACATTAAATGCATTATACAGGTACACTATCTTGAACAAGAGTAGAAATGTATGTACAATATGCTGTAACAAAATTAATCTCAAATCTGAATCAATCTAACAGAAAAGGGGAGGTAACGTGGGATTCCCCTGTATACTGTGAATACCATTAGTTAATAAAGAAACTGTTTTGGGCCTGCACATGGAATAGAGGTAGGCAGGGAAAACTAAATTGAATTCTGGGAGAAAGAAAAGCAGAGTCAGGGAGAAGCTATGTAGCCCTGCTGGAGATAGATGCCAGAACTTTAGCCGGTAAGCCACAGCCATGTGGCCATACACAGATTAATAGAAATAGGTTAAATTAATATATAAGAGTTAGCAAATAAGAAGCTAGAGTTAATGGGCCTCCATCCTGTGATCAAGATGTGAGCTCTCACCTGTCTCTGCTATCATACCTTCACTCTGCCACCATGGACTCTAATCCCCTGAAACTGTAATCCCAATTAAATACTTTTTTTACAAACAAGTTCCCTTGGTCATTGACTTTTTTTTTTCAGAGAAAAATAAAAAAAAAGTAACTAAGACAGAGGTGAACATTGGTACCGATTGGAGTATTGCTGTTAAGATCCTGACCTTGTTATTTTGGGAGGAATGTGGGAGACTTTGGGACTTTAGACTAGAAAAGTGGTTGAACACTGTAAGAAGAGTCTAATGGGTCATCCTAATAGAGACTGGAAGACAATTGCAGTGAGAGCCATGTGGACTATGGAGCTCAAGAGGTTTCAAAGTAAAGATAGACCCTTAACAACAGCTGGGTGAGAGGTCATTATTGTAATATTCTCATTTAAAATGTGGCTACCTTCATCCCTTGTCCTACGCATTTATCTAAGGCTAAATTTAAAAGTAAATTCTTTGGTAGGGGAGACTGCCGGGCTGCCTAGCATTGACAGTGTCATGTAGTTATCAGTGACCATTTTTATGCTATTCTACAATGGAAAAGAGCAAATTGAGAAAAAAGAAACACAAAATATACAGTCTGAAGAGAAAAGGAGCAGCAGGATATTAAATGTTGGCACCAAGGAGATTAAGCCAGGGTTGGATCTTCAGTGAAAGAAAAGGAGGAACTTCTCCAGGACTAGACTCACCCAGGCAAACTTCAAACTTAAAAAAGACTTAAGGAATTTGCTGTTCCTAAAAAACAACAATGAAGCTGAGTGTGGTGCACTCTTTTAATCCCAGCATTTGGGAGGCAGAGGCAGGTGGATCTCTGAGTTTGAGGCCAACCTGGCCTGCGTTCCATGACAGCCAAGGCTATATAGAGAGACCCTGTCTCTAAACAGTTTTTAAAAGGAACAACAAACTAAGGCTGTGGAAAAATGTGTTTCAAGAAGCCGTGACTTGATCCCAGGTGGGCAGTCAAACTTGGCAGTGTTGTCTGAAGTGTTCAGACTTTAGATTCATAAAGGATGCATGATTAAAGGGCTCATAGAATCTTCCTCCAAGGTTAATGAGCTCAGCTGAGTCATGTGTGCAGCAGCGCAGCCCTTGTGTAGCATCCCTGAGAGGCCATTATGTAAAGTTGTGAAAATGAAGGTGTAGTTACTTTGGACATCCCAAGATGTTATAGACATGCCATAGATATGAGTTATCTGCCAAGCAGAGCTGCAAACAAGCGGCCTAATTTAACATCACAACAGCCATAACAGGCTACACCTAACTTGTATATAGGTTGCCAATTTCCTTGCAGTAATTCCAGTACCAATCCCTGTTCAACAAAACTTCTGTTACCTCACTCCTGCCCAATTAGGAGTTCAACCTCTGATCTGAATCAGGAATTCCCCTAAACCCCTCCCCCCAGTCTTTGCTCCTTAAAACCGTACCTCAACTAAGTTCAGGGTTCCCTGATCTAACTGCTGAGTTGGAATGGATGGAGATTCGAGCTTGCAATAAAGGCTCTTTGCTTTTACATTCAAACTCAGGACTCTTGGTGGTCTCTGGAGGTGGGGCTTATGACAGAGGCATAACAGAATCAGCTCAAAAGAGACAAGTGCCTCTTCCCACAGGCAACCAAATGGGAAGGAAAGAGACATCTAAGCCCTTTGACATCAGGCATTACTTTCTGAGTTTGGATTTTGCCCTGCTGAGTTTCTATCCTGTTTTGTTCCAATAATTTCTTATCATGATACTATTCCTACCTTTTGAAATGCATTGGTAATACATAATCTCTGCTTTTTTTTATGCTTGAAATACGTAATTTGATTTTTGATTCTGTTGGGGTTTATGGCTAAGAGATTGCCTTGAGTTTCTGAAGAAACTCGAGACTTTTAAACAGTTATTGAGATGAAAAAACTATGGGGACTTTTGACCTTGGACTCAATGCCATTCACACTATCATAAGGTCATGAATCTATAGCGGCTGGGTAGTAATGTGGTGGTTGAATGAGAACACCTTCCCCATATGCTCATGTGTTTGAATACTTGGGCCCTAGCTGGTGGGACTGCTTGGGAAGAATTCAGAAGTGTGGCTTTGTTGGAGGAGGTGTGTCACTGGGCATGAGCTTTGAGGTCTCAAAAGACTCTCCCACAATTTCCAGTATTTCCTCATTGCTTCCTGGTTGTGGATAAAGGTGTGAGCTCACAGCTGTTCCTGCCATCATGCCTTTACCCTACTATCACATACATTAAGAGTAAGAAAGCAAGACATACAAAATGAAAGAAAGGTAAAAAGCCCCAGGGCAAAATGTAGATGAATAGAAAGAGATTAAATTAAAAAAGCTATTGGGACAAACCTAAGGTAGGGCCAAACATTTATAATTAATAATAATTCTCCACATCTTTATTTGGGAGGTGGTTGGTGACCTAAAGAAAATTCCAACTACCATTAAATGTTGCCTTGGTCATGGCATTTTTGCATAGTAACAGAAAAGTAACAAAGACAATGTGCTTTCTCAATAAGGAATAAGACAAAGAATCATTTTTTTAACTGAGTCAAAATCCATGTTCTTCAGCAGTCTGCTGTAACACAGTACTGAAAAATGATACACAAAATCTTAAGGCTACTAATGCAGGCTTTCAGACTGTCAATCTATTGTGCACATTGATATCCTAATTTCTGATGTCAAGGTGTTTCAAGTACAGGCAAGAGAAAACTCTGACAGGCCATTGTGTAAAGTTATGAAAATGAAGACTGAATTGCATGGTTAGGTGATGGGGCTGGGCACTTCATAATGGGATTAAAACTCTTACAAAGAGAAACAGACACATGATAGCTCTCTTTTCCAATCCCTCTCTCCTTTGACCCCATCCCCACCTCTTTGTCAAGCTCTCTGCTAAATGAGGTCATAATAAAGAGCTGACAATGTTCAAACTAGAAAGGGGTCTCTCACTAATGACTGTATTTTAATCTTTTCACAACTTGGTCTTGTAAGTACCTGCCACCAAAACTATGAGTAATAAATGTTGTTTAAGCCACTCAGAATATAGGATTGTATTATGGCAATCTGAATTGACCAAGACACCTGTTTGAACTTTTTTAAAAAATAAAATATATGAATATATATATATATATATTAGAATTTAACAATTTGAAAGCTTGAAATAGCATTATACTATTCTGAATACATCACATTTAATAAAGTTTTAAACTTTGATGCATGGATTACCCTGGGAAGGGGAAATAGATGAGATCTCCTGCATAAACTTGGTGGTGGGGCAATAGAGGCGACAGGATGGTTGATGAGAACATGAGGGAAAAGGATGGGCTAGTTGGGGGAGGGACAGAGTGGAAGAGCAATGAAAGAGATATCTTGATACAGGGAGTCATTATTGGGTTAGAGAGAAACCTGGTGCTAGGAAAATTCCCAGGAATCTTCAAGGATGCCCCAAGCTAAGAGTCCTAGCAACAGTGAAGAGGGCTCCTGAACTGACCTTTTCCTATAATAAGATTGATGAATATCCTAATTGTTATCATAGAGACTCCATCCAGTAACTGAAGAAAGCAGATGCAGAGATGCACAGCCAAGTGCCAGGCCGAGCTCTGCAGTCCAGTTTAAGAGACAGAAGAGAGATTATATGAGCCACGGAAATCAAGAACATGATGGAGACTCTATAGAGACAGCTGAACCAAGCTTCTGGGAACTCATCAGCTTTTGACTGACAGGTGCAGAGCCTGAATGGACCAAACTAGGCCCTCTGCCTGTGGGCGACAGTTGGATAGTTTAGTCTGCTTGAGAGGCTCCTGGCAGTGGGACCAGGATCTATCCTTGGTACATGAGCTGGATTTTTGGAGTCCATTCCCTAAGGTGGAATGGCTTGCTCAGCCTTGAGTCAGGAGGAGAAGGATTGGTTTTGCCTCATTTGACGTTGCCAGACTTTGTTGACTCCCCATGGTGGGGGAGCTTACCCTTTCTGAGGAGTGGCTGGGGAGGTTTGTAGAGGTTCTGGAGAGTGGGAGGAGGGCAGGGAGGGAAACCTGTGGTTGGTATATAAAATGAATAAAAAAATTTTGAGAAAAGTTTTACCCCCTTGTTACAATCCAGTATCACTCACATAATTTATTACTGGGCAGAGCAACCAAATATATCAACCAATTTTTATTTCTTTTTAAAATAACTTTAATATTGGAATTTTATTTCATGACCTTCTATTTCAATTTTTAGATAAATACTTATGCTTATTTTGCTTTTATGATTAGAGTTGACATTTATTCCATTGCTTACCCAGTTATAACCCATTACTTTTATTGCACTTGAGTGCATTGAATTACACCTAGTGAACATTTTTTCACCAAAAAGGTAAAGGTATTTGTATCTTCTGAGTTGTTTGTCATAGATCCGTGCTTTCATTCATGAAAACTATGTGGCAAGACATAAAATATTTTTTCAATCTTTACCTCATCTAAATATTTTTGATAATTCTATATAAATTAAATTATCTCTGTTATTTATAGTCATTTGCATACTCTGCATTGATAATTACAAAGAAAGGCTGGTCATATTTCTAATATGAGAGGAAGCCTCTTAAGGAAGGAAAACTCAAGTGAGATGTGCAAAAGGAAGTAGAATTAAATAACCATAGGATAGTTCACATGGGGGAACTAGATACATGACTACAATAGTTCTTTATTGCCATTTTATAGATTCTTCCCCAACAAATTATTGCTTTTATAGAAAATAAAAGGCTGAATGAACAATTAATAACTACCTTGAGCATATGAAATTATAATCTGTTGTGGTAGATTTGACTTTAATTTGTACCAGAACAGATGACAGAAAATTCAGTTTGACTATATTAGGAATGAGGTAAAAATGATAGCTTAGAAGAAATGTAAGTAAAAATTAAGACTGTTTCATCATCTGAATCAATGAAGCATTTAATTTTATGATCTTTATTTATGTATGTGAATGTATGTGTATGCGGGGGTGTGTGCATGCATGCCTTGGAGCACTCATGGAGGTCACAGAACAATGTGTTTCAGGAGTTGGCTCTCTCTTTCCACCACATGAGTCCTGGAATTGAACTTAGGTTGTCAAGATTGACAGCAATCATCTGTGCTGATGAGTCATTTTCTGGTCCTCTGTTGATATTCTTTTAAGATTTGTATTGTTTTTAATGATGTATAGGTGTGTGTGTGTGTGTGTGTGTGTGTGTGTGTGTGTGTACATTAGTGCTAGTGTCCCTGAAGGCTAGAGGTTTTGGGTCTCCTAGAGCTGAAAATACGTACTATATACCTGACATGGTTAGGATGTGAACTGAACACAGGTCATCTGGAAGAATATCAAGGGCTCTAAAACACTGATCCATCTGTCCTGTTGCTGTATTTCAGATTCTGAAAGCATGGCTAAATTAAGTGTGATTCCTCTCTTTATGCTATAATTATGTTTTATTACCATTGCTTAATAAAGAAACTGCTTTGGGCCTATGGAAGCACAGAATAGATCAAGGCAGAGGAGAAAAGAAGGCAGAGTCAGGAAGATGCCATGTAGCCACTGAAGGAGAAAGATGCCTGCCTGCCAGAATCTTACCAGTAAGCCACAAGCCTGGTTGTAAAATATAAAGTAATAGAAATGGGTTAATATGTAAGAGTTAGTTAATAAGAAGCCTGAGTTAATAGGCCAAGCAGTGTTGCAATTAATATGATTTCTGTGTTATTATTCAGGTCTGGATGGCCAGGAAATAAGTAAGTGCTCTCTTTCTTCCTCTAGATGCTTAAACTCCCAGTTCAATTCACAGGTTCCCTTCCTGAGTACAGCGGGTTCATGTATGCTTCCAGATGCTTCACCTAGCTCCCTTTAGTGTGAAAAGGACCTAGTATCAGATCTCAAGACTCAGAGGGTTTGTTTCCATGACTGAAATCACAAGAAGAAAACCATCGCAATTTTTCTTTCGTCTACTCTGACTTTTCATTTCATTCTGTTTCCCCAACTAGATTCTGACAAAAGTTATTTGCAGCACTCCCATCTGTTTCATGAGTGACAGGAGACTGGTGTCAAGTGAGAAAATGAAATGTAAATTTTATTAAACACCTCCTCTCATCTCTGTGTATCAATCCAGATTCCAGCCGAACATAGCAAATCAAATCCTGTCTATGCCAGGCCTCGGGGCAGATGGAAAAATCATTTCTCCTTAATACTATTCCCTTCTAGTAAAATATTTTGCTGTTTAGTAAATGAAAATTTTAAATGCAAACCCTGCATTAATCCCAGTGAAAAGCATATCTCCAAAACAAACATTTAAAGAAGGAACTGAAAAAAGAGAAAAGGGGAGGTTTGAGGGGCAAAGGACAGAAGGAAGGGACAGGGGAAACGAGACTGTCTTTAGCTGTCATGTGCAGTCTTCCTTAGCTATGGAGCGGTACATATCTGGAGAATAAACAGCACAATGCTGTGAAGCTAGGACTATTGGAACATTTATCTTCAGGCTGCTTTCTCTTTGAGATAATAAAGATCTTAATTCTGATGCATTACCTTCCAATGGTGTTAGAAACATGGATGCTTCATTTGGGATATGAATGTATGTACAATGACTGACAATGCTATGTGGTTTTGACAGGTGATGTCTGGGTATAAAGTAATTCTTAACTTGGGGGTGTATATATAGTGATTTACTTAAAAAAAAGCATACCTATTGCACTTTTGATGAAAAGCAATTTTTTTCAATAATTAAAACACCAATGCAGTTTAAAATAATGTCATCCATCATCTACTTAATTTCAATAAATGTTATAAATACAGTATGAAGAAAAAAAATTAAAAATCATTTAAATGTATTTTACTATACAATGGTTGTTTTTAAGCTTCTTATTGATTGTTTGTGGATCTCACACCAAGCATTCTGATTCCATTCATTTCCTCATCCATTTGTGTTTACCCTTTGCCCTTGCAACTTCTCCCCCTAAATACAAAAGGAAAGAAAGAAAATATAAAAGAAAACAATCTTGTTAAGAAACCAGTAGTGTGACACAGTGAGTCACACAGTGTACCCTTTCGTCCATACTTTTTTTTTTCCTTTTTGGTTTTTCAAGACAGGGTTTCTCTGTATCTTTGGAGACTGTCCTGGAACTAGCTCTTGTAGACCAGGCTGGTCTCGAACTCACAGAGATCTGCCTGCCTCAGCCTCCCGAGTGTTGGGATTAAAGGTGTGCGCCACCACAGCCCAGCTTAGTCCAAAGATTTTTACTTGCTAGTGGTCATTGCAATGAGTCATTGGTCTGGTTTGAGGCCTCTGGCTTCCTTTACATTATTGACACTGATCCTCACTGGAACGCTTCTTGGATATCCTGTTGTTGCCCTGGGGCATGGAGATCCTGCAGCTTTGGATCTGCAAGACCCGCCACTTCAAGTGCTCCAGCAGATCGTCGATGGGATGGATGTTGGGGGTGGGCTAACTCATAGGTCTGGGTCTGGGTCTGGGTGGTAGCTAGGTTTGTCAGCCCACTCTCCCTCATTCTCACCACCAGGGCAGCATTGCTCCAGCTAGCTCACAGAATACAACAAGCAACAATGGGTGGGCCCAGTTCTCTTGCTCTCAGGCCCTCACAGAGCAGCTCGCCCACATCCACAATACCAGGAGCAGCTCTATTGTGTTGTCCAGGCAAGGTGCAGGGCTCACTCTCCTGAGTGCTGCAGCAGCTGAGGGGCAGGGTCCGCTCTCCTGACTGCGGCAGGTGGTGAGGAGTGAGGCAGGGACAACCTTAATTTTTTTAATACAAGAAAAATATATTGTTTTGCAGTATGCTGGAATATTAAACATGGAAAACTTTTGTATGATAATTATATCAAGTTAGAAATAGGTTACTAATAGGAACTTTACCATCAAATTATGTGACAGCTACATGAGAAAATTTCAGCAGATTTTCTTTCAGTGTGTTGGACCATTAAAAGACCTTACCTCATTGCCTAAATGATTTCTCTTTTATTGATTGATTGATCTTAAGTGGCACCTACTAACTGTATAAGTGTATATATATATATATATATATATATGTGGTGATGGTTAAATTGGAGTAATTAGCATTTTGCTCTGACATTTATAATTTCTTCATGTTGAGAAAATTAGAAGTAGTTTCTTTTTTTGTGTACAGGATTTTTTACTTATCATTTCTGAGTAAGTACACTCTAGACAGAATAATAGAGATGTACATAGATAGCATTTGCTTTCTTTGGGAATTTGCAACTTTAAATCAAAATAATTTAAAATAAGCCAACAACTCAAAGACTTATCTGCAAGGCATATATTACTTATTGGTGCAAATTCCATCCTCCTGATAGTTCCTTTTATCATAGTTTATGTTCTCAGTGTTTTGACATTCCATGCGACTTAACCTTCATCTCTTCTTCATTTTCCCACCTCTATCAACTGGACTTGTTTTATTTTCTAATCAGATAGTAAATGCCCCCTTGTGTTTATCATATTTTTCCTCCTTAGCCCTTATTCAAAGCTCTACTCCATAGTAAGCTGTAACTCAGATAGAAGGCCCTCACTGTGTTTCATGCCATTTCGCAGTCACATCAGGATCCTCTCTCTTCAACTGACATGTTGTTGAGCCCTGGCCATGTTTCCAAAGTTTATTCTTCCTTTTCAGACTCAGTGATGATACGTTCCTGAGTTGGCTTCACGGTCTGTGTAGTAGACGGGATGGGTTCGTTTTTATGGCCAGATGAAATCTTTGGCATTTCTATTACTGTAGGCTAATCTTTCTTTTTTTTATTTAAATTTATTTATTTATTATAATTTCTTCATGTTGAGAAAATTAGAAGTAGTTTCTTTCAACTAGTTTTATTTGTCTGTTTTTGTTGAGACAGAGTCTTATTTTGCCGGAGTGGGCTTGAAATCCTGATCCTACACAGCGTCCACTTCTTCCTAAGGGCTGAGGTTCCAGGTGTGTGCCTCCTGTTGGGCTTTCTCCTTGCTCTTTATACATAGTCACTCGGTGTGAGCTACACTCAATGTGATAACTGAAGAACTTTAACACATTCCTTGCAGGTAGCTTCGTTTGGTGTTCAGTATCAGAACTTCTCCCTTCCTTTTTCCCCTCTCCTTCCTGGCTTGTCACGACGCCTTCTGTTCTATCTCTGTAAAGTGAACTATTTTAGTTTCCGTCTATGAATGATAATATATGACATCTTTCTTTATATGCCCGGCATATGCATTTAGTCTCCCCCTGGGGCCACTTATGTTGCCAAACATATCAAGGTATTGTGTACATGGCTGAGAAATATCCCATTGTGCATATAACATTTTCTTTTTTTTTTTTTTTTAGGTCTTTTAGCTACACTTTCTTATTCTTTTTTTTTGTTTTTTTTTTAATAATTTTTTTTATTAAGAAAAGAAGAAAAAAAAAACATAAACAAAAAACAAGTTTCCACCTCCTCCCAGCCTCCCATTTCCCTCCCCCTCCTCCCACCCTTCTCCCCCTCCTCCCACCCTTCTACCCCTCCCCCCACTCCTCTCCCCCTCCCTCTCCAGTCCACAGAGCAGTCCAGGTTCCCTGCCCTGTGGTAAGTCCTAGGTCCTCCCCCCTCCGTCCATATCTAGGAAGGTAAACATCCAAACTGGCTAGGCTTCCACAAAGCCAGCACATTAAGTAGGATCAAAACCCCGTGCCATTGTCCTTGGCGTCTCATCAGCCCTCATTGTTCGCCATGTTCAGAGAGTCCGGTTTTATCCCATGCTTTTTCGGTCACAGTCCAGCTGGCCTTGGTGAGCTCCCAGTAGATCAGCTCCACTGTCTCAGTGGGTGGGTGCACGCCTCGTGGTCCCGACTTCTTTGCTCATGTTCTCCCTCCTTCTGCTCCTCATTGGGACCTTGGGAGCTCAGTCCAGTGCTCCAGTGTGGGTCTCTGTCAACAATGACTTCTCGAATTTTGCAGGCAAATGGATGGAAATAGAAAACACTATCCTGAGTGAGGTGTCCCAGACCCAAAAAGATGAACATGGGATGTACTCGCTCATAATTGGTTTCTAGCCATAAATTAGGGCCACGGAGTCTACAATAGGTGAACCTAAAGAAGCTAAGTAAGAAGGTGAACCCAAGGAAAAACATATAGTTATCCTCTTGGCTAAGGGAAGTAGACCCAATTGCCGGGGAGAAAATTAGGATCTTGGGGGTGGGGTGGGATGGGGGTAAGGGGAGATGGGGAGAGAAAAGGTATAAGGGAAGGAGGGGGGATTTGGGGAATCAGGAGAATTGGGATAAAGGAAAGGTGGATAGGGGAGCACGGAACCACAATTCTTAGTTAAGGGAACCACTTTAGGGTGAGCAAGAGATTTGACCCTAGAGGGGCTCCCAAGTGCCCAACATGAGGTTCCCAGTTAGTTCCTTGGGTAGCTGAGGATTGGGAACCTGAAATGACCCTATCCTTGAGCAATACTGACGAATATCTTGCATAACATTTTCTTTATCCATCACTTTGTTGACTGGCACTTTGAACTGATGCTCTGACTTACCTTTTGTGAATACTGCTGCAGAAAGCCCGAGAGAACTAATTTTTTTCTGCTGTGAAGACCTCATTTCCTATGGATACCAAACCATATGGCAACTCTAGGTTTTGCTTTTGGTGGCAGTTTTTATTTTTATTTATTTGGAAATCACGCACTGCTTTCTGTACTAGGGTAGGTGTTGCCATCTACACCAACAGTGTCTGGGAGTTCTCCATTTTCTGTGTCCCTCCCAGCATTGGCTATTTATTTGCCACTTTGGTGACATTATAATTTCAGTCAAATCCCTTGTGGTTTAGGTTTTCAGCATTTTAGTGATTTGCTACATCAAGTAATTTTTCACACACTAGATATCCATTTGAATAGTTGCTTTTCAAAATTTTATATTAAGAACTTCATATATGAACACAGCATCTCCATTTCTCCTGTTTCTACTTCTCCCTCCACCCTTTCTATGTTGCCTTCCTCTCAAAGTCATAATTTACTCCTTTAATTATATTATAATTCTATATGTGTATGAATTTACAACCTACTGGATCCATTTAGCATTGCTAGTATGGTATGTACATGTGTCGTGAGCTGACTGCCCGGGGAGTGGACAATCATTGAGGGAGCTCGTCCCTAGAAGAAATTAATTGTCTCTTTCTAGCAGCCATTGACTATCTGCATCGAGTCATCTAGGGATAGGACCAGGTGGAATTTTCTCTCTCCACATTGGCATGTCAACGGATACTATCACTAATGTCAATCTTGTTCAGGCAACCATATTGCTGAGCATTCATGGGCACATGTTTTTCTATCATGTCCAGGGGAAACTCTCTAATAGCAGGTATTCTGGTTGTCTGGATCCGATAATTCTTTTGTAACCTCTTCTGTGATTTTTCCCCTCAGCCTTGGAATCAGTGGTTGCAATATATCTGTAACACAACCCATTTGTATATATGTTTTTGAAAAGCTATTAAATTTTAACTAAATTATCATCTTACTTTGCAATCGAGTTTTCTAAGTTCCTTGTAGTAGTCCACTCTTAGATGCAAAATTTTGAATTATTTCTTAAGTTCGCAAATGATCTCTTCACTCTGCTGTACAGAAACTTTTTAGTGTTTATAATCATATTTGTCTGCTTTGCTTTTTTGTGTGGGAGTGGGGCAAGGACTAGGCAAAAAAAATCACTGCCTGTGGTAGTATGAATGAGAATGGCCTTTATTGATTCATATATTTGAATGTTTGTCTCTCAGTTGGTGGACTATTTAGGAACGATTATGAGGTGTGGCCTTTTTTGAAATAGGTGTCTCACTGAGATGGGCTCTCAGGTTTCCAAAGCCCAATCCCCAACTCTCTCTGCCTTCTGCTTGTGGAACAGAAGTAAACTCTCATCCAGTGTCTGTCAAGCCTACCTACCTGCTGCAACGCCACCATGGTCATAATGTAATGACTCTCTGAAAACAAACCCCCAACTAAATGTTTTCTTCTATAAAGCTCCCTGGTCATGGGGTCTTTTTACAGCAATAGAACAGTAACTATAACTCTGCTTTAACTTATATTAATATAGTTGTTTTACATTGATAGTAACATTTTTTAACTGAGTATATGTGGGCTTGTGGTATCTTCTCGGCTTTCTCTAAGAGAGAGGGATTTCTCCGGATGTGGAAATTTCACAACAAAAACCATCAAATGCCTGAAAGTCCCAGACAAACCAGCCAGAACTGGTCACCTTAAAATTTGATTAACTTATACTTTGATAAGCTAAAACTCCTGAAATACTTGTATGTAATTGCTGCTCCTCTGACTCAAGACTGTATCTCTATCCTCATCGTGGCAGTGTCCTTGTTTTAGGAGGAAGAAAGGGAGGCGAGACAAAGAGAATAGGACTAAGAACATGCTCTGGTTTCAGTTTGGTTGTTGTGACAAAGAGCTGGCAGAACACAACTTATGAAAGAAATTGTTTATTTGTCTTACAATTCTGCTTCAGATTACACTATTGCAGGGAAGGCAAAACAAGAACTTAAAATATCACCCCTAGAGCCAAGACCAGAGAGGGAACACATGTGCGGATCCTTGTTTGCCCACTTGCTCTCAGCTGGCTTTCTCCTCCCATGTGCTGTCCTGGACTACAGAGTGGGGCCACCACAGTGGGCTGCCCTTCCCCACCAATCAATAGTCAATGTCCCCGAAGGCATACCCACAGACCAACCTAACCTAGGTCATTAAGCTTCCCTTTCCAGGTGGGTCAGCTGTGGTGGTTTGAAGGAAAAGTAAGACTATTTCCCATAAGCTCCGGTATTGAACATTTGGTCCCCGGCTGGTGGCATTGTTTGCGGATGTGGTTCAGCTTGCTGGGGGAAGTAATCACTGTGGGTGGACTTTGAAGATTTATAGTCTTACCCCACTAGCATCTTCCACTCTGGCTCCTGCTGCCATATCTTCTTCATCATTCTGGACTATTTCTCTGGAACAGTAAGCCCAAGTAAACTTTCTCCTTTCCTTGGTCATGATGTTCAATTACAGTGATAGGAAAGAAACGAATGCATCACCGTTGTGCTCAGTTTTGGCCAAAGCTGGGAAAGAAAGCAGAGGTTACTTTTGCTGTCTGCTCGATAGTGGTTTAATCTGAGTGGACATGGAGGTTGAATGAGTGACTTTAAAGTGTTCTCTGTATTCATGTGTATGTAGCCACATACAGACAGACACAGACACATATACATAATTTCACATGAAACCAATTTTTAAAAATATAAATATATTAACTGGATTTCTGTAACTTAATATTATCCTTTCATGAGATTTTAAAAATCCAGTAAGTAGATCTTTCAATTGTGTTCACAGCCGTCGCAGCGCCGCCGCCGCTCTCTAACGCCAGCGCCGCCTCTCGCTTGCCAAGCTCCAGCCAAAGGAGAAGGGGGGTAAGTAAGGAGGTGCCCATACCATGGCTAGTACAAAGCAGACTGCCCGTAAATCCACCGGTGGTAAAGCACGCAGGAAACAACTGGCTACAAAAGCCTCTCGCAAGAGTGCGCCCTCTACTGGAGGGGTGAAGAAACTTCATCGTTACAGGCCTGGTACTGTGGCTCTAACAGACGCTATCAGAAATCCACTGAACTTCTGATCCTCAAACTCCCCTTCCAGCGTCTGGTGCGAGAAATTGCTCAGGACTTCAAAACAGATCTGCGCTTCCAGAGTGCAGCTATTGGTGCTTTGCAGGAGGCAAGTGAGGCCTATCTGGTTGGCCTTTTTGAAGATACCAACCTGTGTGCTATCCATGCCAAACGTGTAACAATTATGCCAAAAGATATCCAGCTAGCATGCCGCATACGCGGAGAACGTGCTTAAGAGTCCACTATGAGGGGGGAAACATTTCATTCTCAAAAAATTTTTTTTCCTCTTCTTCCTGTTATCAGTAGTTCTGAATGTTTGATAATTTTTCCATGGGGTCAAAAGGTACCTAAGTATATGATTGCAAGTGGAAAAATAGGGGACAGAAATCAGGTACTGGCAGTTTTTCCATTTTCATTTGTGTGTGAATTTTTAATATAAATGCAAGATGTAAAGCATTAATGCAAGCAAAATGTTTCAGTGAACACATTTCTTTTTTTTCTTTTTTTCATTTATTATTATTATTTTTTTTAAAAAAACATAAACAAAAAACAAGTTTCCACCTCCTCCCAGCCTCCCATTTCCCTCCCCCTCCTCACACCCTTCTCCCCCTCCCCCCATTCCTCTCCCCCTCCCTCTCCAGCCCACAGAGCAGTCCGGGTTCCCTGCCCTGTGGTAAGTCCTAGGTCCTCCCCCCTCCGTCCATATCTAGGAAGGTGAACATCCAAACTGGCTAAGCTCCCACAAAGCCAGCACATTAAGTAGGATCAAAACCCCGTGCCATTGTCCTTGACGTCTCATCAGCCCTCATTGTTCGCCATGTTCAGAGAGTCCGGTTTTATCCCATGCTTTTTCAGTCACAGTCCAGCTGGCCTTGGTGAGCTCCCAGTAGATCAGCTCCACTGTCTCAGTGGGTGGGTGCACGCCTCGTGGTCCCGACTTCTTTGCTCATGTTCTCCCTCCTTCTGCTCCTCATTGGGACCTTGGGAGCTCAGTCCAGTGCTCCTGTGTGGGTCTCTGTCTCTATCTCTATCCATCACCAGATGAAGGTTCTATGATGATATGCAAGATATTCGTCAGTATTGCTCTAGGATAGGGTCATTTCAGGTTCCCAATCCTCAGCTGCCCAAGGAACTAACTGGGAACCTCATCTTGGGCACTTGGGAGCCCCTCTAGGGTCAAGTCTCTTGCCCACCCTAAAGTGGCTCCCTTAACTAAGAATTGTGGTTCCGTGCTCCCCTATCCACCTTTCCTTTATCCCAATTCTCCTGTTTCCCCAAGTCCCCCCTCCTTCCCTTCTACCTTTTCTCTCCCCATCTCCCCTTACCCCCATCCCACCCCACCCCCAAGATCCCAATTTTCTCCCCAGCAATTTGGTCTACTTCCCTTAGCCAAGAGGATAACTATATGTTTTTCCTTGGGTTCACCTTCTTACTTAGCTTCTTTAGGTTCACCTATTGTAGACTCCGTGGCCCTTATTTATGGCTAGAAACCAATTATGAGCTAGTACATCCAACAGTTCAACTTTATAAAAATTATAAATAAACCTGTTAAAATTTTCTGGAAAAAAAATCCAGTAAGTACTGTTTATATGAGGACTGGAGCACCTTACCTCTGCTCTGATGAACTCATCTCCCTGAAAGCATCTCTGGAAACACTCACCGGCACAGACTTATTTCAAACCCACCTGCTGCTCTCCTGTGCCCATGCCCAGTGGATGGAAAACGTGCAGAGATTTGAGCAGTCTGCAAAAGACGGAGAATGACAATATACTAGTCCTGGAGAGATGCCCATGGCCTTTTGACAAGTCTCTAATTTCCTCTTTGTTGTCAACACTATCCAGAGGTGATATCAACAAGGTCTAGTCACTCAATCCCAAGGAGGCAAGTTTGGTTCATACAGCCCACTCGGAGGAACCATGTTCTGAATACTGCTGTGCTCAAGGTTGCTTGACTGGGAAAGAATGCCAGGGGACCATGCTCGTATACAGCTGGCAGAGCAGGGAAGCGTAATAGACATAGCACTGACTAGACCCAATATCAGCGCAGGCACTGAGAAGCAGTCCTGGCTTTGGGCTGCCTGAAGGCAGTGGTGATCCCCTGCTTGTCCTATCTGTCAGTCTATTTGATCTCCAAATGAATTGCTTTTGATAACAGCTATATAAATGCAGAACGGATCCGCTGGGCCTTCTTAAATGAGGCTCCTTGCTTTCATCTCCCAGTCATTTCAGAAAGCAGATAGACTTGTTAGCGGGTTGAATGCAATGATTTATGTTTTATCTTGCTTGGTTTGAGGCAGCATTTATTTAGCCCTAAATTTTTCCCAAGCTTCTTTGTAAGGAGAAATGTTTGAACACAAAATATTTGGAGCATCTTTTTTTTTGTTGTTTTAAATCAATAATAGATGTTTTCTTTTTAAAATTTATTTAGTAAAAGCAATGAACCTTTATCTTAATAAGAAAGAGAAGGAAGGAGGGAAATTCACTATTAAAAGCACTTTCATTAATACTCTCTCAGCCAAGTCATAAGGAAATCTAGAACTCCATAAAACAAAAAATTAAGAACCTTTATATTAATGACTACTAGCAAAGGAAATTAACTAATTTAATCAAAGCAAAGGACAATAGGATACCACATATTTTTCCATACTTTCTTAGCACATGTAAAGAGCAATCTTTAGAAGTTTTAATTATGCTTCTTACATTTGTCTTGCGTATACTTCATTTTCTACATTTTGCATTTCCCCATACTTTTCTTTCTCTCACCTCTTTCTCCTTTCTCTCTTTGTTCCTCCCTCCCCAGCTCTCTTTGATCTGTGAACTGAACTTACACTAGAGCATCAAGCAGTATATGTAAGTATCCTACCACTGAACCACATTGACAACCCAGACAACTTTCTCATTAAGGAGATGAGAACATCATTCATCATCATTCACAGCACAGGAGACATTTTGTAATTTTGTACAAAATGTAAATTATTTAATTTTCATATACTAGAAATAAGCTTACTCAAGAGGACATACTTGAGGATGAATGGCAAACCTCTGCAACTACATAATTTAATAGAACTAGATTTTAAATGCCTTGTAGAATTAGCTCACTTTGTCATGTCATTGTTACGAGAAGAACAATACAAAATGGACAGGTATGCACAAATTTTCGGTCAACTATTTTAAAATGTTGCTTCCAAATAAAATGATCCAGCTAAATAAAATTATCAGTATGATTTTTCTCTGTGATTGTGTTTCATTTAGCTGTGAAAGTATGATAATTGTCTCGTGGAACACTATGCTGCCATGTTCAGGATGACAGCATGCAAAAATGCAGCCTTAAATGCCACATACAAGAGAGCAGGGAAAAGAAACAACATGGTGTTAAGTAGATGCCATCTGTGTATGCAGGAGCTAGGATGCATTTTTAAGGAATGGTGTTTACCTTTCTCCTTTGATAGTGTGCACAGTACCTTCCAACACTGTAACATGAACAGTAATCCATAGGGATGAAGGCTCTGGGTTGGCACCAGGTTGACTTCTCCATGTTCAAGGAGTTGTATAGGAACCCAGAGATAAAACCTTAGATCTATAATAGTGAGCTGCCAGCCACAATTTCTGGTGAAATAGTGCACAATGCTGTGAGAGTAGCCAACCACTATCTGATCTGAGTTAAGGTCGACCACATAGCCAATGCTGCTTGGGTGTGCATGAACCTGAGACTAGATAGGCCAGGGAGCAAGAGGAAAACCAAATACTAAAGGAACATAGCAATAAAACGACTCCTAATGACAATATGCTATACTCTTGAACTCATGCCTTGTTCAGCTATCTTTGAGAAGCTTCCTCCTGCAGCAGATTGGAAGAAATACAGAGACTTACAGCCACACATTACAGAGAGTGAGAGACCTCGGAACACTCAATTCTAAAAGGGATGTCCCCATCAAATCCTCCCCTTGGAGCTCAGGAAACTTTAGAGAAAGAGGGGGAGGAAAGAATGTAAGGGCCAGAGATGGAGGACATCAAGCAATCAAGGCCTTCTAGATACCAAAGGGCTGGCACACATATGAACTCCCAGACACTGTGGTAGCACACACAGGGGCTGCATAATGTGGGGTTCTAGAGCTGAAAGAAGTGAACTCACACACACACACACACACACACACACACACACACACACACACACGCACGCACCCCTAATCCAGAAGCTGTTTCCAATAGACAGCCACTTTTAAATGAAAGATTAGTTTTCTCTAAGGGAGTCTCCATGGAGAAACAGACTACTTTTAAGAGTAGGCCCCACGCAGAGCAGTAGATGGCCAACACTAAACAAACTCAGTGGCTCTTTGGAGGTTATTAAATTAGGCCACTTGTTTTTAACTCTTATGTATATATTATGGTTTCCAGTTTTATATGTTTTTGATGGGATTCCTGTGTGTGCAAACATGTGTGACTCTATGCCTGTGTGTTTCTTGTGCTTTTTCTTTGGCTCTTTTTCTCTTTTGGCTGTTTGGTCCTCTTGCTGTTTATTTGGTTTGTTTAATTTGATTGTGAGTCCTTAGATGCCTGCTCAGAGTGGAGAAAGGTACAGATCTAGATGGGAGGGGAGGTAGGGAGGAACCGAAAAGAAAAAAATAAACGTGGGTTCTCATTGTTCTTTTGTTTGTTTGAGGTTATAATATAATTATGTCATTTCTCCCTTCCCTTTCCCCCCCAAATGCCTCATAATTCTTAATTGCCAAAGATAGCTAGCAATGAGCTAGATTTTCTTCTATTCAGATTCATATCCAATTGGATTTTACTCAGTTTCTCTTTAAGTAAGTAGCAAAGATTTAGAAAAAAAAGTCATTTAAGCGGCTGAACATTTGGTTAAAGCAGCCTATATTGTGTTCTGGGGATGGAGTGCAGCAGGTTACAGCTGTTGGTGATAATTAGATTGTCACCATGATTTTTTTTCTTGTTACTTTTTCTAAATGTTTATAGAAATACTGAAAAACCTCAATTTCTTGAACCAATTTGGAATTCAGGCAGAATTTACAAGCACTTTTATTAAAAACAAAACAAAACAAAAAAATGAAAGCAAGCAAACATTTAGTAACCAGACCTGATGGGTCACACCGTAATCTTGTAATAGTTTGAATTAAAATGGTCCCCATACTCATAGGGATTGGCACTATTAGGAGGTGTGAACTTATTGAAGTAGATGTGGTTTGTTGAGGGGAAGAGTGTAACTACGGGTGGGCTTTGGGGTTTCAGAAGCTCAAGCCAGACCCAGTTTGACTCTCTCTTCCTGCTCCTTCTTGCTGATCCAGATGTAGAACTCTCAGCTCCTTCTCCAGCACCATGTCTGCCTCCATACCACCATGCTTCCTGTCCTGATGATAAGGGACTAAACCTCTGAACTGTAAGCCAGCCCCAATTAAATGCTTTCGTTTATAAGGGTTTCTGTGGTCATGGTATCTCTTCACAGCAATAGAAAACTTCTCAGTAAGATGATCCCAACACACTGCAGCTGCCTTTGGGTCCATTTTCAGTAGGACATTAAATGACTTATAACTTCTTTTAACCATTACTTTTACTTCATTAAAATGAAATTATATCATTTCCTGATTCTCTTTCCTTCCATCAACTCCTCCCATTCCCATCTTCTTGCTTCCTCTACAATAGTCTCTTTCTTTACTTGTTCACACACACATACACAAGTACACACGTATACATAAAAATATAAGTACCACCTGCTGAGTTACTTAGTGTTGCTTGTAAGTAGATGATTTCAATGTGGAACACTTGGAATTGATTAGCTTGCTAGGAGACCCATTTTTAGAGGAGATTTTGAGTGTATGTATTCAATGTAGGATGGAGTACAATATATGAGCTTTATGAAGTATGTTTTTAAAAGGTAAATATGAAAAAAATAGATGAACTGAGCTTAAGTGAGCCATGGTTAAAATGGAAGTAACTTGTGGTTCCTTGCCCTACTGGCTCCCAGATCATCAACACCTTGGGTTCACCTGGGAACAGTACCAGGTGTTAAAGAAATACTTGCAGATGGACCTCAACCCTAACTGTAAAGCTTATAATATCAGGACTAAGCCTGGTGGAAGAGAAAGTTCTGTCTTGGTTCCTTTGACACAAGAAGAAGTAGAAGCAGAAGAGGCCACGCCAGCTACCCACAAGCACATGCCCTACATTTTCATGCAGGTCCTCTCTCCCTACAAACCCAGAGCCAAGGCACAGAGCCAGAACACTCTACTGGGCTCAGACTACTGCTCTACCACTACAAGAAGCCTTAACACCACGGCAGCCCAAACACAGAGAACGAGGCTTGAGGACTCCTCCAAGGACACTGGCTATCAGAGGAGGGGTACTCGCACTCTGGAAGCTTCAAGGAGGCTCATGCTGTGTACCTCGACATCTGAATACCAAGGGGGAGAGAAAAAATGTCACAGGATTCGTGAATCTATAGAAAGGGTATCCTGGAGACACCCTCTCCCCCCAGCCAGGGTCACATCTGACTCCTTAATCTGCATATGCTCCATTGTAGATTTCATTTTTTTGTTGTTTTTTGCTTTTTTTTTTTTTTTTTAAATCTTGCTTGTTAGCGACCTGTTGGTTTTCATGTCTGTCAGTAGCAGACTGGTAATAAAATTATCCATAGAAACCAATAAAACAAAAAGTAAGTAAATACTATCTAGATTACATATCCCATTACAGATGATTTTGAAATATTTTTCATACCAAGTCCTACTACTTGGGTCATTTGGGTGCATTCATGATATAGATATAGTCCTTTTGTAAAAATGAGTGCCTCCTATTAATATGATGTGAGGGATTTTTTTTTGTTGTTGTTGTTTTTGGTTTGTTTGTTTCTGTTATTTTGTTTTTTTGAGACAAGGTTTCTTTGTGTAACAGCCCTAGACTAGAACTAGCTTTTGTAGACCAGGCTGGGCTCAAACTCATAGAAATTCTTTGTCTTCCGAGTGCTGGGATTAAAGGCTTGCGCCATCAGTGCCTGGCCCTTGATGTAAGTTTTTTATTAATATTTTTTGTTTGTTTTTCAAAGCAGACTTTCTCTGTGTAATAGCCCTAGCTGTCCTGAAACTAGCTCCATAAATTTTATTACAATATAATTACATTATTTACCCCTTCTCTTAATTCACTCCAAATCCTTTCATTCAGTCCCCACTGTTCCTCAAATCCATGGTCTTTTTTCTTTAATAGTTTATTTATTCTGAGATACATAAATACAACCTGTTCCGTAGAGATCATTGCTAGATTACTAAAAGGGCAGTGGTAAAGACATGGAAGGCAGAGAGAGGAGAGGGAGAGAGAGAGAGAGAGAGAGAGAGAGAGAGAGAGACTTTGTCTGACCTACAGTGGAACCATGTTTATTCATGGAAAGAGGCATCTTTATCAGCCACATATGCAGAAAGGCAAAATACCCCCATAAGAAGATGGGATGCAGCTCTTTATAGGGATAGAAATGATTTCTGCAACTGCAAGGGAGGCTGGGAAGTGTAGTCTTTCAGCAAGAAACTACCAATAATGTTATCAGTGTGTATATCATCTCAGGGATGACCGCTTGGTATTTAAAATATTTTTTGTGGGTTTTATGTTTTGTTTTGTTTTTTGTTTGGTTGGTTTTGTTTGTTGTGTATTCAGGTGCAATTGAGGGACAGAAAAAGTTGGCAGATTCTCTTTAACTAAAGTGTAGGCCATTGCAAGCCACCTGAGCTGGATACTCAGAACTGATACCTGGATACCAGAAGAGCAGCTGGTGCTGGTAACTACTAAGCTGTTTTCCAGGTATATTTTTGAAAGTATTGCAATTTTTATTCTTAAAAATCTGTGTCTCAGAAAAGTAATCTACTTAGACTTTTTGGGTTCACAACCAACAACATTTCAAGACAGAATGTCTTGAATGCAGTCACCTGAAATCACAGTGAAGATGAGTTCTTTGAAGTAGTTGGTTTGATGCTGGTGCTCATTTTGTTTGAGTTCTGTCAGGTTCCCTGTAGAGATAGATCCATAGTCTTCTTACATACTCTCTTTAGGTTTCTATTTGTGTGCTCAACTTCCTCAGATTACTGGATTATTTCTAGAAGGAAATGTCATTAAGTTTGTTATCTGTGTATACTTTCTATCTATCCACTCACATAGCCATTGTGGAGACTTTCATAAATCAGTGCAATTCTCCATTTATAAATGTTATTATGAGGCATTTGTGTACCTGAGCAAGTTCATTTCTTGTGCTGGTTTCTAGATTCATCCTTGGTATACCTAATAACATGATTTGTTTCCATTTTAAGACTAAACAGTAGGCCATTCTGTATGAATATATTATGTATACCCATGTTCAAGGTTCACATTCACCTTAACTATTCCTAAATTGATAGACACTTGTATTGACTCCACATGCTTTGTTGATAATGCAATGGTGGACCAAAAATACATATATCCCTTTCACCTACTGATTTCATCTCCTTTAGATGTATATGAGTAGAACTGCTCAATCATGTCTTCTTTGTGCTTGTGCATTTCTGAGCTCATCTGTGAAGGGTATACAACAGTTATAACTGCTAAATTGGGTTGCTGGGATATAGTATTCTTTAATTTACATAAAATAATAAGAATTTTCCAGGAGCACAGTACCATTAAATAGATGGTAATCATCATTATTGTAACTGGAAAATGAACAAATGAGGATTATCAAAATAACCACCTGTGTCGTTTTCCAACACCTTTTGCTAACTTCTGGAATCAAGAGACTTTTCAACTGTACTATATATGAAAACTTGGTTGACCATAAAATTTTCCACATCTTCCTGGAAATTTGACAGTTTCATCATTACTTTTTGACATGAAAAATCTGCTGTGAAATAATCCTTCTGTAAACTGTGAATATGTATTACTCTGATTGGTTTAATAAAGAGCTGACTGGCCAATAGCTGAACAGGATGAGATTAGGTAGGAGAGCCAAACGGAGAATGCTGGGAGGAAGAAGGTCAGAGTAAGGAGCCACCAATTAGATACAGAGGAAGCAGGATGTGTACAAAACGAAGCAACAAGTCATGAGTCATGTAGTAGAACTTAGGTAAGAATTATGGGTTATTTTAAGTTGTAAAGGCAGTTATTAATAAGCCTTAGCTACTGGGAAACCATTTATAATTAATATAATCCCCGGTGTGTTTATTTGGGAGCTTCTGGTGGGACAGAAACTTCTGCCAACAAAAATCACAGCCTTAATTCATACAATAAAAATAATAATCAGTACTGTCGTTTCTTTACAATATCTCCTTCCTTCTACATCTAATTAGCTTGCACTGATGCATGGTTTGTCTTGGGAATAAGGTATGAGGTAAGCTCTGATCATGTATATGCTTATTGTTTAGGTGGCTGTACTGTGCTTTTTTTCATACTGTGTGGTCCCCTTACATCTTACAGTGAGCCACTGGGACTGAATTAGCATTTTAGGAAAGCATAGTTATCTAGTACTATTAGACATTAAATTTCCTCTCCCTCAATGGATCTCTTTTGTTTCTAAAGATTTATTGAACAGAGGCACTGGTTGACTGTATTTTTTTCATATTCTCTTTTAAGATTGAATAGCATTGGAAGAAAGGAAGAGTGTTTGCCTTCAAAGAAAATTACAGGCTCTATAGAATTATGGCAATATAAAGGCAATCTTTTTTTGTGTATTTCTCTAAGTGAAAAGAAAGATTTCCTGAAGATTGATGCTAGGCTGAGTGAAGTCACAGAAATGAAGTGTCACCAAAAGACCAAAATCAACAAGGGTGTCTACAGAATTAGAAAATATGAGGTGGTAGAAAGCAAGGAAGAAACTAGAAAATCAACGTAATACCGTTAATAAAATCCAGGGTTTACTGTCATGGCTGTGAAGAGCATATGCCCTAGGGAAAAACTACTACCATTACGGCAGGAATTTGGATCCTAACAGGCACACTAAAAGATGGGTGTCCAGAGCACACTTTTTACCCTAGCTGAGAAGGGGGTGAGTATAGGTGAATTGCTGGGGCTTACTGAATTTGAGCCCAGCCAAGAAAGCATAGACCTCAGCTTCAAAAAGAACCCCTACCTTAGGGGAAATGGGTAGTGAAATAAAAGAGAATGCCTGATACCTTGGTCTGGCCTCTGCTTATGAGCATAGAGCATGCACCTGCACACACAGTTCTACGCACAGATGCATACACGCATATACACATAGAAAAATCAATCTAAAAATAAAGATAAAACTTGTCAAACCTTTGGAAAGAAAAGCATCCAGATTTAGGATGCGCAAATGGCATCAAATATGTTGAACTCAACAACTTACAGCTAGACTGGGTGGGGGTGGCATGTGCGTTTAGTCTCAGCACTCAGAAGGCAGAGGCAGGTGGATCTCTGGGAGTTTGAAACCAGCCTGGTGTACAGAGCTAGTTCCAGGACAACCAGGGCTACACAGAGAAACCCTGACTAGAAAGACCAAACAAAACAAAACAAACAAAACAGTACAAAAAAAAAAACCCTCACAACTAGACAACTAGAGATATTTCACTTTCACTCTTCACAGCTAGAAAAAAACAACCACAAAACTCATACAGAAATGCAAAAAGACCCCCACATAGGCAAAGCAAAGATCACCTCTGGAGGGATGTTCACACCAGATTTTAAGTTACAGCACCACTACTGAGCTATGCTGATGAAAACAACTTGTAGACATGTAGACCACCATATTAAAACATAAGACCCAAACTACATGCCTGCAACTAGAGTCATATGAGATTTTTAAAAATGGGTGAAAACACAAAGCACATTGCAGAATTAAAGAGTAGTTTGAACAAATGGTCCTGGGAAACATGGATGGCATAGAGAACAATGAAATTAGACCCCTGCATCAAATTTAACTTCAAATATATCAAAGACTACAATGTGCTACATGGAGACTTCTAGAAGAAACCATAGATAATGTCCTACATTTTATAAGTGTAGGAACAGACTTAGTTAATAGAATTCCTTTTGCTCAGGAAGTAAGGGCAACAAATGAGAAATGGGACCTTGAGAAAGTAAAAAGCTTCTATAGAGAAAAGGAAAGAATAAAATTATCAAAAGTTAAATCCAAAGAAATTTGAAAGCAGTGAGAGAAAACTAACTTATAACAAGCAAGGAAACATTCATGAGATTATCAGTGGAATTTTTTTTTAATGAACAGAAGGCATAGGAGTGTAATAAGATAAATTTCTGGAATTTAAATTGTCAGCTATCAATACTACAAATGATAATCTTGTCCCTTATAAATGACAGGAAGATAAAAACATTCTTAGACCAAAATAAATAAATAAATAAAAATAAAATGAGTTTCTGTATAGTTGAATTTGGTTTGCTCTACCTTACAGACAATGCTAAAGAGAATTATTCACAGTGAAATTTGGATCTTCAGCAGGAATGTAGAGCATAAGGAAGTAGGAAATTATTGGCAAAGCTAATTACACAAAAATATTACTGCGAAAATGATAAAAATTTATTATACTACAAAAAAGTAAAATCCAAAAGTATTTTAACTGTATTTAAATTTGTCCTGAACAGATATAAACTAAATTACCTAAAACCATATTGGGCAGCAAAGAGGGAAATGTGTAGAGTGCTTGTATATAAGTGAAGCTAAGCTGTTATTAAATTTTAAAGTGGTATGATTGAGCATCCTTTGAGTAAATACCCTATAGTGGTATTGTTTGGTCTTGAAGAGGGTTGTTTCCTAATTTTCTGAGAAATCACCACACTGACATCCAAACGGGCTCTACCAGCTTGCATTCCCACCAGCAATGCAGGAGAGTTCCCTTCACTCCACATCCTCTTCAGCATAAGTTGTCATCAGTGTTTTGAACTTGGCCATTCTGACAGGTGTAAGATGGATTCTCAGACTTGTTTTGATTTGCATTTCTATGATGGCTAAGGATGTTGAACATTTCCTTAAATGTCTTTCAACCATTTTAGATTCCTCTGTTGACAGTTCTCTACTTATGTCTGTACCACATGTTTTTAATTGGAATATTTCTTCTTTTGATGATCAATTTCTTGAGCTCTTTGTATATTTTGGAGATCAGATCAGACCTCTGTCCAATGTAGGGTTGGTGAAGATCTTTTCCCATTCTGTAGGCTGTAGTTTTGTCTTACTAACCATGTCCTTTGCTTTACACAAGCTTCTCAATTTCAGGAGGTGCCATTTATTAATTGTTTCTCTTAGTGTCTGTGCTGCTGTGGTTGTATTTAGGAAGTGGTCTCCTGTGCCAATGTGTTCAAGTGTTCTTCCCACCTTCTCTTCTATGAGGTTTGGTGTGGTTGGTTTCATGCTGAGGTTACTGGCTCAGGCCTTTTTCCACCAATGTCCCTGGATTGGGCCTGCTCCAGGGAGGTTCCAGGTTTAGGCCTTGTCCCACATAGGTCTCTGGCTTGGGACTGTCCTTTCAGTGGTCGCTCCCTCATACTTGCTTCTGCAGAGGTCACTAACTCCCTTATCATAATAATTTAAATAACCATGAGCCATACTCTAACAAAAAGATATAGAAATACTGAATGAAAAAGATCAAATCCAACTATATACATTCTAAAGGAAATTGACTTTCTTTATTTTGCATAGTTTTTTTTTGTTTGTTTTGAAGTTTGAATTATTGACCACAGCGTTCTATGCTTGGTACTAAGCATTCTAGCACTCTGTCCATCCTTATCCCTCCTCCCCCCCCCCCCCGTTGGAGGAGGCCACTTGTTGGTTCCCAGTTTCCCAGCTAGCTTAGACACCAAATAATCACTGCTTGGTCCATTAGCTCTAGCTTCTTATTGGCTAATTCTTACATATTAATTTAACCAGTTTCTATTTATCTGTGTTTCGCCATGTGGCAGTGGCTTACCAGCAAAATTTTGGCATGTCTGACTCTAGCGACAGCTCCATGGCATCTCTATGACCCCGCCCATCTTCCTCCCAGCATTTAGCTTAGTTTTTCCTCATCTAGGTAAGCCCTAACTAACTCCACAGAAGTTTCATTATTCATTAACCATTAAAACAACACACAGATAGAAGGACCAGCCACACCACCCCCCAAATTCAGTTTAGATTTAAGACATGCACTGACTGGAGCTTAATATTATAAGGGATATAAATATCATACATGAGAAAGCAACAGTGACTATCCTTAACTCAGGTAAAGTAGATGCAATTGAAACTGGTTCATCAAGACAGGGAAGTTATTATGTAATAAAAGGGTCAGTTCAGCTGGAACACATAAAATAATAAAATAAATATACCTAATGCTAGGATATCTAAATATATAAACACATATTTGCAGATCTAATGAAAAAATAATAGTATGGCAGTAATATTAGTACAATGTATTATCTCATTTACAATGATGAATTTAAAATTCAGACAGAAGATCAGTTAAAGGCTGTGCTGTAATGAATGTTCGTCTGGCAACTTGACACAAGCTGGGTTCATTTTTCAAACCTTATAGAGGAATGAAATGCCTCTTTCCGAAAAGCAGGAGGACAACCAGTGGAACATTTTCTTGATGATTAATGTAGGAGAGAGAGCTCAGATTAGTGTGGCTGATGCCACCCCTGGGCAGGTGGTCCTGGGCTCTATGAGAAAGCAGGCCGAGCAAGCTAAAGAAGACTGAACAAGGCAGTACAAGGATTTGTTCTGTGACTTCTGCTACAGCTCTGGACTCAAATCCAGCCTTCATTTCCTGCCTTGACTTCCTTTGAAGACAGACTGCAAGCTCTAAGTTGAAATAACATTTCTCCCTAAGTTGCCTTTGGCTGTGGTGTTCAACACAGTGATGGAAAGCAAACTTGGAGAGAAGCCCTATCTCTAGAACAAACAAAAAGAAAAGAAAATTAATATGATACAGAAAACAAAAATATTTGTGAAAATAAATTTAAGAGAAAAAAAATACCCAGGCAGCATGCACCAACAGTACAATCCAAACAAAACTATATTGATAAGTTGTAGGTCAGATATTTCTTAAATCCCTGTATATTATTCAATGGAGAAAATTAAAAGATGATCTTTAGATTGAAAAATACTTTTGCAAGTCACAAACCCAACAAAGGACTCAAAATCCAATTATAGTAGAGAATTCTCCAACTTCATAGTGAAACATAATAAAACAAGCAAACAAAAGTCTTCAATTACAGTATATAAAGATCTTAGTTTAAATATGACAAGAAAGTTAATGAAAACACAGTAGGTTAGCACTTAAGTTTCAATATCATTCACCTTAGGAAAATGATAAAACTGTTTAATACCATCGTACATCTTTTCAGGTTACAAAATTTAAACATATACAAGACTAATATTTATATCTTAAGGTTCTTAGATAAATATATTTGTTTTTGTCAAACAATAATACAAAAAAATATCTGATATGGAATCGATTCAATTTATTTAAATAAGTCATATCACAGAGTTAAATACAATCTGGGGCTAAGATGATCATACACAACTTCATAAAGACATATTTATGTTATAGACAATAAAATGAGCTATAAAGTGTCTACTGATTTTTTAACTTACTAGTTATATTTATATCACAAAGTGTTTTAAATCTAATATAATAATTCTTAAAACAATAAAAATTTACTGTTTTGATGTGTTTTTTCTGAGAACAGTTCATGATATGATATTCAAAATCTTCTACATTTGAAATTTGCTCTGGTGAACTGAAGCAACAGCAACACAATAAATCAATAGCACAGATCCTGTAGAATTTTCTCAAGAGCCCCATTAATGTCTTGAATGTAGACTATTAACTTTCAGGGACTGTACCTTGTCTTCATCACTACAGATTTTCTCCAGCATTGGCCAGTCAATACCAGCCGAATCTTATCTTATAAAGACATTCAGAGTGGCCTCTGCCAGCCATGTCACTTTCTTTGAAGTCTTACATTGACTGTGAGTCAAGGGTGAGGCTTTGTATTTACGATTCTCTTGAGATTTGTTTGGCTCTTCACCTGGTTCACTTTGTCTATGAAGGGTAGATTAGTAGCTCAGGATTTTCTCCTCTTACACACAAGGAACTCTCACCAACATCTCAGTATGTATAACCACCAAATGAGAAATAATAAAAGAAAGACACCTTTCATTTTCCAAATATGTTAGAATATTTTATTCTTGACACTCAGATCAACCTTAAAGCCTCATGGGGAAATAGCCATGCCTGAGATCAGTGTGCTGCTACCTTAAATGCTATAGCTAACATTTTGGTCAACATGTGGTGACTGACCACTTCTAGTTTGTCTGGAACCCTCCATGATTTAGTAATAGAAGCTTGGCCTCCTAGTGTGTCCTCAGTTTGGGGGCAATAGACAGCTGTTCTAATGATATTTCTAATCTTTTCTCAACTAGGTTAATGGTATTGCTCTTAAATTTTTCTGTATGTGTTTTCTTCTTTTTTTGATTGCTTTTGTTTCTATTTTTCTATTGTCTTATCTTTATTGTTTTAAATTTGGCCATCCATGCTAGAAAGATGATCTCGGAAAAAATGAAAATGACCTATTAAGTTGGCTTGTGCGTTCTCATTTGTAGGGAACAAGATTTTTTAAAAATTGCATCAGTTTATTTT
Organism: Microtus oregoni; assembly: GCF_018167655.1. Lineage (NCBI taxonomy): Eukaryota > Metazoa > Chordata > Mammalia > Rodentia > Cricetidae > Microtus > Microtus oregoni. The sequence continues at coordinate 35,944,854 of NW_024543066.1, forward strand.
TATATTTGGAGTATACTCATTCTACAGAGACTGTGATGCAATCATAGGACAGTATGCAGGAGTCAGTTCTTTCTCTCCACCATGTGGGGTCTAGAGATATAACTCAAACCTTCAATTCAGATCTGTCAAATGCCCTTAGTGTCTGAGCCAACTGAGCAACTCATGAAGAATATCTTCTTTAGCTGTAAATATGAGTGAGAGAACAAAGAAAGACCCCAGTCAACTATCAAACACTTCAGTGCACCTGCCTTAAAGGGACACCATCTCACAAAGGTGTCTCCAGAAGGGGATTTTAATTGTTGAGACTATTGGTAGAGTAGGGTCTGATGCAGACATGAATTCAGTATTCAAGAGACCCAAACAAGAGACAGGTAGCACGGAAACTGAAGCTACTTGGTACCTAAGGTCATTGTTCGCTGTATCATCATTATGTGGGACTTGAAGATATTGGAAAACTGGTTCCAATTTTGTCTTATTTGGAATAATGAATGGCAGGGAAGCAGGATGGAAAGGACAACTAGTATGTGATTAGGAAGATACTCAGACATTGTTGAATATCTGTATATTTGCATTGTGATTTTTGGGAAAAGCCTTCTCCTGGGACTTTAGGCAATCAGGAGTACTATTACATAGAACCTTATAACTGTTTATCTAAAGAAGCATGTAGGAGAGTGTTTGTACATAAAAACATTTAATAGAATTTGATCATTAGCATAGCTAGCTTGCTTACTTTTGATATCAATACTCTCTCATAGTTATCATTTTTCTAACTTGTATTAAATCTTGAGTACTCAATGATTATTAAAAGCTAATAATTGCTCTTTTCTATTTGCATCTTTTTTCTATTTTCCTGTCACTACCTTAGTCTCATATATTCCAGAACACCCATAGAATACCATCAATATTCTATATTACATTCGTGATCAATATAATCAAGACACATAGATTTTTAAAGTCTCTGATTCATTTGGAGCATGTTTTCTGAAGGTCTCACCCGTTTCTTCCCATTTGAATGACTTAATTTCTAGATCTGTGGAGTTTGAGACATGTCTACACTGTTTTCCTGGAATGGAGATGCCTTTTGTTCTTCCTAGGTTAACCTATGTCCTCTGGAACCCATCTCTTCCCTTTATTAATTCAGTCATTGGCTCGGGAACATTCTCTAATCAAAGTTTATGGAGAAGTCAATCTCTGAAAACATACCTGTGTGAAAGCATGTTTGATTTGTGCTCATCCTATACTGAGCACAGACTAGACTAGAAATCACTTTTTAAAGATTTCAAAGTAGCCTAATCATTGCCTCCTAACTTTGGCTGTTTATAGGTTCATCTTATTCTAATTGTTTTTCTTTCTAGGAGGTTTTGAAAATATTGTCTTTATTAATATTCTAAAATTCACCATTACACATGCTTTATCATTAATTATTCTATACACGAAATAGGCTTTTCATCTGTAAATTTTTGGATTTTAAGTAAAATAATTTTGCTTGAATATCTCTCTGTCCCCTATCATTTAAGCATTCTTGTTTTGAAATCTTAAGATCCCTTTTAATTCTTAGCATTCCTTTCTTATAATGCCCATTCTTGTTTCAGGAAGGTAATGTCTTCTCTTACTCCTCTAAGATACATACATATACATGTGTACTACACACATATATACAGATAGACAGACAGACACACACACACACACTTCTCTTGTTTGTATGTTCTTCATCATCTTTGTATGTTTTGATCAACTGCCCAAATCAGTTTATTTCTGGCTCCATATTTATATGTAAAATGAGAAAAACCTTAGCGTATGTGTGGGCTCAGTAGGGCTCCTTGTAGTTGAGTCAGTCTGAGATTTGAATATTTACATTAAAGGCACCAATGCAGTAGTATGGTTTAACTGTCTTGAATAAGACAGTTTCTTTCAATAACACTTATGGGTTTGTAAACACCACTGCTTTTTCTATTTTCAAATCTGAACACTAAGAAATTCTCTGCAATTGGTATTTTTCCCTTTTATTCCATTACTTGTATGCTTAAGTCAAAACTCCTTTTTGATTTATCCTCTTAGAAGTATAACCCGTTTGTCTTCTGTTAAGAATGAGACCAGACAGAGAATTTAATTATTTCTTTACTGACTACGAATCTGCTGTCATTTTCGAATGTGTATCCTGCTTCAACTTTAAGAGTTACTGGGGTCGCCAGCATTTACAAATTACCAGAGAAAAGAGGCTAAGTAGAGGGAGCACAGTAACACTACCCAGTAGGTACGAAAACTCATGAGAGTCTGGTTGCTTAGATTTCTTTTTTCACTACTTGTTTGATCTCTTTGCCATTGACACTGGTGTCTGTGATTTTCTTCAAATTAACTCGCTGCTACCAGAGATGCTTTTCTCATTCTTCTTTGATTAAAATGTTCTCTTTTTCACACAAAATTGAACCCAGAAACAACTTTCTCAAAAACTTTATCTCCATACACCAGGACATCTCTGTCTCACAAGGTTTTCTTTTTTCTTTTCTTTTCCTCTTTTTTTTGTTGTTTATTTTTATTTTAGTTGTTGAAAAAAAAATTACCGCCTCCTCCCCGTTTCCCATTTCCCTCCCCCTCCTCGCACACCTCGCCCCTTCTCCCACTCCCCTACCCCTTTCCCTCCCCCCCCACTCCATTCCCCCTCCCTCTCGAGAATGAAGAGCAGTTCAGATTCCCTGCTCTGCAGGAAGTCCAAGGTCCTCCCACTTCTATCCAGGACCAGGAAGGTGAGCATCCAAACAGTCTAGGTTCCCACAAAGCCAGTTCATGTATTAGGATCGAAACCTAGTGCCATTGTCCTTGGCTTCTCATCAGCCTTCATTGTCCACCACATTCAGAAAGTCCAGTTTCATCCCATGCTTATTCAGTCCCAGTCCCGCTGGCCTTGGTGAGCTCCCAATAGATCAGTTCCACTGTCACAGTGGGTGGGTGCACCCCTCGTGGTCCTGACTTCCTTGCTCATGTTCTTCTTCCTTCTGCTCCTCATTTGGATCTTAAGAGCTCAGTCCGGTGCTCCAATTTGGGTCTCTGTCTCTATCTCCATCTGGGGACTTGGGGGTGAGGTGGCATGGGGCTAAGGGGAAATGGGGTGAGGAACGTGAGAAGGGGAGAATGGTGGGAGCTTGGGGGAATGGGAAGGAAGGGTGGACACGGCAGCAGAGAAATATATATCCTAATTAAGATCCTATATATCCTAAGCAAGAGACTTGACTCTAGAAGGGCTCGCCGGTGTCAAGGGAGATGTCCCCACCTAGTACCTTGAGCAACTGAGGAGAGGGAACCTGAAATGACCCTATCCTATAGCCATACTGATGAATATCTTGCATATCACCTTAGAACCTCACAAGGTTTTCTACAACCCTTACTTGCAGTAGTTAAATGAATGAGCAATGAACATACCCACAATTCTGCGCAATTTCTTTCCCACTTTGCTTTTGAGAACAATGTCTGCAACAAGGTAGACAGACAACCTATGTTTATAGAATAAATGGATCAAAGGTGGAGGGATGGATTGATGGGTTTGGGTGTAGGTGGGTGGATGGCCAGGGACATGGATGTGTAGATGGATAAATGCAAGATGTGTCATCTATTAAGCAGAATTAGAGCGAGATCTTTTAGATTAAAGAAAAAATAAATTTCTAAGTTTATTAACATAACACTAAACCCAAATTTTTAAACAGTTCTCACCCCTGAGAGAGAAACTGGGACAGTGATAACAATCAGATCCTATTTGCTCACTTACTCTGCCATTTCGATGGCATTCAGTAAATGAAGAGATAGTGAAGGGGAGTGGAGTGAGCAATCATCTTAGAGGAACTACAAGTAAGAACTTGAAACATAAAGTGAAAAGAAGTGAATGATCTCATAAGTTCACAATCCTCTGGTCGAGAAGAGACTTCACCCAGTTCTCTTGCCTCTTCACCATATGGCTCGCCCATCCCACTGTAGGACAAATATCAGGAAAAGATATGAGTAATGCTTGCTTTGTGCATTTTCTTGAGTTTTCTAAATGGTGCTTATTGCTCGTAAGAGAAGAGACAGTTCCATTTGTCTTTGTCATCCTTTTGTCTGCACAAGACCTCTGTCACTTTCCAGGAACACTTAATACGTTTCCTCAGTACCTTTCCTGACTTTTAGTCGGAGAAAGTATGCATTTAATTTGCTGCTGGCTTTGCTTGTGGTCAGCTCTGCCTTCTCTCTATTCTCTGCAGTTAAAACCCCTTCCCTTGATACTGGGGAGGCTCATGGGCTGCTTTAAAATAGCAGCAGTACCGGAGCAGTCCATAGTGCTCCGTATTTCCCCCTATGTATCACTTATTAAACTCCTGTTGCCCTGACCATTGTTGCTTCCCACTGAAGTCTGGTTTATTTACTTGAAAATCTGATTTGTTTCATTTTATTACTGTGTTTGCGAAGTAACTGATATCAGATTCGGAGGGAAAGAACTGCCATTTACCAGCAGGCTGTGATGGCTTTGCCTCGGTCTGCAGGCCTGATTTTGAGCCCTCGTCTGCCCTGGGGCTCCCACAGAAATAAGATTACTGGCAATAACTGCTTCAACTGCTTTGAATAACAGACACAACTCAGAGAGCATAAAATTAGCATAAACACAGCACTGGTGTGTTCCCTCAGCGGATAGGAGACAGGCAGGCTATGGAAAATTGACTGAAATGGGGTCAGACAATGTAGAAATCTGAAATATAGGAAATACCGCCTAAGAGATCAGACGTATTACCCCCCCTCCTTTGCTTTATCTTTCTCTCTATACATTCATGCAGTTTTAATGATAAAATGTTAGCCCTGATGAAAATTAAAGATGCAAAAATCACACAGCCCCCTAAAACGCCCACATTATCTTTGCAGACAAATTATTATTAATCATTTCTCAGCTTTTTAATCCTGAGGGTAGAAAAATAAACACATTTCCACAGTCATTTTAAATTGATTTTTCTTTTTAGGGGGATATTAGTTTGAGGATAGAGAGTTTTGCTTCAAAAAGGAGGTGAACAGCTGAAGCAGCACGGAATTGTTAGCTTGAAACAATTCCTCCCATATCTATTTATCAAATATTAAAATGGAATATGCTGCCGACAAATGCAATAAAGTCTAACATTACAGGGAAGAGAGTGACGCCATGCATCCCAACAGGCAGATGGGAGCTATGGGTTTTCTGTTTTAATAATACGTTGTCACATATGGAATACAATTTTGGATACAGCTGCATATGGATGGATCCCATTGCTTATTTATATATATTTTTTGGTTGAGGTTGGCAAAGGTCCAAGATATCCTTCCAGAAAATGGACATTCTCTGGGAACTCAGCACTTTCTGCCTTTATCACGGTCAGGAATAATGTTGAGAGGTTGGTAATGTAGCGCTTCGAGTTTGGGTGATGGGAAAGGATGTGAATACTTAGTGACATCCCCCTTCCACAAGACCAGCGTCAGGTCCCTCTGCAGTATTCTGAACACATTTTCTTTCATGGGTTTTCATATTTGCATTTTTTTTTTCGCTAATTCTTCTGTAGGGATCCTTGTTTATGTAGTATTCACTCTTGTGCTTTTATACTTGGCATTATGCCTCAAATTTAGATGTCACTCAGGAAACATTTACTGAACGCCCAAATTAGGAATGATTTAATAACACAGAGCTAACACACCATGGCAGATCATGGCTCATATACTTGAATGTTTGGTTGCCAGGTAGCAGACTCCTTAGAAAGGGTTAAGAGGTGTAGCTTTGTTGGAGGTGTGTCGCTGGGGGTGACTTTAAAGTTTCAAAAGCCCAGGTCAGACAGGTCTCATTTTTCTGCCTTTCTGCCTATGGAAAAGGATATAAGCACTCGGGTATTGCTCCAGCACAAAGTCTGTATGCCACCATGCTGTTTCCATGAAGACCATGGACTAAGCCCTCTGAAAATTTAAGCAGGACCCCAGTCAAATATTTTCTGTTATAGCTTGCCTTTGTCATGGAGTCCCTTCATAACAATAGAACAGGAATTAAGATAGATTGTGTAAATTTTAAGTTAAATTCTTTCTATTTTTTATTTTTATTTATTTATTTTTGTTTTTACATCTCTACCAAAGTTTCCTCTCCTTGCCCCCCCCCCACCAATTCCTGGCCCCTGCCCTTCCCTCTACCCTCCATCCTCTCTTCCTTCACTAGTTCTCTTCAGATACAGCCTGGCCTTCCAGGGATTTCAGCCAGTCATGGTATATCAAGTTGGAATGAGACTAGGCACCTCTTCTTCTATTAAGGCTAAATGAGACAATCCATTATGAATAATGGGTCCCAAAAGCAGGCATCAGAGTCAAAGAGAGCCTCTACTCTCACTGTTAGCAGTCTCTAAGAAAACCATGCTACACAATTTTAACCTATATGCAGAGAGCCTAGGTCAGCCCCTTGCAGGATCCCTGGTTGTCTTTGTAAGCCTCTGTGAGACCAGGTTAGTTGGTTCTGTGGGTTTTCTCGTAGTGCCCTTGACTCTCCGGCTCCTACAATCCTTCCTCCCCTTCTTCCTTAGGATTCTCTGAGCTCTGCCTAATGTTTGGCTGTAGGTATCTACATCTGTTCCCATCAGCTACTGGGTGAAGCCTTTCCGATGACAGCTGGGCTAATCACCAATCTATGAGACCTGCAGAATATCATTAGGAATCATTACATTGACTTTTTTGCCATTCAACTTTGCCTCTGTTCTAGGTCTCTGGGGTATCCTGGCTCTGGATCTTGGCCTTCAAGTGAAAGCTCCCTCTCAGGGTATGGGTCTTCAGATGGACCATTCATTAGTTGGCCATTCCCACATTCTCTGTGCCATTTTTACTCCAAAATATCTTTTGGGCAGGACAAGTACCTGAAGGGTTTGTGGCTCGGTTGGTGTTTCAGTCCCTCTTCTGGAAGTCATACCTGGTAACAGGATGGCCAGTTTATGCTCCATATTTCCCATTGCAAGGAGCCTTATCAGGGGTCACCCTCAGCTTTCTGGGAGTTTCCATTGCTCTGTGTTTCCAGATCATCCCAGAAATGCTGCAAGATTCTAATTGTCTCTCCCAGTATTCTCTCCCTCCATCCTCCCCCTCACCTGATCCCTCCTGTTTCTGTCCCCATTCCCCTTCCCTGGCCCCTCCCTCATCCACTGGCAGTGTCCATTCTATTTTCCCTTCACAGTGAGATTTTTACAACCTCCCCCCCCCCCTTGAACCCTCTTACTTAGCTTCTCTGAGTCTTTGGTTTGTAATATGTTTCTCCTTTGCTTTACGGTTGATATCCACTTATAGGTGAGTATGTGTCATGTTTGTCTTTCTGGTCTTTGTTAATACACCAAGGATGATCTTTTCTAGTTTCATTCATTTGCCTATAAAGTTTCTAATGTCATTGTTTTTAACAGCTGAGTAATACTCTATTGTATAAACGTACCACATTTTCTTTATCCGTTCTTGGTTGGGGAACAACTAAATTGTTTCTAGTTTCTGGCTAGAGCAAGTGTCTTTGTGGTATGATGACACATCCTTTGGGTGTATGTCTTGAGGAAGATTGACTTTCAATTTTCTGAGAAACTGCCATATTGATTTTCAAAGTGACTATACAATTAGCAGTGGAGGAGTGTTCCCCTTGCTCCACATCCTCTCCAGCATAAGCTGTTATTTGTGGTTTGATCCTATCCCCATTCTAACAGGTGTAACATAGAATCTTAGATATTTTCTGATTTGTATTTCCCTGATAGCTAAGGATTATAAACATTTCTGTAAGTATTTCTATGCCACTTGAGAGTCCTCTATTGAAAATTCACTCTTTAAATCTGCACCTTATTTTTTAATTGGATTTTTTGGATTTGGTGTCTAGTTTATATACATGTATATGTATATATAACTTTATATATCCATATATACACATATATGATACTGGTATTAAGTATTTATATAAAACAGATGTTATTTTACTTAATGTAGCAACAGTGCAGTGAGTTATTCAATTTTGCATCTATAATATTTATATGTAGTGTATCAGATCCTTGCTCAACAACCAAAAGGACAAAATTGAAAGTTAGATTTCTTTTGTACAATTATTTTTAACTTTGGAGAAAAATTTAATTTGTTACTTACTACACAGATTTTAATGACAAAGAATTATTGCTTCCTCTGGTTTTGTACCAGTTTTAATCACATAACAGAGGCAAAGTAACTGCAATTTTGAACACAGCTTGCCTCTCCAGATCAGTTATACAAAACTTCAGATACCATATTTTATGCCACCTTTATTTTTAAATCATTGAATATGAACAGCACACATCTAGTGAGTCTGTACTCTTCTATTACATAGGAAGTTATGAGTTCACATCTAAATTTCATGTGAATTAGCATACAGATACCTATGCACTGGGACAGAGACAGAGAGACTTAACACAGCAAAGTTCCCCAGAAATTGCCTGCTAACTCCAAGAAGATACTTTCTGCTCCAACCTGTGCCTTTGAGGAGGAACATAGATGAATAGATACTGTCATATCTGTGCATGTATGGAACAGACCTCATCAGAAGAGCCACATTATGTGACAGAAGGCACTGATTCTAAAAAAAAAAAAAAAAAAAAAAAAAAAAGACACAGGTTTTCACATTATTGGCCTTTACAGTCTTTTTGCCTTGTATTTCACATTGGCATTTGCTGTTCGTGGGTAAACGTCTTCTCTGGAATCTTTCAGTGGATGGGACCATGCCAATCACAAGCATCCAATTTATTCTGAATCTATACATTGTTGATTTTACCAGCCAGGTTAATCAGATTCTATAATGAATTTCTTAAGTCTGAAAACTTCTAATTCAAAGTTAGATTACTAACATAAACTCAATATAAACTATAAATATGTAAGCTATCATTTTCCTCCAGTGAATAGAACAAAAAAAGTCTATTTGCTATTAAAGTAAATGCATTATGTATGGGTTGAGTTTACTGTAAAAACCAAACCAAACAAACAAACAAAAACAGAAAGCCAATGATGACAGACTCATTTTTAGTATTTTCTCATGAAGGAGGATTAGCCATAAACAGTCCCAGGCTGGCAAAGCACCACATCTCTTTATAGTACCTGATCCACTGTGTTGAGCATTCAGCTAGCTTCCTTCCGCTCACAAGGTAGATATTTAAGCTCCAGGTATGGTATCTGTGTTGTGAAAAGGAAGAAATCTCAGGCCATTGGCTTTCCCCCACAACTGACTTTCTGAGATCACCACCCTATGACCCCTGCTTCCTTTTCACTGACCTGACTGTACCTCTATGCCAAAATCTAGTTACAAATATACCTGGAAAAGCTGGGTATATATATGAAATTGGGCATAGTTTCTGTGTGCATAGAGTGACAAATGAAAGAATAAACAGAAAGTTACTCTGAACAATGCCTCATGCATCAGCCTAAAGAATATACTACAGATAATTTGTAGACAAATAAAATCTCCATAGATTAGGGATTGAGTATTTCAAGAGAACCATGCATTTCTGAGAGTTTTCTTATTTTTGGCTTCAGTTTCTCATCAGACTTGGCTGCTATTTTGCCCCTAAGCATGAGCATCCCTAGGACAAATTCTTTTTTGCCCTCTATGTACACCAGATCAAGATATTTTATGTTATTTGTAAAACAAAAACAAAACCAGAGAGGGACCTTATTAAGAAAGAGGACACACATACAAGTAGATATAAAAAGAAAAATTAGTCTACTACTTAAGTCTTCTATCAAATAAAAAGAAACTGTAGTTTTTAGAGCATTTTCAGATTTTAATGTCTGCAAAGTTGAATAAAAGTGCAAGAGTGCCCATAGCCCACCTGCCCCAGCATGTGTCTCTCTGTCATTATCAATGTTCTGTTTTACGTAGGTGTTTGTTAGAGTTGATGGATCACAGCAGCCCATCGCTATCACCCGAAACTAATTGATTCCATTAGGGTTCACTCTTGGCATTGTGCATTCCAATGGTGGAAAAGCCTATAAGAAATTCCAAGTACTGTTACAATGACATAGAATGTTTCCACTGCTCGAGAAAGCCTCTGTGCATCATCCATTCATCCTTCCCCCTCTCCCCTTTATACCTAGGGGAGCAATGCACTTTACTGATATCATAGATTTCCCATTGTCAGAATGTCATATAGTTGGAATCCAATTGTATGTGTGGTATTTAGACACTAAGACTTGGTCTCTTTCCTTTTAAGTTTCTTCTGTGTGCTTTCATTTCTCAGGAACTTTCACAACCTTACACATGTATATAATGTATTTTGGTTGTATTCATCCCAGTGCCCTGTCTTATACCCCTGTACTCCTATTGAAACAATTCTTCCTTTACTCTTACTTTCTTGTATTTCTGTGTGTTTGATTCACTGGGTTTATTTAGTGTTGCTTGCTTGAGCACAGATGGAGTGTTGTCTGCTAGAGTATGAACAACCAGTACCTACACCACTGAAGAAAACAATTTTTTCTCATTCAGGAACTAATAACTTCCAAGAGCTCCTTAGGAAGAAGATAGCCTCCCAAAACCCTCCTTCATCCATGATGGCATGTTGATAGATGTGCCTTGTCCTGGAGTCTTCCAGAAGCAACTGCTGATGTACAGATAAATAAATCTCTCTCTCTTTTTTGATAGTTTATATATTTTATAGCTAAAAAGTAGCAATAAATGTCTTTTTACAGGTCTCTATAGGACAATCAATGAATAAACCATTTGAGTAAATAGAAAGAAGTATGGGTTACTGTATGAAAGTCTCATTTATACCTGTTAAATTTGTACATCAATTTTGTGGGAATCAGAACTACACACATACACACACAAACAGTTTATAATCTGCGGCTTGTGTATGAATGAGAACAGTCTGATTTAAAGGATGACATTACAGAGTCTTCTGCCCTTATATTAGTCAAATTCCATGCATTTTCCTAGACAAATATCTTCAAATGTTTGCATCATACAAAAGGGTTCATTGCACTAAGGACTTTCCCTTTTATAAAACTTACACATTAGCTCAAAAATGCAAATATGCTTTTTATTCTTTAGAATTATGGATATGTTAGTGGATGATAGTTCCTTTTAGCTCACAACCACTTGTCTCAATATTTCTCTTTATCTAAATGTCATGTTTATGCTTCCTGATTGATATTGGATAATCATTTATGAAATGTTTCTTCTTCTATAGATTTAGAATCTAGCTATTGCTTTTGTGTGTTTTTTCCTATCATTTCTTTATATTTCTTATTAGTTGCCTTTAAAAGCTGCTGTTGCAAATACTGGGTAAATAAGAATCATAATACTTTATCAAATATTTATTGGATACCTGTTGGGAGTATTTTCACAATAAATATTTGTTGAATTGACTTTTTGTTTAACAAATAATTATTGGTTCCTTATTCTTTGTAAGTTGCCTTATAGGGGCTCATATAAAAACTGAAGCAGTTAAAAGTGGGTTTTCCTAGTGATTGAACAGATACAGCATTGACAAGAGAGAATTCTGTCGCTTATGACAATAAAGGCCACTCCTGTGGGTGACAATATAAAAGAGCAGTCAAGTTTTAGCTGTTGCCTGCATGTCAAGACAATCTATCATGAATTAAGTACACCTTCTCTCCAGCCATCTGGCCATAATAAAATGCAATTGTCTGCAAAGAAGGCTGAGGAAGAAGCACAATGGAACAGTGGGAGATAACATGAGAGTTTGGGATACCTACTTATGTTGTTCCTGTGGAACTGTTAGTTTTGGTTGTGTTACGTGTTAGATGCCCCATTCATATCGTTGTACATTGTTGCTGGGTCTGGATACTACGTAAGGAGGTAGTTCAGGCAGACTCCAGGGCATGATGGGTAATTCTGAATGCATGATTAGATACTATTCAATGGTTTGCATACTATTTACTCACCAGAGTTTAGCAACGTACAAGGAATTGATTTTTCCAAGATGCATAACTCACCTGTGTATATGGTGTTAACTTCTTCCAGAAGTTCTGGGACACTTAATTGTGATTCAAATCGTTTCCTGTAAACTTTGTATGGATTTTTCCCCTGCAATATGAATCTCAAAGACTAGGTAGATTGTATGGCTTGAACAGTAGTTATCCTTGTTTAGTGCTTCCTACAACTCACGCTACCTGTGCTCAATTCAAACTGTGGTACCAACATGGAGACTGAGAAGCCTTCTACACATGGAGCCGGCCATCTTGAAAAGGCCTATAAGCCAATCTGCTCTACTTTGCATAGTGAAATGTATAAAACATAGCATGTTTCTTTCTTTAAATTAGATACCTAGAACGTTCCACAGTATCCCTGAGTATTTTGATGGTGTGATGGGATCAGGCATACTGAGGTTTTTCTCTCTCACTTCAGAGAAAAAGCTTCTTACTTCTCATGCTATTTCTGTGCCAAAAATGCAATGAGCAGAATATCATGAATAAGGTGTCAATGTCATGCTCTGGACCAGACATAAGACTAACAAAATCCCAGAGGATTTGAAGGGTTATACAATACTAACTTCAGGGAACTAGTTAGAAAAGTGTGGGGCCCCTAGATAAATTATAGGGATAGCTAGCATGGTCACATACCATGAGTCACTAAATTCCCCATAACATCACTTTCAAGTATATATATTTTAGTACTTATGGGTGGGTTATTTTGTAATATATCAAATAATCCAAGTCTGTTTGGAGTTACTGCAGCCCCACATGTCATCAATTGTTTCTGGAGCCACTGATATCTTCCCACTAATATCACCACTCTTAGTTATAGAGTGTCATAGCTCACCCCTAGCCTAAACTCAGAAACATTGTTGCTCCTCTCATCTATGTACTTCCTAGTAGTTTAGAGAATGCAGGGTCCTAACTTTATTTCCTAATATTGTGATAAAATACTCGACAAAAGCAACTTAGGGTGGAAGGATTTGTTTCAGTTCACAAAAAAAAAAAAATTCAGGCACAGTCCATTCCTTTCAATCCAAGGAAGTGTCAGACTTCAAGCTTATACTAAGTAGTGTTGATAACCATACAATCTTATATGAGTTAAAGAGAAGAGAAGGAAGAAAGGGACAAGGAATTGCTTTATTTCTATGAAAAAGGATGAATTGAAATAGAACAATACCTAAACAGGGTATTTCCTTAATGATGAAAAGATTATTTCCATAAGATTAGATAGTGAAATTTTATATTCCTGAGAGTGCAGGGGTGGTATTGCTTCTAGGGATAATCAAGTCAGTGGCTCTATTATGCCATGATAGACACAGGTCTTATGTCTTTTACTTAGTCACTCTCAGGTAGAGCATCTTCAATGTGGCAAAGCAGATGCCAGTTAGCATCAGGGCTCCTGTCTACACACAGTGGGCAGAACATTTCCCCTTCAAACATCTTTGATTCACATTTTTGGATCACACGACTCATTCTGAACCCATAACTGTGCTAGAACATCCTCTGGGTTGGATATGGCCTATTCTCTAAAGTCTGAGTTTGTTGAAAAGGAGAGAGATGTCTAACCAAAATTATTTCTGTTTTTAGGAAAAAGGAAAAATGATTTGGGTAGGCAGGAAGTAGAAAGAGAGTAGAATAGAAGAGTGGGAAGCCCACACCTTCCCAGGATAAAGGGGTAATGACATGCCCAAAGTGTAGAGTGGCCGAAACCAAAGACATGCTGGATACTATTCTACATACAGCAACAGAATGATCTCGGTCCTATTTGCTTGGTGTATCAATATTGCTAGCACAAGCCTATTATGATTGCTAGCATATAATTTGAATAAATAAAATTTTTGTTTGAATTTGCTTTTTAAATTTTACAATTTGAGAAAAGATATATATACAGATTGTACATATGTATGTATTTAAATAGTATAATGTGATATCTTAGTATATGTATACATTTTAGAATGTAGAAGCCAAGCTAATTAATATATCCAATCCTTAAGAATATTTGAAATATAATCTGACCATTTTACAATATATAATAATTATCAGCATTCATCAGTAGGCAATAGTCCATAAAGCTGCTCAAGTGAGATGCTGAAAATTATGACCAACATTCTACAAAAACTCTGTCCCAGGTTTTTTTCCTTTTTTTTATTGAGAAAAGGAAAAAAAAAGTATCTGCCTCCTCCCAGCCTTCCACTTCCCTCCCCCTCATCCAACTCTTCTCCCCCTCCCCCCAAACTCCTCTCCCCCTCCTTCTCCAGTCTGAAGAGCAGTCAGGGTTCCCTGCCTGTGGAAAGTCCAAGGTCCGCCCTCCTCTGTCTATGTCTAGGAAGGTGAACATACAAACTGGCTAGGCTCCCACAAAGCCAGAACATGAAGTAGGATCAAAACCCCGTGCCATTGTCATTGTTCGCCATGTTCAGAAAGTCCGGTTTTATCCCATGCTTTTTCAGTCACAGTCCAGCTGGCCTTGGTGAGCTCTTAATAGATCAGCCCCATTGTCTCAGTGGGTGGGTGCACCCCTCGTGGTCCTGACTTCCTTGCTCATGTTCTCCCTCCTTCTGCTCCTCATTGGGACCTTGGGAGCTCAGTCCAGTGCTCCAGTGTGGGTCTCTGTCTTTATCTCCATCCATCACCAGATAAAGATTCTATGGTGATATGCAAGATATTTGTCAGTATTACTATAGCATAGAGTCATCTCAGGTTCCCTATCCTCAGCTGCCCAAGGGACTATCTGGGGACATCACCCTGGGCTCCTGGGAGCCACTCTAGGGTCAAGTCTCTAGCCAACCCTAAGGTGGATCCCTTAACTAAGAATTGTGTTTCCTTGCTCCCCTGTCCAACCTTCCTTTATCCCAATCCTCCTATTTCCCCAAGTTCCCCCCCCTCCTTCCCTTCTCACTTTTCACTCCCCATCTCCACTTACCCTCATCCCACCCCACCCCCAAGATCCCAATTTTCTCCCCAGCAATTTTGTCTACTTCCCATAACCAAGAGGATAACTATATGTTTTTCCTTGGGTTCACCTTCTTATTTAGCTTCTTTGGGTTCACCAATTGTAGTCTCCGTGACACTTATTTATGGCTAGAAACCAATTATGAGTGAGTACATCCCATGTTCATATTTTTGGGTCTGGGTTACCTCACTCAGGATAGTGTTTTCTATTTCCATCCATTTGCATGCAAAATTCGAGAAGTCATTGTTTTTTACCGCAGCGTAGTACTCTAATATGTATATATTCCATACTTTCTTCATCCATTCTTCCATTGAAGGGCATCTAGGTTGTTTCCAGGTTTTGGCTATTACAAATAATACTGCTATGAACATAGTTGAACAAATGCTTTTGTCATATGATCGGGCATCTCTTGGGTATATTCCCAAGAGTGGTATTGCTGGGTCCAGGGGTAGGTTGATCCCGAATTTCCTGAGAAACCGAAACACTGATTTCCACAGTGGTTGCACAAGATTGCATTCCCACCAGCAATGGATGAGGATACCCCTTCCTCCACAGCCTCTCCAGCAAAGGCTATCATTGGTGTTTTTGACTTTAGCCATTCTTACAGGTGTAAGATGATATCTCAAAGTTGTTTTGATTTGCATTTCCCTGATTGCTAAGGAGGTTGAGCATGACCTTAAGTGTCTTTTGGCCATTTGAACTTCTTCTGCTGAGAATTCTCTGTTCAGTTCAGTGCCCCATTTTTTAATTGGGTTAATTAGCATTTTAAAGTCTAGTTTCTTGAGTTCTCTATATATTTTGGAGATCAGACCTTTGTCTGTTGCGGGGTTGGTGAAGATCTTCTCCCAGTCAGTAGGTTGCCTTTTTGTCTTAGTGACAGTGTCCTTTGCTTTACAGAAGCTTCTCAGTTTTAGTAGGTCCCATTTATTCAGTGTTGCCCTGTGCTTCTGGGGTTATACATAGGAAACGATCTCCTGTGCCCATCTGTTGTAGGGTACTTCCCACTTTCTCTTCTATCAGGTTCAGTGTGTTCGGGCTGATATTGAGGTCTTTAATCCATTTGGACTTGAGTTTTGTGCATGGTGATAGATATGGGTCTATTTTCATTCTTCTACAGGTTGACATCCAGTTGTGCCAGCACCATTTGTTGAAGATGCTTTCCTTCTTCCATTGTATACTTTTAGCTCCTTTATCGAAAATCAGGTGTTCATAGGTTTGTGGGTTAAAATCCGGGTCTTCTATACGATTCCATTGGTCGACTTCTCTGTTTTTATGTCAGTACCACACTGTTTTCATTACTGTAGCTCTGTAATAGAGTTTGAAGTCAGGGATGGTAATGCCTCCAGAAGATCCTTTATTGTATAGGATTTTTTGGCTATCCTGGGTGTTTTGTTTTTCCATATAAAGTTGATTATTGTCCTCTCCAGATCTGTGAAGAATTTTGATGGGATTTTGATGGGGATTGCATTGAATCTATAAATTGCCTTTGGTAGAATTGCCATTTTTACTATGTTGATCCTCCCAATCCAAGAGCCAGGGAAGTCCTTCCATTTTCTGGTATCCTCTTCAATTTCTTTCTTCAATGCCTTATAGTTCTTGTCAAATAGATCTTTCACTTCCTTGGTTAGAGTTACCCCAAGATATTTTATGCTGTTTGTGGCTATCATGAAAGGTGAAGCTTCTCTGATTTCCCTCTCTGCTTCCATATCCTTTGTGAATAAGAGGGAGACTGATTTTTTGGAGTTGATCTTGTATCCTGCCACATTACTAAAGCTGTTTATCAGCTGTAAAAGTTCTTTGGTGGAGTTTTGGGGGTCGCTTATTGATGGAGGACGGCCATCGGCTAATAAAGGAACTGCCTTGGCCCATTTTATTGGTTAGAGGATAGGTGGGAGGAGTAAACAGAACAAAATGCTGCGAGGAAGAGGAAGTGAGCTCAGAGTCTTGACAGCTCTCGGGAGCAGACGCCTGAGAGAGACGCCATGCCGCACTCCTGGGCAGACACACGCCATGAAGCAAGCCGCCAGGTTAGACGTGCTGAACCTTTCCTGGTAAGACCAGTGCTCACCGATTATTAGAGATGGGTTGATCGGGATAACAGAATTAGCCAGTAAGGGCTAGGGCTAAAGGGCCAAGCAGTAATTAAGTGAATACAGTTTGTGTGTTGTTATTTCGGGCATAAGTTAGCCGTGCGAGCGGCTGGGGTGCTGGGGACGCAGCCCCGCTGCCCTTATTATTACAGCTTATGTACACTATCATATCATCTGCAAATAACAAAAGTTTAACTTCTTCCTTTCCAATTCGAATCCCCTTGATCCCATTATGTTGTCTTATTGCTATTGCTAGAACTTCAAGCACTATATTGAAGAGGTATGGCGAGAGTGGACAGCCTTGTCGTGTTCCTGAGTTTAGCGGATGGCTTTGAGTTTCTCTCCATTTAATTTGATGTTAGCTGTCGGCTTGCTGTATATTGCTTTTATTATATTTAGGTATGACCCTTGTATCCCTAATCGCTCCAATACTTTTATCATAAAGGGATGTTGAATTTTGTCAAATACTTTTTCAGCATCTAATGAAATGATCATATGGTTTTTTTCTTTCAGTTTATTTATATGATGGATTACATTGATAGATTTTCGTATGTTGAACCAGCCCTGCATCTCTGGGATGAAGCCTACTTGATCATAATGGATAATTTTTCGGATGTGTTCTTGGATTCGGTTTACCAGTATTTTGTTGAGGATTTTTGTGTCGATGTTCATGAGTGAGATTGGCCTGTAATTCTCTTTACTGGTTGAGTCGTTGTGTGGTTTTGGTATCAGAGTAACTGTAGCTTCATAAAAGGAATTTGGTAATGACCCTTCTGTTTCTATATTGTGTAATACATTAAGGAGTATAGGTATTAGGTCTTCTTGGAAGTTCTGGTAGAATTCCGCATTGAAACCATCTGGTCCTGGGCTTTTTTTGGTAGGGAGGTTTTTGATAACAGCTTCTAATTCTTCGTGACTAACAGGTCTGTTTAGATTGTTCACCTGGTCCTGGTTTAATTTTGGTATATGGTATTTATCTAAAAAAGCGTCCATTTCTTTTACATTTTCCAGTTTTGTGGCATACAGGCTTTTGTAGTAAGATCTAATGACTCTCTGAATTTCCTTTGTGTCTGTGGTTATGTCCCCCTTTTCATTTCTGATCTTATTAATTTGCGTATTCTCTCACTGCCGTTTTATTAGTTTGGATAGGGGTTTATAAATCTTGTTGATTTTCTCCAGGAACCAGCTTTTTGTTTCATTGATTCTTTGGATTGTTTTCTGTGTTTCTATTTTGTTGATTTCAGCCCTCAGTTTGATTATTTCCAGTCTTCTACTCCTCCTAGGTGAGTCTGCTTCTTTTTTTTTCAAGAGCTTTCAGGTGGGCTGTTAAGTCTCCAATATGTGCTTTCTCTCTTTTCTTTAAGTGGGCACTTAGTGCTATGAACTTTCCTCTTAGGACTGCTTTCATAGTGTCCCATAAGTTCGAGTATGTTGTTTCTTTATTTTCATTGAATTCAATGAAGACTTTAATTTCTTTCTTTATTTCTTCCTTAATCCAGGTATGGTTCAGTAGTTGACTGTTCAGTTTCCATGAGTTTGTAGGCTTTCTGGGGGTAGCATTGTTGTTGAATTCTAACTTTAATCCATGGTGATCTGATAAGACACAGGTCGTTACTAATATTTCTTTGTAACTGTGTAAGTTAGCTTTGTTACCGAGTATGTGGTCAATTTTCGAGAAAGTTCCATGAGCTGCAGAGAAGAAGGTATAGTCTTTCCTCTTTGGGTGGAATAATCTATAGATGTCTGTTAAGTCCATTTGCTTCATTACCTCCATTAATTCTCTAATTTCTCTGTTAGGTTTCTGTCTGATTGACCTGTCCATTGGTGAGAGAGGAGTGTTGAAGTCTCCTACTATTAGTGTGTGCGGTTTGATGGCTGCCTTGAATTTTAGTAATGTTTCTTTTACGTATGTGGGTGCTTTTATATTAGGGGCGTAGATATTCAGGATTGAGACTTCATCCTGATGAACTGTTCCTGTTATGAGTATAAAATGTCCCTCTCCATCTCTTCTGATTGATTTAAGTTTGAAGTCAACTTTGTTAGAAATTAGTATGGCCACACCTGCTTGTTTCTTAGGTCCATTTGCTTTATAAGCCTTTTCCCAGCCCTTTACTCTGAGTAGGTACCTGTCTTTGTGGTTGAGGTGTGTTTCTTGTAAACAGCAGAATGTTGGATCCTGTTTTGGTATCCAGTCTCCTAGCCTGTGCCTTTTTATAGGTGACTTGAGCCCATTGACATTAAGTGATATTAATGACCAGTGGTTGTTAACTCCGGTCACTTTTTTAGTAGTAGGGTTTGTGTGTTTCCCTTCTTTGAGTTGCGCTGGTGAACGGTCTGTAGATGTCTGAGTTATTGTGGGCATTGTTGGACTCCTTGGTTAGTGATTTTCCTTCTATTATTTTCTGTAAGGCGGATTTGTGGCTACATATTGTTTAAATTTGTTTTTATCCTGGAAAATTTTGTTTTCTCCATTTATAGTGAACGAAAGCATGGCTGGGCATAGTAGTCTGGGCTTGCATCCATTGTCTCTTAGTTTTTGCAGTACATCTATCCAGGACCTTCTGGCTTTCGTGGTTTCCATAGAGAAGTCAGGTGTAAGTCTGATAGGTTTACCTTTATAAGTAACTTGGCCTTTTTCCTTTGCGGCTCTTAATATTATTTCTTTATTCTGTATGCTTTGTGTTTTGATTATTATATGGCGAGGGGATGTTTTTTTGATCCAGCCTATTCGGTGTTCTGTATGCTTCTTGAATCTTCATAGGTACATCTTTCTTCAGTTTGGGAAAGTTTTCTTCTATAATTTTATTAAGCATATTTTTTGGACCATTGAGCTGCACTTCTCCTTCTTCTACTCCAATTATTCTTAGGTTTGGTCTTTTTATTGTGTCCCATATTTCCTGAATGTTTTGTGATGAGAGTTTTTTGGACTTGCTGTTTTCTTTGATCAGTGCGTTTATTTTCTCTATGTTATCCTCAGAATCTGAGATTCTTTCTTCTATCTCTTGTATTCTGCTGGTTATGCTTGTTTCTGTAGTCTCTATTCGTTTACCTAGATTTTCCATGTCCAGCTGGCCCTCTGTTTGTGTTTTCTTCTTTGCCTCCATTTCAGTTTTCAAGTCTTGAACTGTTTCCATTATCTGCTTGATTGTTTTCCCTTGGTTTCCTAGGGTATCATTCACTGATTTACTCAATTCCTCAAACTTTCTGTTATACTTCTCATCCATTTCTATAAGGGCATTTTTTACATGCTGTTTATGGGTGTCAATCACTTTCATGAAGTCAATTTTTTCTACTTCTTCTTGATTAAGGTGTTCATGTCCTCCTGTTGTGAGGTAACTGGCTTCTGGTGGTTTCATGTTGTTTTTCAGATTGTTGGGTGAATTCTTGCATTGGCGCCTGCCCATCTCTTCCTCCCAATACTCCCCTATGGATCTTCTTTTACAGGATCAGGTCTTCTTGCCCACTGATGTACCTTCCCTTGTGATGTCACTCCCCAGTGATGGTTCTCCTGGTGTCCAGATCGGATTTGCTGCTTGGTTAGCTCGCAAACAAAGGGCCCACCCTGCTTGCTGCAGGCAGGCTATGGAGACAAAGGAACTACCGCCCTCCCTTTTGCCCTCCCGATTCGGGTTAGTTCCCAGCGCCCGAGCAGGCTGAGCTGGGAGGTGCTATGCCGCCAAAGAGGGGAGGGAGGGAGTGAGGGAGATAGACCGGGGGTAGGGGGTTCTGGGTGTAAGCTGGGTGGGATAAGAAGAGAGAGGAGGTATGGGGCAGTATAGCCCCTGCAGGATGACCAGGAAGTGTAGGAGGGATGAGGAACATCTGAGTTCCCTGATCCCAGCTGCTGCCGCACTCACTCACCACAATGATGGTTCTCCTGGTTGCCCAGATCGAAACTCCGTGCTGCTTGGGTAGCTCTGCCTCCAGAGTGCTGGGATTACAGGTGTGTGCCACTACCGCCCGGCTCTATCATCAGCCTAGTCCAACGGGGACAGACTCTCCCTAAGTACAAGCAGTTGTTCTGGAAGCCCAAGGAGATGAAGTGGTTATTCTTTGGGAAATGGAGAAGACTGGCAAGATACCTCTTGAGAGAAAGTGTCGGAGAGAGCGAGGATCCAGATGAGGAGGCTCGGCATGCTGTCCGCCCACTGCTGGGCCGGAGTAGGCGCCTCTGTCCCAGTTTTTAAAAACCACCAAACTTTCACGAGTTTGGCCTTTTTATTATTACTATTAAGATTCCACATATAGCTACAGTAAAAGATAAGAAGTGCCAATGGGATTATGGAGAAACAGGCAAGCTTGTACACTATCGTAGGAGTGTTAGTGGAGTCAGCTTTGAAAACATTATTGAGGTTCTTCAGAAAAGTTAAAATAAAATTATCACTTAATCCTGCAATCACCCTATTGAATACTTAGCCAAGGAAAATAAAATCAGTATGTCAAAGAGACAGCTACACTTTCATGTTCATGTCAACATGACTCAACCTAAAGATCCATTAATGGCTTAATACAAAAGAATATATAGTATATAGGCAATGGAACATTAATAAAGCTTAAAAAAGTCATATAACTATGTGTCATAGAAAATTTTGAAGTACATTTAGATCTCTGGTATAAGCCAGATGCTTCCAGAAAAGCAAATACTGAATTATTTTTAAATATAATTTTCTGTATTATGGATTGGCATGTATATGCCTAAAGAAATCTTTCTCAGAAAAAATAAAACCTCTAAAAGAGAGAAAAATAAAAGCTGACTCTAAGTTCCAAAACTCTTTTGAAACTGTTTTATCTGTTTCATTAAGGCCAAAAAGGAAAGAAAAAAATGGTTTTAAGTTGAATTCACCTATTCAAAGGGTGAAAAAAATTATGTTTATTTTGATTACAACTAACACTTGATAGGTAGATTCTCAATGGCAATATGTATTACTGTAAAATGTTCTGGAGAGAACATTCAGTCTAACTTCAGGAGATAAGCCATGTAGCTTCTTTAAAAACATTATTTTAAAGAGATTTATGTCATAGTACCAAATGAATGTCATAGGCTAAACTCATTCAAGGGAAAAAATATTTCTTTTGAACTGTAAATCCGTTATTCTATAATTACTAAAATGATCCAACATCTTACCAAACTTTTTGAAAAAGGGTCTCACTAGGTTACCTGGGCTGATCTCAGATTCTGGGCTCAGAAGAGCTTCCCTCAGCCCCTTAAGTGGCTGGAATTACAGCCATGTTCCACTCTGCTTGGTCTCTGAAGACAACTGTCGCCAGATATACAAGATAATTGATGCCTGGAAATCTTCAAGGACCTTGTTGATTTAGTTTTGGGTTGGCTTTGGTGTTCCCAAGACTTTGGTTTGAAATTTCTTTCATGAATTCTGTTTCTTTCTGTTCTTCCCACGTTGTGTTCATGACTGTTTCATCAACTTGAGAGTGTTTATGACCATGTACTTCAACAGCAGTTCTTTCATGAGCAAGATAATGTATTTTTTATATAGTTACAACCTTGCTAAAATGCTGATGCTATGCAAAGTAAAACAAATTGATTTGAATTATCTCTTCACTTATACAACTGTAGTTTCTAAGATTGTTTTTTATAAATAATACATACATGCATGTATACTTAAGTATAATTATGTTAATCTATTGTAATATTTGATAGCAAAACCATATCTTCAACCTTAAGATAATAGAAAAAAACAGGATATTATAAACTCCCTGGTGTTGGGAATTTTCAAAGGGCATGAAGATTTTGTATTGTCTTACCAATGAAGTCATACAAAAAGTAGATATTTTTTAATGTAAGGACACTTTTGTCTTAAAAACTCCTCTAAATAGTCTCCTGTCTCCAAACAGTGTGAAACATTCTTAAAAAAATGTTTCCAGCTCATTGGTTCTGTTTTTGATGATAGTATAAACATTACAACATCTATGTTTTGTTGTAGAAGTTAGCTCGATTTAGAAAATAACTAGGCTAGCTAAAAGATAAAACAATTACATTTTATTTATTATAAGAAAAAAAAACTCACGAAACAGGAACAAAAAGTCTAAGCTCAGCTGTACCGTGAGGGAACCACAAAGAGAGAGGGAGTACCGGGGCCATGTTCCTGTATTTCTCCTGATCCCAGAAAGCCAAACCTTAACTTTAAGAGGTCCCACCTCTTAAAGATAATTGATTTACAAAGCTTCCCCATTACTTCCCCCTTTTGTTTAAACAAGAGCAATCCAAACCCAATACAAAACTATATACAATGGGAACAGATATCAAGTACAAAATTACAACCAACATAAACAATATTAAGCAAAGAACACATGACAAATGTTTTAGAAAACATTCTATTCCAAAGGGACTAAGTCTTACATCTGAAATAAGCTTGGCTAAATCATAAGATGAAGATAACTACAACTATCTAATCTCCAACCCCTTTGAAGGTCTAAGAAGGGAGATAATATTACTTCAGTAGGCATGAAGTACAAACAAGCAGCTTCCAAAGTGAGCATTATATGACAGAGACAATTGGATACCTGAGCAATTGCCCAAAGTCTCACTTGCAACCAACTTTGGCTAAGGCCTGGCATATCTAACAGGTTATTTTCAGAGACAGGAAAATTTTCAGAACCATCTTACTCTGTTTTGGCAAGGTTTGGCAGTCCTTTTCCTTGTGTCTTGCTTATCCAATCCAGATACTGGGTACTTTGTCAGTGATTAAGGCATGGGCAGTTCCTTGCCCAAAGGCCAATTGTGCCAAGAAAAAAACAAACTCTGAGTGGAGTGTCTTTGGTGTTCAACATTCTCTCAGGAGTAGATTGGTGCTGTCAGGAGCAATCATATCTCATGTCAACAGGAGCCTAAATTATTTAAATGACATGTTCTACAGATCCTTGAAGTGGTTGAAGATTACCTATCTAGGCAGAATATAATTTCTATGTATCTAAAGAACCTAATTAATCTGACTATATGTATAACAAACAGAATAATTATTGACCTATAATATTTAATACCTGTATAACTTAAAGACTAAGACTTCATGTCAGAATATTAAATAATCTGGAAACAAATGTGCAGCAAATCAAGACAATGACCTCAAAATGTAAACAATGTATAAGTATCTTGATCAAAGATAAAAATAATATATAATGCAATATGAAAACATGTCCTAAAATTCTATCAATAAAGAAAATGTCCTAAACAGAGGTAGAAACCTTCATATATACACTCTGACAAATAAGTTTTCCATTGGTGTACAAATATTGTAAAGAGAAATAAATATAGTTTGAACTTGTATCAATATACAAAACTATACATATGTAAATTATCCATAAATAATAACTCACAAGTATTCACTCTATTACTCACTATTATTACCCCTTTCTCATTATTTTTTTAATCTCTGTACCTAGATAGCTATCACCCCAACCCTTTACCTGATACAAGTAATAATCAAAAACTCCTAAATGGTATTTTCAACCCTAAGGACAAACTTTTTAAGGAGAGGTAGCTTTATCCTCTAGAATTGCTTCCTGTTGTCATGGGGGCGATGGTATCTTTTTAGGATCCTGCAAAAGTAAGTGATGGTTACGTTTCAAGATTACTCTCTAGTATAGCTGCAAAACACTTTTGAGAAGTCGATAGGCTTTTAATATGTAAGACAACTCTTTCTGTATATTGTGAATCAGTAACTATATTAAAAGGTTCTTTAAAATCCCTTAGCACCATGAGAATAGCATATAATTCTGCCTTTTGGACAGAATTATAAGTGGTTTCTTTCACCTTACTTAATTCTTCTGATTTGTAACCTGCTTTCCCTGATTTATTTACATTAGTATAAAATGTATGGGCTTCAGTTATTTTAGTTATGATGAAAGGTAAAGTAGATATAAATGTAACTGTAATTCTTGCTTGATACCTGTTTTGTTATATGTAATCTTGTTATGTTAAAGTTAAAATCGTCCTTTTTATTTAGTCAGA
Source organism: Microtus oregoni (assembly GCF_018167655.1). Classification (NCBI taxonomy): domain Eukaryota; kingdom Metazoa; phylum Chordata; class Mammalia; order Rodentia; family Cricetidae; genus Microtus; species Microtus oregoni. The sequence goes on from NW_024543066.1 coordinate 35,969,797, forward strand.
AAAGGGGAGGCTATGTGGAACGTGATATATATTGTGAATATGGTTTTTGCCATTGGTTAAAAAAGAAGCTGCTTTCAGCCAATGGCTTAACAAAATAAAGCCAGGCAGGGAATCTTAACAGAGATGTGGAGAAAGAGTAGGCAGAGTCAATGAGAAGCCATATAGCCACCTGCAGGAAACAGACACACCAGAACTTTGCCGGTAAGCCACAGCCACGTGGCAATACACAGATTACTATAAATGGGTTAATTTAAGATATAAGAGTTAGCCAAAAATATGCTTAAGCTATTGGTCAAACAGTATTGCAATTAATACAGATTTTTGTGTGGTTATTTTGGAGTCTGGGAGGCTAGGAAATAAAAAAGCAGTCAATCTACAATCTACTTTTAATTAGAGGAAATATGTTAAATATTAGTTTATCTACTTTCTGTTAATGTGGCTCACAAAGTTTGTATGTGTTTATTGCTCTGTTTTGCTTCAGTGAAATCTCTGATATGGCCATTATGCATTATTTTGATTTGGCTAGTATTAGAATATGTGTTTATGTAGCCTAGACACTAATCTGTTTGTTATATGAATTTCTAACATTTTACCTTTGTAAATACTATATCTTCTTTTTTTTTTTTTTTTTTTTTTTGGTTTTTCGAGACAGGGTTTCTCTGTAGCTTTGGTGCCTGTCCCAGAATTAGCTCTTGTAGACCAGGCTGGCCTCGAACTAACAGAGATCTGCCTGCCTCTGACTCCCGAGTGCTGGGCTTAAAGGCCTGCGCCACCACCACCCGGCTAAATACTATATCTTAAGTTTAACAAAAATACCATATTAATTTCTTTAAAGTACTCCAATGAATAATCTCTTTACTTATCTTGAGAATGTTTTTCTCTCAGTTTTTGTATTTCATGCTCCCTCCATTGCTCTGTTTCTTTTTAAGAAATATGCAGTTCCACCTTTGTTTTTGTCAGTGAAATCTATCCTTTTGTTTATTTGTTTATTTAATTTTATTCTTTTGAGAAATGTCTATATGATCACTGTATCTAAATCACTAAAACCCCCTTTCCCACATAACGCTTCCCATGCCAACCTCTCCTAATTTTGGTATCTCCTTTACTTACTATTGTTTCATTTATATGTATATATGTGCATTCACGATCATGACATTTTTCAAAACCAATATAAGCATATTTGGTTATTATTGATGTTTGAATATCCATTAAGATTTTGGAAACTCTGTGAGTTAGAGGCCAGCCTGGTCTGCAGAGTGAATGACGGGATGACCAGGGCTACATGGTATAACCCTCTCTTGAAATATATATATATATATATATATATATATATATATATATATATATAATTAAAAGCATTTGGTGAATTATCACTTTATCTCGACAGAAATTTTATCTAATTTGTATATAAACTTGAGCTTTTGACCTTATATACAACTTTTATGTTCATTAACATGTCTCCATTTATTTAGATTTTTAAAATATTTTTTACTGAAGTATATTCTATAACCCATAAGATTCTTACATAATATTTTAATTGATTTCCAAACACGCTGTTTTGATAATACCATTCTGAATAATTTTATATTTTTTTTTGATTTTTCGAGACAGGGTTTCTCCGTTGCTTTTGGTTCCTGTCCTGGAACTAGCTCTTGTAGACCAGGCTGGCCTCGAACTAACAGAGATCCACCTGCCTCTGCCTCCTGAGTGCTGGGATTAAAGGCGTGTGCCACTTCTGCCCGGCCATTCTGAATAATTTTATGACTAGGATAATTTTAGAAATTTTAAGTGGATGTAAAAATATTTTAAAAATAATATTTTATTAAGTCCTTGAGAATTGCAGATAATGTATTCATCCCTGCCTTCAATTATTCCAACATTTACACTATTCTCCCTCACCTTCCTATCCACCAAACTTTGATTATTTTGGTAGATGTCTTCAATCCAAACACTTTGAAGAAAGAAGAAAAAGGATCTTGGTGAGTTCAAACCAACCCTTGTCTTCATAGTGAGCCAGTCAAGTCTACATAGCAATACCCTGTCAAAAAGGGGAAAAAAAGACAAAATCTATTATTAATGATCTTATTTTAAAATTTCCAACTGTTACTTCACTAAAAAAAATGTAATTACTATAGAACACATTTCTGTGTGTATGCAGATGAGAAATAAGTGACACTCTATGATCTCTTGATTATACACATAGAAATTTGGCCTTAATCTTATTATCTGTGATCTACCTTAAAATAACCTTGAGTTTTAGCCTGTCTCCCATTACAGAGGCGACTCTTCTTAGGCTTCTTTTTCCTGTTGATTGTGAGTCATAACTGATTTTTTAACTGCAATGTATTCCACAATATACTTCTTTACAGAATTTTCCATTTCAAGAGCACAACATTTCTGCTTTGAACCAAGGTCATCTATGGATCTCTTATGTGTATAGGAACTAGTGCTGATAAATTCAAACAGCTCTGGTATGTCCTCTCATTGGGGCCCGGGATTGTACTTTTACTGTAATCTATGTAACAATTATTTATATTCTGTCTCATCTAATTGTTATTACAGTTGTTCCCTAAGAACAATGCACCCGAGATTCACAGCAAAGTGTGACTTCTCTGGGTTGGGTTGACAGTTATTTATTATAAGGAATCAATCCAGACTTAGGGTGATATTTCTCCGATTTCTTTTTCAGCCCATTTATCATCTGTATATAGGAGGTCTACTAATTTTTTTTGAGTTAATCTTATATCCTGTTACATTACTGAAGGTATTTAACAGTTGTAGGAGTTCCCCAATGGAATTTTTGGGGTCATTTATGTATATTATCATATAATCAGCAAATAATGAAAGTTTGATTTCTTTTATAATTTGTATCCCCTTGATCTCCTTTTGTTGTCTTAAGAAGTTTGAAAATTATCAAATTATTAAATTAGAAAAAAAGCAGTTGTCGCTTTAATTTTCCACTCCCCTTTCCCTTCCATTCTTCCAGTTACACACTAAAGGAAACAGCCATGAGACTTATGTCCCTGAACAAGTAAAGTTTAAGAAACAGTGCTGAGAAAAATCCTGATGGCCTCTGTCACATGAGCTATTCATCTCTTTTCGGTGACTTACAGGAAGACAACAACAACAACATCAAATTAGCAATCTGTTCCCCTCCTAGTCGTTCAGGCACCTAACTTGAATTTAGGTCCAGAAGTCTTTCTTCAGCTAATTTTTTTTATTGGTCAGTTCTTCTTTCACTGCTTTTTTTTAAAAAAAGCCTAATTAATATAAGCTCTAGTCTAGACAGGATCATCAACAACAGTCTCTTCTATGCATCCCTGCCTCACGTCTATGAAGTTGTCACCAGGAGTTTCTGAATGACAAATGTTAAAACTTGCTTTTAAAGTTCCGTGAAGTGGGAATATAATGAAAGTATGCATAGTTTCTGCTTTTTTCACATCATTCTATTTACATCTTTAGTAATATTTTTATATTTTTGATCCAGCTACCTTCATGCAGCCTCTATAATAAAATTGTAAACAAGTAGCTGGTGTTAGCTACACAATGACATATGAACCCAGACTCTTTAACCTGTGAATCATGTGTTCTTTTCTCTGCCACCTAATAGACTTCTGTGAACACTACCTTTGATGTCAGAAGACATAATCCAGCAAAGGCAGAGGACTCTAATGTGTTCCTTCTTTGCTACCATCAAAGTTTTATATCCCATTTCAACAGGCAGAACAAGAGAGAGGAAAAATGTTACTTATGTTGTTTCTCCCAGGCCAAATGAAATAAACCTGGCAGGAGCAGATGTTAAACTGAAGCTTATGAAAACTCAACACTATTGTTGGTAATTGAAACCTTAGGGAGGAAGGCTTGAGACCATCGGCAATGGACATAGAATACTGGTACAGCGTTTATTCACAGAATCCTTTCTTGTATCTCCTCTTCATTATGAGAGCAGAGAAAGCAATAGCTGGACAATGAGAGTGAGGAGGAAGTGAAGAGATCTGAAGGACAAATTCAGAATCAGCCTTGTCTCTGGGGAGTCTACAGCCTGCCTTTCACATTGGACCTTTCCTGGATATCCCAGGCAGGGGAAACCTTTTCAACTCACATTAAGACATCAAGTGAAGTTCCTCTCCCCAATATACATGGAGTTTTAAAGAGGATATTTTTCTACCTTGTGTTAATCTGCGTGGCAAACAGTCAGAACAAGAACTGGAACAAACCCTTTGAAAATAAGATCATCAGCCCTCTCAATGAAATCACACACTCTTTTGGCCATTCCTTTAGCACAAGTCCTTTTCAGCTCTTATTCAGCACCTTACAATTGCTTCTGTTGGTTTTGTTTCTCCTAACTCTCTCACTTTGCTGTATAAAAACCAGCCCATTGTGCATAAATTAAAATTTATGATTTAGTTTCAGTAAGATGTTTGTAGATTTGAGGAATATGCATACACCCACTTATAATAGCTACTTTAAAAATTAGAAGGGGTCAAGTACAAATCTGAAAGCGTAAGGGGTCAAATTACTACTCCATCTCTTTCTCATTGCACAATTTAGAGCGAACCATGCTGCTTATTGGTGATTCTGTTTTCACATATCAAAATGAAGAAAACGACTGTATCTAACTCTAGCTTTGTTTTGACTATCAACTCTGTTAATAAGTGAACACTACTTAAGATACTACCTATCCCACAATAAGACTTCCAAACAAATAACCATTATTTCATAATCATTTGGCTTACTTGATGCTATATTACAATATAATAATAACCCAGTATTTACAAGGGAAATTTAAGCATTCTTTTTCTAGGCTCTATTATGTAAACCAGAATACACTGAAAAATTACAAACAAACCAAAGATGTGTTTTAATGGATGTCTCTTAAAAACACTATATCAATGGTCATAGTCTTCACTGAGAGGGAGGAAAGAGTAACAAGTAGCAAAATGTTTAAGGGAAGAACCCTTCTCAATACGTCTTATGTTTGTGGTTAAATGTTCAGGAAATAACTTGACGGTAAATTGGCTGGTTTTTGTGTCAACTGAACTCAAGCTAGAGTCATCAGAGAGGAAGGAACTTCAGATGAGAAAATGTGTTGTCAGAGACTGCTTGTTCATTCCTGGCTGCCCAGAACCGAAATAATCACACAGAAACTGTTTTATTTGCAATAGTGTTTGGCCAATAGCTTAAGTGCATTTCTGGCTAACTTTTTTTTTCTTTTGAGCATTGGTTTGATTTGAGCTTTTTAAAATTGATTTTTATTGAGTTATACATTTTTCTCTGCTCCCCTCTTCTTCAACCCTCTTTCCCAATGTCCCCATGCTCCCAATTTACTCAGGAGATCTTGTCTTTTTCTACTCATGTAGATTAGATTTATATGTCTCTCTTAGGGTCCTCATTGTTGTCTAGGTTTTCTGGGAATGTGAATTGTAGACTGGTTTTCTTTGCTTTACGTTAAAAAACAACTTATGACTGAGTACGTATGACAATTTTCTTTCTGGGTCTGGGTTACCTCACTCAAAATTATATTTTCTAGCTCCATCCATTTGCCTGCAAAATCCAAGATGTCGTTATTTTTTTCTGCTGTGTAGAACTCCATTGTGTAAATGTACCACATTTCCCTTATCTGGCTAACTCTTATACCTTAAATTAACCCATTTCTTTTCATCTGTGTATCCCCATGTGGCTGTGGCTTACCAGCAAGTTGGGGTGGGCTCCAGTGGAGGCATCTGCCTTTGGTGGTGGCTACATGGCTTCTCCCTGACTCTTTCTATATCTTTTCCAGTTTGGCTATATTCTGCTAAGTTACTGGTCAAAAGCAGCTTCTTTATTAACCAATAAAAGCAACACATATAAAGAAGGAATTCTCACACCAAAAAATGCCTCCATGAGATCAAGCAGTAAGGCATTTTCTCAAGAGGTGATCAGTGGGGGAGGGCCCAGCCTAGCATAGGTGGTACCATCCCTGGATGGTAGGTCCTGGGTTCTATAAGAAAGCAAGCTGAGCAAGCCAGGAGGAGCAAGCCTGTAAGAAGCACCCCTCCATGGCCTCCACATTAACTCCAGCATCCATGTTTGAGCCCTGCTTGAGTTCTTGTCCCGACTTCCTCCAATGATGGACTATGATCTGGAAATGTAATCCAAATAAACCCTTTCCTCCCCAACTTGCTCTTTGGTCATGGTGTTTCATTGCTGCAACAATAAAATCCTCAAAAAAGACAGATGGTGAGCCCTCTTCCAAGCAGATATTCCTGGAAAATGACAACACGGAACTTTCTCTGAGGAGCAATTGTCTTCAGGATGCTTGGCACTGAGACTGGGCGCTTTGCACAGGTGGAACTTTGCTTGTGTGGAGAGGTGCTGAAGGAGAACACCTGTCAGTGATTGTTACTCACTTTGAGGAAGGAAAAAGGGTACAAAAGTTGGAGGCAGGAGAAAAAAAAAGCAGAGAAAAAGCTAGGTAATTACAAGGCATGTGAATAAGGGGACTGAGGAAGAAAAATCGTCTAAAAACAAACATGCTTGAACTTACCATAATGAAATTTAATACCTTATATGCCAACTGAAAAATAAATTTATTTCTAAAAGGGGTTTGTTTTCTGTGCTTTTGCTTTTTTTACTTTTTGGATTTGCTTTTGTCCTTGGTTTTGTTCCAAATCACTCAGTTATTCTGTGTTCACATGCATCGACCTGGTGTGGAAAGAAATGACCAGAGATGTTCTGCAACATGCCCTAGCCCCACTCACACAAGCTTAATGTTTCCTGTTGAGTTCTAAGATGTAAGAGAACTTCACTATGCAAGCTCTGCTTTGATTTTCCTGTTAAAGTGAAACATAGCAGGACTTCAATGCTGCTCTCAGCCCTTACACTGTCGGGCATTCTTGTTCCTTCTCTGTTCCTTTTTCATTTGCTTAGATCTTGCTTTTCCCCTTGAGGAGAAATTCTTCACAGGACCTGGGAGGCATCACCACTCAGGGAGCTGTCACCTGGCTCTGAGGGTGCCCTCCCTTTGCCCAGCTAGAAACTGAATGACTTATGCTTTAACTTTTCAGCTGCCTCCAGCAGGTACTGGGAAGAAGCGAGGCAAAGCCGGGACAGGTTTTACTTTCTCGGGTTAAGGCATTAGTAGAAATTCAGTACATTATATTTGCTGATTAATTCTAACGCAAATGTAGAGCATGAAGGGTCAGCCTTATAGCTTGTTAGCATGTCCCCCACCTCCATCATTGATTGGCAAAATAACAGGGATTTACGATTGCTTTGGAATAGAGAAGTATGGAATATTAGAGTAAGCATTTAGAACATAACATTACTTTGAATTCTAAACAAAAAGCAAGGAATATCTTGCCCTGGTGGCAAATGCAAAAGTAGAATTTGTTTGTAACTTCTTACTTCGGGCTGGTACCGTATGATTTTGATCTCTCTCTCTCTCTCTCTCTCTCTCTCTCTCTCTCTCTCACACACACACACACACACACACACACACAAACATGGACACACACAAACACTACTTAAAGACATTGAACACTCTAATACTCTGTTAAGGTCACATCTATATCATTCAAAAATTAATTTTCTTAAAATTAGCAATGCTTTATCATTTATCAATTCCATTATTTATAGCTAAACACATTTTTAATTTTAGGGAGTCTCCGGATATTAGCTTCTTCAGGAGAGCCCTTTCTAGCTTTGTCTGTAAGAATTTTCCACGTCATAATAAACCTATTAGCTTGCCGGGCTTTCTTTTCCCATCAGTATATCTTCAACACCATTTCCTTATTGCCTTAGCATTGCAAACATATTCTTTTGTCATACAGACAAAAATCTAATACGGCCACCTTCCTCACCAGCTTCAATGTTTCTATCCTCCCTCTTCTGTTTATGTTGTCTGTAGGGACTGAAAAGCTGACTTCATGATCAAGGAAGCTTATTGGTAGTTATTTCGCAGGCCCTGAGTGCAGTTCTCAACATCCATGTTGATGGGTGGCTTACAACCCTCTTTAACTCTAGTTCCAGAGGCATCAGATGTACACATACATGTAGACATACACATAAGTAAAGAAGAATTTTAAATCTTTAAAAAGTAGAAAAGTTTCCTATTATTAGTCCTTAATACTTCTTGGTACATTCCTACAATTCAATAATGCAGACATTTTGCAGTGCGTATCAAGTGTGTCTTCCTAGACTTCACAATCCTGAATTGGTTATTCATCATCCATACATAAAATCTGTTGCTTTCATAAGTGTGGATGCTTTAGTTTACCTGTTCAATTATATGTTGCTAAAGAACAGGAGATGAATTCTATACTGTTTACCTCACATAACGCTTTAAACTTAACCTTGTGGCATTAATTTATGTTATTTTCCTCATGGATATAAAAATCAATTTCATGATACTACTACATATTTTGTTAAAAGAGGAATGACCTATAAAGTTTCTGCAGAAAGAAAAACCACATACACACACACACACACACACACACACACACGGACAAGAAACAAATACTAATCAATGCTAATCATTAAACATTGGTTAATTTGGACCTGTGACTCTCCCAACACTTTGATATACATCCTTAATATGAAACCCCCTTTTTTGTTTTTGTATTTTTGTTGTTGTTTCTGACTATTATCTATTATGGTAAAAAGGAATGAGGAGAACCAAAATCTAAAAATTATAAGGGTACCGAAGGACATCTTGTTGAACGGAAACCAATTTTCCTGGTGAGAAACTTGGCTTCATTTTTTATTTTATAAACGTTGGTTTAATACTGATTGTGTGTCACGGAAAAGCCCCACAACACTCGCTCCATCAAATGCTGCGAAAATTATCCAGCTCATATTATACCTCTGAGCACTTCACCAAAATGTAATAATTTCCTGAAACATAAAAGAAACTTTTCCCATCTTTATTTTTTGTCAAGTCAGAGGTCTGGGCTTGTACTTCAATTCTGCATTCAAAATGAGAAGCAGTGAAACCGCTTTATTTCCTCTTAGAGGCAGTGAATTTGGGTGGCTGGTGGGGTGAACCGAGAATTCTGATATTTCTGCCCCTAGGATCACGGACTGGTTCCAGCTTCTTGGCTATCAATGGAGGCAAACTATCCTTGGGATGCCCAGACAAGATGAGAATCCAAAGCACTGATTTAAAGAAAATCCAATTTCCGGAAGGTTCAATGCATATATTTTCTTGATCTGCAAAACTTTTTTGCAGATATTCTGAAAGAAGAAAACTATCATCTTTGAACTCTCTTCCAGGAAATGGCTCCTGAGATACTCCAAACCTGCAGAGATGTGTGTGTACTTCTTGGCCCTGTGCTCTCTCTTACATGATCTTACCTTCATTACTATCCTAACTAAACTTAATTGACGCCATAAGATGTGGGCTAGTGGAAGGCTTGAGAAAATGAGTTACACTCTCTTGCAATTCACTGCCAACTAGACACACCTTGTAAACAGGAAGCACCCAGATTCCTGATTTTGTCTCCAGAGGTTGACTGCTTTGAATTCCTAAAGTGGTCATAGTCTACTTCTAAGCAGGGCTGCTTTGGAAAGGTTCTTACACAGTTTCCTCTCCTTGTTTTATACATTATAAAATGTGCTGTGATCACATTCACGACTACCCTGATTGTCGTCTTTTAGCCCCTTCCCACTCCTACTGGGTCCTTTTTTTCTTCCCAATTACATCCACACGTCCCTCCCTATACTGAGTTTTGTTTTGCATTTTCTGTTGTTGCTGTTGACGACTTGACACAAGCTTGAGGAAAGAAGAAACCACCACTGAGAAAATGTCTTTGTCTTATTGGCTCATAGAGAAGTCTGTAGAGCGTTTTCTTGAGGGTCTAGCTCTCTCTAGTTGGCACCATCCGTGGGCAAGTGGTCCTGAGAGGTATAAGAAATTAAGCTAAGCAAACGTTGGGGAGCAAGCCAGTATGCAGCATTCTTCCATGATGTCTGCTTCAGTCCTGCCTTGAGTTCTGACTGTAACTTCCCCTGGATGATAGACTATAATCTGTAAAACAAAATAAACTTTTCTTCTTCAGCTTGCTTTTGGCCAGTGTTTTATTACAGAAACAGAAAGCAAAGTAACACACTTCTTTAAATTTCTCCTCGTTTTTCATGACCTAAAGAACTTACTCCTCGCATCATAATATTGAAGGCCTACCTACTGAATACTTTAACTCAGAGAGAGCTGTTGCCACTTTCTTCAGAGACTTGTCTCATTTATTTATTTATTTATTTATTTATTGTGCCTCACAAAAATGAAAATCTTACAAAGTGTTTCAGCAACCTCCCCAGAAGACTGAAAGAGGTCTTATATTTTTAATACCGTTTGGAGAATTAAAATGTCATTATGAATGTCTTTGACTTGTATAAGTGGAATTATTCTAGGAGTGGTATAACTTTTTCCAAAATTAGGGGTTCTGGAGAGCTGATTTTTTAATATCTCAACTTTCATATAATCTTTTTTTCATTTTATTTCTCCCTCAATCCAATATCTCCATGACTCTCTTCCTTCTTCCTTCTTCTCTTTCATTTTCTGCCACTGGTCCAAAGACTGTTTTCAATATATCATAAGATATTATTTTCCCTTCTTGTTCCAATAATTCAATTTTCTAAAACTGTATTATTTCTTTTTGCCCTCATGATGTGCTCTGCTTCCCCTGTTTCCACAGGTATAATAATCACTATACCCCCATTAACATCATTGAAGGCTGGTATCTTGACTCCCCTTACTATTGCCTAGTATCCTTTCCCCAGATGATGGCTTAAACAGTACACAACTTACTATTGGCCTCCAAGGCTTTCAAAATGCAATGAGGCCTTTGAGAACGCCAACATGCAGACTTTCTTCTAACTTTGCCATCTACCTAATGCTTCCCGTGTTGTTAAGCTTTTATAATTTACTTGTACAGAATTGTATTTGTACATTAAAGGTTTATATGCTTAAATGGTGAGCAAAAGATATATAGTTTCATCATGTCTGATATTCATTATTATATGTTTTCAAAGGTATTATCCATTCAGTCTCTGAAGCATTCTTTAAATTTTATTCATGGAAACGCAATCACTAAGTCAAAACTATCCCACGTATCCAAGTTTCTAAGATGCTCGTACCCACATCAGTGTTAGCTGATTGATATGACTCAGCCTGTCCACATCAATGAAAGCACTAAACATAATCTTCTTTTTTACATTTGTTGGAATTTGCTTTTATTCTTTGCTAGTTCAAACATTTTTCCCCTAACATATTACTAGCTAGTGTTTTAGTGATCTTTCTTTATATTCAATTTATTTCTGTTATCTATAGGACTTTATTATTGCTTAAATAAACACTTATGAGCTTTTCATACACTATGATTACCTTATATACTGAAATTGCTTTCTGTCTTCATTTTGACTGAAATTGTTTGAAGCATTAATATTCAGTTTTTATTTTTCCTTTGAGATTATTTCTTTTATTATTTTTCAGTGTACAGAATCCTCTTTTAAATTCCCCCAAATCCAGCAAATATTAAATTCTTAATCTGTTTTTTTCCTATTTCTTTTTACTGTTCTATTTAATTATTTGATCCATCTGGAATTCTTCTTGACCAATATTCAGCATTACAGGTCTTGATTTATTTTTCGTTACAAAATGCTAACCAGCCATTCAGCTGCCATTTAGTGACTAATCCTCTGCTTCCCTGCTGCTTTGATAAAATAAATCTTACATATAATAAAGTCTGTTCCCAGGCTTCTTCTTCTGCTCCATTTAGCTTTGCTTTGTAGTTTGCAAGACACTTTAACATACATTATCTCATTTCATCCTTCCTACCCCACACTGATTGCCTGGCTCACCCCCTGCTGCTACAAACATCAAACATCTGACTTGTCCCATCTCTGCCTTATGGATGGAAAAACAAAACTCTGAAAGGTAAAGGAACACATTAGCTAGCCCTGCCAGGCTTCTAATACTGGCGAAGAAGGACAAGCCTCAGTGTTCCTTCATGCAATGCTCTGAGATGCTGTATCCTGCACTAGGGAAAGCTGTTTTCCTTCAGGGTCACCTGGGAGCATTCTCTATTGAGTCTTGAAACTACAAACCATTTTGTGCATTCTGGTCTACCTTCTAGAATTCTTCAGGAGCTTGTGCTCCCACACCAGAGGGGAAGCAGCAGCCTGGGCCTGAGCCTGGGCTTGGGCCTGGGCCTCCTATCCTGTGTGTGTGTGTGTGTGTGCTTGGCACTGACTGAGACCTCTGCTTTATGTCAGTGTATTTGTGCAGTGACACATATTCTCGGGTGATTAGATTAAGGCTGGCAAAGCCAATATGAAAAACCCACACAGATTACCACTGTCACCCGCAGTAATTACATTTATTCATTTCCATTTAGCCAAGTTTTTACAAGCCGAGCAAGGGGCCAAATAAGCAATAAACACAGAGGCAAGAAATTAAAATGCTGATCTGTTTGCTGTGAAAACAATCAAACTATCATCTTTCTTTAGGCACCTCATTCATCATCGGAGAGGGCCACACTGGTGAAGTGGAGGCTGGGAGCCTAATGTTATTACATGTAAATTCACTAACATGAAATTACTGCCCCTGATGCGATTTTACTAATAAATTAGTTCATTTCTACCTTTCCGCTGGAGACTTTAGGGACCGTGGAGAATTGTACATGTGTCTCCTAATCTTGCCTGCTTTATTTCAGCCTGGCTAGCCCTTAAATTTCTGCTGCTTTTCACTCCCTCCCCTCTGCCTCTTTAGTTTCCTCGCTATGCCTTATTGGATAAACATGCCACACAATTTGTTGTCTTCACATGTAGTTTGAGAATAAGCAGCTTAAGAACAAACGATCTTTTGCAGGCAATGAGAACGGCATCAGGAGGCATTATGAGTCTAACAGTTCTCGGAGCTCGTTGGCAGCTATTATTAATTCATTGCTGGGTGTGGTGGTTTTTCTCATTTCTGTATAAATTTTCAATTTGAAAATGGAATGAAGCCAAACTTTGCTATGTCGAGGAGCTATTGAAGCAAGGAAATCAATCTGCAAGCAGCTCCCCTCACTTGCAAGCCCCTCCGCTGTGACTTCAAAGTAGCAAGGACTACACAGTAGAAGAGCAGCCGATGGCTCACAGAAGACAGATGTATCCTTTCCCTGCACTGCTCCCTCCCTGGGACTTCCCAGGCCTTCTCTTGCATTCTGTTAATGGGCCATGCCTTTACATAAAGTAGTTCATTTATTTTTTTAAAGATTTCTTCTGCACGCTGTTTATCCTTGCCCCAACCTCACAATCTGTTTTCACAAGCCTACAGATGGTTTCTGTGGACATGACTTTGGTGTCACCAATGAAGGAGTAGAGATGAGCAGAGGAAGAGAGAAGGGGGTAAAGACAAGTCTCTCAAAGGAGTCCCTTCCCCCACTCCACCCTACCCGGAATGTTCCCTATGGTGATTCTGTGTTAAGTGCTTTAATATTACACCCACTGGAAAAATAAGCATGGTAGTATGTTCATACTCTGCACAGCAAAATATGTCTCAAAAAAGTTTCTTCGGTACAATGGTACAGCGAAAATTATTCATAAATGTGGTAAGTATCCAACCTCACCCATTCCACCGCTTCACACATGACCATCAGGCAACATCAGCTTATCCTTGTGAGTGGATGTTTCAGGAAATGAAATCAACATGAACAATAACTAACTTCCATGTGCCTGGAGTTTAATTTAGCTTTGTCCCATGTAAACAGAATGAGTATGTGCATGAGATGTACGCCCTTACTCACAAAGGTAAAACAGAAGTCAATGAGAGCAAGTACTTGCTTCTTGAAATTACTAGGCAATGGAATATCCTATACATGAGTTTTTGTTAATAAATAAAAATATATGGAATAGCCGGGCGATGGTGGCGCACGTCTTTAATCCCAGCACTCGGGAGGCAGAGGCAGGCGGATCTCTGTGAGTTCGAGACCAGCCTGGTCTACAAGAGCTAGTTCCAGGACAGGCTCCAAAAAACCACAGAGAAACCCTGTCTCGAAAAACCAAAAAAAAAAAAAAAAATATATGGAATACTAATTTGAAAGCATTTTATTTAACTAATATTTATTGTTCGACTGCATCACAGAGAACATTATGACAAATGTTTCCAAAAGGCAAAATCAAGGAAGTCTTGCCTGTTAGGGGCTGAAATTCAGATTTTTCTAGTTCTGTCTTCATCCATGGGACTCACAGTTCACTGTCCTCCCATAGAACACTGAACTTTCTTTCATCCCTATTACCACATAGTTTGTTGTGCTTTATATATTTGAGTATTTCCTAAATACTTGCCTTTTCAGTTAGGTGATTTTTGTTCAACAATGAATTCTGCCATAGTTTGGGTCTAGAATATTCCTCAAAGACTCCGTAGTAAAAGATTGCTTTTGAGTCTAATGCTACTAGGGAACAGTAGAGAATTTAAGAGGTAGGGTGTAAAAAAATTAAGGGTTTTCGGTAATTGGGAATGGATGTGACCTAAGCCAGAATATAGAACTCTGGTTTTCTGGTTTCTTTTCCTTCCTTCCTTCCTTCCTTTCTTCCTTCCTTTCTTCCTTCCTTCCTTCCTTCCTTCCTCCCTTCTTCCCTCTCTCTCTCTCTCTTTCTTTTATTGTCATTTAAATGAAAAAACTATTTTTGTATTGCTGATAGAACCTTCTGGAGTGTTATTTTAAAAAATTATACTTCTTTAAACAAACAACACCATGAATGAGTGAAGCCCTATACTTTGGAGCCACTGTCTGAACATTTCTAATGACAGCTACCATTTGAGCTGACATTTTCGATTTCCTACATCAAAAACATCTGAGGCATTTGTACATTCTTTTCTCACCTTCAGAATAAGGAATGAGAAGGTCCCGCTACTGTATCTCCAGAATTCTCTAACGTACTCTGAATGGATAAAATAGGTGAATGGCTGGAGATGGTGTTACATGTTCCTCATCCCCACACTAGGGAGATTGGTACAGGAGAATTACAAGTTCAAGATCAAACTAGACTATGGACTCAAATTTTATCTTAAAACAACAATAATCCAAACAAACAATACATAAGCTCTCTGTACAAAATTTCTCATTACCAAAATATAATACATCAAAACACATTAGCATAAAAAGTCAAGTCAATATTACTTCAGAAGGTTGATTTTTTTTTACCATGGTGAAATATTCTTACCATTTCCATCTTATGCACTTGTGTGTACTGCAGTTCATTAAGTACTTCCAACTCCCCATCCTTTCTCCAGAAATTATGGTTTTACATCATTGAAATACAAGTAGCATTTATTATGGTTGCTTGCTAGTTTTTGAGATATAAGTCAATAGCATATCAATCAAGAACAATATAAATTAATTGAAATCATATTACACATTACCCTATGTTGATAAAAGTAAAAATGACTTACATATAAATTGCTACAAGAAAAGTGGGAAACGTTGGCTCTGTTTCACTCATTTCCTTTATCAATTCACTATGATTTCAGTTAGTCATGAGGAGAAGAAAAAGGGAGGAGCTAGTTACCCAAGTAAACATACATACATATTTTTCAGACTTAACAGAGCCTTGAGACATAGCTGAAGGTGTTAAATGCTTGGGTATGGCCTATTTTCATTTCCTTCAGTGGGGTCAGATTTAAGATCTAAGATGAGAGCTTTGTAATGTCAGCACTTGAGTGCTTTTTGTCCAGACTCCCCCTGTTGTCAGAGAGGGAAAGCATAGTCCCTCAACTTTGAAATGTTTTTCTAAGTACTAGTTGCTTTATTCCCCCAATGTCCCTTCTGACCCAGGACTGTCTCTATCAGTCATGAATATCCTTAAGTGGATTCAGAAACTTTTCACACATAAATAAAGGTGCAGTTTAGTGTCGGCTTAATAATATGGTGTTATCTTGCTCAACACTGTAATTTCCATGTTCTTATTGATTGTAATTTATAACATCATTAGCTTTCTAAACTGCCATTAACTAATGATGGACTCTGTGGGCTTAACAGCGCTTTGAAATCAGTTCCTGACAAGTTGACCCCAGAAGCATTTATCAAAAGGATAATGGACCCCTATTGGAGTGACAATAAATTAGGTTATGCTCTTATCGAATTAAACAATGGATGAAGGAAAATTAGCTATCAATAAACATCTATAAAGCCTTCCCGATTATTCCCAGTCAATTATATCAATTAGAGATCAAACAGGGAACCCCTGCAGTAAGTTAAATAGGACTAACCAGAGCCCAAAGAGGCCAAATTGTGTTAGAAAATGCAACACCAGGGGCAGCTGCAGAAGAGGAGCCATTCTGGGCATTGACAAAGGGGCTGCTTTATTAGAACATGGGGTACCACCCCAAGGCATGCTTTTGGCTTAGGGGTAAAGACTTTGTAATAAACACAGAAAGGAGGCACGGTGAAGAGATGTTGGAGCTGAAGAAGAGCAGAAAAAGAGACATAGCACATATCAGAATGAAAGAAAAGATGGAAGAATATTTTGTTGTGTGTAGCGTTCCTCTTTCTGCTATAATAAAGTTAAAACTCTTGTTCCATAGGATGTTTTATTGACTGTATTTTGTGTACTGATTTTTAAGGGATTATTTTCTTCAGCAGCTATTGTATATGCATAGATATGTGCAGAAACATACAGGCATATATAAAATATAAATAAATGTCATATTACTTAGTACTTCTGTGCCTTTCTTGTCCTAGTCCTACTGATCTGTTTTGTAAAGAATATTTACAAAATTTTCACTCTGCACATTTGAATCTTATGGACATTTGTCATGTGTTTGAGACAAATTCCTCTTCATCACTTTACATTTATAATTTTATATCGAGGGCTAGAAAGATGGCTCCACAGTTAACAGCACTGACTGCCCTTCCAGGGAACCTGGGTCCAATCTCCAGTGCTTGATGGCAGTTCACAACCATCTGTGACTCCATTCCTTTGGGATTTAATGACCTCATCTGGCCTCCAATGGCACCAGGTACACACATGATGCACAGATACACATGAGGACATTGCATCAATAATAATAAATTTTCTAACCAAAAGAAGTTGCTGTATCTTTTTGTATCTGTTTTGAACCCTTTTGAAGACCCAAGATGATGTCTATCTAAGTTCCTGATTACATACTGTTTTTCCAAAGTGCTGGTGGGATTGTTTAAATCACGGAAACTAAGACATGCAGAAGAAAAAGAAAGACCCAGGGAAGACAACAATTTGAAAATCATGCTGTGAAGCCAGACAAAACAATCTTCCTCATCATTTTCAGTCCAAACTCCTATCTTCTGACTCCTTATTCTTATAAAAATAATAAATATAAACCACCATAGAATAATACTAACAAAAGTAGGTTATAACTAAGCTACTTTTTATTCTATCAACAAGTTTCCAGTCATCAAGTAACATGTCAGAAATAAGCTCTTTTATAGGTATCTGAGCAGAAATGTACACTTTTCCTAGCTCCACCCTTATTTGTTCCCCAAGTACCCTCATTTATTCCCACTCTGTGTTTTTCCCCTGGCATACATATGTATGTTATCGTGACTTTGTGTTGAACTCTGAAGCATTAGGCTACTTATGAAGAATTGTAGGGCTTCTAATCAGTGTCAATATGTGGTCACAAGATTGTCCACTGACAGCATTTTCAGTACATCTCCCTAACCCATACTCTTTACTACTGCAGAAAAGAAAAGGAAATGGGAGAGCGTTTGCTGAATTCCTATCAGTCTTCAAATACAAAATGCTTTCTAGCTTTGCCCATGCTGGCTTTGAGCATGTGAAACTTGTCCTGGTTGGCAAATGAGCCTATAAGACAGACTTTAAAAGGTATAGAAAAAAAAACAATCCAATTAACTAACACATGTGATTCTGAAAGGATAACAATGCGTTAAAACATTGGTGGTTCCATCTTAAAAATACATATTTAAGTTAGCAGTAGCTAAGATACAATGTAAGCACTAATTCAACATAATGTCTAAGCTGAGCAAGCAAAATTATCTAAAAGTTAAAGTTTATAAATTAGCTTCACTGGAGCTATGCAGAATTTCTGGGTGAAACATTATCTGTTGATTATGTATCTATCACTCTGAAACAGACATACTCTGTGCTTTTGAAACCATTCATACAGCCCTGAATATTCTTGTGGCAGTTTCATTAAGTGCTTGGTGATACAATTTAGTCTGTAATTTCAGTTTGTTCAATTGGTCATATTAAAGGAAGTTAATGTCTTCCAATGTTTAAATTTATGCCTGGTGTTCTTACAATAATGTACTGAATCTCTGTGGACATCTTTTGCCTTTGATGCCCAGGCAACTCCTGCAGATTCATGAAAATGTTTCTGGAGGACATACTAAGGGCCAGTACTATTCTAGATCATGATTATGCAACAGGAAATAAAGCAATAAGTCTTGAGTTTATAAATTTTTATTACACCTCATCAATACCAATGACAAACAAAACAAAAGATGAAGGTGTAGAGACAATTGGGATGTTAAGAATGCCAAAGAAAAAAGCAAATTAAGGTTTAGATATAGGGAACATAACAAGCTTTTGAGGAAGAGAAAGTGTTGGACAATTAGATAAAATCAGGGAAGAGCTCACTATGGTGAGACTTAAGTCAAGACCTGAGGGAGGGGAGAGAGGGAGGCATCAATTATTCAGAGAAAGAAGAGAAAGAAATAGCAAGTGCCAGGACCCCAAGGTAGGAGTGTCTTCCAACAGTTGCAGTAGGGGAGCCTGAATGAAAGGGATGGCTAGGACGGCAGAGTAAACAAGATTGAGGGCATAGGAGGCACAGACCATGCAGGACCATGGCAACCCTTGTGGGAACCTTGGCTTTTAACCTATGTGAGATATAGTTAAGGGTTTAGATAAAAGAGAGATACAGCTGTACCTCTTAGTCATTTGAACTAGAGTTCAGCTGAATAAACTAGCCTTCTTAGCCTTAAAGAATCTAACTTTATTTTATTTTTAAAATGCATTATTTTAATATTTTGTAATTTTTACAATTAAAGTCTAACTACAGAATTTCCCTCCTTCCTGTTTGCCTTTCAACTCCTTCTGTTGGCACCCTTATCACCCCTTCTCATATTCATGGCCTCTTTTTCTTTAGGTATTATTAAATAATTATTGGCTCAAGTAACATCTCAGAAGAGGAGATAGAAAGAGTTATGTGCCAGGGGACCAAGTAGTCTGTTGAGGGACTGTGTCTTCTAGAAATAGCAGAGAAGTCATAACTATGATACTTCAACAATATGGCTGCCTAAGCAAGGTCTAAACAATGAAAACACCAATAGATATGCAAACATGGAAGAAGGAGGGTCTGCTAGGGCCCCACCCCTAGACAACTAATTACATGTAACTAATTATTGGAGAGAAGGAAAATTAGTCTTCTCTAGTGAGGACCTTTACTTTTTTATCCAGTGCCAGTGGCCATCCTTGGAGTTATATACATACAAGCAACATTCATCTTGTTATTTATTTGTTTGTTTGTTTTATTGTGGATGTGTCTATGTGAGTCTATGTGAATGCATGTGTGTGCTAATATATACACATATGTGCAAGAGGACAGAGAAGAGAATCAGATATCTGAGAATTGCAATTACAGGGGGCTGTGAGTGGTCCATTATGGATTCTGGAAGCTCAGGTTCTCTGAAAGAGCAGAAAGTGCTTTGAAACCACTGGGCTGTCTCCCTAGTTCCTATTTATTATTATTATTATTATTATTATTGTAATTTATGGTTTTATTTATGGATATGTGTTTGTACAGATGCTATGTACGCGGGTGCCCACTGTCGTTACCCCTACACACAAATTTGATGTTCTGAGTGTAAAAAAAAAAAAACAGAGTGAATAAATCCCCCCCTTGCTCTCTCTCTCTCATTGCTAAACTGATGTACACGTTTCGTTGGCTACACCTCTCCACTACAAAGTTTCACGCTTGTAAATAAAGCCAAGTGACAGGATGCACTATTAAGTCCCTACTCAGAATCTACTAAATCTGTTTGTAATCACAATAAACATTTTAATAAGCGAACACAGAAGTGAAAATCGTACCCCTCTGTACCCCCTCAACCCATCCTAAACATGGAAGTGTTTTGCAAATCTCTTTAGTTTCTGAAGCCACACATGTTCTCTATTATCGCCAGCTCCTTGGCAAATAGGAGCATATTACTTGTGCACGAGAGAATTTTAACTTTCTAGTTTGCTTTTCACCCAGAAGGCACACAGACCATGAAACAGAATGTAATACATAATTGTAACTGTTCACCTGCTATAAACTGTTGCTATGTCCGACAAGTAGCTGCAAAGCTGGGGCTGGAAGACAGGACCCAGTGAACTTGAAAGCAAATTCTTCTCCTTCTCTGATACCACAAAACGTATAGCTATAGATTGCCGACCTAGAGTACTAAGCCAAGGTCAAAAGCAAAACAAATACCGGAGTCAAGATTAATATGTGAGTCCACTGCTTTCTCAGCGCTGCTCATTTGAAGATGAAGAGGTCTCCAATTTAGGCAATGGCTAGTTTTCTAAATTCCCCTTTTAGTACAGGACTTGGAACTTTTTTTTTTTAAATTTTTTTTTAACTTGCTTTTTGTTTTATTGAGAAAAAAACAATTTCCGCCTCCTCCCAGCCTCCCACTCCTCCCCCCCCCCACTCCTCTCCCCGTCCCCCCACTCCTCTCCCTCTCCCCCCACTCCTCTCCCCCTCCCTCTCAAGTCTGAAGAGCAGTCAGGGTTCCTTGCCCTGTGGAAAGTCCAAAGTCCCCCCCCCCCCCCATCCTGGTCGACTTGGAACTTTAAAGATGTTTTTCTTTTCTTTTTTTTTAGAGTCAATCATTTTATTTTATTTTTTTAATATAAATTTTTATTAAAAAAATTTCCGACTCCTCCCAGCCTCCCATTTCCCTCCCCCACCTCCCACTCCTTCCCCCTCCCACCACTCCTCTCCCCCTCCCTCTCCAGTCTGAAGAGCAGTCAGGGTTCCCTGCCCTGTGGAAAGTCCAAAGTCCTCCCCCCTCCATCCTGGTCTAGGAAGGTGAACATCCAAACAGGCTAGGCTCCCACAAAGCCAGAACATGAAGTAGGATCAAAACCCAGTGCCATTGTCCTTGGCTTCTCAGCAGCCCTCATTGTCCGCCATATTCAGAGAGTCCGGTTTTATCCTATGCTTTTTCAGTCACAGTCCAGCTGATGAATATCTTGCATATCACCATAGAACCTTCATCTGGCGATGGATGGAGATAGAGACAGAGACCCACACTGGAGCACCGGACTGAGCTCTCAATGTCCCAATGAGGAGCAGAAAGAGGGAGAACATGAGCAAAGAAGTCAGGACCACGAGGGGTGCACCCACCCACGGAGACAGTGGAGCAGATCTATTGGGAGCTCACCAAGCCCCGCTGGACTGTGACTGAAAAAGCATGGGATAAAGATGTTTTTCTTGAGAAACAAAGTTACTGATGGAGCTTGAATACCTGGGGAACTCCTAAAATGCCAGCCCAGAGCATGTCTGAATGACAGCCAGTATGCGGTATCTCAAGGTGGTAGTCAAAAAGAGAGCAGAATGGGGAAGATGAGCCAGAGGAAGGGGTTTTTGTCTCATTATCATTGAGAGAAACCCAATCATCATCTTGACATCGATGGATGCTTCTGGTACTATTCCCATCTCTTCCATGAGTTTTTCTTTCCATTTAACCTGCAGTACGGGTTGCATGTACCCAGAGACCTAAGGTTCCCTCTCAGTAAAATAACTCATGGTCAACATGACTCCCCTTACTTCTACTCTAAGTAAAACTCCTTCTGGGTTCAGAACTTTTTGTTCTGATGTAATTTGGAAAAGAAAGTGATCAAATTATTTCCTCCTGATAAGTGGACGACTTAAACAACAGAAAATAACAACTCTAGAAAAAGCACTGCATTCATGCAAAAGGGAAAACCAAACAAATATTATAATATTGTCCATGTGATGTCACGAAGTAAAACAAATAAATATAAATGATAGCAGAGAATAGAAAAAGAGATCCCTTTTAGAAAGGGTTTTTGCATAAATCAGTTATAGTAAGTCCTATCTTTCTCAACTTCTATTTTCTTCTCTGAGTGTATATATGTGTGTGTCTGTGAAAGTGTTTCTGTATTTTTACAGCTAATCGGGTAGCTAGTGAGCTCCAGTAATTCTCCTGCCTCCACCACACTCGATGTTGGGGTCACAGGAGGGGCTAGTCAGGCTTGTTTTGTTGGTTCTGGGATCAAAGCTTTAGACTTTATGCTTCTGCAGCAGGCTCCCTTACCCAACAAGCCCATTTTTCTCTAATTCAGAGCCCATCTTGAGTATTAAGTTTTCAAAAAGATTCAAGAGAAGTGGCAATGTTCTAGTACTAAATAGGTTTCAATTGGTATGGGGATTTGGTGGGAGATTGATAGTAGTAAGGAATTTGGCATCAAAAAGTTGGTATCAAGTGTTGTTTTTCAGAATCAATGCTGGAAGTCTAAGGCCCATTTATGATCATTTATATTCAAGTTACTCTCTTGCTACCTGTAATCAGCTTGACTAAAGTAAGTTGTTTTAAAGCCAACTTATTGTTATTGTCATAAAAGACAGCATTGCAATAACTTATGGAAAGAGTATAAAGCTTTCTGCCAGTCTTTTATCATGTCTTGGTGACTGCAAGCTACTGATTTTATGGCAGTTTTCTTTCTGAGGAGAATATTACCTTTCGGTATAGAAACGAATCGTAAGCCCTGGAAGTTTTAGTTCTATGAAGATAAATAAGAACTATGCCTGCCATGAAAAACTAGAGTAGTTACTGCTTCGGAAAACAGTTATCTGAGCCATTGCCATAAAACAAGCCTAGAAGAATTCCAAAGGATAGTTGATTTATACAACTCTGTGGCATAGTTTAAATTCCACAGCCTCCAAGCATACTTTACAGGCATCAAAGCCTGCCTGGAACTTCTCCTTCACTTCTTCCTATATCCCAGGCCTAGTCCCAAACCCTTTTTTTTAACTCATAAAATACCTCCATTGTAAGTCCAAGGGCCCTGCTACTACCACAGCCCCTCACTGACTTCCCAGGATTCAGGAACGTTTATGGAAATATTATAAATTGGTTTCAAACCGGAACATTGGAATTTTGTGTAAGACCCCTTCCCTTCAATTTCCTTGGTACTTTTACAGAAGTCACTAACAATTATATGTTTATGTTTATGCCTTAAAAATTTCCAACTAATCATCTCTTTCTGAGGGCCACGGCGGGGCAATATTTATTTGTATCTGTTTCTTTTGCATTCACACTGTGTCTTTATTTCCCCCCTTAATTCCTGCTCCTATGAGTTTCCCCTCTGTGTCTCAGCTCCATATTGTCTCAGGAAATCAATAAATCCTTTGCACATAATAATGCCCACCCATTCTACCTCACAGGGGTGCCGTGATGTGTAATTAATTCATGTGTGTAAAGAGCTGAGGGAGCACGCAATGCAAGCCACCCTAGAAGTGAGAGGAATGATTATTAATAAGTGTTATTACCCAAATGCCTCTAGATGTCAGCAAAACATCTTTTAAAAAATGTCATTGGGCAGCCGTTTTGAAAAGCCTTGGACTGTGCTTCTCCCATGGATGGATGCTGGGGAGAATACCATCCACAGTGATTCTGGGGCAACCTGTCCTTGCAGACTTTTTAATTTCAAATTATGAACTTTGAATAAAAGTGAGCATGAGGACAGAGCTGCGTCAGGTGCTTTCAGAAGTAAATATGTGGCCCTCTGGGGCGTTTTCTGGACAACCTGAAGGAAGGTCTGTCTTAAATCTCAAAAGGGCACTTTATTTCCTCACTTACAAAGCAGTGGGTTTTGGTAGTGACCAGGCAAGATGAGGACAAACACACACATTCTCTCTAGGTTTGAAACTGTGGATTCATAATGTGAAATCCATGTGACACACAGAGAGAGAGAGATATGAGATCTAGATCCAGGAGAAGAAAGATGAGCCAAGGGAACAGAGAGAGACTGGATGCTACACCGCAGTTAAGCACAAAGAAGTAAAACAACCCTGTTAAGAAAACTCTCTAGTAATATTATTTAAGTTCAACACACCTAGATTTCATTATCCGATACTAAAGCAACTTAGCTTTACAAGTACTTCTCAGGGAGATAAAAGTTTGATTTCAAAATTTCCCATAATGAATTAGAAAAAAGTTTCCTCAAGGATATTTAAAGCAAGCACAGTAAGCAGCGCAATGGTTTTTCATCGTTTAGTTTCCAACAGACATTGTATCATAAAGAGACTGGACTTCTTCCCTATGTTAAGCCAAAATTAAAGCAAGCTCTTCAAGTACACTCTGAGCAGTCTCCTAATCCTAACTTTGTAGGAAGTGACACGTTAGAAGGAAGCCATGATGTCGGTTTCAGTTTCAACTGAAAACAATCATTAGGAGATTTCATTTGTAAAAGGAAGAGCTTAAATATTTGCAAATAAGGCAGAGATTGCATCCTGGTTGATAGATGCTACCACAAGGTTTGGCAAACCAAAAAGGAAGAAAATCATGGTAATTTTAGCTATCATATATTTTAAAATCATTTTTTTAAAAAGCAGGCTATAATTTATACAGGCAGTAAGCATAAAAACACTGGTGTTTGTATGTTAATGAGGAGCGTATAACTGCTGTTTAAAATCTTTATGATATGTAATGTGCATTATTGAATTAATATTTTAATTACTTTAAAATATGAATTCATTTAATCTTTCTAGTGTTCTCATGTAATGGCCAGTATTACCATTTCCACTTTACAGGTTAAGAAATAATTTCGTAGAATGTAGGGTAAATACATAAGTTCAGGATGATAGAGCCCAGAGCTGCATGCCAAGAGGATAGTGGATTTAAATTAGGGATGTTGTCCTGGAACCCTCCTAACATCAAGCTGTGCTGTTGTCTGAAAGAGATGCTCAACCTTCCTTGGGGATTTCCGTCAGTCAGTTCTTAGACGTCCTCTTTTCAGTGCCCCCCAATGGAAACAGTAAGGATAATGTGTGTCAGTTAGTCTTCTTGTTTCTAGGGAATAAACACTCCTGCACCCAGGAGCGTGAGATATTCGGGGTGAGTAAAAGCTCCAGATACCCTCTCTTGCCTTGTCCCTTTAGGAACACAACAGAGAAAAAGACTTTAACATGATTCTTTTAGTGTAAAGTACGAGAATTAAAAATAAGATATTATCTTTTCAGATGCTCATGCTTAGGACTGAGAGGATGGACCAGTGGGTAAGACAGCCAAGCCTGGTGTTCAAGCCTCAAAAGTCACACAGTAGGAGAAAGCTGACTCCCACAGGTGTCCTCTGACCCAAACATGTACTTTAGCATGTATACACATGTACACAGACACACAGACACACACACACACACACACACACACACACACACACACACTGAATAAATAAAAGTTTTTTTTAAATATGCAGGGGCAAAAGCCTAGGGAAATGATCCACTCAAAGTGTATGAAAACCCGAGTTGGATCCCCCAAACCCAATTTAACAACAACAGCAGCAAAAAGCTAAGCCTGCTGATGTGTGCTTGTAATCCTACCAGCTAGTCCCTAGCCTCCTTGCTCAGTTTCAAGTTCACTGGGAAACCATGTCTTAAAAAAGAAAAAAAGAAAGAAAGAAAGAAAGAAAGAAAGAGGATGGGGCCTAAAGAACAACCCTAAAGGCTATCCTTTGCCCTTCATAAATGTGCACATACACCCAAAATTTTGATGGTGAAAAACTGTTAGCTATCAATATTTTAATATTATTGCTTTACACAAAATTCAAATTCAATACATTGTAATGACTGTTTTACATTTATTTTTTCATAAACTGTGCTTAAGCCTGTTTGCCTATATATGCACCACATGTATTCAAGTGTCTATGAAGATCAGAAGAAGGCACAAGATTTCTTGGTACTGGTGTTACAGACCCTTAGGCTACCGAGTGTGTGCTGGAACCTGTGTCCTCTGCGAGAGTAACACATTCTCTTAAACATTGAGCCATCTCTCACCCCCCCCCAATTCAATATATTTTTCAAAAGCATTGTGGATATAACACGTTCTTCCTAAATAATAAATTAACCTCCACATGTTTGTTAAGTGAGAAAGAGTAAATATTTCATTTTTAGCAATATAACTTCAGGAAAAATTTTGTCATGTACTGTTACAGGGTCATATTTGAAAATGTGTCTCATCCTCTATAAAACTAAGTCTATGTGGTAAGCTATAAATTAGTCACAGTTGTAGAACTGTCCAGGTTACTTGCTTCGCAGCTTAACAAACTATACAATGTAATTATATAGTAACGAAGAAACCAAGGGTCTGAAGTAAGAGATTCTTGAAGGCCTCTCATGAAGTCATTGTGCTTTCTGCTTCTGCTCATAGGGTGAGTTCAGAATCCTTACTGCAGGTCATCTGGTTTAGTCCAATGAGAGAGCGACTTACTCAGTGTATTTTCTATAACTTTACCTCATAAGTCTGCGGTTATGGAGGGAAGGGGATGTTTTTAAATGCTTTCTTTGATCTATATTCCATGCTTAAATCCAACTCATTCTCCATTTCCAAATTATACCTCCACACCCCGTTCATCTCTGACGGCATCAGCCTCCTTGATCTTGGGAGGGGCTGCTGGACCTTAGTCAACTGGTGCTTCCCTTTGCTCTGCAGCTCTGTGGCAAGGCTCCTTTAGGGTGTCTCTTGGCTCTGCTTTTAAAGCCAGAGACCTGGCTGCTGAACCACCTGCCTTTGCGAAAATCTGCTTTTATTCTTTATTTTTCTGTTCAGGTCCGATACTTCAGTGCTGGAGGTGATCTTAACTTATTTCGCACTGCAAACTGGATAGCCTTCCTTAACCTTCCTTTACACACCCTGGTTTTTTTGTACCTTGAACAAACAAGAAAATCATCACAGAACAGTAGCAGCACAGAGGTTCCTTTCAGTGTCTCTGCTATGGGAACCACAAAAAACAAAAGGGCAGCTGGGATATCTCCAGGAGGCCAGGCTGGAGGGAAGAGGCTCTCTCCTCATGACCAGGGTTCACTGGGTCTCTTCTTAACTTGCAGTACCTTAAGCATTGCTGGAACCATTGAATCTCTTTAATTTCTCTTGTTTTGCTTCCCTTCCTCCCATAAGTCTTCTCGTTCCTGATTATATGCCAAGGATTATGCTCCCTGGCTGCATCAACTAAGAGTAATGGAAAGTTCGAGAATAACTAATGACCCAGCATTTCCTGGGAGAACTTTACAAAATAGCCCAGGGGACAGAATTACCAACCTTCCTGCTCCCAGCCACTTGGTAAACCCTGTCCCCTACAACGTTTGCGATTTGATTAAAACATATGTGATTATTGAGGACAATATAAAAAGAAACCCAAAAGAGATTCTTAAAGGAAAAGGTGGTAGCTGGAGGTGGGAAGGCATGGCCAAAACACAAAGATGCAATGGAGCATCTGTAACCTGCTCAATGACCTTTCACAGCCCCTCCCTCCGTCTCCCCCTCCCTTCCAGTTCAAAACGGAGACACTCCCTGGCACTTAATAGCAGCTCTGTAGATCTTTCTCCAGGAGGTGTACGAATTGAGAGCAACAGCACCTCTTGTCACCAGCTGGGGATGGGGAGTGGCTGCCTCAGGGGAATCTGAGCCTAAAAAATCCACCACTGAGAAAAGGCAATAACAGAAGTGTGTTGCTGTCTAACCTGCCATATAAATGAAACAATCAAACAAGACAACAAAGGAAACGCCAGTAAGCACCAGAGGCAAAAGCAGTTGCTGTAATATATCTTGGCTTCGGTGACTATTTTTAGTTTCTTCCCACCCCCGCCTTTGAAAGAACAACAACAACAAAAAAAAGAAAAAAAAACACCCCTCTAATTTAGATTAACTGGGGAAAACATTAAATAATTCAAAGGCGGCAGAGGCAGAGAGGTGAGTAGCAGGGAGACGGAGAGTGGCACACATCTGAATGAAATAAAATAAAGTGACTCTTTGCAACTTGCCCAAGTGTATTTGGAATCAATGAATATGGGAGGTTATTTTAGAATGGAAGGAAGAGTTACTCCGTTTTCAACCAAGCATTATTTGAGAATTCATCAAAGATAATCTTCCATTTCCTTCTTCATGCTCATTTATATGGACTCAAATACATGATACCTACTTAGAGAAGAGATGTTCATAAATGGAAAGAAGAGAAATAATAATTTACTACAGTCCTTATTATTGGCTAACAAGTATATTGTCCTTCTGGGCAAGGTGCTTTAAGTACTATACATGATGAACCAACTAACAGATTTGAAAATGCTTCCCAGAGTTTTTCTAGGACAATGTCTGTATGGTGTGGGAAGTCCTTCTGTATATGTGCTGCTTTTATTGATTAATAAAGAAGCTGCTTTCAGTCAATGGCTAAACAGAATATAGCCAGGCTGGAAGATATATATATATATATATATATATATATATATATATATATATATGGAGAGAGAGAGAGAGAGAGAGAGAGAGAGAGAGTAGGTGGAGTCAGGGAGACACAATGTATGACACTGGAGGAGTGAGAACCGGGAACCTAAATGGTAGGCCATGACCTGTGGTGATGCACAGATTAATAGAGATGGGTTGATTTAAGATGTGAGAGCTAGCTAGAAATACGCTTAAGCTATTGGTCAAATTACTGTAATTAGTACCAATTTCTGTGTGATTATTTTAGGAGTCTAGGCTACTGGGAAACGAACAAGCAGTTTCATCCAACATCTGGAAACATTACTAAACTGCTTACCAACAATGTGCTGTGTGCATTTTTATTAGGACTTGACTGAGCATCCTCTCAATGGGCAAGAATTCTCAAATTACTACAGTTCTTTGGAATCAAGAACGATTTAACTGCTTCAATTAAAAATCCATATCATTGTGCAATCATCTTTTAGAGAAATGCTGGAAATGATCTTGCTAATATAATTCACACCTGAGAATAAGCAATGCAAGGTGGAGCTTCCTAGTGCAAAATGCACTAATGAAGGAAAGCGTTCGAGGTGGGTGTTTATTTGTCCTCATGACCACAATTGTAGAACCATCCAAACCTTGAACACTTTAAGGTATTTCATCATCATGCGCATAGCCATGCCAATATGTACTCTAACAATTACCAAGACCTAACAATTACCAAAAGAGAGTTATTGCCATTACCCTTGAACTTAAGCAAAAGGTCTAGAAGTGATGTGTGTGTGTGTGTGTGTGTGTGTGTGTGTGTGTACATGTGAGTGCATGTTTGTCTGTGTATATTTGTGCATATGTGCATGTGTGGGTGTGTGATGTGGGATTCACCCCTATATGCTGTGAATACCATTGGTGAATAACAAACTGCCTTAGCCTGTTGATAGGACAGAACTTAGGTATGAGGGGAAAACTAAACTGAGTGCTGGCAGGAAGAACGTAGAGTCAAAGAAAAGTCATGGAGCCACCACCAGAGACAGACATGCCAAAACTTTGCTGGTAGACCATTGCCATGTGGTGATACACAGATTAATGGAGATGGATTAAATTAATATGTAAGAGTTAGCCAATAAGAAGCTAGAGCTAATGGGCCAAGCAGTGATTTAATTAATACAGTTTCTGTGTGGTTTCTTGGGAGTCTGGGGAGCCAGGAAATGAACAAGCAGCCCTCCTTACAACAGGTGTGGATTTGTGTGTGCCCAATATCCAGACACAAAAACTGGTGACTGGTAAGTACAGAATCATGAAGCGGTGCTGTGCTGGGTATAATAAATAATAACACTGAGACAAGCACAAAAGCAACTAGAAAGTGTAGAGAAAAGACTTGCATTAGAAAGAGTAAGGACCAAGTTAAAATACCACTTGATTGAAATTCTCCTTTGATGAGACAATCAAAGAATGTAGTGGAGGATGAATTTATGATCATAACATATTATGACCACATATGATAATGTCAAAATGTAAAAAAAGGAGAAGAACACACACACAATCAGATCAGGTAGACTTTGAACACTTCTTAATGGGAGACTATATGGAATCCTAGAAACTAGGCCCTGACCTAAGGGGATGTGGGAAGCTGTGAGCTATAACTGTAGCAGTGTCTGGATTCACTGTTTACCAAACTGCTGAAGTGAAGAAAAGAGAAGCTCAGGACATGCTTAAGTGTTCAGAGGAACAGACCTATCCCTTCAGTCACATGCCCGACACTCTCTGGTATCTCATGTAGATTCTGTTCCAGAAGCTTTGGAAGCACGGAGCTGAGAGCTTAGACAATGCATTTCCAAAAGCCTCCTCCGGAACACCGTGCTGATGCTCTGTGGATCAAATCCTGAGTGACAAAAGTCAAGGTAGCTTGTAAAGAGAGTCTCCTGCCTTGTTCTCTAAGTTCCATGGCCATCTGAACCGCCTACACATCTAGCATCTCATTCAGCTTACAGATTCATCCTGTCTCCCTTTCTCTCACTGAAGTCTGCTAAGTCTGAGAAGCCCAATTAGCATACTCTAGAGACAAAAATGGATACTGATTTTTGCCTAGGAAAGGTGGGGATCGTGTGACCTAGACTAGTTTCAGATACTAAGGAAGAACTTATCTTTCTATTTGTTAACAAGGGACGAAGATTTTATGGCTACATGCCCTTCTCACCAAATACAAAGTTTCGAGGAGCTTTTAATGTGCACTAGGACAGAGCTTGCTCTTGTGACCTACATTTGGGAGCATGCTGTGCTAGCAGCAGACACCCAAACCTCCCAAGCATTTCCTCTCCGTATCGATCCATAGCCCGGTTTTCATTCTGGGATCTCACAGGGCTGAGCAGTGTGCTCTAGGGTGCCCTTCGTGTTTTGACAGAAGCCCTTTGAAATGATGTTAGTGCTGGTTAATGGTCTGTAAATGTGCCACAACGATGCCGCCTAGTGCCATGGATACCATCTCCCCTTGTGAAGTCACACTGGCTGCACCACAGCAAGCCAAAATATAATTAGTGTTAATTTGGTTCTTCACTGAATGACAATCGCACAGCATTCAAAGTCTTTACTTTGATAGTCTGGAAGATTTGAGAAGGGGACATTAGGATGGTGAGACAGAAACATAATGAAAGAGACTTCACTTTTAGGTTATTTTGGCACTCATGTTCTTAAAGAAAATTAGTGTATGTTAATAGAGAAAGTGTCATATATATATACATATATATATATATATATTCTTATTTTTTAGCATTTTTGAATTTTACAACTTCCTATAAGTCTGGAAAGAACCTCAGGACAGATCATTTCTCACAAGTCCCCTGTAAGTCAACCAATCATCTCTATATTCAGCTAAACTATTGTTTGGGCCTCCTTTCAAAAAGGGAAGTGGTTTTGAGTGTCTCAGTACTATGTCCATCCCATTTCCAAATGTTATACGAGAAAGGCAAATTAAATTCTGCAGTAGACAGACTTTAATGTGCTTTATGCGATATGTAAATGGGCAAACATACATAACTGTGGTGAATGGGGCTCGCTGGCTGGTGGCTCTAGTTAATCAGGTTTAATAGGAGAGAGGTCCAAACAGTAAGGTAGATGTGCTCACTCTGGCTTCCACACACGAGTCCGTGTATCACACATATACTCAGCCATTTGTGGTTCCCTCTTATTCTGCCTCCTATTAATCCCTCTTAGTCTACCTTACATTTCCACCAAGAATCCTAGATATTTCTTGGTAAAATCTCATCTTAGAAAACCTTCATGGATTTCTCTTCATGAACCCAGTCAACCCCTACCTGTGTCTTTGGTGAAATTCCAAGGCATTTCTGTTTGAGGTTTACTACACAAAGTCACAATTACTTATTTCTGTTTTACTCCACCAGACAAGGAATTTCTGAAAAGAAATGAAGTGTTTTTATTGTCACATTTTCAGTTGTAGTCTAGCACAATGTCATTCAACCAGTGTTTATGAAGTCAAATATTCCCCCCTGTGAACTGGATTTTTCTTTTTTGACACAAAGACCAGTCCCTTTGGACTCATGTGATTATCATATCCTTACCAGGCCCAGGTGCATTTTCTTAGAGCTCTAGCCTCAAGTCCTGGAATTTCCAGCAAAGAGGAGAGGTATAGAGCCAAGCATCAGAGAATCTTGATCCACTGAATGTTGTTGTTTTAGGTATGTTTGGTTTTCATCTTTCTGTGTGGTGTGGGCTGGATTATTATTCATTGTGGTGATAAATCCTCAGAGAAGGCAAGGTTGTTGTGGTGATTAGGAATGTGTTTAGCAGCCTGTCAACAGCAGTTAGCAGAACCCATTTGGCTGTAGATCAATGTGTGTCCAGTGCAGTGGCAATTGTGTTGGAGTTTGGCTTAGTCAGTTTCACCTTCACGAATATATAAAAGCCCTAAGAGTTCTCACAATCTGTAGATTCTACTCTTGTCTTTCACGTGGACTCATGAGACATACAGATACAAACTGTTCTACATTTAAAGAATGTAAAGACAGTGACTGTGACGTGAACACCAATACTTGTGTAAAACCTATTTGGGGTCTTACTGAAAACCCATAGAATGCAGGATCCACACACGATTACCCATGGCATAGTAACCCATCTATTTTAATATTACAGGGTCCAGTCAAAACATTTAATTACTCTACATTGGGGACTTCTGATTGACTGTGTTATGAAAAGAACCTGGAGTTCAGGAAACAACACTGTGTGTGTTGAGGAGTATTAGTTTAACTATGCAAAAATATATTGCATTTTTTAACTGTGTGAAGACATGTGGCATTTGTTTATGTTGTGGAATATTCATTTAACATGTAAAGATGTGTTTCATTTTTTTTATTATGTAAAGATATTTCTGTTTTGCCTTGCCAGCCTAAAACACCTGATTGGTCTAATAAAAAGCTGAATGGCCAATAGCAAGAAGGGAGGTATAGGTGGAACTTCCAGGCAGGAAGAGCAAATAGGAGGAGGAATTTAGGCTCAAGGAGAAGAAAGAAAAGGATACAGGAGATACCAGGAGCCATCCAGCCAGGCATAAGGAAGCAGGAAATTAGTACATACAGAATGGGAAAAAAGATGATAAGCTCTGAAGCAAACATCATTGAACAGAAACAAAGTAAGTCAAAAGAGCTAGTGGGACAAGTCTAAGTCTGAGCATTCATAATTAATAATAAGTCTCTGTGTCTTTATTTGGGAACTGTTTGGCAGTCCAAATGAAATGTCAACTCCACCTAAGTTCTTAGCAATACAGGAAGATACTAATAAGAAACCTTGGAAAGTTGTTTCTCAAGTGATCAAAAGATCACTCACTCATCACTATGAAAATCAACAAGAGGCATATTACTGGAGGTGAGGTATGTACGACTGATGATGAACAAGGAAAACAAGCTACAGAGAAAGTGATGTAAGGAATGTTCTTGCACTTCAGTTCTGAGCAACATTTACTGGGTACAAGTTATAAACAGGTTATGGGTCCTGATTTGCCATGGGACCTGTGCTTAAAGAGTTAATACTGACTCTTAATTGGAAAACCCTTCATGGTTACCAAACATTGACTTTTAGAGGTATGCTACAATGTCCACAGTTTTCTCCAATACTCATGCAGTCACTTATCAAATACAAGCCTAGAAGTTTACAGTATAATCTTAGGCACAATACAAACTCTTCTTAGAAGTCTCTCAGCTCCTGGAAACTGTGTTTTTAGAAATTATGGGGCATGGACTTTATAGGCAGGGACTCATTGATAGTCTTGTCGTAGAATCTTCCAGATCT
Organism: Microtus oregoni; assembly: GCF_018167655.1. Classification (NCBI taxonomy): domain Eukaryota; kingdom Metazoa; phylum Chordata; class Mammalia; order Rodentia; family Cricetidae; genus Microtus; species Microtus oregoni. The sequence continues at coordinate 36,003,534 of NW_024543066.1, forward strand.
TTTCCATCATGATCAACTAGGTTCAGATTCCTCTTAAATCTTAATACCAATTATTTTCCTAAACTCAGTGACAAGCACTTACATGATAACTTACTTATCTTTCAGGAAAATTCTATCCTTTCAAATTTGGGCTAGGAAGAAAATTCATTCAGAATGGACATATGTTAGAGCTTGTCTTTTTTTGTTGTTGTTTGTTTTTGATACAGTCTTGTGTCGTACTGAAACTGTTCTACATTAGCGGCTGATCCCGAGTTTCAGATCCCTTTCCTCCCCAAACACTGGGATGACACACATACCGTAGGATGCCCAATTTACAAGTCATTATTTTTTTCAGTGAATTAAATTTATTAGCTAACTAATTTTATTCAGTGAATTAAAGCTAACTATTACCTCTATTACCAGAACTAGATTCTGGCAGTACACTGTAGCTTAGTTGAAAGTGCATGGCTATTGTGTGTGCTAGGTTGTGGGTTTGGTTCCCGGAAGTGCAAAGCAAAATATTAGAAGAAAGATGTGCAACTAATTCCTTTCTAAGTGTTCTCTGATAATCATGTGGATTGCAGAGTATAGCCATTACTTCTTCTAAAGCTCGTTCCAACAATGACCACAACATCTTAGCCTCAGAAATACCAAAATAATGATGGATTACAGGTTAATTGAAGGAAAATGGGCTTATGGAACCCAGCTATTCACTCTTCCCTAGCTTTGTGAACTTGAACCTAGTGTTACATTAGTTTACCAAGTTTTTCTTTTCCATCTGTGTAAGTCATAAGAAATAATAAAAGTAAAAATAATATCATTGTCATAATATTAAAATGGTAATTAGCTATCAGTGAAGTATGTCTCACAATGCTTCACCCACTAAGACATTTTCAAATAATGGAGCTCCACGTTGGGCACCACTTTGTTGAAATAGGGGCAGCGAGGCTGCGTCCCTGGCACCCGGCCGCCCACGCGGGGCTGTGTCCTGCCACCCAGCTAGCTTTACCTGAAATAATTACACGGAAACTGTATTCTTTTAAACACCGCTTGGCCCATTTCTATCTAGCCTCTTCTAGGCTAGCTCTCGCACCTGGACTAGCCCATTTCTAATAATCTATGTAGCCCAAGAGCTGGCTTACCAGGAATGATCTTAGCCTGCGTCTGCCTGGTCTGGGAGAATCATGGCGACTCCCTGACTCAGCTTCTTTCTCCCAGCATTCTGTTCTGTTTACTCCACCCACCTAAGGGTGGGCCTATCAAATGGGCCTAGCAGTTTCTTTATTGCTTAATCAATGAAATCAACAGATTGATATATGACACTCCCCCATCAACCTCCCCTGCATTAAAAATATGTTAAAATATGCACTGGATGGCTAATAACTTTTTTTAAAAGAAGGGATTGTTAGTAATTACTCTCTGATAATTTTCAGAAATACATTTTCTTAGTCTCCCATATTAAATATCATAGCTTTATGTACATGATGTGTTCTCAGTACATATTTTTATCAATGAGTGAGTGAATATAAAATGTATTTTAGTATTAAGCCCTGCAAGGTAGAGACAGATCAAAATTAGATAATCAAGATTAACATGAACTATTATGTTCTACCGAACTGTACTGAAGTTCTCTAAGTAACTTCTCTAAGAAGTTACTTTTCCCACCACCAATAATAATAAATGAGTGGTCTGCCTTGCTGAGGTGTTGCTATTGCACTACATAAATCACAGGGATTAAAGGTGCAGGGGCTTGACATTGCCATGAATAGCCAGGTATTGGCTTTTGAGTCACCCAGTTGAGCATTTGGGGCATAGGAGCAACAATGTTATAAATTATTTTAATTCACTGATAGAACTGCCCAGCTTCTATAAGCACCTGGCTTATTCCCAGGGTAACACTTACAAAACCAGTCACCCTGAATCACCATCTCTTTCTCATCCACATCCTACAGCCATTGGCAGAGTAAATGATGCTTTACATGACATTGGCAGCTATCAACGGCCTTGCCATTGAAATTTGCAGAGACTCTTCTCTGCAATTCCCAAGACTGTAGGGAGATTTTGTTTGTTTGTTGAGACAGGGTTGTTCTTTGTAGTCTTGGCTGGGTTGGAATTTACTCTGAAGAAGAGGCTGGCCTCGAACTCAGAGAAATTCGGCTTCCTCTGCCTGCTGAGTGCTGGAATTAAAGGCATGCACTACCACTGCATGACTGTAGAGTGATTTATATTCAAGCATTTGTGCATAGGTAATCATAGTGTATATCTAGTACATAAGCTCTAATCCAGAAATATTACATAAAGGCTCTATGTTCTTTTAATGGAGAATCATCATCCTTGTCATCTGGCTCCCCAGTCTCCAAAAAGCATTAATATGTACTAGATGAGTGATTTCTAGCACAGGTGTCTCCTCTGCTTCAGTTTCTGCACCCATAAAAACCAGTGTCATGAAGCTGCTAAGCTCATATGAGTGCTGTCAACATTGTTCAGGATGAAGTATCTGAAGCAGAAAAACTCAGAAGCCACCTGATAAAATTCACTCAAAAGTCTTTTCCACTCTGCACTTGTTTTTATTGAACGGTAGCCAGTATTGAACTCAAAATAAATTAGACAAGAAGCCCACAAAATAAATAGGGCCGAGCATATATGTGCAACAAATGCTAAGATCTTTGAAGCCACACCATTTGTGACCTTGATTTATCGTGACACTTGTCAGAACATCCTCTACCAGGTGCTTAGGACATGGAGCCATCATACTTACAGCTGCAAGCTTCAGAAGGAAGCTGCCTTCTACCAGGAAAAAACTCCAGGGAGCTATCACATTCAGAGAGAGGAACCCTCAATTGCCTGGTGACAGATGGAAATTACTTTCCTAAAACAGTGGATTTGAAAACAGGAGAAGAATGGAGGACCATCAAACTGTTTGGAATTTTCCACTCTTGCTGGAAAATGTGAACTCATAGAGTGTAGAAGTCAGCTCTATTTGGAAATAACTAGGCTATCTTAAAGATAAACAATTATATTTTTATTTATTCTAAGGGGAAATTCACAAAACTAGAATGAGAAGTCCAAGCTCAGCTGTGCGGCAAGGGAACCACAAAGAGAGAGATAGAGCACCTGGATTTCGTGCCCATTTTTCTCTGGGTCCCAGAAAGCCACATCCTAACTTCATCCCACCTCTTAAAGATAATTGGTTAACAAGGCTTCCCCATCACCTCTCCCTTTTTTCTAAACAAGAGCGACCCTAACCCAATACCAAACTATATATAATAGGAACAGATATCAAGTATAAAATTACAAACAACATAAACAATATTAAGCAAGGAACACATGACAAATGTTTTAATAAACATTCTATTTCAGAGAATCTAAGTCTTGCATCAGAAAGAAGCTTGGCAAAATCATAATAGGAAGGTAACTACAACTATTTAATCTTTAATCCCATCGAAGGTCTGAGAAAGGAGATATTACTTGAGTAGGCAAGAAGTGCAATCTAGCAACTTCCAAAGTGAGCAGTATATGACAGAGACAATTGGCTACTGGAATAATTACTCAAAGTCTTATTTGTGACACTGAAGCAACCAACTTTGGCTAAGGCCAAGCCTAACTGACAGACCATTTTCAGAGGAACTTTTCAGAACTGTCTTACACTGCCTTGGCAAATTTTGGCAGTTCTTTTCCTAGTGTCCTGCTTATCCAGTCTGGATACCATGTAGTTTGTCAGTGGTTGAGGTATGGGCAGTTCCTTGCCCAAAGGCCAATTGTGCCAAGAAGAAAACAAACTCCAAATGGGGTGTCTTTGGTGCTTAACATTCTTTTGGGAATAGATTAGTGCTGTCAGGAGCTATCATATCTCATGTCAACAGATCTCTAAATTATTTAAATGCCATGTTCTACAGATCCTTGAAGTGGTTGAAAATTGTCTATTTAGGCAGAATACAATCTCCATATATCTGAAGAACCTAATTAATCTGACTATATATATAGTCAAGTATATATAATATATTGTTATATATTATATATTATTATATTGTATAAATATATGATTATATATTAATTATATATATATAATGAACAAGAATTGACCTATAATATTTAATATCTGTACAACTTAAAGACTAAGACTTCACATCATAATATTAAATAATCTGCAAACAAATGTGCAGCAAATCAGAACAATGACCTCAAAATGTAAACAATGTATACGTATCTTGATCAGAGGTAAGGATAATATATAATGCAGTATGAAAACATATCCTAAAAGTTTTATCAATATACAAAATGTTCCAAACAGTGGTAGAAACATGCATGTATACTATCTGACAGAATAACTTTGCATAGGTGTACAAATATTATAAACAGAAACAACAAATATAATTTGAATTTATATCAATATACAAAAATGCTACCAATGTAAATTATCCATAAATAATAACTCACAAGTATTCACTCTATTACCCACTATTATGATCCCTCTTTTTAATAATTATATTTTTATTTATTATAAGGGGAAAACTCATGAAACAGGAACGAGAAGTCCAAGCTCAACTGTGTGGTGAGGGAACCACAGAGAAAGAGAGCACCTGGGCTGTATGCCCATTTTTCTCTAGGTCCCAGAAAGTCATACCCTAACATGAGAGCTCTTATAATGAGTTCTGATATGATGGACTTTCTGTGAACATCCTGGTATTTCCCCCATTAATTCACTATAAGTCATTCCTTTTGTCAGAAAAAAAAAACATAGTCCACTCTCCCAACAGGTAATAAATATTATTCATTTCAGTTTTATATTTTCTCTTTAGCTTGTTAAATTGAAAGGGCATACTGACATAGACTTTCTCCAGAAAGACAGAAAAGTTAGTTGAAACTTTGCTTGGTCTGTGAGCAAGTAATAGTCCATTTGTTCCCACAATTTGTTGAATTATTGTTCTTGGAAAATCTAGAGAAATGTATTAGATAGAAAACAAGCTGCAAGTAAGTGTTCATTCAGAAGGCACCCAATGATTGGAATATTATGTTTTTACAATACTAACATCTTCATGCTTCAATTTATGTAAATACACAGAGTCCTATACATTCATTAAATAAAATTGAAGCCAACCTTGTCCCTGAGTCACTCAATGTCTATAGACATTTATGAGCTACCATCCCCCACAACAAAAATTGTCTTTTTTACATTCCAAGACAGCACGTGAGGCTGCTTTTTGAAAATTAAATAAGATAATTCATAAGAAGTTTCCTGCTATGACAGTCCTTCAACTAGAAAACTAGTCTATAACCTATAGTGACTTTTAGTGCGCAATTGAAACCATACATATACCTCTCTCCATTCAAGATATTCTCCACAATCCAAACACTTAACTGAGTCTGTATTCCTCTAAGTTCTGTAACTGACATTATGCAGAATGAGCAGATGTCTTTGCCTACACTGATTGGCAGCAAACTTAGAGCAGGTTTTGGGATATTTGGAAACAGTAATTGTATCTGGAAAGAATTGGGAGGGTGATGTGATATTTGGAAGGAAGTTTAAGAAGAGCATGAAGAAAGAAATAATGGGTGAAGGTACTATTGAAATAGAGGAAGACTACTGAAATAATAAAGTTAACTAACTCACTGACCTATCCTTTAACATCAATCAAAAGGATTTCTATGTGAGTCCAGTGGATGCTCTAACCAGACCAGTAGCCATTGAATTGTCTCCCCATTGTTGACTTTGTGGCCAGAAAGTTTTTCTGCATAGTCAGTAAAGATGGCTCTGAACCTGTCGACCCATGAAAAAGGCTTAATTATTCTTATCATGATTAAATATGAAAAAATCAAGGTAAGGACACCCAATTGTTGGGACTAATGTTTGTCTTTCAGACCAAAGTGCATGGGAATAGAACTTGAAGTTCTATAATTGGTCCAGCATTGGTCAATTGCTGAGATGAGGTTGGAGAAAGGTGAAAATAAACAGTGATTGGTAAATCCACCAGGATTTTGCCTTGGAAAAGCATACAAGTTAGATGTTGTAGGAGGCCTCTTGTTTGTTCCTGGCTGACCAGACCCAAAATAACCACACAGAAACTATATTATTTGCAATAGTATTTGGCCAATAGCTTAAGCATATTGTTTAGTAGCTCTTACATCTAGAATTAACCCATTTCCATGATTTTATATTTTAACCATGAGGCTTGTGGCCTATTGGCAAGGTTCCAGCTGGCAGCTAGCATCTTTCCCCTCTGGCGACTACATGTCATTTCCTGACTCCACCTTCTTTCTCCCAGAATTCAGTTTAGTTTTCCCTGCCTAACTCTGTTCTGCCCTGGTATAGGCCTAAAGCAGTTTCTTTATTAATCATTGGTAATCACAGCATACAGAGGACAATCCCTCATCACCTCCCCTATTATGTCTAAATAAAAAGGAAGGTTTAAATTTTAACGGACATAGTAAAATTACATATTATTTGCAATACAGTATAGTATTTGCAATACTGTAGCTTGAGTGTATTGCTGGCTAGCTCTTATGTCTAGAATTAACCCATTTCCATTATTTTATATTTTACCACGAAGTTTGTGGTCTACATTTCAGAGGAGTGTATTGGGTTATTTTGCAGTCTGAAGGTATCTTGGGGCCTTTCATGAATGGGTCTCCAGAAATGTCAGGGTGTCTTCTGGGGTACATTTCCAGCCCCAAGAGTGGATCTCTTGAAGCTGCTGGGTCTTCCTGGAAGGTTCTAGCTGGTTGTGCTTAAAAATGTGTTAGTTCCTAGGAAAACCTTCTGTCCTTCCTTTGAGAGCTGCCCATTACCTGACCTCAACTTCTGAATCAGATGGAGACTCCCCACAGAGGGGCTTGGAGAAAGTTAAGAAAGCAGTTCTGTGGTGGCTGCTTTAGGCCTTTTGGCACTGGGACAGCTATGGTCATGGGAGGTCCAGTGAGCAGAACAATTCTGAGAGCATCCAAGATGCCAATTAACACTATAGAGTTCAGCAAGTTGTGGAAACTTCAGAGAGAGGTTGGGGGGAGTAAAAACATTAAGACAAAGAAAGAAGGGATCAAGTAAAAGTCTCATCCTTTGGGGTGCCTTTCCCCAGCCCTTCCAAAGACACCATAGAGAGCATTTTAGCGGATCTCCACTGGAGGCAATTTTGCTAAAGTTAGCAAAGGAGCAAGAGGAATCAAAACATTTGGAAGAAGTCTACCTCGGTAGATTTCCTCTGCTTTAGTCTCAAGAGTAATGTTTGAGAACCGACTCTATGTTTGAAGATGGCTTATTGAGCTGCCGGGATGCAGAGTGCAGGATGACGCTGTTAGCTCAGAACAGTTTTCAAAAGACTGCACAGTTGAGAGCAGGCCTAGTTTCTGAGAGTTTCCCTTCCCGTGCTCACCATGGCTTCTCTAGGAGCTGATATCTGTAAGCTGTGGAAGCTGTTCAAGGATGGGAGGAGATCCAAGAACCAGATGGTTGGAGATCTTAAACAAGCCCTACTGCATACTTTCTTAGCTCACAGGGACTTTCCTTAGGAGAAATAAGTACTTTGATTCCAAAGAATTAAGAAAGGTAGGTTTATGGACCCAATGCAAGTGTTTGCAACATTTATACTATTTTAACTAGACTAAGTGTCTCAAAATACATCATGGGTGAAAATAAAAATATTTTGAAAAATACTACTTTTCTACCTCACTTATACTCACTTATACACAGGCAGGTAATTTTTACTGAACAGATTCTAATTACATAACTGTCAGAGATGTCAATTATTCAGTCATAATGATTTACTTTTTTATTTCCTGAATTGTGGTAGGCATTTCAATGGGACAAAGGAACTATAAAATGTAATTTCTCACCTCAAGGAGCTCAGTTTACTTGAGGGTGACAAGAGGATAATGTGTATGGAAATACATCAGGAGAACTTCAGCCTATAATTACCTGCTAATGTGGGTGATTAAGATTCTAAAGATTGTGGGAATCTAAGTGGGGGAAAAGGAAGAAGTAGAAGAACAAGGAAAAAGGCTGCCCATGCCTTGGGTCTTGGCTCCTCCTGCTGGCTCTCACATCTCTATCCTCTTTTTCTTCTACTGTTTTTTCTTTGGGGACCCCATCTCTCGATCTATGAATTTTAACATCATTTCTTCTGCTCTGTCTTCCCTAACCACTGTCCCACATACAAGCATTGTTGACAGTCTCTGCCTTTATCCCCTATGGCACAACCTCTACTTATCAGCCTAAAATTGACTCAGTTAATATCTAATAATGACACTGGGTGACATATTCCACTACTTCCTCTGGCCATCGGTTTCTTCTGGTAGAAAGGGATGTTAAGCATGAACCTACGTACAGTGTATGTACAGTGTATGTGCCTATGAGAGCCAGTCTGTTTAAGTTTAACCTCCAAGCAGGTTGCAAATTCCTATCTGTGAGAAAGTTACATGTCTTTTGTATAAATTTATTTTCTCAATCATAAGATGAAACATTAACAACCGTAGCTATCCTACTGTCTGCCGCAGGAATCGATCTCAAAACGCCGTATTCCAAAACTGTGCCCAATAGAAAGTCAATGCTTAGCTGTTATTCATGCCACCCATGCTTTCCAGTGGATTCACTTCTCCTCCTCTTCATACACTTCATCTAACGGTGACTTCAGGGAGCTCTGGGCGAAGTCTCTCAGTTGTGTGTGTTGTTTCCGATGTTTCAATTTGTCCTCAAGCTCAAATGATAATGCCTGTGGTTATGTGTTACTGTGGTCAGAATTTCCCTTCAGGACTTAGCAAGTATTGTTCCATTGGTTTCAGCATTTGTTGTCACTTGCAGAAAATTTACGGTCTCATTTATATTCCCTTTAATGTAGTCTGTATTTTTTTTCTCCTGATAGTTTTTGAGCATTTTCCCTTGTATTTGGTGGGCCAAACTTTCATTATGACGTTTCTAGTGTTCAGTTTATTATTATTTGTCTTATTTGGTATTTGGAGGATATTTGATTATGCTCTGATTTTGAAAAGCCTATCCTATTAATTAATTCTCTGCCAGTCACAGGATTTTTGGTTGAAAAGTAAGGACTGTACCATCCAGAGGTGTCAAGGATATCACAGGAAAACCCACTGAAACAACTAACCTGGCTCATAGGAACTGGCAGAGTCTGAACCAACAAACAGAGAGCCTGCATGGGACTGACCTAGGCCCACTGCATATATGTTACAGATATGTAACTTGGTCTTATGGAACTCCTAACACTGGGAGTAGGAGCTGTCTCTGACTCTTTTGCTGACTATTAGGACCCAATTTCTCAAAATGTACTGCCTTGCCCAGCCTTAATACAAGGGGAGGTGTATAGTCTTGCTACAATTTGATATGCTGTGGTTTGTTGATGTCAATGGTGAGTCTACCCTTTTTTGGAATAGAAATGGGGGAGAAGTGGATATGGGGAAAGGCAGAGGGGATGTAGAGGAGAGGGACTGGGAGAAGAGGTGGGAGAGGAAACTGTCAAATAAATAAAAAATCCCAAGACTTTCTAAAACATAAAAATAAGAAGCAACTTACAATACTCACCTCTTTAAATTACTCTAGTGGGTTTTCATGACATTCATAGTTCCAGAACAAAACTTGGGAATAATTTTCAGATTTCTTTATGGCAAGTTTTTGACACCTCACTCTCCTACTTAGGATGTTCTCATTTTCACCAGGACTGGCACCACTTCAAGGTTGAATTCAGGCGCTTCTGAGTTCAGAACTTTCAGAGGCTGTAAGGATGAGCTGTCTGCTTACTAGTTTCATTGTGCCACAAGGGGGTAGGGATGCTCTGTCTAAGTCTTCGGCATGTGTGTTTCCTGACCAAAACTTTTGACTAACAACAACAACAATAATAATAAGATTTAAGACGAAATCACTTTGAATTTTGACAGACTTTAATTTAATAGATGTACCATCTACTTTTCTGGTATCATTTTTCCGATAATTAACATCTGTTCAGAGACTTCAGAAATGGTACTAAAGGCCAACATATTGAAGGACTGTCTTTCTAATGATCAGCAGGACAGTTCTAGAGGGCCAGAGTGGGTGACCCTGGGGTTGGAAGATTCAGTTACAAAGGCCACCTTTCATTAATCTGAACAGACAGCCACAGGGCAATGTGAATGGTTCGCAACTGGATTTTATCACAGCATGTCCTTTCGAGGTACACCCATTGAGAAGAATTCAGGGGAGAAAAAAAAACCCTTTTAAAATCTTCTGCTCATTATGCCCTTCTCTAAGAGAAAAACAAAATGACTAGATGAAAGGGGACCAGCTAATCCTTTAAAGCACGCATTAAGAAACTGTTCACAACGTGTGCCTCTTAAGCAACACGTCTTTAAAAATATAGCCAGTTGAAGCATGCAGTAATAAGGGGATGACATCATTTCTGGATAAGGTGTCCTTCCTCGGTGCTGAGGTTGGCCAGGGCACAGTTCTATGGAGGTACTCTAAGGCCTATAGGAAAACACAGCTGTGGCACTGGAGGACTCCTTCTGAGATCCCCGGCCCTTGTCTAGTTATTTACCTCCGATGTGTAGAACTAATAGGTTCCACCTGCTGTGTGCCGGCCACGACATACCATTTTCCTCCCTACTCCTGAAATTCTCAGTGCCCAGCACCCACTGTTTATTTTTCTTCATCTCAGGGTATTAACTTAACTGTACCCAGGGAACAGATCACTTCATTTATCTGGTGGTCTGCCACACGATGCTACTTAACGTTCCTATTATCGTTTGTAAGTGCTTGAGGAGTCGAAACAAAGCTCCACCTCCGTGATAACTTGGAGCCTGAGTCAAGCTATACAGAGATTGCCCCCTTGCCTCTTGGTGGGGCTCAGCCATTCCGGGCGATCTGTTTGTAATAAGTGACAGATTCTGCTCACTATGACGGAAAAGGCAGGAGGAGAGCAGCCCAAATCCAGTACAATAGCAAAGCAGGTGCTCAGGCCCGACTCTGCTCTACCAGGAAACCCTTCTGGAATGCATGACCAATTTGGTTTCGGGACAGAATACTCTCTTTAATGGATAGAAAACACTAACCTTTTATTTTTCCCTTTTCCTTCCCTCATCCCCCCCACCCTATTGAACCCCCCCCCCGTTTCAACAAGCCCTCTTTTCTTTTTAACCCTTTCAAAGGATAAAGGGCTAGTTCCAATTTACACACTCTCTTCTATGTATATATTGCTCTGCTAACAATCCCGGATGTGAAATGAAAATTCATTGGCCAGGAAAACAAATATACTCTGGCTGAGGAGCATTGTTGGCTGACGGGCCATTTTCTTATTCTAAAGTCTTGTTGAAATAACTCAAAAGGGCCTAGAGTGTGAAATTCTTGTAAATAAGAGGGATTCTAGAAAGAAAAATATGCTGCTAAATATGAAATATCAATACCGCATTAAAAATGCTCGTAGCCTTTTGAAGACTGTATAGTATTAAAGCTAATTTTTTAAACCTCACGTGAAGGTCTAGTCTGGAAGGTGAAAAATATATTGAAAATGTACAGGACAAAGAAGAACTGTAAGTTTAAAAAAACTACCCCCCCCCCTTAAGTGCGGTAACATTTCCCAATGCTAATGGAACAAAATAGTGACTAATATTGTTAATCTCCTTATTGTGGGTGTTGTTTAAATTCATGTCCAGACAGCAACAACAGACAGTGCTAGAGTGTTCCCCTCCACACAAACAAGATAACTTAGAATACTGGGTTGCTGGCATTTTAAGTCTAGTCTACATCTGACTTGGCTGACACAGCAGGTTTAAGCAGACATCTTGGCTTGTTTTCCATGTAGCTGTGTTTAGAGTGCATTGATGAGGAGCAGCATATATTAGCAGGAGTGGGGGTTTCCCTTTCAAGCGTTGTTGTAACTTTTCTTTGAAGGTAAGCTCATTTATCATGGGGAGGACAGACCCCCAAAAGTGCTGCATCAAACCTAAGGCAGTGCTAGAAACATCCAGTAGCAGCCGCAAAACAAAGAAACAAATAGGAAAACAACCTTGAAAATGCATTTATTCTTGCACTGATAAATCTTAAAACAAGGAGTTTTAATTACAGAGAATGGCAAAGTGATCATTTTTTTTAAAAAAAAAAAAAATAAACCCAAAAGCGCAGCTTCAGAGAGTGTCTCCCAATCACGTGCTATGCAACCTTGGATCAGTTTGTATGCGTTCTTCATGTGAGACCAATAGTCTGTATTTTAAAGAGAGACTCCTGAAAAATAATTTCATTTGCAACACAGTATCTTGAAAAATAATGGGAGTGAATTACCGTAAGTCGATCTACATGCATGTATGAGAAGCAAAGACTCTGAGAGGTGCATTACAAATTCTTCAGCGGCATATTGCAAATTGTGTATCCAGGAGCACGTGCTGCGCATGTGCGGACAACCTGCTTGAGTTTATGTGTGGACATTTGTTTCTCTGCAGCTCTGGCCCTTTCGGCAGTCGGCTTCTTTAGAGAAAGAGAAGACGCTGGTGTTATCCGGCTGTTGGTACGAAAAATGAACTCTTAGGTTTTTGAAAGAAAAAAAAAGCTAATAAAATTAGAGGTTGCTTAAATCAGAAGCAATTAAAATGCACACATTTCTTTTCCGAGAATCTGAAATTTTATTCAAAGTTAGCAAAACAATGCCTGCCTGGAGGATAAATAATTTAATGGATTTTGTGATTTGGTACTAAAAGCAAAACAAAATCCTACAGCTGTAGCCTCATTTTTCTTCACACTCAAACCATTTCTTCCTTAAATTGCATATTTTGTACAATTTTTTAAAGAACACAGACTAGGTTGTGCATCTTCGAAAAAGCAATTTCCTACATAATAGATAATTGCACATAGTTACAGGAGCTTCAGAAACTGAAACGAGAAACAAAACAAATAAGATTTCTTACCAACTAGGTCTCCCTGCCTTAAAGATGAGAAATAAATCGTCATTGTGTTCTATGCCCCTTTGCTCTTTATGACAAGATATGACATATAACAAGGAGAACCACCCATGTGTTTCTGATATCTACTCACTTAGCATTGGTTTCATATTTGCTCGAACAAATGTAAGAATGAATTTTTAAAAACTCCTTTCGCTTTTACTTATTTTTGATAAGTGCCAAAACGCAAGGAAATGAGGTGGGGTGTGCATTCTTACATTGTGTGGACTGGGTTTTTAATTACTTTGATAGTTCCCGGTTCTACTGAGATGAGTCTTGATAATCATTTGCTCTTAGACTAAAGTGAAGACCATGAGAACATCCAGCCACTATGGCCTAAGAAGGCTTTCCCACAAGGGGACACGAGAGTGGTGGGATGGGAGCGAATAGATGGTTTCTTTCAACTCCCCATTTCTTTTGGCCTGCATTGATTGATCTGAGCTGGAATCCCACAAAAGGTAAGATTTTGCTTTGGAAGATTTTAAAGAGTTTTCTGGCTGGACAGAAGGACTGTTGTGTGTGCTTTCTTCTACTTATAGCAAGCTGGTGACTATTTATATATGTATGTGTGTGTATGCTTGCATGTATGTATGTATGTATGTTTTTTTCTGTCTGTTCTCTCTCCCTAAGCAAGGCAAGACAGATTACAGAATGAAAGTATTTCAAACTTCCTACCAAACAATCCTATTTTTACAAGTATAAAAATGAACTTATTCCATTGATTGGGTAAATAAATCAAGATGGATTGGTCTCTTAACCTGCATAGACTCCAGGTAACAAAAAAGAGGTTGTTTCTCAAGTTCCAGGGGAGGATATTAGAGTAGGTAGTTAGTTTTTTGACCAAAGAATGGGATGATAGTTATGTATGAGATGCATATTCTGTGCCAAATTCAGTTACTACTTTTCTTTTTATAACCTTTGCCACACAGTGGCACTGGAAACAAACAAACAAACAAAAAACCGTAAAAACATGGGTATGGTTTTTTTTTATTTTTATTAATCTCAGGCTTAACAATTACTGTAATTGAAATAAATGTATTAAGTGAAATCCATTACTAAAGTCATCATTTTGTGTAGGATAAAATGCAGATGATGGCCATTCCATGTTCATCTATTCCTGTGAGGACAGAAATAAAGCAACTTCTCTTAGTGTAGTGATCAGTACCAAATTCAGAGTCTGTGGTCCTCATAGACATATAAATGATTCCATAAAGATCAATAAAGGCAGAGCATGGAGGTGAGAATCATGATGGTTCCAGCAATTCTACTACAGGAAGCTTCCAGTACCAAAATGCAAGAAAAAAATCAATGTAATTACTCTCATTTTGCTGATGTGAATGGCAGCTCAGATTCGACCAGGCCAGAGCTGAGACAGAAAATCAGCACTTGAAGGAGGTGGGAAGGAAGAAAGAAAACTGCCTTGCATTTGAACAACTTAGGACTCTCAGGACTTCCTTAAATAGAGCACTTAAGAAATTCACAGTTGTAATGGCAAAAGCCTGTAATCACAACACTTGGAATGCAGAGAGAGAAGAATCAGGAATTCAAAGCCAACCAGGGATACATAATGAACTGCAGTCTAAAATAACAATGAAATGTCTCTTAAGCTCACGTCTCTCAATTTGGATATGCTGCTGGCAGTAAGTGCTGTTCTGCTACTTATACTAAAACTTCGCTACTGCTAAACTAAGTCTATCTGAAGCCTCTTTTTAGTAGTCGACATGATAGTGGACACATATGACTTTAGAATTTTCCTACCCTGCTGTGTTGAAGTGAATGTCCACCTTCTTCTATGCTGTGAGGTTTTGAGTATCTCTTCAATTCTTTTAGAGCCAATGTAAAAAGAGAAAACAACGTTGAATGTTTTTATAAATAATTTTATTACACTTCTATTTATTCATTTTTTGAGTAGGAATCACTTATGTCATAGCACCTTATAACATTTTTGCTCTTTATTTTATGTTCTTATGTGTGATCACACATGTCATGGCATCCTATTATATGTTTGCTCTTTATTTTATGTGCTTATGTGGCCACAAATGTCATGGTACCCATGTGATGCCAAAACCCACTTGCTCGCATCTCTTTTCTCTTTCTTCATTGTGAGTCCCAAGGATTGAATTCGGGTTTTTAGGCTATGTATGACATCTCCTTAGTCTGAATCCAGCTTTTTAAACGTGGGTCATGACCCAATATAGGACAGAGAAGCTGAATGTAGGAGGCAGGCAAAATTTGGTCAGGAATAAAACAATGACCAAAGTAATAATAATAATTATAATAATAATAATAATTTAAACTCAAATTCCTAAGACCTAAGATGCCTCTGACAGTGCTCACACATGTTGTGCCATCCTTCACCCAGGCCCTGGATCTGAATGTAGAACATGTACACTATAAACTACACACACCACCATGCCACACAATCCTAAATAATATTTCTGAAATAACCCTTGGTTCAGATTTGAGATAATAGCACAGTATCTGTCTCAGTGTTTTTACCATTCACAGAAAGTTGAACATTCTCAACAAAACAACATGATGGTTTAATGACTGAAAAAAGATTTTTAGTATTTTCCTACCATTATTCCTCAAAATATTAGTATCAAAATAGTATATGTTTGAGTTATATTATATGAGAATGCTAGATATTTAAAACTGCCATTTGAAATACTGACTTAAATTTCATAAAAATTACAGTAAATAAATTTTAACTTGAGATTAGGACATCATTTCTAACAGCTTCTAAAATTTTCCTAAACATACTTCTGTCATTTGGTGGTATGTACACAGTATTCTCAGTATTAATCAATTCTAAAGCACCCCCCAATTGCTTTGCATCCAGAAACATAACTATTTAGTCAGGACTTAATTATTTTAAATAGCTTTTAAAATTACACATCTGTGTATGCGTCTGTGTCCTTGTCCATGTTCTTGTTGACTCCTCTGTGTCTATGAGTACATATATGGATGTATCCAGTGGTGTTGGATGACCCAGGGTTTGGAGTTACAAGTAGCTATGAAAACATAGATAAGTTACATTTTGTGGCTTTGTATGTACCCTCACAAACAATGATTTCCTCCTCCTCCTCCTCCACCTCCTCCTTCTCCTCCTCCTCGTCTTCTTCTTATTCTTCTTCTTCCTCCTCCTCTTCTTCTTCCTCCTCCTTCTCCTCCTCGTCTTCTTCTTATTCTTCTTCCTCCTCCTCTTCTTCTTCCTCCTCCTCTTCTTCCTCCTCCTCCTCTTTCTCTTTCCCCACCACTTCTTTTGAAATTGTATTTGTGTATTTTGCCTGCATATATGTCTATACAACTTGTATACCTGGTGTGCCCAGCGACTGGATGAGAGCATCAGATTCCCTGGAACTAGAGTTGTAAATGGTTGTGAACTTCCAGGGGAATGCTGGGAGTCTGACACAAGTTCTCTACAAGAGGGCCCAATAATCTTGAGCTCTGTATCACCTCTACAGACCCTATATAATTGCTTCTTGCTTAGTACTTCCAGACAGCACTACAACCCATCCTAAAGACACACACTACCACCACCAACAACAACAACAATGTACAATTATAACTGTCAAGCATGATATCTTCTTAGTACGTTTATATGCTATATGATATTTTACATAACTTGAGAATTTATCAATGTATGTTGAATTAAGTATCTAAAGGAATGTTCAGCAAATTAGCCAAAGATAGCCTCAGGAATTTTTTTTTTTTTATAAATGAAGTTTCTAACTCCACACCAGGAAATCCATGCATTGTCTATGTTTGGTTTTGTATTGCAGTGGCAGAATATGGTTGAAACACAGTTCCTAGAGCATGAATTTATTACCTGGCTCAAAACATAAAATGACTGCTAACTTAGCAAGTGATTTACATTCTCCATTTATGAACTTTAGCATACACATTGTGAGTTCTGAACTCTTACCTCTTAACTACATTGATAGCAATGTGCACAGCAGTAGTGTTCTATAGGATCCTTGTGGAGACTTCCTTTTTGTTGTTGCTTTTTTGCTTATTTTGAAACAGCATTTCATTATTTATTTAAGGCTAGTCTCATATTAACTTAAAGTCAATACTAGCTTTGAAACTGAGATCCTTCTGCCTAAGTAAATACAAGAATGATATGCATACACCACTGTACCAGTTCTTCCTAGACCCTCAGCTGAAAGTGAGGGTGGGGTTATTACATGATTCTCATCCTGCTTGTGAATTATATACCCCATTCTCTCACTCTTTTTAGACAGATGACAGAAAAAAACCTAATTCTTCTAATTTTTAACTCTGTGACATCATGTTTGTGCTGATATATGTCACTATATGAATTACTAAAAGAATGAATAACAGATATCTGTATTTGAGATATTAGTTCAGATATAGAAGATTCTCGGAGGTATGATAAAGGTCAGTTTGGAGAACAGAAATGAAGGAACTAAGCTTTCATAAATGCTGTATGCTAATAGAGTGTAAGTACGTCATCATAAGGGAATCATCTTTTCCCACCTCCAAATAATGCTTATTGTTCTCAGACTCCTTAAAAGTGATACAAGGAAATCCAAAAATAAAGTTCAACCACATATTATATTTGTTATCCTAGATAGTAGATTGTGGTTTGTGTATCACAGGTAAAGCATGTACTCATCATCTTTGGTAGAAACAGATATTCATGTTTATATATATGAATTCAAGTCAAGTATTAAGATTAATATTAATATTTTTGTTAATTATTAAGTATTAAGATTAATATTTTTGCTCTCATAAAACATTGAACTCCAATAAATTATTGTGAACTCATGAAAAAAGATCTGGTCAAGGACTAGGTGGAGACTAGAACTAACATTACACATATGTTGTCTACATCTGCAGAAGGGGTACAATGAGAACACATTCATAGCGGTTTGTGAATGAAGCAGTGTGAACACAGTGTCTTAGGGTTTCATTGCTGTGAAGAGACGCTGTGTCCATGGCAACTCTTGTGAAGCAAAATGTTTAAGTGGGGCTGGCTTTAAGTTCAGAGGTTTAGTCCATTATTGTCATGATGGGAAACATGGTGGCACACAGGTAGACACGGTGCTGGAAAGGTGGCTGAGAGTTCTACATCTACATCTATAAACACCAGGAAGTGATGGTGATGCTGGGCATGGCTTGAGCATCTGAGACCTCAAAGTCAACCCCCTCCAAAAATATAATTCCTCCAAAAAAGCCACTCTTATTCCAACAAGGCTACTCCTCTTATGGACCTATGAGGACCATTTTTATCCAAACCACCACATGGAAGATTTATTCTTGCATTCAGGTCTTCATCTTCAGTACAGGCTATACCCCTTAGATCATTTGACCTTCATTTGTATTATCCCTATTCCTCTCTCATTCTTTAGTTAGAGGTCTTAAGAGTTGTAAAAGTAATTTTAAAAAGAGGAAAGGTAGTAGAGGAACTGGATAAGTCAAAATCGGAGATTATAGAGATACGGGCATAGGTCTGGGTGGGTTCAAGTGCTATGCTAACATCCCTTGTCTAAGTTAGGGTTTTTATTGCTGTGAAGAGACACCATGACACTCAATGACTCTTATAAAGGAAATCATTTAATTGGGGTATCTTGCCTACAGTTCAAAGTTTTAACATGGTGGGGCATAGCAGCATCCAAGCGGTCATGGTACTGGAGAAGTAGCTGAAATTTTACATTTTGCAGGCCAAAGGAAGTGGTATGAGACACTGGGTGGTATGTTGATCATATATAAGACCTCAAACCACACCTCCACAGTGACACACTTCCTCCAACAAGGTCATACTTACTTCAACAAAGCCACACCTCCTAATAGTGCTACTCCCTTTGGGAATCATTTAATTCAATCCCTCCACAACACACACACACACACACACACACACACACACACACACACACACTCAGATCTTGACAATTACATTCCTTGTTTAGCATCAACATTTATTGTCAACTAAGGAATCTTTAATGTTATGATCATCGAACCTTGTAAAGCTGCTATCCTTACTAAATCCACATTTGTTTTCTTTTTTGATACTAATGAAAAGAAACATACCCTTTTCTGGAGACATGATCAGTACAGTTTTACAGGCCTCACTTTAAGACAAATACTTCAGTTCAGAGAAGAAAGAAGTGACTTCTAACACAATGAGTCTTGTTGAGACACAGAGGACTCAGATTTCTTCTCTTTTTGATATAGTTAAAAACTAAAGCATAGGAAGTAATCTGAAGAGTCACCAGAAAAGTGATCAGTATTTTGTGTTATATTTTAAAGGTTTAAACACCTAAAAGAAGAAAAAACTCCTGGAAATACCTTTCAGTTTGCTACCTATATTCCCAATTGGATTCATTCATGAGAGATCACCTAATGAACAAGTGACATATTTCTCCCCACAATTTGAAGTGAAAAATATTTATACCATAGAACTTTTTTCAAAGAAATTACAGTTTTTTTTAAAAGAAAGAAATTAGAGTTTAGTTTCCCAAAATGAGTTTAATGAAGATCAGAAACATTGGGGAACCATAAAAGTTTGTATTAAGATGAATTACTTCGGTCACATTGTTGAGTCACTGGGGTCATGATTGCCACACAATCTGAAAAAGAAGAATAAAGAACAGGCCTAAGAATCTCTACTCGTACACTTTACAGCCACGCTACCTGGTCCTTGTGATGATGTATTGTATATCACAAATTACAGATGAACTTCTTAGGTTGTTGGTTGGTTTTGTTTTGTTTTCTGTTCCATATTGCAACATCACTTGTCATATGATATATAGAAGACTCAGACATGATGCCATTCATTTTGTCAATGTGACAATAGTCAAATTCTCCAGAAATATTTGTTGTTTTCTCTTGCTATGTAATGAATTACAACCCTCAACACAGTGACATTATTCATCATATCACTTTCTTAGACTAGAGTTCTGTGAATAACTAGTTTTGGTTCTTACTCAGAACTTCCCATGATGAGGTATTCCCATGACTGAGGTATTGGTGAGCAATGGACAACTGAAGCATCAATGGGAGAAGGATTTACTTTGAAGCGTATGCATGAGGCTGTTGGGCACTTGTTGGGAAGATGGCCTAGTTACTTAATAGCTATTGGTCAAAACACCAACTTCAGTTCTTTTCCATCCAAGCCTCTCCATAGGATTCATTACCACATTGCATGTCAGTGCATCTGAGTGACCGAAAGTGAATCAAGAGAGATATATCATAGCAACCATGGTCTTTTCTAACCTAACTTTATATTTTAAAAAAGTTTCACCCTTTTACCTCATTTGTATCAGTTGAAAGTAGGTCACTGGGTCAAACCTCCTCTTTAGGGATTAAGCATGGGCATTTGCAGCAGGAGATGGAGAACACAGCAAGCCATTGTGTAGTGTTCCATGTCAAGTAGATAAAGTAGACAGTTCAGAGTCAGTGTTCAGTACTTTTCTCCAAGCTAGAATGTAGTCCAAAGAATTTTGCTGTACCGGCACATGATCCAGGATAAGAGAAGCATGAGATTAGGTTTAAAGCAGTCATGAGTTTGCTGTAAAAAGAAGCAACTTTTCTATTCCTCAATTTATTTGCATCTGATTTATTACACATATTCCATGGAAATATAAAATGATCATGGGAGCTCATACAATGGAATAAATTACTCTTAATTGTAGCGAGCTGCGTGGAGCCACATCTGATAATCAGCTCTTAATTATGGCTAAGACCTGACTTATGCTGTGATCACACAATGATTGTCAGCTGCTTGCATATGCATGAACCTATGGGCAGTGCCCACCTGGCAATCCAGGGTTGGCGGCCCGTGCCTTTTTAAGGGCTGGGAGAGGTTTGCCCGGAGGGGAGAGAGGGAAAGAGAGAGGGGAAAGAGGGAGAGGGGAAGAGAGAAAAAGAGAGACAAGGTTCTGAATAAACTGTCAGCAAGAAGAGCTCCGGGTTGTGCATCATCCTTGCGGGTCGAGGTGAACGCAACACTTAATTGAATGGTAAAGAGCAGTATAGATGCAGGTGCTGTTGGTCATCAGTACTCTCCCAATTCTGTTGGAGACACATGGGCTAAAAACAAAAAAGAGAAATTCTTGCATCCTGTGTTCTTCTAAGGTCCCCCCTTATGCCTGCTTCAGTCAAAATTGGAGTAGTTGCAGAAGACTAGGTAGAAGAGAACTGGTTAACTTACATCTTAGTGGCTGCTCCAGATCCATTGCTTCAGCTGATGTCCTGACGTCAGACCCTCAAACTCAGCAGTTTCGTCACTCTCTCTCCAGCACATGCCTGCCAAGATGTCCAGGGGTCTGATATTTAACAATGGTCATTTGTTCTTCATGAGCCATTGTACTCTGGGCTCTCTGTCTTGACTTCCTCTCTCCTCTGTCCTTTTTCTCCCTGCTTTCCCTTCCTTTTCTTCTTCTTTACTCCACCTTCAACTTTGACTCACTGACTAAATTTCTGATGGAAAGCTCCAACCGCAAGAGATTTATTCATTCAATATTTTCATCTAATCTGTCTTACTCTTCCACTTTGTGACAAAATGTCAGTCATTTAAACCAGTGCCACTTCTGTGGTTTTCATTCTTTGAATTTATTTACTATGTCAGGTAAATGTTTTCATTCACTACTACACAAAATTACAAAAACAGAAATAAAACTCTAATGTGATCCTGGAAGTTTCTTCCTCATTAATCTCAGCAATATTATTGGTGTTATTTAAGAGTAGAGACTTTATTGTCACATGATCATGTTTAATATTCATATTTAATGTTTTGTAGTATAATGCATATAAGCAAGTTTAAAATTATTTAAGCTTCAGTTTCCCTATTGATAAAAGAGATAGAGTGCATATCAATACTGTTGGTATTAATCTTCCTCCACACCTGAAGTTTCTGAACAATTTAGCCTGCTTTGCCTGGTCTCTGCTGATCTGGAAAGCAGCAGGAATATAACCATACCAGTCCTGTTTTGTCAGTGCTATAATCATGGCATCTTGTCCATGTTAGGCATTCATGTAAAGATATTGGACAGGAATGGATCTGGTGTCTAAGACACTTGGTCACATGGTCATTTGAATGCATATATTATAAATGTAAACTTGAAGAGTAAATCTCTTTTCGATATTAGGACATTCCATTCCCCAGCCTTAAAAAGTATCTGAGAACCTTACTTCTTTTGAAATAATCTCCTATGTGTAGCTGATGATCTATGAGTGAAGGTATGAAAAAACAATATAGCTCCAGATTATAGACTTACTAGGAAAGTGTTTCATTTCTTTCTGTTGCCATAAAATTGCATAATTTCTGAATACTAGGTCATAAAATAAAATTTAAAAATGTGAAAATCTTTAATAATAGCCATGTTGGGTCCCTAAAATGAGATTCGAGTAGTTTGTCACTTGCTATTGAGAAATGACCCAGAAGTAAAACTAGGGAAAATATGATGGAAAAAAATGACATTATCTCGTATCAAGACACCATCTCATTTGTAGATAGACAGAAAAGACTCCAGCAAACAAACTAGATAACACGTTTTGATAACTTACATTGCTAAAATTCCTTGCAGCCACAGTTTTTAAAAGCTAATATTTGATCATTTTAAATTTCAAATGCTCTGACATGGCTATACACCTTTGGAGTCAGCTACAAACTAATGAATCTGGAAATGATCAATTTATACTTCTTTCCTTAGTAAATTCTTATCAGAGTTTGCCTGTGGCAATGTATTTACCCTTCTGCTTGTCCAGAAAGTCTGCAGTATTTTCTCCTTTGTGACCTAGATTCTCTGGTCTGCGTGTCTATATCCAGCTTCCAATTATGTAGAGCATCTCCTTGTACACGCTGTGTGGTTCTTATTAGCAACTTAGGAAACACACACAACTGAAATATGATAGGTTGTATTCTCCAAAGGATACTTGAAGGAAAGATATGATTTATGGGGTTTTTTTAGATTTGACACTGCTAAGGCCTAAGTGTTTGTGTGCCCTCGAAATTCATGTGCTGCAATTCTAACCTTCAAAGGGACGGTATTAAAAAACAAGGTTGTGTGCTGCTTTGGTAATAATACCTGACAGAGACAAAAGAGGAAAGGTGAATTTTTGTCATGGTTTCTAGGCCCCACGTACTTGAGTAGAAAGGTGTTGCCGAAGCAAGAGCAAACCTTGAAGTACACCCAGCACCCATCACATCATGATTGACAGGGCAGCAGAGACAAGGTGTGACAGAGGGATTGGTGATTTATTCCAAAGGCCTGCCCCCAGTGAGTCACTGCTACCACTCAGGCCCCGCATTTTAAAGATGTTCCAAATCTTCCCAAAATAGGGGTACTAGATAGAAAATAATCATCAAAAGTATATGGGACTGTGGGAGGACAATTAAGATACAAACTTGGCAGGGAAATTACAGAGGTCATTAGAGAATGGAAAAGGAGCCTTGATAAATGGGATTAAAATTTTAACCAGAGAGGCACAAGACACCTTTCAGTTTCTCTACCCTGTGAGAACAAAAAAGGAAGTATACCTAGGAACTAGGACATTCAAAACTTGCCCAGCCTTCAGACTGTTAAATAACTGAGTTTTGGCATTTTATATTTAAATCCAAGCTAATACAAGTTCTTTTACATAGGGCAAAGCATTATTTTCTGGATATTTTTCACCATTTCAGGTACAAGTGAAAACTATTTCTATCTCTCAGACTAATATAAAAAATGGCATATTCAGAAGGTGTTCACATTAACTTTTATATGTTCAATCTATGTAGACTGCTGATTCTATTAAGGACCATTCAGTCTACATGACAGTGATTTCTTCTAAGAACATCATATATTCAGAAATGCCATTGCTTTGAAGTACAGAACCTCTCAAAGTTTCAAAGTTATTATAACACATCGCAGAAAATTGGAGGTAACCTCTGCCTGTGTTATCTGTAGCATGGCCTGCTAAAAGGAGATAAAATGCTATTTTTTCCAGTCTTCATTACACAAATTAAAAAAGACTACTTATTTTTTTCGACTTGGTCCCACAGGACTATAGTTTCATATGATTTAAATGTGCCTTAGTGGCAAGGTTGAAAGACAATAATTTTGTATTCAGATGGTGAAGAACTGTTCGTTGGCCAAGGTGTCTTGACCAACTCTTATTTTCCTAGGTTCTCAGCCACACCTGCAAGAAATGTTTTGTTGGCTAGCTCCTTGATGTGTGACTTTTCCCAGGGAAACATGAACAAGCCATTGGTAACTCAAAGTAACTATTCAACAAAAATCTAGCTTGGAAAACCAATGAGTTTATTTATTGAGGTCACTTACAGAGCATGGTAGAGGGCTTACAGGAATGAAGACAGATGCCTTGTTCAAAAGCCCACCCCAACCTGGGTGATGGCTCACAGAAGCTGAATCATTGTGCCCCCTGCATGTGAGGGAAGGAGCTTGCCAGGTCTGAGAGTCTCCTCTCGTAGTGACCCTTATGGCTTTCTTAACTGTTGAGGAAGGGATGTTTTGAATCTTTTAAGTTTCAGGAAGCTTTTTGTTTTTGTGTGTGTTATTTAAAGCCCTCCTGCCCTGAGTCTTAAAAATGTTCCTTCCAAGAAGCAATATTTTTTTTTTTAATTTTCAATCTGTATTTTATTAGTTCATTGAGAATTCCACATGTGTTTTGATTATATTCACCCTTCCCAGACCTATCTCCAATTCTCTATCCACTCAATTTTGTGTCCTATTTATATTTTTCCTTTCTGACCATTGAGTGCAGTTTGTGCTGTATACTCTTGAATGTGTGGCCTTTTATGGGAGCATGACCGAGCTGCCAGGGAAAATACTTTTTTTTTTTTTTAATTTTTCGAGACAGGGTTTGGTTCCTGTCCTGGAACTAGCTCTTGTAGACCAGGCTCTCCTCGAACTCACAGAGATCCGCCTGCCTCTGCCTCCCGAGTGCTGGGATTAAAGGCATGTGCCACCACCGCCCGGCTCCAAGAAGCAATATTTATTTCAGAAGGAATTGTTACATCACACCATGCTATATAAGGGATATAATTTTTTTGAAAGTAGTATTAACAAATGAGGATTGTTTTATTGCTTTTCTGTAATCTAAGTAGAACTGTTTGACCTTGAAATTGGTTAGTGTGAATAAAATACAAGCAATTAAATATTTCAGCCATTAAGCTCCCAGAGCACTAAACTCAGGAGGACAAAGTTACATCCTGGAACGTGATGTAATTACATCACTACCCTGCTTCCTTTGGTGCAGTTATCTATTCCAGAATATTCTTTTTTTTTAAAGATTTTAGAGAATGTCAATGATGAATACTCATTTTACAGAATTATCCAGTGGTGTACACACACAGACATACAGCCTGACTTGTATTTATGTGTGTGGTTAAATATATAGAGAGCTAAGACTAATTTCATAAAGCAATGCTCACCTAAATTATAAGTAATATGACATGAATTTTTCCACACCATGCTTTTTCTTCTTTCTCTTTTTAATGAGATCTAATCAGCACCCTTTGATGATTCAGTAGCACTGCCCAGGAGGGGTCAAGAGATTTTTTTAATTACCCCAGAGCAGATTAATCTTATCTGAAAATTCTGGAAAACTAAAAGTGTCCTTCAAAAATACCAAAAAAGGTCACCCAGGGAAAAGGCTGAAGGCAGAGTTTCAAAAACATGAACATTGCAGCCTGGGGGAACAGTAGATTTTTAGAGGCAGAAAACACCTAGCAAAACCTTAAATAGAAAGAGAACATAGGGATGAGACAATGGACAGTGAGATCTCAGTCAGGGCAAAGCCTATGGGAATTAAGCATTTACCGTTCAAAAGAGGAGGCCAGTGGCTGCTGAAATTGCTCAATTGGTGAATTACTTGCTGTATAAGCAGGGGGACTTGAGTTTAAACCTTCAGTGCCCATATTTGTTTGTTTGTTTGTTTAAAAAAAGAAGAATCAGGGAATGGCAATGATCATCTCTTCTTTTATTATTGGGAACACACAGAGACAAGAGGATGCCCAGAGACTGTTGGCTGGCGAGTCTAGCTGAATGGGTTCAGTGAGAGACCCTGCCTCAAAAAGTGAGGTGTAGAGCAATCAAGCAAAACACCTGATGGTTACCTTTGCCTCTGAACATGTGTGCACACACACAAACACAACTAGGCAAAGGGCCTCCGGTTTACCCGACAAAGTGGCAAAACCCTTCCTGTTTGTTATTACGTTTATAGCTCTTGTCTGTTGTTGGGGAAAAGAAATGAGAGAAGAGCTAGTTAAACACATTCCGAGACAACTGACTATACAATCCATGACTTCCTAGAACCTTTGCCATCTTTATGATTATTTCACATGTAAGAAGAGAATCGGGTAAGAGGATCTCATCACTTTGAAGCTTTTATCATATAATTCTCTTCTTCCCAGCAGCCTGAATCAAGATTTCGCAAAATAAGTGTCTTAGGCTGCAAGTGCTTTTCACCAGCCTATGAAAAATCATGGGGATGTGGAAAGGAATGATATTGGTTTTTCAGGTTCAGTGAAAGTGAGGAGTGGAAGTTCTATGAGGGACCTTCAGGCTATGTACTTGCCATAGCTGAAGCGAGCGTGTGTTTGTGTGTGTGTGTGTGTGTGTGTGTGTGTGTTTATGTGTGTGTGTGTTTATGTGTGTGTGTGTTTATGTGTGTATGTGTGTTGTGGGCTGCCTCTGAATCGTCATCTTGCAGGTTACTAATTCCTCCCTTTGAAGTGTTCTCTACAGACACTAGCATTCCTCCGGTCAGTTTCCCTGCTGGAGAAGTAAAACTTGGACTCCTTGGACCTAGGTTATCCAAAAGGAACTTGGTACTCTGTATGCATGCACTAGTGTAAAACACAGGAAACTTGTTTAACTGGTACACATATGTCCAGTAAATGAAAATGAAAATATACAGGTCTACAAAAATTTCACTTGTGTTCCCATTAAGCCTATTAAAATGTTGATGGTTACTGGCACAGGAGAAGATGGTAATGTCGAGGAAATGACCTTATAAATCACATTTTATGATGTGTTACTTTTTTAAAAGATAAAGGCAAATGAATGTGATTTTTTTAAGGTTTTGAGTAAGACTCAACCACGCATTCAGTGCACAGAGAAGCAGAAACTGTATATGTTATCCTTATCCTTACTGCTAAGGTTGCTTTACTACGATGTGGCATCAGAGTCCAAACGGAGGTCTACGTTTGGCAGTTGCCATGGTGACTGTGTGCTGCACTGCCTACACATCATGAAGTGTCCTTCTGTCAGGGAGAACACTCATTTTGAGACCTCCCGGGTTCCAGAATTGTGTCTGTATGCACACTCCTACTACCATGAACTGCACAAGTGCTATATTAACATTTACGCTCTGTTCAGCAACTCCCAGGATGGGCATCCTTGATGGGAACTGTTGAAGTCAGTCTTCGCTGGCTTTTCAATGGACACCTTAGAAAGAACTACAGAATGAGACCCTGTCAGACAGTGGGAGACCATTCCAAAAGTTGCTGCTTCAGCGTGCTAAATGGTAGCCCCGGGGCCAGTGTAGATTTCATGCTGGTTCCTAAACTGCCTGGTGATACCCAGGGAGCTACTAAGGTAAGAAGTTGCTCCATTAAGCAGAGAAGGTTAGGTTTGAAATAAGAAAGCAATATCTTTCCTGTTTTCATGGGGGCCACCTGTTACTAAGGATTTTTGAATAGCTCTTCAGTCACCCACAGAACATTGCCATTGTGGTATAGGTATATTCCTACCACACCTTTTTATTTTAATTTTTTATTGAAAAACATTGTTTCATATAATATATTCTGATCAAAGTTTCTCCTCCCCAATTCTTCCTGAGCACTTCCAACATCCCTACTTACTTAAATCCATGCCCTCTCTTTACTTTCTCTAAAAAGTAAGACAAAGAGAAATAGACAAAGAAACAAACAAACCAGAAAAAAAGAAAGGATCACAAGAAACACACACATACATACATAATCACAAGATTGGAAACCATATACAAGCAGAAGATCAGTAAGACAAAAAAATGCCCAAACAAAGCCATATGAGACAAGAAATCTATAAAAATATTACTCTTAATTCTGTGTTGACCATCTACTGCTTCACAAGGGCCTGCCGTAAATTGTGGCTATGTCCCAGTGGTCCTCTATTGAAGAATATTATGTGGTTTTTTTTTTCTTTGCAAATGGGTTCCAATTGCAGACAGATTCTCACTTAGGGTGGGTGCCTGTGTTCACTATCCTCTGTTGGTGCTTAAACCCATCCCTCTTGGACCTGACAGCCCTGCGCATGGATGTTCCTTCATGACACCCATCTCCTCCAGCTCTAGCAATCTTTCTGCCTCTTCTTCCATGTAGCTTCCTGAGTCCTAAAACTTGATGAAGATATATCTTAGGCATAGCAGGTAGCTGGAAAATGGTTTTGTCCAATGTCAGTAAAAGGAGTGAGCTAGCAAGGGTTTCTTGAATGCCTGTTCAACTCAGCTTCCCAGAATGGTCTCTAGTTCAACCCGTGTTCCAATGCTTTGCTCAGTCATATATGGGTGGTTTCTTTTCTAATATATCACATTCTATGCTTTCTTACTTCCTGGTCTAGTTGGTCAGGCCACTCATTTTCTCTTAATGTATTTATGGAGCTACTACCAACCCTCTAAGGTTCTAATAATGTCTGTTTCCCTAATTTAAGACTTTCATAGGCCTTCTAAGTTAAAAATCTACCTTTTTACGACTGCTGTTCCATTCACTTGAAGTTTATTTTATCTGCAGCTCATGTGGTCCTGTTTTATCTACCCAACCAGAAGGGTAGCATCTTAAAAGGACAGCATAGTGCTAAGATGTGTCAGATGCTCTTTCTAAAACACTGTGATAAATTCTAATTTGTCTCCTTTGTATGTTGGCACCAAGCACACAGCACAGTTCTGCTCATGGTGACTTCTCAATGGACACATACATCTTCATCCCAAAGTTAATATTTCATATCCATATGTCAATCCACATCCTCCAGATCTAGATAAAGCTGATATTTAGGGGACTTGTCTCTTTCTGATGCTCAGAATTTATTAGATGGTCCTGCCTTCCTGAATTGTACTTACTGCTTGTAAGAAGTGATTGCACTCTGGGTACTATTGTCCTCGGGGGTTGGTCAGGCCAGCCAAAAGGCAGAGGAATGTCTGAACAAGCAGATTAATGAACAATCCCCGAGGAGGCCCTGGGTCCCCATTCAAGTTCTTGGAAAGTGTCTGTCTATGATTTGATGAAAAAGACTGGATTTGGGGCCAGAGGGTGAGAGTGGCTCCACGTGTCCCCTACCTCCTGCTGTTGGGGGCCTGAAGAACAATGATGAGGCCGAAAGCCGGCGACAAGTGGGAAGCAGCTGACTCCAGCTGATTGAAAATAAGCCATTTGTCCTGCTCAATGCTAATGTGCTCGGGGCTTTGCACAGTTGGGGCTGCAGAGAGGGGCAGGGAGGCAGAAGCGTTTATGTATGCACGTGTCTGTGAGACCAAGCTTTCTTTCTTTGCCTCTAATCAGCTTTCTCTACTCGATAAATTACCAATAAGAATAGCTGATGATCTCACCAGCTTTCCTAGCTGGCAAAGACTTAAATGCATTGGCTTTGCCAGCTTGGGGTCAGGGGAGGATTGGATTTAAATTCTAAAGCGAGATGGAGACTCCTAAGATATATCTCAACTCAAAGAAAAAAAAATGTGATCATAAAACTTAACAGTTCAGGTGCTCTTCTTATAAATTGTAAGAACATAACTGAATATTCTAATTGCTTGATTTTATTTGTGTTTTTGTATTTTTTTCCCAAAAACCTTACTTTTCATTCACAGGGTATAGAAACATATGGACATTATTGTATTTCTTCTGGGTTATATTTATAGCCATTATATCCTGACCTATGACAGCCTAAGCCTTCAGGGGTCACTAAGTCAAAGTCAGCAAAGTATTGCCTGCTGACCAAGCAGGACACCAGGGGAGAGGCGGTATACAGTTCAGCCACTGGAGGAAGATACAGTGAACAGTTTTCAGTTGCCTTGTGATGCAGATGCCAGGATCAACATCTTTGCATGCGTGTGTATATAAATAAACAATCCCATCCAGGCACACATTTACGATGAGTGCTTTAGAGGGCCTTAGGTTTTTTTCTCTGATGCTGTCAACAGTCATCAGACTCTACTCCAGTGTGATTCAAGCTGCTTCCTCCTGCATCCTTTAGACTATGTCACGATTTCTAGGATGTCAGGGAAAAGCTCCTGGTTTCCAGGCTGAAATTTTCTTCTGCATCGTATTGAGGTTGATAGAACACATCTGAGCTAGGCTGATGAGAACCTTCTGAAAAGAGCCATGACTTCCTAGTCAAGAGTTTCTATTTATGCTCAATCTTGGTGAGTCCTACCCTCCTGACCTGCTATCCAAAGCTGCATGTTTCCAAATTAACGATCCTCTCATCAATTTAGTAGATGGGCATTGCCCTATGTGTGCCAGCTCTCATCTTTCAAGGCAAGCTTCTATTTTTATTCCTGTTTTCACATGCTAGAATTGAGACAAAAAGAGGCTGAGTTACTTGTAATAAATCATTCAGTGTTATAGCCAGCCTTTGAATACAGGATGTCTTATGGAAAGTTAATAAATATAAACAGTATCTTATATGGGCTCTGGCCTGTCTCAAAACAATTGCTTGGAGTTGGGAAGCTGGATCAGTGGGATATAGAACTTTCTGTCCAAAAAGCAAACTGAGGTTTCAATTCCCAGGCCCATAAGAAGCCAAGCATGGCTGGAGGTCCAGAAACAAGTGGCTCCTGGGAGTTCGTTAGTCAACACAGCTGAGATGAACATCCATTCAAAGACTCTGTCTCAAGGGCATAAGAAAGGCGCAATCAAAGAAGCCTCCTGATGTCCTCCGCTGGCTTCCATGCATGCACACATTTTTACACACACACACACACACACACACACACACACACAAACACACACACACACACACACCATAATTGCCTATTGAGTGGGATGAATCTATTGATCACTTTTTTATTGCATAGCTGCCATTTTCTAGGTGCTATGCTCTGAGTTGAAAACCTAATGAAAACTAAGAAGTAGGGTTTCCCTTTAACAGTCTATGGAAAGTTTTGACAGAAGAAATCAATTACTTAAAACGGGGCTAACGACTTGTAAAGAGAATTGTAGATCACATCTCATATCTGTAACCTTTGTCTCGTAAGTTAATTTTGCAGAGAAATAATGATAGATGCTGTAAAAAGCAACTCCTTCAAATGTTAGTAACATCATTTTGTATACTGAAAGTTATTTTTTCACTCAGGCAGCCAAAGGGATATTTCCATGAGGTGTTCCCCTAGAAGGCCTCTGAGACTCAGGTTCAGTCTCTTCTGTGTTCCCACTATCTCTCCAAGTTTATCACAGGGGATCATCCTTCCCAGTCAGCTGAGAGACATGCAGCTATCACACCTGGGCAGAGGTTTAGGACCCTCTCAAGAAGTCATGTACACCACGTGCACCCATGTTCTATTGACTAGAACTCATTGAGGGGATTCAAGGGGCATTGGAAATGTGCTCTCTCCATGGGCCCAGGAAGAAAGTTTGACAATGAGCTAGAATTCGTATAACTAGATAACAGCTTCCCCTTTAATAGGATTTTAAATGATGTCACTCCATTGGTTGTGGGACAGATGAAACTGTTAAAATCCAGGAGCACTGTATAAATAATCCATTGTAAGCAGAGGTAGTATAAGTCAGGGAAAGAGATCTTGCTCTTGTCCTCATTTCATTCCTCTTGTTCAGTAGAGACCAGGGCTGTCTTAAAGAAAAGGAAGCACTTGTGGGAGCCTAATCTGTTTGGATGCTCACCTTCCTAGACCTGGATGGAGTGGGGGAGGACCTTGGACTTCCCACAGGGCAGGGAAACCTGACTGCTCTTTGAACTGGAGAGGGAGGGGGAGGGGAATAGGGAAGGGGGAGGGCAATGGGAGGAGGGGAAGAGGTGGAAATTTTTAAGTAAAAATAAATAAAAATAAATAAATAAATAATGTGGAAAAAAAGAAAAGGAAGCACATTTACTCACTACACTCCCATTTTCTTGATTCTTTCACTTGGTGTATGAATATAGTTTCTAACTAAATAGTATCACGTGATCACAGTGGGGAAAAAGATGAATGCAAATCAAATTTGTTGCACACAACTCTGTCTTTTAGATAATTCATTTTTTATGCTAAACCTATAACATCAAATGTATGAGGCAGAGTTCAGTTGAAAATAACATGTATTCATTGCTGTTACATGGAAGTCAGTGCTTTGAATCCTTTAAATGCTATTTTTAATTCTCTAAAATATTATAACCATTATTTTTAATTTTTGCTTTATTTTATGCATATGGGTGTTTTTCCCACATGCACGTTTGGGTACCACTTGTGTGACCAATATGATGGAGCCCAGAAGAGAGCATTGGATCTCTTGGAACTGGAGTCATCAAAGCTTATAAGACGCCATGTGAGGACTGAAAATTGAATCTCAGTCCTCCGGAAGGACAACCGATATTATTAATCACTGAGCCCTCTCACTAGTCTTGGTGGTAGTCATTTAACAAACAGATCTTATAGAGTTTAAATCATGAGCTTAACATGCTCATCAATGACACACTCAGGATAAATATGAGGAATAGTTAACCTGCAAAATTTTATCTACCTCTGAGGGATCCAATTTACTGTCAAATTTACAGTACCCAATAAAGATATATCAATGGAAAAACTAACTCAGTTGCTTTAAGTTTATAGAAGTGAAACACCCATTTAATTTCTCTCACTCTCTGACTGCCTCTATCTGGACAGATAGTAAATGTTTATGGGGCAGACTCATTTGGAAGTAAAGCAATCATAGGAAGTCTCTCAAGAGACATTTCATCACAGGCTGTGCTCATGAATTCTGTCAATGTTTATTGAGTATTTTATGGTAGTCACTCACAGGTTCTACATTAGTGTGTAAATCATGCCTTTCTACACAAATAGATTCCCTTCATCAATGTGGGCTTACATGTTAAGGTAGGAACCATACTTTAAATGGTGTTTTGTTCTGTTTTGTTTATTAACCAGACATCTGTGATATAGTAGGATCCTTTTACAATGCTGTTTCTTTGTAACCAGCTACATCTTCTGGTCAGATTCAAAGTCATGAATCTAAGCCACTGATCCCTTCAGTGTTATGTATTACTAGAGTGTGTTCAATAGATTTGTCAAGGAATTTTTGACTTATGATTTATGAAGATGTAAACCCAAGGTAAAGAGTATTTACTCTCATGTAAGATTATAATTACTGTTTCATTTGTCTAATCCTACCTTATTTTAACAAAATTAAAATCTCTTTAGGAACTCATAAGAGCATCCATCCATTGGGATCCATATGTTTCCTTAGGCCCCAGAGACTGGATGTAAAAGCTATGAATTTGGGTTCTGTTTCCAGCCATTTTGATAGCTGTTGGTGTAGCTAGAATCACATTGTTATGTATCTTCTAGATTATTTCTAGAAGGAAAGTGACAGCATATATTTAACCACCCAACCTTTGAATATAACACAACTAGGCCAGTATCTCTTGGTTTCAAGTAGGTGTAAAAATTGATCTAAGTTTATGTCCAAAGTCTAGGCATCATTTTTCTTAACAATAAGAAAATTATTAGTGGCATCTCTGACCACTGGAGCATTGGCCCTGCCTGCCCCTGAATAGGTGAGTGTCTGGGTTCCCTCTTAGAGAGTCCTTTCTAGGCCCTAGCTCCTGAGGCATATCTCATGCTCTACCCCCACCCAGCAAAGCTCCAGAGATCTAGGAGCAGCCTCCCCACACTGGAACACCTCCCACTGTACCGACAAACACCAGAGTTCTGACTGTACCTGTAGAGGAGCCCCCCGAGATGCATCAGGGACTACCAGAGGCATAGCTCCATCTGCACCAGCAGGAAGAGTGACCACCTAAGCCACAGGCCCCATCTGTACCCAATGGAGGAAGAGATGGGTAGGTAATGGAAGAAATCAATAAATTTCTTAAAACTAAGAAAAACAAACAGACAAACAGGTGAAACAAACAGTTTAAGCAATTCAAGACTTGAAAACTGAAATAGAAGCAATAAAGAAAATACAAACTGAGGGAATTCTGGAAATAAAAAATCTGGGTAAATGAAAGTAACTACAGATGCATGCATGTCCTGCAGATTACAAGAGATGGAAGACAGAATCTCAGAAATTGAAGATAAGATAGAGAAAATAGACTCATTGGTCGAAGAAAATGTTAAATACTACACACAAAACATCCAGGAAATTTAGAACATCACGAAAAGACCAAACCTAAAAAAAAATAGGGATAGAAGAAGGAGAATAACTCCAACTCAAAGGTACAGAATATATATTCAACAAAATCATAGAAGAACTCTTTCTCAACCTAAAGAAGGACATACCTACAACAGTATAAGAAGCTTACAGAACATCGAATAGATTGGATCACAAAAATGTCCCCACTCCATATAATAAGCAAAACACTAAATATACCAAATAAAGAAAGAATCTTAAGAGTCACAAAGGAAAAAAGCCAAGTAACAGGTAAAGACAGACAAATCAGAATTACACCCAACTTCTCAATGGAAACTCTGAAAGCCAGAACATCCTGGACAGATGTGATGAAGACACTAAAAGTCTACAAATGCAAGCCCAGACTCTTATACCCAGGAAAGATTTCAATCACTGTAGACTGAGAAAAGAAGATAGTTCATGAAATAAAAAACAGATTGAAACAATACATATCTACAAATCAAATCTAGGCTTATAGAAAGTACTAGAAGGAAAACTCCAATCCAAGGAAGTTATCTGCATCCATGAAAACA
This sequence comes from Microtus oregoni, assembly GCF_018167655.1. NCBI lineage: Eukaryota > Metazoa > Chordata > Mammalia > Rodentia > Cricetidae > Microtus > Microtus oregoni. Next base: position 36,038,277 of record NW_024543066.1, read on the forward strand.
CAGGCAACAGATGATTGCACACATCACACCAGCAAACCCCAAAGAAGGGAAACACACAAACATTACCATTAAAAAAAAATTAGGAATTAACAATCACTGGTCATTAATACCTCTTTATATCAATGAACTCAATGTAAGGCTGTCAGTCTTAGCAGCAAGCACCTCTAACCGTCTTGTTGACCCCTTGATCATACATTTTGAGTTCAAGGATTGACTACCTTGTTGAACATTTCCTGACACACAGGGATTCAGAAAGTTTGCAGTCAGATGGATACATTTCAGGAGAAAATAATTAGTATGACAAAGTCATTAAAACCTGACATAACATAGTGAATTCACTGAACTAACACAAATTCAATAAGTGAAGCCTGAAATGATCCATTAGGTAAAGCAAGGTACATTCCCTGTAAGACTAAGAACTATGGATTTTTGTTCATTGAAATATACCACTGAAAAAAAATTTCCCATGTGCCTGACTCTGCTGAGTTAAAAACTTGGTTAAAAGTAATGACCATTTAAGAAGGAGCACTCTTGTTTTTCCATTTTTTAAGCATAGACACACAGAGAACACAGTTAAAGTTTAAGAGACAACTTTATTTTGTGGGCCTCAGAGAAAAGGGTATTATTGGAAAATTGAAATCCCTTCCAGCAAAGAAGTCCAGTGAATTTGCTAACCATTTGGGAATGGATTGGGACTCTGTCATAAAGTAAATATGCATACCCAATAATAAATATAACATATGATTGTTTAGCTCTTCATTATTGATATTGCCTGTAGCACTATTGTGTTAAACACTTGAGGAATATATTCTGACTGCTTCCTTGTGAAATGTAAATCAGTGATCACATGTAATGGAGAGCGAGGAAGAGAGCAGGCATGAAGAAAGGCAAGCCAGTGGGATAGGTTAGAAGAATGAGCACTGGCACTGAAGTGCTAGCCTCAAGGATACTGGGTTTTCCTTCTACTTCCAAGCGGAATGGGCATTGTGTTACAGCAGTCTTCTGAGACTTCATCTGCAGAATCATATTCAGGCTGAATGCAGATAAGAAAAGCCCATGCACTCAGACTCAGATAAACTTGCTCATTACTTGGTGCATATTTAAACAGGAAGGTGAACTTCACCATGGGATTTAGGCTCACTCAGCTTTGGTTTCCTCATCTAAATGATGAGAAATATAATTGAAAATGTTAGAGCAGGTAGCATAGGAAATCCTTTCTAGCCTTGAAGCCATGAAGGTTTAAAAGCCTCTCATTTATTCTTTACTTATCTCACCATTGCATTCTCTAGAATTGTGGAACAGAACATGCTCATGAGTCCTACCCATAGGGCCCAAGTATTGACCATTAGAACCCAGGAATTGGAACCTAAACGGAACACGGGCCACAGGATTGACAGGCAAGAGACTCAGTGTAGTCACTGGAATGGTGAAAGGGAAATAATCCTCAGTGTTCAGGAAATTCAGGCCCTGAGGATGCTGCTGCAGAAGACCATGTTTTAATATAACATGAACCTGAGCACAGAGTTCAGAGAGATGGATAAAGGGGGCAAAGTGGAAAACAATGGATGCCAGTTCTCAGCCATTATAGCGGTTTACCCACAGTAATATTAATTTATTAACATGCAGCTCTGCACGTCAGAAGCAGAAAAAGAAAGCAAAAATAAACAAACAAGTGAATTTCATTGAGCTAAAAGCAAGATGCTAGTGTGTGCCAAAGCTTCTTTGAATCTCTAGAGAAAACATTTTCTTGTGTTTTCATCCCTTGAACTACTCAGCTCAGTGTCCCCTCTTACATCTTCACAACCAATTCATGTTGCATTCTTCCATGGTTAAAGTTCTATCTTCCACCTTTAAAGACATTTATGCTTCACAAAGCCTAACTAGATAAACAATCCAGAAAAACATAGTAAATTAGCCACATGATTAGCAACATTGATTTCATGTATAACCCTAACTCAGAGAGTCCTATAACTGCATAATCACAGGTTCTAGGATTTAGGGTGTGAATCTGTAAACAGAAGTTTCTGTCCTGCCTACTCCCACTGCCATTCAGCACAAAGAAAGACACAGAGGCTTATATTAACTGCAAACTCTTTGGCCTATTAGCTTGGGATTATTATTAACAAGCTCTTACAACTTAAATTAACCCATAATTCTTATCTATGTTTAGCTACACAGCTTGGTACCTTTTCTCAGTGCAGCGTTTTCATCTTGCTTCCTCTGCCTGGGTGGCAACGGCAGACTGAACCTTTTCTTTTCCCAGAATTCTCCTAGTCTGGTTGCCCTGCTTATACTTCCTGCCTGGCTACTTGCCAATTATCATTTTATTAAACCAATACGAGTGACAAATCTTTACAGGGTACAAGAGCATTATCCCACAGCACTGCTGCAGTAGAAGTTTGGATGAATAGAGAGGAACATAGGTATCTACCATGCTGTGAGAAGACTGTTACACTCCAAATCCAGCAGTTATTTGGTATTAGCTAATTATTTAGCATTTGGTAACTGAAAATAAGGTTACCTATTATCTTGCAAAACTATAGTAAGGAGTAAAAGAATTCAAATGCATTTTTTTGTGATTTATCTCTCTGTGACAGTTAATTTAATATAAACAGTGATACTATTTTACCAATTTTGTTGTTATTTATTTTGTTAATTTGTTTTAGTTATTTAAGATTAATGCTTGGAAAATATGCTTCAGGTCCTGATAATTTGTGATTTCTTAGGAAGTCATATGTAAGTTCATTTTTTTCTATGTATGAGGAGACCAACAAGCTTTTCATTATCGTTCTGAGGAATGGTACACACCTCAAGCATACGATCCATCACAGCTTTTAAAAGAATTTCATGTTTAGTTTTGCTAAGACTAAATTGAATCAGAGGTGAGAAAAAATTCTGTACATTACAAGTCTACCTTTTCACTCAAAGTCTGAGATGATATCTATGACTGGCACTAATTTATGATCTGGGAGAGGAATGGTCCATGTCTTGACTATACAGGATACAAATCTGGGAGATCCCGTGCTTTATGTCATATGTTCATCTCTCCCTTGATATCAAGAATCACAGTGTAGCACACACCACAATGGGCAAGCCAATACTGATTTTTTTTTTTTTTTGGTTTTTCGAGACAGGGTTTCTCTGTGGTTTTGGAGCCTGTCCTGGATCTAGCTCTTGTAGACCAGGCTGGTCTCGAACTCACAGAGATCCGCCTGCCTCTGCCTCCCGAGAGCTGGGATTAAAGGCGTGCGCCACCACCGCCCGGCTTGCCAATACTGATTTTTTTCCAGCTTATACTCTGAGCCTTCATGGTGTCATTCCAAGATGAACTGTTCTCATTCAGTTAGCTAGTTCATTTGTCCCTATAACTTAGTCAAAGCATGGAGTTGGTTTTCCTCATGCCGTTATCTAAATAGCCAATTGGCTGTGTCGTTGCACACACCTGCACAGGTGCCCCAAGCTGTCAGTATTAAAATGCCCTGCTGTAGCAACCAAGTCATAACCAGATTTGCAAAAGGAGATAGAGAAGTGATGGTTCAAAGTCTATTTTAGGAGTGGGAAGTTTGGCCACCCTGACCTCTCTGAAAGCCATTTGCCTGCTGCTACCTGTGTTTTGAATCTTCTGTGAGTTCTTTCTTTGACTACATTGGAGCTGCTTTCCCTGAGAGTTGATGATTATTATTCAGGACATTTTGTCAAGATAACCTTTGCAAATTCGAAAAGGAAGAAAAGAAGTTGCCATTTGCTTTTGTAATATATGTGTGTGTTTGTTTGTGTGCCTATGTGTGCTTGTGTGTGTGTGTGGGGGGGGAGTGGGGGTAAAATGTCCAGGGAACTTTACTGAAAGCAAAGCGATACCATAGTGCCAGAACCTAATATGGGTCATAAATGATAAAGGGGATATTTAAAGTCACAAGGAGATGTAGGATAATGGTTGACTTTGAGAGACTTCACAAAATTCTTCAATCATTTTGCTAATGTGGAAAATTTGTTGAGGAATCTCACAATGGTGGTGAGACTCAGAAAGGTTTGGGGTAAGGGACTGTAGTTTTGAGAGTAAGAGCAAGCTGAACTAAAGTCACTGGTATTCTTTTTGGAGAAAATGAATATGATTGCTTTTGATTTAATTTTAAGTATCAATAAAGATATGAATGCTGGAAATTTTAAGATATGCTTAGCAAGTCTAGAGAATGTGTGAATAGAAAACTATCAACATGTAGACCAAAAGTTAAGCCTGGATTCAAAATGATTGCTTAAAAGACCTTATTTTGTAGATATGCATGCTTGCATGTGTGTGTGAGAGAGAGAGCGAGAGAGAGAGAGAGTGCACAGGGCATGTGTGCGCTCATATGTGTGAGTGCTCATGTGCAAGAGTATGTATGTGTCTGTGTATGTGTGTGCAGAGGATAACCTCAAGTGTGATCTGTGAATGCCATTTACCTTTCTGGAAATGTTCAAGTAGCTTAGGTTAGTTGGCCAGCAACCCTGGATTTCTGCCTACTTTTGCCTTTATGTTGGTTTATGGCTAAATCTCCATGCCAAGCCCTTATTTTGTTTGTTTGTTTTAATGTGGGAATTTTCATAATTCCATTCTTGGAATGGAACCCAAATTCCATGCATTCAAGGAGAGTACTTACTGAGTTCTTGCTCTAGTCCTGGATACACATTTGTTCGTTTTGCTATATAGATCTGAAAGGAAATCTAAGGGTAATTGGGAGCGCTACTTAAAGTGACATATATACCCGAGGTGGCACAGCAAGCCAACCTTTAATGTTCAACAATACTAGGTTACTCATATAAAAACCATTTTAAGCAAATCAAATTTAACCAAATCAAATATCAGCTAGCCCTTTTGGGAGACCCCACCAAAATCCTTGTGGGCAGCAAAAAATACCTAATGGTACATTAAAAATAACAATAATGAAGAAGACAGAAACTTGAACTCTGAATTATGAGGACTTCCTCACCTTCTTTCTTAGAAAAGATCAGTTTTTGACATCTACTAATTGTAAAGATGAACTCTAGATAATCAGTAGTCCCATCATACCCTTGTTAGACTTGGTAGGAAAAGAGGTAAATACTGCTTCCATATAGCATTATGGAAAGCAAACAGTGATTCTCAGAATATTTTCTTCTTATCTAATCATTTCTGAAAGGTGTTGCCGCAGGAACTATCTGAAACTCCCAGAGAAGGTGTCTCATTGCCAAAAGAGTTCTTGAGGAAGCATTATACAGATCCTCTTCATGCCACCTGCTGGTCTGGCTGTCTGAGGTCTCCAGCATACCAGCTTAGATGTCCACGTACACAACAGGTCTTCTCTAACTTTTATATCCTGCCACAGTAGTACCTATTACTATCACGAGTGTATGCTAACTTTTTAGCAATGGTTGAATGGCATCAATCCCACTCTGGGAAACAGCTGAAATCACCCTTTATTTGTTCCCATGCTACTCTCTTCTCCTTGCCTGCAGCTTTAGTCATGCAGGCCAACTGGCCATCTCCAAGGGAGTAAAATAAATCTCAGTGTGGACTCATTTCAAAACTGCCTCTCCAGAAAATATTCCAATCATTGCTCAAAATCTCTTCAACAGATTTAGTAAGCAAACAACAACAACAACAATAAAACCAGGCCAACTCTTTCCAAACTGTTTTTTAGGCTGTGAAAAGGGGGACTCTGATTAGCAACACTGGCTGCTCTTCCAGAGGACCCATATTTGATCCCTAGCTTCTAAGTGGTGGCTCACACTGTAACTTCAACTCCAGAGGATGACCTCTTCTGGACGCTATGAGCATTATCCCCATATGGTGTCAAACATACATGCAGACTTAAAACCATTATACATGAAAGAAAAACAAATAAGCCTTTTACATATGATAATAAAATAACATAGTAACTTCATGTTCATTCTTTCAAGAAAGTTTAAAGATAGTTAACAAAAAAAGTGGAGAATAATCCCCAAATCAGAATTTGTTTTTTTAATTAAAAATTTCTGCCTCTTCCCCGCCACCGCCTCCCATTTCCCCTCCTCCCCCAATCAAGTCCCCCTCCCTCATCAGCCCGAAGAGCAGTCAGGGTTCCCTGCCTTGTGGGAAGTCCAAGGACCACTCACCTCCATCCAGGTCTAGTTAGGTGAGCATCCAAACTGCCTAGGCTTCCACAAAGCCAGTATGTGCAGTAGGATCAAAACTCAGTGCCATTGTTCTTGAGTTCTCAGTAGTCCTCATTGTCCGCTATGTTCAGCGAGTCCGGTTTTATCCCATGCTTTTTCAGACCCAGGCCAGCTGCCCTTGGTGAGTTCTTGCTTTTAGTAGTGCAAGTGTTTTCTTATTTGTATACCTTGGTCACGATTACTGCCTCACCAAAGCCTGTGATATTTTAACAAAATATGTACACCCAGTTTGCTGTGATTTGATTCATATATTAACCTTCCTACTCTCATGGGCACCCAGATGTGTCCTTATGCACAGATCTGGGATCATGATCCTGTATGGCAAGACAAACCCATATCTCAACTAAATGCCACCTCTCAGTCTCAGTTCCTTGTTCACAAACCTTTGGGATTACATTGATATGAGTGTGTAAGCCATGGATCTCTTTAGAGGCAACTAGGAGGTGTAATAGCTATACATTACATTCACTCAGCCTTTAGGTTGATTGGGGAAAATGCAGGAGCTTTGGCTTTGCCTGCTCTCTCAGTTTTCTCGATAACATTCAAAGCAGTAAGAACTAGAAGAACTAGCAAAACCAGAAGCAGATATGCAGCCATTGATAGATGATAGTACTTTTGAGTTTTAGAACAAACATTCCAAAGAACCCTTTTGTCTCATTTCTCCAAATTTGTAGTAAAATGTTCTCAATTTGATATAGTGCTGGAAATGAGGAAAAAAATAAGGGTTGAGAAGAAATATTTATCTGTGCACCCTAAACAAGTATGTGCAATTAAATCTGTGCAATCCTGATGCCACAAATACCAAGATAGTGTACTTATATACCACTTTCCTCCTTCAAGATTCTCTTGAGCTCATTTATAATAGTAAAACTGGGAGAGATACAGTTGGGAAAGGTCAAACATTTTCTTTATATGCATAAGCTTTCTCTAAATAAGGTTTTCTTTTATTCAGTTTTATTCTTTTATCTTCCTGATACAACAAATCACAGAATATTCCAAGCCAAATTTTAACCTTCAGGAAGACTTGAAGTTGCTTTCATTTTTAAGTTCAGTTCATTGCCTTCTGAGTTACTAATACCAATTTGTCTTTCTTTCTTTCTCTCTTTCCTCTTTTCTTGTTGAACAATGAGGGGAGCAGTTAGAGCTTTAACAACCAAGACCTAAATAAGAAAAACAGCTCAAAAGAACACTGTGTGGCTGTTAAATGGCCAGCTCTTTTCAGATCCTCCATAAGGATTAAGAACTAAATGAATCTTTTCACATATTGTTAGTTAGACACAAGGCAGAGAATCAACTTCATTCTTCTCCTTTGAACCAAAACTACAATCATAGTGGGAAGGCCCCCACCATCCCTGAGTCAATTAAAGATCCCGTTACTGGAGTTATTTTAAATGGCTGTGTATAAAGCACTTGGGGGCAGATCGTAGGGTATAATCCTTAGCTGACAGGGGGAAATATACCAGAGTCCCCCAGGAGCTCACCCATCTTGATTTTTATAAGACACATGAGAGCTGAAATGAATACACCAATTTGAATGAGATAAGAAAAGCCAAGCTTTCTCCACCCTTCCCCCAAATCCTCACACACCTCCCTTAGTGCTCAGGCAATTTGACATGGGTGGTAGATTAACACACCCACACAATACACACAGGGACAGCACCCCCCTTTTATTGATACCAGGTTTGCAGAATCAGCTGCCTCACAGTAGGCCAAAAGCCAGCTAGGGGAGAACAGAATCACCCCCTTGATATTGTTTTAGGGCTCAACCGGGACTCTGGGAGATGAAAGTTTCATAGCTTTAAAAATGTTCTCAGAAATCAAAGATTGAGGTTGATTAATACCTTCTTTGACTTTGTTGTAGTTAAAGGTCTTTGGGGTTTTTGTTCATTTGTTTTGCAAATCATCATCTTAGTATGCTATATGATTGATTTTTTTTTCCAAATTGTGGCACTCACCACGGATTATTTTTGGACAGAAGAAAACGACAAGGCTGTCAGATAACACAATTCACTCAAACCCGAACATAAAACCAGAAACACTGAGGGCTTTCTACTTTCCATATACTCTCTTTGCATTGTTTCTTATCTTCCCCAACTTTGTATCTTCCTTTTTCTCAATCTATAAAGAACTGCACATCGTAGTACTCTAATGTGTAGATATTCCACACTTTCTTCATCCATTCTTCCATTGAAGGGCATTTAGGTTGTTTCCAGGTTCTGGCTATTACAAATAATACTGCTATGAACATAGTTGAACAAATGCTCTTGTCATATGATAGGGCATCTCTTGGGTATATTCCCAGGAGTGGTATTGCTGGGTCCAGGGGTAGGTTGATCCCTAATTTCCTGAGAAACCGAAACACAGATTTCCAAAGTGGTTGCACAAGATTGCATTCCCACCAGCAATGGATGAGGGTACCCCTTCCTCCACAGCCTCTCCAGAAAAGGCTATCATTGGAGTTTTTTATTTTAGCCATTCTGACAGGTGTAAGATGATATCTCAAAGTTGTTTTGATTTGAATTTCCCTGATCGCTAAGGAGGTTGAGCATGACCTTAAGTGTCTTTTGGCCATTTGAACTTCCTCTGCTGAGAATTCTCTGTTCAGTTCAGTGCCCCATTTTTTTAATTGGGTTAATTAGCATTTTAAAGTCTAGTTTCCTGAGTTCTCTATATATTTTGGAGATCAGACCTTTGTCTGTTGCGGGGTTGGTGAAGATCTTCTCCCAGTCAGTAGGTTGCCTTTTTGTCTTGGTGACAGTGTCCTTTGCTTTACAGAAGCTTGACGAATATCTTGCATATCATCATAGAACCTTCATCTGGTGATGGATGGAGATAGAGACAGAGAGCACTGGAGCACTGGACTGAGCTCCCAAAGTTCCAATGAGGAGCAGAAGGAGGGAGAACATGAGCAAAGAAGTCGGGACTTCGAGGGGTGCACCCACCCACTGAGACAGTGGAGCTGATCTATTGGGAGCTCACCAAGGCCAGCTGGACTGTGACTGAAAAAGCATGGGATAAAACTGGACTCTCTGAGCATGGCCAACAATGAGGGCTGATGAGAACCCAAGGACAATGGCATGGGGTTTTGAACCTATGTAATGTGCTGGCTTTGTGGGAGCCTAGCCAGTTTGAATGTTCACCTTCCTAGAAATGGACAGAGAGGGGAGGACCTAGGACTTACCACAGGGCAGGGAACCCTGACTGCTCTTTGGACTGGAGAGGGAGGGGGAGGGGAGTGGGGGGAGGGGGAGAAGGGTGGGAAGAGGGGGGAGAAGTTTGGGAGGGGGAGGGAAATGGGAGGCTGGGAGGAGGTGGAAACTTGGTTTTTTTTTCTTTTCTCTCCTTTTCTCAATAAAAAAAAAAAGAACTGCACAGGAGGAAGCAGACAGCAGCTAATCTCAACAGTCACCTTCTTTATGAACCATGTGTTTGCTATAGGAAGGGAGGAGTCTCTGTACTTGTAATATATGGAGAACATGAATGGTCGAAGCATAGACATGACCTTGCAAAGTTTTTTCTTGTTCGTTTTTCTAAACTTTCATAAGAACAATAAAGCTAGAAGACAATTTGAGGACTCGAGATATAGCTTCGCTTTGCGGCTCTTGCCCAGATGCAGCGTGGCTTCCATCCACCAGCATAAGAAGAGAATGGTTACTTAGAGCTCAGCCTATGGACTCATCACACATATCAGTTTTCTTCTCGTGTCTCCTGTACTTTAACACAGAAAAAAACCAGCCATTTATTGTGAGACAGACTCAGTCCCCGGGCTGCAACCCTTATTTCCAGCACGTTCCATCTCTCGTTCCATGTCAAAATGTATCACTGCCAAAAGAGCACACATTGAGGTTTGTATTGCAGCATGTCAAAAAAAAAATAGATAAAAAGGTCAAAATATTCTGTCTCATTCCTTATATAACACATATTTTATTTCCACTTCAGTTAATTTAAACAAAGTGTTTTGAATTGTTGGTGTTCAGTTTTAGGATGAATAGCATTTAATTTGCTCACATTTCTTATTAATAGGTTTCTATGATACTAGTCAGCTTTTCTGTAAAACGAGAGGAGATCTAAGACCCTTGGAGACAAATGACATAAAGTAGTTGAGCAACAATAAAAGCATATTAAGTTGCCTGTACTGTAAGTTCTGATCTCATACTTAATTGATTTATGTAATGTTGCACTGGGGGAGAGGGTGTTAAAATTAGCTTATATCCAGAAGCTATCTTTGGAAGAAGCAGAGGTTAGGTTCTGGTCAGGGTATTGGTGTGTTTGCTATTTTTAAAACCCAGATTTCAGGGTTTTTCCCAGGAATTCAGGAACAGTTTTTCACATATGACAAAATTCAAAACCACAGACACAGCTGATAATCTGGAACCAATACACATACTGATGTTACATAAGTCTTTTCCAAACATCATTCAAAGCAACCATAAAAATCTTCTTGGACTTTGGTGTGTGTTTGTGGAGAGTGGCTTATCCCGTCTGCTTATGGAACTATTTTGTTCTGCCCATCTGCATTCACTCATACTATTGGAGTGTACATCTCAAAATTCCCAAGCCCCACGATATCGCCTCCTACCATTCATTAGTATCTCTGAAGAATCTTTACCAAGATACTATTTTTTTTAAAGCACACATAGAACTCTTTTTCTCACATTGCTCATCCACCCAGGAAATACCTTAGTAAAATTAATTATGAGCTTTCTTGTGACTTTATAATCAGTGAAAAAGGATCATCGAGATGGGGAAAAGTAAAAAAGTCCCTATTTCAAAATACATTCATAACTGAAAAACTGTTTTCAATTGTTTCATAGCAAAAGCCTTTGACTTTAAAAAAATTTAGTCAGCATAAATAATGCTCAGAGGTATCTTTCATCTAGGTTTTTAAAAATAGATGATCAATAAGAAATTAAGCATATCTGTGCACCGCACCCATTTACCAATAACTGCAAACATATGTTCCAGCTACTTATGTATACATGAATACATTTTTGCCAAATGGTCTTGTTTCTTGAACGTAGCCATTCTGATAATGTATTGAATATCAACATGATTCAAAAATGAGACAGGATTCTCTAGAAAGCATTTATCATTCATTTCTATGTATACATTAATTAAAGTAGTCTCTTTTCATTATTTATGGTTTATGACATCAGTTTGTTTTACATACTGTTGTTTATATAATATACCAATCTGCTCTGAAGAGTGCCTTGACAAAATCAAATTTGTTTAATATTGTCTCATTTTCTCCTCTTCTTTGTTTACTCTTCAGACCTGATGGGAAACTTGTGCAGCTTTGGTGCCTTTCGATGTTTTTGAAAGGTTTGTCTGTTTTGTTATTTTATGCGGATACTTGCTTTGTGTCCATTTTGTCAGTGCACCAGGTTCATGGCTTATGCCTACGGAGATGAAGTGGTGAAGGGTCCACTGGAACTGGATTTACGGATGGTTGTGAGAGAGAATGTGGGTACCAGTCATCTAACCCATTTTCTCTGCAAGAGTGGCCACTGTTATTTTAAGCACCGAACCATCTCTCCATTCCCAATCTTCCCCCATATTTAAACCACCTGGTGTTTTTTGATAGCCTATGATGAAAAGTAGGCTCGCACACCTCCCCACCTGTGTCTTTATCTTTGAATATTATCACAGTAGAGTAGAACACCATATATCTAAAAGACCAATATCTTTTAAATCATTTCTTTTAGGGTAGATTAACGCATACACAAATATTTTAACTATCTTAAACAAACAACAATAAAATGAAACGGAATGGGAAATTTCAGCTTGTTATGTGTTTTCCTCAATTTCTAATTTCATTGACTTAGCTTCAATGTGTAGAATGATCCTCCCACTTGGACAGTCAGTCATACCACATCAGACTAGGGGCATTGAATACAGTGACAAAAAAATGCTATAAATTGTAAATCAAAGATGATGTCTAGTTTATGAGAATTTTGCCCGAAGACACAATTTTATTCCCAAAAGCCTCTTGGCTAAAGCATTTGTTATGGAACCTGATTCTTCCTGCAACCTTAATTAATGCTCATGGATATGATTTGCATACAGAACAGGACACAAACTACTGAACTTGATGAGTCTGTCCAGGAAGTGTAGATTTGAACGGCATCTGTTCTGAGGTGGACAGCTGAGCGGCATGCACTGCCTATGCAAGATTGAGCTCGGTGCCCATCATCTGAGCTTCCCGGAGCATCCTGGCTCTCAGGCCATCTCCTTCAGATACCCAGTTGGAAAGTTAACACATTGGAAGAGTTTTTCCTCTGTGCTCTCCAGTTTTGAAATAATTAGGAAGCATTTTCTTTCTTCTTCTCAGGTCTTCCAAGTCAGGGTCTATTTAGTTCATATTTCTGAAGCTTTCTGCTTGTTTTCACTTGAAAGTCAGCTTTCTTAGTCTCCTGCTCCCGTCTCAGCATGTTTGAGTTGATGACCTCACTTTTTGTTGCTTTTTTAAAAGCCTGAATCAAGCTACTGGGCACACTTTGTTTCTTCATGTTCTGGAAGCATCTCCCAGAATTCACAACCTGAATCTCCCAGTTAAAAGACATCCTTGAGGATGAAGGTAGATTGAGAATTTTTAACATATGTGAAGCTGTAGGTTTGAACTCAAACAATGGACAAAATAAAAGTGATTAGATGGTTTGTTCTTTCTTTATTCTCAGCTCTTTAGATTGACATGGCCAGATTTTTTTCACCTCCACATCACTGCATGTTGCCACAGAACTACACACACACACACACTAACTTTTGATCTAATAATTTCAACCAAAATGTTTTCAAGTGTTGAAGTATCAAGTAATGGAGGGATATGACAAACTCCCTACAGTTTTCCAAGAGTTTCTCGAAATAAATTTTGACTGAAGTCATATTATTCTGATTTCTACACAGGGTTTATTTTTGTCTATTTTAGGAAACCTAAAAGATAACAGTTTTATGATTCAAACTGCTGCCCATCACTCCTACATCCAATTTCTCTATATACTTTCCTTTATTCCTTTGGGAGTCAGTGTGTGCTGTCTTCTCATTAGTCTTCCCATTCTCTTTATATAATATGTCTATTAAATGCAAGATTGTTCACTATGGTCATACCACACTAAGCACACCTGATCTTGTCAACCTGATTCACTGGTTACATGAGCTTAAACATATTGAAGGCCCCACAGGATGTGTTCCACAAAGGAGCTCTAAAACTTCCACCAAAGGCAACTAAAACATCACCTCTTGTAAGACTCAAGTACCAGAAAATGTAAAAGTTAGAATATTAGAGCAAGGACTGTGAAAGCCATCTTCTGAGTCAGACATGGCCTTTGGAATTGGGAACTCACAGCACCCATGGATGGATGCCTTCACTGAGTCTTCACAAGAGTAGGTCTGTAGATATTTGGGCCTGGGTAGAGGAGGGGCTCAGGGGGCTCTGCTCCTCACTGATGAACTAATTGTTACAGATAGATTCAAAAAGAGGAAGTGGGTGCCTACAACCGGGTACCCACCAGTAACCCCACGAGGCTCGTATAGGTTCAATCCAATGTTCACACAATTGGTCCTGGTTAAATGAAATGGGTCACAAAATAAAACCTGAAGTTATGAGTTTGGTTAAGGAACCAATAGAGAAGAGGTGAATTAATAGGTTTGGGAGGGAGATAAGAGAGAGTAGGAGGGACCGTCATTAGAATATATTATATACATGTATGTCAAAGAGCTGACTTAATCATAAATAGAAATTTCTAACAACAACAAAAAGTTATGAGACACTTGCTTAGAGGATTTTTAAGCAATCAAATAAAAAACCCAAAGTTTTTCAACTCAAAGTTGAGTGAGATATGGTTCTGGAAGACTTTGGTTTTATTTCTTAGTGTTCCCAACTATTTCTTACTTCCTCTGTACTAGAAAGATTAGGATTTGTGAGTTCAGTCTTTTCATTCTCCCTCATTCATTTCAAGGCTATAGTCTCAGACTGTATGTGCCAATGTGCTTTCTCTATATATATCATTCTTTTACTTTTCTCTATTTACATAAAAAATTTGTTTCATTGTTCACCACCACTACTACTAGCAACAAATATGTGACTGGTATATATAAAAATATATATGCATATATATTTTAAAATATGAAGCAAATAGAGAACCTACTATTGTAATTTTTAATCATTAACACAGTCAAGTTAGGGACAGAGAAAATTTAATCAAGATCACTAACCTGTGTCAGGTAGTACATAGTGCCTATAACCTCTTGGTGAAGATGAGGCAACCTTGAGGTGCTTCCTTGTGAAGATGCCTTGCAACCCTACACTTGAAACCAATGGAAGTCAAAGCATCCTAACAAAATGGTGCTATCCAAAGAGCCATTGGATAGTCTCATAATTTCATATCACACTGATGACATCTTCCTATAAACTGCCTGATCTTCAAACAGAACTCAGACTAACAACATAAGAGCATACATCTCACCCATGCTAACCAATCACTCAATTGATAAGGAAATTTAAAGTTGTTCATTACTCAGGTATCTGGTTTTAAGGTGAAGATTTTCTTCTACATGACAATGTTAGTTCACATACTTAGTGAATATCTGTTCACAATCACGTTATGACAATCACTGTTTCAAGTAATACACATATTGTGGATACAGTGGCAAAATTCAGGGTGTTTATAGATGATGATGGTGTGTGTGTGTGTGTATGTGTGGTCATCACATCTTAATTAATTTTGTGGCACTAGGAATCGAGCCTAACCTGTTGAATGCTAAACAAGTTCTTAATATTGAACTATATTTCAAGTCCTGAATTTTTTTTCTAGTAAAGACAATCTGAAGATCTGAAGATTTGGTTCAGTGGTCAAGAGTACTGATTACTCTTCCAGAGAGTTTAGGCTCAGTTCCTAACACCCACATGGCAGATCACAACCATCATCAGATCTGACACCCTTTTTTGGCTCCCATGTGCACCAGCAACACACACGGTACAGAGACTTAAATTCAGTCAAAACACTCAGAAACTTAAAATAAAATTTAAATTAAAAAAATTCCAGTCAAACACAGTGATCTACAGTTTATGAGAGACTGGGATAGAAGAGCTAATGCTTAATTCCATCCCAGCTCTATAGTGAGGACTTGTCCCATAAAACAAAGTTTATGAAAAAAAGTTTCCAAAGGTTTTTCCTCTACTTTTTAAAAAATGAAACACTGAGAAACTGACTTCATTGATAAGATATTTGAAAATACCTTATTTGGGAATTCCAATATACCCTATAATTTTCTGAGCAGAAAAGTTTTGGTATGTTCTTCAACGCAAGTAAGTCACACGGAAGGGTTAAGAGCCATCACAAGTGATGGGAGAAAATGATTTGAGAATCTTTCAAGACAAACACTAAATGCAAGAGAAATGCTTGTTATTGTTAAGCATCTCCCTGTTTGGTGGTACATGCATATAATTGGAAACATTAAGTGCAATATGTCAGAAATATTATATATGTATACTGGTCTTTTTATGTACATACAGTCTGTTCAAATCCACAAATGCACATACTGTGCAGCAATCACTACCATGAGGGCAGTCACATAGATGTGTCAGCACGAGCCATTCAAAGTCAATATTATCATTTACCCTATCATTTCTTTCTGTGTTGAATCTTTGTGTTGGCTGCGTCAACTCTCTAAGTCATTCTTGACTCTTCCCACATTCTTTAGACGTTGAATGCTGCTTTCACTTATGTCATCTCCCCATTGTTTCAATAATTACTGCTATTAATAGTATCATTTATAACCCCATACTTCGAACTCATTTATAAGGTCTAGTCTGAAGCAGTTCAATGACCCACTGGCCGGTCCCCATGGCTCCATAATGCCATTCGCGCTCTTGACATTGCTGCTGCCACACTCCTCATGAGGAGAGTTAACAGATTACTGCATAATGAATTTATTAGTATATTCTCTTCAAGATAATACTAGCCAGAATCATTCCATCCTGGGCTCTTTCTTCCCATCTGCTCTCATGTTTCATAATTTTGTTGTAAATCACTGTTTATTACTAGATCTAGCTCTTCATTTCTGCCTTTCCCTCTTTTCAAAATAAATGTGCTCCTCTCCCTCTGCCACTGATCAGATTCTCTCCCTTTTTTTTAAGACTCCACTTACAAATATTCCCCGGATAAATTTATCTCTCTGCATTCTGGCCAATAATTCCAATTACGCATATCTACAATACTCTAAGATTATGTTGGTTACAAGTTTTACTATAGTGCACCATTAACGATCAACTACACATTCCATGTTCTAATTAAAGCTATCCTCTGAGGGTAGCTTTCATCTGTGTATACTCAGGGTTATAAAGAATAGATTGCTGACATAGGATATAATAGTATTGCTTAGCCTTATATTAAGGAAGAGTAGATTTTTCTTGGGGACAAAAAGTCATAACAGCAAATATAACCTAATTATGTTGAAGAAGGTAATCGAATTTAAATGTATATTTTACATAAATTATTTGTTGATAATTTTAATGAAATTGACTAGGTCTTGGGCTAATTCAGCATTCTCAGGATCTATTTGATTTACCACCATAAACCCAAAACAGTTTTTTAGAATGACTTAAAACCCCCACAACACCAAGATCAAATCTATGGCCTCTAGTACATACGTTTATTATTGCCATCCATTTAACCATCAGAAATGTCTTAAACCTCTTATTTTATTTATCAGCATCCTGTTACCACAAATGTGTTTAAAACAATGAAAACAATTTTCCTCATTCTTACATGACATTCTCAAAAAATTGACCACCCCTCTCTCACCATCCTCTTTTCTTATAATGTTCTTCCTGTAACTGTGCTCAGCCATCTTCAACTTTTTATGGAAGTATCAAACTGTTAGAAGACCAGGAGATTTGCTCTGGTGTTTCTTCATATACCCCACTAATTTATTAATTCTTTCCCATAAGTATGTCTAAATTGTTACATATATGTACATTTATAAGTTATTACATATATCATGTAATATGTTACATTTATTATATATGCACATACATATATCTGTATGTACATGTGTATATATTCCTCTTTTGTCCTTTACCTCTTCATTGGAATATAAATTTTTTTGTTATGTACTTTATTTCTCCATTTTGGTGATGTGACTAGTTTCTAGTAAGTGTTTAAATATTATTTCCTGAACGAGGGAATGAATGATCTAGGATCTGCACTGAGGTCTGTCTGGAACACTGTGGTGATGGGAAGCAGTGGTGACTGTTTTATTGAAATGTCTTATTTCACTCCCTGGTCCTTGCCACCGTTTGCATATATTTGATTCGACAAGGACAAGTCATGTCGGTAACCATTCGAATCTTCTTTTATGGAAGTAGATCCCTTAGTTCTTGCAATGCAACAAACTTCCCGGTGGACTCAGACATCTGGAATAACAGGATTTGAAAAGCAAAAACAGAATGAGGCATCTTCTGAACCTTTGTGGGATATCATTTTCTTGATAGCAAGGTCTTTCCGAAGCCAGTATTGATTGATTTACCCGATGGAGGACACACCAGGTACTTTGTGACTGAAACAGCCAGGGACACCATCTTCTCCTTCTCCTTCTTCTCCCCCATCTTGGGTACCCAGTGTCTCACTAATCCTTCTATCTAGCTGGTTCCTGCCTCCCTGTCTCTAGCACATGCCCAGATAACTGCTGATTTTATCAGTAAATATTTCAGAAACACAATGAAATGTTTTGGTCCACATGGACAAAACTGAAATAATTTTCTGAAATTTCAAACAGTGCCATTGACTTTCATACTAACATAGAAGTAAAAACTCTGGAAAAAGCTTTCTCAGAGGAGTAGAAGAGAGTGTCTTGTCTCCAAACACCTATTTCCTTACATTTCCCAGTCTTACAAAATTGAAAAGCATTTCCCTTGTGGGAAGATTTATCACAAAGAAAAGGAGAGCATTGAAAGCACTAGATAGCCTGCCTCTTCTTGTTGGAGAAGTTACTGGGTGTGTTGCTGATCACGGCCATGTTTTATGTGCAACAAAAGGGGAAAACCAATAGGCAAGGGCATTTTGGTCAGAAGCTTTAGACTACAAAGCACACTCCTCAGTATCGATCATGACGTGCTGATAACTTTGAAGACCTCTGTACCAAGGTGTAATTAAGGGTAGAAAAGAGAGAGTTGAAGCAACGCCAGGGTATTAACACAGTATCTATGGGTTCCTTTGTGAATTGCAGATAAAGACAAGTTTCTCAATATTTCCAGGAACCTAATACTATCTTCAGCATAAATTCTGGGTACTCAATGTAACAGCAACAGAGGAGAACGAGTGCATTTTCAAAGGTAAGAAAAGCATGCTGTGCTCAAAATGACCAGATTTAAAGGAGGCGACATCTGAATGTGTAGAAATAATGATCCTGCCTTTCCAAGAGTTTTAGCCTGCTGTAAGCACATTCTGTCACAGTTACCGTGGTGCTGTATACACTGTAATGCATAGGTGCCTGTATGATTCTTCTCTGGCTTGTAAACTACCTGTCAGTTGCTGGCTGTGTGTGATTGCCTCATCTCCTCTATTCCATCACGAACTCAGCAGCCTTGCAGTCTCTCCTTGCCCTGTGCTTCTCCTCCATGGAAGGCTGAGCTGTGTATGGTGTGCACTCAGAAATGCCTATTGAATGAACTTCTTGTCTATGTTGATCCTATTAACCAGATAATTGCCTAATCTCCACTTGGCTTTTGTGCGCTATAGACACAACCTAACAGGTGAAGTGAATAAAAGCGCTTTTCCCCGCAAATGCTCTCATGAATAGGCTCTTTGGAGTGAGCGAGAATGTGATCGGCTGCACCTCGGGAAGACAATGTTCATCTCACGCCAGTGAGCAGATTAAACCCAGGGCAAAGTTGACCCAAAAGATCAGACTTAGTAGCAATACAAACAAACCTTTATAGAAACCCAAGGAGGCTGCATAGCCAGCCTATAGATATCACCACTTTTCTCTCTGAGCTAGCATTTAAAGCAGACATTCCAATCACCATCAACACTGTTTACTTGGGCTGAGGCGAAACTCAATAGGATCGATTCCAAGTCACAGAGCCAGAAAGATGGAGCAGAACTGTGGTAGGGAATGGGAGAGAGGGCAGGAAGAAGGAGAAAGGAAGGGGGGGGGGGCGATGGTTTCACAGAGGCACATACAATATTCAAGTTGCTAGAGAGTTGCAAAAAGTTAAGGGTTTGTGGGGTGATGATCTGCCTTCTGGCAGGTCTTTTGCAGTTCAGGCTGTGAATTTAACGGATCCAGTTAGCCAGCATTTCATAGGGCATTCTGCTCTTGCAGAAAGTCAAGAATATTCACTCCAAGAATGTTATATGAAGCAGTTACTTGTATGTATTCTATTCTAGCACTTGATACGTAAAAATATAAATAAGTGACATATCATAATATTTTCATGTTGGGTAACTACAGAGAATATTTTGGCAAGGGTGCTTAATCTAAAATGTTCAATTTTAATCAGTTTGAACTATGGTCTGTCTTTCTGTGAACTGAAAGCCACCAATCAATTTTCCTTTATCTTTTTTTCTGTTGTTCTCACCCAAGGCGATGCCTTTTGTAAAAGGGTATTTATTTTTAATGGATTTTTTAATGAATTTTTCAGTCAAGCTATTAATAATGCCATTAATTATAGGCAGCTTGTATTAAAGTGCACGCTGGCCTCTTAATCCTGACCCCCAGCTATTGGCTTGCAGCTAATCCAGCCTGGTGCTTGGCAGAGAAGGGCAGGCCTCAGCCAGCGGCTGCTAGGAAACAGGATGGGAAAGGCAGAACCAAGGGATAAGAGGGAGGAGGGAACGAATAGAATGTTCGCTTCTTCTTTGCCAGAGGGCCTGAAGTTTAAAGCCAGATGATGTGTGTGAGTGGGGTGGGATAATCCCGCGGATGCCGTGCAAGCACTTAGGAAGAACTTCCCACTGGAAGGCTTTTGCTCTGCCTTCAAGGCCTGGCCGGTTTGATAACCCCACAGGAACACTGCGCTCCTTTACCTGAGGCGGTTATGTGCGACTGCCTCGGCTTCAATCTGCTTAAATCGACCAGGCAGAAGCCTCCGCTGCATAATAGATTCCAATCCCTAGCTTTCTCCCCTTCAGCGCTCCAGCTTCCCAGTGTTAGGAAAAGTGTTTAATTACCATTTGCTTTCAAGATACTGAAATGTTCCAGGATTTCACCCTGTGGTGAAAATGTTGCCTTGGCTTTGTGGGGATGAGTGCAATATATGTTTTTACATTGGCAGGTAGCACAAGTAAACTATCCGGTTTCAGTAAGTCAAGAGCAAGGTGGTGAGTGTTTGGGTGGTTTTTGTTGATTGTTGTGCTTGACATGATAAGGGTCAGTAGAATGAAGGATGCTATTGTCATCTAAAGTTGAAGTGGGAAAGGAAAAAGGAACTCTGAAAGGGAGTTTTTACAAGGGATTGGAGGGAAAAAAATCTTTAATTACAAATCAGTCTAATCAAAATAAATAATAACTCTCACATCACTTGTCTGTGAAGGGCGATGCTGTACCTGCAATCATATGTGCTTTTTTCCCCCTTATATCATAATTTATTTGTGAGATTATTTTATGTTATTTGTGAGATTAATTATAAGTCTTGAACTCAGTTATCTCAGTTAAGTGATGCAAATCTAAGTTATATTCACCCTCAAATATTGTACAATCTGCTGAGCTCTTCTGAAAACCACCTTCCAAACATTAGACTTAATATTGCTTATCTGGATTCCAATTCAAAATGAAACCCCATCAGGACACACTGTTCTAACTGGATTTCAGACATTCTGTTACTTGAATGGTAAGCCCACATATCTTTAATTTTATGAGCACCTGGCCAGAAACTCAGTAAAGGAAGGTTCTGTGCTTGTGTTTGGGCACTGGGCAGTTTTCCCACTAGATTCACGGTTTTGGAAATTGTGTCTTAAATCGGTGGTAGGGTAGAGTGAAATCAGATTGTGCCAAAATTCAAGAATCAAGGTAAATTGAGGTTACCTGGATGTAGTTGGAGGAGCCTTTCTTCAGAAGATATCGTAACCCAAGCCTCTCTGTCACGTTAGTTGTCCTACAGTGTTTCTGTATTCTTTACTGACTTTAAAAAGCAAAACAAACCAAAGAAAACCTCAGTGTTTTCTAGAACAAATGAAGCCAGGAACTGTGTGGCACAGTTTGCCTAGCTTGATTCTAATACTCTGGTGGTTTTCTTACACATTCAAAGATTCCCTCTCTTTTTCATCAAGACTTTCCCTAGGAAATGGGGCTTCTTACTGCTCCCCTGCAGGTCACCTCAGCATTTTCTCAAAGTTCAACATTCAATATAGCTTGGCTATCAAGACAGGCTCATTCATAGCTCAGAATATTAGTGGTTCACTTGAAAATTTGGAGCAACGATCAGAACTGGGAACCACAGAGGGAACAATTCTATAGTATTTATTTTGGGATAAATAGGAGAGGCTGAAGCCCAGTCTTTGTGAACACAGACTCTATATTTAGTTACTTGGGCACCATGTCTCTGTGAATATTTATTTTATGTCTCAGTTCATCCTAGGTTTTCATAGTTCTTCTTTTCATTTTTTATCTCCAGCCTTTGTAAGTTTTATATTTATGGGTTACATATAAAGTCTACTGCAAGTTCCAGGAATTTTTTTCCAAAGAACATTTTGTAAAAGGGTGGCACAGCCCCTGGGATTCTGCCTTTTTATATCTGATTGTGTCACTGATGATATTCACAGTTCTTCTCCTGTATAGAGCGTATTGCACTTACACACACTGAAGTCATAATAGAGTAATGTACACAATCCCCATGATTACGTTTGAAGCAAGCCCGGCATGGACTAATGTATGGTCTTCTGAGACAAACTGACTTCAATCTTTTGTTTGTTCTAATGGGCAAAAAACACATCCCTTTTAGATATGTTATGGAAGGCAATATCAGAAGAGGCTTTAAAAAGCTTAAGTTTTAATTTTTCCAATCCCCTCTCCCTTCCATATATGTCCCAAAATAAAGAGAACAAAAAATTCACTGTCTAAATGAAGAAGAATCCGTGCCTATGTATCCCTGTGTGAAAGTAATGGCAACACTTCACAGCCATGACTCACTCTCCCCATTTCCTCGTTCAGTTTGCGTGGTGCTTTATATGATGAAATGAACTCACCCTTGTTTTCATACGCTGCCTCACCTCCAGTTTACAAAGGGCCTTTATGTCATTACATCATGCTATGCATGTTCTCATTTTATGCAGTACTTTACGATGATAGAAGTTATCCCTCTCCTCACATTAGAATAGAAAGTTAAGGCTTAGAAAATTCAAGTGAGGTCCAACACCCTGCTATACACAAATCACAGGACTCAGTCTTAAGTCACCATCGGATACTACCTTAGATCACTCTACACCATGTCATTGTACATCGTGTTAGAGAGAATCAACTGGACTCCTAGTGGCAACAAAGTTAGGGCAGAAATTCCATTAATAAGTTGCAGCATCTGATGTGCAGGTCTTATTTTAATACAAAAATTATGTATTTCTGGTGTACTTTGGATCTTCAGTCTTAGAAATACAGAGATTCTTTTGAAAACAATCCTCACTTCACACTAGACAGAAGAGAGTTTTTCTTGTAGTCCTGTAGGTTTCATGCTCTCTACGAAGAAAAAAAGACACAAAGCATTGGTAGTGGAAGACTGAAAATACACCAGAACAAAACGGAATCTGTGAACAAACAGCTCACTAAAAACATAAATTAGTTACATAAGCAAAGGTAGGGAATTCTGCCCAAGATAACTTAGAAACTAAAAACAATTTCCAATAGATTTTGAAGAAGTCATTATGGCGGCTCATGCCTTTAATCCTAAGAGGGAGACAGAGACAAATGGATCTCTGTGTGTTCCAGGCCTATTTAATCTATTAAAGTTATAGGCCAGCAAGGACTATATAGTGAGTGAATTACTATCAAGAAGGAGGAAGTGGAGGAGGAGCAGTAAAAATGATTCTGAAGCAAAGATGGTAGACGAACATGTCCTTGGCATGGCCATAGATCATATCTATTCTCTAACATCCTTGAACACAACTTACTAAACTCAGTCTGTCATGCAACTACTGAAAGACAGTGAGGCCAAGACTCATAAGCATGTTAGTAGATTGTTATTAGATGTTTTACCATCAAGAAATCTGAATGAAGATCAAATTGGACTTCATAACAAGGCAACTATCATGGTGTTATGTTCCCTTTTGCTCAATCATTACTCTCTCCCCCTCCCTCTCATCTTTTATTGGTCATCAAGGAAAAAAAAAACAAGATAGCTGATCATTGTCAATATTGATAATTTAGTGAGAAATCTATATATATTTCAAATCCTTGGTCTATTTGACTGTGGTTTATATTCTTTCTTGTTCTTTAGTTCTCATATCTCCTAATGGCATGGCTTGAAAAAATATGATCTGACTGCTATAGACTACTGCAAATATTCCACAAAACTTAAAAGGAGAACACTCTATGATCCCACTACAGCACTCGAGGTATAGAGCTTGTATTTCAAATCCCTTCCTTAACTGAATACCCATGTTTATCACTACACAATTCTCAGTAGCCAAGTTGAGGAATCCCAGTAGGCATGCAGCAAAAGATGAATATGTAAAATAAATGCGGTTCTGTACACAGTGGGAGACTTACTCCCCAGCAAGGAAATGGATAAACCTGGAGATCATTGTAGTAAGTGAAATAGCCAGGCTCACAAAGCCGGTTTTTCATCTTCATCGCTGGGTGTGCTATCTGGGCAAGGCGTGACTTCAAGGTAAAGGAAGGACTATTTGGGGTGTGGAAAGAACAAAAGAGAAAGGACATATGAGAAAAGGCAATGGGAGGACTGAGTGTGATCAAAGTACGTTCACCTGTGGAAACATCATTATGAAACCTCTTTGCATAATGAATATACATTAATAAAATATTAAAGTACATAAACTAGAAGACCATTTTGTAAGGTTTCTGGAAAACAATTTGTTATTGGCTGCAACCTCACAACTTTTCTTTTTCTAGGGAAGTTTCATATGGCTCTTGCTTTTTTGTCTCATGTCACTCTCTAGATATTTCACTTTGACAATATTGGGTTATGGATTGCAGGGAAGAAGAGAGTAAAAGAACAAAAAGAGACCCATCCATGCTTGAGAGTCTCTATCTTCCCAGTGGGAATATATTTTTGTTTGTTCTTCAGAGGAATGATGAATACTGATGAGACTAAATGCAAGACCCACAGGGAAGTCAGCTGTGTGTACTATACAATATTTTGGGTCCTGAACAGGGTAGCACACTTTATGATTTCAGAAAAGACTGATAAATCTCAGGAAAGACCAGGTAAAAACATTTTAAAGCAAAGTAAACAGAGAGCCCCAGGGACTGCATTTCTCTCTCATTTCTTCATCTCTATGTTGTTGCTTAACCCTTTAGAGAGCCTACTCTTCCAACATTTCTCTAGGGAGACACTCAATCCCTAAGGTTATAGAAAAAGCAAGAATGACACTCGGTGAGCGCTCAGAGTAAACAAAGACTGTGCTTGTGTACAGAATATGCTTTATTGTCACAATTTAAAACATCCTCTTCATCTAGCACAAACAGCTCCTGGAATCTAAGACTTACGGAATCCTGCGAGTGAAGAGCAGCTCATCTTTCCTCTTTATACCTAAGCTTGCCCATTACACAGAAACCATGTAATTTTAAGATATCTGAGAGAAAGGAGCATAGATGTAAACATATGATTAAAACGATTTGTGGATTTTCCCCTAAGCTACGCTAGTTTTGTTATAACGTGCAGCTTTGCCAGTTACTAAAAAGCCAAAATGTCTTCCTGAAGAAACTGCAACACAATCTTGGATGTATAGAGTTTATTTTGCTGTCACCTTCAAAGAACACAATGATCAATACAGTGATCTTAACTGACATGTGTGGGATGCTAAAGAGTAAAAACAAATGACTTCTTCAATTTTTGTATTATTTTCCTGAATAGCAATAAGAATATATATATATATATATATATATATATATATATATATATATATAGTAACATGACATTTTGTTCCAGCAAAATTTAGGCACCTGAACCATAATTTTAGGCCCAGTCAAGAGCAAGTGCATTTGTTTTATGTATTAGTCATGAATCCTCGTATCATTAACTTTGACAGCATTGGTGCTGTGGTCTAGAAAATGAAGACAGAGAAGAAAGAACTGGGCTTCAAACATTCCTTGCTACTCTTTGCCTTTCCTGTAAGATGGGAATATTACCAGAGAAGGAATATATGTGCAGCTTTGCTCAGTACAACCCAGAGAAGCGGAAATTTTCCCTCCCACGCTCTCCATGTTGAGAGATAGAAGGTGAGGGAACTGCAGTGAATTGACCTTGTTCTCAGTGGAGCTTCACAAAGTTCCTTGTTTTGTTTTTATGAGACCTTGCAGTTGCTTCATTCAAGTACACCAAGGAACTCCACTTTATGAAAATAGAAGGCTGTGATGGTAACAGCTCACATCAGGGAGTTCACTTTTGCTGGATTTAAAATATGTTTCTGGGATAAAGAAAGAAATTTACATTTCAGAATTGTTTGAGTGAAATCATTAGTAATCTGCACTTTAAGGTATGTCTGAACATGGCATCATGCAGAATATTAAGTCTGAGCCAAATTTCAGAGTGATCAAGGAATATAAAGTATATCAAGTATATATATCAAGTATAAAGATTGGATATGTGTTACCCAACAGTATGAGAAAGACATTGGTCTGTTTAGAATAAAATGCTATCAATACAGGACATGATTACAGGATGATAAAAATTGTTATGGAAAGACACTTCTAGAAATTAAGGCTAATTGAAACCCTATGATGCCACAAAACGATTACAGTTGTTTGCTGATTGATAGTTCTTGAAGTCACTCTAAATGCCATTGATGTATTAGCTGATAAGTCATCTCTACTTTCACTTGGGAAAATAAAATTTGTAGCGACATTTGTGAATTTACTTGTCACTTGAGCAGACACATGTTTCTATGATTACTTAAATTACTGTGGTTTAAACCTGTGAGTTACATTGGAGGATTGTTGCATCCTAACCTATCACAATGTAGAATTGGTCCCTACACCATAGAACAAGTGCCTAGAACAGAATAAAAACACACATAACTTGTGTTTAAAACCACCAATATATCTTTTAGAGTGAATTCACATTCCCTTATTATTATTCTCTTTTTTATTATGTTTTCTGTCATAATAATGTTTTCTGTCTATGAATTTGGCAGTTTTATGAATGAACCAAAGAGGGGGAGTCATGGTGTCAAGGTCTGAGAAGAGAAATTCAGTGTGAGTCTTCCTTCATCTTTCCGAGTCAGAGGGAAACCCAACAGCTTGATCTGGATTAGATAATCAGGGGCTCGTGGTTCCTCTTAGAAGATGGGATGGAGGAAACATCCTCTTTGAACATCCTTCTTCACTGACATAGGTGACAGAAAAGGCCTGCCTCCATTGGCCAGGCAGTTGCTGGGCATCTTTCTGCTTAGTACAGGGAGGCTGATCAATTAGTCCATTTAGCAAGAGCTCCCCAGCCAGCCTTTCTCTGGAAAATAGGTGAGAAATTCTTATATTCCTCTCAATATGTTAATCAGACGACTGGTATCATAGTCCTCTAACTGTGTAATACCAGTCCCCCTTGGCAGATATATTTTATTTGGATAATGATGTGAAATTTAAGATCTACGTTTCAATTGTGCAGGGCCATAGGCAGTTGTCAATTTTAGTGACAGACATAGACCTCGAGCTAAATTCCTGTGCACAAGCAAAAATTCCAACAAGCGTAGCACAATTCTGGTCCCTTAATAGAAATACATTCTCTCCCATTGAGGGGCAGTATTTTTAAAACCATTCATCGCATCCCTTGGTACCAGCAAATCATTAATGCTCTCGAATATTTCCTCTAACAGGGGCACTGGTGACTTGAGCTATCAACTAGCCTGACAAGAAATCAGACAGCTATAACTGGATACTCTTTTTTTCTCCAGCAGAACCGTCTGATTGCATACCATTCTTTATCTCTCTGCAGTCTCTCTAACAATGCTACTAGTTAATAGACCTAAATCCCATGCAAAAGGAAAAACTCTCATCAGCAGAATTTCTAAGACCTCAGGATCCACATACTGGGGAGAATTCCCACTGCTGATCTTGCTGCTGGCAGTTCCATTAAAGCAACAACCAGCTAGAGAACTTTGTGCCCTAGGTCATCCGTATTTTGATGAGCAGTCTTGCCACTCAAGGTCACCAGTTCAAATCCAACCATGGCTAATGGGGACTGGCAAGTGTCTGGTTATTTTAGGTAAAATTATTTGTTGAGTTTGTGAAAAACAAAATAGATCCTAAAGCAAACGTACCAAAATAAACATTACCATTAATTGTAGCGCATTGACACTAGGATTTAGCTTTTAGTGAGTTTAAACCAGCAAAGCTAAGGAAAGGAAGGAAGGAAGAACAGGAAGTTTATAAAGCATATGTTTTCATTCTTAACTGCCTCTCTGTGCTGTGGCCTAAAGGTAAATACACCGTGGCTTTGTCTAAGCAGGCAGCAAGGGAATTCTGGAGCAAAAACTCGACTTCCCTGTGGCATCAACCAGGGAGGCCAGTGGGAACTGGCTGTGTTTTCCTACTCCAAGAATAGAGGTAGAGGAACTCTATCAAATTTCCAGGTAAAATCAGTGGCACAGACCTTTAGGACAAAGGATAAGGGTTGGGGCATGGCACACACCACACCCACTGTCTGGATTTTATTTTCTCGTGTGCCAGATGAAGAGTTTAGGAAAATATCTCCAAGGCTCCTACTAACTTGGTGAGTCTGGGATTCTTATACTGATCAATAATAGTATTCAGATAGCTTTTACTTCCTTGATTGATAGACGTCACCATCTTCCCATGTGTGAGTGTTGTTGTTGTTGTTAGATTTCTCGTACATGAATCCCCTCTACCAGCAAACCGCATCTGAAATCTTCCCTCTTTTTCTCAGGTTGCATGCTCAGACAGAAGACTAAACCTTGCTGAGCTTCAGAAACTTGAACATTCCTGAGTGAGGTAAGCCAGACCCCAAAAGAGGAACATGGGATGTACTCACTCATATTTGGTTTCTAGCCATAAATAAAGGACATTGAGCTTATAATTCACGATCCTAGAGAAGCTAAATAAGAAGGTGAACCCAAAGAAAAACATATAGGCATCCTCCTGAATATTAACCTTCATCAGGTGATGAAAGGAGACAGAGACAGAGACCCACATTGGAGCACCGGACAGAAATCTCAAGGTCCAAATCAGGAGCAGGAGAGGGAGCACGAGCAAGGAACTCAGGACCGAGAGGGGTACACCCACACACTGAAACAATGGGGATGTTCTATCGGGAACTCACCAAGGCCAGCTGGCCTGGGTCTGAAAAAGCATGGGATAAAACCGGACTTGCGGAACATAGCAGACAATGAGGACTACTGAGAACTCAAGAATAATGGCAATGGGTTTTTGATCCTACTGCACGTACTTGCTATGGGGGAGCCTAGGCAGTTTGGATGCTCACCTTACTAGACCTGGATGGAGGTGGGTGGTCCTTGGACTTCCCACAGGGCAGGGAACCCTGATTGCTCTTCGAGCTGATGAGGGAGGGGGATTTGATCTAGGGAGGGGGAGGGAAATGGGAGGCGGTGGCGGGGAGGAGGCAGAAATCCTTAATAAATAAATAAATTTTAAAAAAAAGAAACTTGAACATAACGAGGGAAACATCCTATAGCTAAGGGTGTAGTGCCGGAGACAACATATTGTAAGTGACATGGTGAGTGAGAGCCTCAGACACACACACCAGCAGTAGAGTCCTCATTAGGAAGGGTGTCTCTTACCTCTGACTCTCAAAGGTTATTGCCGGTTTCCTCACGCAGAGAGTTCTGAAACTTGGACTTGTCTTTTTATCGGGTGTGTATGAGATGACCAGTGAAGGGGCGCTGCCTGGTGTGAGCTGTAATTATCAGGGTCTTACCTTTTCGAGTGACGTGGGGATGTGTGTGGTACTTTACTGGAGCAACTACAAAGTCTGACGAAGACAAAACAGTCTGCTTGGGGAAATCTTCAAAGAGGACAAAGAAAGAAATTAACACAGCCACACTTAATTTCCCTAAATAAGACTAAGGGCGGGGAGAGGGTGAACTTTAGACCTCCCATTTTGTTCATTTCTGGACTCAGCTTGTATGTCCAGCTGTATATGCTCCTATATCCAGACACTATCCTTTATCTTAACACTAATAATGACTCCTTCATTGTTGGTTCATAAATAAAAATGTCTGTGATTTTTCTTTGTTACTGAAATTCTTGTGTCTCAGAGGAGGTTCGTCAAGTGTGGTGCGGATAATTCTTGGTTGTGCAGCATGTCTCAGGAAACCTATGATGTCTGTGCTTCTTTCTAATATTTACACTCTAGATACCAATAACACATCCCCAGTCACGACACTCAGAACGTGTCTGGTTATTGTCATATGTCCCCCAGGGTAGCAAAGTCTACCAACTGAGAAGTATAGATCTAGAGGCCCCACTGGCTTCTCCAAACCACCTGGGAGATGAACACCAAGGAAATGTAAATAAATAGCTAGCATTTTGCCAGAGAACAAAGGGCCTTCAGTGTGTGTTGTTTACCCAACTTCCAAGTTACCTGCAGCCTCTCTGGTCCCGAGAAGCCCACGTTAGGCTGCAAGCCGACAGATGTGTTTGGCTTTAGCGGTACCTCGGGATTTAGAAACAGGAACTAGAGAATTGAAGTTAGTTTTTATTTGACAGTTTTGAAATTCTGTGGCTATTGATCTTTGATGTCTTCCAGATGGAACATGCAATAACATACAGCCCAGTTGTTGATTAAAAAGAGAAGTGCCGTACTACAATTGCCAAGAAAACGCTGGGAAAAAAAAATAGCTGTAGCAGAAATTCGTCTATGTAGACACCACTATGGTGGGAACTAGGATCTCAGTAGGGCAGAGAAATCAAGCTGGGCCTTTGAGGTTTAAAATGTCAAAGAAATGAAGCCAGGAGGTGTTGGTGCATAGCTTTAATCACAACACTCTAGAGGTAGAGGCAGGTGGATTTTGGTGAGTTCCGGGCCAGACTGTTCTACAAAATGAGTTTGAGGTCACAGCAGCGAAGCTTGTCTGTGTAACAACCAAAGGCTTCCTCTGGCTTCCTCTGCTTTCAGAAAGTTACGACAATAAATCCAACTTTCTCCAGAGACTTTTTATTTTGGCACTTAGATTTTCATTATAAGTGTGTCAAGATGATAGAGAAGTTATGCAAACGTGTAAACTTGTACCACAAGAAATACCCTTCTTAGGGGCAGAACAATGAAAAGACAAGTGACTCAGCCCCATGTAATCAGCATGAGTTACAGAACTAGTTACACAGGACCAGAGAATGGCCTGGCACTCAGTGGCTTCCAATTGGGGTCCCTGACAGCAACCCTTTCTAACATAAACAGAACTGGAGTTTTCAAAGACCCTTGATTGCAAGTAACTTTGGAGGATACTTGGGGCAGTTTGGCTGTGCCTCCTCAGAGCGTGCTGTCGCGTGTCCACTGTAGAAATATGCTAGCGACAGCTTCATTTTGCTTATGTGCTTTGCCCTTGTAGTTGTCACTACTGGCTTTGGGCTTTTCTTTTCTTATGAATAAAACTTAGAAGATACTGAGGAATGAGATGTTGGGGATTGGATGAATTTAGATCACCCTACTCTGCACATGCTAGGGATCTGGGGAGAAATTATGACGATGCAAAAGAAAGATGATTGGGGTTCAGATATTTTCCACTCCTTGGCTGAAAGGTCATTCCAGGCTTGCTTCCTTCCTCATTTGCCAGTAATTAATTTCTTGTAAGACTGTGAGGCATGTTCACCAAATCAGCATTGTAGTGAGACTGGAACTCACCAGTTCCCATGAGATGTTCCCTGAAAAAATGCCTAGACTTTGAACTGTTTGGTGAGTTGTTTCCCAATGGTACCTTCTCCTTGGTCCTTGTAAGGAATCTAGTAATATTCACTCTCCCTACCTGCTTCCCTTTTCAAACACAAGCAGTAGCATATGTACGTTTTTCTGTTTGAGAGCTATAAACAGCACAAGATCCTTGGCAAAGCAAAGGCTGTCATCCAGACTCAGCATACAGGTCCCTGTAAGACAGTGGGGGCTCTCTGCACAAGGAAAATTCTACATTTATCTTTTCAGATAGAGTTGCAGATAGAGTCATCACTGTTAAAAATAAAGGAAATAAAAGATATATTATAAGCATCACAAAGAATCACACCATATTGTTCACCTTTCCCAATAATTTTAACATGAATCATAAAAGGAAATACGTGTTCATATTTAAATGAAGCAAGATGTTTAGTCTCAAACTTTTTTTCCAGTGTGTATTGATATACAACACCCAACAATGTCCTCTGTTGTTGTGGCATCTGGGTAGATCTTGCAGGTTGTTTCTGGGTGCTGTGTAAAATGAAGAACTTGAAAGAACAGAGAATCAACATGGAGCTGGGCCTCTGAGCATCGCTGTGGGATTGCATAGGTTGACTGGGGCAGAAAGACATGTCCACATTCTCTACTTGAGACAGGATAACTGGAGAAAGAGAACTTAGAAGCAGCCTGTGTTATATCCTTATAGTCTTCCTATTTCAGCTGCAGTGAGACCAGCTGCTTCCGGCTCCAGCTGCCTTGACTTCCTTCCCATGTTGGACTGCTCCTTTAACTGTGAGCTCAAAAGAAGCCCTGCTTTCTTTGAGTTCATTTTTATCAGGGTTTTTAGCCACAGAGACTAGGAAAAGAAACTAAGGTGACAGCATAGATATATTAATAGCATTCTGTATTTAAGAAGCCTTTATAACTACTCTCAGTATTAAGTGATTAGGGTTACCCTTAACCCTAGCTTTAATTCGTCCTGTGAGCAAAGAAAACCAATGAAGATCTCTCCTCGTGTATAAAATGATAAGAACGTATCACCTGCATTTATAGCATCATTGTAACTTTAGACTGCTTAGAGATTATTTCTAGCTGACAATTTTTGTGATCACCATCAGGTTCAAGGGACCTGGTGTTGACTGTAGACACTGTGTGGAGATAAGAACAGTTAATGTGCATGCTGAGGAAAGTTGGTTTTTATACCAGGGCACATACTTTAAGTAAGGACTTTTTTTCTGGTAATCTGCTTTATAAGAAAAGTTTCCAACCTTCAGATCCAAAGAATATAATTCCTGTATTCAACGTACTAAGACAGGGAGAGAAGTTAATGCTTTCTGATTACTCTACTCTCATTATTCTAAATAAAGAAGTAGTCTATAGCTGTTGTGACTGTGGTGAGGTGGAGCCTCCAATTGGTTTTAATTTACATTTCTCTGATGGCTAAATATATTGAACACTTTAGAAAAAAACCACTTAGTAGCCATTTGTGCTTCTTCCTTTGAGAACTGCCTTTCCATCTCATTTGCACACTTATTAGCTGTCAGTTTGGCAGTCGTTTTGTTCCGTTTTGGTCTTGTGCCAGCCAGGATGTAGGAAAGCAAGAAACCACATTCGTTCCTCGTGGAAGTGTAAACTAGCACATACAGGCTAGAAATTAGTGTGGCTGTTTCTCTAAAAATTAAAAACATTACGTCTATGTGATCCTGGGTATACGCCCAACGTTTTACCACAGAGATATTTGTACAACCCCTGCTATTAGTCACAACACTAAGGAAGTGGAACCAGCTTATATGACCATCCACAGATGAATGGGTAGTGGAAATGTGCTGTATATACTCACAACATGAAATTAGAGAATTTATAGGAAACTGAGTGCTTATTGAAAGTATTACAAATGAGATAACTCAGAGAATGACAGTAACACATGATCTCTTTTGTATGCAGATTCCTGCTTTTAATGTCTGTCAATCTATCTGCCTATCTATCTGCCTGTCTATCTATCTATCTCTATCTCTATCTATCTATCTATCTATCTATCTATCTATCTATCTCTCTACCTATCATCTATAAATCTATGTATGTATCTATCATTCATCTATCTGCCTATCTATTTATCTATCTCTATCTATCTATCTATCTATCTATCTATCTATTTATCTATCTATCCATCTATCTATCTAAGCAGGCATGAGTGAGTCTCTATGCTAAGAAACCTGAAAGTGGACCACAAGAGGAGAAGTGTTGAGGAAAGAGGTAAGGAAAATAGGACCTATGATGAAAGAAGAAGGGAGACTTCTAGGGCTACAAAGATTTGAAAGGGATCCAGAGTTGGGGAAGAAAAGGATAGTAGGAGAATCAATAAGTCAAAATTTTTTGAAGATCATTTCTCTGCATTTTTTCCCTTAATTCTATCTTCTCTTTCTAGCATTCATAGATATCCAAATATTGCTATCTCCATGTATTTGTCTGATATTAGTGAAGATAAAAATTGTTATGTATCTTTGATGACTGGCTTCATTAGTTTGGAACAATGTTTTCTTGGACGTGTCCCATGCTAATTTTGTTGTATATTTTTTTACTCCTCTTTCAATGAATACTGAGTTCCATTCCACTGCATATTAATACAGTGGAATTCATTAATGTGTTGAGTACTTTTGAGTTGTTTCCAGTTTGAAAATGAATATTGGGGATTAAGAAACTACCTCTACAATACACATATATAAATTGCATATGAACACATTCCAATTCCTTCTTGTGTATATGTGTGTGGAGTGTTTGAGCAGCTATTCATGCAAGTGTGTGGTGCTGACATTGGATATTTTCTTGACTCACTCTTCATTTTATATATTGAGGCTAGGTTTCTCACTTAAACCCCCAATTCATACACTTGGCATGCCTAACTATCCAGATTATTGTGAGGAACCCTTGTCTTTCTGCCTCTGGAGAGCTAGGATTCCAGGTGGCCCAAATGCTCCCCCAGTATCTACATTAGTACTAGTGAAATGAGCTCTGGCCCTTACCTGAACCTGCTCAGTCGTCCTCTCAACCCCTAGTCATTTTCCAAAAGATGTTTGCATATAAAAGCACTAAAACAAAAATTTTAGAATAAATCCTTAATACATAACATATAGTACTTGACATAAAATCTATATTAGCTGACATATGAAAGAATCTTCTAAAACGGAGATTTCTTTTGTACATGTTAATAAATTGGAAGACTGAAAATTTACAAAAAAATGGGTTTATTAGAACACTGGTTACCTTATTTCTTCTGTTTTACAATAAAATTTGCTTAGTCTACCTACCCCCATCCCAGGTTCCTGTGAAAATGAATTCATAATAAAGAAAACAAAAGGCTTTAAAATTTAATAAAACAGTTACTATATAAAAGAATAAACATTCTTTGTACATAATAACATGAAGAAAATCATCTAATTTATACCTGAAAACTGGAACTGCCAAATATTAACAGATTTTAGTTCTGCTTCATTTTAGAACCAGTTGAATCGCACATCCCATGAAACCAGGCATTGTAAGTACGTAGGTATAGCTCCCTAGGAAAAGGACAACACAGATTTATCTCCTATTCCCTAGCGACTGAGAATCAGATTATAAAAATAACAGGTGAGTGAAAACTTTTCAGACAGCAGAAATATATAATCAAATATGCTTGCCTGTCTGTAAATATTTGTAAAAATAAGCAAAAAGTACCATATATGCAGCAGGCGTTCAATAGTATTTCCTGGCCATAATTAACCATCATTAATTGTTCCCTTTATTACTAGATGATCCAAAGCTATGATTCTGGTCTAAAACAGAGCCAACACTTGGGAGAACATGACAAAACACAGTCTGAGAGAGAACCTGCATGTGCTCGAAACCTAATACCCAGCCAATCTTCCCACACCCTTAAGAAGACCTCATATTCTGGCAGGGAGAGCTGCTAGCCTGTATTTGCATCCTCCTATCCTCATAGAAATGCAGAGAACAGCACCACTGCTCTATTAGAAAGGAGAAATGACAGTAAGATTAAAAGCAGAGGGTGTGGATCATTACAGCCGGAGAAAAACTTGAGTTTCTCCTAACAACTGCCCCTCCCCCCCAATCTAACAAATATTAGAAACCGATGGCACCTCTTCTGTTATTTGTTCATGGGTGTAAAATTCTTCATTAAAGTTGAGGGATTAAATATAACACTTTAGCTAATTAATTATAGTTTGATCGTTTTGACACCTCCAAATGATTCAGCCACATACCTTGAAGCTTTGTCAACTCAATTGCATCTTTATTTTTGTTGCCTTTAACCAACAATGAAGACTAATGCCACTCTTTCTAGTTTTCAATCACCTCTACAGAAGTGTTCCCCTGGCAATGTACAAGGACAGACCTAATTAATCCCTCATCTGCCCTCTGTGGTGTCTATACATCACACTGGCAGTTGAAACTGCTGCTTGTTTTAAGGCTATTGCTGGAACGAAAAGCTCATCTGTTTTTCAATAATTTTACCACAGGTGGTGATTTGTAATTAGAAAGGGCAGAATCCGAATTTCAGTGCCTGCGTCTGCTTGGGTGTATGTGCAAGTCTGCACACGTTGCACATATGGGCTTGCCTGAGCTTCCTCATGTAACAAGGAGGGCTCCTTGTAAAGGAGGGGGAAAAAATGAAAGGGAGTAACACACGAGGAGAAAAAGCACCATGTTTGGCACCAAGCCAAGCAACAGAATTTGAAAAGAGCAAATATTTTTGGTTTTGACTTTTGTGTTCTCCTTTTTAAAAATTGGTAAAGAGTCACACGTCGATTAGAGTTCAAACACTAAGTGAAACCGGAAAGACTAAATAGTCAGGCAACCCTGACATTCTTAGTGTGGGAGTACGTAAGCTGAATTAGTGGTTGTAGAACAAGGGAGTTGCCCAGGGTTTCTGTCTCTGCTAAAACAGATAAATCTGCATCCTCTTCTCCATCATAGGTGAAAAGTGAGGTAGGGAGAAAGACAGTTTGCTATGCATTTTGGCTAACTTAACATTTCAGTCAGGAGAGATGGTGACTTTGGGATGAGTGGAGATATGGCCAAGGCAACTCCACGCCAGGACCACATGCACCAGCAGTCACATCCCCATCCCTGACTTTCACCTTCATCATTCTCTTTGGCCTTCTTGACTTACTCATATCTTGCATTTTACTCTTTTTTGTCTTTTAATAACTTCTTTATTGACTCTTTGGAGTCTCACATCGTACACACCAATCCATTCACCTCCCAGTTTCGTGTCCTCCCTTCATTCCTGACATTCCCCCACATAGATAAGGAAACAAAGCAAACAATTAAGCAGATAAAAGCAAAAACAAAAAAAAGCTCAAAAACAAAACAAAAAGAAAAACAAAAACCCACAACAAAAACAAAACAAAATCCACAAAAACAGAAAAATCTCTTTGCTTCTCCTCCCTTCCTGTTTCTTCAACAGCTTTTCTGATAATAATGGAGGTTTCAGTGTGCCATGTAATACGTCCTGTTGTCCCATCTGTTTTACTGTCAAGGGTTCATTGCAATGAATCACTGGTCAGGTTCAAGGCCTCTGATTTCTGGTATGTCATCATTACTGGATTTGAATCGGAACTCCTCTGGGATATTCTGTGGCTGCCACTAGTCTTGGAGATCTTGCAGGTATCGTTCCACAGGACCAGTCTCTTACCAGTTCCAGCCAGTCCTAGATGGGGTAGATGCTAGGGTGGGTCCACCCAAGCCCCAGATGTGGGCCTGGATAGTTGTCAAGTTGGTCAGTTCAGGCCTGTTAAACCACCCACTGGTGTGGGATGTTCATCTGTATATGTGTTGATTTTATTGGTTGGCAGCGAAATGTCTCTGTCATTTCTAGAACTTTGGAAGTTGCTTACAATGCACTTCCTGCTTATTTAGGGTCTTTGATGGAGTTGAAGACTAGATAGTTTTAATGATAGTTTTTCTTAGTTTTGTTAAAAGTAAATTGATATAAAACTTTAGACTTACAAAGACAGGATAGATGATATAGTATTTTCCTTCATTTGCCAAATATAAATGGACTAAATATTGTAACTATAATTCTTTCTTGATAACTGTTTCATATATGTGGTTTTACTATTTTAAAATTAAAACTTTTCTTTCAAAGTAGACACAAAAGAGGAGATGATGTGGGATGGCCTTCTATATATGTGTTCCATTTATTGGTTGATTAATAAAGCTGTTTTGGCCAAAGTCAGGCAGGAAATCCAAACAGTGAAATGTGGAGATTGTAGGTGGAGTCAAAGAGAGAGATGTCATGTAGCCGTCCAAGAAGCAAGAGGTAAGAAACCATGAGCCTTGTGGTAAAATAAAATATAATAGAAATGGGTTAATTTAAGATGTAAGAACTAACTAGGAATACATGTAAGACATTGGCCCAAAAGTGTTGTGATTAATATAGTTTTGTGTGATTATTCAGTCGGGAAATTAAAATGCATTCTCCATGTAAAACCCACCTTGGGCAAATGGGTAAAGTCAGCTTCTCTACATGCATGACCACAGGGTGGTTCACCCTGGCCTGTGATGAGGGGTGGGAACCATCTCTTCAGCATGTAGAGGCCAGCTTTATCAGGGTCAGCAAAGGAGATGGCTGGCTCAGCATGGCCCTCTGATTTCATTTTACATGGATCCTAGGACCTTCTGAGGTAACACAGCTCACAGACATCCACACAGATCCCAGCTGGACCTCCATCCCTTAGTATTTCCCTACATGAACCATCCTCTTTAATTAGACTTCTATTCTCACATTCTGAAGACATCTTAAATATTCCCATTTCTCCAATTTGCATATCATTTCTTTCCTGAGGGAGAAACCCCTCTCTTCCTTCATCAGATGAAAATCTTACCTTAATCAGGAGAACTGTCATTAATGACCATGACATCTTTCTCTTTCATCTCAATCCTGTTATCCTGTGTACCCTGTCATAGAGTGTGGCTCCCAGTGGCAGGGCAATAAATTACTATTTGCCTCAAGACATCTCTGGAGTTTTATATTTATCATTACCTTGCTCTGGCATCACCATTGTATGTCCTAATGCTTTACTTCATAAATAATTTATACATATTCCTCTTTCTTTTTTTCTTTTCTTTTCTTTTTTTTTTTTTTTTGCCTTTCATTGTTGCCACCATAGAACTCTTGTGAGAAAAAGCAACTCATTTACTCTTAAACAGCAAACCTGGTAGTGTTAGTCAAGTCAGTTTCCCCAGTTTGTACTCCACCTAAGAGGAGGGAAATACAGGCGTGGAAATTGCCCAAGAGAGATCAAAGCATAAATGTTGGACCATAGACCCAAAGGTGCTAGAAAGATTGTGGTTTTGCAGAACTGAGAAAGTATTTCAGATTTTGGCTTAAATTGAGCTTGAAGGGATGCTATGGCTAATCTCCTCTAACTGGTTCTTTCAACAGGTGAGCAAATTGAGACCCTCTAATAAGTAACTTGATTTTACACATCCTCACACTTTAACTGGCCAAAGTTCCTAGTGATATCACCACAACTCAATATGGATCATATTTTCAGAAGTGTTTTATACAAGTTGATTTTTTTCATTGTAGCTCTGTAGAAAATTCATTTTTCTTCTTTCATTTTTTTTCAGCTTCATGAACTCTTGAGTTGACTTGCTGAGCCCCAAACACATTCTGAACTGATCTTGTGGAATGGGGTGGGAAGGTGAGGAGAAAGCAATAGAATAAACAAAGCATGACAGCAGATGGCATGAGTTTGGTGGGAAGATGCTGACCAGCAAGAATGGTCAGATAAAGTGGGGGAAGATAAGTGGTTGATAAGAACAAAATATATTCATATACATGTATGGAAATATTATAATAAAACCTATCATTCTGTAAACTAACTTTTAAAAACTAACAAATAAGTAAAATAATCAAAGTGTTTTACAATATATCCCAATAATATTTCTGTTTTTGCATCATTTGAATACTCCTAATGAGCCATATACAACCTCAGGTAGTGCTCTCAGCTTGTATAAATTAACATGAATTAACACTGTCTGACTGCAGGAAATATCTTCTCAACAAAGCTTCCAAACCAAATTCTTTCTGACTGTCGAGAAAGCCTCCCAGATGACTAGGTAACTCTACACTGATCAAATACACGTCATAATCTGATGCCCATAGCGAGTAACAGTGCATGTTATCTATTTTCTAAACACCATGTATTTTCATTTGTAACTCCCAAGGGCTCAGTTCTACATCCATGCTAGCAGGCTAATTATTCTTTAACTCATTCATTATTTTATTTTAGCCAATATTTGTAAGCATCCCAGTGTTCATCGTGTCTACTCATGATTGCAACACAGTGACCATAAAACATACTATCAGTCATTCATTCACCATTAGGGAGTTCAAATTTGGGACATAACTCTTGCATAGTATTTAACAAAAATAATGTGGGTTAGAGACCCTGAAAAGCCATATATACACCTAGTGTTTTCCTCATGTCTCTGGAAATTTACCATGCTGATGTTTAAAGGCAAATATTACCTAAACTGCATCCTGTGAATTCCAGGAGAGGGTTCATCTTATTACATGACTTCTCTAGGGTCATGGACTACAGAATTTTTATCCTCTGCTTTACAGCTGACATTCACCTATAAGTGAGTACATATTATGTTTGTCTTTCTGGGTCTGGGTTACC
This sequence comes from Microtus oregoni, assembly GCF_018167655.1. Classification (NCBI taxonomy): domain Eukaryota; kingdom Metazoa; phylum Chordata; class Mammalia; order Rodentia; family Cricetidae; genus Microtus; species Microtus oregoni. The sequence continues at coordinate 36,078,141 of NW_024543066.1, forward strand.
TCACCTGGGATGGTTTTCTCTAGCTCTATCCATTTGCATGCAAATTTCAAGATGTCATCATTTTTTACTGCTGAGTAGTACTCCATAGTGTAAAGGCATCACATCTTTTTTATCCATCCTTCAGTTGAGGAGCATCTAGGTTGTTTTCATGTTCTGACTTTTACAAATAATGTTGCTATGAACATAGCTGAACAATTTTTTTTTGTAGTATGATTGAGCACCCTTTGGGTATATGCCCAAGAGTAGCATTGCTGGGTCCTGAAGTAAGTCGATTCCAAATTTTCTGAGAAACAGTCACAATGACTTCAAAAGTGGTTGTAAAAGTTTGCACTCCCACCTAAAATGGATGAGTGTTTCCCTTACTCCACATTCTCTCCAGAATAACCTATCATTGGTGTTTCTAATCTTAGCCATTCTGACTGGTGTAAGATGGTATCTCAGATTCATCTTGATTTACATGTCCCTAATGGATAAGGATGTTGAACATTTCCTTAAGTGTCTTTCAGCCATTTGAAATTCTTCTGTTGAGAATTCTCTATTTAGATATGTACCCTGTTTTTTAACTGGATTATTTGATATTTTGATGTCCAATTTCTTGAGTTCTTTATATATTTTAGAGACAAGTCCTCTGTCTAATGTGGGGTAGGTGACAATCTTTTCCCATTCAATAGGCTGTCTTTTGTGCTCTTGACTGTGTCCTTTGCTTTACAGAAGCTTCTCAGTTTCAGGAGGTCCCATTCGTTTATTGTTTCTCTCAGTGTCTGTGCTACTGGGGTTATATTTAGTAAGTGTTCTCCTGGGCCCACGCATTGAAGGTTGCTCCCCACTTTCTCTTCTGCCAGGTTCAGTTGGGTTGGATTTATATTGAGGTCTTTAATCCATTTGGACTTGAGTTTTGTGCATAGGGATTGGTATGGATCTATTTTAATTTTTCTACATGCTGACATCCAGTTATGCAAGCACCATTTGTTGAAGATTCTTACTTTTTCCATTATATATTTTTAGTTTCCTTGTCAAAAATCAGGTATTCATAGATATGTGGATTAATATCTTTAATTCATTTTCATTGGTCAACCTGTCTGCTTTTATGCTAATAGCAAGCTGTTTTCATTACTGTAACTCTATAAAAGACCTTGATATCAAGATGTTTCCTTTATTGTACAGGATTGTTTTGGCTATCCTGGGTTTTCATTTTTCCATATAAAGTTGAGTGTTTTTCTTTCAATGTCTGTGAAAAATTGTGCTGGGATTTTGATGGGGATTGCATTGAATCTATAGGTTGCTTTTAGTAGGATTGTCATTTTTTATCATATTGATCCTACCAATCCGAGAGCATGGGAGATCTTTCCATTTTCTGATATCTACTTCAATTTCTTTTTCAAAGATTTAAAAAGTTCTTCTCAAACAGGTCTGTTACTTGTTTGGTTAGTACTACCCCAAGATATTTTATGGGTTTTTTTGTGGCTATTGTGAATGGTGATGATTCTCTGGTTTCTTTCTCAGTTTCCTTATCATTTGTATATAGGAGGCTACTGATATTTTTGAATTGATATTATATCCTGCCACATTACTGAAGGTGTTTATTAACTATAGGAGTTTCCTGGTAGAATTCTTGGGGTCACTTATGTATACTATCATATCATCTGAGAATAGTGAAAGTTTGACTTCTTCCTTTCTATTGTAACTTCATTTTTTATTATGTTTTTGGGGACCAAACATAGGACCTTCCATATATAAAAGCAAGTACACTACCACTGAGATACAACTAGAGCACATTTTTGTTTATACTATATTAATTATATGGCTTCTCCCCACTATAATTAATAAACATGCCTCAGAAACCATGCCGTTCTCTAAGGAGTATACATGTTACTGAGTGTTACTGTGCTATCTCATTCCTCCTGTGAACTTCCAGGAACTTGTCTATTGCATCAGTGGTTCACCTAATATTGAACAAAAAAAATCATTTGAAAGAAAATATTTATTTTTGATATGTTTGATGTGATAAAGTGTTACTCAAGCTCCTGATTTCTATAAATACTGACTGCTTTGAAAAGAAACTATTTCTGTACTCGAGGATCTATTGTATAGGATGATTCTGTCTTTGATTCAGTGGGAGAAAATAACTATTACACTTTTCTTCCAAGCTGGGGTAGTGGATAATTTGAGGGTGATAGGTGTATGAGAAAATGCTAGTTATGCTTGTCCAGTATTTTTCTAATATCTTCATGCAAAGTGAGATCATCCTTCAAATATTTAAAGACATTAAGTGGAACCCATGTAATTTCTGACTGTACTGTATTTCTATTTCTGTATCATATCCCACAGACGTTTCATAAATATATATAATAAGTAGAAAAACTATACAAGCTTAGTGCTTATGGCTTATGTTTTAATCTACCTTTCAGCTCCTGCACTGGGAAATAAGATGTAGAAAATCAGGAGAGTTTGTCCTCACATAGCTGTGACTTCTCTTCCAAACACTGGAGTCTGTCCCAAGTTCCAGTTTTGGTGCCTACTTGTAGGCAATCAGTAATGTGATTTTTTTTTTCTGACATCAGTTATATTGCATAGGTGTCTCCTATCATCCTTGTATTTATATTCATTCTCCTCTGGAGGGGACTTGTCAGGTTCAAGGAAGGCATTTAAATTACATCTAGGACATTTGACTCAAAATCCAACAGTCTCTGATTCCTCCACTCCCCACCTCAAGTGATTCAACATTCACTTTGCCAGTTGTTTTCAGTTGTGGTGTTGGAGGATGTGGCTGCTAAGTAGACATTTCAACACTACTTAACGTTACCCAACCAGGTTCTGAAGTGGCAGCTGACTGGAGCTGATGTATACTGTGCCTGGTGTCAGTCACTGACAGATATTGTCAGAAGCACTGTGGTTGTTGTGCATTCAGACTCTTCCAGATGAATGGGAACTGACACGCACCAATTCTGCAACAATGGATGGAGTGACGATGGGAAAACAATACCATGTTCAGAACTGAAATACTAAGCCTAGATCTGTCGCCTTCGATAGCCAGAGAAATTACAGTGGGGTGACACTAACTTTACCTGACTTCAGTTTAAAAATGAGCTCTGTGCAAAGGTAAAGCTAGGTAGCAGAGCTAGTAACGTCCTGGGCAAGCCATGACATATCTCCTTTTGATAGTTGAACTTAACTGTGACTGGATTGAGACTCACCTGGGGAACTGCCTGGGAGATTAGTAAGCATACTCTTAGATTTAATGAATGACTCAATCCCTTACCAGACTCTTAGTGGAATGGCATTATTGGAAGATGGTCTTTGTTGAAGAATGGAGGTTGCTGAAGATGTATCACTGAGAGCAATGTCTTTTCTTGGTCCTTCCCTGTATTCCTTTCTCTCTGCTTCCTGATCACCATACTGAAAGCTGCTGTGCTCTGCTACGAACTATTCACCTGAGAAACTGTCACCTATGAAAATATGAACCAGAATACATCTTCCCTGAGGTTGTTTATGGTAGTCATTTGGCCACAATAGCAAGAAACGTAATGAATAAGCTGCCTGAGGTTACTGTAAGTTACAGTACAACTGGCCTCTGGTGACATCAAAATAGTTACCTAGTTGTCACAAAATAATTATCTAAACATTCATGCCTTGGCCTGAATTTATTTGCTGAACATGGATATAGGCATTTGTATGCCTTAAAAGCTGTGATGATTCTGATACCCACCAGTGGTTGTTGCCTATTGCATCTGAAAACTGAATGAAAGGTGCTCTAAAAAATGGACACACATTTTTCATTTTTCATAGTAGTTCAGTGCCATTCATATATTTGTTTAATAGTCATAATTTCCTGTCCAGAGCATCATAACCAGGCTATATTACCCTAAGCTCACGCTGCTCTTATTTTGTCAGTATCCTTATTATATTTTGAAATTTGTTTTGGTATATGAAGGTAAGTGAGGTCAAAGAACCAGTGTTAAAGACAGTTAAAAGTGTTAAACAAGGTTAAACCAGGTTATAGAACCTGTTTGGTTAACCAGGTGGCCTCACCTGGGTGTGAGAACACACACTGCACCACCTTCCTTTCCACTCTCTTCTCGTGGAGCTAGAAGTTAATACTTACTGTGAGTAACAAACAGCTGCTGCCTTGATCCCAGATTAAATAAACTTTGAGTCATAAAATATTTCAGAAGACAAGATACGCCAGGCATGTTGGTTCAATTACATACCAGACGTGTTGGTTCAATTGCACACCGGCTGTCCCTTTTATGTCCGTATTCTCACTCTGACAGAGGCAGGTAGCACATTTTTCATATTGACAGTTTCTAACTTAGACATGAGGCAGAGTAGGGACTGGTAGAATTATAAAACAGAATTAATTGACCTTCACTCCTACGGAACTGCTCCAGGCATCCACATCAAAACTCATCCCTGAAGATTTCAATGGGAATTTTCTTAATTTTTAATACCTACTTTTCTCAGGTATGTATTAGCAAAGTAATTCTATATATAATTATGATGTGGAATTCCCCTCTGTATGCTGTGAATGTGCTTAGTTACCATTGGTTAATAAAGAAGCTATTTTTGGCCTATAACAGGGCAGAATATTGCCAGGCTGGAAGAGAAATATAGAGAGAGTAAGCTGACTCAGAGAGACACTATGTAGCCACTGATAGAGACGATGCCAGACGGAACCTTAGAGGTAGGGCAGAATAGAACATGGAGGGAATTCCAAGCATAGATAAAGGAGAAAAGAAGGTGGAGGAGTCAGGGAGATGCCATGAAGCCACCAAAGGAGAAAGACACAAGCTGCCAGTCAGAATTTACAGGTAAACCACAAGCCGCATGGTAAAATACAAAATAATAGAAATGGGTTAATTTAAGACATAAGAGTTAGTTAATGAGAAGCCTGGGCTAATAAGTCGAGCAGTGTTGTAATTAATATAGCTTCTTTGTGATTATTTCGGGTCTGGGCGGCCAGAAAACAAACAAGCAGCCTCTGCCTAGATAATTATGCATATTATTATGTATATATAGCTATACTTATATATAAATAAAAGATTTATCAGTGAAATTAAATTTGTCAGAAAAGTGAGATTTTTTAAAGATGAAATGAAGTCATGGATAGCTAATGATTGGTTTATCAAATGAGTCTTCTATGAAGAAAAATATCTTCCTGAAGGAAATGAAATGTCTCCAGAATCATGTCAATTTTGAAGAAATACCTACTGGTAAGGATAGACTATGCAGATACAGAGAAAAGTCTATAAGAGACTTTTTTTGTAACCCCAATTAATGCATCTTTGTTCTCCATTAAAGCCAGTACATAAAAACTGTACATGTGCATATATGTACATGTACAAATGTATTCGCATCTAAATGTATGTACACTGAGTATGTTCACCACCAGGCAGGAAATATCTCGCCTATAAAGAAGAAACAGGAGAATTATTAAGGCATTCATTAATTAGGTTCCATTTACATCTTCAGAGTCAGCTCAAATCATCCACTTAGACATGAGGCTTCCCAGTTTGTTCTGTCATTATAACATGGCAGAATTAAAAAAAGAGAACTATTTTGAATTTCACAAGCACAGAAAATTGCACAGTATATTTCTCATCTTGGGCATCACTGTTAGTTAACATTAGAGTTATGTTACAGTTCTGAGGACAGGAAACTAGCATTTGTTGGTTATCTGTTATGTATAGGACCGTAGAATAAACTTCACATACATGTATTCGAAAACACAGTCTCACTTTCTATTCACAGAAATCTACCAGGTTGATGTTATGATTTGTATTCTCCTATAAAAGGGTGTGGGGGAAATGTTAAGAAAGCCTAGCAATTGGTAATTTCTAGACTAAACAAGGAGATAATTGACTATCATTGTGCAGACAAGACAGTGATCTAACTACAACATTCCCAGTAACTCTTGCATCCTCTAAAATGATTGCTAAATTATACCTTTTTGAGAATATGAGCATGAATTCACAATACATTACTGTTTATGTGGTACAATAAGTATATACAGCAATTTTCTACTCTTGTGTTTATGTAGACATGAGTTATAACAACAAATGTACACATAGGATCACCGCAACCACTTGAACAGTTATTACTGTTTTTTATATGCATGTGCATTGTGTATAACTATATATAAACACATATTAACATGTAAGTGTAAATTATAAATATATAGGCATATATCATGGGTAGTACAGTGTTAGATGAAATGTATTAACATAGTTATTTTACAATATCATATATAAATGTATATGTATACACAGACATAAAGTTATTATACTACTTCCTTCACCTAAAAAATTGTTATATAGGATATATAGTTGGCGAGACATGACCCTCAATGGGAAACTGTGTTCTAATATTCCCTTCAGGAGGGCAGCTCTGAGGACTCACTGCCCTTGAGTGTACAAGACATACATCCATCACTAAAAGAATTCTCAAACATAGCTACAGAAAGACCTTCTTTCCCCCTTCTCTTTCTTGTCCCTTGTCATTCCAACACTTGCCTCCCCGTGCTACAAGCAAACAGTAGAAGCCACCATTGGGAGGATCGCTGGGCCCCTGCAGCCCTAACTCTAATTCTACTGTGTATCCTCAAAAGTTCCATGCCAATTCAGATCCCTGGAGTGAAAGGACAATCACTTCCTGGTTAAATTCATTCAACTCTTTAGTCAACAAAATGATGTAGCGTTTTCATCAGCAAGCCAATTGAAAACTCAGCACTAGAAAAAAAAAAAAAGTAAAGCGGCCATTGGGGAAAAAAGAAGCCTTCCCTGGGGGTTTGTGTCCCACACAAAGGCAAGCGAGGCCAAGCCGTCACTCCCTTTCTTCATCCCAGTAGCCAGTGCACAGTACCAGCTCTAGCGTGAAGGGAGATTTAAAAGCGACTAAGTACATATAAACATTTCGCATTCATTATCTGGGGTTTCTGCTACTGGTTGACATATCATTAGTCCTAGTGTAAGGCAAGCTTTAAAAAACGTAATTACTTAATCATGCAGTTAGCTCCCCATCAATTCTAGCAGCATTTGTTCTTAACTAGCTTTTAAGAACAAAATTAGGAGTAATTTGTAAACAAAAGTAATTGAAGAGAGGCAGATATTACCAAGGTGTTAGCGGCATTAGCAGACATTATTGTGTTCCCTAATACCACCACAGCACTGCGGGTAACAATAGGTAGCAGGCAGAAGGCAGGGCTATGGAGACAGAAGGTCGCACGCATCCTGCCAAGAGCAGCATGAAGCGGAAACTCTACTGGCCCCACCAACACTTACCTCCAACAACAGGTTGATAATCTACTCCTAGAATGACTCGCGTTACATCCTGAAGATTTGGGGAGTTATGGTACAATGTGACTTTTCAGGACCCTGAAGGTTGTCTTTCTTACCTGTTCCGTGACGAGTCATGGTCACAGGAACTACAGATATAGAGCAACCACTTGTCTCGAAGAACAAAGGACACTCTACGAAAAGAAAAAGATACTTTGAACACCCTTACTTCTGGTTATCTGTTAGAGTCAGTGAACTCCGATTGCACATGACTTCTGTGCTAGGTGCTATCCTAGGCTCATAAAAAACAGCAGTCAGCAACCTCCATACCTGTAATTTTTTTTCCTCTTATACAATACATCCTGATGCCAGCCTCCCTTCAAACCGGTACCTTGCCACCAACCCTCTTCCCCCAGTCCCACTGCTCCTCTGTTTCCTTTATAAAATGAACAGACCTTGCCAGGTCTCCAAGAGCTAGTTCCAGGATAGGCACCCAAACTACACAGAAAAAAACCCGTGTGTGGGGGGGGGGGGGAAGTGAGGGGGGTGAGAACAGGCCTACCAGTATATCAACCAAGTGCTGCATAGAAGATGCAGTAAGACTAGGCATGCATATTCATAATAAAGCCAGACAGGGTAAACCAGTAGGAGTGTAAAATAAACCAAATCGCATTGAAAATACACATGAAAGAAATGAAAAGTAGGGATTCAGACATATGGCCTTGTTTTTATATCACTATGTTGCTAGGACAAGGCTGCATACCTTCTGAGGCCCCACGAGAATTCAACAACAGCCTTGAACATGCAATCCTATGTCTCTGAAGACTTGTGTCCTGTAGAACCTGTAAGCAAGCTATATCAAGTCTCTGAGCTTCAAACCTTTATCTTCCAGTTAATATCTTGGCACCGTTATCTCAATCCAATGCTGTATTCATGTCATGGAAGTCAATATGTCTAGCAATTTTAGGTACTGTGGTGTTGTAACTCTACATAAGTCTGTATATGCAAAACAGAGGTGGTAAAAATGATTGATATAGTAAAATTAAAATATGATAACTTCTGAAGGGTTATGATTTCACTAGAAACCAGCACAGAGACTTTGAGAATAAGGGAAATGCATATCAGCTGTCAAGGCTTAGTATATCAAGCACTTGTGTGTGTGTCCTTTATTACATATAAACACCTAAAAGATGTGCAGTAAAATAGATAATTATTTCCATTAAAGATTAGTAATTCTTTATATTGATTGATCTTGGGAGTGAGTTGAGTTGCGTGTCCACAGTGGAAATCCCACACTATTCACCCCATCTGCTGTTAGTCTTCTGGAGAAAGAGCTCCAAGTACAAATCATAGCACACGAATTCTGATTTATAACAAATATCGCTTTTTTATCCCCTTCCAAAGTGAAAATACAGAGAACCACAAACTTTCAGGTTTATGACTTGGGCATATAAATAAATTATGAAAACTCACTGTGCTTCGTCTGTTTCAAAAGAGTTAAAAAAAATGTCTCATTGAAATGAATCAACCAGAGAGTAATATAAGGGATGTTTGTGAGGCATTCAATCCCTTGAAATCTAGGATAGCAGAAATTGCTATCAAAGCAAGTATCATGTCCTCTGCTAAGGAAATACTACCTTAGTACATTTCTTACCGACAGGAGCAGTTTTTGCTCTCTTTGAAGTTTATGATTCTAACATAGCAACAGGTAAATATTTTTTTCTTTAGTGCTACAGGCATTTGGCCTTTAGAATTAGCCAAGTGTTCAAATCATCCAAGTTTCCATTGTGTGTCTACCAGAAGCCTGGAAGAGCAGAGCTAAGAGTTTAGATAATTATCCAAATAATTACCCAGGCCTCAAAGTGACTTTTATTGGTTTACATAGATCATTTGGGCAGAGGAGGCTTTTCTCTTTTAATTGTCTGTAAAACAAAATCACTGTATTCAAACCAGCCTACTCCTTTGAAAGATTAAATAAAAATTACTTGCAACAAAAGTGAACACCATGGCTGGGAAATTCTTTTCTGCAAGCCTTCAGAACCTGATGAGAAATGTTTAGGCTGGGAGAAGATTGTCAAGGTTTGGAGACTTTATCATGAGCATCGATCACTGTTCACAGAGAAAGTACTCCCCATTGCCTGGACTTTAAGAAAATAGGAATTTCACTTCTAGTAACCACTGATGTGGATAAAAGTGAGCATTGACACTCAGCAACCCAACATCTTATAAGATGTGCAGGTCAGTCCCCCATCAAAAATTAGAATTTTTATCTGGATACCAGAACAAACTTCTTCTTTAGTTCTTCATTTTTCCCTCCTGTCTTTCTGTTCCTCTCTTCCAGCACATTTATTTAAGTATTTAAGCCATTATCCTTTTATGATCTCGTGTGTGTGTGCGTGTGTGTATGTGTGTGTGTGTAAATTTTCATACATGCCAAGGTGTTTGGAAGTTAGGGGACATCAGGATTTCAGCCTGCGAGCTTCCAGAAAATCTATTTTTGTCTCTTTTTTTTAAATTTTTTTTTTATTGAGAAAAGGAAAAAAATGTATCCGCCTCCTCCCAGCCTCCCATTTCCCTCCCCCTCCTCCCACCCTTTTCCCCCTCCCCCAAACTCCTCTCCCCCTCCCTCTCCAGTCCATAGAGCAGTCAGGGTTCCCTGCCTGTGGAAAGTCCAAGGTCCACCCCCCTCCGTCCATGTCTAGGAAGGTGAACATCCAAACTGGCTATGTCCTCACAAGACCATCAGGATTGCAAATGCTTGCACTATGTGTCTAGATTTTATTTGAATTCAGGGGTTCAAGCTCATGTCCTAATGTTTACATGGTAAATGCCTTTGTCCAAGGAACTATCCCTCTAGCCTTACTCTTTGATATCTAGTGTTCCCTCTGCCATCTCCTCAAATTCATACGCTACGATTTGAAGTGGTGTTCCAAGAAATTCACTGACCTATTGGCCCCTTGCCCTACTTCTTCTTTCCCTTACTTTACGGAAACTTTTGATGCCGACTCTGCCCAGGGCTTTTATTTAGGAGACGTGTAAGAGGAGGAGAAGGTGGACCTGGTGGAAATAGCCTAAAGCAGAAATTGATAGAGGGTCTGCACTCGTCTCTACTCTTCTCCCTGGCTTTTCTTGGAGGTCTTCTCTTCCACTTTAGGAACAGGTAGAATACATGACAATGCTGGGAGACATCATTTAATGATGAACTTCTCTGTGCAAGCCAGGAACACCTGTGTTCAATTTAAATTTAAATAATAATAACAAGAGCTTTGAATACATATATATATATATACTTTATTATATATGTCTATATGTCACATATGCATAATTATGTGACTTAGTGGTCTTGGGACTTAAACCCAGCTCTTTCCTTGTACATATATTATCTTATCAATTTACAAACTACTCCCAGAAGGTCTTTCTTCTTTAATTTTATGATTTTCATTTCATGTGTAAGGGATTTTTTCATGCATGTATTTCTGTGCACCACACGGGTACCTAATGCTCACAGAGGGCAGAAGAAGGTGTCTGAAACCTTGGAACTGGAGTTATACATAGCTGCAAGCTTCCATGTGTGTGCCAGGATTGAACTCGGGTCCTCCGGAAGAGCAGCCAGTGCTCCTAGCAACTGTCCCATTCCTTTAGCTCCTAGAAATACTTTTTTTTTAAAGTTGCTGGGTTCTCCACAACATCAACAATTGCATTTCGGAGAATACTTCCTCGTCCCAGTAACTTTCTGTCTCATTTTTCTTCATGTCACTTTTCTTCTCTGAATATTTTAATAATCTGTCTATGTATTTATTGCCTGCATTTGTCAAAAGACAGAAGCTCATGAGAGCAGAGTTCTTACTTAATATTGCAGTCCATAGGACCATGTCATTGTTCACTAAGTACCCAAACAAAAAATCGAACAGCATTCTTATATGGAAGAAGGAACGGTTCTTACTCTCTTCTTGTAAGTAGAGAAGTCAATTAAGAAACAGTAAATTCGACCTGGGTCAGTTTACATCAGATAAACATACCAGAATTCCTCCTGAAGTATTTCTCATCAAACAAGTACCTTAACTCTAATGCTTCTGCATTCAGTTCTGTCTCCAGAGAAAATCTGCATAGGCTTTGCATTTTGAGGTTGCCAGAAAGATTGAAAAAAAAAAAGCTTATAAATTTTCTAAATCTTGCTACTTTGTAAATAAGTCCAATGTTATGTGCTGGGGCCTTATGAAAATGAGCAAAACCTTGTTGTCAATAAGGATAATGATCATAAATCATTGGCCACACTGTTCGTCTAAACAAGAATACATTCATATATGTCTGTAGATTAGCTCAACTCATGTAGTTACAAGTAGAAAGGAATATAACAGCAATTTTTGTGTATAGCAGATACACATTAGCACACTTAACTTTGGAAAGTGCTTCCTTAAGTAATCAGTTTTGTAGTTAAAGAAATTTGGGTTCCTAGAAGAGAAGTAATGATCATAAGGAGAGGCAGTTAGTGATGAAATTAGAGTCTGGAATCCAAGTAGATCAGATATGCCTCGCTTGCCAGAAAAAACATCCAGCGAAAGCAGACCATAAATTCACATAACCTGTGCAGTTCTAGAGTCTCTAAAACACTGCCTAGTGAGCATAATCCTGTATGTATCTACCTGCATCTTCAGCAAGTTTTGGCTGAGTAAATTTTAAAATAACATAATGAAATACAGTGTTCTTTCCAGTGTGTTCTGATACCTACAGAGCTTAAAGCTTATCTGCATTTTGAGTATTGGCTATGTTGCAAGAGTTGGGCATAGGGCATGTATATTGAGAGTTGCACCAGGACCTATGAGTCTAGGTAGATTCTTTAATAATGTCTACGTAATGCACTATTTTGAAAGCAAAGGGGCCAGGAGCAAGTGTTCATTTCGTAGCAATAGCTTCCATTTGCTTCTGAAAGTTTCCATTGGGTTACAGAGTGGTGTCAGGGTTTAGACACGAACTTAAATTTGACTTCTACCTTACACAGTCACCATCACACATTAGGAAAAGGCGATTTGAAAGAACTCGTGTCATGTGGATAAATACAATGCCCTATTTTTATATGTTTAAGATAATTATTTTTTGAAATTCACTGAAAATTCCTTTCTTCCTTTTACTTTATTATAAAACGTACTGAAAAAAAAAAGATCACAGACTCAAGTTAGCCAGACCCAAGAGCTATACAAATTAATGAATTTATCTACAATTAGAATTGGCATTCAAAATTGATGTTAAGAATCTTCACTCCAAATGTGTGCACGTTATCATCCAGTGCTACCTCCAAAAACCTGGGACAGAACTAGAACTAGGAAAACTTTAGTTTTCTGAAACCTTTGTATAACAAATTTATATAAAATACACACATGTGCGTGAACACGCTTGCACGTGTTCATACACACACACACACACACACACACACACACACACTCACTCCTGTCCTGCATTCACTCCTTTCCCAGTCCCCATATTTAGCTTCTCTTCATGGTATTTATTCAGAGAGAATAAATCTAATGATAAAGAAATGCAATGTTTGTATGCTGTTTTGGCACTACAAAGTACGGTAGCTTCCTTTAGTCACAGAGAAATCTATTTAGACAAAGATGAATGTAGATTTGGATGATTTTAATAAATACATGATATTTGCAAGTAAAAGTACTCTAGTGTTTAGTGGAGAACTGGAATTCCTGATTTGTTGCAACGGTGTTACCACTTTTGAGGAGAAAAAAAAAAATTTTTAAATAGACCCCATTTTCTCATATCCGTTTCTGCCCTTGGGCTTCTGTCCACTTGCAAGGCACATATTGGTACTAAATACAAATGTGTAAATTGATCGAATGAAAAAATAACTATATCTGGGAAGCTTAATTACAATAACAACAATGACCTAAAGGCAGTTGAAGACAAGAAAGAGAAGTTTAAGTACCAAAAAAACAGGAACTTGCTTTCCATCTGCCTTACCCATTATCTTTCTATTATGTTTATGTGGGAAACTGCATGTTATGCAAGTCTCTTGCAGAGAGTCAGACCTCTGATCTGTCCTGATTAGATGAGGAAAGCTGGAAGACACACAAACACCCTTAAACGCAGCTGAGAATGATGAAAGGAAAACAGAATGCTCTCCTGCGTATGCCTTTCAGTTGTGTGTGTTTACTGTTTTCTTTTGCTTCTAGAAACTTATTTACAAGACTCCAAGACCCATTCAGGACTCTCAAATGCTAGCAGCTTGAAGACCCTCCTTATCTCAGAGGATGGCTCTTGTTTAAAAACTGCACAATGTAAATGGTATCTGGTGTTTAATGAAAAGCACTGAAATTGCTATATGGTGCCACAGATTCACTGCTGAACATGTCATGAGGCAACATTTTATGGGCATTGTAAAATCTTTTTACCACACACAGATGCATTACCCAAAATTACTCAAATCTGCAGGGCATCTGAAACTCACTCTGTAACAGTAATAGGCTTTGCTGCTTAAAAAGTGATTATGACTAATACACAGAAACAATTATCATAGGCTCAGCTGCCAGGAGTTCATTCTCTCTGAAATCTGAGCAATCACTGAGAAAAACTAAGTCATTTTCAAAACTCACAGGATCATAAAGCAGAACTAGGGAAATATTTTAAACTATCGGTCTATACAAGAAAGATTTTACTGACAGGATTTTTACAAATCCTAACATTTTATCATTTTAATACATATTGTAGGTTAATTAGAGAAATTATGAAAGCAGTTAATACAACTACATTATGGGACTGGTCCTGCAGCAAGAGAAGGCAATAGGAATGTTTGGAAAGAAATTAGGAGTGGAATCAAAAAGATTTGCTTATGGCCCTGGATGATTCCTTTATCTCTCTGGGCTTTAGTTTTTATCTATGCACACACACACACACACACGCGCGCGCGTGTGTGTGTGTGTGTGTATGTTTGTATCTTTATTGAGGCTTCCTCCTACTCTGACCTGCCATGATTTGATCTTATATGATATAAAGTAGGAAAACGTTGGTGTCTACTTTTTACTCTTCCTTTGGGGAGGAAACATGAGGAAAAATATAGTGAAAGAAGCAGACCTGCTCTTTACTTTAAAGGGTTTGATATGAAAACAATTTTTTTCAAATCATTTAAGACAAAATGAGCAAGATGATAGAAGGGACAGGAGTTTGAGGAGGACTGATACTAGGTAATTAATGACTAATGAATTTGATTTTTAGGTAATTAATGACTAATTAATTTGATTTTTTTTATATAGGGTAAGAAAGAATTTGAGATACTCAGGAATAGACGCATATGTTCTGTCACCTATCTTGCCCCAATGTTCATCTACATACTCTTTAGAATCATCCACAAACTCATATCTATACTTCGTTGTATGGTTGGTCAAGTGAAGATCACTCTGCAAGGGTACTCTATTCATCATAAGCTTGTCTACCTGTTTGGGTTTCTAAATAAATGTGTGTAGTTGAGTCACTCACTGTTAAGTGGGCCATGACATGAACTCAACACGTAATCATCACTTATTGGTAGAGAGGCTTATAACTGATATATGAACAATCAACAGAGTTAATTATCATTGTGCAGAACTTAGTAAAGGTAGTTAAATAGACCATGGGAAGAAAGGCAATGTGGATCATGTATTTCATCATGATTTTTTTTTCATTAAAAAGCCAGAGATGGAAGAGGTGAAATAGTTAAGAAACTGAGATATGTGTGTAAGCTGAGTGTGTTACTCTGGAGATCTGAATTCAGGCTTTTGGGTCAAAGTAACTGACTTAGTTTTATGTATCTAGCTTTATTGGAAGTGTGAAAAATGTAATGTCAAACACAAGAGATATTGTATATAAAGTTTGACTTTTAATCCTTATAATAACTCCTTACCTTTAATTATCACCAGTCCTACTAATAAGATTCTATTAATCCTATGAATAAGAAAACAAAGACATGGGGAGTTTCTGCATATTGTTTTAACTTACAGTTAAAGCTTCAACTTTAACCTAAGTCTCTCTGACTCCAGAGCATAGGATGTAAGCTTAAATGTACAGAAAGTTGGAAAGATACATGCACAAGAAGCAGGTCATTTTCCAGATCAGGCAAATGTTAAGAGCTTATCTGACTTGAGTCTTCCGAAGCACCGTTGGCCTGTACTGTCCAAGAGCACTGACAGGAAGGATTGACAGTTAGAGGCTTCAGAGCACAAAGAAGTAGGAGCACTTTGATCATTGAGCCCATCACTGACATACATCACATGAGCTGAAACTAATGTTCCTTGCCACAGAGAAATCCAAAAATAGCTACAAAGAAAGAACAGACCATTCCTAATTGCACCTTTGATTCTAGAGGTCAAATGCAAGTAAATCAAGCCTGCCTTTTATTGCACTGCACTGATAACAAACTTAATGTAGAAGTTTTAAGTCACTGTGGTTCCTCTGAGTTATATACTATAAGGAGGTATTAACTAGACTGTGGCTGGGTGACCCTCCTCACATTTGTAGTTTCTGCTGCTCTTTAAGTCTTGCCAAGGTCAGTGTATTATCAATTTATTACATGATTTAATAATGTATTAATCAAATTTTTACTGTGGTTTAGGCTATTCACTACAAACCTAGAATATGGAGAATCCTAAGATATGGTTTCTGTGCTGAAGGAATAACCAACCTAACAGAGAAGGCACTGAAGCAAAACAGAACTTAGGTAGAATACAAAGGTTCAGATAATGAGTGAAAAGAGGGTATTAGGTTTCAGTGCCAACCCTTCTCATCATTAGTTTCGGAGGCCTTGACTAAGGCCCCTCACCTTCAGGGGTATTATCCATAAAATGGGAAACTGTCTTCTAGAGCTGTCAAAACAATGACATAAGTTAATGGGGTCAGCCATTGCTGATTTCTTTTCTCTAACGACCTGGTGGTTTATGGAACTAGAGGAGCTAATCATATCAGAATAATCAGTTCTTCCATTGTAGGCTTCCCATTGGAGAGCGTCAGTGAAATGAGTACCAAATACAGAGTGGGAATCTGAATAGTAAGTCAAAACTGGGAGACGCTCTTGGTAGGAAGTTGTATATACATTGAAATGTTAGGGGAAGTCTAAGAAATCAGCAGATGAAGTAGACGGGGCTCCAGGAAAGAAAAGTGGAAGACCCCACATAGACTTGCTCAGTCGGTTCCAGACATAGACTTATTCTTGAAGTGAGCAAAACACATAGGCAGAATTTCACGGGGGCAGGGGCAGTGAATAGCGCTGGGCTGATGTTAGATAAACAGCCATGGTGATGATGCAGAGAAACTCCATGAAGATGAGAAAAAATAAATGGTGATTCATGAGTTCTTCTTTCTGGTGCCTTGTCATTATTAGCAGATATTAAAATTCCAGGCAGGGCAGTGGTAGTGCATGACTTTAATCCCAGCACTGGGGAGGCAGAGGCAGGCTGATTTCTGAGTTGGAGACCAGCCTGGTCTACACAGCCACTTCCAGGACAGCCATGTGACACAGAGAAATGCTGTCTCAAAAAGGCAAAAAATAAAAAAATAAGCAGAAATAATCACATTACTACAGACAGAAGCAAACTTCTCCATGTTTTGTCAACTATTTTATATTCTTTTTTCCCAACTTTGCATAACCTAAGAAAAGAAATTAGTTATGAATTTTTCTCCATGCCTGCACTGGTACCACTGAGAAGGCAGAAAGCTTTTTTCAATGCAATAGAGATAATTGATAATAGGTAAATGACCAGTTCTCATATAGATGTCATATTCTAAGTGGGAGAGGGGAAAATGCTACCATTGCACACAGAAACACATCTTTGGAACAGTTTCTAGACTGCTCAGTGCCTCTTCTACAACTTTCTCTGCTTAAATTACAGTTTGCTGGTACCAGCATGAGTATTTTCTGAGACATTTGTTTAAACTGCAGATGCCTGAGCCCCACCCAAAAACAGATGAATCAAAATGTATAATTTTGGAATACCTTTGGGCAAGCCTATATCATATTATATCCAATTTGATTAGTGCACAGTGTATGCATGCACCATTGTTTCACACCACACACTACAAAAAATGTTCAAAAATTATGCACTGACTGAATATTTTAAAATTATATTTGAGGAAATAGAAGTGTTACCCACTATAAATTGAGCATGACACATGGTATGCATGTATTGAATTATTACACTGTATCCTAGAAATTTGCACAATAAAAGTAGTCACAAAATATATACACCTTTTTTCAGTTTGAATAATTGCTCACATTTACTCAAATCTGTAATAGAATCATTGGAATTGATATTTAAATATTTGAGAATCTTCTGTTGCATTAAGTTTCAGGGAGACTCTAAAGTCTTGAACTCATAGACCAAGGTTAACCACTAAAGTAAGAGAATCATAACAAAATAATGGTTACTACGATGAGAAAGCTGATATTTTCAAAACACAACCATAATATTGGAAAGAGGATCCCATTGTTTTATGAAATCATATTTATTTCATAGAGTTGATAAAGAAAAAGTTCAATCCTTTTACTTTTAAAAGTCTTTTTTTTTTTTTTTTTTTTTTGGTTTTTCGAGACAGGGTTTCTCTGTGGTTTTGGAGCGTGTCCTGGAACTAGCTCTTGTAGACCAGGCTGGCCTCGAACTCACAGAGATCCGCCTGCTTCTGCCTCCCGAGTGCTGGGATTAAAGGCGTGCGCCACCACCGCCCGGCCCTTTAAAAGTCTTTAAAGCCCGTTCATTCTATAGCTGACAATAATACTGAGTATTTCCATACATGGGGCACTAGACTGAGATCATTCTATTAGAAAGAATGAAAAAGAATGATGTAGGCCCTTTGCCTTGGAGAAGGGACAATCATCATGTAATTTTCCTAGTAGGTTTAGGAAGAGAATGGAGGCAGCCCTATAGGAAGCACGATATCAAATGAACCATATTAGGAATATGCACCAGGAACTCAAGGCTGAGCAGTAAAATATCAAAGCACCCTGTGGGGAAAGTCTCACAAGGTTCCCCCTGAGCAAAAACAGACAGTAACGGTGGGGTGTGGTGTTGTTCTGTAAGGCATTGAACTTGGCAAAACAACTTAGTAGAGTGTATGCAATGGGTAAAAGCCGAGGCACCTTCCCCCAAAACACAGTGGTTCCTGTGCTTTCCTAGAGAGTTTCCACTCTGCAGTCTGCTTTACCAAACGTAGAAGGTCTGACTTAACAGCCTTACAGATATTAGACTATTTATGCATGAACAGAAATAGCATTGCTTCCAAATCAAAAATTAACAATTCACCCAAATAATTTCATTGGAAATCAATTAGCATTTTCATTTACTTTGTCCTGATAAAGCAGAAGCCCACATATTCTTTCTAAAAGGACATTTCCAGACACGTCATTTAAATTATTAAAAAGAAAAAAGCATTACAGGGTAATTAGGTTAACTCTATTTCCTCACTCCTCCCTCCAGCTACCTCCTTTCCAAATAGATTACTTTTCAAAAAAAAGGAACAGTTATTCAAAACAAAATATGTTAGTTTGTCTTGCAGCCAAATGAAATGGATCGGCATTGCACAGTGATATAAGTGAAGCTCAAATTGATAAATTTATCAGGGAAAGAAAAAAGCATAGCTTAGGCAGTTCTGCTGATCATTTTAAATATTAATGGTAAAGTGCTTTAAAAATTATTATGATACTTATGACTAATGGTGAAATGTGATTTAAATTCAAAGCATTCTTTAATTTCAGCCGTTTTTCATCATTGTGAAAAAATAACTCAAAAGCAACTTCGATAATTTTCAAGAGCAATGCAAAACATAAAAGTTCTAATCCACCCAGGAAGCCCCTTCCCCAGCCTGAGTGTTCTGCCAATAAAGTCCTCAAAGGGGCTGGGTAATTTCTGACTTGCACATGGACGTCATCCAATTCTTCTGTTTAATTTGGTAACAGAGGACGATGAGTCTTGCGGTGAGAAACATATAAAGGCCACATTTATACAGCACGTTAAAAAGGTCACATGACACATGTGATTTTTTTTCTCTCCTTTGTGTTCATGAATGACTCAACATTATTATAATGTTCATATTTTATACCAGGAAATAGAAAGTTAATTGATAGCTATTTAAAGCCATCAAAATTCTCCTTTAAATAACCTACTCAGACAATAAAGAATTGCTTTCTGTGGGATTAGAAACATCATAGAAAATAATTTATTAGGACTCATTTCCATACTGGTAACTGAGCCAAGAGACTACTGGCGCTATTTGTTTTCTTGAACTCAGCCCTTGCAATTCTAAGTCAAACTGTTGTCCATAGCTTGAGACTGGCTTTAACCTTTTGCCTCTCAGAACTCAATAGCATGAATAACTCTATAGGATATCCACTCCACTCCTATTTCCCTTTTCTTGAAAAGGGTTTTAATGTATAAATGCAGGAGATAGTATCCTGTCTTTTTTTTTTTTTTTGAGGTTTGGGGAAACAACTTTAATCTTCATTGTGTGAGAGATTATAGGCACAATAAATTAAAAGTCATATGCTAAACCAAAACTTCCTTTATACAAGTATTAAAATACAATCACATTTCTAAAGTGAAACCATAGGTACACAGAGAAGCATCAGTGGGGCAAATGTTTGAACGAAGACACTCCTGAATTTCACCTTTTCACCAAGCCATGAAAACCACCAATCTTTTAGTCCCTTTCTTGTACATTATTCTTTATCCACATTATCTGCATCAGATTGGATCTCTGGACTTTATTTCATTTTTGGTGTGACACTCTCCACAAATATATATCATCAGCTGCTGCTTTGGGGGTTGAACTTCTTTCTGGATATCCATTGTTAGTGCCTCGGCAGCTCAAACAAGCTCTATGCACGCAAAACCTTTCCGGGTCTTCCATAGTATCCTGTCTTTATCCATGTCTAAGGAGGTGGAAAGGGCTTCAATCATAGCCATGCTTATCTATAAGCTAGCTGACTGATTCATTCAGAGTAAGATTAAAGAAACAACAGCAAATAGATACTCAAGCAGTGAGGAATATACGAATAGAAAGTATATACTGTTATCAAATTAATAAATGCATAGCAAATCATGTGATCAGATTTGGAAAACCTCTTTATAAAAAGTCTCACTCTCGGGTGATCAATTAATCAATGAACTTTCATGCAGTCATGAACATCTAATTAACCAGAATGTAATGGGCATATCTAAAGAATCACGGTGGTCTTTGAAATCTAAAGTCAATCACCTGATGATAAGATAAATCTCATTGGCTCGATTAACAATAACAATACAATATGTAAGGGAAGATGCCGAAAACTGAAGAGCAGGAGAGAGAAACAATGGCAGCGTGAGCCAAGGAAAAGAATTCTTGCTCAGGTGTTCTTCATGGCTCTCCAGAGAAATGGTTGAAGTTGCCTTTGGACATCCAGAACAGTATGGCTGACTTCTTTTGATTTTTGAGCCAAGGGTGTGTGAAATAATTGCACCTTTTTCAGTACACACAAACAAATACATGCGCGCATGCATGTACGCATGCGCACACACGCGTGCTACCAAATAGAGAGACACACAGCAATAGAACAGGAAGGGACAGCAGATGAGAAGAGGAAAATGAGAAAGTCACCCAGCGACGCTGGGGTTATCTGGAATTGGTACTTTGAAAATGGTTAGGACATGCTGCGAGCTATTTTGTTCAAAGAAGCCAGGCTTCCCCATTAGTGGTGTGATGTAATCCATTCTAACCTGAGCACTCTCTCATATCTCCCAGATCTCTAGAAATGTACTGCCTTTCACTTCCCTGTCTCTCCCTTGAAGAACTTCACAACGCTGCACTCTGAAGTGGGTTGACTGTAGATTTATCACACGTTTTCACTGTAATAGACCCCACTCCAGTTGTGTCTGGCAGAAGATGTTGATACTTGGCTGGAATCTAAGCTAGAGTTCTCAGAGATGCTATCCTATACACAACCCCTTCCCATGCCACAGGGTTGACACTATGGAGTGGCTAGAAATTTAGAAGTGGCATTCTATAGAAAAGAATTCCACGTGATCCATAGAAACTAAGAGCTCTTATACTCTATTTTAATGGAATCCCAGGTAATCGCTGCTACTACAGTTTGGTTGTTCAAAAGAACCTTCCTCAAGACCCGGTAATACCACTTTTGGGTATCTATCCAAAGGATGCCCAGTCGTGTCACAGGACATGCATTTAACTATGTTCAGAGCAGCTTTGTTTGTCAAAGACAGAACATGGAAACAACCTAAATGCCCCTCGACCAAAGAATGGAAAAAGAAAATGTGGTACATTTACACAATGGAGTACTACACAGCAGAAAAAAATAATTACATCTTGAATTTTGTGGGAAAATGGATGGAGCTAGAAAACATTATTTTGAATGAGGTAACCCAAATACAGAAAGACAATTTCCACATGTACTCATTCATAGGTGGTTTTCAAACATAAAGCAAAGAAAACCAGCCTACAAACCACCATCCCAGAGAACTTAGACAACAATGAGGACACTAAGAGAGACTTACATAGATATAATCTACATGGGGAGTAGAAAAAGACAAGATCTCCTGAGTAAATTGGGAGCATGGGGACCTTGGGATAGGGTTGAAGGGAAGAGGGGAGAGACAGGGAGGGGAGCAGAGAAAAATGTAGAGCTCAATAAAAATCAATTTAAAAAGAAAATAAAGCCATTAAATCCAGAGCAAACTCAAAGACAGTAGTGTGAGGTTCCATCTCTTGACAAGACAGCAGAATGCATAGAACACCAATTCTCTACAACATGAGACATGGAACCACTAAAGATGCTATTGAAATTTTTTTCTGGTGGCCATCTACTGCTGGGCATGCAGCCCACCCTTAAGAGTAGTTTGTGTTCACAATAAAACTCTCTTGGACAAAAGTCAATTTTTCATTTGCTACTGGTTATCATTTGAGATTCCATCTGGCTTAGGGACGGAGGCATGTGTTCACTGTTCCTTTAAGCTCTAATACCTCATCTTGAACATATGTATGCAGTCCCTGTGTGTGCTGCCTGTGATGATCTGAATGAAAATTCCTTCCATAGGACCTTAGGAAATGGCACTATTTGGAAGTGTGGAGTAGGTGTGACCATGGAGGAAATAAGTCACTGGAGGTGATCATTGAGGTTTCAAATGCTCAGTCCTCTCCTGGTGTCACTCTCCTTCTGATGCCTCTCAATCCAGATGTAGAACTCTCAGCTACCTCTCCAGTACTATGTCTGCGAAATGCCACCATGGTTCCTGCCATCATGACAATGTACTGAACCTCTGAACAATTAAATGTTTTTCTTTATAAGAGTTGCTTTGTCATAGTGTCTCCTCACAGCAATGGAAACCCTAACAAGACATTGCCTCAGTCTCTGTGAGTTCGTATGTGGATTAATCCTGTTGATTAAGAGGACCTTGACTCCTTAGTGTCCTCATCCCATCTGACTCTTACATTCTTCCTACCTTCTCCTGTGCATGGTTACCTGGTCCATGAGGAGAGAGATTTGATGGAGACATCCAATTTGAATCTGAATATGCTAAGGTCTCTAACTCACTGCATAATGACTGATATTGGGTTTCTGTATTTATTCTCATCAGTTGCAGGAGGAAGTGTCTCTGATAATGACTAAGCAAGGCACTGATCTATGAGTACAAAAGAATGTCATGAGTAATCATTTTATTGCTATCATTTTTAGAACAGTAGTGTTTAGTTTTACTCTAGGCTCCTGGTCTATATAGTCTCAGGTCCTTGGTCACTCAAGCAATGTCTAGGATGGGTCTTATGGAGTAGGTCCTAAGTAAATTTAAATATTGATGGTTACTTCCACAAGATTTTTGACACCATAACATTAGCATAACTTGCAGGCAGGACACGATTGCAGATCAAAGGGTTTGTGGCTGGGTTAATGTTTATATTTCTCCTTTAGTCACATATAGAGTAACTTCCTGCACCATGGACACTAGCACATACGGATGAAGGCGCTATGAAGACATCAGCTCAACTTTTTCATGTTCCATGAGTTGTGTAGATGTTATCTCCATCAATGGGGCCTGGTTGCCAGCTTGTGGAGAGTAGCTGCTATAGTCTTGGCAAAGGCTGGGTTGTTTGGAGATTCCCATGGGACCTCTTTGGCCAACAATTCAATTAGATGTAACCCAATCCCGGTATTGGAAGCTTCATTTAGTGAGAAAAGGTATCCAGTTTTGGCTCTATCTCCCGATTTTTTTGGCTATTTCATTTAGGTCACCCTTTGTATATACACATTTTAAGAATTTTGCACTATTAAGTTTCCATAGTACCCTTTAAATGGTCCTTAATGTTGGTTGTCTCTCCCTCTGTTCTTTCTCTTGTCCTCTCTTATATCTCCCAACTATTTGATCTCCCTGCTCTAGCTCCCCCTGCCATACATCTATAACAATCTATTATATTTCTCTTTCTTGGCTTGGGAGATCTGTCTGTTTCCCCTCCCTGCTTAGACCTTTGATTTACATATAACCTCGTGGTTTCTTTCTATGGATTGTAACTTGGCTATCATTAATTTTAATAGCTAATATTAACATATAAGCTAACACACGCCATGTTTATCTTTCTGGATCTGAGTTGGCTCACCCAGGATGATTTTTTTTCTAGTTTCATCCATTTCCGCGTGAATTTTATAATTTCATTTTTGTAATGACTGGATAATAGTATATTGTGAAATTTACCACATTATCTTTATCCATGTATCTGCTGATAGACATCCGGATTGTTTTCAACTTCTGGACTATTACAAATAGAGTACTAACAAACAGAGTTGAGCAAGTGTCTCTGTGGCAGGATGAAGTGTCCTTTGGGTATACGCCCAAGGGTGCTATAGATGAATCTTGAGTTAGAGCTACTCCCATCTTTCTGAAAAATTTCCATACTAATTTCCATTCTTGCTTTACACATTTGTACTCCCGCCAGCAAGGGATGAGCCATACGCTAGCTTTAAAAATTCTTGTTCAAGCCTGATTCCTTGATCATTTTCAGAAATGTCCACAGTATATAATAGGTTCAAGAAAGTAGCTGGAGCTAGACTTGTTTAGAGGGACCTAAAATCAGGCATTTTCTGAACTCTTTTATTTCTGACTACATCCATTGCCTTGCCTCCTCCTGGTCACTGACTGTGAGGTATAGGTGTAGAAATTGGGTGCTAGACACATCAGCATTCTTTATTATCTGAGAGAAGGGAATTCCCATCAAAGTATGCATTTCTGTCTTTTTAGTAAATTCTTGGGCTCATCCATGTTTATGACATGTTTTCTTGTAGGGAGTTTGGGGACTGTCTTTCAATGACCCTACAAACTGGATGTAAATTACATCTCTAAGCTTAAAAATAAGTTATTGGCAACTAAATTATTCTAAATGGGAACAGAATTATACATTTAAGAGAAGGCATACAAAGAAAACTCTTCCAAAATTGTGAGTGATGTAGCATTTTCTATTTTTTTAGGAGAGTATAAAACCCCAGAAAAGGCTAAATATCATTTTGTTCAATACATGTCAAGCAATTTAAAATTTACTTAAGTAATCACCAATTTGGCATATATAATCATTCAGCACTTTGTAAAATGCCTCTTTAAAACACCCCTGTGGTTGTGGGTATTTATCTTATGCAGATTTTTCAGTAGCAGCATACAACCATCAAAATGAAAAGTGAGCAGTCAACCATCTGCCTCTGCTGCTATGCCTTCCTGCCTGCTGCCATGAAAGACTGAATCTCCTTAGAACTGTAAGCCAAATAAAATTCTATCTTACATTGCTTTTGTCAGAGCATTTATATGAAATGTAATGAAATTTATATAAAATTCATTTATATGAAAACAACTAAGACAAAATTGAAGTAGTAGCACAATTGATGATTTTGTAGTAAGTTAGAAAATCAAGAGTTATGTTTCTTAGTACAAAATATCTTACAAAGAAGAAAAGGCTACTTAAGAAATATATCTCAGTTGTTTGAGTGCTTATTTATTTCACTGAAAAAAATGAGACTAATGCTAGTATCTTTCCTAGAATTGTAACAGTAATAAACATCTTAATGTGTGTTCCAGAGTGTCAAGCAGAATGTGGTATTCGTTGCTTTACTTCCAGAAAGCATTCCTGTTCTCCCCAACCAAATCCCTTCCACTTCCACTGGTGCATGTCTATTTGAAGACAAGACAGACGAACCACATTAACTGCTCCTCAGTGCCATAGCTTAGTGTGTAATCTAATGCCAACTTCTATAAAGCTCAGGCTGTAGCAAGTACCTTTCATAATAAGTCATTCACCTAGTGCTGTCCCTTTGAGTTTATAGGAAACCAGGAAAGTCAGTAGAACATACCCAGGCTAGTGTAGACTATCTAATCATTCTCCTTCGCCAATGGTAGATTCTTGGCCATCATTTATAGAGGTTAATTATTAGATTAGTGAGAGGAAAGGAACTTTTAATAGATTTCCTCCCCTATATTTTGTAACACATTATTTTTCTCTGACCCTAAAACATTTCATCTGTACTTCAGAATTTTTATGTACCACACCCTATGTCATCTTTTAAGTATTCACACATCTACCTTTACTTCTTTTGAATTAGAAGCCCCAACAAAGGATTATACAGTTCAGAAGACTAACACAGGAACATACAAATGGAGATTGTCTCCGCCTGCAAGTTGGTAGTGACCATGAGCAAATAACTATTGCTCCCTGAATATTTTGGTTTTTCACCTTCCATTGTTAACTATGAAAATTATACTTAGTAACCATCAAATATTTTCTTTTCAGACTGTGTTTAGATGGATTTTACAACAGAGTTAATAAGTGTAGGCAGAGGCTTCTTTTTCCTTTCCCTGCTGCCCTGACCTGAAAAGTCACACAAAACTGTATTAATTACAACACTGCAGCTAATAGCTTAGGCTTCTTATTAAGTAACTCTTACATCTTAAATTAGCCCATTTCTATTAATTTGTATATTACCTTGTGGCTGTGGCCTGCCTGTAAGATTTTATCTGGCATCTGTCTCCTTTGGAGACTACATGGTGTCTCTCTGACTCAGCCTACTCTCTTTATATATCTCTTCCAACCTGGATATATTCTGCCCTGTGATAGATAAAGCAGCTTCTTTATTAACCAATCGTAATAAAACATATTCACAACATACAGAGGGGAATCCCACATCAAATAAGATATGGACAAGAATATATGCAGTCATCTATGACAGACATGATAGACATGATCTTGAACAGTTGTATTTGATAGTTCATTAATCCATGCTTAAAACTTAAGGTTCTTCAGCAAAGAAAGTTTTATGCAGGGATAGATTGTTACATCTTCTAGTATGCTTTCCATAAGTGACTTGTCCTGGAAACTTCAAAGTTCTATTATGATGTGCACTAAACTAAGAGCATGGCTGCAACCCAATGGGGTCCACGTGGGTTTCCTGAAGCTGTATCTTCTTCCTCAGGTGGAGGGTTCAGAATCCTGAAGACACCATGTTTTGTACAAAGAACTCCTCAATCTGTAGCACCTATACATCTTGTCAACTGGAATATTTTACATCATTTTAATCAATTAACATTATTAGGGTAATTTACTAGCAGG
The DNA here is from genome assembly GCF_018167655.1 of Microtus oregoni. Taxonomy (NCBI): domain Eukaryota; kingdom Metazoa; phylum Chordata; class Mammalia; order Rodentia; family Cricetidae; genus Microtus; species Microtus oregoni. Next base: position 36,105,008 of record NW_024543066.1, read on the forward strand.
TAGTCCTAGAGGCTAAGCAGCAAATGGTGCAATTTGAAGAAAACTGAGTAAATATAAGGAAGAGACAAATGAAACAATATTTCAGAAATGGGACAAGAAAATGCTAGAGTATTATCAAAGATATTAATCTCATCATAGTGGTAGAACCAGGATATGTAGTACTTCAGAAAACTAAACAAGGCCTAATTGAGAACCAGACCTAAGAGAAGATCAATATGGATAAATCTTGGGGTACTTCCTTCCTCTTTAAGGACTCTTAAGTGATCCTTGGAACACCCTTGTGTCTTCACTGACTCCCCTGACCCAGAAGAGGTGACGGAGGTCTTTATCCTTCACTGAAATTACCCTTTAGAAAGGTAGTGCATTGTGCTTTACTTTTAATTAAGAGAATCATCCTAAAGATGTTTTATGTTTATCAACTCTGTTCCATTGAAAATGAAGAGTTATATGAACCTATTTGCACAATCTCAATGTTTCATAACATGTTACATGATCTCTGTTCCTAAAGAAGGTTCAATATTACATAAAACATACATTTTATAATAGGGAGAATTATTGGAGGCATAAATTTATACAGAGGTAAACAAATTCTAGCTTTACAGTGTAGTGGTCAGACTACTGAGTGGAATCACGAAATGTCACATAAAGTATGTCTTAGCTTTCAACCCTGAAGAAGTTACCTCAATTTCTTGAGCATCAGCCTCTCATCTTAACACATGGGATTAATAAAAGAACCAAGTTCAGAAAGAAGATAAGATGCTTAATAATATTAAATGCATAAAATATTTAACACAATGTTTGACATATAATAAATTCATAAAAAGTGACCACTGTTATAATCACTTTAAGTCAATAGAAGGAGAATTTGGTTATTAAAGAAGATTGTGCATAGTAAGGTGTTGTGAGACATAGCTGTAATCCCAGCACTGGGAAGCAGAAAGAGCAAGTTCATGGTAAATTTGAGAACAGCCTGGTTGGCACAGTAGGTACTAGCCCAGTCAGAAAGCCTGTCTACAGACAGAAAAATTCTTCAAAAGAACAAGAGTGCTGTAGCAATCAATGCTGTAGGAGACAGTTATTTACTGTTTTATTGAGGCCTGGAGTCTCTTAGCCCTTACGGTTCATAAATGATGAAAGCCAGCCTTGACAGAGAATGTCCGTTTTGGAGAGCGCAGTTCTGTGTGTTCTCTTTGCCTATGTTCCCAGTTTTCAGAGTGACCTCTCACTTCTGTGTTATCCTTGCATAATCAGCCATTTCACAGAGAAAGAAACCAAGATTGGCAATATCTAAATAAGTAGCCAACTATAACAGAGTGTCCAGATAACAAACGGTAAGCCCAGGATGTACACCCTTGACCGTGCACTGTGTTGCTAGCAATGGTCAGCTGGGGTTCAATGACTGTGAGGAAAACTGTGTGTGATCTGCTATTACGTGAAGCCCTACACTGGGCAGGATGTCTGTGTACCTCAGTGTGGAGCTCAAGGACCATATCTCTTCCCTCATCAACGGGCCGAGAAAAGCTGCTTTGCACATTGTCATAAGGACACTGCCCCAGGCAGGGAAGCTCCGGAGTCTAAGCTGGCCCTTCTTCCCATGGCTAACAGCTCTTCTGCCTATGGAGCCAGGTTAGGTTGCTTTCTATTTTTTCATGCAGTGTTCTGTTCCCCAAGCGGGTGTGGCCAGGAAAAAGGTTAATCATCTGAGAACGTTGGCCATGAGAATGGATGCCACTATGTCACTTGATCAAAGAACACAGAGTCGTTAATGTACCGGAGCACCCGTGTTGCGGAAATGAGTCACACCACGGAGCCTGGCTGCTGTGGCATCATTTGGAAACTGCAGCAGAACTCAAGGACTGCTCTCAAGCGGAGGAGATCCTGGCACGTGCCCAGGAAATGGTGCAGAGTGTGCCAGACTCATAAGCAAAGAAAGGCTTCATAGTCAGGGCTCTGCTCTAGCTGCCTCTGCTTTCTCTTTTTAAAGCTATTTTTTCCTATTGTAAATAATCCCATTAAATGAAGACCATTGTCTCTCTTTTCGCACAAGAGGCCCATTCAGCCTTTAGCAGTAATGGAAAGGAAACACACACACAATCAAAAGGATGAGGGGTGTGGTGTGTTCCACCAAGAGGGAAGCAGAAGAGGGGAGTGGTGGAGCTGAGGAGGGAAGGGTCCAGCGTGTCAAATTTGCCCAGCCACTGCAGAAAAGCCAAACGAGAAATCTCCCCATAGATAATGGTGGTTGTGAGGGAAGAAATAACCATTTAAAAGACAGACTTAAAGAGTTACACTTGTGGTTCCTGATACAGTCAAGAATGAAATAAATAACATATATAAATTATTAAATTTCCATTGTTGTGATAAAATACCTGACCAGACACTCAAGGAAGGGAAGGTTTTACTGCAGCTTCACAATCTGACCCTAAAGTCCACCATACAGGGGAAACTACAGGAACAGGCAGCTTCATGTTGGCAAGAGGGTGAAGCAGGAATCCCTCCCCTCCTCAGAGGTAGGCAGAAAGTAGGACTAGGATATTCAAGTGCAAGTTCCAGCCTTTCAGAATAGTGCCACATCTGGAGAAGAGATGCCCAAACACAGGAGCCTATGGGAAGCATTTCCCACCGAAACAGCAGATGTTGACTGTCACAAACAAGAGTTGAGCTGGTGATCCAAAGACTATCCCTTCTCAGTCCTCTGTACCAATATTTGACTCCTAACAGCTTCAACTGCTATTTTTTCTGTTGCTGTGTTAAAAGACCCTCATCAAAGCAACTTAAGGAATGGTGCCACCTCACCAACTCTTAGGATGGTTCTTTTAAGCTAATTAACCTAATCAATGTAATTCCTAATAGATGTGCCAGAGGATTGTCTCTTCAATTATTCTATAACCCATCAAGGAGACAATATTAACTGTCCTGTTGCCTTAGTCCTTTGGGCAACATTAGAATGACTTTCTCTGCTATTCATGATATATAATAATAAAATGGGTAATATGCTGATATTAAATTTCTTTTATTTTTGAGAATATAATGTAATTATATTATTTCTTCCTTCCCTATTCTCTTTTCAAACCCTTCCAAATACTCTCCCATCCTACTCTCTTTCAAATACATGGATTCTTCTTAATTAATTGTTGTTACATAAACATATGCATGTACATACATATTTATCTACTAAAGAACTTTCACACCTAAGGCTCAGGAAACATTAGAGAAGAGAGGTTGGAAAGCTTGTAAGAGCCAGAGGGTAAGGGACTTTGCTGTAAGGTTGTGTCTCCTAGGATTGCTAGAGCCTGTCCCCATAACATCTCACCAACATGACTCCATGAATATAATCTGCACAAAGACAACAGCAATAGACAGCATGCCAAAAAGGACAGGGAAAAGCCACGAGGCCCCAATGCTGCACAAAGAACTGTTGAGTGAGGGCCCTTGTTCTATCCCGGCTGCCCTGACAGCTTACACCCGAAATAACCACACAGAAATTGTATTAAATAAATCACTGCCTGGCCCATTAGCTCTAGCCTCCTATTGGCTAACTCTCACATCTTGATTTAACCAATTTCTATTAAATTGTGTTCACCACGAAATCATGGCTTACCAGGAAAGAGTCAGCATGTCTGACCTGGCATCTCCATGGCGGCTCTCTCACTCTGCTTTCTTCCTCCCAGAATTCAGTTCTGTCTTTTCTGCCTACCTATCAGGCCTAAGCAGTTTCTTTATTGATTAACCAATGAAAGCAACACATAAACAGAAGGACCTCCTACACCAAAGAACTATGGACAACTATATAGTAATAAAAGCAGAAGTCTTCCCCAGGGAAGAACCAGTTGGTTATCTAGATTGTATTTAGTAGTAAGCTGATTTTTAAAAAGGGATGGGAAGGCATGGGATAGTAGACAGATTAGTGTATGACATGTGAGTTATTATTTATAGACAATTTACATTGGTATAGTTTCCTGCATAATGATACAAATTCAAATTATATTTGTTATATTGAATTTGCTCCTATTTCTCTTTACAGTATTTGTTCACCTATACAAAGTTATTCTGTTATATTGTATGAATGCATGGTTCTACCTCTGCTTAAGATATTTTGCATATTGATGCAATTTTAGGATATATTTATCATATTGCACTATATATTTCTTTTTATTTCATTTTTAAAAAGAAAACAAAATATCTTTTTATTTTACATACCAATCCCAGTCCCCACTCTCTCCCCTCCTCCCATCCCCTCCACCTTGTCCCCCACCCCATCCCAAATCTACTCCCCAGACTGGGCAAGGCACATTCCTCCAAGGAAGGATCATAGCCCTCCCCAGTATATCCAGCTGAGCAAGGTATCTATCCAAAGAGAATGGTTTTCAATAATCCAGTACAAGCAGCTTGATTGTACCACTGCTAGGGTCCCTGCAGTCTTCCCCAGCCATACAACTGTCACCCACATTCAGAGAGGCTAGTTTGGTCATATGCTGGTTCCTTCCCTGTCTATCTGGAATTGGTGAACTCCCATTAGCTCAGGTAAGCTGTTTTAGTGGGTGTCCCCATTATGGTCTTGACCTCTTTGCTCATATTCTTACTTTTCCCATTCTTCAACTGGACTTTGGGAGCTCAGTCCAGTGCTCCACAGTGGGTCTCTGCCTTGGTCTCCAACAATTTCTGGATGAAGGTTCTAGGGTGACATTTATTACAGTCATCAATTTGACTATAGGGTAAGGCCAATTTGGGCACCCTCTCCACTATTGCTTAGGGTCTTAGCTGGGGTCATCCTTGTAAATTCCTGGGAATTTCCCTAGTACCAGGAATCTTGCTAGTCCCATAATGGCTCCCTCAATCAATATTCCTCTTTCTTTTTTCTCCATCTCTGTTGTTCCCTTATCTTGACCAATCCTTTCCCTCATGTTCTCCTCCTTATTTCCCTTCTCCCCTCCACTTCCCCTTCTGCCCTCCCTTCTCCCCCAACCCCCATGTTCCCAATTATATCAGGAAATATTGTCTATTTCCTCTTCCAAGGGGCTCTATATATGTTTTTCTTAGGGTTCACCTTTTTACTTAGCTTTTCTAGGTTTGAGCACTATAGACTGGTTATTCTTTGCTTTGTAGCTAGTATCTGCTTATGAGTAAGTACATACCATGTTCATCTTTCTGAGTCTGGGTTACCTAACTTGGGATCTTTGTTCAAGTTCCATCCATTTGCATTCAAATTTCAAGATGTCATTTTTTTTTATAGCTGAGTAGTATTCCATTGTGCAAATGTGAGAGCAATAATAAATAAATGGGACCTCCTAAAACTGAGAAGATTCTGTAAATCAAAGGACACTGTCAATAAGAAAAAAAAGGCAGCCTACTGACTGGGAAAAGTTGTTCACCAACCCCACATCAGACAGAGGACTGATCTCCAAAACATATAAAGAACTCAAGAAATTAGACATCAAAATTCCAAATAATCCAATTTAAAAATGGGGTACAGAACTAAAGAGTGAATTCTCAATAGAAGAATCTCAAATGGCTGGAAGACCCTTAAGGAAATGTTCAACAACCTTAGGCAACAGGAAAATGCAAATCAAGATGAATCTGAGATACCGTCTCACACTAGTCAGAATGGCTAAGATGAAAAACATCAATCATAGGTTATACTGGAGAGGATGTGGATTAAGGGAAACATTCATCCATTGTTGGTGGGAATGAAAACTTGTACAACCACTCAGGAAATCAGTGTGTCATTGTCTCAGAAAATTGGGAATCAACTTACCTTAAGATTCAGCAATATTACTCCTTGTTTGATGTTGTTCATGCTGGTTGCAATTCTAATTTTTATGTATGCTTTTACATCTTCTTTCCCTTGGACAATACTTGATATTTGTTGTCATTGTATATAGTTTTGTATTAAGCTTAGAACTTTCTTATTTAGACAAAAGTGGGAGGCGTTCTGGAAAATCCTTCAGCCCATAGCCTTTAATATACTGGCTCACTTTGGGCAAAGTCTCATGTACTATAAATGCAGAGGAAAAGTATGTACAGTCCTCTTTTCTGCTGGATTCAGTTCCAGTTCCCAGTGCATGCAGAGGACTGTGGATTCCTACCCTTAATGTGAGTTTATCCCCAAATAAATAAACCTTTGTTATACTCCATTCTGGGATAATGCAGAACTCTTTGGTACAACTACAACAGGACTTCTTCTGAGATCTGTCTGTCAGCTACTCAGTCAGATGTTATAAAGATTCATTGAACAATCATGATCATCGTTAATGTTTTGGAGCATTTGATGATGTTTGGACAATTATGGAGAAAGGGAGAGAAGGGAAATGAGGGAGAGAGCCAGCAAGAGAGAAGCATCAAAAATTCTCTGGACTGTACACATGTCATTATTCTTTGTTATCCCCAGATCACTAAGTAAAGATAAGTTATTGTTACTTCCTTATAATTGTAAAATAAGAAAATAAGCTTTTTTGAGTTTTCTCTATTGAAAATTATCTATTCATGTATCATTAATAAAATTTTCTTACATACAAAGCTTTCCTAGGTCACATGTGAGCCTCATTAGTAGCAAATTGAGTTGAAGGATCATGTTAATTATTGAGGCTGCTTTCTCTATGGGATCTACATATATGTTGTCATGGCTGCATCTCGTGAATAAACTTGCTCACAGAGGACAACACTAATGGTTTGCACATTTGCTGATTTCCAGACTACCTTAAGAGGACAAAAAGTGCCAACTATTCCAGACACATTTATGTTATTAAACATGAAATTAAAGTTAAGAAATCCTCACATGTGGAACCTAAAAAATTGCTTTAAATGTTGTGGGAGGCTAGCCAGTTTAGATGTTCACCTTCCTAGACATGGACGGAGTGGGGAGGACCTTGGACTTTCCACAGGGCAGGGAACCCTGACTGCTCTTTGGACTGGAGAGGGAGGGGGAGAGGAGTGGGGGGAGGGGGAGAAGGGTGGGGTGAGGGGGAGAAGGGTGGGAGGAGGGGGAGGGAAATGGGAGGCTGGGAGGAGAGGGAAACTTTTTTTTCCTTTTTTCAATAAAAAAACAATTTTTCAGAAAAAAAGAAAGAATTATGAAAACCCAAAGAAACATATTTTCAATAAAGCAAGCATATTGTTAATTCATAACCATAAACTGCAGCATGAAGACCTGGATAAAAATATTATCCATTGCCCCTGCTATGTCAGTGGTTCTCAATAAGTAAGGCCCAGTCCCTAACTGTCAATGGAAACTTATAGAAACAAGTAAGTGTGTTTATCAGCCATGATAATGAATAGTACTGTAATTTAGTGGGTTACCTCTAGGGACATTAATGTTTCTCAGTGTGTCTTCTATCTGTCACTGTTTTTGTTGTTTTTAAGATTTATTTATTTATTTACTTGGTTATTTATTTATTTTACAATTTAGGTTTTGCCTGCATGTATGTCTGTATGAGGTTGTCAGATTCCCTCGAACTGAACTTCTAAACTGCCATGTGGGTGTTGGGAATTGAACCCTGGTCATCTGGATGAACAGCGAGTGCTTTTAACTACTGTGTTATCCCTCTGGCCCCTTAGGTTTGTTTCTTTGTTAGTTGGTTGGTTGGTTTTTCTTTTTATTCCAATGAATGATCTACATGAAAAACACTAGTATTGTGCCTGGCATGGTGTCCTTACTTTAATCAAAATTATTTTTTTTTTGTTTCTTTTATGGTATACTAGTAAATCTTATCCATTATTATGTAGCCTACCCCTTGTTTTGACTCTAGTATTAACTTTAATGTTTGTTTTCTGATTTTTCCATTTAGCCCAACTGGAATGGCTTCTGGTATTTTTACAGCTTGAAATCTAATTGTAATCATTTTAAGTGGTCAAGGTAAAGATAAAAACCTGATTAATCACCAAGAATTCTGATTCAGTTATGCTCAAGACATTCCAAATTGAAGGATATATTTTATAATTGATTACTTTCTTTCTATGTATATTCATAAAAATTGTTTTATTAGATAAACTACATATGAAATAATATTTTATACTTACAAATTATTGTTCAGAATAGAAGCATATCTTTGTAATATGTACATATGTGAATAGATGAACTTTTAATATATTATTATGAGTCTTACATCTGTATGTGAGCTGTATTATGCCTCTTATATTATGCATATTGCTAAAGATATTAATTATATATTGTATTGTATGGTAAAAGTAATATTTATATAATGTGTGTCCTATGCTTCCCTACTACCACAAACCTATGACACATACAAGGGATGACATGTACTAGCATAAGTTTAGTAATGAAATACATGAGCACTGCATAATTGTATGTTATATACCACACATACATTTTGAATGTGTATATGGATTTCTATAATACACAAATGTGTTATATGGATTTTTACATGTTACGTCACATTTTAAAGCACATATATACATTATGTACCTTTTGACATATATGTAATATGGGCTGTATATACAATCCTGTTACATGAATTACCTATATATCCTTAGGCTATATATCAAATAATAGAAAAGAAAGCATGGTATTAGCATCTTTATACACTCATGGTGATTTTCTTCAAAGACATTCCTGTGATTTTTCTTCAGTCTGAAGTCTCTCTTGAAGTGGAAAGTCATAAGTTTGAAACTCATAGCATTAGACTCATATTTCCCGGGCCCATTTTAAATGAGATTTAGGGGTAGAGTGATGGCTCAGAAGTTAAGAGCACTGGCTGCTCTTCCAGAGGTTCTGAGTTCAATTCCCAGCACCCACATGGTGGCTCAAATAAGATTCAACAAATCTCAAAATACCTTAAAAAAACACATAATAAGTATAATCCTGAGGTAAAAATAGGATTCAGTATACACCCATAGCAAAAGTTATAGCCAGTTTCCTTATGTCCATATCTTTTTCTGATTATAATTCTGAGTTCGAGGGAAATAAGCCAGAAATATTCTATGATTTTCATATACATTTTTATATTTGCATATAATTCATTTTCCTATATCCATGTACTGCTAGCATCAGAAGTGCCCCAAGACAGAGTTAGAGAAATTAGCTTTATAAATTCATTGAAACAGAGACTTCTGTGCATACTGAGGCTAAGACACAGAAGTCCTGTCAATTGATGGAAGCTGTGTGAATCTACCACTTTCTTATCATAATGTGTTAGTCACTACTTTGACATGTCCAAGGAACAAACTTCTATTTATAAGACTTAATGATAATTACCACTGCAGCCACGAAGCTTGGGATCAAAAACTCTCACCCAAGCATTGGAATTGAGGTTCAATGCTTTTTACTCACAGATTGCATTTGGCGGTAGTTGGAAGATAGGTGAGATTTCTCAGCAGATCACTAAGACTGAAGAAGACATTACCCAGTCAAAGCACTGTAAGATTACAGCCAAACTAGTACTTTTTGTTCTTCCAGCATTAAATGAATGGAGAAAGTTTTACTTCCAAGGGTGTAGTGGGGATTTGTAAGGTGTGTTTTCGCCTTCCCTTTACTTTATCCTCAGGAGTAGCCACAACTAAACATTAAAATAAAATGGGCCCTCGGGATAATGGAATAGTAGTAAGAGCCTCCAAAGTCAAAACAATCTTTAAACTATAATGGTCAAGTTTTCAACAGAGTTCAACTCTTGAATATCTCTCCCGGTTTGTCTGCAAGGGAATCAGATGAGTAACAAAGATTCCACTGGCTAGGAATATAACAAGATGTAAAAATAGCTTCTTTTACATTTCCTGGGATCATGAGACAAACTTTCTTCTTTGTAGAGCATCATGTTGACCATTTTAGAGTCCTATCATGGGCCTCTAATCACAATACCAGACTCAACTGCACTGATAAAAATGCACTTCAAGGATGACTTTGGTCCATAAGGAATGCTCATGTGGGACAAACACTGGAGTAAGAAGAAAATTATACCTCTATTTTGACTGATGAAAGAAGAAAGGAAGGGAAGACAGAATAGAGGAATGGTATGTCATGTGCTATCTAATAGAAATATACACATCCATGGGATAAAAGAGAATGGAACCATAGAGATTAATACTCCATTTAAAGGTTTTGTTTTTTTTTTTTTTTTTTTTTTAGAATTGGACTTGAGTGGGAAAGTCCACTTAATATCATTATTATGGAACTTCTCATTTTCTCATAGTCACTTGGAGAGGGGAGTAAATAAACAAAAATAAAATACTATCCACGTGCTATCACACGTCATTATTTTATTGGGTTCTGTTTTATTTGACTAGCATCTTTCTGGTTTACACAGAAAGCATCCCTGTGGAAAGGATTCCCCGGTGTGGGTGCATCCTGGAGAGCCATGTGAGGAGGAAAGAGCTCATGCTTAATGTGATAAGAACATGAACTCACTGGACAGAATGGGAGGCACCACCTTAATCAAATTACGCCAGACTTGGGAAGATAAATATTGAGTGTTTTCTCTCATATGCCTAACACACATTTATAAAAAAGAAACCAAGACATGAAAATAAATAGAAGGAGAATATTTGGGATAAACAATGGGTCTAGAAAGAGAAGGTGGGCAAAGAAGAAAAGGAACAGAGGAAATGAAACTAATTAAAATAAACATGTACAAAAATGCCATAATGAAACCCATTATTTTTATGCTTAATATAAATTTTAAAAATAAGTAACACAAGCATGAGGCTGAGTGAAAGGAAGAGTACAGATGGAATTGAAGGAACTTGTTTCTTCAGTTTTATATAAATTATGTTAGAGTGGCTTTTTTTCCTAATTAAAAGAGAATAGAAGTAGATGCAGTCCATTATTTAATTCTGAAGCCAAATAATTCTTATATAGCTGTCACTCTCTAGGAACTCAATAAGCACTTTTCTGTTAAACAAGTACATACACAAATAGTCATTTCTCAAAAATCCATGTATGGGTCCTAACACACACACACACACACACACACACACACACACACACCAAAATGTTGTCAAAAATTTTTTAATTCTCTGTTGATTTATAATTAATTTCAGAAGCTCAACTATGTTCATACACATCTTTATTTCCTTGAGGACCAGAACCTGATAATTTGTGTCAAAGCATGTTACCATACAGTTTAATTATATATTATATTATATTTTATATATAAATCTTATTTATAACTGGGTATTTTCATTTTATTCAGATTGGATTCAAGACAATGATGGGTTATTATTCACATTAGATTTTTCCAATTTTTCTCTTCAGATCTTCCCACTACTGTCCATTCTGCCTTTTCTACAAATGATATTAATGAGCTCTATAGCTGACCACTGTCAGCTGGAGTCAGCCAAAGGGGTGAGGAAAAATAATTGGAATTTTACTAGCACGAAACTCAAGAAAATATACAGATGACTGTCTGGCTATTTATTTCCCTGTTGAGTCATTAAATTGGACTACTTCAATATACTAAAAAACCACAACATCGAACAGACAACCTTCCATATGGACACCCTAGTGTATATATGTTTATACGTGTGTTTATAGGTAAATATGTGTGTGAGAGTACATATACATATATATGTATACTTATATGCAATTTTAGTTAAATAAAAATTTTATGGGGTCTACTTATCGATTGCTGGCCTAAGTTCCTGGGAAAATAGGGTCATATTCAGAAAATCTTCCTATACTTGTATCTTGCAAGATACGTTTTCTTCTAGCATTTCAGTGTTTGGGGCTTCATTGTATGATGAAGACTTTTTAAGAAGTATGTGAGGGACTAAAATTGAAAGTGGGTCTTAAAGTCTTTTACGAATTTATAATATGCTTCTGATAATCCTAAACCATAGTAAGTTTCTTCTTCTTTCCTCCCTTTCTTCCTTCTTTCCTCCCTTTCTTCCTTCTTTCCTCCCTCTCTACCTTCCTTCCTTTTTTTCTTTTCTTTTCTTTCATTCCTCCAATCCTTTCTTTCTCTTGATCATTCTTTTCTATTTTATACCGTTTCCATTCCTCTCCTGTTTAATAAAATCATGAAGTCTTACCTAGAGCAATAAAACCACAAATAGAAAGGAAAGAAGTCAATTATTCCTATGTAAAGACCCTGAAGACTTCACCAGAAAACTCCTACATTGATAGAAAAATCAGCAAAGTATCAGCATATAAACTTAGCAGGAACGTAGTCTTACGTATACGTAGTCTTAAGTATACGGCAATACTAAAAAATAAATTAAGGAAACAAACCATTCACAAATGCCTCAAAAATATTGTAATAAATTCAACCAAAGAAATAAAAGAGCTGTACATTGAGAACTTTAAGACACTGAAAAAATAAATTGAAGTATATACCCCAAGATGGAAAGAACTCCTATGTGTACACCAATTGGTAAGATTATTAATATAAAAAGGGCCAACATACCTAAAGCAATATATAAACTCAATGCAATCCTTATTAGAATTCTTTGCAATTCTTTCCAGAAATTGATAATAAAGTAATCTTAAATTTCATAGTAGGCCTTTACTTCTATATTTCTGTTTTGATTTTCTAAGTTTGCAAGCATGATCCAGAATGATGTTTTCATAGCAGTGGAGAGATTCTAAATTATGAATGCAAGACTATTTTGAGTCTACCTGATTAATATGAGTAACTTGGTTACATAAGCAAAAATTTTATTTCCAAAAATTTCACTTTGTATTGTCTACCTATTGTGTAAGCAAACTGTATGCAAAACTCATTCACTTGATTTTGGAAAACACCAATCTAGTGGCAGGGTCTCCCAATAAGGAGGTGAGCTAAGGAGAGTGTCTGGGAAGAATTTCAGATTACAGAGTCTACTTGTGTCCACGTTCTTCTCATTATTCTTTTCTTTTTAGCACAGCTAGCACTCATGGCAATTACCTGTTGCTAAAAATGTAAATATTTATGAGAATCATACAGAACACTCACATTTCTCTCTTGATATTATCATCTTGAACTTGGTATTAAATGTGCATCTTTTAAAAGCTAGTCAACTTGCAGAGCAAACCTCAGCGAGTGAAACCAGAATGAAAAAAGAGTGAAGGAAAGGGAGGCAAAAAAGACAGACAATGTAGTCAAATCATGACAAGCAGTCGAATACTTATTATTTTCCTTCTAAAAAGCTAGAGAAAGTTGAACAGACTTGAAACATTCACATCTCACACATAGAAAAAATTATTCCTTCTTTGTGTTTGGACCAACATACATTTTTTTCCCTTGAGTTTCATACTTTATTAATTATTCTGGTCAATGTTATTATAAACTGTTGTTGATTATCCAACCCTGATGGGCATGTGAGTGATGCCAGAATGTCAGTTTTATATTAAAAGAATGTCTTTTGTGAAAACTAAATACAGAAATAAAGTATGTGTTCAATTAAGACTTTAATGTTTCCTGAAATATTTATTTATTTATTTATTTATTTATTTATTTTTACGAAAAGAAGGTGGAGGCCTGGATATCTGTGGGGTTAATAACATTTTCCTGAAATATTTCTTATTCTTAAACTACAATTAGTAAACATCCATTTGTGCTAGTAATTAATATTATTGGCTTGAATTTTTTATTTAATTTTTTAATTTATTTTATACTTAGAAAGTAATGACACTACATCTGTATTTTGAGAAATTAAGAACAAGAAAAACATAATTCGCCAGAGAGTAGGTAACTTTTTTGGTTTTTTGTTTTCCCTCGAGGCAGAGTTTCTCTGAAACCTTGAGCCTGTCCTGGAACTAGCTCTTGTAGACCAGGCTGGCCTCGAACTCACAGAGATCTGCTTGCCACTTTTTTAAATGCACTGAGCTGAGGAATGGCGGAGAAGTAGTAGGTAAAGGACCAGAGAACAGATGATGGCAGAGCTGGAGTGAGAACCGAGAACTAAAGAAAAGAGAAAGTCAAATTCAAAACACCAAAGTCAGAGGGAAACTGAGGAAGAAAAAAGCCGTGTGTGCTGAAGGAAGGTCATATCTACTAACCCCAAGTCGCAATGGTACCAAGAGATCTCCAGTCTCCCAGAAACTGGCTGTGTGATGGGGCCAAGCAAGCATTCGCCCTGCTTGGTTCCCTATGGTAAGAGGAAATGTCAGACACTGAAGCCTGTTGCTGAAGGAGATCTCTGTTATGCGTTTCTGGAAGAAGTTGAGTTCCCATATCCATGCCCAATAAGTAATGACAGCGTGCCTTGTGTCCACTCTTTGGCTTTCCCAAGTTTAGGCATGGCAGGGGCTCTTGTTCAGCCTCTGTGGCATTATATCCAGGAAGAGTGACCTGGCCCACAGGGCTATAGAAAGATGACACTGTTGCTCCCCTGGGATTTCCTTCCCTTCTTTGAAAGAAAGGAGAAAAGAGGAGGGGAATAGAAATGAAATGTATTCTACTGACTTTATTTTTTTTTCATTTTTATTTATTTTTTTTTATTGAGAAAAAAAAATTTCCGCCTCCTCCCAGCCTCCCACTCCTCCCCCCCTCTCCCCACGCTTCTCCCCCTCCCCCACTCCTCTACCCTCCCTCTCCAGTCTGAAGAGCAGTCAGGGTTCCCTGCCTTGTGGAAAGTCCAAAGTCCTCCCCCCTCCATCCTGGTCTTGGAAGAAGAACATCCAAACTGGCTCGGCTCCCACAAAGCCAGGACATGAAGTAGGATCAAAACCCCATGCCATTGTCCTTGGCTTCTCAGCAGCCCTCATTGTCCACCATATTCAGAGAGTCCGGTTTTATCCCATGCTTTTTCAGTCACAGTCCAGCTGGCCTTGGTGAGCTCCAATAGATCAGCCTCACTGTCTCCGTGGGTGGGTGCACCCCTTGTGGTCCTGACTTCTTAGCTCATGTTCTCCCTCCTTCTGTTCCTCATTGGGACTTTGGGAGCTCAGTCCAGTGCTCCAGTGTGGGTCTCTGTCTCTATCTCCATCCATCGCCAGATGAAGGTTCTATGGTGATATGCAAAATATTCATTAGTATGGCTATAGGATAGGATCATTTCAGGTTCCCTATCCTCAGCTGCCCCAGGAACTAACTGGGGACCTCGCCTTGGGCACCTGGAAGCCCCTCTAGGTCCAAGTCTCTTGCCAGCCCTAAGACGGCTCCCTTAATTAAGATATGTGCTTTCCTGCTCCCCTATCCAACCATACCGTTGCCCCAAGTTCTCCCCATCCTACCCTTCTCACTTTTCTCTCCCCATCTCCCCTTACCCCCCTCCCCCCCACCTTTAAGATCCCGATTTTTGCCTGGCAATCTTGTCTACTTCCCATACCCAGGAGGATAGCTATATGTTTTTCTTTGGGTTCACCTTCTTATCTGGCTTCTTTAGGATAACAAATTATAGACTCACTGATCTTTATTTATGGCTAGAACCCAATTATGAGTGAGAATATCCCTTGTTCATCTTTTTGGGTCTGGGTTACCTCACTCAGGATACTATTTTCTATTTCCATCCATTTGCATGCAAAATTTGAGAAGTCATTGTTTTTTACCGCTGAGTAGTACTCTAATGTGTAGATATTCCACACTTTCTTCATCCATTCTTCCACTGAAGGACATCTAGGTTGTTTCCAGGTTCTGGCTATTACAAATAATGCTGCTATGAACATAGTTGAACAAATGCCCTTGTCATATGATCGGGCATCTCTTGGGTATATTCCCAGGAGTGGTATTGCTGGGTCCAGGGGTAGGTTGATCCCGAATTTCCTGAGAAACCAAAACACTGCTTTCCAAAGTGGTTGCACAAGTTTGCATTCACAACAAATTCTCATCACATCCTACTGACTTTAAAAGGCTGATTGAGACCAGTCTTAGAAAAAAAGAAATAGAACAAGTCCATCTTTGTGAGAAATATCAGCAATATCAGCAAGTTAAGGAAAATGGGGTGGCGAGGAAACAAACATAAAAGAAAAAAAAGAGGAAAATAAAGCAGAAAGAAGAAACAGCCACTCTGCCTAAATAGGTCAAATGTTGAAACAGTATTTTAAAAAGTCGATTTTTTTTTTTTTTTTTTGTGATTTTGTTCCTCCCATAGCCCCGGAATGCTTGCTGACACAGCCCCGGCTAGGTTTCAGTTTCTGGGGAGTGCCCTTGAGTTCTAATGATAACTATAATGATATTTTGTGGGCTCCCCACTGCTTAAACAAAGACCGAATTTATAATGCGCCTCGGAGCATCAAAAATGGATGTTAGAAAACATTAATATTACTATTTTTATCACTATTTAGTGAGCAGTGCTGGAAGAGACTAATATCGCCACGATCATTATTGTGGTGAGATAACGAAGGCATGGAACTCCATGTGGCAAAGAGATTGTTGAGGAGGAATAAATGGATGAGCCTGTGTTTTCCAATTTCTTTAAACCAGGCCTAACTGGAAAAATAATCACAGTGGCTAACAGAGTCGGGAGTTAGGGTAATTAAGCCGGTAAATGAGGCTAGTGTCATTTGAATTGATGCACTTTTCCCTCATCCTTTTGTTTGCTCTGCCTTTCTCTTTGGCTGGGTCTCCACTGCAACGTTGTTTATTCATGGAGGCCATGCCACAGTTTTTAATACTGGAGGGAAAATCTGAAACCCTTCATCCGCCTGGCCAATGTGTAGACTGGAGAGAACACAGGGGGATCAAAGTGATATGAAGACAACAGGGGTTTCATTAAAATGTTCCCTTCTCTGCCTGAGGACAGAGCAGTGAGAAAAGGGTGGAAAAAAAAATCATCTAGCCCAAACAAGTTTAACTTAAAAAAAAAAGCAGCGAACCACCTGTGGTCTCCCTGGAAACAGGCAAGCACACCCTCCAGCCACCTTTTAATGAAACCCCAGAGCCCCTTTATTAATTTATTAAAGAATCTATTTTCTGAAGATTCATAAACCTCATATAACTCATATTCCAACACGTCTCTGCTATGCTAATGGCATGCACTTCTATGAATAATTAATTATTTAATTAGTAATAATTAGAGGTTGTTGTACAGGTCAAACCATTGGACTGACAGCATGCTATTGTCAAAATGTCATTCGAATTAATGGAATAGCATTTAAGAGGTGATTCATCACTTAGGGTGGTTACTACCTACGTATTTTCTCCCAGACCCTCGACTACCTTTCGCAGCATAGATCATTTTAAGATTTGTATAACATGCAAAGTGGAACATTTAATATTGAGCGTGCTGCAGATATTGGAGCCTTCAATGCCATGTTAGACACACAGGACGGGGTGAGTCATCCAGCTGAATTCATGATGTTCAGACATTACTTCAGCAGCCCGTGGCCTTCTGACATTTGCATCTCATTTCTAAGACTCTTTTATGTCATTAGACCTAGAAGTCCATAAAGAGAATACTCTGATCTGAGTATGGTGGCACACAGTTACAGTCCCAGCACTTGGGAGATTTAGGCAGAAGAACCGAAAGTTTGAGGGTAGCTACCTAGCTAGCAAGACAATTTCTAGCACAACAATAAAATAGACACAAATAAAATAAAAACAAATAATTACCCAAAGACACATGGTACCTTCTGTGAACTGATTCTAAAGGCTGATTATTCTAAAGCAGTTGAATATCATTTTGACAGAAGGTTATGAGAAAGAATTCCGAGATGTAAGCTGATGGAGGATGTTAGGATGAAAACTGAGGTTCCTAGAGGCAGTCCATCACAGCTGTGCCATGTTGTAGGAGAATATAAAGTCTCAGATCCAGGTCTGAAGAGAAGGCTCCGATGGTAAGAGCACGTGCAGCTCTGAGTTCACTTGCCAGCATTCAAGTTGTGTGGCCCTCCATTACCTTAACTCCATCTCAGGAGTAGTGAGGAGGGGAGCTCACACCCTCTCTGGACACAACAGTCATGAGTATGGCAAACGCATAAACAAACACAAACATAGACATAAATTTAAAATAAAAATAAAATATTTTCTTTAGCTCCTCTCAGCCACAATTATGTGACCCTATAAAAGTTTTTTTAATCTTTCTGGGATTTATATTCCTGTTATGGATAGTATTGATTATAAACTCCTTATGATTTTTTACATCTAAAACACAAATGAGTCTGTATTTCCCTTTTAAATATGAATTTTTTTAATTAATATTAGTTCATTCCAGCTATCTCTTTCCTTTGTACTTGCCTCTACTTTTTATTCCATCTGCTGCCGTTGTATTTGGGGTGTGTAGCTTCTGACACTGATACCTAAGCACACTTAAAATCATAGGAAGCTAATACAATTTTTACCAAAAAAGTGAGTAAGTAATTAAAAGGAATTATATTCGGAATAAGTGTGATATCTCATCTTATATGGTCATCTTATGCCCAAGTGACGTAAAAGTCAGGAACTGGCTACATAACCTTTCTGTATGTGGTTCATTGCTGATTTTCAATGGCAGGGGCCCAGCTTAGGATTATTTTCTTTCTTTTCTTTTTTTTTTTTTTTTTGTTTTTTTGAGACAGGGTTTCTCTGTGGTTTTGGAGCCTGTCTTGGAACTAGGTCTAGTTCGAGCTGGTCTCGAACTCAGAGATCCGCCTGCCTCTGCCTCCCGAGTGCTGGGATTGAAGGCGTGCGCCACCACCGCCCGGCAGGATTATTTTCCATTTGACCTCAATGTATCCATGAGGGACTATGTGGATGAAGTCTGATCAATAGCCGTACGAAAAAATCTTACGTACCACTGCAAGGCCACTAAGGATATGTCACAGGAAATTTTCCTTCCCCATTCCCCTCTTCTCAACAAGATGATGCCGATATTCAGGATCACTCTCAGGGACAATATTGAAAGCAATAGCCTGGGAAGCCATGACTGTAGAACACAGCACTGTTACTAGCAATTAGACTTGAATTTGAATAAGAAATAAATTCTCCATGTTAAACCACACATTGCTGTACTATGTATCAACACAGCCAGGGTTGCTTTGGTTAATATGTCTCTTTAATTTTTTACATTATCATTGCTGCTATTGTTTCATGTGTGAATTTTTTTAAATTTCACTTATGTTACTGTGGCAACTACCCTGTCCAAAACAATTCGGGGAAGTAAAGAGTTTATTTGGCTTATGATACTACATTATGGTTCATCGTTTCATGAAAGTCGAGACAGAATGCACGCAACGCATCCCAATACCTCAAAAACACAGAGACAATAAGGGTATCCTTTCTTGATTGTTGTTGGATCAGCTGGCTTTCTTCACTGTCATACAGTTCAGAGCACAGCCCATGAAATAGTGTCACTCACATTCAAGGAGGATAATTTCACCTCAATTAGCAATCAAGACAATTCCCCACGGACATGCCCATAGGCCAAACTGCTCTAGAAAATTACCCTCATAGGGAATTCTAGAATGTGGCAACGTGACATCACAGAGTGTGTGATGTGTGTATTATATAGGTATGTATGTAACAGCATCCATGTAGAACTCAAAGAACAACTTTGGAGAATCGATTCTCTGCTTCCACTATAGGTCCTGGAGGTTGAACTCAGGTCATCAGGATTGCATGGCAAAGTGTTTTACCCAGTGAGCCATGCTGTTGGCCTTTGATTAATAAATCTTGAAAGGGTTTGGTGAGAATTTTCCACATATTTTTTTTCACCTCTAATACAGTATTTCTTAAACCTTAATAGACATTACTCAATTTCTTAATGAATATTGGTTTTCTTTTTCTTAATTTTTTAATTTTATTTTTTAATTTCATTTTACATTCCATTCACAGCTATCCGCCACACCTCTCCTCCCATTCCCTCTGCCTGCTCCCCAGTCCATCCCCCATCTATTCCTCCCAATAGGTAAGAGACCCATGGGAAGTCAACAAAATCTGGCACATTAAGTTGGGGCAGGACCAGGACCCTCTCCCCTGCATTAGGGATGAGAATGGCATCCAGCTATAGGGAATGGGCTCCACCAAGCTAGCTCATGCACCAGGGATAGATCCTGGTTTTACAGCCAGGCACCTCACAGATAGTCCAAGCTTCACCACTGTCTCCCACATATGGAGGGCCTAGTTCAGTCCCATGGGGGCTCCACAGTTGTTGGTCTAGAGTTTATGAGTTACCACAAGCTTGGTTCAGCTGGGTTTATAGATTTCTCCATCGTAAAATTGGCATCCCTAGCTCATATATTCCCTCTCCCCTCTCTTTGATTGAATTTTTGGAACCCAGTCTGGTGCTTGGTTGTGGATCTCTGCATCTGGTTCTTTCAGTTGTTGGATGAAGGCCTTATGGTGATAGTTGGGTTAGTCACCAATCTGATTACAGGGAAAGACCAGAACCTGGAAAACTAGATAGGCATAAACTGAAGAATGTATAAAGAAAATGTGGCACATTTACACAATGGAGTGTTACTCAGCTGTTAAAAACAATGGCGTCATGAAATTTGCAGTCAAATAGATAAAACTGGAAAAACCATCCTGAGTGAGGCAATCAAGACTCAGAAAGACAAAGACGGTGTGTACTCACTCATAAGTAGCTGTTAGATGTAAAGCAAAGGATAACCAGACTATAGCTCATATCTGCAGAGTAGCTAGGTGATAAGGAAGTTCCTAAGAGGGACACATGATTCACCAAGGGAAGCGGAATTAGATAAGATCATCTGGGTAAACTGGGAGCAAGGAGGGGAAAGGGGAAAATGATAGGAGGTGAGAGCATGAGGAAAAAGGATAGTCGAGGGGGTAGAAGGATGGAGAGATATAGCTATGAAGGAGACATGTTGATAGAGAAAGCCACTATGGGGTTAGGGAGAAACCTGGAGCTAGGGAAATTCCTAAGAATTCTCAAGAATGACCTCAGTCAAGACTCCTAACAATAGTGGAGAGAGAGCTCAAACTGGCCTTCCCTTGTGATCAGAAAATACTGGTTTTCATTGGGAATGGCTGGGGCCGAATCTGACTCTGTTGTTGTAACAGGATCTTCTAACAATGACAGGATTGGAACAATGCTGAAGAGAAAGATCCTACGCAATGTTTTTCAAACACTACTGAATATTGTAATCCCCTCAAGCACTTGTCATCCTGTGAGTCGCTGGACCTAATCCCCAGAGACCTAAGGCCAAGCATAAGAACTTGTATTTCTAATCCATTTTTAGATATTAATTTAGTTGACCACACTTTAAGAACCATTAAGAACTATTTTAAACATATATAACATATTATTATGATTACATTTATATATGTGTAATACATATGAATATATCAATACCTTGGAGTATTTATTTTATTGTCCCTTTTTGTTTTTAATTGCTTTCATAAAATATTTACTTTTAGTCCTTAGTACAGATTTCATTTAAGCTTGAATTTCGGGTATATGCAGAAGCATTGGTCATGTCTCTAACAAGCAACTAACCTTCAGACCTATTGCCTAGTACTGACAGTCACTGAAAGAAGGGTCTTGCTGTTTCTTCTCAACTGCTGCTATGAAGACCATCCTTGCATAACCAATGGGAGAGAGCCCAACTTCACCAACCCACAGCTTGTATCAATGTGAAATAACTATGCACTGGGCTTGACAAGAGTTTTGCATGAATGCAAAGGAAACACAGGGAGGTCTTCAGGTTTAAAACCACCTAGTTATGGACCAGAGAGAAGACTCAGCTGTTAGACTACTGGCTGCTCTTTCAAAGTACCTTATTTCTGTTCCCAACACCCACATCAGAAGGCACACAATCACCAGGAACTCCAGGCTCTATGGATCTGATGCCCTCTTCTTCAGGCACTCCCCCCCACACACACACAAACACACACAGACACACACACCCTGACCCACATAAGCAGAAGTGAAAATTGAGTTAAAGTTAGAAAACTCTAAAGCCATCTCTGTCACCATGTCAAGGTCAGAAAACACTGAACAAGAGGGGATGGACAAAATAGCACACACCAGAGGATAGGGCAATGCACACCAGAAAGATGTCTTCTGGATATGGCAAAGTCATTGTACTCACCAACTCACTGCAGTTGTGGTATCTGCAAAAGATCTGAACAAGATCGGGGCCCTCAACATTTTGTCATGGATAGGAGAAGGCTTCACCCTTCCCTTGGCTATGAAGCCTCATTCCTCCCTATGGCTTTATATGTCTGCGTGTGTGTGTGTGTGTGTGTGTGTGTGTGTGTGTGTGTGTGTGTATGCAACTGTCCACTTTTTTAAAGGCAGGTAAAAGCCCATATACAATGGGGAAAGAAAGAAGACAAAGGAAGGAGAGTGGAAATATGCACAAGTTTTCTCATAGAGAAACAAAAGTTATTTTACTTCAAGTGAAAAAAATTTTCCCTGGAGTTTGGAGGTGGCTTGGTAAGTAAAAAGACATTTGCCTCCAAATCCTGTGACCTGAGTTTGAACCATGTGGTAGAAAAAGAAAGAATTGACTCCTGCAAGTTATCTTTTGATTTTCACATGAGTGTATTAATGTGTTCAAGCATGTGCATGCACACACACACAAACACACACACACACACCACGCCAAATAAATATGTGCAATTTAGAACAATAATTCTATCATAAGCCATTTGAAAATAGCCCACATTAGCGGCTAAAATCACACACACAGTGCCTTATTATCAGCAATGAAACAAGGTCAAGGAAGAAACAGCATTCAATCCTTTCAGACAGACACACCGGATGATGTTTTTTAGGAAAGAACTTCTCAGGGTGATTAAAATACATCAACAGGATTGCAGAAACTGTAATATCCTGTCATATATTAACCACCAAAATTAAGGTGCAAACAGAGACATGCTATATTATGAGTACCCCCTACGAGTTCTAATTGGTACAGTTATACCCTTTGTCGCCAAGCGCATACTGCTGGGTACTGGAAAGTGAATTTTCAACTCGACCCTTCACCTCCTCTCCTTAATGCTGAGATCCAGTCCTCCTTGGAATGCCATACATAGGCAGCACATGGCTGTGGGTGACAGCCTTGCAGAAGGTCTCTTGTCAAAGGTCCAGTCTTATGCTCCTGGTCTCCATCACCAGTAGCCACCTACACTATAGCTGTCAAAATTACAAGTTGTTTCCTTGTTTCCCCAGAAGGTATGTAGCAGACAACAAATTACTTAGACATAAAATAAAAGAAATGATTTTGAGATGATAGTAATATTAAATAATGTGTAATATATAAATAATGAAACTTCAAATATGGAAGGCCAGTAACAAGTATATTTCATAAAATATGATTTAATTACATAATATAATATAGAATTATCATAACTGTGCAGTGAACAAAATACCGAAGTAGCTCAAATAAGGAAGATTTGGTTTTCTGCCTTTTTTTTTATTTTTTTGAGACAGGGTTTCTCCGTAGCTTTTGATTTCTGTCCTGGAACTAGCTCTTCTAGACCAGGCTGGCCTCAAACTCACAGAGATATGCCTGCCTCTGCCTCCCGAGTGCTGAGATTAAAGGCTTGCGCCACTACCGCCCGGCAATAAGGAAGATTTGGAAGATCAGAGTGATAACCTGCTTTTTCTCATAAAGTAGAGGGCTTTAATAGGCTGTGTGTGTTGCTTGGCATTATGTTTAATAATCCCAGCCTGGTCTACAAGAGCTAGTTCCAGGAGAGGCTCCAAACAGTGAAACCCTGTCTCCAAAAAAAAAACCAATCATCATCATCATCATCATCCCTTGGAGCTCTAATGTACTCTGAATAGAAACACTAGCCTGATCCAACAGAAAGAAGGACAACAGTTGATGTGTATGGCTACAGAGATAACATTTCAAATTGATCGTCAGGAAGTACTAGTGAACATTTAAAACTATAGAAGTAAGAGTGGTAAGGCAGTCCAGTTGCATAAGACTACCTGCTGGGCAAGCATGAAGACCTGAGTCCCCAGTTCCAACATAAAAAATACCAACACCAGGACAAATATAGGTGGACCTTAAGAGCTTGCTTGTCTATCAGCCCAACCACAATGGAAAGCTTCTGGTTTCGGCTTTATCTGATAGCAGAAAGAAGAACAATAGAAAATGACATTAGACATTCTTATCTGTACTTCACTCATGTCTCCATGGATGCCTTAAACCTTCACTTATGTGCATATACCACACACACACACACACACACACACACACACACTGAAGCAAATAGGAAAGGATCAAAATCAGGTTCATTGGCTAAAAGGGCTTATAGAAAGTTGGGGTGGAATCACATGGAAGTTAAGTCTGAGGACAGAGGCGCCAGACTTCAGATATTGGTGAGTAGATGCTCCAAACCAAACACGTCAAGTAACAAGAAGCTAAGTTCTAGAAGTTAACAGAAACAGACTGATAAAGCATAGTAAAGAACAAGAAGGAATTCATGATGCTAACCAGTTGCTTTCTTCATTGTCTTCTCATGGATATTACTAAGTCTCTTGATTCTGAAGTTTCTGCAGCCATCCACCTTAACTGAACATCCTCTGAGCACCATGATGTTTGTACACTCTTTCTGAGTTTCTGTGAGTCCCTAGATCTGGGGCTTCTTCATCATTATTTACGTAATCTACATTAGTTTGTTGTTGTTTTGAGTATAAATGTTTTGCTTGCATGATTGTCCATAAACCATTTTCAAGCCAAGTGCCTTCAGAGGCCAGAAAAGGGTATCAGATACCCTAGAATTGGAGTTATAGATGTTCTGAGTCATTATTTTGGTGCTAGGTATCAATCAGGGTCCTCTGAAAGAGCAGCCAGTGCTCTTAATATCTGAGCTATCACTCCAACTCTCCATGCTATATTTTGAGTGATTTAGATAGATATTTATTCTGTTCTGTAATGTTTTACCTAAGTTTAATTCAGATGCTTAGTACAACAGATTAAATTTTATAAAGCTATGTCACTATTTTATACTTTAACTGTCAGCAGGTGTTGATGGGGTTCAGTGATGTAGTTCAAATAATGCATGCTGGACTATTGTTTTTACTCCTAGAGTTCTGTTTGGATGTTTATTCAAACATGTCTATTGTACGTGTCGCAGTTTCCTTTCCATTGGCTTCCATGCTATTTTGAGTTATTTAAAGTCTCTTTTTATCTTCTCACTGTCTTTGTGTCTCACAATCCAGTATTTATATAGATTTTAAATTTTATTAAGTGTGTGTGTGTGTGTGTGTGTGTGTGTGTGTATGTGTTACATTCAGAAACCAGAAGTGGGCATCAGACTCCTGAGAACTGGAGCTGCAGATGGTTGTGAGCCACCATGAGGGTGCTGGGAATCATACCAGGTACTCTACAAGAGCAACAAGTTCTCTTAACCACTGAGCCCTCTCTCCAGCCCTACTCCCATATTTCTTTATGTGGCTAAGAGTTTTACCATGTGCTTACCATAGCAGGCTGGTTTTTTGATTTTGAAAGTGTGATGATGGCTGGTTTAAAACCATGAAGGACTTTTGTTTTGGTTTTCTGCTCTGCTCTAGGAATTTCACTGGTTTGCAATCTGTTTTACATAGACTTTTAGCCTTGGGTAAAGTCTAGTCTTATGTGTCTATTGCAAACTAAATTCTACCCTTGCCACTTGCCTGGTTTTTCAATTTCCAAAGAAGTTTTTTTTCCTCCACCCATAGCCCAGGGCAGAACAAGGGTATCCAGTACCCTTCTCTGCATTGTGGAAAGAGTCTTTCTAATGTATCATAGATAGATTTGTCTTTATGCAAATTCAGATACTCCACTTCACTACACTTGCTCTTGTTTGCAAGTTCAAGTCCAATTCCCCAGACCCTCTAGCCTATATTTACTCTAATATCCATCCATCTACTTATACATTGCTTCAGTTCATAAGATCTGTACTTTCCATTAGATTTCCTTTACATCATTGCCCCCAATTTCCTGTAGTCTTTCTTTTCCTTCTTCCTCCCATCTTCATTCCACTTTTACGTCTCCTCATTCCTCGATTCCCCCTCTTCTCTTCTCCCCATCTCTGTATCTATCTCTCCTCCCATTTAATATACTTCTTTACTTCTAAACTCAGCTGTATATTTAAGGGTTTATCAAAATCTAGTATATTGTTCTGGTCAAGACAGGGGGTAAGAGATTCTTAGCATTCACCCTTAGTAACCTCACTTGTTTGACCCATGGCTGTCCAACAGTGATGATCTGAGCTTCTTCCACCCTACAGCTCTTTTAAATGTGGCCAGACTGTAATCATGCCATGGTTTTCGTTGTTATGTTCTCTTTATCTACCACATGCACTTAATGATTATAAATTTACAAAGGACAAATAATTCAAGACCATAAGAGGCTTTTATAACAAAGTTAGCTAGCTCTTCCTCCAAGACAGATCCTAGCCAAAGAATCGGGGCACTAATCTCAAGACACAGTAGCCAGCAAAATTTTGAGTGTTTTAGATCCTTTCCTTGCCTACACCTCATGTCTCTTCTTTTCACCTGGTACCAACACCTTTGCCAGCCTAAACTGGCAGATAAAAACTGGAATTTTTCTCTGAGAATCATATAACTTCCACGGGCATATCACTAAGGAGTACTATCCATTTGTTTGTTTGCTACCATATCAACCACCCCAAAGTCAGTGTCCTAAAACATCACAGTCTTCTCTCATACGCCTGTACAACCTTCATGGACTGTGACGGGTATTAATTTCCAAGAATTTAAAACCCAGGGATAGGAACATGGGATGTACTCACTCATATTTGGTTTCTAGCCATAAATGAAGGACATTGAGCCTATAATTCGTGATCCTAGAGAAGCTAAATAAGAAGGTGAACCCAAAGAAAAACATATAGGCATCCTCCTGAATATTAACCTTCATCAGGTGATGAAAGGAGACAGAGACAGAGACCCACATTGGAGCACCGGACTGAAATCTCAAGGTCCAAATCAGGAGCAGAAGGAGAGAGAGCACGAGCAAGGAACTCAGGACCTCGAGGGGTGCACCCACACACTGAGACAATGTAGATGTTCTATCGGGTACTCACCAAGGCCACCTGGCCTGGGTCTGAAAAAGCATGGGATAAAACCGGACTCGCTGAGCATAGCGGATAATGAGGACTACTGAGAACTCAAGAACAATGGCAATGGGTTTTTGATCCTACTGCACATACTGGCTTTGTGGGAGCCTAGGCAGTTTGGATGCTCACCTTACTAGACCTGGATGGAGGTGGGTGGTCCTTGGACTTCCAACAGGGCAGGGAACCCTGATTGCTCTTCGGGTTGATGAGGGAGGGGGACTTGATTGGGGGAGGGGGAGGGAAATGGAAGGCAGAAATCTTTAATAAATAAATAAATAAATGAAAAAAATCTTCAAAAAAAAAAAGAATTTAAAACCCATCTTTGCCTTACCTTAACCTCAAAGACACAGATACTCACTCTACCACACACCAGGGAGAACTAGAAATAGTTAGTATATAGAATTCCTACTTTCCACACTAGAAATCACATGTGATCCTCTGAGGATCCCTTCAGAGAAGCCTCTTGGGAGGATGTCTAGCAGGAACATCATGGCATATAGTTTAACAGTACCCTGAGGCATTCTGACAACTAGGGCCTAGAAGCAATCCCACATATTATCTGTACCTTTGTTATGTAAGACTTGGGGGTTATTTTCATCAAAGACACTGGAAAGCCAGACTTATCACAGACTTATTAATGTAGTGACGTTTCTTTGTCAGAAATGTAAAAACATTTTATAGCTTCTCTCTGTCTTGGCTAAATGTTCAGATGGGGAAATATCATTGTCTGTGTTATATAGACTTTCTTACTAATGCAAAGGCAAAGGCAATAAGCAAAGGTTGGGTTTCTTTTCCTGTTTTTATCAGTGCAGAGGGTTTAACCATACCCACTTTGCAGGACTGTTGTGACGTAGATGATGGCATAACAAAAATGTTGAGCATGCTTTGACTATTCAGCAAATAATGATTCCTCACCCTAATCATTGTTAGGTGAGAGATGAATAAAACCAAGTATATTTTTACTTACTGTAAAGCATTAGTTTAGCTTTATCAATAAAACAACAAATCTTAAAAAAAATGTTTAAAAGATGATGTACGAAGTATGAAACTCTGCCGTCAGCATCTTATAGATACTGATTAACTTAAGACATAATTACAACGTGACATAAGGGTCAAGAAAATTATCAGTTTTACAAGCAGTGAAATTGGGACTCAGAGACAAAAAAGATATAGGCTAATAGTTAAATAAGGATTACCTGAAGTTGTAAAACTTCAGAATCTTTGCTTCTTCTTATTGTGAGCAGAAAGTAGCATGTAGCATCCTTTCCAAAGCCAAGACAGGCAGGTCATTCCTTTCTGGTGGCTTTCACCTCCTGTCATACAGGAAGACTCAACTCCGCACAGTCTTTTCTTCTTGAAAGGAAATTGGAGCACAATGGTATTGTTTTAGTACCCTATGTTACTTGTCTTCTTAACACTTGAGGAACTTCAAGTAATATATCCACAGATGACCTTGAAGTTTACAGACTTTTAAAGTGCTTATTAAGTGTTTCAGACAGTCTTTAGTACTTATGTCCAACTGGATGTCACGCTCATACTTACTGGTCTAGCAAAGTTCATGTTGGAATGACTACCCTAGACTCCCGCTTAATCTAACTGTATAGATGAGAACTCAGTCTGCATTTAAGCAATTCAAGCTCTACAGAAAGAACATAAGCCACTATTACAATTTAGTTTAGTCTTGCTAATATAATATTAATTGCTAATTTACTGGATGTTAATAACGTACTAGCTAATTCTCTGACTTTTGTCAAAGGCAAGGTTCTCCCTGTTTCTTGGTACACTTGACTTCATGTCAGAGCTCATTCATAAATTATCTGTATTGAAGTAAGTGAGTAAACAATTAATTAATAAACAGTGTCTCAGGATTCCATAAAAATTAAAGTTTTGCTAAATTAAGTCATTGAGGTCTTTATAGTGGGAAAACCTATTCATAAAGAGAGCTAAGTAAGTAGTCTGTAACATTGCCTTATTTTCAAAAGAACTTAGGACCATTCCAAAAGAAAATCAAAATTAGAAAAAAATATGTGCTTGAAAAAAGTCAGGAGACATTTACCCCTGCCTAAAAAGAAATCAAAACAAATCTAATACAACTAGCAACATTTAAAAAAAATCAAAATCTCACTCTTTGTTGCTGTACAAACAATTAATATTAATTAGATCACAAATCCTAGCCTTTCTTCCCCCACCCTGTAGTCAAAGGGTTAATGCAAATAGGGCTAGTGGGAAAGCTGCAGAGTGATTCTTGCATGAATAAGAATCCATGGTGGGACTGGCCTCTGCTACCTCCCTCTCCTTTCTGAAGTACTTCAGGCTCAACTGGATATAAAAATTAGACAGTGTTCTTTCTGCTTCACACATCACCCAGCAGAGCACAGCTGGCTCTCTGGCTCCAGGGCAAACACATTTGAATAGACAAAATTACTGGCTATGTTAAGGTAGCTTGCCTGCATTGCCCTTCAACCTGGATTTTTTTTTCTCATCCATCCATTCAGTGAGTCATCTGACAAGCCAGACCTTTGAAAATTTCCCACTTTCCTCACGTACCCCTTTCTTTCAAAGGGGGCTTTTGTCTAATCACATTTTGCCTTTCCATTGATCAATGCAATCACCACCACCATCATCTCTACCTTCCACTCTGAATTTCCAGACAGCAACAGAGATGATGGGGTTATAATTTTGCAATGGTTCAAAACTCCAGGCTGCAATTAATTTAGACTTAAGACAACTCTTATTCTTCTAATATTTAGGAATCGGTAGTATCGTTAGTATGTCATTTGCCATGTTACAATACCCTGTGAGCCCTGGAAAAACCAGCTCCTGAAATGTCCACCCGCCCTTTTTAGAGTTGTGATTTACCTTGCTGTTTCAGGGAAAGCTTAGTCAGCTACCAAGGTGAGTGTTTTATTGACTGTGCATTGTCCCTGAAGTAATCACATAATCTGAAGGGTTTTAAATTGAAGAATACCTCTAAGGCTGTAAGATAAGAAATCAGCTTTAGACCAGCATCTAAAAGGAAGAAAGGTAGCTGCATGTGGTGGACCAAGCCTTTAATTCTAGCACTGGGGACACAGTGGGAAGACAGTATGGTGTACATAACAAATTCTGGGCCAACCAGGGATACCTAGTGAGACCCCATCCAAATAAATAAATAAGAGCAGCAGGAGGAGAAAGATGAGGATAGAGTGGTGTAGGAAGTCCTTCTGTTTATGTATTGCTTTCATTGGTTAATAATGAAACTGCCTTGGCCTGTTGGTAGGGCAGAACTTAGGTAGGCGGGGAAGATGGAACTAAATGCTGGGAGAAGGAAGGTGGCCAGTGAGAAGCCATGGAGCTGCCAGAGACAGACACTGGGAATTTTTCCTGGTAAGCCTCATTGAGATACACAGATTAATAGAAATGGGTTAAATTAATATGTAAGTTTAGCCAATAAGAAACTAGAGCTAATGGGCCAATCAGTGATTTAATTAATACAATTTCTTTGTGATTATTTTGGTTCTGGGCAGCTGGGACAAACAAGTTATTCCTTGCAACAGTAAGAAGGATGAGGAAGAAGGTGAACCTTTGTGCCTGGAATCATATGCTCTTACTTTTATTTCTGTAGCTATGACGAATAATAGTATAAAATTCCAATCTCTTCTCAATATACTGACATGTCTCACTGGAAAAGGTTTTGCCAACTTTACCTGCAGAACTTTTCAAGGAACAGTAATGGATTGTCCCTGAAGACTGTTCTAATTTTTATCTCTATTCCTTGATCAATCATCAGGAGAGAAGGCTACCAATCTTGATAACTGGCAGAACAAGTCTAGGTCTCACTGCATAACTAAAACACTACTTAGGCCAAGGTCAGCCTTGGGCTAATCATGACTGTTCACATATCCTGCACCAAATATAGTCAGTGTCTTTGGCTTTTTATGCTTATGTGAACAGCTTTACACTCTCACAGTTCTGATCTCTATTCAGGAAATGAACAAATTCAGAAATAAAATGAAAGCAGATACTGTATCCACAGGGATTTCATGTCATCAGCTAATTTTCCTAATTGATTGGAAGGTTTATATAATTTATTCTGATTGGAGATGAATATGTCTAGTCCAGTATTGCCCTGCTGTTTACTCTCATTCAAACACCCCCCCCCCCACTAGCCTATAGAGTCAAAAGGTCTGAGTTTATGGGGCTCAACAGTATCAACTTTTAGATCCAGATCCTTATGGAAATAATTTAAAATAAGTAAAATGTACTTTTCTAAAATGTAAAATCAAGGCAACAATAAACTATTCTGAGTGTATGGATAGCTATGAGGATTATAAGTCAATAGTTGAATTTCTTAACCTCCACTAGCTTCTCCATATGGGCTATTTGCCCACCTTCTTTGTGGAAACATTAGAACCCTCTTCTTATATTTTTGGCAAATGTCTACATGAATAGATAAGATTACATTATTTGTAGATTCCAACTAGCATGTTCTTCCTTCCCTTTATCTAGCCTGTTATTCTGGTTGCATATTATTTTCCAAAAGTCTATCCTTTGGGACCTGAATTTTTCCATGCATGATCTCAGCCAAAGGTGATGTCTTAAAGTAACCTTTAGTCAAATTCATTCTGTCTACTTTTGAATTAGAAGCAGATGAAAGGAACTTATTTTTTTTCCTCCCTGAAAGAAACATGGGCTTGTTCTGTGCCAAGAGAATTCACTAACACAGAAAATATCCCTATATCTCATCTTCATTCAGGAAATCTCTTGGCTAATTATAAATATATTAATTAAGTTAGGAGTAATTGAAAAACGTTGCTCTTAACCTAACCAATCTAAGCTAGTATTAAGTTACTACCGTATTTGTGCAGAGTCAGATTTCAGAAACATATGGGGACATATTCCCATCAAATTTAACCATAACTTTATTATCTCCTTTCCCAGGAAATAGATATTCTACTGTCTGTCAGCGTACTTAACCTTTCAAAAATCACTCCAAAGTTAACTTTTTTCCAAAATTATTCAGTATTTTAGCAGAATATTTAGAATGTATCAAACACTGTCCATTTGCCTTTGCAGGTCCAGTTGACAAGTTTCACTCTGCTCTGCACCCAAGGGTGCTGACTTTGTGGACAATATCTACAGATTCCTTCGGGCTCTTGCCTCAGCTGGTTTCAGCCGATGAGCATCCTTTATACAAACTTAGAGCATGAGAGCATGTGAAATTGGGGATGAATTCTCTAGCATCCCATGCTAGGCTTTTCTGTGTTGGCTTATTTCCCTACCAAAAGCCCCTAATATCTAATATTCTTCTATTTCCACTCAAACACTTTCAGTGGTCTAGTCTATTCTCATTCCTCACCCCTTCATCCTCATGTGCTGTAGATAGTAGTGACTCCATGGTTTTACGGTGTCCTATAGTTCATCTCCTTGAAATATCAATAATGCTAAAAGCTCTTCCTATGTTAAGCCCCCTATAATTATAATAATATACCATAGCTTATACAGCATTATGCCTTTTAGCCAACTCTAGTTCTGTTCCCATTGTCTAGCTATCATACCGTTATCTGACTTACCTACCTGTAGAACCCCATTGACCTTTGAAACACATGCAAGGACAATCTTTCTGTGATAGCTTCCTCATTGTTCCTTTGGAATTAAACCATTCAGTGAGATAAAGTCTTTGGACAAGTTCTTGCTGAGTTCAATCTTGACTCCATCCTTTAATGACTGACTGTAAGACTCCAAACCAAATGAAGTGCTTAATTTTCCTATCTCTCAATTCATTTTCTAATAGAATAGAAACAATGACGACTTTCCCATAGAAATTTTGTGAAAGTTAAGTTAGTTGATATGTTCAATGTACTTTGTCAATGGTCTGAAAAAAATCATTTAACTCATTATTAAACAATAAAAAATGAAAACTTTCCTTTCAGCTATTACTATTATTGCTATGATCCCTCATCTATCTCTTAGGTGTTTTCAGACAAAATTTTGGATGATGTTCTTGTATTTCTGATCAACATGTCTATATGTCCTGAATATTGACATTATTTTCATGTATCCCCATGTCTGGTTATGCATTGTTGGAAATCAAATCCAAGGCTCCATGCTTCTCAGCCAAGCACACCACTAACTGAATGACAACTCCAGGCCTTGACTTCACTAGTATTTTCATCCTCCTCTTCTTGGATCTTCTTTACCCCATCCCTCTCTTCTTCTTACTTCCTTCTTTCCCTCTACTTTTAACTGACATGTGACAATTAGGGATATGTGTGAGATATTTCTATATAAGTACATGTTGTAGAATATTATTTTAAGGTGTGTTGCTTTTGTTTATGCTACATTTGCTTAACTCAGTGAAGGTTTGGTTCTTTGCCTATCTAAAACACCTGATGGTCTAATAAAGAGCTGCATTTTCCAAAAGCAAGACGGGAGAAAGGATTTGCGGGGCTGGCAGGCAGAGAGTATAAACAGAAAAATAAATCTGGAAGAGAAGGAGGATCGAGATAGAAAAAGGAGGAGGCCATCCACCCAGCTATACAACAAGCCATGGACAAAGGAGGGGGAGAAATATATAGAAAAAGAGAAAGATAAAATCCTAGAGGAAATGATAGGTGGGCTAATTTAAAGTTAAGAAAAGCTGGCTAGAAATAAGCCCAGGTAAGGCTGGGCATTTATAAATAAGAATGAGAGTCCATGTGTGTTTATTTGTGAGCTGGGTGGTGGCTCCCCATCTAAAAGTAAAAACAAAAGAATAACGAGTCAAATACCAGAAATCACAAGTACATATAATATAATATTCGAACTGAAGTAGGCAAAGGTACCTGCCAAAATAATCACCATTTCGTTACAGTGATATAATTTGAAATTTATCCTTTTAGCCTTTTTAAAAAATTACAGTGTCACCCAAGCTTATACATATGAGCGTTATTTCTTTACTCCCTTTTTACTTTGTGAGGTAAAGTGAAAAGATAAGTAAATCTATGTGGTGAAAGCAAAGCCCTAGCTTTGCAGGGAGAAAAAGTATGCAAAGCCATGCTCTGCCAGTTCATGGCAGTGGGATTTCTTAGCTGTTTTAAAAGTCTGAAGAAATGGATATCCTTCTTGATTAGTAAAAATAGTTTCCTTCTTGTTAGAATCCTTAGAGTGTGTTCATCATTCCAGTTGTCATTAGCACAGGTCTAAAGTCAGGTGCAATTTGTCGTACACTGTAGAAATATTTTGTCAATTTCCATAACAGGCCACTTCGTAAATGAGATATTACCAAATAAGTCTAAATCCAAATAATTGATGACAATTTCTTCTGTAAAAAACAAACTATCTGGATCTATAAACTAAGTAAGTATATTTATCAAAAATAATATTCAGAAATAGAAGAAAATGCAAATATTTAGTATTCTGCATTAGATAATTTCATGAGTTTTTTATGTATTCGACCCACAAAAACACTGATGAATCTTGTACAATTTTGTTCAGTCTTACAAGCAACTGTTTTCCTAGAAAAGTTTCTTAATCTCAAGTTTTTGCATTATTTTTCAACTCAAAACAGCACAGTATCTGTAAAAACAAAACCTTCAATATATTACCGTTTGCTTCTATCTGAAATGTTTATTATAAGCTTCTATTAATTTCAATCAATTTTAAGGTAAATTTGGAGACTTATTAAAAATATTTTGTATTGTATAGTAAGTATATGATAAAAGTTGTTCAATTTACCTTTCTGAGGTGACAGATGATTACATGGAAAATTTTAAATAATTTCATTCATATAAATAATGCTTATAATTAAAAGGAAGTATTATAATCTATTTTGGTTACTGATATAGCAATATGCTTATTTCTTGACACCTTTTAACTTTCTCTTTAATTATTAAAATGACATTAATTTTTTTAAAAAAAAATTACAGTGTCATTGTCTATAGACACTAATGCAATGCGTGTGTGTGTGTATGTGTGTGTGTGTGTGTGTGAGAGAGAGAGAGAGAGAGAGAGAGAGAGAGAGAGAGAGAGAGAGAGAATTTATTTTCACTGAAATTTAGCACCTGTTGACCAGTCTCCTCCAGCTGGAATTTTTCCTGTTTATTGAATCTTAAGAACAATGAAGCCTGAAGTGAATAGACTGTTTTCAGATTTACTTTTCATTACAAGGACCTACTGAAGGCTGGGAGTTCCATGTTGACTTTTTTCATGGAGATGTACTTAAAGAATAAATGGGGAGCCAGGCACTTTTGAAAGAGGTCCCAAACCTCTTTCACTTTAGCAAGTTACGACATGTTCAGCCATGCTGCCAAGAAAACTGGTTCCAGGACTCACAGTAAATGATTCTGTTTTAGAAAAACACACAGAATTGAACAGTCAGGTAAAGGAGTGAAGCATTTACAACACTTCAAAGAAACAAACTGAAGTGACGATTTGAGAGGATGCTCATCCTAGACTTTTGGTTTCCTAGAAGACAAACTCACAAGAAAACAACCATTAATCAGGGTTCCCTGACCTGTGGGAAGCCCAAGGACCGCACACCTCTATCCAGGTCTTGTAAGGTGAGCATCCAAACTGCCTAGGCTCCCCCAAAGCCAGTACATGCAGATGAGGGAGGGGGACTTGATCGGGGGAGGGGGAGGGAAAGGGGAAGCGGTTGCGGGGAGGAGGCAGAAATCATTAATAAATAAATAAATAAAAAGAAAAAGAAAATAAAACAACCAGTAATTGGCTCTGTCTGATTTTTTTTCTTGCCTCCTCCATCAAGAAAAGCTTTTGAAATGACCAGATGTGAAAGTGTAGCTGCGTTTATGGCTTACAGAGTTACTCTGGACAGATAAAGCCTATACATGGAAAACTTACTGCTCAAGGTAAGATCAAATATTTCAATAGTTGAGCTGTGTGTAGACTCTGTGCAACGAGACTCTCACTATGTTCCATTTCCTAAAGATATGTCGTCAGTCTCACTTTTAGGGT
Source organism: Microtus oregoni (assembly GCF_018167655.1). Lineage (NCBI taxonomy): Eukaryota > Metazoa > Chordata > Mammalia > Rodentia > Cricetidae > Microtus > Microtus oregoni. The sequence goes on from NW_024543066.1 coordinate 36,140,767, forward strand.
ATTTGTTGCATATCTGCATGCATTCTCCATAACAGCCCTGGTTGCTTGGCAGTGAAACCTCCCTATGAATGTACAATTTTCAATTAAGAAGAAAGCAAAACAATAGAAGCAATTAGTTTTATACTGCTTGCCTCCTACTCACAAGGTGATTTATAGGCAGTATTATAAGCATTATCACATTAATTCATTAATTAAAATGACATTAACGAGGGTCTTATGAGGTTCTTTATTATTATTCTCATACAAATGAAGAAACTGAGGCCCAGGAATTATTTGCTCTTGGCCATACAACTAATACTAAGCTACAATTTACCAAGTCACCTTTGATATAACTTTTCTATGTGGTTCTCCCCCCAAGTCAGAACATCCTCTCCGGCCCTCAAAAAGTGTGTGGATATGTCGAACATATTTGTGTCACTATCGCCCAAGTCTTTCTGGAATTTTAGGTGTGGCCAGGGATACTTCACCTTCTGCAAAGCCTGGGACCGTCTTCAAGAGAATATTGTCTTCTTCAAGTATATGAACAAATTCTTTTTTAAAAAATATGTATAGTATTAATCAGTTCTTTGAGATTTTTCTTTCTTTCCTTTTTATTGATTTTTATTGAGCTCTACATTTTTCTTTCTGCTCCCGCCCCTGCCTCTCCCGTCCCACCTTCAACCCTCCCCCAAGGCCCCCATGCTCCCAATTTACTCAGGAGATCTTGTCTTTCTACTTCCCATGTAGATTAGATCTATGTAAGTCTCCCTTAGTGTACTCATTGTTGTCTAAGTTCTTTGGGGTTGTAATTTGTAGGCTAGTTTTCTTTACTTTATGCTTAAAAACCACTTATGAGTGTGTACATGTGATAATTGTCTTTCTGGGTCTAGGTTACCTCACTCAAAATAATGTTTTCTAGCTCCATTCATTTTCCTGCAAAATTCAAGATGTCATTATTTTTTTCTGCTGTTTAGTACTCCATTGTATAAATGTACCACATTTTCCTTATACATTCTTCGGTCGAGGGGCATTTAGGTTGTTTCCAGGTTCTGGCTATGACAAACAATGCCGCTATGAACATAGTTGAGCACATGTCCTCGTGGTACAATTGAGCATCCTCTGGATATATACACCAAAGTGTTATTACTGGGTCTTGAGGAAGGTTGTTTCCTAATTTTCTGAGAAATTGCCACACTGACATCCAAAAGGGCTGTATCAGCTTCTATTCCCACCAGAAATGCAGAAGTGTTCTCTTTTCTCCACAACCTGTCGAGCATAAGTTGTCATCAGTGTTTTTTATCTTGGCCATTCTTACAGGTGTAAGATGTAATCTCAGAGTTGTTTTGATTTGTATTTCTCTGATGGCTAAGGATATTGAACTTTTGAGATTTTTCACTTATGTTTTGGTCATATTCATCTCCCTTTGTCAGCTCTTAACAGATCCATGCTTCTTTTCTAACCACCCAACATTATGTCTTTTTTAAATAATATTTTATTACATTATAAATAATACCATTCAAAATTTCAACTTCCCTCCTCCCACTTCCCTCCTGCTCCCCCACTCCTCCTCCCACTTCCCTCCTGCTCCCCCACTCCTCCTCCCATTCCCCCTTCAGAGAGTGCTGGGTACCCTGCCCTGTAGGAAGTCCAAGGCCCTCCCCACTCCATCCAGGCTTAGTAAGGTATGCATCCAAATAGACTAGGATCCCAAAAAGCCAGTACATGCAGTAGAGACAAATCCCAGTGCTATTATCATGGGCTTCTCAGTCTGCCCCAATTGTCAGCCACATTCAGAGGGTCCAGTGTGATCCCATGCTTGTTCAGTCCCAGTCCAGCTGGATTTGGTGAGCTCCAATTAGCTCAGGTACACTGTCTCAGTGAGTGGACCAACCCCTCATGGTTCTGACTTCCTTGCTCATATTCTCCCTCCTTCTGTTCTTAAAATGGACCTTGGGAGCTCAGTCCAGTGCTCCAATGTGGGTCTCTCTCCATCTGTCACTGTACAGGATCTATGGTGATATTCAAGATAGTCATCAGTCTCACTATGGGACAAGGCCAGTTCAGGCACCCTCTCCTCCACTGCCCAGGGTCCTAGCTGGGGACATCCCCGTGGACACCTGGGAACCCCTATAGAGTCAAGCCTCTTACCAACCCCAAAATGGCTCCCTTAATTAAGATATATTCTTCCCTGCTTTCATATCCATCCATCCTCCATCTCAACCAACCCACTCTCCCCAACCCTGTCCTTCTTTCTTCTCTCTCCTCTTCTCCCGTTCCCCTCACCCTGCCCCCATGCTCCCAACTTTTGCCTGGCGATCATGTCTGCTTCCAGTTTCCAGGAGGGTTTATATATGTTTAAAAGAAAACCCATCTATTTCAATATTTGGTGTCCATGTATTTTCCATGTGTGACTATCCACTAGAAGGTGACCAGTTTACCAGGGGCTATACTCTTAAAGAAAACTCCCTTCCTCCTGAAGCTCTCGATTGCAGCTCTCTCAATAGTTTCACAGCTAGGGTCTGGGTTTCATGTCCATCTCCCCTACCCAGACTAGGATTTGTGCACATCTTTTGGAAATGCTATACTTCAACTCTAGAGGCTTGACAGTTTTCTAACAAGTAAGTTCTTAGTTAATAAATAATCAATCGACCTGTTATTTAAATGCACTTATTACAATCATTAAGAATATCTAAATCTGGTTAAGTGGGGAGAATACTTCAATAATTTGAAAGTCTGTTTCTTAAGGTCAGATCAGTGTTTATTTTTCATTATATTGTTACGCTGTTTTAACAATTGATAGTAAAAAGGTACTCATGGGATGCAGAAGCAGGCGAATCTCTGAGTTCGAAGCCAAGCTATTCTACAAAGTGAATTCCAGGGAAAAGGAAGGAGGAAAGACGGAAATAAGAAATTTTCATATGTCTTTTGTTTCAATCACTAGTCACAATTAGAGCCTTAATAACGAGCTGTGTAAACTGAAGGTTAACACATTCTCTTACTGTTGTTAAACCTGTCACGCTTAAGCACGGTTTTAAAACTGCCTCATTTAGCTCTACTTTGAAGTTTCAATTAAAACACCACAAGTGTTAGGTGAGAAAATTCCAAGCTTCAAAACTACCAGCCTCAAGTTGATAGATACAGTCCAAAAATACTTCCCCACTATCCCCATTGCCATTCCTCTCTGCAAAAGTTTCTAGACTACAGGCATCCTTCTCAGTATTTGCAAATGTGCCCTCTGAGAAAATGCTTTACTGGGAGTCATAGTGCAGAGTTGTCTGGAGTCAAGGGTACATTCGATTTGATTTAATTAAATCATTATTAAATACATGGTTCACAACATGTAGCAGGATATGTGAGAAAAGCAGAAACCTGCAAAAGAGAGATGATTCTTCTGAGTAACAGTTTCCAATTTTCATTGCTTAAACTTGGATGTCATTGTTAATTCTCAACTTTAAGCCTTAAGAACCAACAAGACCACAGAACTTGGTAAGGTGGAACTGTAAAACTGCAAATAACATCGCATTAAATTCATAGGATGTATTATTTTAAATATCTGCCTTCTGACAGGTCTCTTTCAGAAGGCAATTTGATTATGTTAGAGTCACTCTCTCTATCTGTTCATGCAAGTTATTTCCTGAGCTTTTCTGATGCTTCCTGATTAGGGATACAGAACTTTTCCCAGTGAATGCTTCGGAATACAATCTTTTCTCATTCCGAGGGTAAAATGAAATATTATACACACTGGAAGGGACTATGACTCAGTACCTTGGAGAGAGACTTGGAGTCAATACTTTGGGCGTTACTCACACAGGGTAATAAACCAGTTGAGTCTATGATATATCCCGTTTTAAGTTTGCCAAACTTCAGTGATTACTTCGCATATTTAGACCATGGAACGCAGATGGAAACCACTTTCAATGATCAGAAGTAAGATATGAAGAGAAGGGCAGTGGAAAGATGCAGAAAGAGGCAGGATGCTGTACCATAGATATTTCTTGTTGTGTAGCTTGCACAGAGTACTCTCTATCTTTGGTCTTTGAATCCTTCCTCACCCATGACATAAGAGTAGGCATCGCTCATCTCACTTAAGTACTATATCATTTTAAGAAAAATCCAGATCTTTTGTAAAAAAGGAGAAAGTCTAAGAAATCCAGTGACCAGTGAAAGAAGCTGAGTTAGAACTGACTTTCGGCATTGGATTTAGAACCAACAGTTTCTAAATCTCATGGCATTGCAACCTAAACAAACGTGTCTATTCTCCCCTTTCTCCAAGAGTATCTCATCCCCAACTTCACTTTCCAGTTTCCCTCATGATTATAATGTGAGTTACTGCTATTCTCAAATCAGCCTGATTTTCATACATTCCCTTTATGGTTTCTCCTTAATGAAACCCATTTCCATAAATTGGGAGTAAATTCTGGATTTCCTAAATCTCCAGTGTTAAATCAGACCGTCCCTATTTCGTTGTGCTCAGATGTCTTGGGCCATGGTTTTAAGCCAATGCATTTTTCGATTTTTTTTTTTTAGAGTGGAAATGCCTTCGATTTCTCTGCTATCCTGCCAGATGCAGCTTATGATCCATTCTGTAGATAAGACGTCCTTGGGAGGAAATCAGAGGTCACTTTCGCTGTCAAACAAAATCTTCGTCAGTATTGAAATGAGAACTAATTTGACGTAATCTAAGTTGACATGGAAAAGAACAGCTCAGTGCTCGAAAAGAATTCAATGGTATCAGAAGTGGGCAAAAAAATATGAAAATATATCCCTGGTATCAGTGTTGTTATAAAGCGCTGGAAACTGATTGTCAGGTAACAAACAGGATCACAGCAGTCGTTTTCTGTCTAAGGCTAAAGAGAGTCCCGTGTTTGTGCTTGATGCACATTCGTTATAGTCTTTGCTGTTCCGGATGGAGGACACTTTCCCTTTCAGAATTAACAGAAGTGCCCTTAAAGCACCTAACACATTTCCCACTCGCAAATGATCACATCAGTTTATAAATCCTTCTCTACAGTTTATTTTCTGTGGTCCCTTTCCAGAACAAAGGCGGCATCCCCTTGCTCCATCGTGGGTGGCTTATTATATTGCTGGCTATGTTCCCATGCTGCAAGTAAGAAAATGCTATGTAACGATAATTGGCATTGTTATGGCAAATGTTTTGATTAGTATCATAATCAAGATCTTGGTTACAAGATTATCATTAGTATTCCCATTTCATCTTGATAACAAGATGGGCCACTTGGTGATCCCAAAGACCTGCTCACTTAACTCTTGATTGCCCTTTGTAAAATCAGAATTAATTATATAGTATATGATAAAAGCTATGCCATGTTGTGGTCGGTTAACCAACTAGATGATTTGTATTCTGGGAAGTTCATCGCTCTCAGGCAGACTAGGACAGTGGAATATGTTAAGCAACGGTGTGAAGCAGGGGGTCAGGAATCTGAGACTCTGGTTCTGAGCCAACCCTGCCACTGTTTAAAGGCATCTGAATTTCCAAAGCTTGTGTATCATAATTTCCTTATTTTGAATCTTTTAAAAACCACTCTGGTGACTCTTCTGAGAGGACCACACATATGTCTTTGGTACGTACATGCTCATTCATCACCTGTATGTAAGTCTATGCAGAAATCCATTTCTTTGTGTACCTTAACTTCACTTCATTAAAAATGAAAATGCATGAGTGATAATACACTGGAGGGTGTTTTGAAAATATGCTATGTACATCTCCCACATCTTTTCCTATTGATTTTACAAGTCATCATCCCAAGCATGTAAGTCTATCACCCCATGAGCTCTGATTTAAGTAGTTTAGACTAAATATCACTAGATACTATGGTTCATTAAGACAACACTTAAAGGTCTTACTTCCAATTTGCTATGCTTACTTTGTTCCCAAGGAAGTTAGTTTCTCTATTCAGAGCTGTGACACCAAAGAGAAGGTGCTGGGTTAGGTCCATCTTCATCATGTATTTACCCTGTGGTTTTGGAGTTGGTTGATATTGTAACTTTCTCAGCTTCATTTCTTTATTTGAAAAATTGATAACTCCAGGAAAATCCTCTTAGTAGGTTACTCTGATAACTAAGTAATATATGTGAACATATATATATACATGTATATATATGTATATTATATATACATATATATGTATATATATCATATAGGAGTACATTTAAAAGTATATATCATTTGATATTGATGAAAATACAGAAGACTATATGCCTGATAAAAACCCTGACATATTACATTGAAAGCTCACTTAGTGATGTATGTATTCTTAAAGATATAACCCAGTTCTTGGCAATAAATATCAAAGAAATAAGCTCTAGCTAATAGCATGCAACCATCTTATCTCATTATGACCAAATAAAGCAAATGGATAGCAACCAACTTACGTCATTGTGACCAAATAAAGCATATGACTAAGAATAGCAAATCAGACTTTCGATGTTTGGCTTATTTAGCTTATTCTGCAGTTGTTCACACTGCTGGGTGGAACACAGAGACCATTTCTGCTACAAGCTGCAACATTATACAGTAATTGCTCAGCCATCTTTTCATGAGTGACTTATCAGGACCAAGGGATCTGGTACAGGCTAAACCAAAATGGAAGACTTTTTGGTGTTATTGCTTTGTGAATAATTGGCTGTCCTTTGCTGTAGGTTTTTTTGCTGTAGCTGACTCCCTTTTTGTTACATATTTGGGAATTTATTTCCTAGTTCAGAACAGTTTCCCACTCCCAGGCCTGTTCCTCTCTCCAAGGTAAGCACAAAAATCTTCCTTCCTACAATTATCTTTATCAGGAGGTATTGGGTCAGAGTTTAGGGTCCAGGGGAAGAGCATCCCATCAAAGTTATTCACAGATCTCCAAGGACTTAGAATTACTACCTGCCCAAGCTGCTGCTCTGGTTTTATCCCACAGCACTCATGATCAGAAGAGCCGATAACAGCAGAACCCAGAAGAGATAATTTAGTGGCTTGGGTCTCCTCTTAGCTTAGAGCAGTAAGTCTAACTCCAGACATAGGCGGGTAGACATTGCAGTGTCTGGTGTATGTGCTATCTGATCAAGAGCCTTCAGCTTCCCCTAGATTGCCTAGTTACCTGACAGCCTGTATGTATCCTGGGAGAAAAGAAGGGGCACAATCATTTAAACATACTATGCCCTATTCATAATTTTACTGAGAATAAACCTTTTATCTATCACCTAATAATGTAGTATACTAACCCTCCCACTAAGAATTCCCTGGTGATTGTGATTTAATTCCCTTTCTTAGCTAAGTTTCTCAATTAAGGGATCCACTGGATGTGTACTAGCCACTCCCATGGATCTCGATCTCTCTCTCTCTCTCTCTCTCTCTCTCTCTCTCTCTGTGTGTGTGTGTGTGTGTGTGTGTGTGTGTGTGTGTGTGTGTGAAAACTCTTATCTAATTTTCTGTGGGACAAAATAATTCCGGCCTGGTACGTACTAAGGCTGGGGATTTGCTGGTTTTCAGGATGTATGTGACCAGGAATGTTTGTACTAGGTAGAATGATGGATAGTGTAGAACAATGTAGAAGAAAGATCAGGAAAGGAAAAGGGAGAATTGACAGAGATGAAAGAGAAGGAAGAAGAATAAAGAAATATGGTTGAACAATTCCTGTTGTGAGTCGATTTCAAACCCTTCAGATCTTTACCTTCAGATTTCTAGCACCCCCCATTAGCTATTTGTGGCTTTCTTTTTTTTTAATTAATTAATTTATTTATTAAAGATTTCTACCTCCTCCCCGTCACCGCCTCCCATTTCCGTCCCCCTCCCTCGTCAGCCTGTAGAGCAATCAGGGTTCCCTGCCCTGTGGGAAGTCCAAGGACCACCCACCTCCATCGAGGTCTAGTAAGGTGAGCATCCAAACTGACTAAGCTCCCACAAAGCCAATATGTGCAGTAGGACCAAAAACCCATTGCCATTGTTCTTGAGTTCTCAGTAATCCTCATTTTCCGTTATTTTTGTGGCTTTCATAACTGAACCCTGGAAGCAAGCCTTAAAGGCTAAATTTTTAAGGCTACTATTATATTTCCAATACTTTATGCTGTCCAGTTCATGACTTGTTTGTTGTTCAGACTCTGTTTAACGTACATTGTTTTTCCTTGCTATTTTAAAGACCACTGCATATGCAATCACCAACAAATGGACTTTAAGACAGGAAATATGGGAAGTAGATGAAGAAAAAGGAACTATGGGCTTTGGGGGGAATCTTTAGTAATCAGAGTTCAGTGAAGACTACAGTGACATCTAAATAAGAGGGGATTTTTTGGGAGATCCGATCTGGGCACCCGGAGAGCCATCTTTGTGGTGAGTGAGTGCGGCAGCAGCCCTGAGCAGGGAACCCAGACTTTCCTCATTCCTCCTACACTTCCTGTCATCCTGCTGGGGCTATACTGCCCAATACCTCCTCTCTCTTCCTATCCCACCCAGCTTGCATCCAGAACCCCCCCCCCCCGTCTGCCTCCCTCAAGGCATCAAGGGATCAAGGGGATTCGAATTGGAAAGGAAGAAGTTAAACTTTCGTTATTTGCAGATGATATGATAGTGTACATAAGCGACCCCCAAAACTATACCAAAGAACTTTTACAGCTGATAAACACCTTTAGTAATATGGCAAGATACAAGATCAACTCCAAAAGATCTGTCACCCTCTTATACACAAAGGATATGAAAGCAGAGAGGGAAATCAGAGAAGCTTCACCTTTCACGATAGCCACAAACAGCATAAAATATCTGGGGGTAACCCTAACCAAGAAAGTGAAAGATCTATTTGACAAGAACTTTAAGGCATTGAAGAAAAAAATGGAAGAGGATACCAGAAAATGGAAGGACCTCCCTTGCTCTTGGATTGGGAGGATCAACATAGTAAAAATGGCAATTCTACCAAAGGCAATTTATTGATTCAATGCAATCCCCATCAAGGTCCCTTCAAAATTCTTCACAGATCTTGAGAGGACAATAATCAACTTTATATGGAAAAACAAAAAACCCAGGATAGCCAAAACAATCCTATACAATAAAGGATCTTCTGGAGGCATTACCATCCCTGACTTCAAACTCTATTACAGAGCTACAGTGATGAAAACAGTGTGGTACTGGCATAAAAACAGAGAAGTCGACCAATGGAATCGTATAGAAGACCCGGATTTTAACCCACAAACCTATGAACACCTCATTTTCGATAAAGGAGCTAAAAGTATACAATGGAAGAAAGAAAGCATCTTCAACAAATGGTGCTGGCATAACTGGATGTCAACCTGTAGAAGAATGAAAATAGACCCATATCTATCACCATGCACAAAACTCAAGTCCAAATGGATTAAAGACCTCAATATCAGTCCGAACACACTGAACCTGATAGAAGAGAAAGTGGGAAGTACCCTACAACAGATGGGCACAGGAGATCGCTTCCTATGTATAACTCCAGCAGCACAGACATTAAGGGCAACATTGAATAAATGGGACCTCCTGAAACTGAGAAGCTTCTGTAAAGCAAAGGACACTGTCACTAAGACAAAAAGGCAACCTACTGACTGGGAGAAGAGCTTCACCAACCCCGTAACAGACAAAGGTCTGATCTCCAAAATATATAGAGAACTCAAGAAACTAGACTTTAAAATGCTAATTAACCCAATTAAAAAATGGGGCACTGAACTGAACAGAGAATTCTCAAAAGAAGAAGTTCAAATGGCTAAAAGACACTTAACGTCATGCTCAACCTCCTTAGCAATCAAGGAAATGCAAATCAAAACAACTTTGAGATATCATCTTACACCTGTCAGAATGGCTAAAATAAAAAACTCCAATGATAGCCTTTGCTGGAGAGGCTGTGGAAGAAGGGGTACCCTCATCCATTGCTGGTGGGAATGCAATCTTGTGCAACCACTATGGAAGTCAGTGTTTCGGTTTCTCAGGAAATTCGGGATCAACCTACCCCTGGACCTAGCAATACCACTCTTTGGGAATATACCCAAGAGATGCACTATCATATGATAAAAGCATTTGTTCAACTATGTTCATAGCAGTATTATTTGTAATAGCCAGAACCTGGAAACAACCTAGATGCCCTTCAATGGATGAACAAAGTGTGGAATATATACACATTAGAGTACGATGCTGCGGTAAAAAACAATGACTTCTCGAATTTTGCATGCAAATGGATGGAAATAGAAAACACTATCCTGAGTGAGGTAACCCAGTCCCAAAAAGATGAACATGTAATGTACTCGCTCATAATTGGTTTCAAGCCATTATTAAGGGTCACGGAGTCTACAATTGCTGAACCTAAAGAAGCTAAATAAGAAAGTGAACCCAAGGAAAAACATATAGTTATCCTCTTGGCTATGGGAAGTAGACAAAATTGCCGGGGAGAAAATTGGGATCTTGGAGGTGGGGTGGGATGGGGGTTAGGGGAGAAGGGGAGAGAAAAGTGAGAAGGGGAGATTGGGGGAACTTAGGGAAACAGGATGATTGGGATAAAGGAAGGTTGGATAGGAGAGCAGGGAAGCACAATTCTTAGTTAAGGGAGCCTCCTTAGGGTTGGCATGAGACTTGAACCTAAAGTGGCTCCCAGGAGCCCAATCCGATGTCCCCAGTTAGTTCCTTGGGCTGCTGAGGATAGGGAACCTGAAATGACCCTATCCTATAGCAATGCTGACGAATATTGTATATCATCATAGAACCTTCATCTGGTGATGGATGGAGATAGAGACAGAGACCCACACTGGAACACTGGACTGAGCTCCCAAGGTCCCAATGAGGAGAAGAAGGAGGAAGAACATGAGCAAAGAAGTCGGGACCATGAGGGGTGTACCCACCCACTGAGACAGTGGGGCTGATCAATTGGCAGCTCACCAAGGCCAGCAGGACTGTGACTGGAAAAGCATGTTATAAAACTGGACTATCTGAGCGTGGCGAACAATGAGGGGTGATGAGAAGCCAAGGACAATGGCACGGGATTTTGATCCTACGTAATGTTCTGGCTTTGTGGGAGCCTAGCCAGTTTGGATGTTCACCTTCCTAGACCTGGACGAAGGGGGAGGACCTTGGGCTTTCCACAGGGCAGGGAACCCTGACTGCTGTTTGGACTGGAGAGGGAGGGGGAGAGGAGTGGGGGGAGGGGGAGAATGGTGGGAGAAGGGGGAGGGAATGGGAGGCTGGAGGGAGGCGGAAACTTTTTTTCTTTTTTTTCCTTTTCTCAATTAAAAAAAAAAGATAAAAAAGAGGGGATTTTCCTTCACTGGTGGGCAGAAAACTACCTTAAGCAAAATTTAAAATACCATTCCTATAGTCTCATTTGCAAAGATTTTTTTGGTAGCTAGCAGGAAGGGACTGTTAAACAAATCTGAATTATAGGTGATTCAGAATTTGGGGCTAAAGATCAAAAACACTGATGACAACTTATGCTGGAAAGGTAGTTGGGTAAAGGGAACACTTCTGCATTGCTGGTGGCAATGCAAGATGGTACAGCCTCTTTGGATATCAGTATGTCAATTACTCAGAAAATTAGGAAACAACCTTACTCAAGATCCAACAATACCAATGCTCAATCATACCACAAGGACTTGTGTTTAAATATTTTCATAGCAGCATTGTTTCTTATAGCCAGACCTGGAAGCAACTTAAATGCCCCTCAACCGAAGAATGGATAAGGAAAATGTGGTACATTTCCACAATGGAGTACTACACAGCAGAGAATATTAATGGCATCTTGAAATTTGCAGGCAAATGGATGAAGCTAGAAAACATCATAGTGAGTGAGATAATCCAGACCCAGAAAGATGATTATCATATGTACTCAGTCATAAGTGTTTTTTAAACATAAAGCATAAAAAACAGCCTATAATTAATATTCCCAGAAAACATAGACAACAATGAGGAACCTAAGAGAGACATGCATAGATCTAATACACATGGGAAGTAGAAACAGACAAGATCTCCTGAGTAAATTGGGAGCATGGGGACCTTGGGAGAGGGTTGAAGCGGAGGGGAGAGGAAGGTAGAGGAACAGAGAAAAATGTATTGCTCAATAAAACCAATAAAAAATAAAATAACATAAAAAGAAGTCAGGGCTACGCCTACACATCCAGTCATATACTGTTTCTCCCCACGTCCAGTAGTCTCATGAAATGGGGAAAGATAATTGGATGCTACTCTGAAGATTTTAGAGAGAAATAGGAGTTGCAGGAATAACTGAGAACAGTGATGAACATGAAAGTTACCCTGTGTGCCAAGCACGATGCTAACCACTTTACATGTTTTCATGCACTTATTACAAAAGTGGGTAGCTCAGAAAGAATATTTTCCCTTCAGTTCTGAATGGTGAGAAGTCCAAGATAAAGGGAGTTAACAAATTCAGAGTCCAGCAGGATTGTGTTTTTGCTTCCACAGATAACAGAGAGAAGGACATATCTGGATATGCTTGTTTACAGCATATGCTGCATTATAAGATCAGTAATTCATTTAACAAAGGGGCTTTCTCTTGGTTTAACCACATTAGAAAAAGTGAGCATGGTAAGTCAACCTACAAAAAACTATATCCTTAAAAAATACTGACTCTCCCTACCTTAGTAGCTATTAACCTACAACAGTTACTCAGTTAGGGGTTGCACTGATGAACCCCACTCCCTCTGTGTTAGAAAGTTGACTACCTTTATCTTAGGCACGCATCTACAGCTACTGTGAGTGTGGGGGCCTTGTCATGTCCAGATGATTCTGCATTGAGCATTATGTTCCAGTGTATGAATTTTTGAAGGACACATACACTTAAACCATGGGATAAAGAGTGTATCAGGTTATCTGCCAATAGAAAGAGAGAGGTGTTGTTGCTTTCTTTATTCTTCAGAGGGTAAAAACTGTGATCTTAAAAGGTAAAACAATTTAAGTAAGGTTATACATCTGGGAAGCAGCAGAACTATGAGCCAAACCCCGCTCAATTCTACTGCAAGTCCTGTGTTCTTTACCCTCCTGTCTACTGCCTTACACCATTTATCTTTTAGACAAGGCTTCTGCTCTCCTTAAGACCTGAATATCTTGTCAAATCTGAAGCTTTCTCTCAGGAGCAATTTTTCTCCCAATACTGCTGCAATCCATAACCTTTTACATAGTTCAGTTGTCTTTGTGTTCTACTGATCAGTTTATACTCTGTCTCCATGGCTCTATTGAGAGCTTTTAGAAGACAGGAGTTAGATTTTATTCCATATTACATTTATCAGCCACTAGTATCAACTCTATTAGTTGTGGCAGAATTATATGTTTGCAGAAAGTTGTCTTTGAGGCAGCATTTCTGTGACATATTCCTGTTATTGTTGTTTTAAATACTAAGATAGTTGTGAAGACTGTAAGTGAATAATTGGAAAGTGGTAGAAATAAAAAGGAGATCATTATTAGAGACAGGGGTATTTTCTTCTATCTTGTGGTTACAAATTTAGAGCAGATTCCTGAAGTATGAGAGGAAGTTTTTAACTGTAAATAAGGTAACATGTGGAATTTATTAGACCAATTCTTTATGTGAGCTGGAAGTAAAAATATGTGCATGAACAGTTTAGATAAAATCAAAGATGAAAGCTACATAACTAACTGTTGATAGCAAATTAGGATGATGGAACGGTCAGTCATCATTTCCTAATGATGGTCAACTGTCGTCTTTCCTATCAAAAGTAATATAAATGAAATAACATTTAGACAGCCCCTTGGTCTCAGTAGTGAGAGCTGAGGCGTTGGTAGGATTCATATTTAATGGGGTAGCTGTATTCATGCTTAAATTTTGGTCACATCACATGTGTTGGAACACAGAGAGAATGTCAATATTAACAGCATTGCTCAAGCTGTACCAAAAAGACCCAATAATCGCTCCGTGCCAGCATCTTTGGTTCTTGTTCATGGGGGATACAGAGGACACTTTCAAAAGTCTGTGTCACAGGCATCATCAGGTGACAGATATCATTTGAGTTGCTAATGTAAAATGCCTTGACCAAGCTATGATATCCTAGGAGGCAAAGTGACAATAGTGACCCTAGTAATTGAAGGATCATCTTTGGATTGTCATGATCATGGAATGAGACATACTCTGAGTTTCAGGGAATTTGAATCCAAGACAATATGGAAACCCTAAAATTTTAAAGTTCTTTAAAGCTTTGGCATTCCTTTCTTCCTCTCAGCCTAGGATCTGTGAACCCTCCTAAATCATATTATAAAGAAAATATTTTAATACAAAAATGAGTGAAAAGTTCGCATTTGTTCCCTTGGTGGTTCTTCCTAGTAACTTTGTTATTGACCATTGAACAAATTACCCTTAAGAAAAATAACATTAGATTTCTATATATGCATCTATAATATTATCTACTTCATCAAGGAAAGTTCTTGCTTGATGTATCGTATCCATTTCTTCTGTAATACGATTTTTGTGTATAATTATACTTCCCCCAAGAACTAGCAGTTAAGTTGGTTAAATCACAATTACCAATAAGATTGCAATAGAAAATGAGGCCTGTATTTCCATGGGCCATTATTATTTTATTCAACTCTCTGTGGGTTTGAACGGGGCAAAGGTAAAAAAAATCATAACATCAATGTAATCAGATCACCACTGAGTAAGTAAAATATTATAGGCTATAGAAGGTAATACTGATCTCACCTGTGAAGAATGAAAAGAGTCTGTATGCAAAGCTACCACTTGATTCCCCTGTTGAGTTATTAGTAGCGAAAGAACCTTTGACCTTGGCCACAAAATATCATGCTTGCAATAGATTTTTTTCCTGAAGAGCAGTCCAATCATCTTTTCTGAAGGTCTAAAAACTGAGAATAAACTGGAGAGTTCCAAGTTTTCCTGAGATTTCTATAAATAAAAGTCCTCTGAGATTGGGCGTGTACACATATATCTTCTTTGATCCCTTAGAAGTAAAACATATTGTTCCTCTTAATCAAGGACTAATTATCAAAACTCTTAGAAGAGTTTGCAATGTAATCTATAGTATATTGGGTACCATGGAAGGGAAATGATTGTAGGAAAACCTATGATGGCTTCTGTAAATCTAAAAGTTTCGTAAGGTTAATAAGGAAAATGGAGACAAGGCAATTATTAAATAAGGCCATTTGCCATAAGTAAGTTATAACAAATGTTAAAGTATGAGCCACATCTTGTCATCTCAATCCAGGAAACCTTTACTAAGTCCTCCCTATATACAAAATCCCTTGGCAATGTGTCCTAAGGCAAGAGTGAGGTGACGTAACCGTTCAAAAGTGCCAGAAGATATAGAGGTCATCTTGTGAGTCTGTGGTGAGGCCTTTGCTGCTTGACTTCAGTCAGTGGCATTCTAAACCTTTAACCAGGACAAACAGCAGCTTCTCCATTTTGTGAGTAAGGAAAGAGAGGCATGGAGCAGCATCCGACATTGTGTCTGTCGATGGCCAAAGATATGTTTAGGAAGTCCTCTGTGGGCTTGCACATCAGTCTAGACCTCCTTTCTATAGATCACTGGTACTTTCAGGACAGGTGACCTCATTAAGTTCTTGTGACATCGTAGTCACTTGTGACATCGTAGTATAGGTAGTTTTTACGTGAAACATGAAAAACACATAGCCACTGCTGTGAACTTTACATAAATCGTAACTGATTAAGATGAGAAGATTGACCAGTAAAGACAGCTAGTTCCTATAGCCTTTACTGAAACTGAAAGTGTATTTAGGTGGTGTTAGCATCAGTTAATGGTAGCAATGCTAATCTTTAACTGATTTTCTAGGTCTTGAAACCCCAAATTTGTGCTCAGTATCATTTTACCTGCTTTAATTAACTAATTCAAGGTTTTGGGAAATAGTTCTTACTTTGAAGCCCATGTTAGCTTCAAATTTATTATTCTCCTGCCTCAGCCTTCTGAATACTTACTTTACTGACATGGGTCATCATATCAAGCTCTTTCTGTTTAATAGGTTGTGGCTTCTATACCTAAGTAGTACCTTGATAATGATCTTAATTTAGAGCTTGGTGATATAAAATACTATGGAATCATAAAAACGAATGGCATTCTGGATTCTTTGTCATTTACTATATATCATTGCCAACTCTCGTTTATCCATAGGTTTTGGAAAACTGCTCCTAATACGGGAACATGACTCATTTTGTGACTGTTCTGCATCCTTACCCTGCTTAGGCATCTTCATGACTCTACAGGTAAAGGCCAAGTAGGGAACAAATGCCACTTGTTCACACAACATACAACAATGAGGCAGCACTGTTGGACAAGTCCCAAAGAGAAAGTGCCATTACTCTATAACTACTTATTTTTCTGCTTGAACGAACACACACAGGGCTGGGAGATGGTTAGGTTGTGAGGAAAACTCACTGCTCTTGAGGAGAACCCAAGTTCAGGTCCCAGCATCCTTATCAAGTGACTTCCAACACCCTTTTATGACCTACATGGGCACCTGCATATATGTTGTGTATATACATACTCTCAAACACACACATATACACCTAAACCAAAAAAAATATGAGTCTTTGCAAAAGGTGCGCATAGGCAGCCCCATCCCTGCAACTTGCTTTACCCAATGCCCAATCTACAGGGCAGCTCTCAACTGGCTCCAACCTCAACATTAACAACTCTGTCTTCACCTCTTCTGAAAATATATGTTTCTTAGGTGAAATGAGGGAGGAATTTTGGTTTATTAATAATGGAGAAAGAAAGTAATCACATTGTAGGAACATTTGTTGCATGGTCCTCTCTAGCTAAAAGAGAAAAAAAAACAGAAGTTGGAACAATGGTGGTTGATTCCAGATTTAAAAAAAAAAATTCAGCTGTGCCTGCCCTGCCTGCTCCACCTTATAGGTAAAACCATAGACTTTTCTTCCCTAGTGTATTTTCTGGAAGTTACTTCTGGCAAGCTCAGAGGATGGAGACTCGTCCTGTCAAGAACAAGAAATCACAGATATGACTTGCTTGGCATGCACTGTCTTTTCAGTGCTGGCCAAGTACTAGAACTGGTGGGCCAGGACTAAGCTCTACAGATGGGAAGATGAGACAACACTAGGACCGTCTTCATTTAACATTTACTAAGCATTCCTTCCAACAGCAACCTTGGAGGCAGAGGCTGGAGAAGGAAGACAATCCACTGGTGTTCTACAATGTAGCACAGCTCTTCATGTGTACATCAGGTTTCTTGGTGAGCAGGCAAGTGAGAAGGAGTTCAGCTGCCCTAAGGAACTAAATGTACTGCTGCATTTATTTGGGTCCTTGATTTGATGGTCAAGTAAACAGTAAAAGGTCTTTAGTGCAATCTATAGAAACATCACACCTATTCAAGCCTCATTTTTGTCCACGCAGGTCTATCTCCCCTTCTTCCCCTCCTTATATTTCTTTTTCAATAACTGGAAGGAATGACAGCAAAAACAACAACAACAAAAAAAAAAAACCCTCAGACCTTCAGAAAGAAAAAAAAGAACCATTCCAACTTTATCTTCTTTTATTCAAGCATGTGCTGGTTCTTGAAACTTGACTTAGTTTTTCTGTTCCCTCGTTTTCTTTTCTAGTCCCATCTACCATTCCCTTAGCACCTGCTGCCTCGGCCTGGCCATATGATCTGATGACTCTCTGGAGGTCTCTGCTACTTATAATGACCCCGAGGTCCTCTGTGAGGCTGCCTGAGACAGAAAACATAGACGGTGGTATGGGTTTGCTCGAAATGGTTTGTGCAGTTGTCAGTCATAAAAGAAAAACTCTAGGCGAAAACCACCCACATATTCTACCAAATGAGGCTTATCATCATTTTTAAAGGACAAAGATAGTCCAGTTATACTTGCTGCAGTGTCTTCAATTTTATTTTATTTTTTTTACATGCTGCTTTTGAAGCTGTTGGTCCAGACTGTTAAAGGAAAGAAGGGGTGCTACACAGTTCAGCAGTCTCTAATGTGAAAGTGAGTAATTCTCCTACGTAGCCTTGTGATACACCCTCCTTTCTAGTCACGGAGCACGGGCTGCCATAGCCTGATCACCCTTCCTACACTGGCTCCCATTGACCTGTGATCAAATCCATGAGCAAAGCACTGCAGGTCTCATAATTGGCAGCCTCATGATGCTACAGACAGGCACCACTGCCTTCTGCATCAGAGGAGCCCACGCCAGCACTCTCTCCCAAGAGCCCTTTCTTGTCGCTCAGGGAAGCAGACCTGCATGAGATCTGGCTTTGCTGCTGACTCCTGACCCTTTCTCGGTTTCTCATGTTCTGAGAACAGCTCCCTCTGTACAATCTATCATCCCTCAAGTCAGTGCAGTCTTAACACCATGGGCAGACACTTCTCTCTGATGGTCCCTTCTTTGGTCTCTCTTTAAGCCTTAGCTCAAATGCCCCCACCTTCCTTGATTTATACCTGGCTATATTTTCTTTTCTGGTGTCTCACCATGGTTTCCATAAGACACCTGGCAAGTCACTAATGAGCATTTATTCTTGATTTTAGTATAATATGTACTAAGATAATCGTAGGAATAAACGTGCATGCATTCTGGGCACAATAACAAATCTTATAGTCACTTATTCACGTATCACAATGTCATTTTGACATAATGATTTGTGACTATATCTTGTCTGTAACACACTGCCAGCTCCCAAAGACCAGATGCTATGCTACTAATCTGTAAACTGCCTAACATGGCTCTTTGCTCAACACTCCATCAACATATTTAAATTGAATTAATAAGTTAGCCTCTGCCTCAGCTTTCTCATCTTTAAAATGGGAATGAAAGTACTCTAATTATTTAATAGCTTTATGAAAGGATAATTTAAACATTACATGATAAAAGAAATGAAACAGTGAAATGCCAGTCACGGATAAGCTATTATTTGATATATTGATGTAGTACATGGCCAACTAATGAGTTAATGTTACCAAAATTATCCAGTAGAGGGCATTGGCACACACATGGAAATTCATATTCATCGGGATAAATCTAAAACCACACATTTAAATAAGAAACTCAGGTATATGGACAAAATACGGCAACTCTGCTGGATTTAGCAATACTGATCATTTCTTTTACTGTTCTGTCGATATCAACATCACTCATACATGCAGAAAGGACTCAGAATCCATGGATGTTTCTTGTGCATAGAACTGATGTTCTAAATCCTCAACTCTAGTTTCCATTCACTCATGTGCTCAGGGTGGGGAATGACTCCAACGGAACCAGTCGGGGAGAGAACACTGTTTACCCTGTCCTTCGTGTCTGTGGTCCTGGTGCGAGCTCAGCCCTGGCAGGAAGGGTGTCCTTGGGAGAGTTTTCACAGTGGCTGGGGATTAGAAAAGACTTGGACAGACTGCCCTCATCATTGTTTCTTTCCTCTGCCCTGGCTCCCTGAAGTCTGCTGTGCGAAAACAGTGACTTCATTGACTAAACCATGGCATTTGCCTAGCCTGGCCAAGTCTCCGAGATAAGGAAAGGGAAGGGCGGGGAAGATGAGAGCAAGCAGTAGGGGTGCTCACTAGGCCCAGTCAGTTCTCACCACCTGATTCTAAGCTGGAAAATAATATGAGCGTATGCATAAATTATGACATTCGGTCCTGAGAAATTCAGCATTTATGTGAGGGAGCCAGATATAATGTGGATAAGATTCAGAGGACCTACGGAATATTTTCACTGTGTCAGTCACTGGGCTTAGGAAATACAGAGCTAGAAATAGGATGCTAAAATGAGATGAAAATTATATATTTTTGCCTACATGTCATTCACAGTCTGGACTAGAGAATAAGGAACCCACGGGAAAGCAACTAAGACCAAGCGGATGCAAATGCGGTCAAAACAGGTATGACTGTAGTCAGATATGCAGTCACTCTTACTTTCATAAACACAAATTTGTTCCAAGAGTTGCTATACCATCATGTGAGTCTTACAGCTGCAAGAAACTCTAGTCCAACATGAAAAACAGACGTCAGATGAACTGAGCAGTTTAAGAATACACAAGCTGTACATGTATGTGCATCTGACCACACAAATGCAACCTCTGCTCTCCTGGGTTACACAGCTCATCCTCAGTCTCTGTCCTCAGTCTCTGTCCCTCTTTGGGTCACCTTCCTCTCTTCCACTACTTTGCCACAACGGATCCTTCAAACACCCATTCTCAAGCAAAGGTCAGTCTTTTTCACGGTAAAGTGCGGCATTTACTTGAGAATTTATGTGTTTCAACCATTTTGCATTCGTGAAAGTCTACTGCTGTTTTGATCTGGTTTGTATTAATACATCATTCAGAAAGCCTTTTATTCTGTGTCCGAAACTCCATTTTTTCCTCTTAGTTCCATGGCACTTGTTGTTTGATTTGCACAGTAGAGTGATGTTCAGCAAGCTATATGTGGTCAGCATCCAGCAAAGACTTACTTACTACAACCCCTCTCTCCAAATGTGTCAGGCAGGGGTGGGGCTCCTTTAGGGCTCCTGAGAAGAAACTAGAACCTCAGAGATAAGCGAAGTGTGTGTTTGCTCTTCTGTTTTCATTCTTTTTAAACTGCTTCATTGTAAGATCAGACCAAAAAAAAAAAAAAAAAAGACTCACATGGTTTGTAAAAATTGCATTTCGTGGCAGATGAGGTGACGGCTCCGTGGATAAAGGCCCTTGGCGTTGAGCCTGGTGACTTGAGTTCTGGTTCTGGAGTGCACTGGGGGAAAAGTGGAACTGACTCCTGAAAGTATCCATGCTGTAGTTACAGCACATGCGTGTAAGCACACACATCAACTAACTAACGAATATGCATTTCACATATGTACAAACCACAGGCTGCATCTCAAACATCAGCACACATATACAAATGAAATCTTGTTCGCATGCAAGCATTCCGTTTTGTAGTTTGCAATACGTCAATAAAAGTATTATTGAAATTTCATTTGCCGACTTCTTGCTGTTTTCTTCAGGTGGCCGTTTCAAACCTGCAAGCTGCTCGGGTGTCTTAATGCCCGGAGCACTTGTTATATTTCTTTCAGGAACCCCCGGTCTGAGTGACAGTACAGGCTCTACTTGATTGTGCGCCCCCCTATAAAAGCTCATCTCAGAACTCCAGTGAGATCAAATGAGATACCCCCTGACAAATATCTGTGATTAAAACTTCTGTGTCTTTGGTGAAACGCAGAACCAGATGCTTCAGCAATTAGCTGAAATGAGGGAAGCATTCCCGCGCTCCTGGGAGGAGAGAGGAGCTTCATTATCTCCTGAACCAAATCAAAAGCACCACCACCTTGCTGAGAGTGCAACAGAGACAGTAACTAACGTTAATCTGCGTGAAAGAGAGTGTTGATTATGCGCCTGTGTGTGTATGTTTGCATGAATGACACCCGTGTGTGTCCTTCTGTGCAACCAAAATAAAAGCATGTTCACACATGAGTATGGATGGATGGATGCCAAGTGTGGTCACATGCAAAGATAGGTAAATTTTGGTTGTGTCTGTAGTGTGCCCATGTTCATATCTATATGCAGGCTTTTACATCCTCTACCCATCTGAATTGCTAAGCATCTATGTATCTTACAGATTTGTGAAATTTGTAGGTATATATCTAGGTATGTGTGTAACTTATGTATTTATACACAGTTATATATACTTAATGAGATATATACTCAAATGCACATGCTTCTGTTCAGGCGTGTATACTATTTGTTCGTAGCACAGATGAGGAAAGCCAGGGAGAGGGGATAAAAATGCAGAAGGATATGCTCAGAGCTGGGAGGGTGATAATTATACGTATGAGGCTTGGAAATTATCCTACAGATATCAATAGAGCCGGGGAATTTAGATGGTGAGAGGAATTGCCCAATATTGTAAGTTGTACATGCATACACTATATAAAGTACAGAAAACAATATTTCAAGCTGGCATTCTTGCATAGTCTGTAGAGTGCAGGCCTTGTTGCCTTTACTAAATACCTAAGACCTTAAAAAGGAAAGTGGAACACAGCATTGGTGGCGCACGCCTTTAATCCCGGCACTTGGTAGGCAGAGGCAGGTGGGTCTCTGTGAGTTCAAGGCCAGTCTGGGCTACAAAGCGAGTTCCTGGAGAGTGTCTCAAAAAAGAAAAAAAAATGGGGGCATGGGGTGGAGAATACTGGAACCATTCATCTGCCAATCAGTCCCAATGGCCATACATTTAATCATTTAATCATTAAGCTTACATGACCACATTTCTGTTTCATTATCTGCAAATGCAGTTTTGCTCTGATGAGGGAAGGCCTAACAGTTCTTCCTCCTGAATGAAAGGCACAAACTCCAACGCCATGAGGAACCTTGTCTTAAATCTAGGACTTGAAATTGAACTCAGCTCCTAAGAAATGATGCAACCCGGAAGCCTACCTGCTCCACTGTGCTTCAAGGCTTGCAGAGTGAGCCAAGTCTGTTTTCCAAGGCCTGGAGGGATTTGCCTTCCCACCTCTTCTGCCACCAGCCACTTTCACCTCTGACTCATCCACTCTTCCTTAATCGCCTTAATCTAAGCCATTCACACAAACACAAAAGGCTGATGTCACCAAACATGTAGTTAGTGAATCTGTGCCTTTTAGGAAAGCTAACATCAAAAGGCATACTTTTCCTGTCCACAGACTCAGGGAGTGACTCATTTTGGCTACTAGGGTTCTTCCACATTAATAGGTTCTGCTACACCACTGAGGGAAAAAATCTAGATGGGAGCCAAGGAAATGCTGAGGAATTCTGATCAAGCCCCTGGAATCAAGTCAGTGCCTGACTCTCCCTTGGAATGCTATGCAGGTTCTGCCAAACTCCAGTCGAAAAGACTCCCTCTTCAGAAAATAAAGCTAACCTTGCTGCTAAACGTAAATGTTTCAGTTACTAGGTTGATACACACACACACACACACACACACACACACACACACACGCTCTATTCACACACACCCATACACACAAACAAGCTCATATGCACATGCACACATCCGTCTAAACCATTCAAAAACAACAACAAAAATAGTATACTGCATAATGAGGTCTGTGCTGGGGAGTGCTGCTTGCATGGTGCCTTGGTTGGCTACATTGACGCTTTTACTAAAATAGAGGCAACTCACACTAGAAAAGATCCAGGCATCTCATGAAGATCCCAAGTTCAAATTTCCCAAATGGAAAGTGAATTTTGGTAAATCTAAGTAGAAATCACCATGAGGATCTGCCAAAAGAATTGAAATGGTTCATTTTGTTTGGTTGGGTCACTTATGCTAATGGTTGTGATCAGTGGGACGACACTGGCTATGAGAGAGAAATCTGTTAAGAGATTCCACACAGAAGGCAAAGCTTCCAAATTCATGGTGGCAGCAGCAAGGAAGAGAAGGGAAAAAAAGTGTTAGCGTTAATAACCCTGTTTTGAAACGATTGGATGCAGCTCAGCAAAGAATGGGGACTGCTTCATAGTGCTTGAACTGAGCTGCATAGAAGGTACAGGAAACTGAACCGTCCATAGAGGTTCGGCTGTCGTCCACAGGAAAAAGAAGAGTTCACACTGGAAGATTTGTACCTGCTTCGGAAATCCACTGGGGACATGTCCAATAAACTATCACCTAGATGGTTGGGAAGCCTGAGGCACAGGTCTGAACTTCCTTGAACATACAGTGAATTGCCAGTTAGCAAGCTGAGGTAGAAGGTACCATAAATGCAACTGATATTAACCTAGGGCCTGTCCGTTGAGGAGAGTCATGACTAAGTATAGGGAATCTACACCCTAGAGCTGGAAAGGACTCAAGGGTCAATGGAGGGTATATTTTCTAAAAGCACAGAAGTACAGTATTTGAGATACTGAGAATAAATGAACCCCATGAACTGGGAAAGTGCCTGGCCAAGATGCTTCTGAGCTTTGTGCAGAATCCCCCAGAGAAAATGGTCCATTAGGAGGCTGGGAGGGATGGATCTGTAAAGGAGACCAACCTTAGGAGATGTGGCTGTATACAGATTTGCCACATTTCTCTGCCTAGAGCATCCTCCGATGGTGTGATGTTTTGTACAGAGCTGATCCTTACTGGGTTTTTTTTTTAAATCTTGTTTTTGTTTTTTTCAAAATACAGTGATTTCCATTAAATATAATAAAGAGGCCAAATTAGGTGTGTTTGGTTGATGATCCTAATTTCCAAGGGTATTGTTTACATTCACCTTTCCATTGTGTAAAATACCATCTCATTTAAACCTTACAGGAACCCAATCTTACAATAACATTGCCATCCTTTTTTATACCTAAAAGTGAGATTGATGGTGTACCTAAAGTCATACCTGAAAAAAAAAATGGCAGATGAGGGACTTGAGGTTTTGAACTCAGATCCTCTTTCTGCTGTGTGCTGAGTCTAAACATCCCTCAGAGGTTCCTGTCTCAAAGGCTTGCTTCCAGACTGGAAGAGCCAATCACTGGGAAGCAATTAGATCACAAATGGGCTCCTCTCTTGTCTTTGGATTAATCCACTGACAGATTCGTAAATTCACAGCATTATTGTTACATAGCTCCCAGCTGTAAGAAGTAGGCCATGGGAGGAGGTTGCTCTGTAAGGATGCATCTTGTCCCAATCCCATTTCCTTCCCCTCTCATCTTTGCAGCCCTCATGAGCTCCTGTAACCTCTTCTGCCTGCTTATTGCATTGATAAGAAGCCTCATCCCACTCACAAAGCAGTTGAGCTAACCAACCTCACATTGAATTCCCCGTAGTTTCGGGTAGGTAAAAATAAACTTTTCATCCTTTTACATTGTTTCATTATCACAGCAATGGAAGTCTAATACAGGTCCTTTGCATAGAAGCCTAGCTCTCTCAGTTGCACTGGAGACGAGTCCTTTGTGTTGTGATAATACAGTACAATACTCTGCAGCCACGTAATATGCAAGTCCCAAGACTGTTTGACCCCAGAGTTTGCAGCTAGCACAGCTAAGGACAACCCTGACTAGTAGCTATTGAAAGTGGGATTCTGCACTGAAAGTCTCAGTTGCCTTGATGCTGTTTCACATTGTGAAGTGTGGTGCTCCTAGAGTCCCTAGGATAGCAACCACACTCCCTTTGTTTTTTACTTGTTGATCCCTTTTTTTTTTTTTTTTTTTTTTTTTTTTTTTTGGTAATAGCAATGTGTTCATTTAGAGGTAGCACACCTTCCTGGTCTCCCTCCTTGCTAAGAATACTTATGTGAATGGCTTCAGTGGTAGACCTCGTTGGCAAGCTCCAGTTTCTCTCTTTGCTTTTGGCCTTCTCATTTGTAAACATAAGCATGCCGATCAGAGGTTCTGGCTGTCATCATTTATGAACTCAATGACAAGGCAGACTGAGCATGGTGAGATGAGAAACGGTGGGACATTAGGGTCACCACCCCAGCCACAGGCTGCCATCCTACTGACGTCTTAGGTGTGACACTCCAACTCCTTATTTATCTATGTAAAAGTCATAGTATTTTATGGAATCCTTAGTTGTATACCAAGGTCTCAGTGGTCCTAAGAACACAGGCGTCTCCCCTCTTGACTTCAGGTCCTTATTTTCAGTTTTTAGATTTGAAATTCAGATGCAGCAGGAAATCATTTCTCCAGTTGCAGAACCACACAGGTCCCTTGTGTGCAAAGGAGGTCTTTTCACAACAAAACATTTCTGCCTCCTTCAAACTAAGCTAATCATAAAGAAAACTGTAGTTAGTGTTTTGCCATTCAATAGAAGTAATTAATTACTACAGAATAATGGTTGAGAACTTAAAATCTTGCCAACTGAACTGTGGCATTCCATTCTGTTATTTGTCAGATGTTTGACCTTATAGTAGCTGTCTAACCTTGCTAAGCAGTAACTCACTTATGTGAAATTTGAAAAGTATGCCAATCTGATGCCTTTCTATGCTGTGAGTATGTTTTATTACCATTAGTTAATAAAGAAGTTGCTTTGTCCTATGGCAGGACAGAATATTGCAAGGCAGAAAATCCAAAAACAGATACAGGAAGAAAAAGATGGAATCAGGGAGGCAGTACAGCTCTGGAGAAGTAAGATATAAGGTAACAAGTCACGAGCCTCACAGTAAAAATATAGAATAATAGAAATAGGTTAATTTTAGTTGTAAGAACTAGTTTATGATAAGCCTGAGCTAATAGGCCTAACAGTTTATAATTAATATTGAGCCTTGGAGTGGTTGTTTGAGAACTGGTAGGCAGGAAAGAAACTTCCATTTACAAATTGTATTATGATTGAGAGGGGAAATGTTTATAAAGCATTTTGAAGGTATTTATGGTAATCAAAATGTTCACCAATGACAGAATGATGGAAGATTATCTATGTTGTTTTTAAGATGAGACACTTTTCCATGAACTAAGTCGGTACTCACTTCCTCTTAGTGGGTCTCCAGATGGGAGTAGATTGTAACAAGCCATTTAATATTAAATCTCATCTTCATAAGAACACGATGGAACAGAAGCACAGACCGTCTCAAGGTTGTTGACGTCGTAAGTTTAGATGAAAGGAATAAGCTGATGGTTTCTTCAGCAGTTAGAGAGGGACAGAATGGAATTAGGTGTGACAGAGACAAGCTAAAACTCTTCGGCTAAAAGTGTGGGTGCTATTGTTTGATTCTCCCAGAGTCTGTGTACAGTTAGAGTCAACACACACACACTAGGTCAACATAAGAAAATAAAGGGAATACCAGCTCAGGGTCTGGGCCACCTTCAAATCTCTTAATTTCTTTTGCTTTTTGAGAAATTAAGAATGAACATCTTTCCAGCCAAGATGCCAGGCTATTGTGCTGTATCTTTTAACACTCTTGTGCAATGAGAAGATTAAAAAAATACAAAAACAAGAATTCTTAATTATAAACCTAGGGGAGTTGTTGTCTAATCCAGTGCACTTAACCTTTTGGAAGCCTCAGAAATCTCTGAAACAAAATGAAAGTTAAGAACCATTCTTCTCCTGCAAATACCCTGCAAAAATTCTATACCTTCCCTAATTTTCTCATAATGTTAGATTCCTTGAGAAGTCCCTGGAAATCAGTTGATGCACACGCTACAGATTTACAGACTTGTGAATTATCATCCATAATTTCTTCTTTCTTAACGCCCACTGTCATCTATCCATCTTTTTAAACAATGTATAGTATAATAAATTATGTTTTAGTTGCTTTTCATGAAGGCTGAGCTTTCTAAACCTTCTCCATTTTGGAGTTTGCTTTCTCAGGAGCTACGTGCTGTTTGGAATTTTTTCCTAAAAAATTCCGTATCCTATGCCCACCTTTTATCACACTGCAACAAGTAGGCATATTCAAGAAGTTGCTATATTAACTCTGATAAAATGTGTCAACAACTGCTGCTATTTTATGCCATGCACACTCCTTAAGGTATATTCAACTGTATTACCTTGTTCAAACCTCACAGCAGCCTATACAGAGAGTACTACTCCCCTCCATATACGATAGCTGATGGAACAGGAACAAAGGCTAGCACTTTAGAGAACAGATCAGAAGGGGATGGAAGAGGGTGTTACTACTTTCTTTATATTACTGAATTTAGTCCTCATATATTATGAAGAAACTGAACTTTCCTACAAAGACTGACCTGGACAGATTGTTTGAATGTGCATCCATAGAGCCAGCAGCATATGAAGCATATACCGTACATAAGTGATAGTAGGTGTTGAGGGCTAAATGAACACTGGAACGCAAGCCAGCTGCCATTGTCCTGGCAGCCTCCTCCTGACCTCCTAATCAGGTCCCACAGTTCATATAGAAGATTGAAATCCCCCCCACCCCGAATTAAGACAGGGTCACCTTACAGTAAACTCACGGGAAAATGAATGTGTTCAATGTAAAACGCTGTTTTAATTCTACCTACCCCACTATGCATCACGAAGCAGCAACATAGAAAAGTATTGGTTCCTTATGCAGTCATCACGTGGTGGGTGGGCCATTCGTTCTATTGAAAGAATATCATTTTCTTACTACTGTAAAAAGTGTAAAGAATCATAAAATGAACCCATGTGGATTTTAAGTATAATGAGCATGAACTATGGGAATCAAGAGATGTGCTCATCACAATGATGACTTTGCCAAAATATACACAACTCCCAGATCATTTGAGTTGTTTTCTTATGTCAGTATCCATCTCCCTCCACAGTTTGTTATTTGCCAAATGGCTTGCCTAGCTTTCCCCAAATTCTCAGATTGCTTGGATAGGTGTGTGAAGAAAAAGCAGAGTTACATCAGGACACTTATGTTTAGGTCCTTGGGCTATTACTTTCTTTGTAATTTCCTGATTTTCCTACAATCCAGAACTTGGCTCTAAGGGACACTACCAAAAGGAAGTGTTTCAGTGGGTACTTTGCAATACACCTAGCTCTCTGCTGGGTTAATTTGGTTCTCCTCGTAGGGTAGAAGAGGTGTTTTCCTGTGAAAGATACATGATAACACACTGGTGTTTATGTGGCTGATGTGAAGCAGGTGACATTTTCTTCTTTGGGGGCCTATGAAATGAAAGTACAGCATTCAAATCCTTCGCTTTCAGGTAGAAACTTTCTAGAAGGAGCGTGCGTAGACAGCTCCTGATACTCATAAAAATGTGATTGTCAACCTTTCTCCTGAAGCACTGTTCTTCAGGGCACATGGAAATTTTCTGCTGGGAAGGAGCGATAAAATGGATTCGCTCACCAAGGGTTCTGCATAAGAAGAGAGCCTGGGAGAGACAGGTACTTCTAAAAACTATTTGGAAATTGTGTCCGCCTGGATTTATTTTCATTTATCAAATATTATTTTGCTACCGTACCTAAGGTGGTGTAACTAATGTCTCCAATTGCACTTCCACACACCCTGGACCTGTGCCCGGCAGCCCTGTTGGAGAAGGGCGTCAAATGACATCGGCAAGGCTGCTCTTTAATAGCCGGCGTGATTTTATTAAGGAAAATTTGTATTGCCCTTTTTCCCCTCTCAAACGTGCCAAATGGACAGATTTTGATTTTTCTTGGCTGAGGGAATTAAAGACCAGGGAAGTGGCTTTGCTCCCCCTCTGGCATTTCCACTACAAGTTAGGAGGCGCCTGCTGAATCCAATCACTTTGAGCAGTTAAAATTTCAGGTTTGAATTTCATCCATCTGAGCAATGCACAAAGCCTGGGACCTGGTGACAGTGTCGGAGCGAGCGCGGTTGTCAGTTACATGTTATTCTGTTGCTACTCAGAGCTGGCCCAGGTGTGTCCCCCGCAGGTAAGAGAGGAGGCCCTGTGGAATGCCACATCTCTTTGTTGCCTATCTTGTTAGTTGAGCTGTCAAGAAAGTTGTCAGCAAGGAGATTGGATGTGTGGACTGTGGAGGGACACACAGAGTTTAATCCAATTAAAACTTCGCTGGCTCTTTTACATTCCTGATATCCTGGCTCCAACCACGAAGGCTCTATTCAGCATGGGGGCATCAAGGGAGTAAGAAAAGAAAACTCTCTTAACTGCTGGTGTGGCAACAATGCACAATATAAAACATAAGACAAAAGAGAAAGGATTTTTGGGATGGAGATGAAAGGATTTGCTTTTAACAATGTTCTCTGCAGCTTTTCACATGTGCAAGCCAGGCAGGAAGGCACCTAGGAAACGTGTTCTTCAGCAGAGTTCTGACATCTACAAAGGGATTTGGTGATCTCAGATTGACGCTTCTATTGTGGGCTAGATGAAGCGGTGTACCGCAGTAAGGGTGCCTCCGAATTAAAGCAAACAAATGTGCTCAGATTTAAACCTACTCTATCACATTGACATGTATTGACACAGATGCTGCATTTTAGTGCTGAATCTGTTGTTTTGCTTTGCTCATAATGGAAGACAAGCCGTGCACACGCAGTTGCCAATGAAATCCACATGAGCAGCGGACTGGAGGAAGCAGCCTCAGAAACACGGAAATGCCTCCCGAAAGGACTGCACTGAGCATGTGCAGGGCTCTTCTGCTTCAGGGTGACTGGAGGTAAGTCAAGGGGCTTAAGCTCATGCACGGCGCGCAATACATACAGGTGGGGACAAAAGAGGAGGTCTCACTTTGATGGAAGCCAGTGAGTTGAAGTATCCAAAAACTGTTTCCATTTTTCCTCTTATAGAATAAACACACACTCTGAGATATGATGACTTTCAGAAAATAAGGTTTTATGTTCTTCCAAAAGCAGTTTCATGACCTGAGAAGACATTTCTAAAAATGTAGTCTTAAGTAAAAAAGCTGAATAATGTGTCTGTGTTTTTCAACTTCTAATTATGCATATTTGGTATTTGGAGGAGGGTGCATGCATATGAGTTCAGGTAATTTCCAAAACCAAATGAGGTCATCAGCACCTTGGGAGCTGGAGTTACAGGTGTGAGCTGCCTGGCTGAGATGGGGAGCAGAGCTGAAATTCAAATGTTCTGTAAGAGCAGCATGTGCTTGCTGGGCCATCCCTCTAGCTGTTGAATTTTTGGTTTTAAAAATCACACACACACACACACACAAACACACACACACCACCACCACCACCACCACCACAATGGGTATATTTATTCTTTCCTGATATAAATTTATTTCATATGACTGTCCTTGTACACTAGAGAAGATGAACTGTTGATAATATTTTACTGAAATTGTTTTACTGGCACATAGTCTTATATAACTTTAAGCCTTGAAATTAGTATTTGTGAAAGAAAATGAGATGTGTTTACACTGAAGTCAACTTAGCAGTTTTTTCAGAGTATTCAGCATTTCTTAAAGATCTTGAGGAAGATAAAGTTGCCTTTCTTTGTGGAGGAATTGTGGGCCACACAAAATGTGACAGCATTCATTTTATCTCTACTGGCTACTGTGAATAAGTGCTTCATTACTGAATTAATAATATCTATTTTGTTTATTCCTAACTATTCATGGTTATTCCTTTCTAATTATTCCAACCTACAGGGCTCTATTCGTGCTGCCCATAATCACATGGGTCACCCACTGGAGCACTGGCAATACCAGTGTCTCTGGTCTGCAAATAAAAGTTACTTTCCTTCCTCTAAAGCCATCAGATGCCTATAGAGTAGTCCCTCCTGCAATCCATAGTGCGCTTTTTATGTAGCCTGATCTTATGCAGGTTTTGCAGAAGTGACGATAGATGCTCTGAATTCCTGTGTCTAGTAGCCCTGTCATAGCCATAAGATAGCACTTTTGCAACAGTCTCCACCGTCCTCTGGCTCTTAAACTCTCTCTCAACTTCCTTGGTGCTCCCTGAACCTTCAGGGAGGGCAGGGTACAGCTGGCATCAATGTCTCCCTTGCATCTGAGCACTCCCAGTCAGCATGCTTGGTGATTTTTACATCAACTTGATACTAGCTACTGTCATATTGGAAGTAGCAATCTTTTTTGTATGTATGTATGTTTCTTGAGACAGAGTTTCAATGTGCAGTAGCCTTGATGGTCCTGGTAGTAAGAGGTCCTATAGACCAGGCTGGCATTGAACTCACAGAGATCCACCTGCCCCTACCTTGAGTGCTGGGATTAAAGGTGTGTGCCACCACTGCTGGTGCAAATAGGGAGTTTAATTGCGAAATACCTGCTTCAGATTGCCTTTGGGACAAGTCTGCGGGCTATTTTCTTTATTGGTAAGTGATACAGGAAAGTCCAGCTCATTTTGGGTGGTGCCACCCCTGGACTGGTATTGGGTGCTATAACAAAGTAGGCTGAGCAAGCCATTAGGGGCAAGTCAGGAAGCAATATTTCTCCATGGCTTCTGCTTTGGTTCCTGTCTCCAGCTTCCAGTCTTAAGTTCCTGCCCTGACTTCCTTCAACA
The DNA here is from genome assembly GCF_018167655.1 of Microtus oregoni. Lineage (NCBI taxonomy): Eukaryota > Metazoa > Chordata > Mammalia > Rodentia > Cricetidae > Microtus > Microtus oregoni. Next base: position 36,172,483 of record NW_024543066.1, read on the forward strand.
ATGAACTGTCATGTAGAACCATAAGCTAAAAAAAAAAAAACAAAAAAAACCCAAACCCTTTTCTCCTCAAACTGACATTGGTCATGATGTTTTAGCACAGGAGTGGAAAGCCCTAAGCCAGTTAGTTATTCTCAGCACTTTGTGTCTCTATATTTAAACTACTACCTGCTACAATAAGCAGCTGCTTTGGCCAAGGTTGAGAGTCACACAAATGTATGTATAGTAAAATAATAAATATTTAGAAGGCAGTTTGACTGCATGTCTATCAGTCGAAATAATGGTATGTCTGTTCACATGGGTCTCATGATTTGCTTCATCATGGTTTTTGGTGATGTCTACAGCATCAGACTTGAGTCCCAAGCTGTGAAGCATACCTCAGATCCAATCCAGAGAACAAATTAGTTACCCCTAGTTAAACATTTCTTTTTTTTTATTGATTTTTATTGAACTCTACATTTTTCTCTGCTCCCCTCCCTGCCTCTCCCCTCCCCCATCCAACCCTCCCCCAAAATCCCCATGCCCCCATTTACTCAGGAGATCTTGTCTTTTTCTTCTTCCCATGTAGAATAGATCTATGTAAGTCTCTCTTTTTTTAAATTTATTTATTTATTAAAGATTTCTGTCTCTTCCCCGCCACCGCCTCCCAATTCCCTCTCCCTCCCCCAATTAAGTCCCCTCCCCTCAGCCCGAAAAGCAATCAGGGTTCCCTGTCCTGTGGAAAGTCCAAGGAACCCCCACCTCCATCCAGGTCTAGTAAGTTGAGCATCCAAACTGCCTAGGCTCCCACAAAGCCAGTGCGTGCAGTAGGGTCAAAAACCCATTGCCATCGCTCAACCTCCTTAGAGATCAGGGAAATGCAAATCAAGACAACTTTAAGATACCATCTTACACCTGTCAGAATGGCTAAAATAAAAAACACCAATGATAGCCTTTGTTGGAGAGGTTGTGGAGAAAGGGGTACACTCATCCATTGCTGGTGGGAATGCAAACTTGTGCAACCACTTTGGAAAGCAGTATGGCGGTTTCTCAGGAAATTTGGGATCAACTTACCCCTGGATCAAGCAATACCACTCTTGGGAATATACCCAAGAGAGGCCTTATCATACAACAAAAGTATGTAAGTCTCTCTTAGTGTCCTCATTGTTGTCTAAGTTCTCTGGGATTGTGATTTCTAGGCTGGATTTCATTGCTTTATGTTTAAAAACCACATATGAGTGAGTACATGTGATAATTATCTTTCTGAGTCTGGGTTACCTCACGCAAAATAATGTTTCTTTTAAGTCTCTTTAATACATGTCAAGATTTGTTTGACTAAAATTGCTGTTAAAATTCTTATCCAGCTGGAAGAAATGCCCCGTGCATATGAAAAAAGTAAGTTTCTGGGGAAGATGTATATTTGCTTGCAGAGCTTTAAGAGACCTATGTGATCATCTGAATTCTTCTATGTTCCATTTCTGTACAAAAGAATTAAATGTCATTTTTCATTAGGTCAATCCAATGTCCATGGATTAAAATTATTAAAATAGATTAATCAATTGAATGTCTAATGATTATGCCTGTAATTTTTTGTGATTACCTGAGATCTTTTCCGAGTCATCACAAAGTTATCCGAGTTCTCATCTTGAGAACAGAAAACAGCATGGGATTTTTAATAAGTGTTATCTAGTGAAGATCACCAACCTATAAATCATCACATCCATCTGCCTATTGGGAATCTAGAATCTTCTTGTGCAATTTTTTTCTCAATTCCTGTTTCCTTCCTTCCTTTTTTCCTTCCTTCCTTCCCTCCTTTTTCCCTTCCTTCCTTCTTTCCTTTCTTTCTTTTATTGCAGTGGCAGGAATGAACAGCTTGAGAGAAGGCATTTGAACTCTACCGGGAGTGATGTCATAATCAAGCTGTAAGTGAATGTGTGCACCAGCCTGACTCCTATGGATCAACTGAAAAGGTTTCAGGGGAGTCTCAGGAATAGCAAACGTTCAGGTGAGACACTGAGGTAGAACACAACCTGAATCTCTCTCTCTCTTTCTCTCTCTCTCTCTCTCTCTCTCTCTCTCTCTCTCTCTCTCTCACACACACACACACACACACACACACACACACACACACACCATCCCACACACCAAGAACTGGCTCTCTGTTTCTATATGCTATCTTCAGTCATTCTGACCAGTCTGGGTCCTTCAAAACCTGAGTATAGACTAAGAGTTGGGAATTTTAAAGGCCTCATAGTGTCTCAAAAGGGGCTAAAATAGAGTCCTTAGGGCATTTTTTTCTACTAAGGTAAGATGTATTTTTGTCACAATATTTAATCTGAATCCACACCAGTGCATATCGTTATCACATTTTCCATATTGTGCTCTCCTCCTCTCACCCCTCCAGTACCTTCTCTTGTCCCCTTTCTCAGACTAGTTAAATCAGTACTGACCGAGCAGGTTATAAGCATTTAAAAAGCAGTCATTATTGGTGATCACTCACTTTAACACCCCCATCTCTGTGAAGCTACCCTTACAATATATTTGAAACTTTTATAGGCATTAGAAACTTCACTTAAGTTTCACCTATGAACGTTTCCCCTGTCAAAAAAGTCTTTAATGAGGTTATAAAACTGAGAAGTCAACATCCTTAATATTTGCTTTGTCAGGAGGTCCTATCCTCTGAATCATATGCAGTTCTGTCTGTAGGAGTCTCCACCTTAACCTACACCAGGAGAAGAAAAGTAATACCCCTGATCAGAGAGATGCATGGAAATTATGTCTTTGGCACTTCCACTAACAGTTTTTAGTAACTAATTATAACTTGACTGAATCCTTCCAAGAAATCAATCACAATGTCATGATTCGTACAAAAATGTGTGAATTTCAGAATGTAAATCACAGATGCATTAAACTGTATTTATAAATTATCCTCAATGCTTTAAGGTTCTAAAGGTTCCCGTATTTATGGTTTTGTTTGTTTCATTGTAATTTTTTAGTTGTTATTTTCCCAAGACATGGTTTCTCTGTGTATCCCGGCTGTCCTGGAACTCATACTGCAAAACAGGGTGCCCACAAACTCAGAAATCTACCTGCCTCCACCTCCCTACTGTTGAGGTTATAGGTGTGGGTCACCAGAGCCCAGCCTAGGGATTGTTTCTGTTTGTTTGTTTATCTTGTTTGTTTTTACTTTATTGTTGCTTTTGAATTTTTCCTTTCTCCCTCCCACGTTCTTCCTTCCTTCCTCTGTCTTTCCTTTCTTCCTTTCTTTTTTCTTTCTTCATCCCTCCTTCCCTCCTTCCCTCCCTCCCTCCCTCCCTCCCTCCCTTCCCTCTTATCTTCCTCCTTCTTTCCTTTTCTTCTTTCTTTTGAGAAATAGTTTCATGTATGCTGTACCAGCCTTAATCTGAATATACTGCAAAGAATGCCCTTGAATTTCTGGTGCTCTTGCTTCTGGATTGTGCTAAGATTACAAGAATATATGACTACTATGTTTTTCTGCACTGGGGATAAAATCAGATCTTCCTACATGCTAAGCAAGCACTCTACAAAATGAGGAGGTTTAAGTATTAAACTGAACTGAAAGTAGTATGACCAATCATCAACATGACAAAAACAAAGAATAAAGTTTTGTCGATCATTTGTAGACCCATCCACTAGACTGAAGGATGGTTTGATCCCTGTGCTCAAAAAATACTTCCATCTTTACTTTTTTTCTAAAAGCATTCATCTTTTCTCTTCATTATTTGTTACATTTCCAGGTCCATCCCATTTCATTTTTCCCTTTTGATTAGTCTTTATCTCCAGTTTCTGGGATGGTGCCATGTATATTTAGGATGAGCCTTCCTCAATCTTCAGAAATATATTCAAAGACGTGCCTAGTGGTGTCTCCTTCTGGTAATTCTAAATTCAGTCAAATTGACAATCATAATTAACTATCATTGTAGACAATTGGTTGATTTTGGTCATAACATCTTCTGTTATAAACTCAGGAAAAGTGCTTATATTCATAAACAAAACATGTTATATGCTTTATACGCTTTCCTGCCCTTGCATACTTTAACTTTTAAAAGGACAAAAACATAAAATACAAGTACATAAATAATTACAAAGTGGCTATTCATATATTCTCATATATATGCCATTCTGTTAAAATAAAAACTACAAAAGCTAGCCCCCAAGGTCCAACATAAAACAACATTTTCTCTTATACTAAAGGTGATCCATATCTTGAATTTTATAATTACCACCTTTCAAATTTATAGTCTTACTATTTGTGCAGACTTCATTAAAAATGTTATAACTATGTTTAACTTTGTAGAAGTAGAATCATATAAGAATCATATGTATGTATATATGATTAGGTTTTAAGATATTTATATTCTTAATATTTTTATAAGAATTTTGCTTTGTTTTTTTAGGCTTAACAATGTCCATAAGATTCATCAATATTGCCCAGGGCCATGTCTGGGTTCATGGTCTTGCTGTGGCTGGTGTCTGTGGTGATGTCTGTGACTTGTGTTAGCACAGAGGGAAGGGGTCATTGGTTCCATTTTATGCTGATCTGGACCCACCCTTCCCTGGTGCTGGGATGACTGGTTCTGCCCCTCTCTGATATTACAACAGGTGAGCTCGTCCAACCCCTCAGGGGAGAGCTTGTCCCACCACACCGCAACCCCTGCCATCAAGAAAAATGACCCCACCCCTCACCATAAGGGTGTACTTCACCTGAGAAGCACACCAGGGCTGTGAGTTAGGCCACCCCAGCGTCCACCAAACCTACAAACTGTTAGAGCTTGTGAAGGGGGCAAACCTACAGATTCAAAACATCAAGAGCTCCATGACACAGAAATACAGCAAGATATCCAAGAGGAACCCCAGCGGGAGCCAGTTATCGATGGTATAGCAGAAACCAGAGGCCTCCAACCATACGAACGACTCTGGTGATGAACACTCACAAGACGAAAAGATTAAAGGGTCAACTGTGTGTCCCAATGGCCAATGGGCCACACTACAGCTTCCATGACAAGAGTCTTCATTTTGTTTGGTTTGCTTTAGTTTTTGGTTTTTCTTTCAAACATGGTTTTGTTTTCAGTGGGAGGTTGGAAGAACAGAGGGCAGATAGAAGGTTACAGGGAGATAAATGGAATTGGAATGCATGCTGTGAAATCCACGAAGAATCAATAAAAGTAAAAATAAATGAATAAATAAAAGGAGAGTAGCTTTAAAAAAGACTCATCCATATTGTCATAAGTGCCATTTGCTTATTTTCATCGTCTGTAGCAGCTCAGTATATAAGTAATCATAATTTATTTACTTGATCCACTTGTTCGGAATCTTCTCGAGCTTTGAGTTTAATCAGTAATAGTTTTGAGACTATTTCTACACACAAATTCTGATACAGTTGAACCTGGGATGCATCATTTGGGAGCTTTCTTAAAGGACTAATGGCTAGACCTTTTCCCCAGAGGTTTCAATTTGTTGACATCTTGAAATTTACATTTCTTAAATAAGCTCCCAGGAGACATTGGTGCTTACTGGCCTGGGAAATATCCTTTGAGAATGGCAGGTCCGACTCTAGGTACTGAGCCTTCACCTAGGAGGCTGCAGCAGTGTAGACTTTCAGAGTTTATTCCACACCTACAAAATTAGAAGTTTAATTCTAACAAGGTCCTTGTGATTTGGTTGCACATTAAAGTTTGAGAAAAAAATGCTGTAAATTGTAAGAAACCTGAAAGAGAATTTTTGAGGTTAGAGAATAGAGATATCATTAAGATTTCAAGATAATATTGACTTGATTTTATAATAGATTTGTGATTTACACCGCCATTGCCAGAAATAGAAAGATATGAGTCACTCTCTTTTAGATAAAGAAAAATAGCTATCTTTTAATCTTGATAAATATTCCAAACTTATTTCTAATTTAACGCCCTCCAAATTTCTTCTCATTACCTTAAATAAGGACAGGGGTTAATGTGATACTGTAAGTTCCTTACTTTTAAATTTCCCCTTTTAAATGTAGAGAAAACTACAAGATCTGTAGAGAGTTAAGGAAAAAATAATCATTGAGGATTGAAAACTGTTCAAACACAGCAGTTATTCTCACTTGAAGAGGTGATACCCACCAGGGTTTAGAACAATTTTTAACAATATTTTAAATAAACAAAAGTAGGACAGATTTTAAAGAAAAATAGTCAATATTGGAGATACTTTCAATTTTAACAGCAGAAATTCCCAAGAGAAGTAATGTGATACTTTTTCCTCAGATGTAATATCAATACTTAGAAAAATATCAAATAAGAGCTTAAATTAGAAAGAGGACAATTCGAAAAGCAAATTGGCAGGGGAAAGCTAGCAGAAGAAAAGTGTTGAGGGAAGGGATAGAACCAAAGTAATGATACACATATACAAAAATATGAGATTGAAACCTATTATTTTGTACAGTCACTAACTAATTAAGTGATGTGATCTAAACATTTTTCTATTTGCATAAATTATTTATACTGAGAATAAATTGGGTTAAGAATTGCATATTAGGTTCAACAAATACCTTGTTGACATGTGTACTCATGAAAAAAAGTCCTTAATAATATATGTTCTTTTTTCTAATGTACAAAAAGATTGGTGGAGCAAGCCCAACTTTCTGTTTTCTCTTTGTTTTTCTTTTAGATATTCAGTTTAAAGTCTATGAAAATATCAGCTGGGTAGCACACAAAATAGGCAAAATCATTTACCATTACAAAGGAAGTATAAGCAGTAAGAAAACACAACAAAACTGCCACTAATACTGCTATACAATTTTAGATGTCCCTTAAACTATATTTCATGCAAGAAAGACACAAAACCTAGTTTTGAAATATGTTATGTATTTAAATACGAAGATTTAACATTCCACTTAATGTCTTTTTAATTGTACTCATATTATGGTGGTTTGAGCCTACTTAAGGATAATTAAGCATAGAACAATAGCTTTAAAAGTGTAGCTCCTTTTATAATATCATCACTTATACTAAATGCACTATAAATTGAAATAGCAATAATACTGGAGACAAAAATAAGCTGGCAAGGAAAGTCTGTAATAGCTTAACATAATGATGTCATTACACATTATAGATACAAATGCTAAGCTTCGCTAATAAGGGTGCTCTGATAATTTCATTTATTTTCTCATTCAAGTGTTATTACTTTACCACTGATACCTTACTGCAGTCAAAAGTCTAATCAATTAGAACTCGCACATTGGTCTCCATTAAGCAGAAGGAGTTTTCTTACTTCTTTGTTTGTATATTGGCTCTTCCAAGACCAAAAGTTCTTGCTGACCAAAGTGATTGTACAATTACCCGATTGGTCATCACCATGACAACTTGGTGTCACCTTGATCACCAAGCCTATGTTCCTGGCCATTCATAAAGATTTGCTAAGTTACAATGTAACAAGACTGATTCTACAGACCCACATACCTCCCCATCAGATTCTACAGTCAGTAAGTCATCCCATGATTCTCTGTCTTCCAATGATTAACTAGCATGAACGCTCACTTTGCTTTGCCCTGAGTCTTTCAGCTTTCCAGGTCACCATCAAAGATCATTACACATCTGATTGCCAATGCCCGTCAAATCTCTATGTCTTACCCATTGGTGGATATGGGGACAGAAATAGTTCCAGGACTGCTGACTTGTGTGTAGTTAGCTATCTGCAAGAGGTATGCAGTTGTTAGCAGCATCTGGATTAAGACTCCTATCCATTATAAATGGATTCATTTGGCAAAGGACTCTGGCATTTCCCCAGCACCCTGCCAGCAGCCAATTCTTATGTGATGTTATATGAGGAGCTGCTCAAGTCTGTGCACCCTCAAATTTACCTTTCACCAGCCTCCTAAACTGATTAACGTTTCACCATGGAAAACACGTATTACTACAGGTAAGGCATCACCTCCAGAAGTCCTAGTAAAATAAAAACAACCAGAAAACAAGGCATCAGTATGAGTGAGATTTTTAATTAAAAGATTCTGCTTAATTAAATGATGCATTAAGTGATCTTTGGGGTGATCAGTCACAATTGGTATGTCAGTGCAATCAATCCCCACACCTAAGGCTCAGGGAACAACATGGAAGGGGTGAAAAGAATTATAACATCCAGAGGAACAAACCTCTGCTACAAGGTAGTGTCTTCTAGACATGACAGAGAAGCTGCACACATAAAACCAGAACAATATGGTCACTTAAACAAGACCTGAATAACTACAGTTACAGATGACATACCAATGGGAATGGAGGAAACTTGACAATGCTTTATGCTTAAATGAAGAACTATAGTTAGTCAATGGCTGCTTTCTCCAAGGCCGAGACCCCAGACAGGTTATCTAATGCCAAGTGGTCAGCCCTAAACACATGTACACAAAAGCATAAAAGCAATACTAAATGGGCTTAGTAGATTTGGGGAGGATTTGAGGTGTGTTTGTGTGTGTGTGTGTTTGTGTGTGTGTGTTTGTGTGTGTGCATGCACATATATATAACAATATTAATTAGAAAAGAAGTCATGAATATGAGACTGAGTGTGGAAGGCACAGGGAGAGTTGGGAGAAAGAGAAGTAAAAATGATGTTCTCCAAAATTTATTACAAGATTTAATTTGAATTTTAAAATTCCATCTATGTGTGAGGCTCTGTGTACAAAATTGCAGGTGCCAAAAGAGGTTTGACTTTACAGGCAGCTCTGAGCTACTCAGTATAATGCTGGGAACGGAGCTCAGATATTCTTTAAGAACAATGTATACTGTTAATTCCTGAGCCATTTCTCCAGCCTTGTGCACTGGAGAGGTGAAGACACATACTGGATGTAAACTCTCTTCCCTTAAATGCTACTCTTCCTTGATGTTCATGCTTATGCAACCATATTATTCCTTTTCCCACTAAACATTAGTGTGTAACGTTCAAGCATTTGGCCGCACATGTATTTATTCTACGATAAACTGGAACACAAAATGAAAGCTGTAGTGGGAGTAGGAATCTCTAACTATGGGGAGAAATATTAATGAGCTTTCTCGCTGTGGCTGACATTTGCACCATCATCTCCTAATCCATCTGAGTCTACTCTCTTTAAGCCTCACCCTGGAAATGCCATTTTCTCCTCCATTCTGAAGGCATCAATTTCTCCCCAAATAGCCCTCATGAAACCCAATGGCTGGGATACAAAAACAATCACCTGACCTACCTATGTCCCAATCTGTGCTTTCCTTGTAAGATTATTCTGTTCCTAATGATACTCACTTAGAGTGGAACAGAGACTTTTCCCAGACAGCTCGTTCCCATTAGGTGTGCTGTGAGACCTGCCATGGAGCCAGGTGTATCCACCTAGTGTCTGGTATCAGCTGTGATGCTCCATGCCCTCTTCCATTGCCTCAATACGGCCCTTGTTTTAAGATACATATGGTGGAGACATCAAGAGTTGAACACCCGCTTGAATTTGATCATGGAACTAGCTAGCAGAAACACACAATGAGACATGAAACAGTTTTGATAGGAAAAAGAAACGAGTCAGCAGGAAACGGCATTTTCTATACCAGTTTCAACTTTAGGGAGGTTCCTGAAAATCATCAAAAAACACATAGGTGTGTGAATATCGTTAAAAGTACATAGGTGTGTGAATATCGTTAAAAGTACATAGGTGTGTGAATATCATTCAAAACACATAGGTGTGTGAATATCATTCAAAACACATAGGTGTGTGAGTATCATTCAAAACACATAGGTGTGTGAATATCATTCAAAACACATAGGTGTGTGAATATCATTCAAAACACATAGGTGTGTGAGTATCATTCAAAACACATAGATGTGTGAACATCGTTCAAAACACATAGATGTGTGAACATCATTCAAAACACATAGATGTGTGAGTATCATTCAAAACACATAGGTGCGTGTGAGAGCCCCGAGAGGGGTCATGAGGTCAAGAGGAAGTGAGCATTGGAGCTGCATACCAATCAGCCCAACCTCATCACCCATTTGCAGTTCTGCATGTAAGAGCACATTTACCTGGGAAAGATGAGGTGCCCTAAGAGCGAGACCAAAGAATTATTAGCAGCGATTATTGCTTGTATGCCCCCTGACAGCTTTCCAGAGGTGCAGAAAAGACCAGAAAATCTTCCTAAATTCAGAATCAGCACATGGAAGCCTTTCCTAAGAACATAAAACAGCAACACTCCAGAGAACAGTTTATTGTGCTCCCTGTCCTTTCTAAAACTGGGACTCTGCCACCCCAACCACAATCCAGAGAACCGGTATCTCCTCCAAGATCGCATCTGCACAGATTTTGTAGCCTTAGAATCTTTAATCTTGCTCTTGTTTGAGCATGTGCGGGAGTGTGTGCATGAGTGAGGAGGAGAGAAGACAATTTGACTCTGTAAAAGTTCTGAATCATGTTGTGTTTCATCATATTTCAAATACCCGTCAGTGTAACTAGCACTAAACACCATTTACCACCAAAGAAGTGGCACTCCGGGGCTCCCAGTAACCAATAGAAACTTATCTACTATTATTAACACCAATTAATATCTATAGTCTCATTTGTGTAGTAAGTATGATATAAAAATGCTTTAATGTGTAAAAATATGGAGAAAAGATAGACTTCTGAATGAGAAATTTTAAACAATAAGAAATACCAGATCAAGAGATTTTAAGCCATAGCTTTTACAAACCTTTATTTGTTACTGAAGTCCAAAATTTACATATAATTTATTCTGTCTCTAAAAGATGGAGAAATTCTATGCTAAATTTAGTAAAGTTCAAAAGGTAAATACTGTATGTAACATTTGCTGAAATAATGACTGATAACCAGATAACATATAGTATGGTCATATTTGATGGCTAAGTTCAGTGAAAATAAATAATTTAATTTTTGAAAAATGATATTGGGGATCTATACTGGCCTCTTGCAGACCAGATTGTAACAACACAAATGAAAACTTGTACTGTTTTTTAGTAACCTTTTGGGAGGAGATGATGTAGCATGTTACTGGCCCACAGCAGAATAAGCTATCATTATGAGTTTGTGTGCATATGATGAAGAACAATGGCCTACTTTGCCATTTCCTAGGGAGGTTCACGATATATAACCTTGGGTGTAAGTTCTCCTGACTTGGAGTGATTATGGTTCTGAGTGTATCTGGGAGCATGTCAACTTCAGATTACCTAAGTGGGACTGTGTAGTTGGTAGCCATGGTACCAGCTCAGTCATGATGTTGAACACTTATGGCTGGATGTCATCAATGGTGCTTCACTCTTTATTAAGATAAAGTAGAGTAAGTAAAGATGCAGTCAAGAATCAAGAAAAGGCTCTGGAAAGAAAGTATTTAGCACAGTTTGGGGGTAGGGTATATGAGGAAAATAGGCTTACATGTTGTATACTCAAAACCAAAGGTAATGTCTCTGGAGACATCGTAAGTGGCTAGAACTGAGTGTGGACACCCTAGCTAGTCCTATGGTGGCTGGTTTCATGAACAGATCAGAAAATCTCATATGGCACCTGGAAGTGTGTTCTCAACATCCACCGAGCCCCACCCACACCTCTCTGGCTGTCATGGTTACCAGCTGTGAGTGTTCTCTGTGGACTAGCTTGCTTAACTTGTCTTTCATAGTTAGTGAAGTCTCTCTCAGGCAATCACTGTAGGGACCTAAACCCTCTCTGCTTTAGTACCAGAGCATAATGAGGTGGATTAAGAGCTGGAGACCTGACTACTTACAAAAGCCTTTAAATGGATTAGAACGTGTTGTTTTCCTGCGCCGAAAGCTTAGGTCACTTTAAACAGAGTGTAATCATAATGCCAGGGACTTAGCAGTCTTTCATTTCTGATCTGAAAGCATGCTATGAACACAGGCTTAGGGCCGTTTATTAAAAATGGAAAGGGTGGAGCACAATTAGAGTAAAATGGAAGCTGAATTTTTGCAGCTCTCTTACAGGTAGCTTATACTCAGAATTGCTGCTTGCACAATTCAAGTAAGAAGGGATAAGGGAGCAAAGAAAAGGAATTTGGAGACTGGCATAGCTACATGAGTTTTCCAGCTGAGGCAAATTTACATGGAAATCATTTACCAGTCCAACATTTTTCCTATGTGTGCAAAGGCCAATACTTTATTAGGTTTTTCTATGCATTGCATAGATTCATATAAAGATAATGGCTGAGCTGTCCCACTCAGGGAGCTATTATTGAGTCCTAACACAATAATAAAGCCTAAGTTCAGATACACTCCAAAAGTGAGTGTACAGAATAAAACTGGCAGCCATTATTTAACTGTTGCTTTCAATTATATTTTTACTTTTGCGTGGATGTTTTGTCTGTATGCATATCTGTTCACCACTTGAAAGTAGTGCCAGCACAGACAAGGAGACGTTGTGGGATTCTCCAGAGCTAAAGTTATGGACAGTTGTGAGCCAATGCTGGGAATTGACTCACCATCCTCTGCAAGAGCAGCCAGTTGTACCTGTTTTACCTGCTGAACCACTTCTCCTGCCCCTACTGTTATTTTTTTTTTTTGTAAGAAGCTAGATGATAAACACATTCATTTTATACATGTTTGCTGAGGCCCTCGTATATATGAAACACTGTTAAGAACTGAGGGTATACTAGTAGTAGAACAAAAGTGAAGGATTTGAGGAAATGGACGTCCAAGTCATGTTCGGGAATATGTTAGTGTTTAGATGCTGAGCACAGGAAGAAAAGCAGGAAAGGAGCTGCAGAAAGAGGCTCCAATGGGGTAAAGCAGCACCAGGAATCATCAGGAGTCTCACAGGTGAATGATAATGGAAGACCCCAAAGCAGGAGAGATAGTAACTAATTAGACAGCTGCTGGGAAAGAGAAAAATAAAAGAGAAAAGGCCATTAGCTCAGTCTCAGAGGAAAGCACGATATCTGAATGTACTGAAAAGGAAGAAAAGGCTGGAGAGTGGGCGTGGTCACCACAGCAAAAGTAAGTCTAATTAGGCTTTGCAGTGAATGGAAAAGAAAGAAATAGGGGGCGTTCCGTTCTCTGGATGTCCAGAGAGTTTTTTTTTTTTTAAAGTAAGCTGGTGATATAATATCAAACATGTTTGATGATTAATAGACAAGGAGAAAGTCATGACAATTGCCCTAAGGAAAGTCTTAAGACTCTGAAATGAGGCCAGTCCTAAACACAAGCAAGCGCTCCAGCCTTGATGGATGCAGTTATACCTCATGTGTAGAAACCAGGAGTCAGCATGTGGGAACAAACATAGACAGATTGCTGGCTTCAAAAGGAGGAAGATGGGAGATTTGTTGGCTTTCTTTTGAATGAACTTTGAAGAAATGTTTTTACTTAAAAGTTGGGGCATAGAGTCTATGAGGACTGAAGAGACAGTGGCATGGCAACCTAGGAACACGGACTGATACTTTCTTGCTTGTATCCAGCAATACTCAGTTACCTGAAATGACTTTAAATATGAACAAGGGTCCTAACTAGCTAAGCGACTAAGTGGAATCAGAAAAATAAATTATAGTGTTGTAGAATATAATTTTAAAGTATGCTACTTTTGTTTATGCTCTGGAACATTTGTTTAATGATGAAGAGATACATAAAATTCACTTGTAGTTCAGAGACTGAGTCAGCAACTAGCTGACCGGAAGTTGTAGGGAAGAGCCATGTGGAGAAAGGTCTATAAGGACTGGCAGGAAAAAGCATGAGGACTTCTTGGAAGACATGAAGAGGTGAGCTGCTTGCTATTCAGCCTCTCTAGGAAGCAGGGCTCTATCTCAACCTTTGAATCCTGAGTTCTTTAGTGGGACAGAGCTTTAGATAAGTTCTCTTAGTAGCTTTGAAAGATTCGGGGCCTGACGGAGCAGTATTTCCTCAGGCTGGTGCCCTCGCAGCCTAACAGCTGCTGATAGTGGTGGAGTTGGAGTTGCTGACTAGGTTAATCATAGTTTAAAAGGTAGCAACCATTAAAAAAGAGGACAACATAAGAGGGAGAATTACAGCCCAGAGGGATTAAAAGTTTAGAGGTAATCAATCTCTGTGGTCATAGAATAGAATACTAAAGATAAGTTCATATTAGTGATGTCACCATCACTGTCAACCGTAATAAAAAAGGGATGAAGAAAAAAAGACATCTAAGGTGTCACAAGAAAAAGAATGAAGGCTTTGAGGAGTCTATATAATTGGTGACATATATTTTGGGTGGCTCTACAAATGGATTTTTGAAGATCTAGGCTTACAATAATAGCAAGATACAAACTTGTTTCTATCCTCTCATAACAGCTTCAATACAAGGAGAAAAGTCCAGGGAAGGATATTGTTGTGACCTCTGTCACAGACACTGAGAGGGTCAGAGACTCCGGCCTCTTTCCCTAGCCCCTGTAAGTAGCCCCTATTCACATGTTTAGAACTGGATTATCATTTTCATATGCAGGAGGATTATTAGGAATAATCTGTTTTTTAGTCATTTCACTTCTGTTCACATCCTTTGACCACAAGGTCACATGAGTCCCTTGGGGACTCTTAATATGGTCGCACTTGACGCTTAGAATTTATTGCGAATTGGCCTAGTCATTCCTCGAAGGGGTACAATGTCTTGAGCCATGGTGATCTCTTCTCCTACAAACAGTAGGAGTACAATAGTACAAACAGTCTAACGGGAAAATGAGAGTTGCTTTTCTTAGTCTATTTCCTGCTACTCATTACCACGGGTTGGGGAAACTATATAGAAAAAGAGATCATGGCTCTTCTCTAAGGTTGAGGGGCTGCATTTAATGATAGCTTTTAGTCTGGAAGAGTCCCCAGGTGGAGTGGGGTATCACATTGCCCTGGAGATGTAGCCAAACTGACATTTATAGCTGACCCATTCTTAAAATAACACATCTATTCACTAATCTGCCGATCAATCCATTAATTACAGGATTGTACTAGTTCATTCATGAAGTCAGAATCATAATTGCTTGCTAATGGTCCCATCAGATCCCGCCTCTCATCATCTCATAATCAAGATTATATTTCCATCTGTGTTTGTGAGGGACAAATCATAATCAAGCCATGGCAGTGGTGGTGGGTATATGTCCTATGAGTTAAGTTGTATTCCACAGAAGCAAAACTTAATGAATTTCTATGCCTTTTTTATAAGTCCTATTTGCTGAGTGCTCAGGATGTGCTAAAATATGGGAAGAAAATACTGATAGGCATAGAATGGGCCCTAATCTCAAGGAGTTCAAATTCTCCCAACGAATATAGTGAAGCCAATCAAACCTGGTCCTCTTAAGGGTAACAACCCTATATCAACAATAAGTGCAATAAGATCAATATCTGATGTAGCAATATATAGTTTATGTATAAGTAAACTGAGGCTGTCATTTGCCCTAAGGTTTCTACCTAACAAATATTAAGGCTGGATCTAGAATCCTTCTTTGTGATTTATGAAAATAAGGGTCTTTTAAGATGCTTCATTCTAATTGTTATGAAGAACAGGTTTGCACAAAATCTGGAGGAGTGTGTGTGTGTGTGTGTGTTTGTGTGTGTGTGTGTGTGTGAGAGAGAGAGAGAGAGAGAGAGAGAGAGAAAGACAGAGAGAGAGACAGAGAGACAGAGAGAGAGATAGAGAGAGGCTCTCATCATAAAAAAATGACTTTGAGAACAATTGTTTATGAACTGTGTAGAAATAGGTCAGTGCACAGCAGACCACACAAGATGGGGTTCTGAAGAAGAGAGGAAGCAGCCAGCTGTTACATTATTATTCTCATTATTCCTGCATCGAAGTCAATTTACAGTTACATAAGGCACCAATCTCTCCCGAGGCCATAGAGAACCAAAATAGCCAAAAATGACATTACATAGCTTCAGCTTTCCCTCTGTCTGCCAACTTTAGTTCCCCAAAAGTTTTGCCTGCTTTCAGAAATCTAACAACGTCAGAAAACAGACATTTAGCATGTGAAAAATATTTTTTTAAAAATACTTAGAAAAGCAATTTTTTCAAGGGACCTCCAAGACTGTTATTTTGAGCAAGGGTGACAGCCTATGCCAAATGTTAAGCTTTCTAAGACTATTTAGCAGCAGCTCTGGTTTGGGCAGATGCCCTGGCATAGTTTAAAATGCACTGTCATTAATTCAGTGGTTCATCTAGGAAAGCACAGAAGTCATCTCCCTGTCATCTTTAGAGAATTATGTCACTGATAGAAACTACAGGAAAGGAAAAGAGGCAAGAGGTAGCATCTAGGTCACAGTGTTTAGCAGATTTTAGAAGCACGAAACCTAAACAGGCTTTACAGAATCTTATGCATTAGAAACGGTCACTCAGTCGAGAATACAGTTCAGGGAGACATGGTGATTTACTTTTATCAAGTTCATCAAATTTTATGAGCTAGACTGTGGTGCCAAACACACAGCCATCATAACGGAAAAGGCATTTAAAATCTGATGTTGTTAGTAAAAAGCATAGCCTCGTCTCGTGGTCATATCTACAAGAGAGGTGAGGCAGGGGCATCCCCTGGGTTCAAGAGTGGAAACCTGCCTGGGCAACATACTAAGACTGGCTCACAGAAACAACAAAGATAATAGAGAGTGATTGGACAAATTATTCTTGCCTAAAGGAAGAAAAACTTCTCTGAAAACTTGAAGTGGGTGGTTTCCATTAAGTGCATAGCAAATGGGGAAGGAACATTAATAAGGATAGTAGTAAGAACAGAGGAGTGTGAAGTAGGCATCACGGCTGTGTGTGTGCAAGGGTACCGAGCAGAAGACTTAACTGATTACACCATGAGTCATGATGCAGTTGTCAGATATCACAATTTTCATTGTGGCCTAAACATATCTGTGAATAACACCAAAATCCCATCACAAATTGCTGCTCAGAGTTATCTTGAAATGTAGGGTTCAAAGTGATGAGAACCATAACCCCAAAGAATGACACTGAGTCAGTGGCCTCCTCCCTGGAGGAACGAGTTAAGAAACCTCTCATGGAGCCACTGGTTCACATTCCCTCAAGTTGGTCCTCCAGAACAAGTTCCCTTGAGTCAGTTAATAAATAGGCTAGAGCCTGAGCAGTGTTGGGCAAGGAAATGCAGAAGATGCTCTTAAGCCATTCTCCTGAAATAAAATAGCCCTGTTGGAAGAGAGAATATCAGTTTTCCCTGATTTTCAACCACTCTCTTAGTCAGGCCTCATGTCCAGGGGTAATTAGTCAACACAAAACACGCTCTTGTGTCTGTGTATTGCGTGTTCTTGTGTGTGAGTGTGTACAGGTGTGTTTTGTTTTGGTATTTTGATCATGTTGAGTTTTTTGTTTGCTTTGAGTTTCTTGTTTTATGTCTCTTTTGAGGGGGTGTCATGAAACATGAAGTTGGGTGAGTAGGAAACTGGGAAGTATCTGGGAGGAGTTCAGAGATGGAAAAGAATATGATCAAAATATACGGCACATAAAAATCATCTTTTAAATAATGTTACTTTTTATGAAAATGGCAGAAAGGGTTTAAATTAGAATAAGGACAGTTACACAATTTTACAATCATTAATGGTAACCTCAGAAGCCTGCATGTAAATATGGTGCTGGTGAAACCGGAGTGAGTTACATTACCCAGGGTTCCTCTGTTAAGAAATCCACCAAACATTCTTTGCTCCAAGCAAGAGATCAAAATACCAAACTGCAGAACATGCAAAGAGCAAAACAGACACCTGTCTGGAGGGAAGAATGCCCCAGGCTTCGTACTGCTTGCTTCCTTGCCAGGTGACCATTACCTGCAGGTTAAGGCTTCTGACTGACTGTTCACTAGGTTGTAACCATAACAAAGATAAGAGGGCAAGTAACCAGAAGGTGTCTCCACACAGGTTAGTGACATCATTTGTTTCTCTGCTTCCCCAAATATCTGAATGTTGACTCACACCAAATGAAAACGTGCAACACAGGGTGGTACCATGGTACCCTAGGATTATCAGATTTCCCTGGATGGTATCCCAACAGGACACGGCACAGAGTAACACACTCAAGATAACAAACATTTAAGATTTTAAAAGACAATGCAGTGCATGAGCTTATTGCATTTAGATGTTAATGAAAAGGATGGAGATTTCAGTCCACCCACGGACAACAGCCCTTCATTTGGGGAGAAAGATGGCTCGGTGAGTAAAGATGTTTGACACCAAGGCCGAGAACCTCAGTTTGATGCCAGGGTCCCAGATGGTGAAGTAAGCACTGATCATTTGTAAACATAGTCTCCCACTCTTTCTCCTCTCACCTCGGCATGCAGCCCGCTCCCCATCCCCCAACACTTCCCCCCATAGACACAATTAAGTAACTAATCAGATAAATAAATGTAATAATCCCTCCGTGAAAAGTACTTGGAGGTCTGCTGAGCTTACTAACATCATCAGTTTCACTTGAGGGTCCGAGTCTGAGTTTCCCTCAAGGACTGGAGCCTCGCGCTATGATTTGATTCCCTACAGAAACAATAGCTTCATGTACCAACTTTCAGCTTTACAGTGGAGTGAAGGTGGCACATATTCAGTAAAAACTCCCTTTCTAGGTTGGGGTTTCAACTTTTTTGCTGGGCTATGGAGAATCACCGTGGTCGTTCATGATGCTGAACATTCCAACTTTTCTCGCTCTTCGGCCTGCATGGGGCATGCCGTGGAACTTCTCATCCTCCAGTCCCACCTGAGCCAGTATATACAACTTCCTCTCATCTATAGCTACACCTATCCTTCTACACCAACCTAGAGATGGGTATCTGTCATTTCTGTTCTGGATACATATCAAGATCCTTAGGGCTCTTCAGCTCACTGAAAACTCAAAGCTGGAGTCTGTACCCAGGCTCCTACAGCTGATAGAGAGTGGTGACAAAATAGTTTCCCCTCTACAGTAGAGCTCCATTAGAACAAATACTTAAAATGTCCCCTGTGTAAGAGGCATATCAACCAGTGAAAGTGTCTGTCCCTCACTGCTCGGAAGGTCTAACTCTTCTTCCCTACCTGTGATGACTTCACTCTACTCAGACAGCTTTCTTCATCTGAATTTCAGGCCTGTGCTTCAGTGGGCTTCCCTCACAGCTCTGCTGCACCTGATACCCTTGACCCTGCAGACCACATCATTTCCATTTTAACCCCTGCAGTGCCAAGTCCATCATAGATATTGGATTAAAGTATGCATAGCAACATCAAATGTTCTATGACATGATGTATCCTCAATACACATATGTCATGACAAGCATATGTGAGCATTCACTACCATCTAACTTTTGAACATGGAGAATATCCAGGGATTAATGTTTTATTAAGTTAATAATAAATAAATGAAGTGAATTCTCAGTCATCAGTTGGCTGGCAAAAGGACCCCGGCAACAGGGAACTCACATTCAAATACATAGATATACCCATAAGTGGAATTCTGTATGATACAATGTGTTTGTATGTTCACTTATGTGAAAACTAGGCATTTTTAATCATACAAATTTGTCTGTGAAAATACCTATATCCATTTCTAAAAACAGAATACTTCAATACAGTCCAAGTTTTAAATATATACTCTCATTGACTTCCAGCAAATCATAGCGACCTAAAAAGCAACCTTCTCCTAATTGACCTATGCTTGAAAAACTGAGTAGGACAATATCAACATTAGTAACAATGACTGATTTCCGAAACCATAGATCACTTCAGACAGGACAGAAACCAAGTCAGCAAACATACACGTTCTTAAAAGCACCTCAAAGGTAAGTCTCAATCAAGAACGGCTATGCCATGAAGCAAGTCACATACTACACTTGTTTTGCTATTGGGCACAGGCTCTGAAATCTTCCTTTCAGCACATGGTGTTCAGGTTAAAACTCTGCAATCTGTTAAGTCAGTGGTGTTTTGAAGACAAGAGGGCCATCCTGTTCACTATGGATTTGCTTAGGAGCAGAGGCAGGGAGCAGCCAGATGTCAAGGGTCTGTGCCAAAACACAAACTCACCTCCTTAGAGGCACCAAGAATGGAAATGTGCTTTTTCTCTTAGAATAGTATTTTTCCAAAGTCTAACTTTCCAGTTCCCACAAATAAGGCTGCCAGTTTCTCCAAGCATAGCATCATAGCACACAGAAACATTCTCTCTCTCTCTCTCTCTCTCTCTCTCTCTCTCTCTCCCTCCCTCTCTCCCCCCTCTCTTTCTTTCATTATCTCTCTCTCTCTCTCTCTCTCTCTCTCACACACACACACACACAACTTCACAGTGTGTTAATAACATGATATTTTAGTCATCTTAAGAATTTATAGGGTGTATAGGGACTGGAAAGATGGTTCTGTGGTTAAGAATACTTGTTGCTCTCCAGAGCACCAGAGTTAAATTTCTGTATGCATGGTTGGTGGCTCTCAACTCTGGTTCCTCTAGCTTAAAGGAATCCAGTGTGTGTGTGTGTGTGTGTGTGTGTGTGTGTGTGTGTGTTTGTGTGTGTGTGTGTTTTAAAAAATCAATTTTTTTAAATAAAAAATTCTAAATTAGTTAAAAGCATTTCTAGGAGCCGGGCGATGGTGGCGCACGCCTTTAATCCCAGCACTCAGGAGGCAGAGGCAGGCGGATCTCTGTGAGTTCGAGGCCAGTATGGTCTACAGAGCTAGTCCCAGGACAGGCTCCAAAGCCACGGAGAAACCCTGTCTCGAAAAACCAAAAAAAAAAAAAAAAAAAAAAAAAAAAAGCATTTCTAGGGACAATAACTAAGTTTCTTGGTCTGTCTCAAAATCAGGTACAATCTCCATAAATTTTTCCAGGGTATATACTTACCTTTGTAGAATATATAATACAAGACCATGCCAACTGCCTCCTAAAAACTGAAGGTACATACTATCCTGGGAAATAGCAAAGACTTTACTTATAACATTTAAGTATATTTCATTGTATAATAGAATACTGAATCCATATTACTTCTAAATTGTTTGAATTTAGCCAATTTAAGGATAATTCCAAGAAGGAAGTAGTAATTTTCTTATTCATTCTGACTGGATATTTTGACTGCTCATATTTCGAAAGTAAACAAACCAGAAAAGATTTGTGTTTTGTTTAGCAATGAAACTTGGCTATTTTTAAGCTGATGGAGACTTATCTTCTCAGACTCTGTCTGTGCATGTGGAATTCATGAGGCAAAGGGAGCCTGGCCTTTGGACTTTCAGGTTTTTGCTTTAGGCGCTAAGTGAGTTTTCTTTGTGTATCTTAATAGGTGCCTAAACTAGAATTTGGAATATAAACAATATATAAAATTTTCTTTTCTATAGATAACATATTATTGTAGGTAGTTCACAACCATCCAGTAAGTGAATTTCAAAGACAAAAAAAAAAAATCCTGTATCCCTGTTGCCTTTCTTTGGAGACTTTTTCCTGTTCTCTGGTTTATCTGTACCCTTTCTGGAGTTTGTTCCTAAGGTGTCATACCTAAATCATACAAAGAAAAGTTTTTCTTTAAAACAAAACAAAACAAAAAACCCACAAGAATAATGATCCTGAGAAATAGTTGAGAAGTAATACCACAGGAGATGGTGGTCAAATGCCAGTTTATGCCAGATGGTAAAAAGCATGGGCATTTTATACTCAAACCTAAGCGTGAGGAAGGCGAGAAAGTTTGTGTAGCTTCATAAGTCATAAGATACATGTAGTTCTCTAGGGAAAAAAAAAGGGTAAATACAAAGCATATCAATGATGTAGTAAGAAGAAAGACAAAGTACGGGATGATGAACTGACAGACATGTACAAATACAGAGAAAGCTAATTTAAAAATACGGCAGTTAATATTTCTAAATCTATATTGTCTGTTTTGTGTGTGTATAGAAATATATTCCTACAATTTTTTCAAGTAAGCATACTTCAGGTTAACAGAATGAACCTGTACTTGAAGGTAAATTTTAATGACACAGTGAGTTTGATGCCAACCTGGTTTACAAGAGACCCTGTCTCGGGGAGTGAGAAAAAGACTCTCTGGAGCCAGCCACGGAGATTAACTGTAGATATGTAGATGAACTTTGTTTCTAAGTCTACAGGTTTATGAACAAGCCAAAGAGTGAGAGAAAAAGGGAAGGCCTTGTTGGTGTTGGAATTATTTTTTAATTACCCTGGAGAAAGATTTCTTAGTTAAAGACTCTAGACTTTTTATCCTATCCTTTTCTTTGGCCTATCTACAATAAGTTGTCATTATTTTACCCAATTAAAACTGCCAGTGCTTGGTAAGATCACTCTAAATGAAAGAAAAATGTCAATAGAGGGGGCCATTTGGGAGGAAAATATGTGCTTCTGTTCATTCAGATTCATGTAAATTAATGTTGGTGGGTTCTAGGCTCTTAAAAAAAGGAAGTATTTTGTTTTAGTAAAAATTCCTATAAAAGTATTAATGAATATAGTCATTAGAAGTAGTCTGTACAGAACTTAAATTGGTAATGTGACCACTAAATTTATCTTCCTACTATATAATGTTTCCTTTGATTTTTTTATGCTTTTTATTTTTTAATATATGCTAATGGTTAGTAAATCTTGGATTTGTGCATGCCAAGCAAATTTTATCAACTGGACTACATCCTTGCTACTGAAAGCTGTTGGGAATATAATAATATCTAGAAGATGACATGCAGTAACTTCTATTTTAGTTTGATAATATCACATTTTCTACTTTCGTATTAGTGTAAATTTCTTGAGGTTTTGAGGTTTTTCTTTATAATAATAATTTGTAGAATGCAAAAAGAGCCATATCTATCACCCTGCCCAAAACTCAACTCCAAATGTATCAAAGACCTCAGCATACAACCATATACTCTGAACCTGATTGAAGAAAAAGTGGGAACAGCCTTAAACTCAATGGTACAGGAGAAGACTCTCTGAATAGGACACCACAAATGAAGACACTAACAGCAATAGTAATAAATGAAATCTCATGAAACTGAGAAGTTTATTTATGGCAAAAGATACCATTATTCAGACAAAGTGGCAGCCTTCAGAATGGGAAAAGATTTGTTTTTAATTTTATTGAAATTGTACATACCAAACCCAGTTCCTCCTGCTCCCTCCCTCCTCCACCTTCTCTCCTACCCCACCCCTCATCCTTTCCTCAGAGAGAATAAGGCTTTCCATGGAGAGGTAAGAAAGACGAGTGCCCTTTGAGGCTGGACCAAGGTTGATGTGATGGGTTTTATTTTATCTTATTATTCTTTATTTCTTAGATGTCTGCTTTACTTTTTTTTTATGAAAGACAGAAAGGAGTGGATATGGTTGGGAGAGGCGATGGGAAAGACTAGGAGGGGGAAACTGGATTCAGATTATACTGTATGATAAAAGAATATACATTTAATAAGAGAGGGGAAATAAATAAACACGCATAGAGATTATAGAAAACTGAGAATGGTAGCCACCATCCCAATGAAGCCCACTTCTGTAGCTTCTCGAATTAAAGACCTGATCAATGTTTACAAGAGTAAATCATCATACTAACTGTAGGAAATTAAAAATAAAACTCAGACTTAAAGCTTTTGAGTATTACAATCCGGTTGAAATTGGACAACTTTATGAAATAAAGATCTAATTTATTTCTTCATTTATTCTTCTCTCATACATAACATTCGGACCTAATTTTCTACTCCCTCCACTCCTCCTCCCAACTCCACTCCTCCTCCCAACTCCCCTCTTCCCCAGATCTCCTCCTCCTCCATTTCCATTCAAAAAGGAGCAGACCACCCAGGGATATCAATCAAACATGATAGTATCAGGCTTGTGCTCTCTTTCACGCCATGAGTCCAACTTGGAATAGTCATTGATTGGCCACTCCCACAAGCTCTGTGCCATTATTATCCCAATACATCTTGGAGGCATGGCAGATTGTATGTTGAAGGGTTTATGACTGTGTTGGTATCCTAGTCCCATGGCTGACTGTCTTGCCTGGTTCCAAATGGCTGGCTCAAGCTCTGTTACCTTCATTACTAAGACTGTTTGCAAGGGACATTCTCAAAGATTGCAGGGAGTTTCCACTGCACTATTTAAGAACTAATTTCTTTTTTTTTTTTTTAAAAAAAAGTCATTTTCTAAACCACATTCTTGATCCAGTGTGCAAGAAGAACAGGTGAGTGAGCCTCAGTATTCTGTTATTCCCTGTTACTTGGAGTACTTTAAAATGCATAAATGCATTCTCCTTTTTATTTAGATTCCCTTTTTTTTCCAGTTTGCATGTGGCTCAATACTGCACTGCGCTCACTTGGCCTACCCCTTACATCAGATGCCAGTCATTTCATGATGAATGGAAAATGTTCTACAGAGTCAGTACTAAACCTCGGTGTGCAGATTTATTAAACCTTCCACTTCAATCCTTTTGCTATAGAGATTTTCGTTCAGATGAACTAATGTACCTGGATTACATTACTGTGTTGAAGTTGGCTGGCATTTTCTCTCAGAAGCAGATGTGTCTTGCGTCATTGTAACTACTGATTAAAAGACATTAGAACCTTGGTTGTTTGAAACCGGCACTGGAGAGATTATTTGTACCATGAAAATAAGTAAACACAAGAAATCAACCTCATGTTTTCCTCTTTTTGAGTTTGTATTTACACATCCTTGGATACTATTTTTCAAATTTGGCAATCTATGAATTATGAAATGAAAAAAAATCACTCTTAAGCTTGGTTCACAGAACAACCTAACAGACTACATTCATGCCTTGATGTAACCATTTGCTGGTTATTTTTGTTATGTAAAAACCCCCAAACCCAGTGTTTACCATGAGAACCTACTTACCAGAGGCTATATGTGGTCTGACATGATGCTGATCTAGATGGGTGACTGTGGCCATGGAAGAACTTCCTGGACACTACGGCATAGCATTTGAGTAGCTCCTCTCCACTTCTACTAGATATAACACTGACAGTGACTGCCTCACGCTGACAATATCATTCTCCCCTCTCTCCAGGTACTTCTGGGATTTTACATTGTGGATGCTTGCTGATGCTCGCTTAGTAAAATTAGAGAGAATTAAGCTTGAAATACATCATCACTGATGAATAATGGCAAGACATACATTCTATTTTCATTAGAACCTGGCCTTGCAAACACGAAATACTTCTTCTACTGCTCAGAAGGTCGCTGTAGCAATGTTTCCTACACATCCATAGTAACATTCTATTCAGCAATGAATCTTTATATTGTCTTTCATTCCATCTCACATCCTACTGTTCTCCTGTCTCTCACCCTGTTTTCTGGATACCATTTTTCAGAACAGCTTCCTGAACATCACCCATTTTTACTAGCTCTGCTCTCCACAGATACTATTAGCAAACACCTCTCCTTTTTGAGAATTTTAATAAACAATGAAATCCAGATCTGAACAAATTATGAGACACAGGTTCATTCTTTCTAGAGACTGACACAATGCGGTGTCCTTAAGAAGGCTTGATTCTTTCAAGCTTATGAAATTCTACCCAAAAATGACCATTACACAAATAAGTATATAAATATTTTATTTTTCTCTAATAAATATTACAAGGGATGCCAGTCAATTTATTTCAGTTCTGTGCGGTGTGAAAGCCAGTGATACACTTCTTTAGTGGCCTTGAAATACTTCCTTCCAGAGAGTGGGACCCTGGCATCCCTTGCCTAAGGCAACAAATAGTCAGCATTAAAAGTCATAATCACTACACTAGGGTGGCATAGGTCATCCCATAAATACCCATTCTGAGATCACAGCAGCCAATCACAACTGCACAATCATAAAAAGGAAACAAACTCCACTACTCAGTGAAATTTCCCTGTGGAAAATACAAATCCCCAATTACGACCCAACATGTGCCTGATAGAAAGCCTTCCTGAGAGCTGAAGATCTGCATGATATTTTACAAATTACCAGGCTCACAGCATGCTGCATGGAGATTCAAGATCAGAAAAGGCAGGGAGGAAAGAGAAGAAGAAGCCCCACTGTGGTTGCTTTCAAAATATGGTCAAGTAGCTTAAAAAAAAATATTGTCTCTTTGCCCCTGAATTTTTCCTGTTGACAGACTGCAAAGGTGGCAATGACAATGGCGCTGAAGTGGAATCAATCTAATTACCTTAGATGTCTGGCTTTGCGTTTCAGTTTTTCTTGATTTTTTTTCCTGTGGCTTTTTCAGTGATAAAGGCATTTAGGAGTCCAGAATAAGAAAAAAATGAAAAATATTGATCTTTTAAACTCTCATATTGGTTTCAGTCAACACTATTTCGGGGTAAAAAAGAACAATGATGCTACAACTTGAGTAGACTATGATGTTCTAGGGAGCCCTTATCCCAGAGACAAGTGCAGCCTTTGCTTTAACCAACTATCTCAATAAATGCTGTTGAATGCTTAAAATTATGAGGCAAATGGCAGGCTTTGAGAGTATAACATGTAAGCACATATTTTACCATTTTCATTTATGTTATAGTAAAGGGAATATTGATAGTGACTGCAAAATTATATGAATTAATTTTGAATCTGAAGTTTATTTTTCCCCACAGGCCAATGAGCCTTTCTGCCTGTGAGCAATGTGTGTGAAAGAAGTTTAAGCAGAATAAAACATTGACAGGTGGAAGGTTAGCATCATATCAGGCCTTAGCAATACAGATTGGTATCATTTCAAAGTGAATACATTCCCAAAGAGGTGGAGCAACTGAGCAAGTGAAATTCGGAAATTGTAATCACCAGCACAATGCCGATTCTCCTCGAATCCACTATAGTCACCATGTACCTTGAAGATACTGAATTCATTCATTGAGTGGCTAGGTGATGAAAAGAAAAAAAAAGATTGTTGTCTGCCACTGGACACATAAAAGATAGTACTTACGACATGTGGTAATTTAATATTCTAGATGAAAACAAATAAATTGAACACACCTCTATAATTCATAGTTTGGGACTCATGAGCTTTACACATGATTAAAGTGAGGAAGCATTTCTGAGCACGTGAACAGACCACTGAAGAACGTAGAGACAGTAAGTGGGGAAAGAAGGGCAGAGACAGACAGGAAAGTAAGGTAGGCTTAGAAGTGCATGGATTTCTAGTGGTGATTTTAAGCCTTGTACAGATGTAGAGCTTGGAGACCCAAAATATTGGAAATGAATTTTCTCGCAGTTCTAGAGCCCAAAACTCTAAAGACAAACAGTGGGCATGGTTGATTGTTTTCTTAGGGTTCAGGAGGAAATAGCTGCTCCAAGCTTCTGTCTTTACCTCTGGACATTGCAAGAAATCCTGGGTGCTTACTTCTCTTCTGAGGGAGCATAATTCCTATCTCTGGTCCATTATCCCTGTTTATCTCCTGCCTAAATGTCTCTTCCTATAAGGATACCAGTCATTGTCCCTGCTATTAACATAGCATGGCCTCATTTTATCCCAAGAAAACCCTACTTTAAAAAATTAACATTTATAGGAGGCAGTATATAATTTAAACCACTTTGTGGAAGCAAGAGGATGCCTTGAAGATGCATAAGAAAAGCCCCTGAAATGAAACCAAAGAGCATCCTATAGTCAGTAAAGGAAGCTAGCAATGCCAAGTACAGAGTGAGGAGCCTGTGCTAGGTAGATGGGCCTGATCAGTCATGTTGAACATTAGCTCTTCACCCTGAGAGAAATGGGCAGCTGGAGCAGGGTTTGAAGAATGAAGTGGTACAGCTTAATTAATAGGTTAAAGGGAATTTCAGGCTGCAGTAAAGGTACAAAAGAAACATCAAGAAGAACTTAAAGCTTTAATGGAGAGAGCCCGAGGGTGGACAATAGATCTGAAGAATATGTTCTGCAAAATCATGGTAGCATTATGTCCATATCTTTGCATGATTAAAAGAAGGGAGAATTAATTCTGTAACTGTTTACTTCTTTGCAAAGAACAGCAGTGAATACAGAGCGAATTCAACATACTGAGAATAAGTGATGGGTGCAAGTTAGACTTCAGAAAGGACATCTATGACACCATTCTAAAGCTTGGGGAAAATCACAGCTTGGAAGAGAGGTGGGAAATATACACAAACCAGAAGCTAGGGTGAAGAGCATGAAAAATCATTTTCCATCATACTTAATACAACCATTATGATCATTAACACACAACAACAGTTATTTATATCTGGCTTGTACAAAACTAGCTCTGTCAACAATCAGTGATGGAAGGGAAATGGGTTAGTGTGACCTTAACTGTTACAGCTGATCATTTAACTATTGATAGGTTGTTGGATATGGGGATGTCATTGTCTTCAGTCAGTTACCCACTGCTCAACAAACCAGGCTGCAATGAATACCTCCAAACCTGTGGTCATATAATGGCCCTGCTTAAATTCAGTGGGTCATGGGATAAAACAAATAGACAGAAACATGAGAAAGAGAACTGTGAAGGAGTGTTAAGGAAATGGGAGAGAATGGCTGGTGACACTGGCCAGATGTGTTATAGAGATGCATCAAAAACAAGCTAAATTTATTTTTGAAAGAGAAAAGCAGGAGCCAGAGCATAGATAAGTTATTAAGAACAATCAATTCTTTTTCAGAGGACCAGAATTCAGTTGCCAGCATTCACATAAAATGTTGCATCTCCCTGCAACTCAAGTTATATGGGATCTGATCCATGCTTCTGGACTCTGTATACATTGCATATACATGCTACACTTATATATAGGCAGGCATAACAATACACATAAAATAAAAATAAATCTTCAAAAAAGAAAAACAAAATTGTTTATTTCTAGGTTATGCTTATATCTCCTTACCTTCTGTATGATAATATCATATGGCACATATGAATTCATAACTTCTGAATTGGAGTAATAATTTATGTCAATATGAAAACTACTCAAGTAAGAACAAGGATCAAAGATGGCTTCTAGCTAAAATAATATATTTTCTAAAGGAAATAAGAAAATAGGATTACATCTTCCTTTAAAACCTCTTCTTAGACATGAACATCCATTTATGTAAACCCAAAACCTCCCCGAATTCCAGAAAAAAATTCATAACTACCAAAGAGTAAGTTAGAATTCTTCCATGTGTCTAAAGAGATGTATTATTGAGATAACTTAAGAGTCTTGTTGATATTTCCTTACAAGATAAAAATGAATAAAAGCATATACTATGCACAAAGTAGTTATTGCTTTATTGAAGCTCAAAACAACCACAAGAAATGGTTTCTATTGCTATTTAAATTCTATAAATTAAAACAAGAAAACGTGAATCACAGAGTATTTAAGAATTTGCCCAAAGATACCAGGGTGGAAGAGCAGGATCCAAGATGTGAATCCAAGTTTGTCACCTAACTACAGAGCTCATAATGAAAGCCTGGAGCAACTCTGATAAAGCTAACAAATACAGGTGGAGAGTTTGAAAATACATTTTTATATTAATTAAATGATTGATTGATTTAGTGTATGTGTGTGTCTGTCTTTCCCCTCCCGTGTGCTTATTGTAGCAAGCATGTGATCAGAGAACAACTATCAAAGAGTCTTCTCTCTCCTTCCACACTGTGAGTTCAGGGGATCAAGCCCAGGCTACTAAGCTTGGCAGCAAGCATCTATATCCACTAAGGCAAAGTTGTACCTGCTTAAAAATCCCTAGAAGATACAAAAACAAATTTATTACAGAGATAGAAAGATAAAATTGAAATACAGAATCTTTTTCAGTCCCTATGTTGACATTCAGGTACAACAGTGAGATACCCATGGGACACGGACTTTTCACTACAGCTGACAACAGTCTCCTTCTGACCTGTGCAAAATTACTTCAAGTTGGGAATGTATTAGGCATGCATTGTTTTGGGAAAGCAAAAGCTTTTGTTCCAGGGAATATGGTCATGGAGCCTGGTAGTTGGTGTTCAAGCATGGGTACTTAACTACAGAAATGATCAGTCTCATTTCCTCTCATCTGTTTAACCAAAGAGCAAATCAACAAGTTACTGCTTTCAAAGTCACTGTGATATATCAGTTAATGTACTTATCAAATGACTTAGAAATGAATTAGATCAAATGAATTAGAAATAACTAATTTAGTATTTCAATTAATAGAGATGTATGGACTACAATATTAAGTGTGCTGTGAGATAATGTTCTTGTACACTGTAAAAAACTTGTCACTCATATTAGTTTAATAAAACACTGATTGGTCAGTAACCAGGTACGAAGCATAGGTGGGGTAACCAGACCAAGAGAATTCTGGAAGAGGAAAGGTAAAGAGTCAGTCACCGGCCAAATGCAAAAGAAGCAAGATGAGAATACTGCACTGAAGAAAAGTACCAAGCCATGTGGCTAAACATAGACAAGAATTATGGGTTAATTTATAAGAGCTAGTTAATAATAAGTCTGAGCTAATAGGCCAAACAGTTTATAATTAATGCAAGTCTTTCTGTGTTTCTTTGGGACTGAATGGCTTTGGGACCAGGTGGGACAGAAATTTCCATCTACAAAATATACTTGCTAAACTTTCTTTACATGTATTTTACGTAAAGGAAATAGAAATAATAAAACACAAATTTCATGTTTTGATATTGAAAACTACATTGAATCGTCCTAGATATATAAGAATTTACTATATAAAATTTTCATTTATGTCTACTTCTCTCATTTCTCCTTCCTATAATTTCAACTAGTTAGGAAGGAGAAATTCTACAGATGCAGATGAGAACAGAAAAAAAAAATCTATTAAACAAAAGAAGTACATAAGTTAATGGTAATGTATTGGACATGCAAATTAAATTGGAAAAACAACTTAAATGCAAAGCAATTACTTACACTTTTAATATTAGCCAGACTAATAAAGAAGCAATTAGATCTCATTATATGGCTATAAAATTGGTTTGCAATAGATTGATTGCACCAACTGTTTCAACTGGGTTTTGATGGTCTTATGGACAGGAGCTCTATTCTTTCTTTTTTGTTTGCTTGTTTATTTGATTCATTTTATGGTCAACTTGAAAAGAACTCAGATTGAAACTGTTAGAATTTTTTCCTCTAAACAAAATAAGAGAAATATCCTATGTACTGGTGCGTATTTACTTTTCCTAAGGGATGATCACTTCTTTTAAAACCAACATGACGGATTCATAGCTGGATGTGTGTTCATGCGCAATGGTGAATCAATTTCCTCAATCACACAACCAAATAACTGACTGAAAATTCCCACCATCAGGTACTATGATCCTAAAGAACAAGAAAACCCCACAAATACACAATTCTCTCAAATATCCTGCCTTCCTTTCCAGACAGCACCAACCAAAATGGTAAAATTAACTGATTTGATATTAGAGAGTAAAACATCAGGCCTGCCATGGCCATAAAGTTCAGAGAAACATTTTCTTTTCTAGTAAAGGTAGTTAGGCTGACAAGACCCACATTTCGAATCCCCTCCCCATTCCCCTTTGCACCAATTAGATTAGCCAATCACATCAGGTTAAGAAATGAAGCTCCAGCCAATGGGAGGAGAGGCAATCAAGACCTGGGTCAGGGATTAAAGACAGAAGCCATTTTGACCAAGCATGCATTTTATTAGCCTAATTTGGGTTCAGGCACAGTCCTTTTTACAAACAGTGATTCCCTTGCCCAAATGACTTTAGCTTTGTTCATGAGTGCCTTTGTCTAACACCGAAATTGTTCTTTTCTGACAGAGTAGCTTGGACAGGATTACCAAGACCTGTCTCAAGAGAAAGATTTTGAAATCAGTTCTTTACTTTAGGTCTCCCTGGAGTAACTGCATTCTTCTTAAGCTCCCCCCCTGCCCTGTTTATCTCTCTTCTATCCTTTTCCTACCTTGAAGCACGCTAGGACAAACATGTTTCCTGGCTTATCTCTGTTTCTACAGAATATGACACGAAAGGGAACTCTTTTATTGATTCTTTGAAGCATTTGGCATTCCCATATTTCCTCTGCAATGCCAGCATTGCACATGGACCCCCAAAAAAATGGTTGCATTTCCCAGTGTACTTTAAAGCTCAATGTGATTATAAATTGAAGGGTATTTGTTGGTGGTGATGTTTTGTTGTTTATTAAATAGGAAATAAAAATAGACTTGGTAGCTTCTGGAATCAGGTTTCTTGTAATATTTTCTACTGCTGAGAATGGGGCCATCAGCATCCTAAGTCAAAGGCATGGAGATTGCACTTATGCATAGCAGTGTGGTGGGACAGTGGTTAGGTTTCTGAGAGCTTCATAAAACTGAGCAAGAAATCAGATTAGGAATGAATATCTCCAAGGTTTATACAACAGAAAATAAAATAGATGTTGTTTTATTCAAATCACTATTATTTGGGGTTTTCCACCTTTGTGGAATCTAATTCTGGCTTATTTATGACATATCTAGAACTGCCATAAATTTTATGTCAGTCCTCCTGATCTGGCCAACATATCCAACATACCCCACCCCCCTCCAAAAAAAAACTCATGTTGCAAATGATTCAGTGATCAGAGAAGTATTCTGTTTCTCACTGGCCAAAAGAAGTTCCCATGAGGATGGTAACTTAGTAATATTGACAAAGCTGTGTGTTCTAACAGGAGAGCTTTATCTGGGCAGCATAGCTTATACTCACATCTTGCAAAGTAGATTGTATCATGGTCTGTAATATACTCTGTGTATGTACACATTCTATAGTGAAATATAAAGACCTTAAATGTTATCCATATACTATTGCTAAAATAAACTTTATAATTGTACTTGATAATGTTTTATCATTTATTTTTTGCTAATGCAAATGGTGAAATGAACATTTAGGTTTATATTTTTTAATTCTAAATAACTGAACTGTAAAATATACAGATGGATGTCCCGATATATGGGACAATAGAGATGCATCTGTAATGATTTGTATGTGAAGATAGAGATTCTTTCTAAAGTGCAGTTGACTCATGGACCTTGGTGGTTAGCTGTATTAAGAACATACGTTGTGACACATTGCTCCTGTAGCCTCTGAAAGCTGTGCTTCTCAGACCTGACATTTTAAAGGGAAATTTCTAAAACATCTGCTTCAAGATTTTGCCAATACTTGTCTTCAAATGCTGGCCTCAAACAAACTGTGGTCCCTTGTTGCTTTGTATTTATTTAAGAGAATATACTTAGCTGTTTGTTTATGTGTGGGGAGAAGAAAATGGCTGATGTGACTCATGTGTCTTTTTAATTCTCTAGTTATCTAGCATTTTAAGTGTTCTGTCTCAAGTATGTGCTAATCGACATTCTGTGGAACTCTCCTTTCCTTACAAAATGAACTCAGTCGAAAACATGGAACACCCACTCTATCCAGTATTCTACTGCATTAGAAAATATTTTGCTCTGTTTTCTGTAATTGTGCTACCATTTTTGGATGGCAGTGGAAATTTCACCATGTATAATGTATAATCTACTTATTACATTTTTCTTTTCAATGAAATTTTCTCATGAGTTTCAAAATTCTATTTTGTTCTTTTTTTATTTTTATTGAGTTCTACATTTTTCTCTGCTCCCCTCCCTGCCTCTCCCCTCCCCTTCAACCCTCTCCCAAGGTCCCCATGCTCCCAATTTACTCAGTAGATCTTGTCTTTTTCTACTACCCATGTAGATTAGATCTATGCAGAAAGACAATTATCACATGTACTCACTCATAGTGGTTTTTAAACATAAAGCAAAGAAAACCAGCCCACAAATCACAATCACACAGAACCTAGACAACAATGAGGGCCCTAAGAGAGCCTTACATAGATCTATTTTGTTCTTTTTAGTGAACAACTGTTGTGACCTGTGGGAAGATTGGTAACTGAATGTGTCTTCAACACATCAACAAAAGCCTGTACTGTCTTATTTTGGCCTTTTGAGCTGTTTTCTCTGTGAAAAATATTAAGTTTGTTAATCAATACAGTGATCTCTGGTTTATACATAGTCTGTGTTATATCACACATTTGTGTTTTAGTTCAAGTATTGTTATTTACTAACGGTGTTTATGTAATTAATATCACTCTTCTTCCTATAATGTATTTATTTCATTTGCCTAGCATATATCTAAATTGCATGAACTCTTCATAGGAAATTGAAGGTAAATTTTATTCTCAAAAGCAAATATAAAGATCATGCTTGAAATGTAAACAGTATTTTGTATTTAGTGAAAGATCATTACATCAAGTACCTACTTCTTTTCAGTTTGATCACAGCACTGCTCTGCCGGCTGGAAGACAATGAAACTATATTTTAATAAATTTAAATTTTATAAAACAGTAGGCTATTTTATATGAAAAAACATATATCAAAGGATCAGACAGAAATATGCTGAAATGATAATCATTATAGAAAAGCATATTCAACATGATAAATTTTAACTTTCTTCTTTTCTTTGCTATATTTTCTGCTTTTTATACAATGCATTTACAGTGATTTTTTTTTTTTGGAGTCTTCCATTAAAAAAAAGACAGACACTGAGAAAATTGGAGATAATTGGAGACTTTGAGAGAAAGGACTTGTCAGAAGCAGTTAGAGTATTTGGGAGTTCTGTATGATGCACATGTCTTCAAGAAAGGCTGTAAACGCTCAAAGAGACGATCAGTCATCTATGCATCATAGATAGGTGAAGCTGTGTAAAATAAATAAATAAACAAGAGAAATGGCTCAGGCTCAACAGATAGTTATTAAAGGGTCTTCTACTACAGACCCCAGATTACAGAAAGCCTCCTATGGAGAGAGACCCTCTGGCAGGGCATACCTATCCCCTGAACAAGTTGAGCCCTGGAGCCACAGAGTGTGGTAGCCGCAAAATCTTAAAAGGAAAAGAAAAGCTCTCCAACCTCTGCTCTGCCCACCTGATACTAATGTGCTCCCCTGCGCCCCCACCATCCTCCCTTCATCACCTGCAGAGCTTTGGCTTTGGAAAGCAAAGATTCTTATTAAAACTGCTCAAAAGGCAGAGAACGCCTGGAACAAAGTAACTGTAACTGTAAAATGTCCTGAAATGCCAATTAGAAATTGCAATACTGGAGTTTTATTACAACTAACTCCTCCTTAATTATCAATCAATGAATTCTGCTGGAGAAAAAAATAAGCTCCATATTCTCTGTTGGGAAATTGATGCTAATTATTTTCTGTTAATTAAGTCTGTTCTGGGATTCAGATGTGCCATACTTCAATTAAAAGATTGACACATCAATGCTAACATAATGTTCAGTACCCACTTCTAAAGTCTTTATAAGCAGTGATAATAAATTAGCGCCTGTTATTTTAAACCTCTTAAATAATCAGGGTTTTATCTGCAAATGAGAGATGTATATATAGGCAATAGTATGTGTACTTTATTGTGTTACATAATAGGACCTTGCCAGTATTTCAGAAAGATCTGTTTAAAATTTTGTGGCTCGGTTTCCTGACTTTATTGAATGAAAATTAAATACAGTATTTACAAGGGTATTTATTCATGGCAGAAAAATTTGGTATAGAATGGTTGCATTTTCTAGGTCCTCTGATACCCAAAGTAGTACATCTTGGGAAATTTGTGAGTCAAAGCAGCTACTTGACAATGATTTCATCAAATGATGATTTTAGTTGCATATTGTGCTTCCTCATACAAAGTTGAAAATAAAGTAAGTATAAATTTGTGGTTTCTAACCTTTCTCTTATACTTCCCCAGACTGAACAAGGGTGACTACACGGTGGTCCTTCTGAAGGACTAGGCAGATAGCTTCAACACGCATGGCCCAGGATGGAGTCTCAAAAGGTTCACAAGCTAAGATGACAAACAGAGTGAACTCCCCAAGCCCCAAAAGGGTGAGCAATGACTGGGTTATTTCTCACTGTCTATTATAACAGCACAAATAGATAAGATGCTTATCTGCTCACATTCGATATCTTAGTCAAAAGAAGGAAGAAACTGTAAGCTAAGTATCACAGTATTGCAGAGGTATAAAAGATACAAGGAGCGTGCTGGTGTGGGAGGTCCTTCTGTCTGTGTGTTGCTCGTATTGGTTAATGAATAAAGAAACTGCCTTGGCCTGGTAGGGCAGAACTTAGGTAAGCAGAGAGGACTGGACTGAATGCTAGGAGGAAGAAGAGCAAAGTCAGAGCCACCATGGAGCCCCTGCCAGAGTAAGACATGCTAAATCTTTGCTGGTAAGCCACTGCCACGTGGAGATATACAGATTAATAGAAATGGGTTGAACTAAGATGTAAGAGTTAGCCAATAAAAAGTTAGAGCTAATGGGCCAAGCAGTGTTTTAATTAATACAGTTTCTGTGTGATTATTTCGGTTCTGGGTGGGCGGGACAAACAAGCAGCTTCCTTCTCCTTGCAACAAAGTGCCAGTGATTATTTTGGAAAGTAAAACCTATGTGTATAGATGGTTACTCATTTGGAGCCTATTGTTGTGAGTATCTAGAGTTAATGATTGATGCAAGCTGACCTGACTACACTCCCTTACCAGGGCTCTATCTCAACTGTGCTACTGCTTATAGCCTTTGTCATACCATACTGTGATAAATCCACGGAGTTAAGCTCCCTACCACAGTGACAGCTCCTCTAGGGTGGAAAGTGTGATTCACCTACTGCAAAAATGACTGAATCAATGCCAGCTCATAGAATCCAGCATAATATTGTTTGGAAATTGTATGGGCATTTGAACTGCCTTAATCTCTAAATCTACCTCTTTTATTAATTTAGACCACGAGCCAGATACTAAAACCCATGCCGGGCTTTGGAAGCACAACCACAAATAAGACCCAAATATTTTCTATCCAAATGAAACATAACACTCTAATGGAAGAAGGAATTCAGTCAACAAACTGCAGAAGCACACTGGGCTTTTACTGTTGTACCTGAGGATTTAGTCTCTGTACGGAACATCTACCAGACTCATACGGTGTAATTCATCCCCGCATGCCCATGTTTGTTCAAAGCATTTAAAAAGAAAGCGGAGTAAAAGCAAGTATGTCATGCCTCCTGGTGAATAGCTCCTGGGAGAGCCCCCCTCACGGGTCCCTACTGTGCTCAGCTGCAGAGCACAGACTGGATATTGCAACACAGAGACAGGTCAGAGCTTGCTGCTGAGCACAGAGAGTAAGCAGGAGTAAGGCAAGGCAGGCTTTGTCATTATGTCCTGGGCCCTACTGGCTGCAGGACAATCTGTAGGTGTAAGATACTCTCATCTTTACGGAACACAAGTCATCATTTCAGTGGCCCTGAGAACATATTCATGTAATGGGAACATCAGAAGTGAAACTAGGCTTGCCTGCAGCAGCATCCCCTGAATCCATACAGGGGACTGCCCAACATCCAGCCCCTCCAGCCTTGTTGGTTAAACCCCAAACTGGCAGAAATGCCCTGACTCCCTTTTTCCATCCTTTCCCCTGCAAATAAACAGAATCTATTTAACCTGTGATGGGTGATTATGTGGCTTTCACTTGGCTCTTGTAATTCATTCCTGCCTCCTGGCATTCGTGAGTCATGGGTCTTTTGCACTTGTCAAGGAAACCTAATCCCTACCCTTCATGGGCTAGCTATCTTCAAGATGGCTGAACCTGTAATGGCCTTGAAGTGTAAAATATTTCCCACATTATTTATTGCAGAAGGTGCCTGCTAGCACCTCGATGGTGGAGGTTGTGTCAGCATTTTCATTATAACCCCCTATTTCCAGCAGGAAAAAAAAAAAAAAGTGCTCCAGGCTGCAGCTTGGCACATGGAAAATAAGTCCAGAAGGGAATTTTCTGCTACTTTTAAAAAAAAAATAAATAAATTGGTTAGAGCATTTTTTGCAAGTTATATGGCTGAAGGGGGGAAATGCCATAAAATGAACTTTTAAAAGTTTTTCTTTTCTGCTTTGAAGCTAGGAGATTAAGAAGTGGGTGTGGCGCTCACTGAGGCTATAGGAGGGCAACCCCATTCCTTCCTCCCTATCCTTAAAAAGCCAAAGGAATAAAGGAGTCATGTCCATTTCAAATAGAAAAATGCACTGAAGAAATGAGAAAATAGATTTGAATGAAAAAGTTAACCTAAAACTTAGAAACCTGCTGGGTGACCTGGGTTGGGCATATGGTTAATGGTGGTTTCCAAGTTGCTGGTATGAGTAGTGGAAATAAATTGAGTTTGGGCATACAATATCCTCATTCCAGATTTTCAACTTATCGCATGCGATTCTTTTTGTTTTTTTTAATTTATTTATTAATTAAGGATTTCTGCCTCCTCCCCGCAACCGCTTCCCAGAAATGCACCAAGAACATCACAAAGCCACGAGCCTCCAAGTTGTCCTTGCAACAGTAGATCACCACTGTTCTATGCTCACTGCAATTTGAAAGCTTAGTTACTTGGTACTAAGCACAGCAGCACATACCTCTAATCCTGGAACTCTAAAAGCAGAGATCTCTATACGCTGGATGCCATCCTGTCTACCCACGCCAGAGAGCACTACATGATGAGGCCCTATATAAAAATAAAACTAACTAAATAAATAAATAAGTGAAGAGATAAAAAGAACAGTTACTCCAGAAGGTCCTGTTTACGAGGTTGATCGTGAGGGGAGAGATACTGCAGACACACAGGTGAGTTCCAATGTGCTACGAGGGAATTCTTGCATGTTGCTTCAGTTAGTTGATATTGAAAGAGCCAGGTGTGATGCATGTCTCTGGTTTGAGGAATGCAGTAGTGACACCGTGGAGGTAGAGGTACACGTGAGTAAAAAGCGCCCCATGCAGAATGAGGGACAATCCCCAGGAAACTGAAAAGAAGCCATGAATGGATTGATATCTAAGATTGAGAATCTCTATATATCAGAGCTTTTTAGTCAAGTAGGTAATTTTCTATGTTAGCTAAGGTTGCTTAATATTTTAATACAATTTAGCAATACTTAATCCCCATTGTTTGCTTGCTACTTCACAAGCAACATAAAGAAGCAATACCTGTCTATTGTCATTGTAAAAATAAAAACTTATCCACGTGAAAAAATATGAACTGCTCAGGGATGTAGACCAAAATCGAGATCTGAAAAGACATCCATATCTAACCTATGTCATCTGTGGATGTTGAACAGAGGAAGGTCTTTTGAGGATTTATTATTAGGAATTCTGAGATAAGCTTAGCCTGCATCATCTTCAGGGTGGACCTACCCGAGACTGCAGGTGTCTTTATAAGAGGATTGAACAAACACAAACTCTGCATAAAAGACACAGAGGAAAAAGAACAATGTGATAATGGAGGCAAAATGTAAGGATGTGACCATAAGCCAATGAATTCCTGTAACTACAGAATCTGGGAGAGGCAGAGCATGGGATCCTTTCTTGAGTGTCTAAGCAAACATGGTCCTGGGACACTGGTTTCAGACAGCTGACCTCTATTTCTGTGAAACAATCCATTTATGTTATCTTGTCCACCAACTCTGTGATCCTTTATTCTAGCCACAGAAACCAAATGCAGTGGGGAAATCGTGTTTCTTTTTCCAATCACATTAAATATTAAAAGCCAGGCTACAGATAATTATAGACAGGGTGGGTAGAGGCTCTGTCACAAAGAGCAATTCAAATGTTGACTTCCCTGTTCTCCAATAGGACATAGTAGCACACACCTGCAATTATGCAGTCAGGTGATATTGAGTTTGAGGCCAGCCTGTGTTATATAATGAGACACTGGAAAAAAGTTTTAAGCCATACAAGCAAAATTACTACTTATTTACAAGTTATGGTTAATGTGATTCAAATCATAGGAGATTATCTTGGAACAACAGCCAATTTTAATATTTGCTTTTAGGATTGAAACTGTCCGTTGCCTATAAATTACTTCTAAAGTTTTTTTTTAAAGCCCTGTATGTTTCATAATAGTCTTTCAAATAACCTTCAGTAAAACAAAACATAGTTATTTATCAGCAAAAATAAAAATGTTCCTGAAATAGATGTGTTGTCTAATGACAAGAAAAAGCATTTTGATACAAAAAGAAAGACTGTAGCTGGAATGAATTCAACAGTAATAACAATGGGTAATATTCAAAACCAGAGCTTGAAAGATGAGTTTTTTTTCTGGTCATTATAATGGGTGTCCAGATTCCAAGTATTATCTTCATAGTTACAAAAGCTTCCAACTTCTTCAGATGATGTCTGAATATTTTTAAAAAGTAAGCTAAAATTTAATTAAAAGTCAAACAAAAAAATTCATCTTTCCTAAATTGTAGAATTTTTTACTCATCAATAATCCTCTCTGGAGAAACAATCAATACTTTGAAGCAATTCATCAAAAAGTCGAAATGGTGAGAGAATCGTGGGTTTGGGTGAATTGAGTTTTATATCTTAAATTAACTTATTCGATCAAAAACCCCTTCCTATTTTAACTTTTGCTATCAGGAGTGTTTTCAGATCACATCAATTGTTCTCTTTTTAATTAAATATTTAGTGTTCATGAGTACATACAATGTGTCTGTAGCCAGTCCATCCCCCATTTTCTCCTCTCCGGTTCCTCTACTAGCTCACACCCCACAGCTTCAGGTGCTTCCTCTCATTTGTTCTCAATACTCACTGAGTCTATTTAATGCTACTTGTTTGAATGTGGATATAGGAACATCTCCTGGAGCATGGGTAGCTTCTGAGGGCCCACATGTCTGATGAAAAGTGACTACATCATTCAAGTAGCCACCAACTGACAATAGGGCTTTGTGAGCTCTTCTTCCATACCTGCTGGAGTTTTGATTGCTGGGAATTTGACTGGCTTGGTCTTGTATTAGACTTGTGCATGCTGTTATGAGTTCATATGTGCAATGTACAGTCATGTTTGGCAAATGTTCCTTTGATACAGACTTACACTCCATCTTGTTCTTATGATCTATCTACCCCATCTTCTGTAATGGTAACTGAACCATGGGAGGAGGGTTTGTGATATAGATGTGCCACTTAGAACTGAATATGCCATAGTCTCTTCTTTTCTTTTTTTTAATTGCTTTTATTGAGCTATATATTTTTCACTGCTGTCCTCCCTTCCTCCCCCTCTCCCTTTCTGCCCTCTCCCGTAATCCACACAATCCCAATTTACTCAGAAGATCTTGTCTTTTTCTACTTCCTATGTAGATTAAATCCATGTATGTCTCTTTTAGGGTCCTCTTTGTTGTCTAGGTTCTTTAGGACTGTAAATTGTAGGCTGGTTTCTCTTTACTTTCTGTCTTAAAAGTCACTTAGGTGTGAGTACATATGACACTTGTCTTTCTGGGTCTGGGTGATTTTACTCAATATGATGTTTTCTACCATCCATTTGCCCATAAATTTCTCTTTTTCTTATTGTTTTTACTGAGCTATATATTTTTCTCCACTCCCCTGCCTTCAACTGCCTCCCCTTCTACTCTCTCCCATGGTCCTCATGCTCCCTTTTCTCAGGAGAGCTTGTCTTTTTCTACTTTCCATGTAGATTAGATCCATGTATGTCTATCTTAGGGGCTTCATTGTTGTCTAGGTTCTTTGGGATTGTGAATTATAGGCTGGTTTCTCTTTGCTTTCTGTCTAAAAGTCACTTATGCATGAGTACATATGATATTTGTCTTTCTGGGTCTGGGTGATTTTATTCAATATGATGTTTTCTAGATCTATCCATTTGCCCACAAATTTCAAGATGTCATTATTTTTTTCTGTTGTGTAGTACTTCATTGTGTAAATGTGCCACATTTTCCTTGTCTATTCTTTGGTTGGGGGGCATTTAGGTTGTTTCCAGGTTTTGGCTATGACAAACAATGCTCCTATAAGCATAGTTGAGCACATGTCCTTGTGGTAAGATTTA
Source organism: Microtus oregoni (assembly GCF_018167655.1). Lineage (NCBI taxonomy): Eukaryota > Metazoa > Chordata > Mammalia > Rodentia > Cricetidae > Microtus > Microtus oregoni. The sequence goes on from NW_024543066.1 coordinate 36,214,096, forward strand.
GCATCCTTTGGGTATATACCCCAAAGTGGTATTGCTGGGTATTGAGGTAGTTTGTTTCTTAATTTTCTGAGAAATCATTATACCTATAGCCAAAGTGGCTGTACCAGTTTGCATTCCCACCAGCAATGGAGGAGTGGCTCCTTTACCCCACATCCTTTCCAGCATAAGTTGTCATCAGTGTGTTTGATCTTGGCCATTCTTGCCTGTGTAAGATGCTCAGAGTTGTTTTCATTTGCATTTCTCTGATAGCTAATGTTGTTGAGCATTTCCTTAAGTGTCCTTCAACCATTTTAGATTCCTTTGTTGAGAGTTTTCTGTTTAGGCCTGTTCTCTATTTTTTCAATAAATTATTTGTTCTTTTGATGATCAATGTCTTGAGTTCTTTGAATGTTTTGGAGAATAGCCCTCTGTCTAATGTGGGGTTGGTAAAGATCTTTTCCCATTCTGTAGGCTGATGTTTTGTCTTATTGACTGTGTCCTTTGCTTTACAGAAGCTTTTCAGTTTCAGGAGGTCCTATTTATTAATTATTTCCTTCAGTGTCTATGCTACAGGGGTCATATTTAGGAAGTGGTCTCTTGTGCCCATGCATTCAAGTGTACTTCCCACTTTATCTTCTTTGAGGTCAGTGTAGCTGGTTTTATATTGTGGTCTTTAAATTATTCAGACCTGAGTTTTGGGCACAATGATAGATACGGATCTATTTTCATTCTTCTACATGTTGATATCCAATTATGAGAGCACCAATTGTTGAATATGCTTTCTTTTTTTTCCATTTTATATTTTTTGCTTCTTTTTCAAAAATCAGGTGGATTAAAATTTGGGTCTTTGATCTGGTTCCATTGCAATGTATCTTACTGGATCACGATGGCCTAAAATTAGAATGTATCAGCAAATCTAATTTCAAAAAGCCCATAAGCACATGGAAATTACACAATGCTCACCAAATCACAAATGGATCGAGGAAGAAGTGAAAGAAGAAATTAAAAACTTCCTAAAATTCAACGAAAATAACCACACAACATACACAAATGTATGGGACACAATGAAAACAGGGTTAAGAGAAAACTTCGTAGCAATAAATGCCTACATAAATAAGCTGGAAAAATCCCAAATTAGTGAGCTAACAGAACACCTAAAAACTCTAGAACAAAAAGAAGCAAACTTACCCACGAGGTCTAGATGGCAGGAAATAGTCAAATTGAGAGCTGAAATCAACAAAATTGAAACAAAGAAAACAGTAGAAAGAATCAATGAGACCAAGAGTTAGTTCTTGGAGAAAATCAACAAAATAGGCAAACCTTTATCCAAACTAACCAAAAGGCAGAGAGAGAATATCCAAATTTAAAAAAAAAATAGAAATTAAAATGGGGGCATAACAGACACAGAAGAAATACAGAGAATCATTAGGTCATACTTCAAAAACCTGTACTCTACAAAATTGGAAAACGTAAAGGAAATGAACAATTTTTTGATAAATATCACTTACAAAAATTAAATAAAGACCAGATAAGCATATTAAATAGACAAATTACTGCTAAAGAAATAGAAACAATCATCAAAAGTCTCCCAACCAAAAAAAGCCCAGGATCAGATGGTTTCAGCACAGAATTCTACAAGATTTTCAAAGAAGAACTAATATCAATACTCCTCCAATTGTTCCATACATTAGAAACAGAAGGAACATTGCCAAAGTCTTTTTACGAGGTTACACTTACCCTGATACCCAAACCACAGAAAGAGAATTACCGAACAATTTCACTCATGAATGTTGATGCTAAAATATCCAATAAATAAAAACAAAATACTGACAAACAGAATCCAAGAACACATCTAAACAATAAATCATCCACCATGACCAAGTAGGCTTCATCCCAGAGATGCAGGAATGGTTCAACATACAAAAACATGTCAGTGTAATCCACTGTATAAACAAACTGAATAAAAAAGCCCACATGATCATTTCATTAGATGCTGAAAAAGCCTTTGACAAAATGCAACATCCCTTCATGATAAAGGTCTTGGAGAGAACAGAGATACAAAGAACATACCTAAAGATAATTAAGGCAATGTACAGCCAGTCAACAGCCAACATCAAACTAGATGGAGAGAAATTCAAAGTGATCCCATTGAAATCAGGAACAAGACAAGGTTGTCCACTCTCTCCATATCTATTCAATATACTTCTTGAGGATCTAACTAGAACAACAAGGCAACAAAAAGATAACAAGGGAATACAAATCGGCAAGGAAGAAGTCAAACTTTCACTGTTTGCTGATGATATGATAGTTTACATCATATCAAAAATTCTATCAAGGAACATCCACAACTCATAAATACCTTCAGTAATGTAGCAGGATATAAGATTAACTGAAAAAAAATAGTATCCCTTCTTTACACAGATGATGAATGGGCTGAGAAAGAAATCAGAGAAACATCACCCTTTACAATAGCCATAAAAAACATAAAATGTTTTTGGAGTAACTCTAACCAAACAAGTGAACTTTAAATCTTTGAAGAAGCAAATTGAAGAAGACATCAGAAAATAGAAAGATCTCCCATGCTCTTTGGTAGGTATAATTAACATAGTAAAAATAGAAATCTTACCATAAACAATCTATAGATTCAATACAATGCCCGTCAAAATCCCAGTAAATTTCTACACGGACCTCGAAAGAACAATACTCAACTTCATATGAAAAAAAATCAGGATATCTAAAACAATTCTGTACAATAAAGGAACTTCTGGAGGCATCACAATCCCTAACTTCAAACTCTACTACAGAGAGACAGTATTGAAAATAGCTTGGTATTGGCATAAAAACAGTCCCTTATTTTCTATGTATTTGTGGGTTTTTATCTCTTTATTGATAGTAATCTCCTAAAAAAAAAAGAAGCTTTCATAAAAATGGTTGAGAGGTGCTATAATCTATGGCCATAAAGATAAGATTTAGGTATCAATTTCCTAGGGTCTATATCACAACCAACAATGCATTTTTAAACCTGTCAATAGTATCAGTCTTATGAAGAAGTTTTCAATCTAATCAGAAAATGATTGGTTACTCTATAACACTTATGCCATGATTGAATCAGTGGGCATGTGTATCTTTCATGGTTCACAGGTGACTAAGACAGATGTTTACTTTTCTTCCCAGAACATACATAGACATTTTTAGCACTATGAAAGTAGGCTAGCATGAATGAATCTTCTAGTTTGTTACCAAATTAATTTTTCCATGTTCTATGACTCAGATATATGGTGTCTTCAGGTCTAGGATCTTACCATCAAGTTTGGAAGGGTAATTCAAATCAACAGCAATAACTGCTAATGATTGAGGACCTATGAAATACACTGAGCAGTAATTGGAAAAGTGGTAACACATATCTCTATCATGGTATTTTATATGATATAGCCAATGGTATCTGAGAAAGTCAATGCCCCAATATAGGGTGACACCCTCTCTATATATACATATATGTATGTATGTGTTATATCATATAATGTGTTGTATATGATATGTTAAGACATCTACAGCAGTAGGTTTCCATACTCAAAACTCAAATGTTAACCTCCCCATACTCCCTCCTCCACTCATTCCTTTTTTCCATACCATACTTATTCCTTTCTGCTCCATTATTACTCTGTATCCCATCCTTTTTATCTGAGTTATATTTCCTTTTTCTGAAAACATACACCCCTCATATCTGTTTACAAGTTTCCCGCTTCCTATGTGCAATCTAATTTAAACAAAGATATCTAAAGATAGCATCCACATACGCAAGAAACAATGTAGCATTTGTCTTTATAGATATAGGTTACCTCACCCAGAATGGTTGTTTCCAGTTCAATACATTTAACTATGAATTTCATAATTTAATTTTCTTAACAGTTAAATAATCTCAGCGTGTATATGAAATGTATTTTCAACATCTATTTATTCATGAATTGACACCTGGTGATTTGTTCCCACTTTATGTCAGCAATGAACATAGGTGAGCATTAAGATAGACAGTCTTCTTAATAAATATATGTAGGCATGTGTCTGTATGGGTCACAATCCAAGACTTTTCTCTAACTGAGATGGCATTCAGCCCTACAAATCCTTATGTATTTGCTGTACAGATGAATAATATCCATTGCAAAGAATAAAATATATTTCCTGGGACTGAAATATATTGTCAGAATGCATGTGTATTTATATTTATCAATCAACTGTCATATAGACCAAGGTTTTTTTAAAATGTACTCTTCTATCATACAATACATACCGACCACAGACTTCCCTCTCTCCACTCATTTGAGTTCCTTCCTTCCCCAGATCCACTCCTCCTCCTCTGTTTGCCTTATGAAAAGATCAAGCCTCCCAGGGATAACAACAGAATAGCATTACAAGAAACAATGAGACTGGACATTAATCCTCATATCAAGACTGGGTAAGGCAACCTAGTAAGAAGAAAAAGATCCCAAGAGCAGGTTATAGAGTCAGAGACAGTCTGACTCCCACTGTTAGAAGACCCACATCTACACCATGCTAACTACTATAACATATATACAGAGGACCTATCCAGTCCCTGTGAGCCAAAATGAGCCCTGCTTAGTCAATTCTGTAGGCTGTGTTCTTCTGGTGTCCTCAACCACTCTGGCTCCTATAATTCTTCCTCTCTCTCTTCTACAGGGTTTTCCATGTTCCAAGGGGAGAGACCTGAAAGGGAATTACAACTTGGGCTCTCTCTCTGCCTAATGTTTGCCTGTGGGATGGACCAGAATTTTTGAGTTGTCCTTTATGGTATTCCACCCAGACCCTCCAGAGTAAATAGCAAGTTCATTAGGTTATATGGTTCATACATAAATGCCTGATCCCTGTGGCCAAACATAAACACTAGAATGTCAGCGGTTCAATGTGAGTGATTCACATCTGTGATTTCATCAAATGTGGAACTTTCAAGCACATATGCTAAGAATACTCAAATATACTTATAGACACAACACTGACATGCTGGTTTGATTAGCAGACTGATGCATGGAGTCTAATGGTGATGTGATCAGAATACCACAGAAAACATGAGTCATTTTAGATGAACCACAGTGAGTGTCTCTCTTTAGCATCTAGGACAGTTCACAGGAGTGAAGGTTTATTAACCTCCCTGCATCATGGATCTCTGGATTGCTACTAGGGGTAGGGGAGGTCATCATTCTGTCCCTTAGGAAATCAGTGTTCTTGTACCAAATTGAGATAATCTTCCCAGAGACTGACTGACAACTAAGAATTACCTGTCCAAATGTGACAATTACTGTATGTGTCTACCCCTGCTCAGTCCCGGACACAGTCAGTACCCATTTGACAAGATCATCTACTTGGCATATAAGGTAAAGAAGTTGGATTACTCTTTTGATTTATGGCCACTTTTCTTGAGAACAGTGACATCACATTTTTATTCAATTGCATGAGAAAAAAAATGATTTATGTGAGAATCAATGTGATGGCTATTCTTGGTTGTCAACTTAACTACATCCCGAATTAACTATAACCCCAAAGGCTGGGAACACCTGTGAGGGATTTTCTTAAATCATGTGAGGAGGAAGACACTCTTTTAATCCAGTTCCTTTAAGGTAGGAAGATACATCTTTAATCCAGATCTTTGAAGTGGGAAGATCCACCTTCATTCTGGGCCACACCTTCTTTGGGCAGCCTATATAAAAACACAGAAGAAAGAAGAAAGAAAATCTCTCTCTCTCTCTCTCTCTCTCTCTCTCTCCCTCTCCCTCTCCCTCTCCCTCTCCCTCTCCCTCTCCCTCTCCCTCTCCCTCTCCCTCTCCCTCTCCCTGCTGCTTGCTTACTAGTGAGTCTATTCCTTCACTGGCATTAGAGCTTCTATGGGATTCTGAGATATACTGAAGACAAGCTGAGATAAACAGCTAAACAACTGGACTAAACAACTAATGGATTCTTAGAACTTCCATTGGTGTATAGTCATTGTTGGACTAGGTGGGCTGCCATTATATTAATTTTCTCTTCCTCTCTCTCTCTCTCTGTCTCTATATATTTAAAGCAAACAAATATATGAATATATAAGAACATATATTCATTCTCTAAGTCTTATTTCTGTAAATAACCCTGATTAAAATATCAGATAACAACAAAAGTGTATTTTCACAAAGACTTGTATGACATTAAAGATGACTTTGCAATTTCTCCTACACAGCCAGCTCAACCTTATTTAATCCTTATTTGCACCCGCTCCAGGCTGATGTTTTCTGTCTTCCAACAAAGAAACATCCTAGCTTGTTTTGGAGCTGTGTTTCGTGATTATTTTTCCTTTGTCAAATGAACAAGGTTGGGCAACTCTTCATCTTGTAGCATATATGCTTTCTTTATCTCTCTTTTGCTGAATTCTTTCAATACACCTCCTCATGCAATTTAGCCATAACAGCAATTACATTCCAACTAGCAACATTTTATTTAGTCAAATGCAAGAATTGTGCTTCTTCAAGATAGTTTATGAGACATACTTAGAGTCTTCTTGAGGACAGGATCAATATCTTATTTGTGATCTTTTGTCTGTACCTTAAGCGAGGTCAGATGTCTATTCCACAGTTCCTAAATGTGTACAGATGATGGAGTTCAGTCTATGTGAAAATGACTACAATACCTACCATCTCTTGTGTGGAAAACCACAGCTCAGAAGACGTGGTTTTGTTCACAAATAGCTCATTTAAAAGCTACTCCCATGCCTATCATGAGATCAAGTGTAAGGTTTGTTAGCATTTGTTATTTCACCTGCCTCTCAAACCTAAGTTAAAGGAGTATTTTCTTTCTCATTTGAACTTTCCTCTCTTTTGGTTTTAAAAAGCAATAATTACATATGTAGTCCATGATTGAGACCTACTTCAGGACTTCAAAATCTCTTGTGCTTTTGATGTACAGCCAGGGATAAAAACTCCTTTCTTAGAAAAACATTGAAGAATCCAGAGGCACTTGTAAAAAGGAAACCAGACTTGTGCAAGTATGTGGGTCCAGCAGTGGCTGCTGTGGAAGTACATAGGCACATTCAATAGCATGTTCATATTGGCTCTTGATGAACTCAACATGCAGGAGATAGTTATTTTACTTTCCTTTGTCTAGATCACAAAACACATGACTTTTCATTGCCATAGCAAAAAAATCTAGAGACTGGGAAGTTTACAGAGAACATAAATTTATTTGCCCCAGCTCTAGAAGTTAAGAAGTTGTGTGGTTTCAGATAAATTTTCTATGCTGGATAGTTTTTTTTTTTTTTTTTTTAAATACTTGGTTGAAAAGTGAGGTCAGAGCGTGAGGCTATGCCATGGCACCTATGAGAAAATACAGGTGGTTCCAATTTCCTGGCAAGTGGGCTGTGGGAATGAAAGTGGTTGGAAATAAGTTTGAAAACTTTAAGGCTGACCTAGATTCCCCAGAATTATAAATATCTGGTAATGGTCACTCATAATTTTTTAGAAACTAGTAGCTGGGAACACAGAGAAAAATATTTAACTGAAGAAATCTTTACAGCTTGACAAGTGGCCGACGAATCTGAATGTGAGAAATTCCTCCCTTTCTTTGAGAAAGGGAAGCATTAAGAAGTTAATAACAGTGATTGACAGTTACGGTGCACGTCATACTACCCTATGCTGCCTTTACAATATAAGCAGCTGCTTCTTACAATATCCTAAGATATCGTTTTTCTTGGCAGGATGCAGATGAGGAAGCCAGGATTTATTTGTCTATGGTCATTTTCTAGCTCAGGTAGATCCTGCGATTGGACATCATATCTCCCAGTATCCATTCCTCTTAGTTTTCTAAGTACATGACACTGTAGCAGAGGCACACTCACTTTATTCAAGCATCTGTAACTTTACTTTTCTGAGACTTCCCTCTCACGTTCATTCTAATGCCATTGATTTCTCTGCCATACAAATGCATGATCATTGCCACTTTTCCCACTTTAAATCCATGGGTTCAATCCCCCTTCCTCAATAATATTCTCATATTTTTATTCCAAAGAAATGACATGGAGCAATCAAAATTTTCTGCTAGGGAGGTAGAGAGGGACTGGGAGGAGATGAGGGAGGCATAATTGTGGCCAAAATGTAAAGTTAATTAATTAATTAACTCGGAAAAAAATCTTCTATTATTTGGATTCCATAAGAAACATGTACACAGACATAAACAGTGCATTCTATTTTCTTCCTGACATAAAATCCATATGATTCTAATGGGATAAGAAATGGGTTCCCTATAACCTTGTCTGTGTATGCCTCTCTAACCATTACCATCAGCGCCATCTGGGAAGGTAGCACAGATCACCCCAAGCCAGATCTAAGGTGAAGATGCAGGTGAAGCTTGCATGCATGATTGATCATGAAAACCCCTCTCAGAAATGCGATGCTTAACTTGTGTGTCTTCCAGGCTAAATCAATGTGTGTGTTTTGTCTGAGCACCTAGGTCACAGACTCTGGATCAATAGTCAGAGTGAAATAAGTGAAAAGATGCATAAGGAAAGTTAATGAGGGAAATTTTGCTTCCTAAAACTTGGTCTTAGGACACATCCTGGAAATCCAATTTCCTTGGTCTTCCTCACCCTTCCTAGTAAAGGTTGAGTTGGGTGATGACATTTTGTAAATAATATCTCAATGTCTAATTCTTTTATGTCCATCAAATCTATTTTTTTTTATTTTATTGAGCTCTACATTTTTCTCTGCTCCTCTCCCTAACTCTCCCCTCCCCTTCTGCCCTCTCCCATGGTCCCCATGCTCCCCCTTTTCAGGAGAACTTGTCTTTTTCTACTTCCTATGTTGATTAGATCCATGAATGTCTCTCTTCGGGTCCTCATTGTTGTTTGTGTTCTCTGGGATTGTGAATTGTAGGCTTGTTTTCTTTGTTTTATGTCTAAAAGCCATTTATGAGTGAGTACATATGATATTTGTCTTTTGGGGTGGCTGAAAGACACTTAAGGAAATGCTCAACATGCTTAGCCATCAGAGAAATGCAAATCAAATAACTCTGAGATTCCTTCTTCTACCTATAAGAATGGCCAAGATCAAAAACACTGGTGACAACTAATGCTGGGAAGGATGTGGGGTAAAGGAAACATTCCTCCATTGCTGGTGGGAGTGCAAACCGATACAGCACCTTTAGCTACCAGTATGGCAATTTCTCAGAAAATTAGGAAACAACCTACCTCAAGACCCAGCAGTATCATTTTTGGGTGTCTGCAACACATACCTTATTTTACGTTCCTGTGGCTTGCCTCTCTCACCTTCTCTTGATTTTTCATATTTACTGTGGAAACCAGAATTTTAACTAGCACCATAAATAGTCCCCCTTTCCCTGCATTTCCTCTGAATATATGAAGTTTGCATGCTAGCAAACTTCCCCTTGTTTTGCTCTTTCAAATGATTTTGTTTATTTCACTATGGAGGTTCAAGCCAAGAACTTAGAACAGTAGAAGGAAAATTATTTTTTCCTTTAAAGGTTCATATGGTAATGTACTATTTTCCAAACTGACCCAATCAAAAGAATAATCTTGATTCCTTTAAAAAAAAAACATATTTTTTCAGATTCAGCTGAAGAAGATTCTAATTTTTGACATTGAACTACAGCCTCAATATTTGTATTGACTGCCCAGTGATCAGACAAGTGTAGAAATGCTCTTCTGAAAAAATGTCCAAATGCTTCTGTAAACTGTAGAGCTCATACTTCCTAAGCCTCCCAAAATTGTGCCATCAGCTGGTAATCAAATGTTCAAATGCCCATGACAATGAGGGGCATTTCTCACTGGAACTGTCCCATAGACATTGTTCTTCCTCCCTTTTCACTCTTCTGAGCTTTGGAAATGAATGATCTTACCTACAGTCTGGACATCTTCCGTTCTTCCCCACTAGCAATCTGTATTTGCCTCTCTATATTTCTCTTCTTGACATTTATTCTCAGAAAAGTCATTTTTCATTGGCATTGTTTTCAGAAGCATCCAATGGGAAAATCCCCCCAAAATTTATTTTTCCTTGACTCTTTATTGTCCTGATTCATCAACCTCCAACCTGTCTGTTTTTAAATATGTTCCCTAAAGCATCAAGGCACATTTATATGTATACCTTTTTGATGTTTCAATGACACTAACTAAGCCAATTGTAGTATTTTTTCACAAATGTCTATAACATACTTTATACTGATATTTGAATCTTTTCCATTTGAAAAATATAAAAGATGTTTTTTACTATATTTTAGATGTATAAGTGTTTGTGTGCATGTATATGTGTACACCGTGTGTGCTTGGTGCCTTCAGAGGCCAAAAGAAGGCAATCAGACCACTTGAAAATACAATTACTCCCATATGCAAATTACCACATGCATGCTGAGAACTGAACCCAGGCCCTTAATTGCTGAGACATGTCCAGTGTTTTAAAAATGTTTTCTCTATCATTTACCAAGAGAATATCCATCACAAATCAAATAAATAATCTTTGACAAAAGAAGCAAAATTAGATGCATGATAGAATAGCAATGGCTCTGTCCTGTGATTGATCTATATAGGTCAATAGTCTTAAGACACATACTCACTGCGCTAACAAAAATATAAGCAGAGCGTATCATTATACAAATCAGACTTTTATTCATATTCTATATTATTATTTCATGCCCAATATTGCTGATTATAATCTATGTTCCAGTATGTGTTTCCTAAGGATTTCCTGATAATTTATCTAACGTCTTAACAAACAGAATTTTAAATTAATCCCTGTTGTCAGACACATTTCAAAGTTCTCGATTTTTATATATGGTTGAAAGTGACTTGCTAGTCACTTATTGTTGATGTTTTCTGTATAATAACTTGAACTGGTGTGCCTGGAGCTCACTAACACACTTAATTCAGCATTTTGTAACCACATCTGACTTTCATACATTGAGTGGCTCTTTTATCTAGCACAAGGCCATAGAGTTGGGAGAGAAGGATGGTTTGTGACCATGACATCCATCAAAGCAATTGTGAAGGGATGTATATTTTTATAACTGTTTATAGAATAATTGAACATGCATAATCACTCTTAGCTTTTATCTTACTTACTACTTATTCCTAGATAATGGCAGTTACTGTTTACTTTTTGAAAAACAGATATCTGTAGAAGGGAGTAAATAAATATGTCTTTATTAGACATACGTGATCACAAAGCTGGGAAAACAGCAGGAACCAGAGTCGGGAGAAGTGCATGCAGTTCTCAGGGCCAACTTGGGGCATTCAGCTTCGCAGCCTGTGGGCAGTGTTATTATATGTCCCACATGGCCAGACATGGCACTAACATCTCTAGGAAGAATAGTGGGGTTTATGATGCTAAGTTGAGGTTCTGGCACTGCTTAATGTACCATGGAAGGTGTGCGGAGTCTTTCAAAGCCTGTCTAATCATAATCATCCACCACAGGTAAGATAAAGGTATTGTCTTTAGCTCAGTCGTGTTTGGGTTGTTTTCTTTCTTTCTTTTAGAACTTCTTTCATTTTCTTTCAAGAGAAATGATAAAAAGGAATTTTAAAATAAAGTATCCCTGAGTCTTCTTCAAATTGCCTTTCTCGGTCAGCCTGAAGCAATTCCTCCCATGATCTGAAGTGCTACAATACTGAGTAGCTGTGACCTGCTCTTGGACCTCAGCAATCAAAACTACTTCTGATGAATGTCTCCATGACCAATGGGAAGTTTCAAAAGGAATCAAAGTCAAACCACAGATGTTGCAGGGGAAGGAATCAGATGTGTAGGTGTAAAAATAACTTTCTTCCTACTTTCTGAAGGTCCACACACTTAAGCCTAAAGAACAAACTGAGACCGGACACAGTCACAGGAGGAAAGGCATGCAGTCATGTTAACATGCAAGCATGTGGAGTCACACATGTGGGAAACTTAAAGGAAAGCCCGATGGTTGAAGCTGATATATGGTGTTTAGGGACGAAGGGAAATGAACAGTGTTGACTACTTTAGAGAGCGATGAAAAATTTTTAAAGATCGATGGGCTCAAGGAGTTGACAAGCTGAGAGGAAGGTCCTCAGCTATGAGGGAGGTGGTTCCTCCCTGTGGGGAGGTGAGAATAGATCTGCACTTCCATCAAAAAGCTGGCTATACAGATAAAGTCCCTCAGGTAATGGCCCTGAGAGGAATGAATGAAGAATCTGGTCAGGTGGACAAAACAACCTTTAATTTCTTCTCCAATGATTAATTTTCTGTTGTTCATGAGATAGCAGGAAGGGGATATGAGGAAACTGCCTTTCTTGTATAGGAACTCACTTAGAAAAGGGAGCTTCTGAGGAAGATTGGAGTCTGTGCTCAGTGGAATGTGAGCGTATGAGAGAAAATCAGGTCTCTTTTGTTAGTTCATTGTATACACCATAACAGCAGTGTACTTCAAAGTATCGCTTTCTGAGTCCTAACATAGTCATCCAAAAAATAGAAATGAAGGTATTTACTTAATAATTTGGCACATCAGCTATTTGTTGTACTCTTCTTCTTGCCAAAACGGGACACCTTCATGGCATGTCGGGAAATACTTTTTGTTTTGTCTTGGATATTTTACAGTTGTTCGTAAAGAATTCTTAGTTTACCATCTCTCTGCTCTAATGAGGTCCAACCCAGTAGGCTGCTGGATGTATTCCAAAATTCACATCGTTGACCACCAACTCTGTCACCTGCTCTCTTTGTCTCATTTCATTCTCATGGTAACTCTTAGTGTAGTCACTTGTATTCTACATTTATAAATAAAAAAATTCGATAATCACAAGCAAATTGTACAAAGTCTCAATAAGTGATGGAAAAAGAATTCAAAGTGTTTGTAGAGCTCTTAAAGGTAGCAATACCCAGGTTTGCCAGTGCACATGCTCTCTTTAGGGCTGCATTTCCAGGGACATCAACAATGGGATTTATTATTTACAATAACTTTCTTCCTCTTCTTCCTTTCTTTGTTCCCAGGTTCATGCACATTGATGGCCAAAACGAAGACCTACTGTCAACAATATCAAAATGTTTGTTTTATGGAATCATAGACGGTTATCAATTTGTGCTTTTTTTTCCCAAGGTATATTTTCTGTGCTTCTTCCTTACTATATCTAGTTAAAGTTATAAAATAATAGCAACAGTATTAGAGATCACAACAGGAAAACTCATCCAATAAAAGAGTTTGCTCTGAGTTAACAGTTTCGACTCCTTGACTTAATACCATCAGTATTTCCAGATGTGTCTAAGACCCAGAATACACACAACTTTTATCTAGTTTACTTGACTGATAAATAGCTTTGGTGAGTGATGCAATTCCTGTTACCTCTGCATGATTGTCGGGGACAAAAGCTGTCCATAGGGTTATGAATCTGATTTCTCTTCATATGACAGAGCAAGAAATATGCCTTCTCTGA